>NW_028189945.1:0-1487500 GCF_048542155.1 Nylanderia fulva
TTGACGAGGCTTGCGATTGAAATGCTGTCGTATTCCGTATTAAAAAATTAATTTCTTTATTTTAGGGGCCACATTAACATTAATATATTAAAGACACGACAATTTCAAGTATGAATAAAAATCTTTAAGCGAAGATAGATCAATGTGGATTTCGAAGCGAAAAATTTAAAATGTTACCAACTTTAAGAAATTTCTAATTCTCATGCTCAGTCGTATTTAGAATTGATTTGTTATTGTTTAAAACATTCTCAATCGAAAAATATATTTTTCGAAAAAGCGGAATTCGAAAATTTTGAAATTTGAATAGAATCAACTTTGACAGTTTTCTTTAAACTACTGTATTTTTTAAAGCGTACAACTACAAGCGAAACGAAAATCAGTTCCCACAATTAAAAACGATATTAAATAATACTGCGTATTCGGATTTAATGGTTATCTGAAAAATAATAAAAAAACATGAAAAAGAAACGACATTTTTTGTGACATTATGGTGATATAAACACACACGCATATATATAAGTACATACATGCTTGTTTTTTTATATATGAGTTTCGTTATATATATGGTATTATATATATATAATACTATATTTATAAATTATACATATATAATATAAGTTATTTTATATTTTTTAATATAGAAAAAACATTATTATGGGAAATATAAAGTTTACTGCAGAAATAAAAAAAGTGCAATGAATAAATATAGTACTGTAATAAAAGGAAAGGAAAGGGAAGGACGACCTGAACACGTGCAAATACACGACTATGCTCACTGTGCAGCACGAATAAACATAAAATTAGAATGGCTTCCGCTTGTACCAGTGATAAGTAAGTACATGATATTCATTTATGGATAAATTAGAGTCTGACAAAATGACTTTATTTAAATGATTTATTTATAGACTAGAAGATTGCGAAGTATGCGGGGCGACGAAAGCTAAATACACGTGTCCGAAATGTGAGGTTAGAACATGCTCTCTCGTGTGTGTAAATTTGCATAAGAAGGAATTAGATTGCGATGGGATTCGAGACAAAACGAAGTTTATCCCTTTATCATCATTTGGAGATTTGGATTTACTAAGCGGTAAGATTTTTTTGTACTCAAGTTTTTCTTTTCTTTTTGCTAAAGAGACTGTAATGCTTCAATCCTAGAAGCTTTAATATCTACTTGATATTTTGCAGACTATCGTTTTCTTGAACAAGTTGGCAGATTAATTGATACGAAGAAACGAAATCCAGAAAAGAAATACACACGTCATAGTACTTTACCAGTGGTAAATAATTTTATATATATGTATACATATATATGTCAATTTTGATTCACTATAGTAAAATTTATCATATAATTTCTTTAACAGCATTTACATAAGCTGCGATGTGCTGCATCTCGCAAAAAAGTATCACTGTTATTTATGCCACAAATTTTTAATCGACATAAGGAGAACACTACATTTCTTAATTGGAAGACCAATGAATTATTCTGGCGAATAAATTGGATTTTTCCACAAGCTCAGAATGTACAATGGGTTGTAGAAAGGTATAGATAAAGATATAGTTATTTTGAAAAATATAAATAGCTTTTGAACTATAAGCAATAATTTATAAATATTCTTATTACAGAACTCCAGACACTGCAAGATTATCGACACTTGTCGAACAGGTTTTAGATCCAATCTCTTCAGGAAATGAGACTGATGATATTGAAAAATTAAATATAAAACTAGCTTTAGCTGATAAATTACAATTTTATAGAGCAGCTGGATTACCCAGTATCAAAGTTCTCTTAAAAGCTGAAAAAGTTAAGAAAGCAAACTCTAAGTAAGTAGACATATTACAAAATTTTTATGTTGAATTTAAAATGTACAAAATTTTTAATAAAAATGTCAATTTGTTAATTTATTATTTTATTCAATTTGTTAAATAATTTTAATAATTGTTCTTTTGCAGGTTTTATAATTTGGATCTTACACTTACATTGCAAGAAAATTTGGAAAATAAAACTATAGTAGAATTTCCAACATTGTATGTCATTATGAAAGATCGTTCTGATATATATGAAATTATAGATACTGGTAAGTATTATATATATATATGATTATTGTATTTTATTTTATCTTCAACAATCTTTATAACTACATAAAATCATTTAGATGAAGAAACAAGTGATACAGAATGTAGCAATCTGGGAGCAAGAAAACGAAGAAAAAATAGATCTGACAAAAAAGATGAGCCAGTAAATTATTTTTTCAATGATTTTTCGGAATCTGATGATGAAAAGCTAGATAACAAAAAACAAAAAGAAGCTTTACCTGATTTAGATATACCTTATTATGAAGAATTATAGATGTGGAGCCATATCCGTAAAATAAAAAAAATATCTACTTATATATAGAAGTTTATTGTAAATATATCTCTCACCATTATAGTTTCCATATAATTTAAACATAAACGTGATGATGTAAAGGACTATAATATATTTGTTAAATTGGTTCCTTTCCCACTAATAATATATATATTTCCACACCACCCAAGAATATTACTGTGATTAATAATAAATATATCATTTTAAATTTACTATTTCAAAATTTCACATGAGCATCACACATTAAATTAAGACTTAACAAGTGTATAGGAATGGGACAATAGAGTGGTTCATTATCAGTGAGAAGAGATAAAATACATAACATCTTATTTCTCTTATATTATTAGAAAATTCTATCTTTATCAAAAAAGTCAATAATTTAGAGATTTTTAATATAATATTACCCTAAGCAAGGTGCAGCAGCTAAGAGAGAAACAAATATTTTATAAAAATATTTGCTATTTCATATTTTAAAAATGATTGCACATATTATCTCTTTGTTTATTTGTAAATTATTAAAATGAGTCAAACGAAAAATGTGATGTAAAAATTCTATATATCTCATTATTTATACATTATATAACAAAATTAGTTTTTTTATGTTATTGTGAAGTATTAAAAAATTTCGAATATTTTATAATTATATGTATATATACTATAATAATTTTATAATTATATATGCATTATATATTAAATATAATTTACTCTACTATACTTTTAGAAACATAATTTTGATATAGATTAGTTAGGTACATCAGTACAATTACATTTCCGAGAGACTTATTTTAAATATAAATTTTAACTTTCTCTTCTTTTTTATAAGTATAAATGGATATTAAAGCCTGTATAATTATAGATGATATAAACAAAATATGTATATCCTTGGAAATAAAATATCTTTGATAAATATTTTGATAAATATTCTTAAATAAATCCTTTTGCTTGTATTGTTTAACTAAAGTATAAAAAAATACAACAGGAAGACCAAAAATGCAATAAGGCCAGCAACAGCTTTTACATACATTGACTTGCTATTTAAATGTCTCGCATCTTTTTTATACTTTTGTGATAGCATGGATAGATTTTGCGTCTTTGTATCCAACTCTGCAATACAATTAATGATATTAAAATACATGTAAATATATTTACACACACACATTTTTAATATTCACAAGCACAAAACAGAATAAATTTAATAAATATAGAATATTACCTGACAGTACGGTACCTCTTTGTAGAACATCATCAATATTTTGTACCATGATTCTTTGGACATCTTGCAATTGGCTATTAAGAGTGTTCAAATTCCTACGTGATCTACTGTCTGAGAAAATCTTTTTAGCTTTCTGGATATATGTATCTGAAAAATAAATATAATAAGTATATAGTTGTGATTCAGTAATGTATTAAGTCTACTGTGACATACCAAATTCAATGAAAGTATAAGGTCTGGTTACTGTATTTACACGTTTGCCATACTGAGCATGAAATTCTTGTGCAATATCTTCCAAGTAATTGTATGCTATACGTGTACTATAATTTCTTTCGCATAATACCAGATAACACACTTCGTTTTCAATTAAATAGCTGTAAACAAATGCGAAAAATATAAAAAATGTAAAATAGCAATAGATCAATGATATATTAACGACAATCATTGCTCACTGAAAAAGATATGGTCCAGTTTCTAGAGTACATCTTGCTGGAGACTGTGGACCTAATTTTCTAAACAACATCTTTGCTTGATTCTGATATTCCACAATATTTTTACCATCCTGCAACAAAAAAACAAACAATTAATCACGATTAATTGAATTTATTTGAGAGAAACAGATTTTTGCTCCAACTTTTCGTTTGTTCGCGCCAAATAAATCTAAAGACTTCGTTTTATCCTCGTCTTCGTGAATAAAAGATGAATTTTTATGCGCAATTACGCGTTCTCCTTTTAATGAAGAGACACATAATACACAGTCAAAGTGCAAAAAATCCAGCTGTGACATTTCATCATAACATATTTCTAACCTGTTCATTATCCTGCATGGTGGCTGCTAACGGCAGGCCGTCCGTTACCCTCGCGATTATCGTAAACAGGACCATCTTGTCAAAATTCCTATCACCGATTATTATCGTTTCAATACGACACGGGGGAAAAAATTCGCGACCTCCACAGGCCGTTCACGCGAACTGATCGCTAATCCGCCGATGTGGCCGGATCTCGTCCACTCTCGATCTACCACGTCAGTCGATTGCTCGATCGAGCCCTCGTGCAATTTTTTTCCTTCGGATCGGCGACTCACTCGGCGACGATCTCATTCTACTCGACTTGGCAAAAAAGGAAAAAAAAACACTTTGCTCATTATCTACCGAACCCTCATTATCTCGCTCGTCTTTTATCTATACCGAAACCTTGAATCGAATAAGTGCACTTCGAAAGGTGCATATGCATACATGTCCATTTATGGCGGGAAACTCATCGACCAGTCCCGGATCACGAGAATCTTAACGACGCGTGTTCGGAATCACGTGGACGGAAGATTATTAGCGCGCGTTGAGTTTGACAGATCGTCAGCTGATTATTGACGCGCGAATGTCACGCGCGATCTCCAGCTATTCGCGATACTTTGACATCATCCGCGCGAGATGCTCGTATTTATTTTCGAATCGATTCGAAACGTCATCGCGCCATCTCGCGATCGATTCGAGGGTGCGTTCAAAAATTCGATATATAGAATAAAGCGAAACGTTTGATCGGACAAATCGGAACGAAGAAAACTGCGCTTCTTCCATCCTGATTGGTCAACTGAAAGCTACATAAAGTTAGGATCGAATTTTCGAACGCACCCCGATTTTTGACGTTTGACGTAACGCGCGTGCGCGTCCACGGTTTCGCTCGCGTGGAAAGTCACAGACAGCCCCGGACCTTAAGGTGGGGGAGGGAAAGGAAGATTCGTGACGTCCTATAGTCCTACGTCTCTCTCTGTCTTTCGTCGAAAGTCGTCCACCTGTCTCGCTTTCTTGCCTACTCCCGTAGCACACGTATAACGAAATGTCCGCGTACTCGTGAGAATCGGGTCCGCGCGCGGCCATCGACGACGAGAACGACGACGTCCCGTGATCGAGGGAAGCCCGGCTCGGCGGTGGAAACGATGATACGCGCTTATCAGGCGCGCGAGGATTACGATAGTTAGCTTAGGTGAGTGAACGTACGCGTCGAAACGCCGCTCCCGGAACCTCACAGCTGGTAGCCGCTGCCTTCTTCCGCGTCGATTTCGTAAGAGATCGAGTTTCAATCCCGGGTTCTCGGTCAATCGGTCGCGTTGTAAACTCTCTCGTTATCGCGGACGCGGGATACGTCTTTATCGCTCATCCAAATTTACGAAACTCTTATCGCACATATATAGGTATATGTACACGTATATAGTACACACACAGTCCGTGGCCACTTAAAAGTCGTCCTACGTGTTTGGAGGTTGCGACACTGAGTGTGGTCGATGATTTTTCCCTCGCGTTGTATGAAGACGCCTTTTCGTGTCTAATGACTCATTTATCATTCACAGTCGTTTACTGTCAGCAGTGTCGCGGTGACAAGCATTTCTCGAGGCTTATAGATATGCACGACTGGAATTTAGCTGATTAAGCGCTTTGATGATTCTTGTCTCTCGTCAAGAAAATTTAGAAAAATTTCGTAATTATTGAAAATGTACATTCACTGTAATTGCTGACTTGTTTGAACTGTATGTGTAACACTGGTAAATTGCATAATTATTATATTTCTCTTTATTACCTCTTTTCACTTGAAAATGTATACTCTTGTGTGTGAGTTTATATATCTTTTAATTTGCAGATCTTAAAAATTGTTGTGAAACAAGTCATACTGTCATATAGACAGTATGAATAATGTAAGTATACATTTTGACACTTGTTTTTTTTATAAATAAATTCTATAATCAAACAAGAGGATTTGTATAATTTATCATATAATTGTGTAATGCATTTTTAGAATCCTTATCGAGCCAGACCCACCAGGTCTCGAGTGGATCATTCGGCTGCATATGGAATGCATAATCAAAATATGTGGGTGCCCCTGTCAAGGCCTCAATCGGAGGTTCCAGCGAATGATACCACTCAGCAGCAACCTGTCATGAATCAATCAAAACATGCGAGCAACATGTGGAAAGATCCTTGGGATTGGAATCTGGATCAGCAATCGGATACCCAACAGCAGCCGCCACAACAACCGCAGCAGCAGCAACAACCCTATGTACCACCTTATCAGAATCAGGGAGGACAATTGTTATCTAATTCTGTACAAAATCATTATTACAAGAGTCTCAATGGCAACACATCGGATGTACTTAATCAGAACTCGGGTAGAAATACTCCCAGATTGGAATCTACTCGAGCTCAGAGTGGTCCAAGTTACACGGATTCTTTACCGCCTTATGCCAACTATAATCAAAATCAACAGTATCCGTCACGGCAGAATATTACGAATCCTGGTTATGAGCATGCTCAATCGTCGAGCGAGCAGCAGTCGCAGAACGCAGGGCAGCAGAGACTCTTATCGCAACAGAGTTCTCAGATGGATCAGCCACCGCCAGCTTCGCATAATATTTACAATTGGAGCAAAGAGGACACGTCGCATTTGCCGGCGCAACATAATTGGCAGAACCATACCGATATGCTGGGCAACTGGCAGGATCAAAATATGCCGCAGGAAATGCAGCAGCACGTGGACAATATGGGTAATCAAGTTACGAAACCACCACCAATGTATAACGCGCCACCCGTCGAAGGATTCAACAAGGAACATTCCACCAACTGGTCTAATGGGCAGCAGGGTATCAACGAAATGAGTAACAAGTCCAACACCGTGTCGAATCAATGGCACAATCAAAATAGCGAGGCCTCGATGTCCCATCATCAGTCCGCGCATCTAGTACCAACGAGTAACGTAGACGATACCTTTAGTTCTTGGATGCAATCGCCGAATGTCACGACTGCTTCGCAAGATTGGAGATATTCGAACATTCAAAGTAAATCCGTGCATCCAAATCAATGGTTGCAACAACAGCAACAGCAGCAGCAGCAGCAGCAGGTAGATAACAATTCATTCAAGGAGAACGTATCACAGGATAATAATGGTACTAGATTCGCCGTGAACGAGTGGCAGCAAGTGCAGACGGCGCCGTTCAATTACGCTCCAGCAGCTATGATTATACCTGCGACTGTAGAAATTGTACATACGCCTAACAGTAACGAACAGCAAGAGATTGAAAAACAGGCGACGGTAACTTTATCTCACGAGCCTCTTGCAAAACCGAGCGACATTAAATCATCGGTAGACGATCACAATCTAAACGTAGTGACCGATGATGCGCCGAAAAGTGACATTTCGAAAAGTGTTATCGGCGAGAATGATGATCACACTTTCGTTCCTACAGCGACAGACGAATTAGCCAGCAACTTTGGTCAACTTAATCTCGGAAACAAACCGGGGAGACACGCAGATTATTCGGGTGAATCGTTAGAGGTGTATCCGACTTCCGTGGAAGGCAAAGCTCAACACTCCGCTGCTAATTTTAATGTCACGAGTATCCGTAGTAATCCTATTCCCGACAATATATCCGTATTATCACCGGATTTTGCGCCAAACAGTATGGACAATGCTCATCCCGTTGACAATCAGCCAGCAGCTGTCAGTCAAGATCACCTAATACCGAATACATATCAAAGTGCTACTAAGGTGACGGATAGCATCTCGCAAAGTGGATACGATCAGTGGTATAATCAGAATACACTGGAGAATGCGCATTGGTATGCAAAGGATCATCATTCACGTCTGGGTGCCAAACAATGGAGCAATGCTCCCGAGCAAAATGTAGAGAACTACGAAAACATCCAGCAAACGTCTGACTTCGTGAACGTGGAAGTCGTCGCGCCTACGACGTTGCAGGAACGCGAGATCTACGGTTCGCGGGATTCCATCAACAAGGAGACATTGGACAACGACCCTAGGCCGAGAACAAGTTCGAAGGAAGGTGCGACGAATGTGCGGAGTTTCCGGGAGGAGATGAACAACGTCGAAGTGTTGTCGATGCAGCAGCAACAGCAGCAGCAGCAAATACGGCCGCATCTGCCTTTACAAACGGAACAGATGCCGGACAACTACGAATTTGCCTCGAACGACAGGAACACGTTCTTGGAGACTGGCGAGTTGACGGATTCGCATCAGGAACATGAACCTACGCCGCCGAGTCAGGACGACGAGAACGACGAAGTGCCTAACGACATCCCCTTCTTGCGCGAAGTTCCAGGACAATCGAGCACCATAGATCCACGTAGAAACGATCCTACGGGTCAAGAGCACCACGTGCAGACGACTGGACAACGTCTCTCCGATCCCAGGAGGAACGATCCTTCCGGTCAGGAGCAAAGTATACAAATGAGAAATATATCCGACAGAGTAGAGCGTCGCGATGTTCTTCCAGGTCAGGAGAGAAACGTTCCGCAGTTATTACGAGGAGATTCGGATACATTAGAACGACGGAACGATCCTTCAGGCAGGGAGCGTTCTCTCCCGCCTCTTCAACAGTCGCGAAACGATCCGTCAGGCGAGGAGAGGTATCAGTCTCAGATGATGCTGGAGCCCAGCGAGACCCGCGAGGTTCTCGGCCGAGGCAACGAACCTGAAGAAGTTTCACGGCAGACTCAGGACGCGGCGGAACTCAGACAGATACCGGGTGGAGCTTCTTCCAACGACGTTGCGCAATTGATACCGGACGATAGGACGACAACGACGACGACGACCACGGCGACCGGTGGTAGAGTGGTAACCGGTTCCCTTCCGGAGATGAGCCTTCCTCCGACGATGCCGCAGGATCCCACGAGCGGCGATACCCAAAGCAAACGCGAAGAGGCCGTGGGTGCATCTTTGGAGAGCGAGACTAGCCAGGGTGTTTCCGGCTCGTCGAATCGTCGAGATTCCTACGAGGATGTGGAGGAAGACGAGAACTCTCGCGACAGCCGGGACGAAAGCAGGGAGAGACGACGGGAGGCTAGTCCCGATCGTCGAAGATACGTCGATTATGACCGGAAGAACGAGTATGACCGGAAGAATACGTATTACGATCATGATCGCGAGTACGAGGACGATTATTATTATGATCGTCGGCGGGTAGGCGACAATGATCGTCAGTATAACATGGGGCCTCGGGATGATTTTAAACGACGGGATGTTCCGTATCGAGACGATGATCGGAAACATCACAGTCGCGATGACCTAGATCGATACGCTAGAGAGGATATGGATAGGAGGGCCAGGGGAAAGGAGGACTTGGATGAGAGAGATGGCAGAAGGAGACCGCAAGATGATCGCAGGAGAGAAGATCCGCGTCGACGGGATCCGAGAGATTACGACCCTCGGTATTCTAGGGATCCTAGAGATCCTAGAGATAAGGATTATATGGATCGTGAGAGAAGGCGACCACGAAGATATGAGGATTATGATTCATACAGAAGAGACTATTATTCTACAGATGATTTGTATGGAAGAAGGTAAATTATATATAATCTTAATTAAATGTACAGTTTATTTATTTGTAATTTTGAAAGAAGAATAATTATATATTTTCTTTATTATTATAATAATAGAATTTCTAAAGTTTGGTTTATTTTTTAAAAACATGCTTTGATTATAATTAATAAATTATTTGGCATATTTTACTATTTTTTATTTTTATATTTTTTTTAGTTCCAGGCCTTCGAGTAGGTCTTCCTATAATGACAAGGATCGTGAATATTTTGCACGTACAAAGGATCCTTACTACTCATATAATGGTATGTATTGTGATAAAGAAGTAAGATATGTAATAGAGTTTAATACGCAAATAAGAATTAAATATATATTTAATAGCGAATGCAAGATTTGGTGGATATGATTATGGTGCTCTTTATGGAAACAATTATTACGCATATCTTGAGAATTTGCGTCAAACGAATCCTGCCGCTTATGCCGAGTGGTACCACAAATATTACGCCAGCTATCAAGCACAACAACAACAGCAGCATATCGCCAGAGGTGTTGGCAATTATCCAGAGGACAGAGCCAGTGTTCATTCCGGCCGTAGTTCCTGCGATGATAGGTATATTTTGCAATTCGTTTATAGACTAAAAAAAAAAAGATTTAAAAAGAATTAACATTTTTGAATAGTTATCTACGGCTCTTATAATATTCGTTGTATGTCAGATTTTTTCCAATCCCAAGTGCATATTTCCACTCGTCACACAAGGCATTGTATGTCCCGTATTTCGGATATCCCGAATGGACCGGAGCATGTCTGCGGAAGCATAGTACGGCTTGTCGCAATTTTAATAGGTGAGACCGAGAGTCTCCTCTCGGTTCAAAAGTCTTATGCTAGACGAAATTGAAGAATCCGGCTTTCCTTCCTTTTCTATCCTTACATCAAATTTCTGTCATACATAATTGATTAGATATCTGTAGAGTACGTAGAATATATACATAGTTATTCATATCTAATTACTGATGAGTAGATATTATAATCTATGACGAAAGAAAATAATTTTGGCTAAGCATAACAAAAATATGTAGACTTGTGTGTGCAATTTTATTTGACACATGCTTATTTTGTATGCAATTATGTGCGTTGATATTCATGTATATATATATACACACATATATATATATATACACACAATTGCAAATATGTTCGTAATTCTTTGTTTCAAAAAGAAATAATATTTATTTCAGGACTGGTGATAAACGAACATTGGTTGATACATCGCTTTTGGAGGATTCAACAATCGTTTCTGCTCGATTAACACCGACCAAGTACTCTACATCTCATGCATATGGTATATAACTTGTAATTTAATTTGTATTTCTTAAACTATTGTTTGATATTATTAAGAGAATTTGAAACTTTATCCACAGGTTGCTTCTCAATTGGATCTTTGGTGCATGTTCAGCCAAGTTATCCAGCCGATGGCGAGAGGGCTAAGGTGGACATTTTCCGTGTAGACAGCCTGCTTTCACATGATCCTGTCACACGCGATTTACGATTATATCCAGGACCCCTAGTTAAGTAAGTATATATCGTATATAAAATATATATATATATATATTATAAAAATAATGTGCGTAACACGATAATTTTTTATCGCAGTGGTGTAACGCACAAGAAAACCATCATAGAATACTGTGAAAATAAAATTAAGAAAGCAATGGTGAATGAAGAAATGGTTGATCGCGCTTCTTATATTCTGTTATATGAATTGATGATTATGCTGATTCAACAAAACGGGGTAAGAATTATTTTTTTTAAATTTAGTTTACAAAAAGTTGTCGTAGCTCAAATATACATTGATTTCGTTTTAAACTGTTCTCAGAACGTTGTCGGCGTCGACATTGCCGCGCTTTTACTGCGCAACAAGGACGCTTACCCTCACGATACGAGCAAACTCAGGTCTCAAGATGTAAAGCGCAGAGAATCGCAAGTATCGCAACGATCCGGGGCAACGGGTAGCGACGGAAGTACTCAGGATATTTCCGCGCTATCCGAGAAATCTGAAACTAAACAGCGAAAAACGACGGAGCAAATAACAGACGAATTCAGAGACACATTACTTTATGGTCGGGTTCAAGAAGCATTAGGTAAGAAGTTTTCCTCTTTGTACATTTTCTTCCATTCCTCTTCTTCGTTCAATATTACGAACGTTGCTAACTGATGTCTTCTTCCTGTACCAGAGTTTGCAATGAACGAAGGACTTTGGGGCCACGCTCTCTTCCTGGCTAGTAAACTGGACAAACGCACTTACGCTTCTGTAATGACTCGTTTCGCGAATAGCCTACCACCACATGATCCACTGCAGACTTTGTATCAGCTGCACTCTGGCCGTGTACCTGCTATAGTCACAGTAAGAATCTTATTTCAATACAATAGGTCTGTTTTTTTCAGCTGAACTGGCTGTACTTGTTCAGAGTTTATTTTTTCTCTCTAATATGGAATAAAAAAAGATGAACTCTGAACTAGAACAGTCGAGTCAGCGGAATAGACTTAATATATGTATATGCGTAATAATACTAATTATTCGTTATTTTTCTCTACAGTGCGCTGCAGATCCACGTTGGGATGATTGGCGGCCTCACTTGGCTATGATTATCTCCAATACTTCGTCCAGTCCAGATATTAATCGCCGATCCATAACGACCCTTGGAGATACGTTATTCGCTAAGGGAGACATCCACGCTGCACATTTCTGCTACATTCTCGCGGAAATCGATTTTGGTGCTTACGGAGTTAATGGAGTTAAGCTCGTGTTAATTGGCGCGAATCAGAACAAGCCGTATACCGAATTTCTTACAATGGAGGCTGTCATGCTGACGGAAATTTATGAATACGCTCGAAATCTTAGCGATCCGTGCTTCACATTAGTGGATCTTCAAACATTCAAGTTTGATCTGATCGTAAAAATGGTGGACTGTGGATTAATAGAAAAAGCTTTATTATATATTGAACAGATTGCAATAAATATTGCGAACAATCCGTCGTTATATAAGAAATCTTTTATCAAATCGATTTATGTGCTGGGTGACCAAATCAAATACCACGATCCGATCTATAAGGACACTGTTGAAGATGTTACGAATTTAACATGGCTCAATAAATTGGCGGAAATTGTCGGAAAATTCCAGGTAATTGTAATATCATTTCTCTTCGATAAAAACAATATACTAATTTTAGAGACTAAATAAAATTTTGTTATAGGGAGAGGAAATTTCCGAAGAAAAACCATACCTAAACGGTTCTCAGGCCGTTGCAGAGAATCAAGAAGTTCACGAGATGCAACAGCAACAATCCTTACCACCATCGACGGCGCAACAACAATGGAATATTAAACCCGAATACGCTGATGGACCTGTATCGATGATGGAAGTTAATACCAACGAAATGCAGTCAAACTGGCAGCCCTTATCTCTGCCTACGAATATTCAAGATACGTACGACCCAAATACACAATACATGAGAAACGTGGATGAATCAGCGCAACATCAACAGTCGCAGCAACAACAGGATTATTGGAATCAACAGTCGTATTATCAAGGCAATTACGGAAGAAACGAATCTACGCTGTCTAATTGGCAGCAACAGTCCATACCAGGCATCGCTGATCAAACTGAAATGAATAACACGCAGCAACTGGATAAGTGGAATTATGAGGTATATTAAATAATATATTACAACGGGAGAAATTTATTGTACATATTTCTTTTATTTAGCAAAGCATTCATTCATTCATTCACATGTATATATTTTTTTCTGACATTTGCATTCTCATATTCTCTTATAAATCATTTATATCATCTCAGTATTGTACTAATTTCATTATTTCATAAATAATATCTGTTCATAATTAGGAAAGTTGACAAAAGTATATTCTTAATTTAACTTATAATTTTTTATATCTCTCACCTATCTCTGCTTTGCGATTAACATTTTTTCACCTGTTTCTGATGCTTGCACATCGACAGACGGAAAGGGAAGACAAAACGCCCACTCCTGAAGTAAGTAATTACGGATTTATCTCGGATAATATTCTCGATCCCGAAGGATCGTCAGATGCTGCCGATATTAATTTGTTACGACGTCGCCGTAATGTATCGGTGAAGTCAGATTCATATGTCCCTTCTGTATTTAACGAAAGAGTAGCTAATCTCGACGTTAGAGCTCAAAATATTAATAGGAGATATCCTAAATTGACCGCGAACTATCCGAAAATTATGCAAAACGACAAAATTCATCTGAAAGATATAAAAAAACCGAGACGCATAGATCCGATATTTTCGAAACCGCCGAGCTCGCAACCACCCGTGTTCTTAAAATGTAAGACTAATAAAAATAGTCTGTCGGAGGATAGAGAGGAGACAGTTTCGGACGAAAAGAACTTATCATTGCAGACCACGGATCTAGATATTCAGTTTAGCAAATTGCAACTCGAGTCTCTCGTAACGTCAGATTCAAGCTCTTCCGAGGCAAAAAAGAATCGCGCTTTCGACAGATGCGGAGTACAGACTTTGAAACAATATTGTAACTTCGAGGAGAAGAAAGTCATGAGGGTGGCTCCGCATATTCGCAGGAAGGACGTCATCTGCGATACGGTAGACGCGTGGTCTTATGATAGCACCGGGCAGAATATTTCGGAATCGTCCAGATATAAACCACTGGTCTTCGGTGGCACATATCCAATTGATTTGCCGCTTAGATTCAGAAATAATAATCATTCGGCGGAAGACACGTTCGTTAAAAAAGATACGTCTTCGACTTACGACATTGATATTCCTACGAAATGCGACTAAGAAATAACTTGTAAGCTCTTATAGTCGTGGTTTTTTTTCTGTAAGTTAAATATAGGAATAACGTAACAACTATAATTAACTCTATATTGAAACATACACTCATACAAACACGTACACATATATCTGGATTTCCTTGTTTAAGTATTTTCTAATTTTTTTTAAATGTGATAATGCATAAATGTTTAATGAAATAATAAGATGGAAGGTAGACGAGAAAATTATTAACAGATTTATTATACATAATTGTTCAGTTTATATATGTTGAAAGAAATTTCAAATTTTATTATCAGTTTTTTATAGTCAGTATGTGAAAAATGTTAAGATATTCTAACAATGAGCAAACCTATATACCTGTGATCAAATAGAAGCGTAAATTACTCTCTCGTCGCGTTAATTACGACATTGTGTAATTTTACAGGATTTTAACATTATTTTAAGTGCTATGTATATAGATATATTGTTGTTACTGTTGGCAACGAATGTATAATAAAGTTTTCTCATAATGCACTCTTCTTTGAACTTCTTGAAATTATAATTCTTCGTTACATAATTGCACACATATATACAGAGTGTTAAAAAGAAATTTTCAGATTTAAAGGGCATGTAATATAATCGTGGAAATGAATGAAAATTGCTACATCAATAATGAAAAATTTAACAAGTTTAAAAGCGATTTTCAATTTTAAAGAGAGAGAGAGAGAGAGTGATGTAGAGAATTACTTGCTTCTATTTATCGTGTGCAATATATATAAACAGAGAATTATCATATTTTTGTTATTCTACGTTCTACCATTTCCAGATATTTCATATTTTTATTTACATTTGTGCGTTCCCCAAAATTATTTTGTTTACCCATCTTCTAGATTCACTACGTCTAACAATTACTTTATTATAATCATCTATAATTAACATGTTGTTACTCATATTATTAGGTTTTAAATTGTTGCTAAAATCGAAAATCACTTTCAGTTTAAATAAAATCTTTTAATCCTTGATGATTAAGCAGTTTTTATTCATTTTCAATAATTATTACATGCTCTTCTTTAAATACTCTATATGCTACTTATCTATTTTCGACATTCTGTTGTATAATACGGGTCCTGTTTTTCTATTTCTGGAATGTTATTATAGAGATACTATATCTTAAGTAAATTATTTTAGGTGAGCAAAGTTTTTCATTTTTTACTGTAATACTTGTAAGTCGCATACGGTTTAATTTCAGAGTGTCTCTATAGTGCGGAGCGTTTCTCAAACTTAATAATGTTATAGGCACGTTACAAGCGAACTCGCATTGTAATACAGTAAATTGTGATAAACTTTGCTGAAACAAGCTTGCGATGATCAATCCTATATTTTATTTCAGTCAAGTGTGCAACCGACAATTTCCATGACACCGTCGACGGGTAAACAATACGATCCGTTGGAGGAATTGGATGCACTCGACACACCACATTCGAGTAAACCCTCGACGGAGACGAAGAAGACGAGCGAGAAGGCAGAAAAAAAATCCGCCAACAGCGGTGGCTCCTGGTTCGGTGGTTTGTTTAGTAAACTCGCGCCGAAGCCGAAGAATCAAATGATCTTGCCGGACGATAGAAATAAATCGGTAAGAATCTACATCTTATTATATCTTCTCTCTTTTAGGTAGAAGTTACGATAGACGGTTTTATGTTTTATGTCGTTAAGGGCTTGCGCGGATACTTTTGGTAATAGAATGCGCTACACTCTTACAACAATGATTATAAGACGGACGATAAACAGGCCAGTATAATGCAGGATTTTTCTTTCTGACCATGTATCACTGACTAACTATTTAATTGCCATTAACATTTTCCTAAGTTCGTTAGCTAGATTTTTCCCCTAACACGAGAGAGCTCAAATGGACGGAGAGAAAGAAGCGTTATTCGTCAGAATTAACATTTTCGTTCCAATGTAATCGATCCTGTTGTCTTTTGTATTGCAGATTGTATGGGACTCCGCTGTCAACCAGTGGGTGGATAAGGACGAGAACGGCGACAGTGGTGTCGCGGCCTTGGTGCCGCCACCGAAGACGTCCGACATGAGTTTCCGGGGAGCACCGGCGATGGAGAACCGCGGTGCTCCTTCGCAGCCGCTTTCGCCGAGCGGCGAAGACGCATCGACGATGGATGCCGTTCCGAAATTGCCCACAGGTAACAGCAACATGTTCAAACTGCAAAAGGGCAGGAGTATGCGTGCCAATTACGTGGACGTGATGAATCCCGGCGGGGGTAAACCCAAGACCGCCACGGCGTCGTCCACCCCCATGACGTCTCCACTGGTACCTATGGCCACGTCGTCCCCGCAGCTGTTCATCCCCACGCCAAGTGAGTCGCTGGAGTTTTAACAGGCCCTTGTCGAGCTGGCCCACTTTTCAAAAATAAAAAAAACAAATGGCTTATAATAATGAGTTACTTATGAGCTTTTATATCCGCAAATTAAAAATTTTTAACTTGTCGCATTAAGCAGGAATTTAAAAGTATTTTATGAGGGAGGGCGGAGTCGACGTCGACTCAGCCCCCCCACAGCTAAAAAATAAAAATATTTAATCAATCTTGGCAGAATTACGAGCTTTTAAACGTATATATGTAGTTTTGATTTTTGAGCTGATCCCCTTAGTCCCCAAACGACCCTTTAATTTTTTGAATTTATGAAATTCAAGAGAAGGGGACTAAGAGGATGATCTCAATGATCAAAACTATATACGTTTAAAAGCTCATAAATAGCTCATTATGAGCTATTTGTTTTTTTTATTTTTGAAAAGTGATGGGGCCAGCTCGACAGCGGTTTAACAGGGTGTATATTACTGGGAAAAACCTTTGAAAACTTGTTGTTCTCTCGGGGAATTTTATTTTGCCTTGAAAAATCAGGGAATTAATATGGAATTTGATTGAGATTCGGGAAATTTTTTTTTAAATTGCCCTTTTGATCATTTTCCTTTTAGCACTTAAGAAATATATGTCTAACATCCTTTATTAAAATTTTATGTGATTTTTTTTTATTGACGATCTATTTCAGTCATCAAGATCTTATTAAGTTTCATAAAAAATTGTTCAATTTTTTAATAGGTAATTTAAATAAATTAGTATTTCTTATTTATTTAATAAATAATTAATTAAATAATCAATTAATTTAATGGAAGGAAAATGTATTAGTATCACTTTTTTTTTATCATGTAACAGTTAACGATTCAACCGCTCCTGTGGATTTCTTGACCCCGGCAGCGACACCGCCGTCTGGAAACATCGCAGAGAATACGCCGCAAGCAGTAAGTAGTCGCAAAAATCTACTTTCGATTATAAGAATATACTAAACTACATACATATCCGTTACTGAAATATACACAGAATTAAACATTTAATACAATTTCACACGTACATGTATATGTCCCTTCCTTAAACTCGCACATTACTCTTGTTAGGGATTCTCCCTACATTATGGCTGCAGTTTGCTGGTATGCAGCTTTCTCAGCGTTTTTTTTTGTAATATTAACATAATTTTCCTGCATATGATTCCTCTACAGTTATTGTATTCAATTATTTATACACTTTGGATTCGTTTTGTATACATTGTATACTATTTTCTCAACGGTCTCATCATAATCTCTTTGAATTAATATCGTATACTTATCTTAGTTTATTATGTCCAATCTATTATCGGAGATAAATTATGTAGATATTCTCACGAGAGATATTTAAATCTATTATTTTTATACAGATTGCTCCAGCACTATGCAAAAATCCTTCTTTAAATAGATAAATAATCTAAATGATTAATAGCGATTAATCGAGATAGTCTCTCTATTTTAGTGACTACGCTTTCTATTTTAGTGACAGTAATACTTAAACTCTCTCCAATTGCTACATTATCTCTTTCGTGTATATCTATTTTAATCTTACCCTTCTTTTTATGTTCCTTAATGCAAGCAGTCGAAGAAGCCAAATGATGTAGCCAAATAATAATTATTGCCGATAGTAAGGACATTCATTCTATTAATTTGACATATCATTATTTGGTGTTTTGGGCACGCACGCGCGCTTTCTTATCCACCGCTTGCGCGAATATAACAGTCGTGTATTATAAGAAAGCTTTTTTGCGTGAAAAGATCGTCAATCATGTTGCATTTCATACAACTAATTGTAAGATTAACGCTTTGTGTGTGATTTTAATTTACTATGCATGTGTTATCGCTTTATGTTAACAATTTTACGTAACAAACAGAAAGGTAATTAATGAAATAGCAGTAACATATTTGACTGTGAATAATTTTATGTATAACACAAATACTTTTTGTAAAATATTCCAACGTTGATTATTTGTGTATATTTATATTATACCAGTAATCGAAGCATGAGAGAAAGTATTCTTTTGAATTTGCTTTAAAAAAACGCAATATAGTACACGAGAATATAAATCGCGTAATACCGATTTTTTATCTTTTACGCTGCAACAGGTAGCTTTGTTTGATGCTTTATTAAGCGAGTTCATTAAAATGTAACGAGGAAAGATACATATAACGTATAATCGCGCATAAATCGGTATTATCGCTCGAAGATATACATAACACAAGATAAGACTTAGTTAATCACCCAGCGAACTGGCGAATATTTATTAGTGAGACAACATTATTATATGGCATATAGCTCTCTCGCTGGAGCTCGACCAGCTCATTATCGCGAGAGGTGCAGAGCTACACAATGAGGGATCCGCGGCTTCTTCAACGGAACAAGGTAATCCAGCGGCATTAACTTTCTCTGCATTTTCAAAGTCTTGATCTTTTTTTTCCTTTTTTTTTTTTAATTATTACCGCAAAATGCTACGCTAGTACAATTTTTTTCCGGATTAATACGTTTGCTCGCGCGCCGAATATAAGACTTTTTAACTCTCTCAACGATGCTTCTATTAAAAAATTAGCTTATAGGCTTATCAATCACTGTCAATCACTATCCTCATGAGATCATTAATCGTAATCATAATGGAAGAAAGCTTGGTGAAGGATGTTGGGTTCAAGTTTAGGTTTTAAAATAAGTTTGCTCGTCAAAATCAATTCCCTTTACCTTCCTGTTCTATTTTATTATCCAATTGTAAGACATTATATATATAATTGTTCCTTTTAATTTATATTGTATCTTCTTGCGCTGTGTAAATTGCAAATGTGAAATTACATATTTTCAATGACAGAATCAACAAAAAAAGATTATGTTTCTTTACTACTTACATGTACGTTATAGCTAATATAAATAATAATAATAATGTAAAAACATATAAGAATTTCAAATATTCAAAGCAATTAGAGAAAACTTATTTTCATCTCTAATGCATTTATTATATACAACTCTCTCGTACGTGGTTAATTTTTTACATCGTATAATTAATTTTACATGCTTTAAACTGATAATAATTTCCAGGGACCAATGATGTTCAACCCGAGTGACATAAAGGATCGTTCGGTGAAGAACATACCATCTAACAGATATCCACCGCGATAATCTTTGCTTATGCAAATAATTTGTTATTTAAATTAGGAAATTCTTTTCTTATTGTCTCACAATTATGTTTAATTATGAATATTTGTTTCTGTATAGAAAACGTGACAACAACAGTACATTCTTTAGAGTGATGCTTATATGATGCAACAGTTTTTTTTCTGCAAAAGTAGATGTATATATTTAAACAACTTAATAATTCAAAAGACGTCATTCTTACGATGCCCTGTACATTTCGTTGTCTAGATACATTTTTATATTGAATTTTGTTCCAATCTTGATGTTATATTTATCGTGTTGAATTAGAAATTGCAATTAAAATTATTTAGAAAAAAAATACAGTTTCCGTACAATAGAAGGATATACGATTTTAATGGTGCAATATAATAGCGGAAATAAATAAAAAAACTCGAGTATGCGTTTTCTGATTTGTAAATTAAATAAATTTTTTCATTTCCCAATTAAAAAAAGAATGTGCTCTTGTTTGATAAATTTTTACGGAATGTTTCATGCAACGAATTTATTTGGAAAGTTATTTAGTTTCCGCATAATGTTAGAAACGCGCATTTCTATTAGAATAATCATCATTATGTAGAAATGCGCGAGTGCATTCCCGTTATATTATTATTACATTATATATATATATATATATATATTATATTCGCTTAGCTTGTAAGTATTGTCATCCTACAAACGAATTCGATGTCGCGCGAAAAAAAATGTCAAGTTCTGTGCGTGCTGTTTGAATTATATACAAATGAGAGGTAAAGGAGTTTTTACCTGCAACTTGCAATCACAAATTTAATTAAGTTACGATAGCCCTTTTCATTGAAGAGTGTCTTGTAGTTGTATGATAGATAGAGCGAGGATTGCATATATAAATTGTAGGCTTAGCTTCGTCGCAAAATTTGTTACAACACGGCCTCGTCGGTACATGTGCTGTAATTCTAAGTCTGATTTTATATGCCGAAAAGAAGGGAAATAATGTGCGCAACGCCGGTGAATAAAACATGTTAGGAATATGAAAATTTTATCGATCGTAAGGGTAGGGAGAAGTCGCGTTAATGAGAAGAAGTGTATAATAGAGAAATACTGTTATTAAATGTCAGACTATATATATTATATAATATTGATACACCAATAATACGCAACTGCCATCAACGTGGATAGTGCGAAGAGTGATGATGAAGAGCGTTTGTATCGCGTTTCCACTGCGTTTCAATCGCGTTAGATTTATAAGATTATTATTATACCCGTTGGTGTTTATCTCCGCGAGGGATTCGATAATACTAGAAGGTTGTGAGAGAACTGACGAGAGACGCGCGTAAGCATCCTGGCCAAGGAATATATAGATGAACTTAGTGCTTTTACGCCGGGATATTTTTTATTGAAAAATAAGTATTTTAGAATACTCAATTTTCAATAAATAGGATGAACTTTCACACTCGTGTGAAGGTTCTACTTTACGTCGTTCGAGTTATCATCACTGTACGCTTTTTCCTGTCTTAATTAAATACCATCCAACTGTTAACGGCAAATGTAAATTAAAAAAAGAAAAGTTTCATTGGAAATATCATCTTCGGCGCGATTTTTCTGGTTAGTAAATTTCTTCTAGAATTTTGAAATAAAATTAAAATTTTCGACAGAATCCTTCGGATGGTAACACATTTCTAGCATGTAAATGTCCGATTTGTTTTTGCCATTGATCACAATTAGAACGGACCGAAATTTTTGTAAGTTATAACACTCGTAACATTTTATATTTATGACATATGACGTATTAAATGTATCGTAGGTATGCATAAATATATATATATATATACATATATATATATATGTATATATATATATATATGTTGCAACATGAATATTGTTGCGAGGCAATGTAACAATATTATTCGTAAATTATATCTGTATACGTAAAGTTAAAAATTTGTACATATTCTAAATGTAGATTTCATAAAATTGTCCTGTCATATTTGTCGTGTCATATGGAAAAATGTTTATATAAAATTCGCTTGCTTTTTTTTTTTAATATTGAGACAGAAATTGAACGTAAACGCGCTACGCTTTCGTCGAGATGAAAGGCAGTAATTAGAGCCGCTCTATTTGTGATGAATGGCAATTTATTACGATAAATATTGTCACTAATAAATAAATTTTCGTCGAAAGTTTGCGTAATTTATAGCGAAACGCGCAAACACGTGTTACACACACGTTTTAATCTTTGCACACATTTGATGTAATCGAGAATTCGGGCGGAAAAAGCTCATAGGTAGTGCAATTGTATAAATACAAGACTGTAACACCTCTTCTATTTTCTTTTATTATTTGTCATCCTTGAAACACAAGTTTCTGTTGCACGATGTCTTTTTTACGACGAGATATTATTATAAAATGAGTATAATTGAATTCGCCCGAGAGCTCGAACAGTGATATATATTACGACGGAATAACGTGAAGGCGAGGAAAAGAGAGGATTTTAAGATTAATGTTAAAGTTGAACAGAAGTATTAATCGAGCTGTAATGTATGTATAGGCCGGTTTACGAACGACACGATTCGTCTTTGATGTAATATATAATATATATTGCTATATATATATATATATACGTGCGCGTTTACGCACTTTCCAATTTAGAGTTGATGTATGTTTATGGGAAATACGGATTATATATATATAATAATGATAAATAATATAATGATAACAATGTATACTGTATATTAATACGATTTACTGTCATATACATACATATATATGTATGTATGTGTGTGTGTGTGTGTGTGCGTGCATGTATGTATATGATATATATTAATACATATTAATATATATAAAATATATTAATACATATATAATATATATTAATAGATATTAATATATATAATATATATATAATACATATTAATATGTGTATATTATATATATTTATACAAACATATACATTATTATTGATATAATAAATGCAATATCAATCGAGATCACGTATGTGTGTGTGTGTGTGTGTGTTGCGACGATTTCTTAACAACTACTAGGATGTATCTCGGGATACGAAGGGAGGAGAATATGCACAATAATCGAACTATATTATTTTCGATCCTTTTATTAAGTTTATCATAATGTTTCGAATCGATACAATGATTTCTGTGGTATACTCAACTGTCGTCTTTCGGGCCACAACGTCGACGATCGTCTCCCGCACACACGGACGTTATACTCTGAGATCATCATACGTGTGTGTCTGTGTATCATGTGTGTATACGGAATAAATCGGCGATGAGACGTCTCGCGCGCGCGTCTCCGGCGTAAAAGAGAGAGAAGCGCGTGTGCGCTCGTTTTTTCCTGACCAATACGAAGAAATCAATCCAAAAATATCAACGTTTCTGCGGCGCAATATCATCGGGACAAATTGGTCGAGAGTTGGACATTGAGAGGGACATCATGGGGAGCTGGAAAAAGAGGAAGGAGGACTCTTTTTCATTTAAAGCGACGACAGTTAACGCCGTGACACCGACGAGACACTCCGTAGAGGCGAAAAAGAAAACGCAAAATGCAGTTTAACAATCAGTATTTATCAGCGTGCAGCGTCGAGCGAACGACTCGACCCCCACCGGCCGTTTGTTATCTATATATTTTGTCATTCCTTTTTATTCTTACGCTCTACGCACAATAAGGAAAATATTAGGAATTAATATTAAATATTGAGAATAGAAATTTTGTCTCAAAATAAAATTGAAAAAACTGATGTACATACAAATTGATTATAAGAAGTTCTTATATACCTAAATTTGTATTTTCATATTAGTCTTTTCAATTTTATTATTTAACAAAAATTCTTATTCCTAACATTTTATTAATATTTATTTCCTTCTTTTCCCTATTGCGCTTAGAGCCTTACGCCTTTATCGCGTACCGGAAGTCGGAGAGGGTAAGAAGAAACCGGAGCAGGGGATGAGGATGACCGGGGGAGACGTGGGAGAAGAGCGCGCGAAGGATATAAATATATAATAATATCTTATACCGCGTGTGTGTATATATCCGTAAATACGTTGAACGTTATTTCTCTCTCATTTCTCTCTCTCTCTCTCATTCACTCGTTCTCTTTCTCTCGCTTGCTCGCACATCGCGCATCGGTATTATCGATCTGTATTTCTTTTTTTTCTTTTTTTCCTTTTTTTCCTTTGTGTTCTCGTTTCATTTATTAAATGTTAGGTAGAGCCTATAAGGGGCGTCCAAAGGCGCACTCACAGCGAACCTCGGGCGCGCTTTTCTCGTATACTAGCTGTGCCGGAACGCACTTGTACTGGTCGCACGATCGGCGAAGGATTCGGCTAAAGATAGCTTGGCCGTAGTCGAGAGGGACCGTGGTATATAATTTTAAACCATTATCATGAGAATCCATTTACTTTTACGACTATATAGACACGGTTATCAAGCGATAATCGCCGCAATCGCGAATTAATCCGACATCAATTACGATCAATACGGTTTTTATCTTGTTGTTTTTTTTTTTACCAATGTAAAAAATGAGAACGAAAAGTAGAGATACTCGGATAAATACCACGTTTCTCTTCAAAATTGTTTGCCGAATTACAGAATGCATCAGTGATTAAACTTTCCCTCTAAAAAAAAAAAAAAAGGAAAAAAATTGAATTAAAATTCTTTAATATTCGGGCACGATTTGTAAAAATTGAATGAGATTTTGAGATAAATTGCGGAGAGAAAATTCGGCGGTCGATCTTTAGCCGAGCGATTCGCTCGCGACATATTATTTAACAACAGAGTTTAACCACCTAATTGTTCGGAGGATACTCATAACTCTCGTCTTCGACTTTGTTTATACAATGCGAATGGGATATCCTTTTTTTTCTCGTTTACCTACGCACTAGGTAATAAACGATTCGTTTTGCATTTCATTATTACAATCAATAAACAATAAGCGAAAGAATCATCGTGGTCTTTGATCAGGTATAAACGTTTGAAAAAAAAGAAAAGTACATTTTTTGTTTCTCTTTCTCGAGTCGACATGATAAACTTTAATAAACCCATAGAGCAGCGATACTTGCCATCGTCATAATGGTACAATCACAATGCGAGAACCGCTAATAATAATAGTAATAATGATAATATCAATGAATAATAATAATAATAATAATGGCAATATATAATACTTAAAAATAAACTAAAAATAACTAATAATAATAATAATCTTCGTCGTATATTAATTACCACCGTCATTACAATGATGCACTTATGCCATTATGGTTGCCTATATACTATCCTCTTTTATATATACTTCTATATATATAATATATATAGCTACAATATATAATATTTTCGTGTTGAAAAATCGTATACATTAGTGTTGTGTCGCAGGACCATTGCTTCTGTCTCTCTCTCTCTCTCTCTCTCTCTCTCTCTCTCTTTCTTTCTCGCTCATTCTCACATCTCGTTTTTCTTTCAACGCGTCTCTTATGTATAGCATTCCATTCTGTTATATATTTTTTTTTTTGCTTTTGATGGATCGCAAAGAGGGGAGAAGGGGAAACACTGTCGTCGATGGCTGGAAGCATTCGTGTTGATGAAGATTTCTCAAAGCCAAAACGGATCGCACGTTTGCAGAAAATCGTACCGGAAGAAACATCACCGTGGAACGAAGAAGATCCTCTCGTAAGTTTATGACGTTTCACGCGTCGATTTTAAAAGGCAACTTTTTATGCCGCAAAAAGCTGACAAATATGAAAAATTCAATGCTATATACTGGCAAGATTTACCGGTTATATTCTTAAAATTTGGAACGAGAGGAAGATTTGCTTCTTCGCAATTTACATTTTCCAATCTTGTAATTAATGATGTAATAAAAGACGAAAAATTTAAAAAAAAATGCATTTATACGTGTAAATATGAGAATTTCGAATTTTTCGATATATCGATATATCGTTTCCAAATTTTTATTCGAGGAGGGATCCTCGCTTCCGTGAAGACAGATAAATTCTGACCGGGATTGAGGGGCGAGAACACGAGTGCCTCCAGACACGAGCGCGTTATGTAATCTTAATAGCTTAATATCGATTTTTAGTTCGTATTACCCGCCGTTCAAAGACGGGCCTCGGATCACAGATAGTGAGGTGATCGGATTGCGCGAGCGTTATCGCGATAACAATGCGGTCTCTATCGTATTCTTTTTTTTAATACTCTTTTCTTTCTCTCACTTTCTTTTTTCTCACTCATTCACACACACTCTCTCTTTCTCTCTTTAAATTTGTCAGTATGCGTTCTTCCTGCGTTTCTCCTAAGGATTTCAAGGCGACAGCTCCTGAAAGCAAACAGCATCCGGCCGTGTACGCGCGCAAAAATCACTCGCATCGTGTAGCATCGGAAAAAATCGTCCGAAAAGATTTGCAAGAGAAATCGAAATATAACATTTTGATTTGATTTTATCTAATGTTCGCGGAACTCGATATCATATGTACAATATAACAAATTATAAATAAATTGTTTCTTTTATATCCGGATAAAATTCTATGACTTATGGAGAGAAAAATATTTCTGAGCAACCATATTCGCGCGTGCACGTCCAATCGAAGAATTTTTTCCATTTTTTGTCTCTTAAAACGCAATCCTCTACTCGATTAGTTAATAACAACAGATCTCTTCTTCTCCGCCACGTGGATTGACGTGCGAGTTATACAGATACGCGCAAAAAAAGTATATAGAATATATATATATATATATATATATATATTTTATACACATGTATATACGTATACACAATACATATGTACCTACGTACGTACGACTAACTAAGGGTAGACAGGCGCAATCATGTGTTTTGTGGATCGAGTCCGATCGAATGGCCGCGCTCGAGAATTCACCGAAACGTCAAAAACAGCTGATCGGTTGTCATCTCGAGTCGCTCCCGATTTCGGATTCGATGCTGTGTGTATGTGTACGTGTGCATTATGTACGATGTATGTCGAATAATGGAATTGACAAAGACGAAGAAATAAGTTTGAAAGAAACAAATTTTAATGAGATTTCGTGCTTGGGGTAGCGTAATTAGAGAGAAAAAAAAAAGAAAAAAATCATGGGAGGAAGGGCGAGAAGGAGAGATGGAAAACGGCTCGCAATTTTTTTTTTTCGAGCTCGGTCGCAAATATACGGTCATGCACATCAATTTTCTAACGCAATCGCTCGGACAATGTGATTTTCGCATTGCTGGAATCGAGAATGCGAGCGATTTAAAAATATTGCTCCAATAGGTTCAAAGCTACGGATGCGACGTCGAGAACGAATTTTTCAACAGCAGCTCTTGGATATACATATAGGATAATATACTTATATATACGAATTCTGAAGTATATATAAGCTGTATACAATCTTTTTATATTATATATACAAAAATAAAATTAATTAACTATATTAAAGATGAATTTCTTAACTTAATCTTCATTAACAAATTGTCACTGACAATTGATCTATTCACAATAGCAATGAGACGTTCATTTTCTTTTCTCTATGCATGTTTGAACCTCTTGGTATAACGCAATGTGACAGATCATCAGCGCATGGGATCTTGAAGCTGAACTTAAAAGATAATAAGAAGGCCCGGGACTTAAATCGTAAATAAACATAAGAGATATTCGCTAGCATTACATAAAAAAGGGTTGACATGTCGAGAAAACGAGTAACAAGGCATTAAGATGTAAAATCGCATGGAGAGAAGAGTCATATGTGATTGTGTGTATACGTGTAATTTCGAAAAGATGGCAGAGGAGTGTTTCCAAAATTAATTTTTTCGGAAGCTCATTTTAAGCAGAAGATAATTTTAATTAAAAAAAAAAGATAATTTTAAATAATTTTAATAAAAATAAATTTTTTAGACTGTCAAGACGTGATTATATGATTCCTAGATAAAATTTTGCAAAACGAGAAATCGAATGACTTAAAAACAGCTTGGAAATGACGTTTTCGCGCAGCTTTTGATTCAAGGGATCTGGAAACACCGTCAGCTCGTAGAGCAAGGAAATTACCTCTGATTTGTATACGCTCTTTCCCTAGCTAGATGCGTGTGTACGTCGACCTCTATTATCTTCCGAGAAACGAACTTCCGCCTTAAGGAGAGCACACTGACCTGCGCTTTCGTCGCTCGCGTGTCTCTACTATTATTCTCATCCGCAGATTCTCGTTAAAATTGCTCGCTATAAGGTAAGACCGGATATCGAGGATACGTGAAAGGGATGCAAACGCGAGACTCCTTCTCAACTGTCAGTGTCAACAGCTGATTATTTTAAATTAACCAGAATTTGTTTTCCGCGACACACACATCCATCTGCACGTATCCCTCCAATAATACAGCCAAACGAGAAAATTAATCGAGAACGAACGCTTCTCATATTCGGAACACATTAGCGAACGATTGAAATCGTATACGGGTATTTTTTTTCTCTTTCGTATCGATGGGGGAGAGCTATATGTATGCGTATGTGTGTGTCTGTGTGAGAGATGTATATTTCTCGCTCGCTCCTCTCTACACGCATCGTTCGCACAATCTCTCTCGCCTAATAATATTGCGTGTTTGTCTCGACGCAGAAAAGATGGAAGGAAAATAAAAAGAAAAAAAAAAACACAGAAGTCTTAGACGCGCGGTCGCTTTTCGTTTTCCCGGTCGGAATCAGAGTCCGCTGAATCGTGGAGTGGCGGAAATTCGGGCACCGCTTCGCGTTGTTGCATCCATCCCGGCGCGCCTGGCCCCCCAGCCAATGCCTTGCCCTGCGTCATGTTTTTTCGATTGTTTGTTTTTTGTTTTTGCAATTGATTTTTAGCCCTCTGTCTTTATTATCCCCTGCAGGATGGCGACAAAATAGCGTGTCATTGGTCGCTAAGCCTCGACCCGATAAAAGAAAAACTCTTGCTTTGTTTGTTCACGCTTCGCTTCGCAAAAGAGAACGTCGGGCCTTTCATCCCCCTTTTTTTTTTACCCCTTTCGGAGATGGCATCGGCCGAACTTTCTCGAAGCTCGGCACGTTGTATTGGCCACGGCGGCAACGAGAGATGCAGAAAAAATGGGCAAATAAAAATTCGAAACGTTTTTCTCATCATCGTTTAACTTGAATTTTGATTCTGCAATTTTTTTTTTCAAACTGAAAGCAAAATGTGACTACATATTTGAACGTCATCTCTCGTTACTCGTGTCGGGAAACAAAAAAAGATTCGAGCGCTAATTTCGAACGCAAAAGCGAACATCATCAATAATCGGGAAAAATCCTTTCGAATTTGGCCAATGCAACGAACCGGCGTCTATTATTTTCTACTACTGTGTCTACGCGAAATTCTGAACTCTGCAAAACGAGCTACAATGAAATTTTGAAACCATTCACTCCCTCTCTATCACCCTCTCGCGTATACTCATCTCCAATTATTCAAATAATCTCTCAAATCAAGACAAATAAAGAGACGCACACACATACTACCTTGTAAGACCAGTATAAGACACGTGGGCCTTCGAAGATGTGTCATTATCTCGTAATTCGGATATCTTTCAAATCAACTTGATTTCTGGATTAATTCTAATCATACAATCTGCAACTTGTGAAAGTTGTTACACCATTTAAAAAGAAAGAAAAAGATTGAGATTATTTTTTCGAAGGCTCTCGTGTCTCGAAATTCTACATGCAGCCATGCATGTCACGAAATGTTATCTGCCCTAGTATCTCTCTTCAACTACAGGATATATACTCCAACGCTGCCTTGTCTCTTCCTTCTATCAACCTATATACTTATCATACGTGTAAACTGTATGTACGAATTGTGTGTATGTATGTATGTATGTACGAATTGTATGTAGTGTAGGAAGAGCTGCCTTTAAATAAGTATCTCTCTAAGGATTAAGTATCGAAAGCCGTGTATAAGGAGCGACACGAAACCGCTCGCAACAGGGATACGTTGTCAAATATTCATGTGCAAACGGGAGATTCGTGTAACTCGACCTTCCATCGTTGCCTCTCGTCGAAATTAATAATAAAAATAGCAGGAGGTAATTCTCGAGTAATTTTCAAAGCCCCAATTTTGAAATTCCGCGACTGGAAGAATCATCGCGGGGTTGAAATTATCGGTTCGCGCTTCTTATGTCTGTGTATGTATGCGTGTGTGAACAATTAATAATCGAAAATTAACTTATCGCTTGCTGCCACCGATCTTTACTATCTAAGAAAAACGGCCTATCTAATTCGTATTTCTAAAACTTAAAACAAAGTTCCCAATATCAAAATCTTATTGCACACTTAGCGAGATCTAATCCTAAGGGAAGAGCTCGAAGGCTTTCGGGGACATCTTTCTGGAGGGAATAATAAACCGCACCATCGGGTGGAAAGTCCTCCGCTTTTGCCAGATACATATATAGATATATATATATATATATATATGTATCATCGATGTAACTCAGGACTCTTCTCCTCTATTGCCGTCGCATTTTCCCAATTCTTCCAATGTCGATATCATTATTCTTCAAGATGTGGACCGGAACGTTGCCATGTTAACGAGAGAGATCATTCGCGAATTTTTCTGTCGAAAAAAAAATTTTTTTCGTCTCTTGTCGAAATTTCGATATTTATTCGTCAGATTCGCAAATTTCGTCATTTTCTAATAACGTCGGATTACTCGTCTCCACATTTCCTGCTCGGGGACACGACGCATATTTTTAACGCGTTTCTCCCCTACATGTAGCTTATTGTGTTAAGTTCCCAAATAAATTCTACTCCTCGTGGTCTCTACGAGCGGAGGATCTTCCTTCTTCGCGCGACAATCTCGTAAAACCCGGCTCGAAGTAAAAATTTCGAAACACGTCCCCGGGACACGTGTGTATTCTACCTGAATACATATATATATATACATATACACATATATCTGTATGTATGTATTGCACATCGATGAGTTAGATGAGAACCGAGCTCGAGGCATCTCGCGAATCGTAGAATTCTAACAACGTTTCTCCGACTACTTCTTCTCGTTCTTAGAATCTCACGCGAAATCCACGATTATTCTTCGAATTGGTCTCCCTTTCTCGCTCCGAGAAGAATTCTGGGGATAGAAAATTACGCTTGTTGCAACAAAGGACGATGTCCTCTTGATCGGCCCCTTCGTTAGCTTTTCGCAAAAATCTCAGCTCATCTTTTTACCTCTCTTTCTCTCTCGCGTTTTCTCTCATTTTCTGTGTCTCTCTCTCTCTCTCTTTTTCTCGCATCGAGTTTACGGCGAGTTTCGTTAGATACGTTTTGCGAGAGGTTTTAGGTCGGCCTGACACGTCACTGGAAACACAATAAAAAAGCACGAGAGGCCGAGATCAGTGATAGACGGTCTCGATTTCACGTCTCATAATTTTCCCCGGCTGTGTGATTTCATTCTCTCTCCCTTTCACCCTCATTCGCGTTCATCCCTCTATCTTTCTCTCTCTCTCTCGTTCGCGCAAAATTCACACTTTTCTCCCTCTCCCTCTCTTAGCTTCGATTTTTGCATGGCTGTCTGATCCGGTGTCTCTCTCTCACTCTCTGTCGCCTTCTAAGAATTTCGTTTCATCTGCATCAAGAAAAAACGTCATTGAGTGCGATCTCGAGTCGAATTGCGAGGGAGTCTGATCGTAATTTAACTCCTGACAAGACATTTGCCTGATTTTGCAATCTTCTATTTTTCCGATAAGAAATTATCCGATTTGATAAAAAAATTCCCCCGGCTTAAATTTACGTAAGATAATCTCCCTTTCTCTCTCTCTCTCTCTCTTTCTCTCTCTCTCTCTCTCTCTCTAGGATCGACAAGAGGAAAACACGTGCGTCGTCCGGGATCATCTCGGGCGCGAGAAACGCGTTCGCGATTTCGCAGCTTCCGAGACTGGAACTTGTCAAAAGGTGATGGAGAGTAGAAGAGACGGCGCAGCAGACGACCGATGGATCGTGACGGTAATACGTAGATAAGATAGCATAGACCCCCAGTGCCAGAGAACTGTGCTTGCGACAATGCGCCGTTCTTTCTTCCCGAGAAATGTCACTCTTCATATCGTACACGACGCGGGAGAAAATAGTACAAAACAGACAACGGTCCGAAAAGAACTGTCCTCATAATTTTAGGGAAAGAAAAATAATTCTCTCTCCCTTTTTTTTCAAATAATTCGTCGCGAATCTATCTGACATCCTCGTTGCGACAAGCACAGTTCCATGTTTCTTCTTTTATTATTTGTTAGAAACTCGAAAAATACCAACTAACAGCTGATTAGAACGAGAGATTAAAAAGACGGAGGAGGCAAAACAAAAGAGGCGGTGATAAGATAGTAATGATGAGAATATACAAGTGTAATTATTATTACTTTGACCGGTGCATTATGTTAAAAAAGTTAGTCGGCCGGCGTGTAAGAGAGTTCTTTGTGCTCATGTAAGAGAGTGTACAAAGCGATTGCTCATTTGTTACGTATGCGATTACGGGAAACGTTAGTGCCAGCTGCAGCTATCAAAGAGGATTCGTCGCAAACTTTCAGAGCCGATCGCATATGCACGACGCAACAATGAAATTAATTCATCGAATCGACATACAACAATAAGTCGCGAATAATTCGATCTCGCTGAAAGTAACCGTTCAAATTAGAGACATTGCTTATGTAGAATCGCGTCAAGTGTTTTTCTCATAAATCTTTAATGAAAAAAATTATTGTAACATAATTTTTTAAATGTAAAAAAACTTTCAATTTTAATTAAAAAAATGGATTTTTCTTCAGCAATGAATCTATTGTAGTATCGCAATAAATTAGCTAGAATGTAGCCTATCCCAGCCTTTCAAGGGTTGAATCGAGAATGGAATGTGTCGATATGTATTTGTTGTGCAATGTGTGTTTTGCTTTTCCGAAATAGAAACTAGAAATTTAGGTGGCGCAAACAAAAATAATATTTTTTCAAGGTATTTCCCCTCCGAGAAATAAACTAATAAGGAATCATAAATTGATTAGCCGTTTTCGCTGAGACGAGTGAAAAATCTCGCAATTGGCTAAATTAAAAAAAAAAAAGGAGGAAGAGAGTTTACTGCGAAACTAGTTAAAAAGAAAATTTCCTGCGATTCGTAAATTCGCTACGTGTTATGTTTCTCTCCGAGTCGGTTTGAGAAAGCACTGATCGAACGATAAAACTGATGGAACTTAACGTCTAGCGAGAGAAAAGTACGGGAAAAGGCAACGCGCTCCGTTTCAGATCGATAAAGAAGCGGAGAATCTACAGAAGCCGGAAGTGACTGCGGAACAGCGCAGCTACGAACATGCATTTTAGTCGCTTCATTTCAACCTTCGCAGAGAGAAAGCCGACACTCCGTTCTAGACGATCTCAAAAGTCTCGAGATGAACCGAATGAACCGCGAAATTAATTTCCTTCTCGAGTGTCTCCCTTAAAATGGTATCGATATTTCACGGGAATTCGAAATAGATATTTTCCAAAACGAAACGATTTTTTTTTTTTTTTTGAATTAATAGTTATTTCGTTAAAACAATCGTTTAATACGAGTAGAATAAGTTTCCCGACAGATAATTCATCGCACGAATATGTTGGCGATACTTTCTTTTTTATTTCAACGATAGAAATGTAGCCGAAGCGAAACATTGACAAGTGATCAACGTATCGACATGTCAGATATTGGATCCGCCGACTAGAAATTCCCACAGAAATCCCCTGCCGGGCTTGCCGAATACTCCGGCTCGTTGTGTTTACCCGCAAATTTAATTTAACGTCACTCTGTGCCACGTGACATTGTTGAAATTTTACGTCAACGAAATTGACTACGTCCGAAAAGAACCATGTGCTACGCGAGACGATGCTCTAAACGTCGGAAATTAACACGGGTATCCTAATTTGCCACTCGAGCTATTAATTATATATAATAAAACAGATAAGATTTTGCATTAGAAAAAAAATTACAAAAAAAGCTTAAAAAAATCTTTCGAATAAAAGCACCTATATTTACACAACCCGAGAAAGAACAGTAAATTGCGCAATCAAATCCATAGAGATTCGCCTCCAGCGAATTTATGAAATTGCGGAAGAACCTGATGAGGAAGAAGATAACGATTTACGCGAAGGGAATATTCGACGAGGAATAAATTGTTGGAATCCTTATGAAAGATTGATACTATTGGGGTGGTACGACACGCCGGGGGTGTCTCGCAAAATTTTCCCTCTTCCCCTTTTACGTTGCATCGCGGGAATGCTAGCGACTCGTTAGAAGCGCGGCGACGCGCATCCACCGGCTCCATTAATATGTGAGAGAGCCAGCTCTGCCTAAAAAGTGACTTAGCAACTCCAATGCATACTAAGCAAACCTGGGCGCTATATCGGCTGCTGGTGTGGGTGTCGTGTGTGTGTGTGTGTGTGTGTGTGTAGTTGTATCTGTGCAGTCCCTAGGCGGTCTCCCGATCCAACACATCCTTCGCGACTGTCGGCGCCCATCTTCACGGGCCAACAGCGTATCCAGCCTAATATATGTATACACATTATCCCAGCAACGCACGCACACATATCTAATCGCGCGCGGACGCGCACATACATATCGCGCGTGCGCATATACAGGGGCAATAAAAGGGGTTGCGCGGAATAAATTCCCGAGTTTGTGCATCTTGATCCTTTAAGCAAATTAGCTTTCTCGAACATCGGTATTTTCAACCGTGAAAATAACAGAAAATATATATTATTGTAGCAAATCTGAAAAATTGCGAAGAACGCGAAAAATGATCGGGGAAGAGAATTTTTTCGAAACCCGAAATACTATATATATTGTTTGTAATTTTGTGCACGCATTAGGGGTTGTCTTGAGCGAAAATCCCTGTATATGGCATCGTACCCATCCTGAAGCTCAAGCAGACTCCTTCACCGATATCCTTCCTCTCTCACTCTTCTCTCGTGATATCGTTCTCACGCTCTTTCTCTCTTCTTCTCTCTCGCGTAGTGAGTGTGAGTATGCGGAAGGTAAAATGCGCATGCATTCATCGGGATGCAACACCGTGGCTTGGAATTGCGCGAAAGCGAGTAGCGGCCTCTAATAATAACTTCATACGTTTAATACGTAACTTCCGCGAGACGAAAGAAAAGCGAACAATGCAAGAAATAAAGTCTATGATTGACACTACTGGGAAGACTTACATTATAAAAGCAAAAATAGCAAAATTCGGATAAATGTAAGAAAGGGAATTTTTAAAAATTTTATCGTTGCTTAATTTTATTTCTAAATAAAATTAATGATATATATGTATATATATATATATATATATATATATATATGTGTGTGTGTATATATAACATATATATATATATATATATTAAAAATTACGACAAAAAATTAAAGAACCCTGTTTTCCTTTTAGTTTAAAAATAATAACGTAATGTCCAAAATTTACTAATTATTATTCGAAATATACGCTAAAAAAATATTATATCCTGAAAAACAAAGTAGAAAAAAATTCAATTAGTTCAAAATATTTCGCGTGACATAGAATACAATTTTTCGTTCCATAATAAAATTAAAAAAAAAAAATAAAAAATACAAACCTAAATATGTATATTCGATACGACACAAATTTGGAATATCCAACAAGTCAAAATGTTTTTAGCTCGTCTTCCTTAATTTATTCTGAATGAAATCGAAAATCTCATCGTGGGTCGAATCCCGAGCCACAGCTTGATCGTTTGTCGTCTGTTTGCCACTCTATAGGATAAGCTCATGCTTAGTAAAGGCAAATATTCCAGAGAAAGCGTTACAATAATTAGTTAAATCAATCTACCAGAGGCGATAACGAGAGGAGGCTATACACATATACCTACGTATAAGTTAGAGAAAGTGTTCTAAAGGATATAGGATCTACGTGAATTTTACCTGGTGCATCGGGTCGTATCCCATGGAGCCGTCGTTGTACGGCTGCGAACCGTATTCACTTCCGTTTATTCCCATGCTGTATCCGGCCATGTCCTGGGGTCCTCCTGGCGGCGCCGGCGACATCATCGGCGTCGGGGTGCCCTGGCTGGCACCGCCCATGCTGTACGGCGATGCTCCTGCAAAAGCTGCTGTAGAAACAATCGCGGTGCATACAAAATTTGAGGGTGCGTCTTTTTAAGCGCCACAGCGATAATTTGCCTCTCTGTGCCTCGCGCGCTTATGCTCCTTTTATTCACAAAGGTAACATATGTCAGCGTTCATTTAACCGTTTTTTTTCCTCTTATTTTTCTCAATTTATTCGCCAGATTATATATCGCGCGATAAGATACATAATTAAAATAACGACGTTATATCTACTGGGTTTGAACAAATCGAGTTTAAATAATTTGCAACTCTTGAATATAAATAAACGCGTTAATGAAAGATAAGGTTTCTTTCTCGCCGGAAATCTGACTCTTTTCTACTCTCGAGATTTTTGTGCCCGGGGCTTCTGAGGCTTCGAATATCCGACGCTTGTAAAAACCTTCGCGCCATTCGAGACAAGCGTTGTTTCGCAGAGGTTTGGGTAGAGGGAGGTCGTTAGAATTCCGTTTCTTTAATTATACGAGAGGACCGGGCCGTTTCGTCGCGAACGTGGTCGAGGAAAGACAAACGCAGAGAGTGCTGAAAGAAATGCGAGAAGCTCGGAATCTCCTCTATCGCGTCCTCGTCCCACCTACCCTCTCTCGTCCACCCCGGCTCGTGTTCTCCCCTTCCCTTTCCTACCCTTCCTCGTATAATTGGTGAGTTAAAAATATCTCACGCCGGCGTGTCTCCAAAATAAAGTGAGACGCCTCGGTAGTTTGGCGAAGCGTGCGTAATTGCAACGACCCTAGGGTGGGATACGCGAATCCGTGGAATTTCAAAGCGGGCCCGGGGAATTTTTTCTTTCTTTTTTTTTTGTAATTTTCACGATGACGAGGGAGGAGGATCGCGAGCGAAAACGTGAGACGCGAGGTGGCGTCTATCTCTGCGGAGGATGTAATGAGAAAATTTCATGTAGTCTTATCTACGTTTCGTCTATTGTCTTCTTCTGTCTACTTTGAAAAACTTAAATTTTTCGAAAGATAAAATAGCGGAGAGCGCAACGCGAACGTGCGGCTCCGTCAACCTTATCTATATTATTGCAATTTGAATTAATTTCCCAAGTAGATATCCGTTGCAATGATATTTAAAACATAAATATGCCAAGAGAGGACACATTAATATCGCTAGATTTATTTTCTGTCGATGATTCATCAACGACCGCAATAATAATGTCGGTGCCGCACCGAACAATAAGCTATAACTCACCTAATGATTTACTGTGATGAGACTTCCTCCATCTTGGTTCCAAGTCTAACGCGTGAAAAAGACGAGAGAAGCATGTGGGTACGAGAATTTTTGTCTATGTTAATTATTTCAATTTATATCACCCGATTTTTACTTCACTTGCGTTTTTCCTCGACGAGCCCGATCTAAGGAGCAATAAGCACGAGAGAGCATTGAGAAGTCGAAAAAAGATGCAACGTAAAAAAACATTGTAAAACATTTTATGAACTGTCAATTCGTATTTCTCTGTCTCTCTTTCGATTTTTTTGTCAATATTAAGTAAAACGTTACTTTACGATCGTAAAGACATTTGGATCTGAACATTTGAAGAGACAATTTTGTGCAGTTTTGTTTTGCAAAATTTTACAGAATTTTCTTCATAATTTAAAGTAAAACGAACTCATAAAGGAACACCCGTCGTTTAGCGAAAATCGGGACTTACCAGCTGCTTTCTTGGCCGCGTACAGATTCGCCTCTTCCTGCGCTTTACCGATGTTCTTCTTATAGCGTATCCTTTTATTTCCGAACCAATTGGACACCTAAGAGTAAACGAGGATACGCATTCATTTTCAATTTGCCGAAAGATTTTCACGCTCATGATATTTTTTTTTCATTCTCTCTCTCTCATCAAAGAGAAGGTTTATAAATACTTTTAAAGAACGAGATTTAAAACTTTTTTAAAAATTACCTTGAAAATATAAAAAATAATATACACGCAAAATAGCAACGCGGTGTATGGTAAATTACAAAAGTTCTATTAAGTGTGAGAAAAGGGAGTGGACGATACCTGGCTTACGGTAATTCCACATTTTCGTGCCAGCTCCTCCTTCGCCTCTTCGCTTGGATAAGGATTACTGAGATGGGAGTAGAAGTATTCGTTTAGAATTTCAGATGCCTGTTTACTGAAATTTCTTCTCTTACGTCTGCAACACAAATTACACACGCGCATATATTATATCTTGTATATTAAATTGTGCTGTCTGAATAATCTCCGAATGTCGATAAATCTCTCTCTTTTTTTTTTTAATATACGCGATTGCTGTCGCAAGAATTTCACGAATCTCTTATTGTTTCGACACAAACCTGGCGTCCAAGAATCGACTCCTCAAAATCATCACGGCTTCGCAGGTGGACTGTTTGAGCTGCATCTGAATGCTGGAGAACTTCTTGTGGATAATTTGAACCATCCTTTCGATTTCCTTCGGCGTGATCGGCCTGGTGCGACTCTGCTCCCTCAACAGGTTCATCACGTGAGTGGTGAATTCGTTACAAGCCTGAAATAAACAAAAGCAAATAAATTTGACTTTGCTTTCTTCCACTGGATCGCGTCGAATGCGAGATAATTCCTCGGGAGAGATGTAATTAATTAAAAATATAAAACCGTTTCGAGGATAAATTGAATATACCGCGAGCTCGCCGGCATGACGAACAGCAAAGAACTAAAATGAGCGAGAAACGCAAGAAAAAAAAAAAAGCACTATGACCAGAGCGTGAAAGGAAAGGTCGAGCGAGGGAAGAAGTGAGAGACGCGTACGTATAATGCATTATTCCTGGTGGCTGCTCGGTTTAAGGGAAAAAGGACCTTGCTCGGTATCAGTATTCGAGGCGAGCACGTTGCTTCGCGAAAGGGAGAGAACCAGAGAAAGAGAGAGAGAGAGAGAAGGTGAGCCAAGCAGAGAGGGAGTAGCTTTTCCTGAGGGAAGAAACCGGGAAAAGGCCGTGGAAGGGTGTTGGGATACGAGAGGAGTCAGTGGAGAAAGGGGATCGAACGGGGTAGCTTGCAATTTCGAAATGGATTCCACTCCGTCGACGATCCCATCCCTCTCTCTCTCTCTCTCTCTCTCTCTCTCTTCCTTCGTCCTCCTTTCTCGATCCACTGATGGCTTCTCTTCCTCTTCGTTCCTTTCTTCGCGCGAGAGAGACTCGTGGGGTGGATCAACCCCCTCGACTGTTGCACGTGAAAGAGAGAGAGAAAGAAGATCCGAGGAACGAACGGAACGTTGCTGAATTGGATGGAAAAGCCGTAGCGAGTCGCATTTTCCCAGACTGATTTCCTTTAATTTCTAAAACGTTCTCTACGTTGTAAAGTGGATGATATTAGCTGATGACCGTCCGATACATTTTAATATAGAAAATGCAATTGACAATATTAACTGCCGTATTATTCCCAACGATCTATCCATATATGTAAATTGTCTGCTTCTTTTATCCGCATACGTATCTCTCTTGGATATTCTGTATAATATATCTTTCCTAATTCTACTTTCGAATTGCGAGATAAACATACATTCAGTCGATATACACATATATATATATATATAATTATAGAGAATTGGGATCAAGGGCGTCCGCAGGATTTTTTCCAATGCGGGCATAATTAATTTTTTCTTGTTTTTTAATTGTCTTAAATTTATTTTTATTTTCTTTATACTAAATATGCAAATAAACTTGACGAGTTTCTTCAAAAGGAGAAACCAAATAATGACCCTTTCCATGATTGGGATATCCAGTTATAAAATAAGGATCCATGCTGTATTCTCCGATACGAATCAGCCGCGAGCATAAATTCGATTATGCAACTGTCGACGACTCTCCGCGAGTTGTTCTCCGACCGCAGAAACGCAGCCGCACGACCGTCGGTGTCGAGCAGATATATTTAGCAACGCACACGTTGGAATTTCCATAACGTTGGCGAAATCGGCCATGCCAGCCTCTCCGTTATATTCCCGCGATACGCGACCATATTAATAGAACGTGTCGCAAAATTAGAGCGTTGTGAGAAAGTTCGCATCGCCGGAAAACGAACTAAGAACGAGTTCTTCGTTAAGATACTCCGCCTGGTATATCTTTCTCTTATCCTCTTGCATACGCGATAAATAAAACTACGCGCGATGTAAAATTTATTAGCCGGAAATGCGAGAGATTATATAAGCGTTTTACGCTTAAATTATTATATCCCAAACGCGCGAATATTTGTCTCATCTCTCCCATTATCGTCGATAAATTACGGCGCGATCTGGGGGTCAGCATTTCATCCCGAATTATGGCAAATAATTTCGAAAATGTCCAAGATGTTTATACTCTGCTTAACATCATACTCGATACGATTTACGGTGGATTATACCAGTCGAACGTGCGGCAGTAAAAGAAAATATTTATGCGCGCGTAAAATCTTTTCTCCCCTTTCCCTCTGGACGAACATCGAAAGATGCATTTTCTGTATATACGAGATAGCACGAGAAGGGATGAAGAGGGAGGGAGAATCAGAGTTGAAAATCGGATAAAATAAAGGCGGGCGTGTTTCCGACGAAATTCATGGTAGGTAGGGATGTTTGCTGGCGGTGATCACGCGATCTCGTAAAACCCGAATGCGGTTCTATTCTCGTGCTTGTCACGCCATGTTGCATAGTCAGGCAGACATTCACCCTAATGCGGCGAGTCGACCGAATTTGAATAGTAAATTTCGCTTATGGCCGAACTTTCCGCCACGACAACGTCGGCCGCTAACTAAACCAATAACTTTTTGCAGGGAGTATTATATAATGAAATATTTTTTTCCGCGGACATTGTCGTATTTTTTTTCTCCGAGCAAAATTACAAAAAAAACTGTCGCTTTTTTCTCGAGCATGAATTTTACATTTAATTTTTTCTATTTGAGATCTCGAGGAAGGATATTACAGAGAGAGAGAGAGTGAGAGAGAGGAAAAAATGGAGCCAAAGAAGCAGGATTCCTTGGCGGAGAATGGAGCGTCGAGAGATTTAAAACTCGTTAACGATCGCGTTTATCGACGAACCACCCCTCGACAATACGAGCTTACGTCGCAAGGTGCATATGTTTTCAGCGCGCATATTGTTGCGGCCACAAAGAGTCACGGCACACGCATTACAGGGGCGGAACCAGGGCGTTTCTACCTCGGGAAGGCCGCGAATTATCATTTGCGATTAACACTAATGGCGGCGCGAACTGGAAATTGCCGTTTTCCAAGAATATAATCTTTAATTTCCGCATTAACACACGCGCGCACACACACACACACGTATATACATGTATTCCGGCCGTGCAAACGGGTGGGCGAACGGTTGTAAAAGCGGCTCTTATCAGCTTCAGCTCGTAAAAAGAGGTAGTACTCTACGCGTTAACTCCGCTTCCAACTCGGTCGAAGGAATGAAGACGCGAGCGTATTCTTTTTTCAGCGCGGATATATAACATCAAGTGTTACATTAAAATAATTTTGTATTACACGTGCAGGCAATGTGGCACTTTCGGTGTAGGTTTTCTGTGCGGAAAGCAGTCGATTTCCCACGCCGCCATCTAGCGGCGACGCGGTGAGTGAATAAGCCGGTTTCAAAGCCATTATTTACGGCTGAGCCGCGTTAAAAGTCATTGTATACGGCTGAAGCCGTAGGCAATGTATTGAACACGGCTATTCCCCCACTGTGCCGCGGCAAGATGGCGGCGTGCGATCGGCCGCCTCGCGCACAGAAAACGCGCCGAAACAGCCACTTTGCCTGCACTTGCAATACAAAATAGTATGTGTATCTCGCTCGTGCGTCCATCTCCCGCACTCGTGACCAATTGTCAACTTTCCGCACTTGATACACAATATTTTCGTATACAAAGATGTAGGCCGCCCGATTTTAATCCGACCCTGACGAGCCTCCGGTGGGGCTCTGTGCGTGTTTACCGCGGGGAAACATCAAGCCTGCTGACACACACGGTGAAATATGGGGTCGAAACGGGTGTGGCAATTAAAGCACACGGTCCACACACATATGCGAGCGCATATATATGTATATATTTATAGAGAAAGAGAGAGAGACGCAGTAAATGTATTATGCGGAAGAGGGAAAAATTGCAGGCGAAAACACGCGAACGCCGGTAAAAAGAATTATACGGGCCGATATGAGTGGGGCCCTATTTACGGTAAGAATGGCCGATTACGCGCGACGTCATGCGAATGTAAGGGGTGCTTTTTACGGTAGCGGCGCGTACATCAAGCGGAATGACCGGTGATCTGTCCCGAGGTGCAAAGAGGATGCGGAGATATGATCGATGGCGTGAAATAACTATAGTCAAAGTATTATATCGTATACATGTGTAATACTTGAAGAACTAAATATCTACGGTATAATTAGCAAGGAAATTGCGATTAATTAAAAATTATTTCGAAACTTAAAAAATAGAAATCTTTAATTAAAAGAGATAAATAAAAATTTTTCATTTCGAATACGATCTTTTATGGAATACTTACTCCGAAAAATTGCCCTCGTAGAACCGAGCCATTACAGCGGATCGAGCTTTACGACGCGAGGTCGGGGTAGGAATTTAAAAAGGGAAGAGCGACCGGGAAAGGAGAAATTCTTAATGAAACGGCTCGCGATAATATTGTCGAATTTCCGCAGCGGAGAACGCGGTAATGGTTCAGCGCAGTGATTTGCGTCCTTTTGAAAGAACCTGTATCACGCGACACACAGGGGCTGGTCTCTTCGTGGCACGCGAGATTTTACTTAGCGCGAGCGGGCCGGTTTATTACCACGCGAATCGCTGATGACGGTTGTCCGAAGTTGCACGAATAACATTTTTTTATCAGTCTATTTAGAAACGATCGTAAAACCGAACCCGAAAGATTGCAAAATTCATCTCATTGTTTCGTAAAATATGTTCTTTTATTTCGCAATTAATTTTCATTAGTTTGTTACAATTTATTTTTTTATTAATAATTTTCTTATCAATGTCACTGATTAGAGAAATAACAAGATTTCACCGAATAAATATTTTACTGATCTTAGTGATAAATTAAAGATTACTATTATATTAACTAATCTCTAGATGTTGTAGAAAAATTATTAATGTATTTTTTTGTGAAAAATGTGAATCGAAAAAAATCGCGTAAAATTATATACGTGTAAGTATCGCTAACAATCCAAAAAATTAAAATTACCATCTCATGTCTACAAATAATGCGTAGACTTTTGATGGATCCATATTACAGCGAGAATCAATTGATCCCCGCTTTCCCGATACTTCGCATAATATAATCGCGCACCACGACGAGACCGCGAGAGATCGTCGGCTTACGATAAATTCGCGTCGACGTCGTCGAATTTCACGAGCGGAGAGATTATCGATGGCGGGGAATCGAGCCGGCCTGATAGCGGGCCGGGATGGCCGAAATTTGTCAGCCGCCCGGATCTCGACGATAACCGCGCGGCTACGCGTTCAAATTTTTCATTTCACCGGGAGTTTTCCGAGGCCGAGAGGGTGAGTAACGGCGCTCGTTTATGCGCCGCGAGTTCATTTTGAGCCTCTTCCGGTTGTTTATTTTATTTTATTTTTTTTTTTCGTCTTTCCTCTATCTCTCTCTCGCGTACATAAAGTCGCAACGACAGATAAAACGAAATGTAATTCCCGCGACCCGAATTCAATACTCGATATATAATACCGCGCCGATAATGGCCGCGCTCGCTCGCAGCGAATAATATTCATAAGCGGGATTTGCATAAAGAGCGAACGCGCGCTCGCGTTTTCCCGGAATGAATAATTTTCGCGGAGGGGTGGGTGGGGGAGAGGGGATATTTCGCGAGGGGGTAGCTAGCGCGCGCAAACGGAAAAATGTTTGACTGCGGCGCCGCGCGCTGCGAAAATCAATACGGGAGTTAAACTTTAACCCGTTTGACTTAATGAGTCCGGTTGGCCGGTTCGTATTTGCCGTCGATTATTTATTTACGTCGAACAAGATTAAAGCCGCGAAGACGCGAATGACGGCTCGTTCGTTACGCGATTTTAGAGATTACAGGGCAGCGTCGAATAAGGTGAATGAAGCCGCTCTGCGTTTGATATATCATATATACATATATACATATATATATGTATATATATATTTTTTTTTGCACACAAACCTGTTCGTATTTTTCTAACTCCTGGTGATAAATTTGCCTAATCTGGGCGAGTTTGGCTCTGTAATCCGAATGCTCAATGGCGTTGTCTGGTTGACCAGGTGGACCAGCAGCGGCTGCTGCGGATGCAGAAGCGGCAGCTCCAGCGCCGCCACCCTTCTCTGGTCCAGCGACCCCCTCGGCGATCAACATGTTGTCCAACCGCATTAGCTGCGGGTCTGGCGGCTCCTCTTCTTGCGTATTTCTCAATGACAGAACTGAAAACAGACAAGAACAGACAAATGTGAGATCAAATCAAAATTGCACGAGAATTAGCAGCTGCAAATATTAATCCTTGGAGAAATAGTATTTCTCCAACTTCTTCTGTTAAAATAATTACATTAACGCAATTTTTATATATTTTCCGTGTTTTTGGAAACGATTGATTTTCGATTCACAGAAAAAAAGGAATCCTTGATTCAAGTATATTTTTATTCTCGAACGCTATTTGATTGATTTAAGCATAGAATGCTCTTTGTAATCCCAAATTTTCATTTGCCTTAATAATAAATAAGTTTGTGTAAAGTATATTTTTTTTATCCTTAAGATATATTCTTCTTTTAAAAATCATTATATAGTAAAAACAAACTTAGTCACATTTGAATTAAGAATTATACTTGCAATACTTATAAGTAAATTTCAGCTTCAACCAAGAATATTTTGCACTTTGTTTTAAGGATAAATTATCCTTTATCCAAAATTATTTATATTTGGCGTTATTATAAGGATAAAATATACTTGAATCAAGGCATATTTGCATTCTTTCAAGGATACTGTTTTTTCTGTGAATATTTATTTGCGCGCGTTTAACGAAAAATTGACAAAGTACAGAAAAAAAGGAATCCTTGATTCAAGTATATTTTTATTCTCGAACGCTATTTGATTGATTTAAGCATAGAATGCTCTTTGTAATCGCAAATTTTCATTTGCCTTAATAATAAATAAGTTTGTGTAAAGTATATTTTTTTTATCCTTAAGATATATTCTTCTTTTAAAAATCATTATATAGTAAAAACAAACTTAGTCACATTTGAATTAAGAATTATACTTGCAATACTTATAAGTAAATTTCAGCTTCAACCAAGAATATTTTGCACTTTTCAGCTTCAAACCAAGAATATTTTGCACTTTGTTTTAAGGATAATTATCCTTTATTCCAAAATTATTTATATTGGCGCTATTATAAGGATAAAATATACTTAAATCAAGGCATATTTGCATTCTTTCAAAGATATTGTTTTTTCTGTGTTCTCGGAAAAGGAAACCCGTGGGAAAACAGAGAAAGAGACATCGGATTATCACACGTGAACATGTTCTCGTGGAAAATCTAGAGGGTTGTTCGCGCAGCGACCCGAACTTTCAGAATCGCGCGTTTGTCGATCATAAAAGAATCAATTTTGCTTCGACCGTCTCTCCAAACGTCCTTCCTTCGAGCTGAGTCCTCGTCTCCTTTTTGTCTTAAGGACCCCGGGTGTATGCAGTGGTTTAGAGCGGGTAGTTTTCTGCGGTGTAACAGCGGTTTTATTGCACTTTTACGGCGCATGATGGAGCTGGACGACCCATAAAACCGCAAAGAGAGAGAGAGACCTTCTACCCCTTCGAGCTCCTTCCCCGATTTTTCCACCACCCTCGCGCGAGGTTCCCTGCCACCCCGAAGATGCCTCTCGTCTTCGACAGTTGACACCCTCTTTGCGACGCAAACACTGGCAAACATGCATACATACACAGAAAAAAAGGAATCCTTGATTCAAGTATATTTTTATTCTCGAACGCTATTTGATTGATTCAAGCATAGAATGCTCTTTGTAATCACAAATTTTCATTTGCCTTAATAATAAATAAGTTTGTGTAAAGTATATTTTATCCTTAAAATATATTCTTCTTTTAGAAATCATTATATAGTAAAAACAAACTTAGTCACATTTGAATTAAAAATTATATTTGCAATACTTATAAGTAAATTTCAGCTTCAACCAAGAATATTTTGCACTTTGTTTTAAGGATAAATTATTCTTTATCCAAAATTATTTATATTCGGCGCTAAAATATACTTGAATCAAGGCATATTTGCATTCTTTCAAGGATACTGTTTTTTCTGTGTAAAGAAGCGAAATAGAGCTCTCAGCTTCTTTGAGGAAGCGTCAAGCGAGAAGTTTTTTCGTCGGGGAAGATTAGATTTTGCACGCAAAGTCAAATGCAAGATTACGTGGAATTATCGTAAAATCTGCGTTGAAAGATTTGCGATAATCGTAAGAAAATATGTGTATGGAAATTTTATATAGACAGTGTAACTCAAATCATATTAAATTAATTTAAATTTGGTCTAATTAAGTGTTATGTTAATTTAAGTTGGGTGAATTTAATTTAAATTTAATTTGAATTTAATTTTCAATCTCAACATTCGATCTTCGTATATTCAAATTTTCGATTCAATTCAATTCTAAATTGCTAATTTTCAAGTTTCGAGGCTATAGTTTATATAACTCGCTTTATTTGTTTATATCTGATTTATTTGCGTTAACGTATCCATTATTTATTGTAGTGATTTGTAACTAATTTTACACACTTATCCACACAAAAAATGGCTGTAGAAAGTGGAAGCCACTTAAGGGATAAATTAAGAAATAAATATACAAATTGAAATATGTAAGAACAAAAATTTAGTCAAAATTTTTTTCTTTATCGTCGATTTACGGGTATATTATAAATATTTGATCATTATAAACTTCTCTTACGAGTTTGCGCGCGAATTCGCACGATAACTTTAGCAAGTTATCGCGTGTCTCAGGCCTGGTTTTATACGAATGTATACTCGCATATTCGCAGTTGCTCGAGAGTCGCTACTTGAATTCGCTCGAAACTTTTCTTCGCCTCCGCCACTTTTCGCCACGGCTCGTGAAAAAAGTCCCCGGAGACCCGAAGAAAGGAAAGAGGGAGAGGAAGAAACGAACGAGACTTCTCGTGGATTCGCGGAGGCGTGAAACGAATGCGCGGGACTAATGCATTTATACGAAGTGTAACAATTACGCAAGTAGAAACGGGAACTATAGAGTTCCGTCTCTCCGGCAGGACTCTAGGGAGAGATTCTTTGGAGCAAATTCGCCCAACAATGGAAACGACATTTCTTCGAATGCAAGACGTCTTTTCTCCCTCAACAAATCAATCGTTAACTAATTAATCATCGCGAGATTCATATGCATTTTTTTTTTATTTTTTACCGATATAAAAAATGCACTGTCCAGGGAAATCAAAATCGAGTTTTCATTCAATTCACTCCCCGAAAATTCTCCGAACAATGAAAACGTTTCTTCTAACGCAAGGCATATTTTCTCTTCTATCAACAATTCAGTCATTAACTATATATATAATTAATCATCGCGACTCATATAAGTCATTGTTGCATTTTTTTTTGTAGGAGGCTCTATCGGCAGAGAATTTGGAATAAAAATATATTTCACTGATAAAAAAATGCACTATCCAGGGAAATCGAGTTTTCATTCAATTCACTCCCCGAAAATTCTCCGAACAATGGAAACGACATTTCTTCGAATGCAAGGCGTCTTTTCTCCCTCAACAATTCAATCGTTAACTAATTAATCATCGCGAGATTCATATGCATTTTTTTTTATTTTTCACCGATATAAAAAATGCACTGTCCAGGGAAATCAAAATCGAGTTTTCATTCAATTCACTCCCTAAAATTCTCTGAACAATGGAAACAATGTTTCTTCTAACGCAAGCGTTCTTTTCTCTCTCAACAATTCAGGCATTAACTATATATATAATTAATCATCGCGAGACTCGTATAAGTCATTGTTGCATTTTTTTGTAGAAAGCTCTATCGGCAGAGAATTTGGAATAAAAATATATTTCACTGATAAAAAAATGCACTATCCAGGGAAATCGAGTTTTCATTCAATTCACTCCCTAAAAATTCTCTGAACAATGGAAACAACGTTTCTTCTAACGCAAAGTGTCTTTTCTCTCTCAACAATTCAGTCATTAACTATATATATAATTAATTATCGCAAGACTCATATGAGTCATTGTTGCATTTTTTTTGTAGAAAGCTCTATCGGCAGAGAATTTGGAATAAAAATATATTTCACTGATAAAAAATGCACTATCCAGGGAAATCGAGTTTTCATTCAATTCACTCCTCGAAAATTCTCCGAACAATGGAAACAACGTTTCTTCTAACGCAAGGTGTCTTTTCTCTCTCAACAATTCAGTCATTAACTATATATATAATTAATCATCGCGACTCATATAAGTCATTGTTGCATTTTTTTTTGTAGGAGGCTCTATCGGCAGAGAATTTGGAATAAAAATATATATCCCTGATAAAAAAAAATGCACTATCCAGGGAAATCAAAATCGAGTTTCCATTGAATTCGCTTCTCGGACCGAGCGAATGCTGATCGGAGGATAGGGGATGACGTTGAAAATTGAGTTACGACGGAGAAATGTGTACGGTCAGGTTGAACGAGAGTGCCCCGGAAATGAAATCAAATAAGTTTCGAAATCGTAGCACGTTCCGCGGCACTTCCACGGTCGACTTAAGAAGGGATTAACGACAGTCAACGCGCGGCCATTAAAACTTCCGCGCAATGGCGGGAGAGAACTTTTCACGGCGCTGTGGGTAATTAAAAATGAAAAAACCTCGGGATCGGCGTCGCGCGCCGAAGACGGCGGAATAAAAGGTCGGTTTACGACGATGCGGAAGAACTTGCGCCATTGAAACTTAAAAGATCGAGCAATTTCGACCGCTGATACGAGCAACCCGTTTCGGAGCGGATAGAAATGTTTATCTCCTCGTATCCCTTATCTGCGAAAAGATTATTCTATATTTAATTCTCTCGGACTTGAGCATCCCCTATAATTTAACACCGCAATTTTATATCAAAAGAAAAATAAGATCAACGTTGTCATTTCATAATGAATTTTAACAGGCATAGTATATGCACAAATAAAAATCATATGTTATAATTTATTTCTAAAGATGAATAATAGATAATTTTATTTTCATTAAATTACATATATATGTATATTTTTATTTATATATTTTAATATAACTATCATCCCCTATAATTTAACACCGCAATTTTATATCAAAAGAAAAATAAGATCAACGTTGTCATTTCATAATGAATTTTAACAAGCATAGTATATGCACAAATAAAAATCATATGTTATAATTTATTTCTAAAGATGAATAATAGATAATTTTATTTTCATTAAATTACATATATATGTATATTTTTATTTATATATATTTTAATATAACTATCAATAATGTGTATCATCATATATATTAATAGCTGTAATATAAAATGTGCACAGTTATATAGAAATGATGTACAATAAATTAATAGAGCTGCAACGTAACGTATGCATATAATAGTATGATGATGAAAACTCGTATGACGGAAATGTGTATAATTTTTGCCGCAATATATGAAACGTCCCCGTACATGCATGGGGTGAAAACTACCCCATAAGGTAGCTGGGCGAATTAAACGTTAAATTCTTTCGAAATTATTTTCGTATTTGCGACGAGAGGCGAACGGGAGGTTCGCGTTGGGGGTGGCTGGCTTACGAGCAATAATCGGGCTATTAGGGGGTGTAAGGGGCGGCTCTGCGTGTTGCCATGCTGAAGAGGGGTCGGGGACGGCGGCAACCTCCTACGGGGGTCCTTACAAGCGCGTAAACTCAGTTTTACTAGCAGTTAACATTTTACGACTCAGACGGTCTGCCCGAACCATTGTTCCATTCTCGCTCTCGCGTCTGTCTCTATCTTTCCTACTTTCTCCTACTCCTACCCTCGATTGACACGTACGCGCGATGTGAGGCTTTGTACGGAACACCCGGTATATAAAATCGTACCGCAGTCGTTCGCAGGTGAGAACTAAATTAATACGACGTTCCGCTGAAGAGCGAGCTAATCGCTCGATTAATCAAGAAAATCTACTTAATTCCACAGTAAAAAAAAAATCCATGTACTTTTACATAGAAATTACTAGGTCGGAAAAGTTACTTGCTCTTATCACTGTAATTTTTTTTTCCATTTGTTTTAAAGCGAAAATACATATTAATGTAAAAATACACGTAAAATATAGGTAAAATTATTATTTTTATGCAAAAATCATATATGTAATTTTAAATTTACTATTTTCATTTTATTAGAATTTTATTTTACAAGTATTTATCTATTTTTTTTTATTTATAACACTATTTTATAGCATTTATACATTCCTAACATTTCCTATTATGTGTAATTACATGTTCAGTGAAATATTTTTAATCTTGAAAATATTTAAGGATATATTTCGTACACCGTGGAAAAAATATGTAAAATTACATAAATAATAAATGTAAAATTACATGATAAATAATGAAAAGGTAAACATTTCTATTATTTATCATGTAATTTTACACTTATTATTTAGATAATTTTACATATTTTTGTGTAATATATTACATATTTTTTTACAGTGTATGAAATTACATATAATCTATCAATATTGCATGATTATGCTGGGTCGGAAAAAAAGCTATCTTAATCATGTAAATATTTTTTTCGGTGCACGCGAGCGCCAATAGTTGCAAGTTCGCGCAGCGAAAATATAGTGATTTTATAAATGAACAACACACATATATAAGTGCACCCCTCGCATCTCCTTTTTCTCTGTCCGACGCGATCGCTTTTTAATATGCAGTATCGAGTCGAATCGACCCGCATTTTCCCTCTCTCATCCATGTATGATACATTTATTTCCTCTCCCTCCTGCCAGCCGCGCTGTTTTCCACCGCGAAAAGCGGGTAGCAGCCGACAACCCTTTGTTACCGTGCCTTATCTTAATTGCTTTCACGGGTTCCCGTTTAGATCAATACACACCGTCGGCGTCCTGCTCTCTCTCTCTCTCTCTCTCTTGTGTTGCTACACGCTCCGCTTTACGAATCTAAATTATCTCGAGGGTTGTTTCGACGCGAGGATCTCTCCCTTCTCTCTCTCTCTTTCTTTCTCCTTCTCTTGCATATTTTAAGAGCCGCCGGTTGGAAGTTTGTCGTAAGATCCGTGGCAGGATGGTCTGAATTATCACGCACCCGGCGTCGTTAGCGAGATTAGGACAGCTTTTCTCTACGACGTCGTCGCCATTTCAACGCGAATATGAAAATAAGGCGTGCGAAAAAGTTCGGAACATAACGAGAATGTTTACATCGGCCGTTCGCGCGTATGAAGAAATAGTGACTATGCGTGTGTGCTTGTCAGGACTAATCATTTTTTTTTTCATAAAATTAATATCCCCTGAGATCATCCCTGCGATAATTTGCTCTTCTTTTTTTATATAGAATTATAAATTTATTATAATTTTTTTTTATAGTTGGCCTCATCACACAGATGCGGATTGATAATTTAATCGAGCTTTTCATTGAATTATTCTATCAACTTTTCATGCAATATCGGCACCCTGAATCTATCCCCCATTTATTCCATTTTTTTTCCTCGCCTTCTCGATCCTTTCTCACGCCTTCATTCCCTAAAACGGGGGCTCGACGAAAAAAAAAAAAAAAAAAAAAAAAGAGAGAGAAGCCCGAGAGGGAGAAGAGAGAAGGCAGAGCCGAGATGGCTGCTCTTTTAATTCGAGGGGTGAATCCGGACGGTTGGAATTCGCTTTCCTGAGAGGGAATCGGAGAGGATGAAAGAAAGACGCCGGGTGTCTGCGTCCCTCCTGGGATCCGATATATCGACGCCCCTTCCTAACTTCGCAAGAATATACCGAGCTCTCCTGATTTACGAAGGAAATCGAGACGACCGGGTTCGTGTTTCGAGCCTCCCTCATCCTCTCTTTCTCTCGTAGAACGCGACGTGACGCGACGCCGGCAGCTCGCGTGCCGGCTTCGAATGTCGCTGTAAAAAACGAGAGCGCGATATAAACACGCGTCTGAACCCTGCTTTTTATCGAAATCGCGAGCGCACATTTCCGCTCCCTCGATTGAATTTAATTCAATCGCGCGCGATCCGCGTTATATTTTTTTTATCACGATTTTTGTATAACAAACTGCGCGAGAAATAATTCGCGCCTTCGATATACAGGGTGTCCGGTAACTAACGGACCAATGATTAAGGGCGATTTCTTTGGTCAAAAAAAAAATGGGTTTTTTGAAAACTAAACGTTTTGGAGTTGAAAGTCCAACATAATTATTGTACATTCTTCAGTTAATTTCAGGTAGAGTTTACTATCACAGAAAAAACAGTATCCTTGAGAGAATGCAAATATGCCTTGATTCAAGTATATTTTATCCTTATAATAGCGCCAAATATAAATAATTTTGGATAAAGGATAATTTATTCTTAAAACAAAGTGCAAAATATTCTTGGTTGAAGCTGAAATTTACTTTTAAGTATTGCAAATATAATTCTTAATTCAAATGTGACTAAGTTTGTTTTTACTAAATAATGATTTTTAAAACAAGAATATATCTTAAGGATAAAATATACTTTACACAAACTTATTTATTATTAAGGCAAATGAAAATTTGTGATATAAAAATTTTAATTTGAGGCTTCGTTATAAAAAGATACATAATGACAAATATTGGAAAGTTGTAAAAAATGATGACCTTTTTCGACATTTTCGCTGAGGAAAAATCGTTCCCAAACTGACCAAAGAATCCATTTGTAATCGTTGATCCGTTAGTTACCGACACCCTGTATAGGTAAAAAAAAAAAAAAAAAATACTTGCGCTGCAGAAATAAAATTGCACGAAAATGTAGGTCGTGGCGTTCGCACACGCGAGAAAAGTATTTGTACTCGCAATATAAGAAAGCAGAAATAGGGAAAAAAAAAAAAAATGGTCGAGTCGAGGGATACGTAAATTTACACGACCGTTCTTAAGACCTCTCGTAACACGATGCGCGAATCACCCCCGGCAGTTGCAGCCCATCGATCGCGGATTTATCGACGCGGAAGTTCGCGGGCGACGAGTCGGAGGGATTTCCGGTCGGTCGAATCTCGAAGCTCTCTTTCCATATCCGTGGAAAACAATGTTTTGCAAAAGTTTCGGGAGGTCAGAGGGAAAAGGGGTGGAGAGCGTATATATCTCCCGCTTTTATGTCGCTAGCGAGAGCAGAAAGAACTTCTTCTCGAATTCTTTCGCGCTCCGGCAATTTCGTGCTTCCGCGAAAAAAGGATCGCGCGCGAAAAGAAGCGCGCGCGCGCGTTTGGTATCTCGCCATACGCGAGATGTTTTTCCAGCATCGACGTCGCCATCCTTATCCCACCCCTTCGATCCCCTTTCCATTTTTCCACTTTTCCTCCTACGACTCGAATTCGCTCGACCGTATCTTCGCCATGTTCCACCCGTCCAACTTCGACCACCACCCAAACCTTCGCCACCCTTCCCTATTATTTCTCTTCCTTTTTCCAGCCACTTCCGCCGGAATACTCGTTCCCTTTCCGCTCGTAGTGGCTGCGGCCTCTCTCGTGCTCCTCCGACCCCGTAAATCAAAACTCGACGCGAAAACGCGGCCAAATGTACACAGCGCGCGGTGCCCGACGTACCGGGTGTCCGGAACGATCGCCGCCGGCCATCGATTTCCGCCGCCTGGAACGGGATAAGTGCGAAGATGGAGAATATCGCCGTTTCTCGTTCGTTGCCTGCCTCGAAGGCAATATATATATGTAGGTACTCTCGCTCCTATTTTTTTTTTTAAACAACGCGTTTTTGATATCACATCACCCTCATCTACCACATCTGATACATTGAACATATTCATAGTTTATTAATTTCTTTGCCTTTAGATTTTATTATATACATATATATATATATATACTTGATTAAAAAATTCAGTTAAAAGTTGGGGAATTCACGAGATCTCCACTTAATAAATTAAACGAGAATTATTGCGCACCATTAAAAATTAAAAAATAAAAAAAATGCATTGATTTGTCGAATAAAGATGTCTAGAAATATATATTAAAAGAAGTCTGTAAAAGTCGCTACAAATTTTCTGAATAACTCTATATTTACTCTTCGATCTTTCCGGCTGGTAGAGCGAACAAAGGACTATAATGTAGCAACGGGGTGCAAAGTTCGCGAAGCATCCCCTTCTCCATCGCTCGCGATGGAATGCGATCGAATAAAATTTTACGGCCGCGAAATCGCCCAATAATTGTTACGGCTCGCTTTGATCGCGTAAAACACGTCGTAAACGTCGAATAAGGGACGAGCCCCCGGGTCGACAGGAATTACTCTTAACCCCCCTTACGACGGCATTATGCCGTATTACTGACTATGCTGCGTTTAAATCCGGCCCCCTCCGTAAAATCTGCATGCGTATACGAAATCTCTTATCTTATTCTTCGGTCCGAGAAGGACATCCGCATTCTACAAAATCGCCGAAAGAAACGGCCATTTCTTGACAACGCGCGATTTAGACTTGGAAATTTATCGGAATAAGTTGTTGAACGGAGAAAGATGCTGAGAATATTTATATAGAATATAAAATGTGTATTATTTATATTTTAATAATCGTACAAAAATATTATAAATAATATATATCGCATCGTCATCTCATATTATAATTATATAGAATATCAAATATTATATGTATATAAATAATTATGTAAAATATTTAGTGTAGATATACAATATGTATAACTGCTGGTTCGAAAAATTGATGAGATGCGATTAATGATAATAAATTGGGATTTTAAAATACAAGGAGGCAGTGGTGAGAAAACAACGCTCCTATAGTAACCTTTTGATTTTACTACGTTCTCAAGTATTACCAAGCCATTGTTCATTTCCATTACAGCCGTGCCGAAGAGCAACAAGTTTAATAGTCCTCGCATGCGGTTTTATCGCACAATGAATTTCTAAGTGATTGCACAGCGACACCGCGCGTTCACGGACTATATCGATCTTAGACTACATCGATTGTATGTTTTGCATACAATAACATGTAAAATGTAAACGAAACGTCTATATCGTAAAATATCCGATCGTTTTAAGGCCAATGAGATCGCAACTTCATTTTTAATTTATCACATGCATATATACGATATCTCGCCAACTTGGACGCAATATTCGATTTAATATATATCTATATACAGTGGAGTAAGTTATAAGTTGCGTGTAAGTAAGTCAAACGAGCCAATCTAAAGTGGCATTTACAAATTATAGATATAGCTATGCTCTCTTCGTTTATTTCCTTCTCTGAAAAAGAAGACACTTGTGTGCTAAACAAGACCGTCGGGACCAATATCCGTCTCGGAGAAACGTGCGAGGCACTTGTTAGACACCGAGTATACGGTGTCCGTCTTGCAGGATAGTAGGCGAAGTTGCAGTCTCCCGTGCTATGCGAAACGGCGTAACCGAGAGCGAGGTCGGGCAGGGAGATCTTTTAATGAAACGCGGATGTTAGAATGGCAGGAACGCTGCAAAATGGTCTAGGCGTGCTATGTATTTCACACGCGCACACACAGATCCAGCTATAGTTTATACACGAACCAAGACGTGAGCGTGGACTCGGCAACGGGAGACAGCCGCGGTAGTATAACTATGAAAGGCATCCGGCTCAGATACATACATACATACATATACATATATATATATATATATATAAAAGTATATATACATATATATATATATATATATATATGTACGTGTGTACGAGTGCGCGAGAGAGCGAGCGCGGCGTCTCGAGGCAAATTAAGCCCCTCGACTGCGCTTCGGCTTCGTTATTGAAGTGGCATTCCTGCTCAGGAACCCTCGAGAACTTGTCTCGCCTCGGCGTACGTACGTGCACCTCTCGCGGCAACGATAACCAGACTTTTTAATAGCTTAATAACCCGCTCGCGCGCGTCGAGATTCGAAAGAAAAAACTGCGCGTACGAGAGAATTAAATCACTCGAAACTCAACTCATCCGTCCGAAGGCGAAGATGATTATTTCAACCCTCTCCGGTTTCGTGAATATATAAGAGCCTTCTGCGTCCCGAGCGAATAACTCGCTAGTTGTTACGTGTAAGTCGTTTTCAATTATCAATTAATACAAAGTTTCGCTCGTATATTGTAAATACAACTGGTGATAGATAAAAAGGCCAACTTATCGAGCAATTATATTAGAGTTGTTCTGTCAAATGTTTTTTTTGATAAAGTTATTGAAGATGACACGAGACAAGACCAACAATATAAAAAAGACAACTCATTTCAAACTCTGGCAGAGTTTGAAATGAGGTGTCTTTTTATATTGTTGGTCTTGTCTTGTGTCATCTTCGATAACTTTTTCAAAAAGACGTGGTTAAAATTGTCAAGAAGGTCGATGTCAACGCCTACAAAACGTATTAATTTCTCGCATATTAACGATGAAACTTTTCGAGATTTGATTAAAATCAAAGATCATATCGAGGCAAACATTTGTTGGATATGACGGATTGAAACACGCTTTAATTGCTTATAAACTCTCGACTCTTATTGAAGAACTAACATTAATTTTCGATATTATGTAAAATTTTTGTATGATTTTAATACAGCATATAATTTTTAACATTTACATAATGTTTTATGTTTAGTTTATACATCACAGAAAAAACAGTATCCTTGAGAGAATGCAAATATGCCTTGATTCAAGTATATTTTATTCTTATAATAGCGCCAAATATAAATAATTTTGGATAATTTATCCTTAAAACAAAGTGCAAAATATTCTTGGTTGAAGCTGAAATTTACTTATAAATATTGCAAGGACAAGTGACAAGTGTACATCGGATATAAGCGGTACTTTCAAATATATATAATAATTCTTAGTTCAAATGTGACTAAATATGTTTTTTACCACATATGCGATTTTTAAAACAAGAATATATCTTAAGAATAAAATATACTTTACACAAACTTATTTATTATTAAGGCAAATGAAAATTTGTGATTACAAAGATCATTCTATGCTTAAATCAATCAAATAGCGTTCGAGAATAAAAATATACTTGAATCAAGGATTCCTTTTTTTCTGTGATGGAATAAGGTTTTATTTGACAGAACAACTCCAATAATTGCTCGATAAGTCGGCCTTTTTATCTATATCACTGGTTGTGTTTTCAATTATACTTCTATATACGACGTGGGGGGGCTATAGAAGAAACGTCTCATTATTCACTTATGCGTTCGCGAGTTACGAAACTCTGTAAGTATAAGTACTGTTTTTGCCGCGCGCGACTTTAGAGACGCCGTTCTCTTAAACCGGCACAGCTTTATGTACAGCTGCGCAAAGTTACACGGGACGAAAGACCGGCATTCGGAAGCTCGTGCCTATACTTTCCTCCTCTATTTTTTTTTTCTCCCTTGCCTCCAACCGAGGTTCTCCTAACGCGCGCGTATCAGCGAAACTAGTTAGCCTCGAGTCCACATTGTTGCGAGACAATACGAGTCGCGCCCGGTAGATAAAAAGGTCGAAGGTGGTGCTTCACGGAACGAAGCGTAGGAGGAACGAGGGGGTCTTAATAAAGGGGTTGCATGTCGACGGCGTCGGCGAAAAGAGGGAGAAAAGGGGACGAGGGATGAAGAAAGAAATTCTTATTGCCTGGCAAGTCCGGCTTTTCCGCAATATACAGCGCAGGTGTACCGAATGTGTGCCTCCCTCCCTCGTTCACCCCCTCTTCCACCCCATGTTCCCGCGGCTTCGTCGCGCGGAGGGTGGAAACACCCCTCGCACGCATGGTCAGTGCCGTATCCCATCTCCGCCCACCCTCGTCCACCTCGTTCGGAAAAATAAACCGTATATAGCGTCGATCTTTATGAGAGCTTGAAGAAAAAAAAAAAAAAAAATACTCTGTCGGATTGTTATAGTTCGTAAAATCGCATTACGATGCAATATCCTTTTGCATATAGTTCATCTTCTTGTACGATTCTTCCAGCATCTCTCTTGTTGTACATTGAAAAAAAATCCATGTACTTTTACATGGAAATTACTAGTTCAGAACTGGAAGAGTTACTTGCTTATCAGTGTCATTTTTTTTTCCATTTGTTTTAAAGTGAAAATACATGTAAAATATAGGTAAAATTATTATTTTTATGCAAAAATCATATGTAATTTTAAATTTACTATTTTTACTTTATTAAAATTTTATTTTATACATTCCTAACATTTCCTATGTGTAATTACATGTTCAGTGAAATATTTTTAATCTTGAAAATATTTCAGAATATATTTCATATAAAATTACATACAATCTGTAATCTTCCATGTAAGTATCAATATTAATTTTACATAAATATTTTTTTCAGTGTAAAAAAAAAATATATATATACATATTTATGTCACCGCTATTTTTTTATACGCATCAAAGTATTGATACTTTCTAAATTTCTGACGTGCCAATTTATTTAATGTTGTAGTAGGCAGAGGTGCTAAAGATATATATTCGCTATATAAAGCAAACACAGATACAATACTTGTTATGTCTATTTATATCGAATTGTAGATCGCGATGACCCACAATGCCGATGATAGTGTTTCGCGGCTATAAGAATTTACGAGCGTAGGATATAAGAGCCACGTTTCGTCCGCAGGCTCTGTAAAATTCAACGGCACCGGTAATCGATTAAATAAACACGACGGGAAAACGCCTACGCGCGCACTGGTCTTTCTCTCTATCTGTTTCTGGTAGTCTATAAGGCTCATCGTCGAAACAAGTCTATAAGGCCTAATGACTCTATAACCTTGTTTATACCTAGCAGAGGAGCCTACCCTCGACGACGGACTGAAAACGGACTCAATCTGTTTCCATTTCACGCGCGATAAGCCGCTGCCATCGGGAGCGAGCTTATGATAAAGTCGGTATCGAAAATACCATCGGAATCCGGCGAAATTCCGAAAGGATTTCCGCAATCACCGATCTATTTAGCGGCTAACCCGTTATCCATCCCACGTTTGATGATAAACAGAATGCGAGATTGGAATATAGCAAAATAACGGTATTTATATACCCGGCATAGTCGAAAGAAGATGTATAAAATCGGGGATAAAACATTATCGCGAAGGATATCAACTTTTCGTGCTCTTCAAATTCATGTTTTTTCAATTCGATCTCTTTTTTCTCGAAAATTGAGTTGTTGACTTTCGCTCGCGCGAAATATCGTCGCTTTTCGTTTTCGGAGAATTCGCTCTTGCGAATTGATCAGAATTTTTTCTCCCTCCCTTTTTTTTTTACATCGTTCACATCGGAGTGTGTGTCAAAAAATTTTCTGCTGAGCGGAGTATTTCCTTCCCCGAGTCTCTTCGGCCGGCCGAAAGCCCGTTTCCATCGTATCGTCCCTTTCTCGGGAGTGGGCGAACACGTCGGCCACGTTGTAGTGGGGTAGTCGATAGATAGAAGAGAGAACGGCAGAGAAAGAGAAAGAGAGAGAGAGAGAAGAGACAGGGACGGCCTGGAAGGGGTGCACCGACGTTCCTGGGGGTGAGGGCGCAGGAGGCAACGTGGTGTATTGATCGAGTGGCTCTCGCGTTGAGACCAATACCACTTTCGAGCCACCCGGTATACGTGTGGGTCTGCGTATACGTATCTGCGAGCGTACGTATGTGTATGTGCGTATATATGTATGTGTATATATATATATATATATATATGTATATATACATATACATATATGCACGAGTCGCGATGCCTATGTAGCCACGGACCGACGTGCGCCGTATATACAGAGTGCTTCACGTAAAATGATCCAGTCGCGTGTCTTGAAAGATATTAGAGGCGGAAGAAAGATAGGAAAAACGCAAGAAAAAAATGCTTGGAAAAAATCTGAGAAAAAAATTTGATGAAAAAATCTACAATCTAGTTAGATTACACGATATTACATGTATATCTCTATATACATTTTAAAATATTCATTCCTAATATTCTCTTGAATTGGACATGAAAAAAATTGTGCAATTTTTGTTAGCGACAAAATATTATTACTGTTATTGCGCGATTATTCAGAGTAGAGTGTAAAAAATAGAGCGAGCGTACAAAACTCGGAAAAAGTTTACAATTAACAGTTGGATTACAGAATATTCAAACATGTATGAGATTAAACATCTGTTGAAATATTTATCCTCGTTTCTCTATCATGTTTTTCTCGATCCCAGCATAAAAGGGTTATCTGTCAAGTCCATGCTAACGAAGAAAATCATATATCCACGAAATTTAAAAATATTCAAAAGAGACACACAGGGAATAATCTCATTCGTTAACGGTGCAACGTCCTCTATGCGTGTCCTCTATACGCATAGTGGACCAAAACTCTACGCACGACCGAGAACGAGAGGCAACGGTCAGAAAATAACTCAGTCGCGGCGCGCATATTACCTAGGTGTACACGTTCATAGACACGCACACGCGCTCATGCTGATGTGGATGCTGAAAACACCATGATCTACGGCGTGTGCAGCCCCGCGAATAACGCCGGGACACTTGGCCTGGAAAATCTCCGGAGTGCATTCGCGCGGATGCACCGGCGGCAGCCGCGTACTATATTCGCGCGCGCGAGCATAAACGTCAATGGACGGGGGTTGAAGTACACGAGGAAGGGGAAATTATTGTTCTTTCTTCATCGCGCCGAGTAACTTTCGTCGTGACGCACGCGTCGTCGCGGTGTCTAGGAAACGTCTTCGGTCGGACGTGAATATCGGCCACGTAATCTCGAAAAAGCCCTCGCGTTTCTCCGGAGAGAGAGAGAGAGAGAGAGAGACCTACGGAAAAATTCCCTCTTCATAAATAAATTAGCTGACGAAAAACAATATTGTCAAATTTGTCAATATTCTTGCTTGAATATTTATTTCTTAAATATTTAACCTTAGGCTCTTCTAATTCGATAAATATATAATATTATTGATGTATTTTATATGACAGAAAATCGTGATCACAACGTAAGATCGGCCACGCGTTTATATAATGCTGAGAAACGCATAAAATGCAAAGAATCTTTACGTGCTTCGACCGTTGTCGGTGAAATTATTCTGTGAGGCGCACTTTATATTTGACGCCAAAACATCCGCGATAAAACCTAACGACGATAGTGTGCTCTCACGACTGTAGGACCAATCCTATCAGAGAGATCGAAAGTCGTCGAGAAGGAAAAGGTCAAGGTTCAATTTCCGACTTGGATCCTTCGGGCGATTTAAAATTTAGAATTCCATCAGAACCTGAAGGCCCTTCGGCGAGAGGCTCTTTCCACACGGTGGCAGCAGAATTCTTTCGCGACGAATAAAATCGGAACGAGAAAATGGTCGAAAGAGCAGATGCCGTGTTAACTTTAATTTTAACCATACGTGACATCCCAAACATATATACAATTCAATTTCAGAAAAAAAAAATTATAAATCTATTTTTTAAATTATAAAAGTTCTAATTACACGGAGAATTTCTTCTTAGAATTTACCCTGAAAATCATGATAATCGTAGAATATGATATTGAAAGAATTTTATGAGTTTCTCCGATTAATACTTACACTGTAAAAAAATTTTGTAAAATTACATTAAAAATATGTAAAATTACATAAATAATAAATGTAATTTTACATACTTTTGTGTAATATATTACATATTTTTTTACGGTGTACCACAATAAAATATAAAATATGTTTGGTTAATTTTACTATGTACATAGTTAATATTTTTTATTGTGGTAAATAGTAATCGGAAAAATTCTTATAAAATTCTTCCAATACCATATATTGTCTTACGATTACTATGATTTTCAGGGTAAATTGTAAGAGAAAATTCTCTCTGTGTAGTTTTAAATACTAATATTTTTTTCATCGTTTAAAAAAATGTTTCACATTGATAATTTTAAATATATATTCTTAAGATGTCCTAAATACATTTAATTTAAAAGTTTAAAAGATATATATTCTTAAAAAAGAAGTTCTTAAATATGAAAATTTTTTCGAGTTTAAAAATTATTTTAAACTTAGAGTTCTTTTAAATATATAACCAAATATGTTCGTCTTTAAGTTTGCAATATTCTAAAACTCTCGAGACATTTTTCACACAAGAATTCCTATTTTAAGAATGAACAAGATCTTTTTCCCGTTTCGTTTTCGCGCTAGTAGCTCCCGCGAGTGCTGTAAACGCTTTTCGCCGGTGCATCATCATTGGGAAAAGCACCCTTATCTTTGCCCCTCCCTTCAACTTTGCGATTTCTTCGGTTTCCAGTTAACGAAGAGAGTTGTCTCTTATACTGCGAAATACTGCTAAACTAAACTTGAAGTTTCGGCACGAAACTTTCCGCGATACACACTCATACTACGTTGCAACTTCGTTATCCACGTCTAATCCATAAATTGTGCAACTTTAGTAATCTCATCCTTCTCGATTAGAAAGTAGCGAGTGCTTCCCTCGTAGAAGCGTAAATTATATTTGAATATATTTTTCCTAAATACATCTAATAATTTTTACAACACGAACGCAAACATATTTCTTTTATTAATCCCATATCTATATATTAACGCGAGATGTATTTCTGCGAGAACAATAGATTGAAAGAAACGCTCCCTTATACAGGCTCTAATGGAGCCATAGACATCAGGCAGAGCCCATAGAAAGGCCAGAGAGGGCAATCCGTCCCTGAGGAAGGGTGGACAGTCGGCTCAGCTTCATCCCCACCGAATCTCTTCGTCGAGGGGAAGGCGCTCGATATCAAATCGTGGAAAAACCGTCGCCGAAATATCGAGGATGGAGCTGAAGACGCATTATTGTGACTCCGGACTGCCTATATACCTCGTTTTTTTTTTTTCTACCTTAATCTCGATAGATTTTTATCCCTCTTTTTTCTCGCTTTTTCTCCAGACTCGATATACCCTTCTTACAAAGATTACATTTCAGAAAGCAACGAGAGACCGGCATTTTCTCTCGTTTAATTAAATTCGTCGCTAACGCGGCATGTAAAAATACGAAATTAAATTTAAGCAACTCTGCTAAATTATTATTATTATTATTGCCAAGTTTGTAATAAGCTTTATCCCGATTTATCCGGCAAGTTTTGCACAATATCTCGCGCGATCCGATATTCACGATATTTTGCGAGCTACCTCTTGGCGGCGCGTTCTACGACACGGTATGTCATTATTAAAGAATCTTATGAGCACAATTAAGGGCGCCAGCAAAGTTGCGCGCATCTGGAACCCCGATATCGACACACGCACACCTGCACACCTTATACAGAACTGGTAACACCGCATGCAAAGTGGAAGGGAGATAGAGATAAAGAGAGACAAGGCAACTCCACCCCGTGCTTTGCGGCTGCCAAGACATTTTTCTCGCAGCGCCACCGTGCATGCATAATGCATGCACATGCAAAGGGTGGATGGGGGTCGACTCTGCCGCAGACTCCTTACGCGGCGAGAATTCGAAATCCTTCGCCGTGACAATTTTTCTCACCGCCCATCCTGTTATCTCCGCGAAGATGACGGTCGCCCGGACTGTTCCAGCATAAACCGTCTCTCGCGTGTAAAAATGTCGCGTATATGGTATACACGGGGTACACGAGTTTTCCGAGATTTTTCCGGCTGGTTCCGTGTACCTTTCGCTCCGTCGTCCGGTAAGGTTTATAAAAAATGTACGAAACGAGCAATCATATAAATGATGAATGTTTCGACACGATATTGGGTACGTTGAGAATTGACGCTTTCAACGTGATGTCTGGAAAACGACCGGCACGTTCTAATAATTTAGCACCTACAGAATATATCTCGGAGAAAAAGGTCTTTTCATTTTATTTGTAAAAATCCTTCGACGTCGAGAGATTAAAAAGAAATATCGACGCGTTCGATTGTCGAGGGAAAAAAAAAAATGAAAAAAATACATTTCAGACACCAATCGCGTGATCATAATAATCGAGCAAAGTGGTGGGAAGGGAGTCGAAAAAATCGACAGTGATGCAGCGAGGCGTCGCGACGCCCCGTGTACTCCTGACGTCATATTCCGAGAGCGGCCGGCGCTCTTCTGCGTCAGACACACGGGACCTGTTGCTGTCGAGTTTACGGTGTTTTTACGAGCGACGTTACAGCCACCCCTGAGTACGGGGGTTGAACATACCCTAGCCGTAGAAACGATATCCCTCTCTTCATTGCCGACACCTATGCGAGGCCACCGTCGTTGGATAATGAAAGAGAAAACGAGCGAGAGGAAGCGAGATCCGAAGGAGAGGACAGAAGTAGTCAAAGTTTACCAGCCGTTTCTCTCTCATACAGAAACGACGTGTCGAATAATGACTTTAATCTTTGCCGGAAGAAATTTGCACGAGAATTTGTTCTCCGAGTGAAGCCAACATTTTTAAACAAACGAAGAAATTCTCGGGATTATATATATTCATATAGAAAAAAATTCGAACATCTCACCCCTTTTTATCTTGAATGAAGATATAAAAGATACAAGCGAGACTGAACAGAGTTACTGATTATGACCGAGCGAACGCGCGCATCTTCTCGGCATTTTTCACGGAGCGAATTTCAGGAGGAATCGAAAGGAATAACGATATACAGGGTGTCCGGTAACTAACGGACCAACGATTACAAATGGATTCTTTGGTCAATTTGGGAACGATTTTTCCTCAGCGAAAATGTCGAAAAAGGTCATCATTTTTCACAACTTTCCAATATTTGTCATTATGTATCTTTTTATAACTAATTGTAAGCCTCAAATTAAAATTTTATTATAGTAAACTCTACCTGAAATTAACCGAAGAATGTAATTATGTTAGAGTTTTAACTCCAAAACGTTTAGTTTTCAAAAAACCCATTTCTTTCAATCGCTTATAACTCGAAAATTATTGACTTCTCAACATTTTTGCTAAGGAAAAATCGTCTCCAAATTGGCCAGAGAATCCGCCCTTAATCATTGGTCCGTTAGTTACCGGACACCCTGTATAGAAGAACCGCGGCGATTCCGCGCTGACTTCCGGCGAGACGACGCGGCGCGCGTATATACATAGAAGAAGAAGACGCAAGCTGAAGAAGAAGAAGAAGAAAGAAGAGGATGGAGTATAGGGCGGTAAAACAAGCGGTAAGTTTCTGCGAGAGTTGCGAAAGTTCTCCTCTTCTCGTATAGCCGAGACAAAAGTTTCCAACTACATGGAGTTTTGTCTCGCGCAATTAGAAGTTCCCTGTATTATTCATAGCTGACGTCGCTCTCTCTCTCTCTCTCTTCGCCCTTTTTCTCCCTCTCGTTCATCCACGTCGTCGTTCCTGGATGCGCTGCTTCTCTACGTAACGCGCAAAACTCAAAGACCACCGCGAGAGAGGCGCAAGTCGCGCGCGTACGGTTCATGAATTTTAATGAAATCTCGAGCCCCCGAGATGGAGGTTCCTTCGCGTATCCTTCCTCTTCTCTTGCTCTTTTATCCTCGCCGGCACCTCTCTGTACGCGTTTGTTGCTCCATACCATTGCCTTCCCTGGCCCTTCTCTTGCGTAAATAGCGTGCACATTGCATCGCCGCGAAAACAAGAAGTGGGCTCCCGGGGCAGCCGACGGCGCCCTGGTATCGAGATATATATTTCGACTACGTGCTATTTGAATTCAAATTGGTATTACAGAAGGGAATAATAATAGATTACAGTTATCGCGTTACTGCTGCGAAACGGATAGTTAAGATTGCTCTCGTCGAAAAAAATTATTTTTTTTTTTCGTTTCTTCGAGTTCCTTTCCCGTACATAGTCAAGTTCATTCGGTTGTAAAACATTTATATGTGATGATTAAATTTTTGCGCAAATTCAATATACATCTTTATTTCGTCGAGGACAACCGGCACAAAGTAAAATAACAATTGCAGCGTTAGTGGTATAGCGCAGTGGAGAGTTGAACAATGCGAACTTATGTGCCGGTCTCTCTAATTTGATTCGCGATAAAATTATGCTGATCTATAGAGAGAGAGAAAGAGAGAGAGACTTCTATCCGATGATAGACGGCAGGGAAGGGACGGCCAGCGTTGAGGATGAGCTGTCGCTCTCCTGTCATCTGGTACTCAGACGGAATTGGAATGGAGTTAGATCAACGATAACGCTCGCATTTGCGCGCGCGCGATAGAGTAAGTGACGTTTGCACGTGCATACACACACACATATATATATATATATATTTATATATATGCATACGTACACATGCGAGCGCATAATCGCAGGCTTCTTTCCGACGCGAACTGACAGTGGCAATTGCGACAGGTCGTCGCGTGTCTGAAATCGCCCGCGTGTATATGAAAACGAGACAGTATGATACTTATTTCGCGGCGAGGAAACAGCGCGAGGTTATTGTTATGCCTGTCCCTCCCCCTCTCGAGGGTGGCACGCCATTCACTTGTCACTTCAGGTCTCTACTCGAGGAAGAATATAAGAAGGCCGAAGGAGGAAGGTAGGACTCTTCGATGATAGAGGCTACGAGTTACACCTCATCAACTTATCGACGTTGTTACGTTAAATATGTAAAAAAAAAAATGATTATCTTGCTTGCGGTACAAAAAAAACAACCCTTAATTTAAATATAAATTATGAATTTAATTAGAATATAACACAATACTCTAGAATTGAAATATAAATATATTAGCCAAATTAAAAAAATAAAAAATAACACCCCTTCACCAATCAAGTTAGAAATTAATTCTATCGAAACGTAAAAGATATAAAACAACTCTATAATTAAAATATAAATTACGATATTAAGTCAAGTTTTGTCTGAAAAAAGATTAAATGACAGGGAATCTCTCGCAGAGTCCATTTCGTGACAAGATAAAGAAGTAGAAAAAAAGCGAGCAATTGTATACCTTGCGCGCGGATTATTTTTGACGAGATGAGCGGAACGAAAGATAAACTTTTTCGAAGAGGGACAACGAAGATGACGGGTGAGAAGCGCGGAAGGAATGATTGGAAGCCGGATAGCGGAACGCCGTTATACTTATAGTGGAAAGACAAGACGAGGGAGTTTAGGTCCCGGTGGGGACGAAAAGGGCCTAACGATCCTGGGCTTCTCTCTTCGCCCCATGCAATCTCCATAGAATTACCATACGATTAAGAGCACGCCGGCCCACGGTGTACCATATAGGAGCGTCGAGAGTAGCCCTCGAGAGTCTTCCAATTAGCCTCTCGAAAGATCACGCTCTCTCTCGTCCGCACCAAGACATGAATGCTAGCCGAGATAATCTAAGATTCGTCCGGTGGTCCGATAAAATTGAATTGGGAGCGGCACATGTCTATTCGTTATGATTATGACTTGTAAGGAATAAAGATTATCTGAATTAACTATATTGCACGCGATAGACACGCTATGTGCAATGATTCCTAGCGTGAAATATGTACTTATATATAGTCATTTAGTTATTTAAGATTTTCAGCCAGAAACTACAGAGAGATATGTGCACATTAATATTTTTTATTGTGGATAATGTTAATCGGAGTAACTCTTATATAAAATTCTTCCGATACCATATTGTCTTATACAATTATTATGAGTTTTAAGAGAAAATTCTCTCCGTGTAGAGATGAAATCAATTTTTCAATATTTTTTTATAATTAATTTAAATAAATTGAGAGTTTAACAAGGCTCTGTAATATAAATATAAATTTTAAAGTGTAAGACAGGCAATAAGAGCGAAATCGCGGATGACAGTGCGTTATCCCAACGAAACTAAATTTTTTCGTTAGAATTAAATACCTGTGCACAAGGCACCAAATTTTACTTGGTCACGGCCAAGATTTGAAATTAGAAAAATATAGATCCGAAAGTCGCGATTCAGTGACCGATCAAGTTCCCGATTCAGCGACTTTCGGATCTATATTTTTCTCTCGCATTTATTTCCTTAGGAGAAAACAGGGGATGTATAGAATTAAATCTCTTGTGTAAAATTTGATGCCTTGTGCACGGGTATTTAATTCTAACAAAAAAATTTAGTTTCATTGGGATAACGCACTGTCATCCGCGATTTGGCTCTTATTGCCTGTCTTACACTTCAAATTTATAATTTAAATAATCTATACGATAATGTTATCGATTTGAAAAGCCGATTTTGTATTACCGAATATTAATATCTTTCCAGTTACATACTCGCGAGTGAATTTTGTATCGAGCGGCATCTCGGGGATGCGTGTACTCTTGAAATATCGCGCATGCACATATTCGCAAGGAGAGTTTATACCTAGTGCAACGGGAACCCCGTTGTGCTTTCTCTCTCTCTCTCCGCTTCTCTTCCTCAGTTTACGAGCTTATTTTACTGGATTTTTATGATATAACGTACCCGCACCTAGCTCGAGCTCCAACTTTATAGGTTTGTGCGATTTTATCGCGGCGTAACGTATGGTTTGTTAAATCGACCTCCTGCGCGCGTGGCGTGTCCCACGCAGGACGAATTCCGCAAAGTGGTCCTCTTTCCTTCCCGACGTTAGACGATATTCGAGCCGCGTATATATCGAGATTTGTTTGTCCGGGGAAAAATAGCCTCGGATCCGAGAAAAAAAAAACCTTTTCACGGTCGAAAAAGTATCGCTTTAATGAAGCTCGCCCCATCAACTTCAAATTAAAGCACCGAATAACAAGAGAGCCGTCGCGAGAGCAATGACCATAACGACGACTTCCGGTCAGCAACTCCGCGCAATTAAAGCGACTTAAATGCAATTCCGTTAACGGTACCACGGTGCAACTGTCGTGTACGACTTGACAGCACAATAGCTCCTCCGTCTTCCTTCTCTCTTTTTCTCCATATTCCTCCTCGTTGTTTCTTCCCGTGTGTATCGCAAACAACAAAAAATCCCCCGCAGTTAAAGATAAATACCTGGACATTCACGCGACGCGTCTCTTATACTTTCTAAATTGAAAGACGACATAAATTACGGCACGTCACTTTTAAAGAGGGAAAAACGGAAGAAAAAAAGAAACGTAGTCCAAAGTAACGATTCACGACACGATGACATTGGAGTATTCGATATATTGTTCGGCGATAAAAATTCGAAATACAGCAGCAAACTCGTGAACACAATATGTACGTACGTTATCTGCGAATGAGCATTACGGTAATTCCGCTACTTGATAATATAAGGGGGGACTGTCTTATCGGTATCTATATAGACACACAATGCGTAATAACTCGCGCGTATCGCGGCGTCTTTTCGTCGTCGGAGTAAGCCGCTAATTAGCGAATATATATATGTATATACGCGCGACGCGTATAATTAAAGGGAATCATGGGAATCGAGACCGGACTTGCTTTCCGCGGAACGAGAAAAACGGGGAGAAGGAGGCAGAAACGAGGGTTCCTCGAACGTTTCTTTAACGAAAGGGAGCACGCACATAAGTTGTGCGATTTACTATATATACCGCGAGCGTGCGAGTTTTTGCGATAAATCAGTACGCGCGCGCGCGCGTTACAGCGGACTTTCTCGAATCGGACAAATCTCGTTAGTCGGCTCCATGAAGTTCGAGAAGACGAGGCTCGAAAGAAAGAGAGAGAGAGAGAGAGAGAAAGCGAAGAATGGCAAAGGAGAGAGCGAGAGAGTCACGGGCCGGTTCACCTTGGGATGCTGGTACCCCATCTGCATGCGAGGATCACAGATGAAGAAGATAGAGAAAAAGAGAGAGAGAGAGAGAGAGGCAGAGAGAGGAGACAAGAAGGGGAAGCAAGGCGCGGGAACAAGAAGAAAAGGAAAGCAAAGCTAGGGGAACGACATTCCAGCTGGAGCCGGAATGAGCGGCGTCAACCTCTCGAAAATCGAAGCGTTTTGTACATTGTAATAACAATGATAGAACGTGCGATTAACTCTCCTCCACAATGTTGAATTTTTTCACAATTTCAGCCTATAATATGTTTCATTTAGCATTAATGCATATGGAAGAAATAGAGAGAACTTATCGTACATTTAATTTATATTTTTAGTATTAATATAAATTTTTGTCGATATATACGAATTTTCAAATAATATATTTCTGTTCCATTTATTTTTTCACGTTTTCATACATTTAATTTATATTTTTAGTATTAATATAAATTTTTGTCGATATATACGAATTTTCAAATAATATATTTCTGTTCCATTTATTTTTTCACGTTTTCGACATACATTTCAACATAATACACGTAGAAATTTATAGAGAATATTTTGTATATTAAATTTATATATTCTTTTTACACACAGAGAGAGAGAATTTTCTCTTCTAAAATTTACCCTAAAATCATGGTGAAACAATAGTGGAAGAATTTTACAAGAGTTCCTCTGATTAATGTCTACCATAATAAGATATAAAATATGTTCGATTAATTTGATTATATTAATATCTGTGTTGTGATAAATAATAATCGGAGAAACTTTTCTAAAATTCTTCCAATACTATATTGCCTCACGGTTATCATGATTTTTAGAATAAATTCTAAGAGAAAATTCTCCCCACAGATATTTATAAATATTGTTTCAGAACTTTCTATCGAACAAGAGAAATACATTTTTGAGAAATGAAATGCAGGAGCGTGTTTATCCGGTGCGTTGAAGGAAATCCGATTCGTGTAAATAAATGAAAACACACGAGGAACTATTAATTATGTGGCAGATAAGGACGAGGGTGAATCCAGCGTGAAACGCACTCTGCGAATCAAGGTCGGCTAGTTGCAGCGAAATGCAGTGCACTTGAGACTCGTATGGATTTACAAGTTTGTTTTATATATAGCTTTCGAATTATTATTAACTATTAACATATAATACGTAGCAAAAATATATATCGTATAAAATCTGCGCAAAGTACATTCGCGAGGGAATCAAATGTTCCCTTGAGAATCGATCATGTCCTGTCGACGATTGATTTTTCCCTAATAAAGCGAAAATATCGAGCGGCGCCGAGCAACGACAATGACAGAAGCATCGTGTTGCAAGCGTTATAGGTGATGTTTCCCGCGAAGGGAAATAGAATTACTTTGGCCGTCGGCCAAATCGAATATGGATTTTTAATTGTTATATAGCAACGGGTTACCGTTGTTTCTCGAAAAACGAAGGCGGAGAATGCTGCTCCTACGATGAAATAAAAAATAAATCGTACACGTACAATAATAACCGATCGCGCAAAACATGCGTCTCATAAACGCGGACAATGACGAACCGTATAAGTAAAGTCAGCCAATCCGAGTACGAGAGTCGCGCGCGCCAAATCAATAACCGGCCGATCCGTGATTAATGGCAGCTACGCGGATTATTATCCGCCCGAATTATCTGTTTGCCCGCGGATTAATTCTGTTTGTTTTACACAACGTGCGCGCGCGCGCCGAAAAGTTTATCGTCCAACGATTCTCCGCGCTCGATAATTATCGAAATTCGTCCATTTATGTATTCGCGCAGAACGGGATTTTGAGCCCCGAGTACAACGTATCGAGACTTCGCTGTATCCTCTCGAGAATGATTTTTTCGATGCGTCGCGTCGCCTTCGGAGGATTATGCCAGCTGCTTCTCCGGCGAGGTGTTGTCCACACACATATGTGTACATATATATATATATATATATAGATGGGGGGACAAAAAAAAGAGGATTGGGGCCACGGTTGAAAGGCGAGTGGAGAATCCCGCGGATTTTCGGACCGGCCCGCCTTCTACTCCGTCCTTGTCGGTATTCAGGATCTACGCGCGTCCCACGGGAAATCGTCCTGAGCGGTGTGTGTTCGCCCCGAAAACAGGTTTTTCGAAAGATCAGCGCGTTACGGGAGGAAAACGTCTCTCTACCAATTTGACCGTGACAAATCGTATTCGGAGGCTGACTTTTAGAGAGAGAAAGAGGCGCGATCGATCACACCACGCGTGATATCCCGAGAAAGTAGGACAGTCCATTAAATGCGAATCAAACGAGACGTCTATAGTTGCACGTCTCATAATCGCGTCGTACATTTAGCGTTAAACCGTATGAATGGTATGAAATCTTTGGCTTATAATTATGTATCTCCGAGCTAAATTTTCAGCATGTAGACATCAAATTAAAATCTCTCATCAAATCGAAATAATTAAAACATAGATCTCGTGATGCTTAAATATTGAGGATTGTGATATTATAACTTTCAAACGAAAAAAATATTAGCTATCATGACTAATTTTAGGTATTCCTATATATCGTACCTAAAATTTAGACATACTTCCATCGAATTGACTGAACTTTGGATATATTGTAGTTTAAGAGATTCTGTTCAAAAGATATAATAGCCTCAAAGCAAAACAACCATTGCAGTTAAACATCTCGCACAGCATGAGTTTTTCGTGTTTGACTATTATTTAGCTTCGAGCCTATTACATTTTTTTGTTCAGCAGATCGTAAAGCTACAACAATTGAGAAATCCAGCTGATTCTACCAAGATCAGACCATTCACAAACATTCAGCTAATTCAACGGAAAACTATTTTCCATTGAATTAGTGTGAGGTCCTTTCAGGTGTATTACACCTGGTGTTTGACTATTATTTAGCTTCGAGCCTATTACATTTTTTGTTCAGCAGATCGTAAAGCTACAACAATTGAGAAATCCAGCTGATTCTACCAAGATCAGACCATTCACAAACATTCAGCTAAAATTCAACGGAAAACTATTTTCCATTGAATTAGTGTGGGGTCCTTTCAGGCGTATCACACCTGGTGTAACATCTCAAGTTCAGCTATATACAATGACTAATATTTTCTTACGTGTATAATGGAAGAGAATGCGAATCGTAAAAATTAATGAATTTTCGCAAGAAATCTGTATTTCTTCGAAAGACCTTCGAAAAGCAAAGACAAATGATTCGCAACGTCATCGGCATCGAACAAAACGGTAAAGTCCCTTCTTTGTACGGTCCTGATTCTGAAGCTATATCTGAGGGGCGCGAGCGAACGCGAGAGCCGATTATATTAAATGGCTGGTAAAACGGTCTGCTTAACATAGCGTTTATCTGCTTCTCTCGGTTTAGTACTTTTTCACTGCCTCGTCAGCCATCGCCCATAAACTCAACTACGACTATCTCGCGTCTCGCTTTTTCACCCACGACTCGAGAGGGAGGAAAAGAGAGAAAGAGCACTCTCGGTACATTTTTCCGCGCACGCGTGCATTGCACGCAGCCGGGCTGCTGAAACTCGTAAAAGATACAGGACCATTAAAACGATTCATCGTCTCGAGTGCTCATCATGCTTTGACGCCCTTTTTGTTTACGATAAACCCGAATCTAGGTGTCTCTCTCGTTCTCTCTTCTTTCCCCTTTTTTAGAGAATAACATTCAAATTTCGATTCAGCGCGATATCGCCTGGATATTTAATATTACTTATATCGCCTGGATTTTTTCATATTTTTTAGTATTTTTGGAAATACGAGTTTGAAGTTAATATATGTATAAAATACAGCAATAAACATTTCCTACGAGAAAATTATGCAGAATATAAAATGTTTCAAATATATTTCAATTGCTTTGAAATATTACCATGTATACATATATATAGCATTGTATTATATTTGATTATTAAAATTTTTCTGTGTAGAATATCTAATACTCAGGAAAAATAAAGAAAATGTGTGAGAATATTTTTAGATGTCGTAAATAAAAATAAATACATGTAAATAGTAATGCGGTTATACTTTAAAGTACTTTACCTTTGTGGAATATAAAAAAAAATATTAGAATTCCTCAATAAGATGTCTTGTGTGTGTTGGCGAGATATTTTCTATTTAATATATTGTATATTTAAATAAAATACAATAATATACAATTCCCGCAATACGATGAAAAAAATTGCAAGATATATTAAAATTGTATTTTAAATAGCTCAAACATATTTAATTTGCTTTAAAATATTACTATATATAACATTTGTTTGATTATTAAATTTTTTTCGTACAGGATATTCATGGTTCAGAAAAAATAAAGGAAATCTGTGAGAATATTTCAGATTATAAATAAAGATAAATATACAAAAATAGTGTGGTTACGTTTTAAACAGATCCCTTCACGAAGAATATAAAAAATATTATAATTTCTCAATAAAATATCTCGGCGAGATATTCTCTCGTGCTGTTTGCGTCAGCACTATACACGAGTACATAGAGGTCAATGGCCCTCTTAAGTTTCAGGCAAGGCTCGATTTAAAATTCCGATATATAGCCGAGCTAGAAACGGAGGATATAATAACCGTATAGAGAAAAGCGATAATAAGAGAATAATAAAAAGATACACAGCGTTTCCAAAAATATCTTTAATAAAAATACGGTCTGTTCTTCGAAAGGCAGCGACTCCGTCTCGATCACGAAAAGGGCATCGTCCCTCCTCTCGTCGTCGTGAGTGCGCCCGATGCTCTTTCGGAATATCACCGAAATAGCATAACGTCACACACAAACGTGGAATGTGTCGTTGCTGACATCACTGTGCCTGTGCTCTCTTGCTTCGGCAACGACACCCTCTTGTCTACTCGCGCGCACATATACACATACATATATACGTATCTCGTCGAGGAACTGATGCGAAAGGGGGTAGCTTAGCATGTGAGGGGCGTGGTGGTGTAGTTTTTTCTTCACGAGAGAGCTTTCACCCTCTTTCTCCATCTTTTTCCTCCTCCTCGATCGCCCCGAAAATAATTGCGCGTTTCGCGGTCTCTTGATCCGCGCGTAAAAGTAATCCAAACACGGCATAAAAATTATGTTTACGATAGTTTGAAATAGGGGGCCGCAGGGGTTCGATCGCGAGGGACGGCCGAAAAGGGAGGGTGAAACGCAGGGGGTTGCAGATAGGGATCTCTCTTCCGATTCCTCTCGATTTCGGTTTACCGCGCTTATGAGCCGCGACAACGACGGCGAAATGTCGGCGATATTACTCGGAGAAGTTTGGCTATGTGCTATTCGAAGATTGAATTCGGGGCTCCCGACGTGCTCGATCGATGCCACAAGTATACAACTCGGAGTTTATTTATTTTCGTTCGATCTTCTCTCTTTTTCACGCGCGATTGGGTTAAATATAGAAATTCTTTTTTCGCGCACGCATATATATATATATATATATACACTGTAAAAAAATATGTATATATATCACACAAAAATATGTAAAATTACATAAATAATAAGTGTAAAATTACACGATAAATAATAGAAATTTTTACCTTTTCATTATTTATCATGTAATTTTACATTTATTATTTATGTAATTTTACATATTTTTTTTTACAGTGTATGTACGTAACGCATCGAAGGCTGATTTTTTCGAGATTATACCGGTTCTCCTAGTCTCCTCCCATCTCCCTTTCCAATCGATTCCGAGTTAAAAACGCAATTTAAAAATCAATTCCAAACGCAACCGGGCGCCGAAAGTCAGCGCTTTAAATAAGACCGATGATTTATGATACATAATAACTCGCGTTCGCGGGAAAGAACGAAGAGGAGGAGGATAAAATTCCCACTCGCGAGGCAACAGATATAATCAATGACGTTGCATAAATAATAATACATCCTCGCAACGTTTCGATTTCCGCGTCGCGCGGAAAATACGTACATGTTTATGTACGAATGCTCGGTGTGTTTGCCGCGACATGATGCGCCGAGAAAAATCGTTGGAATCTCTACGGTTAAATCTCTGTGGGAAGGCGCGAGCGGCTGTTTATGTAGCGCCGAAATTGACTCATTTAAAAATTCCATTCATTCGTTAGCGCGGCGATATAATAAGCGAGTCATTCGCGCGTAAAATTTCACGATTCGAATGGTAAAAAGAATCAACAACAACGCAAAACAGAAAAAAATCACTCACCAGTTTTCTCCTTGATCTCGCAGAGGACGGAAAACAGGGCGGGCTTCATCCTATGGCAGTTGAGAGTGTGTTTCCTACAAGTAAAACGTGCGAACGAATTTAATATACAGCATGGATAATGAAAATCGCAAAAAAAAAAAAAAATGGAAAAAATATTCAAAATATAAAGATCGCGGTTGTATAAGAGATAAATCTAGATGCGCCATTCGGTATGTAAATTGCATCAAATTATATCGTATTTAATGACGCTCGATTATATCAAAATGAGCCGGCTCAAAATTAATAAAAGCATTAACTTAATTCAAGCTCGTACACTTAATTCAGGACTGTATTTAAATGGCTAACGTGTTTAACGCGCGCCGTGAAATTACAAGAGCTCTCCCTCCATTCTCATGCATGGAATGCATATATATTCTCATGGGAGGAACATCTGACACTCTTTGTAGCGACATCAAACACACACATGTGCACATACGCGGACGTATACTTAAATATAACACGCAAGGCGCAGCCAGGTGAATATGTATGCACGTATACAGTCGATTAAATGCGTATATGTAACCACATACGCGATATAGCCAAATATGTTATATATTCTATAGTGTGTATAGACGAGAAACTCGGGTTCCGCGTGTCAACGCGTCCCATTTTGTGCCCTCGACAGTTGTTTATTTGCGAAACGTAGCCTCTTCGCGGATCGAGATATTTAGATAAAATGTACAAGTTTGCGTATTCAGCCGTCGAAATATCCTCGTTCATAGATAGAGTAAATGTTTACCGAGATTTATAAGTCCGTGCGAGATTAATTAGACCGATTATAAACGCGGCTATAATTTTTCCAAGCGTAATTACACGTAGATAACGCGTGCGTTTTGCTCATCGGCATTAATAATCTTTCATTTCATACGATTAAGCCGCAAAGATTGCGTGTGCCTCGCGTTTCTTAAAATAAATACGGAGACGCACACCTCTTGTGCGTGACGTTGCAAAAAGACGAAGGTTGCAGATACTTTGTAATCTGTTTGATATTATGCATTCCTCAAATGAAATTGTAATCGCCGAAATACGCCTATTTTATATCGCGCGAAACATCATCATCTTGATTTTACGAGAATTTACACACGAATCTCGGATCTCTAAAGTACCATTAAATCTTTAATTGCACGTAATTAACGAACCGAGAGCATAATTTCTACTCCCCTCTCGATATATTATTCAGATGGATACATCATTTTATCGTCATATATTACCTACTCATTTTTATTATTATTTTTAAATATTATTTATATTGTTTATTATACACGGAGAGAATTTTCTCTTAGAATTTACTACAATAAAAAATATTAATATGTGATTTTTACTATGTACATACTAAAATTAATCGAACATATTGTGTATATCTTATTAATATTTTTTATTGTGGTAAAAATTAATCAGAGAAAATCTTATAAAATTCTTCGATTGCCATAATTTTCTGGATGAATTTTAAGAGAAAATTTTCTCTGTGTATATTAATGAACGAAGGAGCTCGATATTTAACATTATTTGCATGGTCTACGTAAAAAACAATATTAAATATCGAGTTCCTTCATTCATTAATTTACACAGAGAGAATTTTCTCTTAGAATTTACTTTGAAAATTATGGTAATCGTGGGTCCATATGGTATTGGAAGCATTTTATAAGAGTTTCTCTGATTAAAATATATCTATCGCAATAAGATGTAAAAAATACGTTGGATTAATTTTACTTTGATAAGAGTAAAATTGTTATAAATTCAATATTAAAATAGGACTAAAACTTTGATAAGTGTTTGTCTTATAACATATAATAAATAATCTAAAAATATATGTATATATACGAAATAATGTTTACGATCCGGAGAATAAAAAAAAAAAAAAAAAAAAAAAAATCTGAAAAATGCGATTGTCGCGCGAGAATCGAATAGAAATAAAAACGACGAGGGTATACCATAGAAGAGAGAAGCGAAATTAAAAGGCGCATCTCGCGCGCTCTCCCGCAGGTCGCAAAAAATGGCGGAAAAGGGCTAGTGCACGTACCTCGCTTGCGCCTCGTCCAAGCTCTGATCCGTGATGTTCATGATCTGTTGCAGGATCTCGCCGATGTCCTGTTTCCTGGCCTCGACCGCCTGGTCGGGACCCTGGGTCGCGGTGCCGTCGACCGGCCCCATGCTGCCGTAGCCGGCGGTGTTCTGGGCCGCCTGGCCCTGGTTTCCACCCATCAGACCCACACCTGAACCTCCGTGTTGCAGCATATTGCCAGTCTCATCCATCAACCGGACTCCGCTGCCTCGACTCTCGGTGGTGTATCAGTCGACCACCGATGTTCGCCTCTTCGTGTATATATATATATTATATATATATATATATATATATGTCTTCTTCGACGGTGTGTGTTTACTTCTATCCGCCCCGTCGAGAACGACCGACGAAGCTGCACCACGCACGCACACACACACGCACACCTATACTGGGATTAACTCGTATACCAGGTGTCGCGAACACGTCGACAAAGTCTTCGCCGGGGATCGGCCGAGATCTGCCGGGTGTGATGATGCACGTGCTCCTTCTCTCTTTCTCCTCGCGATGCACGCTTGCAAAAATATAAATACTATCTTCCTCTCGCTCACTTTAGCTTGGTCGTGACCGAATACCTCGTGACTCGATGCACTGCTGCTTCCCGCAGCGATCCCCGAAACGCGAACGTGTTGAGGTTATGCCGACGCTGTGGTCTTTGTCCTTCTGCGCGTATCGTTCGGCAGTTTTAACTCCACACGCTCCGTTTTGTTCCTTTCTCTCGCTCTTTCTCTCTCTCTCTCTTTCTTTCTTTCCCTCTCGCTCTTGCACCGCTTACACGCTTACCTCCGATCTTCTATCGTCCGTTCCTTGTATATTGCTCCGCGCGTTCCGCACTCACACTAATTACCTCAGTTTCTAAAATCTGGTATGCACAATATAGAGGGCAAAGGGAAAAATGGTGCCTTCGGCGGCGGGTTAAACTTTGACGGATTGTCGAGTTTTACGTATACGCGGTTGTGTCGAGACGGTCGGCGTCGCGCCCGGTCCGCACTTCTCTCCTCCACGATATATATATAGATATATATAATATAATATATATATATATATATATATATAAATATATATACACGTCTCTCTTTCTCTTCTTATCTTTCTTCCTCGATGCGTCTCTCGTTCCGGCCAAGGAAGATCGGCGTCGTTCTCCGGGTCATCCGGACGTCGCGCGTCAAGTTCCCCGTTTCACAAGGCAAACAACAACAACAACGACGACGACGACGACGACGACGACGGCGACGACGACGACGACGACGGCGGCGACGACGACGACGGCGACGGCGACGACGACGACGCGCGCGAACCGACCGTTTCCGCCGCTCTTCTCACTGTTACTCGGTCGCTGGAGCGACTGCTACGCGGCTCCCTCGCGAGTATACGCTCGCGTACGTGTACCGTGGCGATACTGTGCGTGCTTGCGCCAATCGGCGGCCATAGCAGCCGCCGCGGCCAATCAGAGCGTCCCGAGCATCGGGCCGCCGCGGCGTCTCTCCCTCTCGGTCGCGCGCATGCGCGCGGGCTCTTCCTTATTTACGACGGCGTGACCTCGGCGCGTTTCTCGTCACCGCGATCTCATAACCTGTACTAATCCTCTATCTCTCTCTCTTGTGCCTAAATAATCAGAACTGGACTCAAATTGGTTGAAGGCACGTTAAATATAAATTGAAAAAAAAAAAAAAAAAAAAAACTATCTCTCTCTTTCTCGCCTTACGCAGGACGATAATTTCCGGGCCGCTTCTCGGAGACGACGTGGACGAGTCCTCCGGGTGTCGCGGATAACTTCGTGGCGAATCTTCTCTCGCACTCACACAGGCGCGAAATTCGCCCACTCTTCGCCGACTGTTCCTCTTGCTCCTTTTTCTCGGCGAGAAACCAGCTTTTGAGACAAGTCCGAATCGAGGGAAAGGGAGAACTCGCGGATCGCGATGACGCTCGGAAACGCGTCGCGTCGTTCGGACGAGAGGTGTCCGCTCGCGCGTGTATCTGTGTGCGTGCCGTAAATCACTGACGCGTCCGCGCGCAAGATGGCCGCCGAGCGGCCATACTTGCGAAGCGCGAAACGTAAATCAGCTGCGTGTTTTTGCGGTTTCGATTTTTCGAAGCCGTGGATGCTGCCGCGTGGAAATAGCCGCGCGAATTGTCTACAACGAAATCGCGTAATATGTATATATGTATATGAAATAGCTGCATTATGAATATGAAGATGTTAATACTGTTTTACAAGTCGACTCGATTATTGCTAAATAAAGCCTAATTTTTATTATATCAAATAGATTAATTAATAACCTCTGACGTTCCGAATCATCCGAGTTCTTGTATCATTACATTTTGGTTAATTAATTATATGAATATACCTGTAGAAGAAAACTGAAGATATCGACATTAATATTTAATCCAGCCAAATTTATCCTCTTGCTTGAGAAATGTATTAGCTTGCAACAGTTTGTCCGCATAATTTGTTTAAAGCTATAGAACAGAAATAAAAATATAGAAGATCCCGATAATCGCGTCTTGTATGATTACATTTTTATTATTTAATTATAATAGGTATACCTGTAGAAGAAAACTAAGGATGTTGACGTTAATATTTCTAGCCAAATTAATCTTCTTGCTTGAGGTGTAGCTTACAACGGTTTGTTCCGTATGCTTGTTCAAAGCTAAGGAGCATGAATAAAAATAAAGAAGATCCCGATAGGATGCATCCAATCATCGATCGATGATTAGGGATTTTTACTAGACTAGGCGCAATTGACCAATCAGAGGATGTAAGAACGAACAGTCACGATGGGTGAATATCTAGATGCGACACTACTGAAAATATTCAATCGTTTAATTGACCAATCAGAATAAAGAGCATTAAATACATAGGAGGACGTTATCTTTCTAGGTTTCAACTTTATTCAGCATTTCTTTCCATTCTTTCATACAAACCAAACGCGTGGTTGTCAACGCTTATTACGAAGTATGTTTGACGAAAAATCATGTAGTAGCTAATTAAACATATAAAATTGTTTAATAATATTTAATACTCAATTTATAAATGAAGAGATTTCAATATATGGTTCTTATGTTAAAGGAACAGCGCGAATAAAAACATTCAGCTAATACCGACTGAAACACGTACTAGTGTTTATAATTTGTATTGATTTTTTCAAAATACTTGGTAAGAAAATTGGTTATGCTCTATTATATTGTTACACTTTTTTAAAGAAGAAAATATTGTGGTTAATTTTATCAAAATGTATTTAGGTGAAGATACTGTATGTGTTATATGTAAATGCAGCTAAAACAAAGATTTACCTAGAAGATTTCGAATCTAAAGCCTAATTTGTATTGATTTTTTGAAGTATTAGGTAAGAAAATTTGTTATATTTTGTTATATTGTCATACTTTTTTTAAGAAAAAAAATATTTTGATTAATTTTATCAAAATGTATTTAGGTGAAAATACTGCATATGATATATGTAACTGTAGCTAAGACAAAGATCTAGCTAAAAGATTTGGAATTTAAAGTCTAATTTTATTGACTCAATATACACATTTTTGTGCAAAGGACTTTTATGCTCAAATTTTGGATTACTATAATAATCTCTCGTCAGCAAAATAACTATGGAATCAAAAATTTATAATGGAAAAATAAAGGAGAATGATCTTTCAAATACTACACACACAGATTATGATAAATATTATAAACTGGATAATAATGGCCATTATAATCTACATTTTTTAAACAAGAATGGACTCAGCATCGACCAAATACGAGAAATATTTTCAACTTTTGGAAAAGTGATAGCTGTGAATGTTAGCGGAAATGATTATGGGCTTAGATTTATTAAGTATAAAACATTGGTTGAAACGTATTGCTGTATAAAAGGTTTAGCACACAACGATAACATAAAGTTATTATTAGAAAAGAGCAAAATGAATGATTTTAGCAATAAATTTGATAAAAAAGATTCAAGTCAATTGCAAACAATAAAAACGGAAAATTCATTTCAGAGAACATCTAGTACTGCCAAACAATTTAATCTGAACTGTGTTCATAATGGAAAATTCTCAGAAAATGAAAGTTTATCTTATAATGTGAAAACTAAATTGACTGAGGATAGTCAGTTTGACAATACTGACTATTTTTCAGATACTAATAGTTTTAAAAGTTTAAAACACAGCCATAAATCTAATGCAAATGGAATTAAGTATAGTAAACCAGACTCATTGGTGTCTTCAAGACAACAAAATTCCATCCAAAATTCAAATCAAATAGATTGCGAGAAATATTATAAAATGGCCAAGGATGGGACTTATATTCTTCATTTTGCAAACAAGAAGGAACTCAGCTCAGACGAGATAAGCAAATTATTTTCACCCTATGGATCTATTCTAAGTTTATATAAAAATGAAGATAAACCTAATGGACTTGTATTTATAAGATATAAAACATTAGCGGAAATAGAAGCATGTTTGATAGGTTTACAAAATAGCGATGTGATATCCATATTACGACAAAAGAATCAAATCAATGGTACAGATAAAAGAACAGATCAAAGAAGTTCAAATCAATCAGCAGGAATACAAGATACATTTCAAGGGATATGCAATACTGGCGAACAACTTCATTCAAATTCCAATTACGATAAAGAATTTTTAAGAGCAAAAGAAAAATCAATTATTAATACAATTTCTAATGAGACCACATTTGATAATACTAACAATTTTGAGGAAACTTCTGGTGTGAGTGCAATTATACAGTCAAATTTGTTATCTAGAAAGCAGCTTTTACTTGCTTCACTTAAACAAAATGTCAATTATGAAGTATTCAAACACAATCAAGAACAGCAACAAAATGATAAATCTGTCGATTTGTCAAAGCCTGATGCCAATACTTGTAAGAATAAGGATCTATTTGACAAAATGTCAACTAAAATCTTAGAAAAAAAGCAGAAGAATATTGATAGATCTGTACAAGAACTAAGTAGAACTAAAACTTCGTCTAAAATTACGATTATACCAATGGAGGAAATAATTGTTGCTAATATTCATTCAAATTATGATGCACATTATATTTTACATCTGTTTAGGAAATATAATCCAATTTCAGCGACACTCGCAGAGAAAATTGTGGGAACTAATATACGATATTGTCATATTTATTTTAAAACAAAACACGACGCATTAGCTATTGAAGAGGAATTTGATAATTTTTGTTTATCTGGAAAAAATCTTATTGTTCTTCAAACTGGGCGATTAAAGGAGGAAGCTGTACGTAAATAACAGTCTTTTAAAACTTATTATTATTACATTAATCGCATCACATGAAATTGATGTTATCACATGGAATTAATAACATTATTAAATTAGTCATTTTCATTAAGATTTTTTTCATATATACATATCGAAGAGACATCATTAATTATATTTTGATATACACATATCTGTCAATTTTTTGGTTTATATTTTTTTAGAATAATTTTCATTTATAATTTATAATGATAATTTTTGTAGTTATAAAAAAATTAATGTACACACAAGTATGACATAGTGGACAGTTTGTTTATGAAATAAATGATTGTAATAAACAAAAAAATCAAAATTTATTTTTTTATACATCAAAAATATATTTTAAAATTATAATAGAAAATATTTTAATTTATTTATATTGATTATTTTAATAATAATTTTTTAATATTTCTTTTACAAATATTTTACGTATTTTATTTCCTTTTATTTTAATTATATATAAAGCTATTATTTAAAATAATATATAATATAAGTGAAACTGCAAAAAAATGTATGTCATGTTTATGAAATATATATGCTCAATTGTATATGACTATTGATCATGTTCATAACCTCTCTCAACCTATCTATCCTCTGCAAACTTCAAATACACGTGAGTTGTAAAGAAGATGCAATTAAAAATGTCGAAAAAATTCAATAAGAAAGAAGTGTATCAAATGCTTTTAACAGAGGATATATTTATTTCGGATATATTTTCTAGAATGCCATTATCAACGTGTGAATTGGGTAAGAATGTGTTTTTAAAGTAAGATCTAAAACATTTAGAGGTTACATTTTCATGTTACAATAAAGTCATCTTATATTTTATATTTTCATTTAGAAAAGCAGAATCAACCATTAATAGGAGAGAGAGAATCGATGAAAAAAGGTGATTACATTTTTTTATATTTATTTGAAATGAATTCTATAGATTTCTATTAGACGACTCGTTACCAATTGCAATAAAAATTATTCTAAATTTTAATGAATAATATACATAGTAAATAAAATCTTTTTCTCGAAGCATATAATAATTAGTAATTTCATCTAGATTAGTATACAAATTTGTATTTTGTTTATTTATTTATCAAAAGAAAATATTAACACTACAAGCTATACTATTTATCGTATTTCCTGTTCCAGTCAAGGCTTTTACTTCATCAGGCAAGAAAACAGAAAAAGGACACACTTTTGAGTTACATGCAAAATTAGATAAATTAAAAGGTGTGAAAAAGTTGGACTACAAACAGAAACTTCTTAAAAAAACTCTGAAGAACAGAATCAAAAAGAATACAAAAAAGGAACACCGTTTACTACAGAAAAAACTTGCTAGGATAGAACAAAATGCAGCTGGTGATAGTAAAATAAAGATTGATAATGAAGAGGTGCCAAAAGTTCCAAAACCAAAACCAGTGTTTAATTCAGAAGGTAAAATGGTGTTTAGTAAGTTTGATTTTTCTGAGATTGGAATAAAGAAAAAATTACCTAAAGATCAGAATGATCCTAAAAAACTTTTACAACAATTACAACAAAAGAAAGAAAAATTGAAGCAATTAGAAAATTCAGGTGATAAAGAAAAAGCTGAGGATATTAAAGAGAAAGATGCATGGAAATCTGCATTGGCAAAAGCGAGTGGTGAAAAAGTATGTATTTAATTTATAAAAGACTATTTTAATCATGAAAAATAAGGATTTCAGGAAAATATAGAATTATATTTCTATATCTTTATTTTTTTATTATAAATTTATTCTTATATATTAATTATTAATTTTATATTTCTATATTTTCATTTATTATAAATTTATCCTTATATATTATTAATCATTAATTTATATCCTTATATATTCATTTATTCTTATTTATTAATTTATTATTATATATGAATTTATTTATATTAATAGTATTCTTATATTTTGCATCAGCTGATTTATTTGAATAAATTACATATTAATTTGTTGTCACACTAAAAATGATTTACATGTAAATCTATTTCATATTCTTAGTGCAATTATATTTTACAGGTTAAAGATAATCCAGAATTGCTCAAACGTACTATAAAGCAAAAAGAACAGAAGAAGAAACACAGTGCAAATAAATGGAATTCCAGGATAGAGAAAGTACAAAAATCTAAACAGGAAAGGCAAGAGAAACGACAACAAAATATTATGAAGAGGAAGAAAGAAAAAAAATCAAATAAATTGAAAAAAGCAGCAAAGAAAGGACGTATAATAGCTTGATTTTAAGTATCAATTAGTTAGTTGGACTTATATTCCGCGACTTTTTACATTAAAAAATATAAAATATGTTTGCGTGTAAGCTTTGCTTTGTTATTATGATTTTTATTTACATGCAAAAGTAAATCAGAATACATATACAAAATTGACATTTTTATAAAAGTATAAAATTCATTTTTAATTTGAATTCATAAGTATGGAATTTAAGCGAATTGTATACGTTCGTTCGTACATATACTATCGAAAATCATTTTATTCACAGATCTAGGAAGAGAGATAAGGTCAAATAATATAATACATGTTATGATATTTGTTAGTAAAAGGAAACTGGTTTTTTAAAAAGTTGAATAATACGTGTGTACAATATCGATCTATATAATACATTTACGAATAATATTTTATTAATATAATTTCGTTTTTGTTTGTACATTAACAAATCTGTATTTACATTAACACATTTGTATCGTAGACCAGCTACTTTCTACAACTATCGCATACATTCTAGATAATAATTATCGTGTAAAAAGCTCTACTCGCAAATGTCGCGAGCAAATAGTTGTATAAAATTTTACATATACATCGCTATGCTTTGTCGCACTTACACGCAAAGATCATATGATGCTCTTGAAGAATATTTTCTCATACAGTTTATTTTATTTATTTCTCTTGATATAGAAGAGTATGTTTCCTGCTATTTCGCGTAATTGTTACCGCAATTTGATAGTTTTGAGTAAATTATCCAGCCTCGTTCCTGGATTCTTTAATGAGGTATTCATTCGGAGAGACTGGCTAGTAAATGATTGGCAGATCTAGGACGAGAGCTTCAATATAGCCGCCGTCTTCCACCTCCTGCTAGGTATCTCCCAAGGCTGCAGAGACTGCATTAGCGTGCGTCAAAGCTGTCCATAATGGACTATGATCTACAGGCAACGGCACCGCCAAGGATTTCGATGGCTGTGGAGATCTATAGAAATAAGAAAAGAAAATGATATACAAAATAGACATGTAAAGTTATATCAACTTTATGAAACTATATTGACATTAGGAAGACATTAGGGAGACTAGAAACTTCATGTTTTTATATTCTCATTTCTAATATATAAGAATCTATTGCAGTCTAGTACATTATTTTATTCTCATAAAAAAAAACATATTTATATAAGCATTTTAAATATAAAAAAAATTTGTTTCTTCTATTATATCTACTCTGTTTCATATTTTTGTGTTATATTATTTTTTTCTATTGTTTTTTTATTTTAATGTATCAATCTATATATAAAATTATATGAACTTTATGGAGCTATTTAACAATATAAGAATATACTAACATTAATAGAAAATTTTTGTTTTGATATTTCAATATATAAAAATGCCACTGGCAAAGTATTTTATATAAAAATTAATTTTTTTCTAAATTATATCCCGCAATATTTCATTTGTTTTTATTTTCTTATATAGTAACACAATGTTTTCTTAATAATAATAATAATAGTAATAAAAATAATGATATATATGTCAAAAGTATCAATATCTATCTGAAATCTATCAATAAACAATTTGATAAGCATAATAATAAAAATTTAACATTAAAAAAATAAGCATCAATACTTCATATTGATGAACAAAGAAAATCTTAGCTCAACTTTTCACGTTATACATAATGAATAATTCAAATTGAAAATCGCGCCATTTCGTAATTGTAGGATTATTAGTAATCGGCGTCGACCAATCAGAAGCAGCTTATAAGTTACGAGTGAAGCTAGAGGCTGAAGCTGAAACGACCGGATCTCGTGAGGAAGAAGGAAGATCCGTGGCGTTCCCGTTTTTTCGCGATATTTTATCCGATTTTGATTGAAAATATCGAATTCGGTCGCGTCGCAGTTATCATTAATCAGCGAGCAATCTGATTTTCGTCGGATATAATGAAGCATTAAGCCAATTTAATCCATAAGTTCCGTGTCAATCTCGTGAAATGGAGTCGCGTATCATCTTTTTCGATCGAGATTACTTCAATACAGAGATATCGCAGGTAAGTGTCATCTATTTTATTAGTTTTTATATTCTTGTGACTCGAAATTAAGCGGAAATTTGGGTGGAAAATGAGAAATCATAAGAGACAGAAAGGGGGACCAAGCGAATAAAATGAAGATGGCTTCTAATGTAGAATCCTATAGTCGATATATGGCCTTTAGTTTCGTCGACCAATCAGCGCGTTTCCCGCGCGCTGCGGTACGTCATTCGGAGGAGGTAGGAAGAAGACTGAAGAAGTCCATTTTCACGGTCTCGTGTCGCTTCGCGGTTCTTAGTTCGATTGTGCACGTTTTTTCCGAGAATTATCGAGCTCAATCGCGTCGCGGTTGTCGTCAATTAACGGGGAGTCCAATTATTTTCGTCGGTCTGACGAAGTGTCGGGTGAAATTTGAGGAAGTCATCGTTAACGATGAAGTTTCCGCCATTAAACGAGTCTCGTTTCTCGATCGAAATTCCTCTCTCGACAAAGAGATCTCGTATCCACGTAAGTTATTCGCTTTATTTCACGTAGAATGATTAATTATTATCGTATACGAGAAATATTTCAACTCGAAGTGTTAGAAGCTTTCATAACAATTATTCAGCATATTTCTGTTTGCTGGAAAAAATGGGGGCGAATAATTCCGAAGAATATTTTATTACCGAATATTTTATTATTATTAATATTTAATTATTATTAATATATTTTATTATTATTAATATTTTATTACGTTGTTACCTTGACGGTGCTAAAACCGGATGCTAATCTGGACTACTCAATTCCAGGGCGGTGCTCTGCTCGGGATCGGAACGTTCCTCGACGACGGTGTCCAGCTCCAGAGATGGGAAACTTCGAGAACCTCGATCGCTTTTCAAAGATACGGTACGTGCCGGACGGTCGACACCAGCTGCAGGACAACGTCAGCGATACGTGAGTTACATTGCAAACACAATATCAATTTTATGGACTTTGTTCTCAACGTACGAGCTGTTTTTATAGTTTCACTGTGCTATGCAATATATTTAGGCTGTCATTTAAACAAATATTACTAAAATAATATACAATTTTTTGGTTTTACAATCAATTTCTAAACGATGTTTTTGCGATTATTATATGATATAAAAGATTTATTACGTTATTTATCATGAATATTAATCAGTTTGAAAGATTGAGACAGTATACTGACAAAAATTTATTAACTTGATTAAGCCTTTCAATTGAATTTACTATTTTGTTAATTGAACACATATTAATATTTAAGTCAAATACACGTTTTATTAGATTAGATAATATTTTGATTTTTAAATATTTTTATATGTTTAATTAATAAAATATATTAAAAGATTTGATCAAATTTACAAATTTATTTTTCAGTATATTGCTTCCCAATGCGAAAACGATTGCAATTTGCGAAATGAAATTGTAATTAACTTTAAAAACTTCTCACAATGCCCTCATGCAAAATTATCTCATCGCAGTATTTGAAGCCGAACTAATACATTTTTTTGAAACTGTGTTATTGAAATCAATATCAATAATTGTATATTTGTCCCAGTTTAGAAAAATTTATTTGACATATAAATTTATCAAGAATTATATGTTGTAAATATAGTAGAATTATTTTAACATAAAGTATGAATAATAATTGTATAATTAAAGCTAACAATATAAGCTTCCACATTTTGTCATGAATTAGCAAATTCACATTTAATTTCAACTTTTTTGTATAAATATTTTAAATCAACATTTTATTATTATTTCGGATAATAAGATGTTGATTTAAAATTTATATAAAAAAAATAAATATGAATTCGCTAATTTATGACAGAATAATGAAACTTATTGTTAGTTTTAATTATATAATTTAATTATTATTGGTACTTTTCGTTAAAATAATTCTATATACTTATACATACACAATTCTTCATAAATCCGTATGTCAAATCAATTTTTTTGATCAATCGATGAATTATAAAACTTCCCAATTATTTATGAATTAATTGATAAATGATAATTGATAATATCCGAATGCAATGTTTATTACGATAAAAGTTAAAATACTTATTCTTCTTACTTGCGTTGCACAATTGCTCTGCTCGCGACTATTAAAATTCCAAGAAAATTTATTCGACAGAAATTCAATCTGCCACTATATATCGATTGACAAACTTTTGACGTTGGAATTTTCTATTTATGCCAGCTAAATGAATTGAAGATTCCGCTGACTAATAAGCTAATTTATGCGAATGAACCATGCATATAAATCTGATATAGCCCTCCCAATATTAGAATTTATTAATTAATATTACGGAGCTGACTTCACTCGTCTGTTTTTATTTTTTAATTTTTTTTAAGAATAAATTGCAAATAAATATTAAGCAGCTTTCTATAAAATAAAGACGGAAATAACGAAGTTTATATATAATATACACTGAGAAAAAATTGTTTATTTGACTAAATCGTTTAACTAAATAATATTTTATTAATTGAACATATAAAAATATTTAAATTAAATATATATTAAATCTAACAAAACGTGTATTTGACTTAAATAATAATGTTCAATTAACAAAATAATAATTTACAATTGAACGTCATTTAGTCAAGTTAACAATTTTTTTCAGTGTATTTAAATATTTTTAATTAAATAGGCATACTCTCTAAATATATACGTAAGCTTGCATCTCATCAGAATTTTTGCACAATATAATTATGTTTTAATTTGATTTTGATTAAATCTTCTCTACATAATGCAACAAGCCATGAGCTTTGCACAATAAGTAAATTAAATTTAAAAAATATCAAACTTGTGATAAAAATTAATTGCTAATTATCATAAAGTATTATACATTTGACAATGAGCAAATAATCTAACGATGCTAACGGTGCTATTAACTACATTATATTTTACCTAAATCCTCTTCTGATGCTTGCCAATAATAAATGAACCTTTCAGTGCGGATTAAATTTATTCGATTTAATTTGATTCTAAAAATACATGTATTGTTTAATTTAATGAATTCTTTTTATATGAAATAAAAGTTATTTCCAGCGGATAAATTTCGATTGTAGATTCTCGCGTATATTGTGAAATTTAATTCCCTTGAATAATAATTATAGCATTTATTGAATAATGAATTATTAAATTGAATTTAATCGTTTATTCTAAATTTTTTATTTATTTTATTTGTATATGTATATATTTGTCGCAAATTTCGGCATATGGAAAATTGAATTATTATCAGTCTAAATGATCTAATTGCAAAAAAGTTTCAAATGAGAGAAAAAATAGTATGTCATTATATATGTATATAGGGGGTAAAATTTGCAAAGATTCTTTTTATTAATATATTTGATCAATTTATGAATTTTTATATGTGTATGTGTGCAATTTAAAATTATTTTTTTTAAACAAAGATACAAAAATAAAATATAAATTATTTTTAATGTAGATAATTTTTTGTGTACTCGATTGAAAGAGAAATTACTGTTTTACTAATTAAACTTCAAAATACACGAATGGATAATAAAATTTTTTATTCTTTACTAAATTTTCAGTAAATATTATATTTACAGCATTGGTATTAATTCAAGATTTAAGATAACTTGTGTTAAAAATTATGAAAATAATGGAACTATAATACTCCAAGTTTTATTAAGAAAAAATCAATTTTAAATTTCTTGAAAAATTTAAACATAAAATGTGTGCGCGTTGCAAAGTACTTCTCTCTGTAGACAATATTTTTGAAAAATTATACGCTAGCAAAAAATTTGGTGGAATTAAAGATGTGTAATTAGCTTATATAATGTTTATGATGCATCTATCTTTTTCTTTTCTACGAACAATTTTCGAATCTTAAGGGACAGATATTCCGGACGATAAATTTCAGATTTCGACTACTGTGTATATTAGATAGTAGCTTCAAAATGATTGTCTACTAGTCGTCGACTGAATTGTCGTAAATTGAGAACTTATGGCAGTCGCAGTGAATTGCTTGTCGTTTTCCACGTAGAGATATAAAAAAAAATTTTTTTATCCGTCGACTATACTTATTGCTAGTAGTGCATACGAGAAATAAATCTGCCTTTCTCGCTGAAGTATGTTGCGTTGGTTTTTCATCTTTTTTTCTGTTGTGTAGACAAACACACTATAATTTATAGATTTGTTTGTATGTATATTAAAGAATTTTATTCTTAACAACTGTGCATATTCTACGTTTTTGATTTTATACTATTTTTTATTAGAGATTTTATATTAAAATATTTTTTAAATATTTTTTTAATAGTTTGATAACAGGATGCTATTATTATTATTTTCATTATTTCTGAATTTGTAAAATTCTAGTTATAGTTATATTAAGTTACAATAGAGAAAAACAGAGAAATTTATATTTTAAAAATTTTAAAACTTTATTACATACTATATAAATTTAGTTTATAATTATAGATGATAGATTTACATATTATACGTTTCTATTGGTTTTATTTATATATTTTTACATATCTCTCTCGTTTCTAAAATAATTATTAATTGTATTATTTTATCGATTATTTTTTTTTAATATAGAACGGTATAAATGTCAATTTTTATTTTCCATTAATTAAAATATATAAATGAAAAGAATTCAATAATTTCGATCAAGGCTTTTCGGCATTGGAAAAACATATGTTTATTATATTCCGAATTATGCAAAATTATATACGTATTATTATACAATATTTATTATTATATACGTATTATTATATTTAGGCATTGTAGGATAAGTTAGAGTGATGATATAACGAAAATAAATTAGCTCGTTGATTAGTTATGCGATTGTTCATCAATGTTTTCGCAAATAGTATGTATATAAATGGAGGACGTGGTATATTAACGAAGGCTTATAAACGACATTTATTGCTATATTTCAGCTACGTTGTTTTCCGAGATTCCAGATAACAAAAACTATTCGAGGTAAAGCGAATTTTAAATTTAGTTGAGGCAACGCGGGAAAATAACGCGGTAATCCCCCGATGCTTACTTCCGACCACGCGAAAATGCACGTGCACACATACAATTGCATTCGGATAAGAATGTCGCGTTATCAGAAAAATAGTGCTCCGGAGCGTTATATTTCATGCTTTACACGTTGCACTCCGCGAAAATGCGGATTCGCAAGAACGATATAAGATTCAATTTTTTATATATAATGTGTTTGCGACAGAGATATCGCATTTCGTTACGATATTATGTGCTACGATTTTTTTCGGTAAGAAAGATTTATTTCTGCGTTTCATGTGCAGATGTTTTTTTCTTCATGATCTTCACGATTTTAAGCATCCTTTTAGAATATAATTTTATACGTTTGAGTTAAGTGGAAAATTATATTTTATATTTTTCATATATATATTTTAAAATACAATTTATAATGTCCGGACTTATTCTTTGATAAGGACGAAAACAAAGGATATAGAATTTAATGGAAAAATTCTCGAATATACGGCTTTGAATAAAAACGATCAGTCATTCAAACGCGCATTTATTAGTTTTCAGTTTAAAATATTCACCAAACATTGAATTCATAGATTAGAATTTAATCTGTTATTTCTCATTTCTTTCTTTCTCTCTCTTTTTTCCTCTTTCTCCTTTCTTTTAGAATCCTTTTTATGTTTATTCCAATAGTTGTATATATACAATTGGATATACACTATAGATATTCGAGTGCATTTACATGCGAATGAGTACCTGTCTGTATAACAGTTATGTGTTTGTACATTCAGTCAATCAAAAAGGCAAAAAAAAATGTAGAAAGAAAAAAAGGAAATCTAGTTGTTATCAAAATGAAAAAAAAATGGAACAATTCTGTTGCATTTCATTTCGTATTTTTTTTACACATATTATTTAAAAATTTGACGCTTTGTGAAATAATAACAAATATCATATTGCAATTGCAAATCTTTTTATACGTGTACATTTATATTTATCACACACAATATATATATATATATATATATATATATATATAGATAATAAAATATTTTTATAAGATATTAATTAGTGTCTATAAAAAAGTATAATATAATATAAACTGTATAATATAATTATATATATATATATATATATATATATATATATATATAAGATATATATATATGACATATAAAAATATATTCCTCTTTTAAGTGAGATGTAAAAAAATATAACTATATATAAGGGGAGATAGCCTTTTATTTAATTGAAAAAATATTTTATATATACGTGAATTTTATGAAGAAAACTAATAAATTTGGGATAGGATATTAAAAGTTATATATTTTGTGATTTTCTCGTAGCTAGTTTACGTATTTTATTTGATTGGTTAGTAGCACTTAATTAATTTTGCGCGAGCGATTGCTTTTCATTGATACAGCGGAATATCTCTTCCGCATGAGCGCGTGTTCTAGTTTTACTTTTAAAACTCGGTACTTGGGTACTTTTTACTCACCTAGACGATGAACCGGGCTGAAACGAACAAGGCTCAGTGCGCCATGATCCAAATCACAGTTTCTACGCCGGGCTCGTTCCCTGGCGAGTTTAGCTCTTCTGCGTAGGCAGCAAATTACCATTAATGCCAGCAATGGAAACCCCAGAATGCAAGAGACGATGGGTATTATTATGCTCTCCGGCGTTACTGTGTAAGACACAAACGCAATTTAATCACGTGCGACAATTTCCTGAACTAGAGTACTAATTCTGTTTTACATTATAATTATGCACATGATTCCTTAATTTGCAGAGACAAAGTGTTTATTTTCTCAAGCAATATATGGTTGAACTTTTAAACATTTTAGTACAATCTAAAGTTTAATATGACGATGATATTTTATTGAACCTTTTTATTTTTGTAAAATTCTTAAAGATTAACTAATTCTTACAAGTTTATTATATATATGTACGAACCCTATATTTTCAAGCAGATATAAATAAATTTTATTTTTATTTTTGTAATCTGAATTATAATCATTTTACAATTAAAAATTAAATTTACTTATAATTGCATAAACATGTCTGTGAATTTGGCACATTTTACGATATATATGTGTGTGCGTGTAACAACTTACATCATGCTGACATTATCATGAATCGCATTTCATTTTATAGACGCCGTATATTAACTACGCGAGATGATGTTTAATTAGGCGCTTGTATGAAGTATTAGATAGTGCCCGCGGTATAGTGGAGAATTATAAACGAGTAGCTGGAAAAGTCAAGTTTGAAGAGAGCGAGAGAGAGAGAAAGAGAGACAACAGGTTGATAATATCATTAGTGTCAGGCAGTTGCCTGTTATACAGCGTAAATTACGAGAAATACGAATACGCTAACAAGATAGCAATGTGTGTGTACAATAACAGAATACCTACCATTATCGGTTTATTCGCCGATTAAAGGCTTTACCTGATTGCTATTGATGATGACGAGTGTGAACTCATATATATACACACACACACAAATACAATGAAATAATGAAATTCTATTCCCTTTAAGTAATATCTGGAATATCGACTTTTTTTCGTAACTGCGATTGAAGAGAGAAATTCTTAATTAACACTTAATTGACCTATAGGAAGCACTTGTTTAAAGAGTAAAAAGGTATTTCGGCGAAGCGACGTCCATGGTTTTTCACTGGATTAATTAGTTGACGTTAAAACTTTAGAAATTCTAGATTTCGCGCAATCGGTGCATCATTCAAATCCCTACAATACTTCTAATTTGCAGCTGTGTGGCAATTCAACTGCAGAAAATTTCACGTTGAAAACAAATCCTCAATTTTCAGAAACACGAAACGTGACGAATACATAATATGTGAAAATATAAAACACATAGTACGCAAAATTTAAATTTTCATAGAATATATTATAATTTTTGTAAAAAGATGTATATTATAGTAATAGAAATATTTTTTTTAATTTAATCAAAATCTCAAAGTGCGCACACATAATTAAAATTTAGTTTCTGACTTTAGAAAAAAAAAAACTTTAAAAAGTCAACAGAAAAGTTATGCGTTCCATTCAAAAGAAGTTCTTTTCAAAGGTTGTAAGCTATTTTGATTAAAAGTTTTCAAACAGTCAGTTTTTTCCTTTATAGCATATAGCAAAAATAACATTACTGAGTTATACATATTTGTATCGTGCGCAAAAAATTCCATAAAACGATTCTGTCACGAGAAAATAACAAAGATTTAAGTTTTCTTTTAAATACAAAAGACTAGAAACTTAGAAATGGTATCATCTTAAGTTCTGCTTATAATACTTGTTCGTGGGAAGTAACTAATTCCTCATAACTTTTATTATGTGCTTGAAAATTTCATAAGCTGACAAACTTTCAAGAAAGAAGATGCATCTCTTATTTATGATACAGAATCTACTTCATCACTGCAAACATATGAGTTTAATATAGTATATGCATTTTATTAAAGATAATATACATAGATAATAAAAAATAAAAATAAATTATAAAGTGAGATAAAAAAGATTGATCTGTTTCAACATCTATATATAAAAAATAATGTTCACACAATCACAAGTAAATCTAACAATTGTTAAAATGATTAAAATTTAGATTATAAAAATTAAAAATAAAATGATTTACATTGTTTAAAACTATACGGTTTGCTATGATAAACTTATGAGAATTAGTGAATTTGTACGAACAATTTTACACAAATAAAACGTTCAAAATATTATTATTTTAAACTTTATATTGTATTTTTCCTCTTTTTTTCAAACGCTTCTTCAAATAATTTGTCTCTTTCAGCTACTCGTTTATAATTCTCCGCTACCACAGGCACAATTTAATACCTCACACAAGCGTCTAATTAAATATCTCGCGTAGTTAATATACGGCGACTTTAAAATGAAACGTGATTCATGATAATAATATTGTCAACATAATGCAGGCAGCTACATGTACACACACATAAATATATATACATAGGTACACACAAAGAAGTAAAATTTAGTTTCGACGGAATAAGAAACGCGACTGAATTATAAATGCGATGTTTACGTTCTTACCCGTTGGATATACCAAGATAGTAGGCCTTTTGGAGTGCGGAATCGTCGGCATGGTGGTTCGACCAGCTCTCACCCCGCCCGACATTTTCCTTTGTTCTGCAACTGAATGGAAATGTACCTTTAAGCTGACTATTCCGATGTCAATATACATTCTCGTTTCTATCCGGTATGTAATGTCTCGGTATATAGTACTGCAGTCGCACAAAAGTGAAAGAAAAATAAATAGAAATATAGTAAAATAGAAGATAAAATATAAATTTAAAAACACGATCTACACTTCATTAAAATATAAATTTATTAACATAAAAAAATATAAATTTATTGAAGATTTAATATACAGTGAAGGAATGTAATTTTTTTGTTCTTGCATTTGACAGCTGTGCAAATAATTAACAAAATTAACGGCAGAATATAATCGGGGGAAGGTCTTGTTACGCGACAAATAATCGAAATATGTTATTTACATCTCTGACAAGTACTTTGACACGATTCGTTATATCGCGAAATGAGGGAAGAGGAAGATCGAATAACGAACAATTTTTACATCACTCGCGTTGGAATACGCGGTTTACTCGCCGCGAAAAGTGGAATCGATAGCCCCTACATATAGCCTCTGATTTCAACGTGCGATTTGCACGCGCGGGAATCAGTTGGCGATATTCGCACCTCGTCGGAGATGTGGAATGGGTGCCGTTACCCGCGGCACACAGAGAGCATCTCCACGAGAATCGAATTTCTTCGCGTTCGAGATTGTTGGATTTACTCGGTTACCCTCGGGAAATTCAAATTATTCGGACGAGACGGAGATAACGTCGTGACAGATCGAATATTTTTCTACGTTTTACTCACAGTCCGTCCTTGAAAATATAATTCAGTGATATAGACATAGTATTATTTAGCAAAAATATCCCGCTAAATATAATTTATTAATTTAGAAAAAATTAAAATATTTTATATAAATGCGCGCGCTTAGATATCACGAAGAAAGGGAAATTGGAAATTGTACAGCACGTGTCTCACATATGTTTGACCTCAAGTGGCATTAGCTTCGTCATCACTTCTTTTATTATTTTATGTATTTTATCCAGGAGACGAAAATGTGAGTTTTCCCACGTGCGATGTATAATATATGTGATGTCGTCTGAGTTACAGTTCTGTATCTTTTTCTCAGTAATGCTAAAAATATCATAATAAAATTATGTAAAAAAGCATTATAAAATACATACGGGAGAATCTGTTTTTAATTTTACTATTTTCCGTATATTGATTTTTTAAGAAATCGTATAAACTGCACATAAAAAAGTATACATTTTCTCTTGATAAAAAAAAATCGCCGAATATTCGACCATAATTTTTGCAATGTTTCATCTATGTAATTCATTTTTAAATATTCTGAAATTCCTTACTGTAGAAACATACTTCGAATTTTTTTTGGTTTCATTACTTTTTGTTCTTTTTGCTTGGCGCGCAATATATCGCGTGGACACTCATTATAAGTTAATGGGAAAACCTCAACGTTACGCGGCCACTGGCCGAAATCCAGGTGTAATAATAGCGGACGGTAAATGATCGAGAATTTGCGATATTGCCGGACGTCAGAAGCAGATAATGCAGAATAATACGCGCACACAAAGGCCAGCTGATCTCAATTCACTTGACATTCCCATTCTAACAACAAGAAATCATATTTGGACGATATAATTAACTACTGTACTAATTGGCCGATTTAATCTCGAATTTATTGTTATTCTCAATTAGCAGGAAATTCATATTAAAAATATATGGGATTACTAATTTAACATTACACTTTTACTTTCAGCAAATATTAATAGCGAATCGTAAATAAGAAGTAAATGTTTTACAATTAATTGGTTATTTAATATATTCGTATTAATTAATTAAATATACGCAGATATATTTTGTTATTACTCACAATCAGAAATTTTCCAAAATATATTAAATTTTTATAGATGCATTACTATTATAATACAGATATTATAATTATATAATAATAAATAATAAAAAAAGTTAATAATATAATATTGGTTTAAAATATTTTTTGAATTAATTGCTGTCGAAATATTTTAATTTCATATATTTATTACTTGTGAAAAAGGATTAAAAATATAATCGATAACCAACCGCAGTCATATCGCGAGAGAATAAATTACGCGAATATATTAAGAGAATAAATTATATCAATACAATTAATTGCTTTTTGCTTCGATTTTAATATTATTGAAAATTCTATAAATGAAAATCGCACAATGCTAGCATAATGTTAAGTAGTACTCTCATCTTTAATGCAAATTTCTTGTTAATTGGTAGGAACAATAAATTCGAAATTAGGGCAATAAATTAGCAATACATTAACATTTAATTATTATACATAAAAATTTTATTTTTTATGAGACTACCACATTAACTGTGATAGACAACTAATGTTAAAATTAAAGTGTAACACGATTATTATACAATAATCAAGTTTTATCAATTAATCAGCTAAAAATTACTACACAAAAATAAGATATACAGAGTACTTAGAAAGATTTATATTTTATTATAAAATAATTGTAAAAGAATTGTCTGATTACACAATCAATTTGTGATTTGGCTTTAATACTTTCTTTTGTCCCAGTTGAGGTTCTTAATCTATCTGCGAGATTCTCTTTAATCACTTTTGTCTGCTTTTTAAGATTCAGGTCATTCTTATTTTTGCCGCGGCGGCTTGTCAAATATTGCTACTATAAATCGTTCAGGAGGGTATATCCTCTCTGCGCGATCTTACGTTCAAGTATAGAGGAGCGTCAGCCGGGAATGATAATCGCGTAGGGGAAGGAATATAAGGGTGCCGTTATCGTATCTCGAAGAAACGATTTTTAAGACGCATGAAGAATTTTTTTTGCGTTTAGGAGAGAATCTGCTTATCTTACGTCTATTGCGAAACAGACTAAATTCAAGGAGGGAAAAATAAATGTTGTTTTTTTAGCGAAAAATTGATATTAAATTATTGAGAAAAATAAGCAACAATATCTTTTTACGATATTCTAATTTATTCAAAGAATCTGTAGGGCAATGTGACAAAAGCGTCACATAAATAAACGTCTTGCTTCTATGTATATTTAAGTAATATTTATGCAATATAGGGTCTTGTATGTTTAACCTTCAACGATGAATTATATCAGAATGCAAAATTTCAAGATGTTTTGAAGAGATATAAAACTATATATTCTAACAATATACGAAAATTCTTCAAATTATCAAAACAGTGAATTTTGAAATGTTGATATCTTAAATGTTGATCCAGCTTTGTTGGTCCAACATCTTCTCGTGTTGAAGTAAATTGTTTTAGTCACTGTTAACTGTTTGGCAGAGAGAAGTAGTCTTCTCTTCTCCCGAAGCATGTTGGCGAAAGCCTACGAGATTTCACGATTGCCAGAAAATAATAGTTTCGACGTGCTTGTTATCTAAGCAGGTCGATCACGCCTGTATAAAAAAAATCTCATTTCACGGAATTCACGAATAAAAGAAAAAGTCAATTCTCAGATTCTTCGAAGCGAGCAACATGATTGATCGGAAAAAAGTATAATTTTACGAGAAACTGTTTCGAGCTGAAATAAAGTTATTTAAGCGCTGTATAAGGGCTTTTCAAGAATTATTATAAAATTTAGGAGTAATTTTTGAAGATTTTGAAGAAAATTTTGAAGAACAATTTCGTTATTTTATAATGGAAATCTCTCTGGTAGATATAATTTGTTTATGTATTGTTATATGAAAAAAATTAACAAGTTTTTTAAATCAGCTTTTTTCACGATCATATAATTATAATGTAATTTGTGTAAATTCATACAACTTTATTAATGTAAAAGTAATTTTAGAAAGAGAAAAGTAGTTAGCATTTTAAAATATTTTGTTGATGATATTTTAATTTTAATCTTTTATATACATATAAAAAAATATAAATTATGAAACAAACATTTAAAAGTAATTTTGCTTGATATTTATAGTATAGATTTTTTTGACACAATATGTATAATTTTCAAAATATTTTATTATTTGAAGTATTTCGTCATCTATGAATGTTTCACCCTTCTCTTGTACTACATGAAGAATCATGACTAGTTAATTATTAAGTAGATGAAGCATTTAAACTCTTCCGATACATTTCCTGGATTTTTTTGCGCTAAAGTAATAAAATATGCGAGCTTCTCCCTGACGTGACCGGAAGCAAGAGTTGTCGATCACAGAAACAAAGATGAATAGATATTGTCTCTATAGCAACATTTTGTACCGGGATAAAAATAGCCTGCAGCTCACGCTTTTATATACTTTTTCCAATAAAAGTGGTGATTTAATTATCTCGCTCTCGGAGAGTATGAAATTTATTTACGTTTTTTCCGCAAGGATATTTATTGGCAATTGGTTTATCTGAGATATATCTTGTCAATAAAATCAACACCAGATAAAGTGTTTTATTTCTATCATGAGTAAAATCGTTCCATTTGTTATGACAAAGAAAAACTTTAACATTACTAACTTTAAAAAACGCATTGAAAATTCAAGGGCAGTTGTTTGCTTTTTAAAGGCTTATGGAAATACACTTAGGTATTTACATTAAAGAAGATTGTTCTTGTTACTTGTTTCCGAGGAATAAGCTGTATCTTTTGCATCGATAAAATTCTCGTTCAATTTTCGCAGAAAAATGTTTTCCTGTACTAAACCAATGAAAATTTGAAAATAAATTGCTTATCGACGTATCTTTCCGGGGATTAAAAAACAACAAATTGGTTATATGCAAAACGTGACTTTAATAAGGCATAATAAAATTTTGTTAGCTCTTTATCAGCTAGGTTGCATCAACAAATTTTACAGGAGTTCAGAGAAAACTGTACGATATCTTTTTATATATACAAGATTTTTTTTACGGAAAACATATTCTATCAATATTTTAACAATATTTAATACCGATATTCTATATCTTTTTTACAATATTTTTTTACTGTATTTTCTATCTCCAATTGCTTGATTCTAATTTTTCTACGATATTCTTTTTCCATATATAAAAATAGCGATATTACAAACAAAATTCCATTGCTTGATTTCTGAATAGACAAAAACGGAAAGAAAAAAAAACAATTTTATTCTCGAGTATCGCGTAGGACGCGTCGCGTAGTCGAGAAAATGTAGCTTAGATCTTAGATTCCAAACTTCGCGTCACGATCGCATTTCTCCGTGTCGTTTTATCCCGTCGATTTCGGGACGAAATTACATTCACGTGACGTCCCGAAGCACGAGCTTCAAAGGAACGCGGCATGCATGTGCAAATAACACGAATCGCGCGTATGCGGCCACGATACAACGGATGATTTCGACAGACGGAGAATTAATAGACCGACATCACTGGAAATATTAATGAGAATCTCGCGAAAAGCAATTACGATTGATAACCGCTACCGCGTGACAAGGATATCATTGGCATATTAACGAAGCCGTGACGTCTCGTCGTATGACGTTGTATATATGACGTTGGAGGCGAATCAATTACAAGACCGTTGCCGGTCTAAGTAATTAAAGAGCATTTTGCATCTCTAACCTGCAATTAGAATAGATCGATCTCTTGCACGACCTAGAAAGTATTTAGCTAAACCTTGACCACGGCCTTCCTAACGATTCCTAATTTAGAAGTAGCGAATTAGCAAATCTAAATAATTCTAATTTCAATGGCGGTACAATTAAAGAGCACAAAGATGAGGTTTTGTGTTCGTGATCCAATAGGAAGATATCACGAGCGTGGAGCGGAAGTGGCAGAAGGTGAGAGAGTAGGCTGAATAAATCGCGCAGCTTATCCGCAAATGTAATCGAGGTTGCCCTAATTAATGGAACGTATGATAGATGACGCGGATTAAGTAACCTACTTTAGAATCAAATAAAATCTGACCGACGTGTATTTTTATAATTCATCGATATATTTAAACATATAACATATATAAGAACGAGAGGCCGCGTTTTTCTCTTTGCTTCGAAAATCGATCTTTTATCCACAGTGCTACAAAATCGAATTTACTTAATATTCGCGAATAAAAAGCTGAACAGTTAGGAAAGAAGGAAAAACAACAATGCTCTCTAGAGTCTCAAGACCATCGAATAGAGATCGAAATCTATGTATATTGATTGATTGACGTTCTCGAGATTAAATTCGTATCGAACGCGATTGAATGGGCAGAGAGAGGCAGGCATAAATGGCCATTCTAATCTAGTCTATACAGGCGCCTTTGTCTTTCGTGTACATAAATTAGAGACATGCTGAGATTCGCACCCTTTACATCCCCATCTGTACGTGCACGTGCATAAATATATGCGAGAGCACGTACAATCTACGTAGCACCTACCTATTACGTTGCTTACTACGGATCTGTCAGTGTTGCGTCGCGAGGTATATAAACCCGGACCAAACACCACTCTTGTTTCGAGATCGGTATACGATCGTATACACAAGCGATGTAAATACCTTGACATTCCGCGATGTTGAGACAGTATGGAGAACAACTTCCTGCGGCCATACATACCTCTCGTATTTCGACAGCATTCCAAAATGTGGGAAATGCAGATAGAGCTGTTGACTCGCAAGCCTTTAAACGGCAGGCAGACACTACGAAACGGATGAGATCATTTAAGAATATTTCAACTTGTCAGAGATCTTGATTTTTACAATTTAGTATATCTAATATCGGAAAAACTGATTTTTAGAAAATTTGTAAATATATTGTGATATGGATTAAAGGGATTGAACGCAATGTTGCGAATGTTAAAAGTGATTCCAAGATTATCATATAATTTATTATTATTTCAAAATGATGTTTATAGACAACTTTTTATTTATTTATATATGTAGTATATTTAATTTATTTCAAGAGCTTTCACGAGTTTATATAATATTGTAGCATTACAATTTTATATAAATTTATAAAAGTATAATTGTTAAAAAAATTAAAACAACTTAGAAATTTTTTAATTCAAGTACAAGCGAGAAATTAATGAACTTACGCAGACCATAAAACCTTGCAATTACAAATTTACGAGTCAATTGTTGTACTTATGTCAACAACTGCAGTTTCTGAGTTCAGATCGACATGATGGTCGAGATACTTATTCATGTGATCAGTTAACATTGTGTGTTGCTTCCCTTGTCGGGAAGTTTGACAATAACTTTGCCAATTTCGTAGGATGCGTAATGCTTTGCAACTCCGTTATTGCAATTGGAATTACGTCCCACTAGATCTTACGTTGTACATTCATCTACTCCGAAAGTAAATGTAAAATTTTATCGAAATTTGCCTTTTTTACATTTATTAGAATAATTGTTGGAACAAAATTTTATTATATTTAATAATTTTTTTGTATATTTTATATGAAAATCGTATTTTTATCACTAATTTTCACAAACTTACATTAATCCATGTTTATAATTAAACCGTCTATCAGAAAATCGAATATCCTCTGAAAGAGCATATATGAAACGATACGTCATCTTGGGATAAATTGAGTTTGTGTATACACTTTGAACGCACCATTTTCCGTATGACAGCCTCTTCCTAAGCAAATGTCATGCTTCTTTATTATTATTTATATATTTACATATATGATTATATATAGAATGTTACATTTTAAATCAATACAAGCAAATATGTCGAAAACTAAATAAAACCTATAATTTATGATTTCTGGTCTCTGGTTTTATATTAAGCTGGATATTTTTCTCATTTCGAAAAATATATATTATTTAATATGATTTTAAATTAAAATTTCATTAAAGTAAAAATTTATAATTTGAAAGTTGTCGGATAGCTGGTAGTCGGATTTAAATTCGTATTATTTCTTGTATAAGCAGCTTTATAATCGCATAATATTATTAGCCACGTGTATACGTGTACAACAAATTTAGACTTCGAACGAGAGTAAGTTCAGCGTAAATTCTACATCCATTAGGTTCGTAAAACGTTTTCCCGAACCATTTTAATGGCTTTAATAGGCATTAAGGTTTTCCTGGCGCGTTATATCTTGCTTCGAAGGAAAGTGCAATTGATTAATCGTATAAATGTTCGCATTTAAATTTATGTTATAAAATTTAGAATGAAAAAGTTAAAGCGAAAAGCATAAAAAATTAAAGCGACGTATTGGACGATTTAGAATTTACGATTTATAGCCGTGAAGACATAAAGACAAATTGTGAGGGAGGAATGCACACGGTGAATTGTAAAAAGTTGAGATGACTTCTTTTCTCGTCGATCCGACAGCACGATATTCTAATTTTTTGCTGGATTTCTTGTATCTTGCTATCTGTTCGAGAAAATTCGTGCGAAAAAGAAGAAAAATTTGCCGCACATATCGCACATTCTTGAATTTATATTCTGGATATGTACTTCTTTCCTTTTTTCTTGTTTTACGAGTTTGCATGGGTACCTTCACTGAATTTATTCCAGACTGAATTACTATTACGCATCCGGCGTTGTAAGTAAACTTCCTTTTCGACGATATCTCCGGGACAATACAAGATTTTTATTCTCAATTTTTAACAGCTTTTATTTTTCCCGTATGTATTATAACATTAGAAGTCATGTAACATCTCTCCCGTCATATTTATGAATAAATATGCTATCGCATATTCTTTTCCAAAAATATAGTATTTTTATAATAGATGGTATTTTTAAATTTAATTTCATAATATTATATAAATCTTATAAATTTATTATTTATATACTTATTATATATTATATAATCTAATATCAGACTTATATAAAAGATTCTATGTAGCTAACTATTTTGCGCGAATTCTACGTTGAATAAGAAGATACATTTTTCTACCGAATAATTGCATCTTACAAACTTTGTGGTAATTAAGTATATCGCGTGATTAAAATAATAAATAATTCGGCAGTCGTAATTTTTGGAACTAATTTTTGTTTCAATTGCGCTCGTAAATATTTGAAATACACGATGGATTATCGAGTTTGCGACTAATCGATTGCGCGGATAATACGCATTATTGGATTATAGATTAGCTGGCATGTTGATTGCTATCTGCAAATGCGCCGGTATTTTACTGCTCTTATCTCACCTTATCTCTACCTTAGGAATTAATCCCGATGTTACAATTAGGACGAATTTACTTTTACGGATCTCCCGAAGAAATATTTTAATGAAACAATTCCAAGCGCAAAAGCGTTTTCTTGCGTTAATATTTGCAGTCGGACGACAGAACTCTTTTGATTCTGGCATTCCTCGCTACAGATATTTCCGCGAGTTACAGCAGAAAAGTTTCTTGCCATGAAAATAACTCGCGTCCAACTTGGCGAAACAACTAGTTTGGAATGTTAACGAGTCTTCCTTGACAAATTATTAAGTCACAGCGTATAACGTTACTTTGTAGAAGCCGTGTGTCCCATATCGCTGAAATTCAAAATATTTATCGCGCGCAAGAAGTACAATATTTCTTCGCGCTCGCGATAAATATATTAAATGAGGTAGGAGATCGTCAAACCCGAGAAAAGTTAATGCGGCGAAACGTAAAATTTGTCGTGGTAGATTTGAAGTTGTCGTCTCCGCGCGGTCGAAGTTGTAAACTGTTGCGAAAATTTATAGCTGTTCACGGGAAAACGTGTATACCTGGTCGCCGCCGTTGTTCAACCCAGGCGACCAGGACATTTTTTCCGATAAAGTATGCGAAATGTTACCTGGCACAGTGCTCTTTGCACTTTGAGACTTTATACACCGTTTGAATTTTTAAACAACGTACCTTGTTCCTAAGCCTGAATTTCTAAAGATACACGATATATAAAATTTGTAACAAAAAGTATAACGTTTCCACGCACAGTGTTATCAGTTATCTTCGTGTTTCGCGTATTTGAATGTAAGTCTAAAAATGGTGAATAGATATATCACGTTATTTTATAAAAATATTCTATTTCACAGTATAATGATATATGAGCTGTGAAATTTTCAGTGAACGATTGCATTGCAGTGTAGTAGTGCACTTCGCATTTATTCAAATCTGCATGAAAGGAATATGCGTTATAAAATTTATGCGCGCGTAGCTTGGAATACAGGCCGTATTTTCCCATGAGAAAATCTGTAAACAAACATCCGCGGTAATTTTTCTCAAGTTTGTAAAGCGAGAGAAAGAGAGAGATGTTTTTTTCTTTTGTCCTCTCTCTGCCTCTTCTACTGTCGTTACTTGTGACATTTTTCTCATTCTCTCATCGGATTCTGAGTAAAACTTAACGAGGAGGATATTGTCAGCCGGATATGCGCATGCCGGAAATATTAAATTCCGCACAGCTCGGACGAGATCTACTCTTATAGCAACGGCGAAACCGCTATTTAATAAACGCGATCGCGTTTTGTGATACTTGGACTTTATTTTGTTACGGCTTGTGTTTGTCGGAAAATATATGGAGCACCCGGACTTTAAAGCGGGCGTGGTTTCTCGTTGATCAAAGAGAGGAAGCAGGATTTTTTCGCAAATTTAATTTCTTTGCGCGAGGGAGCGAACGTGTACGAACAAACGCGAACACGCGCTGACAATATATTATTTTTCGACAAGATAAATTATACTCTCTTCTATCTTCTTTCTTCAGAAGACGGATTATTGGAGAATAATAGAGATAATGCGTAAGAGAGAGCCGCGAATGGATTCAATCGAATTCATCGAACTTTTACTCATTCATACTCTGTACGTTCACTCTTTAAATCTTCTCGTTTCCTTTTTCCTGTCTCTCTCTCATCTTTATCATTTCAGGACTTTCTTCGCAGATTTTCTGAAACTTGTTTTTGCAGCGTAAACGACATTGTATCTCCGACGAATCTCTCCCTTGTTTCTCGGAAAGTTCAATTTAAGACTCGGTGCAAATTTTATCCTGCAATTTTTTAAGAGATGAAGTAGCAGTAAACTTTATAATTTATCGTACGCAGTATTTTTATATAATCATTGAAACAAATACACGCGGAAAACAAAACGGCTTTTCTCGCGATCGCGATTTTATCGCAGAAATTTCCCTCGGGAAAGCACCTCGCCTTGATTCGAGTAAAAACATGGATGCTATGTTTTTTTCTTCTCTGTAATTTCGATACCATTTTCCTTACGCTATGCTTTCTTTTATACAGATTAATCGCAAAAATATTCGAGTAAAATCGTTAGCTACCTACTTTATTATTATGAGTGCCTTTTTTTCTCTCCGCTTCTATAAAAGAAATACTCCCCCTTGTAAGAAAATTTTGTTTTCCTAATTCTCTTTCCATTAACACGTGGAGAGGGAAAGACACATTTTACGACACCGTCCTTTCTTTAGTTTGGCATTACCTTCTCGTTAACCCAGATTATCTAATGTAATTACTAATTTATCCAATGACGCGTTAGATCCGTGTTAACGAGAAAATTTAATCGTATCCAATTTACTTATATCTTGTATTCGTCTTCTAATCGATTTTAAGATTCTCATGCAATTCTCAACATTTCCTTTTTGGCAAATTTAAAGGCGTTCTTAATGAAAATCTTTTACATACCATATGTTGCTTTTCCTTTGCAAGTTTCGATTATTTAAATCAAATTTGTTACATATAAAATAGAGTCTCTTTACATTGTGTAGAAAGATAATTTCATTTTACTTTAAATTTATTAATGTCTTTTAATTCTATATGTTAAATAATTTTGTAATTCAACTTTCCAATTTCAACTTTTTTATATCAAAGAAAAAAAGTTGATGCTAACTTAATAAAAAATAATGTTTATAATGTTACCGTAAAACTACGTATATATAAAATATAAATTTTATGACATACAAATACTAATTGCGTTTATATATAATTATATATTAAATAAATAAGAAAAGAAATACAGCTGATTAACTAATATGCTGTCGAAAATGATAAAAAGACAGGAATAATGAAAAGACTATCTTTATTTCTTGATTTATATATAGCCATCGATTTAGAGATAAGATTGTCAGAGATAATTAATTTTGGAGAAATAATTAAAGAATCGTAAATTATTTGGGAAGTAGGGTGAATATAATACCTATAAATTTTGGATTTTCCGTGATTTTAGAATATTAATTAATATGGTAGGTTTCTGGTACGTTTGCGACGCCATAATTGTCGTTGAAATTGCGCGTTATGTCAGTCACTAATTGCGATTGCTAGAGGCGGAGCAAAATATGAGTGTCGTTGAATAAGAGCGGGAAATATTAATGAAAGTAAAACGAACGCAAAAGTTTAAGTGCGCGGAGGTCAAGAGGGTAAAAAAGAAAAGTCGCAAAGGAAAATATTGAAATGCTCTACTTGCGTGACTGGTGAAGGAAAATGCTTTTATCGTAATACGATATGTACGAAACTCTCCCGGAAACGAGCGATGCACAAAAACAATATAGCAGTTTTATGTTGATTTTGCTTTCTTCATGTGTATGTATGACTGCTTTAACTAGTTAACTCTTTTAACCTGACCGGACAAAAATATTATCTTATGAAAAAGGAAGTACTTTAAATTTTTGTTTGTAATTTTCTTGACATTGATATAAGAGAGAAATAATCATTTATCATATTAGGTAATGTTTAGCATAGTTGTCATAGAAAATAAAATTTTACAGTTTCCTAAATACGAGGACTGTCATTTACAGCAACTTTCGACAACTTTCAAAAGGCATTTTTAAAGTACAGCAATGCGAGTTCGAAAATGCACTGCGAATGTAAAGAATGCACTACGCACAACATGTTTAAAAGTGTCGATATTTATGACATGAAATGGCATTAAAATTGCCGATAATACATATATTATACAATCGCAGTAATTGATTTTCTGTTAGTATTTTTTCTTAGAAATAATTTATTTTAAAAGAAAAAAATATATAGGTATATAAAAATTGTTCATATTTTGTCTTTCGTTTATTTCGTGCGCGATTTCAATCATTCTCTTTCTACTTGTGAATTTTGTTTATTGGTTGAAAGAATAAAAAAAGCAAGAGCAAATAAAAATCTTCACATTTTTACAATAACTCGCGCACGAAAAAATAGAATTTTTTATTCTTAATTTTCATCTAGTTCAGCGAATGTATGCCGTCACATTAATACAAATAAAATATGTAAAAGTTTCTTCGTTCAATCCCGAAAAAGCGCTCCGTCATCAAAATGCTCTCGGGGGTTGTATCTTTTTTTTTCGAGAGAGAATATTTTTTTCCTCGGAATGAAAATACACGCGCGAAGAAAGACGTCATTACGGTATGGCGCACGTGTGAAATCGCCACGTTGCTTGATGGCGCGTTATTTATCACCGGAAACACGATGAGTAATTGTTACGCACGCAGGCTTGTCGCGAGAGTGATCTATCGTGATCCACCTGTTGTACTACGGATCATTAATAAGCTCGTGCGTATTCGGAAGAAATATCAACGTGTAGTTTGTACTCACACCACAGAATGAATGAGTATACTCATATCAAGAGGCGTACGAGATCACAACATAATCTACGTGATTATCTCCTCCTATCGAAATCCTCCCCGGGATATATGTATATACAGTCTCGTTTACTAAAGCATTAATGCGGTCATCGGGATTGTAAATCCAAGCTTACAGCTTAATGCTTTTCCAGAAGATTGCAAATTAATATTCCATACATATGATGTAAATTTCTATTTTTTTTTTGCACAAGTCTTAAATTTAAAATATATTTCATCGTAATGGCGTAGAATATTATTTTCGCATATTTAAGACGTTCAAAAATAAGAGATCGCAAGTAATTGGATTACATAAGAAAAAATAATGCGATGCAAATTTAAATTAATATACTACGTAAAGCTCTCTAGCTTGTTGGAAAACTGATTACTCACGCTAGTAGCAATAGGCGCAAATTATGGACTATAAAATCGCGAAGAATGTATACGATCCGTGAATTTAATGAAGGGTGGGTTCGGGTAATTTCACTCTGACACGCAGGGGAGCGATATATATCCCGTCACGCAAATTTGCGCATATTTCCAAAAAAATTTCGACGAATAATTCCGTCCCGACGAAGTCAGTCGCATCCGGTAAATTATGCGATAGAAAGTCGCGGAGTAATTTCAATTCATAGCGATTTACAATGCCATCCAAGCATCCTCGAAATTCAGCTCTTTGACCTTTATTCCAGACAGGTTCTTTCCTTTGCTTGTTTTTTTTCCCTTCTCTTACGATGTCGAAGCTTAGCCTCTTAAAGAATATTCCACGATCTAAAATATAGATGCTGGAAACAATTGGCGAACTCTCCGAAGGATTTCTCTTTCAGTTATTTGCATCGGGAAGATGCGAATTGAATTTAACATTTGTGAGAAATCTAGGGAATATTTATGAATATTAATTAAAATCTATTTAAATATATATTATTCATCCTCCGATGTGTTGGACGGAAATAAAATTAAGCAACTGCTTCTTCTTTGTTACAAGAACTTTTCGCCAGTCCTTCCTTACATATTTTATATTATTTTATACCGTATTTTTGGAACGGATATTAATAAATTCGCGTTCGCGAAGAGTACAATATCAAGTGAAACTCGTGTAAATGGCTAGCTAGGAGAAAAGTTTTGTCAACTTTCCATTAGTTATAATAAATGCAGAACTGTTGGCTATCAAAGTTTGAGAAATTTCGCTTCGGGGTACAAGTGTTCGAGATGCATGTGTTTCCACTATTCTGATAAACGCAAATTAGAGTTTTCGTGTAAATGTGATTACTAGATAATATGAAACGAGTAATTTAATAATAATTGTGCTCTTCGCATTGCGAGAAATACGGAATTTTCTCTTGCTATTCTCCGCAATTATTAATCGCCTACGCGGGATTAGTCTGTCATCAAATTAAAAATTAATTTAAAAAATATATTCAAATGAAAATTGTATGATGCGCTCGTTAATTAAAATTTCTTTTTTAAATTGCAAAATTTTCTTGCCAAAGTTTTGCCTATCCTTTTACGCTGGCTTTAATTTTCCGCGTGATATAAATTATTCGTGTGTAACTCGAGCGTGTAAATTTGAAAAACTCATGCACATATATATTTCTTATCAATTAATCATAATATGCGTGCAGATAGCTATATTATACATGTATTCAATATTACATGCAGTCGAATAATGCATGAAAATTTTTTTCCTCCTAATCAATAAGTCAAAGTGATATTGAAAATATACACGATCGATGTATTAATATCAAACGAGCACGAAACAAATTGTTAATTTTATTCGAAATTTTATCGCACTCGGTTTCAATGCGATCGTGCTTTTTGCCGGATCGGCGTGTTCAGATAAAGCGTCTCGTTTTTTTTTTTCACCCGTACACCCGGGAATGAAATTTTCGATGCAACGCGATGCCCAACGGTCTGGAAAGCAATAGTTTGTGTGGATCCAGGCAACATATTTATTAATCGTGACGAGCAATTTGTATCTTTGTTAAAACGAATTCGCTTTATCCGCGTATGTTATATAAAAATATACATATTCAAATACTTCCTTCCCTTAGGGTCGATTTGTCCAACTTACAAACGGGTAAAACTTACCAAAAGTTGGAACAACCGGCCCTTAATGTCTTTATTAATCGCAAATCCATACTCGAAGAAAACTCGTTGTTGAGAAGGAAAAAATAAATTAGAATTTTATTTGGCTTCGTACAGCTCGAGCGCTCAAACAAATTGCATTTTACTCGTTTTATTTCTTCAAAACATAAAATAATTTTGCTTCGCGGAATGGTTTTTCGTTGTGCAAAACGAGGAAACGATACCGGAAATGAGACGAAGCGGAGGACTCTAGAGGAAAAAAACAAACCGCCATATAATAGCCGGCGAACAAGTTTCATTTATCTGTTTGCCATCTGTCGACGATCCTTCGCCGGTCCTTGTCACTTCCAGCTCTTCCACAATCGGAGAGAGCTGGTTCCGGTTCTTTTATATCGCACTTGGTCATCACTCCACGTTTTACGATCTCTTACGCTCTCTTTCTGCCCATTATCGGACATCGCTGTCCGACTTGGCGTATTTATCCATTGTTTGCTGATATTTGTTGGGATAGTCGTTGGAGAGGTAGTTTGCGAAAAACAACATTGACTGTAGTACAACAGGGACATTGCAGTTATACTGCAATAACGTTAGCATTGACCAATTGAACCGATAATAGTGACGTTGTTTTTTCAAACATTTTCGCAACCTTTGAACCATAAATGCATCGTGTTGCAGAAACACTATTATAGTTTTCGGTTATTTAAGTTAACAGTTACTTTAAGATATTTATCTCGATAATTTTTTATAAAATTTTACGGAATTTTTCTCCGTATCGTTTCTCAAATTCAAAGAAATACAAACAGAATCATGTTTTGCCTGATTATATAAAATTCGTTGAAAATAAAAAAAAAAAATTGAGTATTATATTAATTTACATTCATAATGGAAATTTCTCTCTCAATTACGCTGAAAAATTTCAATTATTAATATTTATTCAAATTAGTTCATTAATGGATATTTAATTTAGTAATGCGATTGCAAATGTACCAAATAAACACATAATGCGTAAAGTTATGAGAGAATGATTAATTAAATACACGTCTGGCGTAATTTGATGGAAGTGTGCGCACGCGGTATACAATTTCAGTTTCATTGTCGAACAAACTACTTTGACAGTTCGAATCTCTTAATGTAAATTGAGATGAATCGAGGAGAGAAAATAATGTATATATCTGTGAGAAAGCGTTACCTGCGGGAACAAAGACTTTTCCCTTACCTTCCTGTGATTTCGGTTGACCTTCTCTCGCAATAATGCACGCCTTTGTTAAAATAAACTCTGGGTCCCGAAATAAGACGCACGCGCGTCTTTTCTTTTGGTAATAACCCACAAAACCTACAAATGATTCATCAAATCGTAATAAAGCTCCTAATAAAGAACTGGGTTCTTATATTAAACATAAAATAAGAAAAGTATCATTTTCCTGAGAAATTGTGCTACTAGAATTCAAGCTTACATATATAAAAAAATATTAATATACATATTAAACACATAAAATTTAATTTCATCGAAGCATTTAAAAAAATATTAATTTAATAATACCTATCTCTATCTGAGGACGTTATTAATATATAATTATTTTTTTACAATTACAAATATATTAAATAAAATTAATAAAATTTTATTAATGTAATATAATTTGTTGCAATTATAAAAAATTGTTAATTAAAATAAAATATAAAAATTATAAAAATTTTCTTCTTTTTATTTGGTTGAGAGATTGTTAAATGTTCAAGTATTTCTTTTCGCGATTGCTGCTTTCAAGACGATGATGCTTTCGGCACGGTATAAATTACAATTAATTAGTACAGTATTTGTTCCTGCGGGAGAGTCGCAGGTGCGACGTACTCCATTAATGCGTGCTTGGGAGAGGATCCTTGGTTCTATTTCCCCTTTAAATTTCGCAATACCTCCGATATTGCCTTGTAAGCGGATATCCTCCTTTCTGCCAGGCGAATTCCGTGTCGTTACTGGAAACTCGGAAGCGGAACAATCCTTTCGTGGTCTACTTTTCGGACGTGTCAGAGGATAAAGGTACGACGAGAAAGAGGGGGTGAGAAGGAGGGAGAGAGACGCAAAAGGCTCGGAGCAAAAAGGGAGTAAGGAGATGAATATTGGCTCTCGCAAAAGCTTGCTTTTCAGAACGTCATGGTGAAAAAGTAGTCGTTGTATTACAGTGACAACTTATTTTCATGTTTTCTCGACACGTGCCGTATAAAAACCCCCCTTTATACATTGGCATTGCTTTTACTTAAAGTTCAAAAAGCTCTACAATTTATCTAAATCTGATCTGCATTGTTAACAGACAGTTTTTCCTGAGAAATTGTGCTACTAGAATTCAAGCTTACATATATAAAAAATATTAATATACATATTAAACACATAAAATTTAATTTTATCGAAGCATTTAAAAAAATATTAATTTAATAATACCTATCTCTATCTGAGGACGTTATTAATATATAATTATTTTTTTACAATTACAAATATATTAAATAAAATTAATAAAATTTTATTAATGTAATATAATTTGCTGCAATTATAAAAAATTGTTAATTAAAATAAAATATAAAAATTATAAAAATTATAAAAATAAATATAATCTTGTATAACAATGTCATATTTTATATAATTTCATAATACTAAATATTTGTGTATTTATGTTATATATATTTTTATAATTAACTCATAAAGTAATTAAGATTATTGTGATGTTATTTTTAGTAGTTGTAGAGTTCTTGATAGTTTAAACAAATATAATTCTGACCGTTAAAACAATGAAAATGCATCGTGACAAACTGAAACATCAAATTATGTATTAATTTATATAGAATTATACTTATTCTAAAGCTATTCTGTATCTTTTCGAACGAATCTCCTTCGAATTTTAATTCATTATTAATCTTGTTAAAACTTTAAATCATATATCGCGCGCGCTATTAGAGTTGAAGTTGCTGATGTTTGTAGAATAGCGAAATAGTGTCGGCCATTACCGAAACGCAGCGGATATCGCGCAGTTCTCGAGCTACGTCCCATTGTATTAATTATTAATAAGCATATTTGTTTCTAACTTTTATCGATCGCATATCATAATATTCAACGTTCATATATTATTTGTTACAGGTAGCATTGCTGATAAGCTGCGCGCGAGTTTGCGAGATTCTCGAGTGCCGAACGAACGTTGCTTTATGCAATTATAGCTTGCGCATCGTTTTTTCTCACTGTGCAATATACGCGAAATACGCGTGTGATTCACGCGTGTCGGGAGTGCCGTATTAAGTGCCGCGCGTCGGGAGTGCCGTGTAAAGTGTCGGGCGATCGTAATTTTTCGTGTTTTCGCGAGTGTCGTGAGTGCTGCGAAAGACCACGAGAGGAGGAGAAAATCCCTGGAGGCATCGGGCAACATCGGGGCAACTGTAAGGTATGCAAAATAAAAACACGTTTTTCTAAACTGCATGTTTATAAGATATTCGATTATTTCCAGACTTTAAAAACCTTGTATATATGTATATAATTTTTAATATGAATATGTATGTATATACATAATTTGAATATTTTGTTTTCAGATCAGTGCTGTATATACTACAACTCTGATATTACATCGTATCGGTGAGTGAGAAATATTTATTTTATAACATTTCTATAGCGGTAATGAGGTGTATAAAGTTGGCATCTCATGTTGTGGAAACTTATAATCAATTAAGAGTTCTTTATTTTCAATAGCTTCTAAAGTTTCTTTAGATAGTTTAAACAAATAGTTCTGGTCATTAAAACACGAAATTGTGTTGGAATAAACTGAGACGCCAATCTCACGCAGCGTCTCGCTTTGTTTTATGGTATTTATCAAGATTTAAAAAATTTATAATTCTACAAGAATTTTAAAAAGAGTACCTACTGTCTTCTAAAAGCACAAAAAATATTAATAAAATTTATATAAATAATAAAATAATAAAAAGAATAAAATATTACACTAAAATAAAAATAATGCTTTAATTAATATAAAGCAGAAGAATTGAAAATAAAACTAAAATTCTTATTTATGAGTTTTCACGAGACGTCAGCACATGCACATAAATGTCTTAAAACGTTAAATTAGGTTCAATATTTGAAGAATATATTTCCCTCTATTTGAATGCAGTAAAATAGAGAAGTTTATGATAACATCAATTTATTTCGAAAGTTAGAGAAGCGTAGCGTGTCATAGAAAGATTTTAGACTATACTAAAACATTTTCATTCGTGCAAATCGCGTGATTTTAAAGATTGGGTCAAAGATAAGTTCAAACCTTCCCGAAGTACAGGGATATATCGCAGGAGTAGTACAACTGCGTAACTTCGAATTGCATTCCTTTTGTGTGGCCTCCAGCTACGCTTACATCAATTCCATAGAGAATAATGTAAGAGGATATTACGTTTTATTGTTGTTTTTTCTTTTTTTTCCCTTTGTTAAATGTTCCATGACAGAAAGTATGTATAATAATTTCGCAAAGAACCATACATATTACGTGATACAGTTCTTACACAAATTGAAAGAAGAAAAATCGTCGCTTCATAGAGAAATAAAGCGAAATAATTGGAGTTGTATAAAGAAAATAACGGGGTTAGCTCATTGCAAGCTGAAAGGTAAGTTGCGAGAGATTGTTCAGACGTGTTCCTGGTGGTTGCGAATCTATCTGCGAAGGCACGTCGAGTATCTCAACGATGGCGAAAGTAGCTAAACTTTTTACACACCCTTACTGGTATGCGGGTACTTCGGGATGTTGCGAAGGGTTGGCTCCGAGTTAAAAGGGTTTCTTACATAATTCCGTTTGATTGCGTTTAGCACTTCGGATCGCGAAAAGTGCGGGATAATCCTGCGATTCAACTACGAGCAATTCTCGCGATAGGTTCATACGATCGTATAATTTGTACAGAACGATCCAGCTTCCATCGCTTTACTTGGGAAAACTCCATTTACACAAACTTGATCCATGACGCGACACGTGAAACGGGTCGGGGAAAAATTTACCTAAAGGGTATTGTTCCGTAAAATGCGTCGTATAAAGGAAAAATCTCGGTGACAGCACGTTTTCATCATCGACCAAATGCTCGCAGCCGCGAATATGTTTTCGAAGAACTTTATGGAAACCGCTGACAAAAACAAGCTGTGACAATAAAGTTGAGAGTTTAAAGGAGAGATCCGTTTTCGGATAAATTAGGTAGCTGCTACTTTGTAATATTTTCTTAAAGTAATATCTCTTTGCAAATTATCGGGAATATTTAACGCGCATGTATATATACGCGCGAACAATAAAATTATAATGTTTGCATGCAAATTAATTTTCACAGGTTATTTCGCCTGAAATCGTGCGCAATCTTTTTATATACAAACATAATAAATTATCCCTTGAATGAGAATATGTTAATTAATACTTTTTCTAAAAAATCGCGAGAAAGATGAGGAACATGTTTTGTATGTGTAAATTATTCTAGAAAATATGTTAATGCACTTTACTCATGAATATCTAAATTAGGGAAGCATTGTAACGATGACCTTTAATATGATCTCATAAGTATTTATTAACTCATAATTAAGTTTATGGATGTACTCACATAATTCCAGGATTTAATTATTATACATCTAAGATGAATAAATTAATTTACATATATACACGTGCACATGCGTGTGTATATAAATGTAGTTTCAATTATTATAACATTCATCTTCCTCGAGAGAATGTTTGAGGATTGTCTACTGTATATTTGGTAAAATAGTAGTGCTAAACGTGAAATGAGAGAAAGGAGGAGTAATACGTAGGATTACAGTACAAGAACATAATAAAAGTTCTACTACTATCTTGCGGAATCTTATGAATGCTATCAAACTAGAGAGAGAGAGAGAGAGTAACGTGCAGTAAAATAACAAAACTCTAAAAAGCCCGTTATTACGAAAAAACATATATACGAACATACCTTGCATCTTTACATTTACATAAATCACGGGAGGGATATAACTTTATATAAACACGTGAATAATGTGTCCTCACAAAATTTCACATATACTTCTTGACAAATTTTTGTCGTGAATCTTTGTTAATTCTAGTGCCGTTCATTGACTTTTTGCCAAGCACTCGAAGAATTTTTTTTATATATATACTGTACATATAAGTTTGATTTATTAAAATAAATAAATAAAACATATATATTAAAAAATATATATTTATTAACATTAGAAGTTTGTCGAGAGTTTGACAGGAAATCAGTAGGTGAATCTATCTCTTCGAATGTTGTTTTTTTTTTAATGTAAGAATTTTGATTACTTGGAGATCCTTTTTTTCTTGTTCTTTTTATGCCACTTGCGTCGGATATACGATATTTCGTATTTGTTTTTTCAGATTTGCTCTATCGATTCGACTTTTGTATAGATGAAATTCTATCTGCAATTTATCGCGAAGGGTTAACGAGACGCGAAACTTGAGTCTTGAATTTGGTATAGTATCGTACCCGTGAGACATCGTATCGTTTCCTTCCGACAAATATAGGCAATTCTATCGTCTGCCCTTGTTGGTTCTCGGACGAATTTGAGAAACACGCTTGCTCTTCGGAAAGTTTCACAGCCTAAAGGCAAAAGCTTGTCTTACAATCAAGCCACCATCGTTCTATTAAGTATTGAGTTACAGGAAGGAGAATTGTATTTGCAATCGGGGAATTCAATTTGTTTTGTTTCTCTTTTTTTACAATTTTTTATCTATATATATTCTTTTTAATCGGAAGTCTTAAACAATTAGCTTAATAAAAGTGATGATATTTTATATGTAATATTTAATATTTTATACGCATATTATATGTGCAAAACTTTACTTGGAGATTTTTTATATATTACTTTTAACAACTAAAAGACGTATTAACTAAAATTATATATAGCTTGTTAATATATACGCAATATTTGGAGCGATATGTAGATATGTTCTATATAGATAACTAAATTAGGCCGCTCAGCTAATTTCCATATGTCTGGATATTCATATTGTGCATTATGAATGCCCATAAACTACGCACTGTACTTGCATAAATCACACAATATCATAATATGATTTTTAATTACGTTGTTAGAAATAGAGGTCAACATTAAATTGCGTCGATCGAAAATAAGCGTGCGGAGAACATTTATTTTCCTTGTTCTATAAATATCATACAGCGCGAATAAGCATTTTAACTCACGAACGGTTGAATGAAATGTACGAAAATTTATCACATCGTAACAGCCTGCATTTATCGAAAGAATTAAAAGAAGAGAAAAACCATTTATTATTTCCTTCTGTTTGCGTTTCTCAAATCTATTTTATTTTTATTCAGCTTGACTTTTTGCCAGGTTTTTTTTATCTCTAATGCGAATCATTCGTGCGACAAATCAACCACACATTGCGAAGTAAATTGAATATCATTCATCGACTTTTTTTTTTTTGCCTGTTTCGGACCAGTACTTAATTCCCGTCGCGAGGGTGACCCTTGTGATTCGGTTCAATTTTTTTTAAACGAACTCGCTTTCTTTTGCTTCTAGCCTTTGATAAACGCTCGCCATTAAACTATCTCGATATCGGGTAACGGAGCATTAAAAAAAAATGTAAGAAATAATGTACTCGGCACATTGCTTTGTTGGAATTAACTGCATTAATTAAACGTAATGGCATCATTATAATGCCAGTATAATGAGAGGGAGAGAGAAGCTCTTCTAACAGATTGGTTCGATACCATCCTATAGAAATAGTGGATAGAAAAAATTAACTATACTATAAAATCTGCCACATGTTTCATTATGCATGCGTCACTATATTGTATTGTACATTCTTGGGGGATAGTGAAATATTATCGAGAACGACATTGACGGATGCCGTGCACGTCTTGTTGAGAGAAGATTACGGCCTTTAACAAAGCAGGAGCAATATTTCAGAATGAAAGAGCAATTTTTCGATCTTGAAAACGATCCAACGTCCCTCGTGCATTTTCTCGCCGCTTATTAAGCATTATGGCTTGTGTGCCTATGGTGGGCTTAATGCAAGGGAGAGGCCTTGTCGGAACCACTCGCGGTCGTGAATCAACAATAGATGCGAGTATCGAAAGTCGATACGTCACGCTGCGAACAGAAACTCGCACAAATGGCGGAATTTTTGGATAACGAACCGAGCACAAAGTCGCGTGAATACGATATTCCGTAACGCATACACGAGCGCGAATAATTTGATGCCTCTCAAAGAACCGGACTCAAAGAGAATGGAATAATCAATATATATTCTCCATCGATTCCTTTACCTCTGATATCAACAGCGATTTAAGTATACTTATCGGGAGGAAGATAAAATGTTACAAATTTATTGAGATACGGAGAGGAAGATACATTCTATTAAACCTAGAGAAACGTATAGCTTTTTTCTCCTACTTTGTAACGATGAAAATTTTATCGGTTGATTTAAGGAATTAATAATATCGAACGTGAATATCTACTTCGTAAATGAAAATTGCGTATAATTATGGTACAAATATTTTTCTGTATAAGTGATAGTATATATAAGCAGTGTTGTATAATATAATTAACGGTAATCTGTAAATTTACAATCGTAAATTTAACTTTCCGTAATTAATGTTGACGTTGATATTACCACAACTACCGGTCGGTCAATTATTTCATATTCCGTCGTGTATATGTAATATCAAGCTACATGTAAATCGCGCGCGTGTATCCGAGGCGGATATTGGGAATGTTGCAGTTTTATAGACGCGAGGATAAATCGAGATAAGATAAATCAACATACCTGGAAATTAATTTATAGCTCGTAATATCTTCGTGATGCGGGCTCTATGAAAATTTTCCGGGTAGTTGTCACACCGGATCTCCCCTTGTTCATGCTTGGCCAACTTCGTGTATTCTCCTCGATGTTGTTCTAGTTGGAGGGATACGAGTATTAACCCTCGTGCACGCTAACTTCCACCAGACTAGCTCCTTCACCGAACACATTCGGTAGTTTGACGTTTTGTAGTTTGCCGGCGTGATATCCTTTGTGTGGATGTTTGACGTTACGGTACTTTTGTACAAAATTTCCAAGCGTTCTACATAAAGTTTCCGGTGAATTTGATATCCACTCTCTTCGTCTGCATATCAACGAGCAGGTATTTTAATTGCCGTTGTAAAATGATTCGAGAAACTATGAAATCTTCTGTTTAAAAAAACTAAGATTAAAAGGAAAGGAAATAGTCTTTTTTATATTATATATTAAATATACTTGATAATAAATTATGTAGTCAATGAAAACTAGATTCATCGATTACTCCGAGTAACACGTTAATTTTTTGAAATATATACATATTTTTCCTAACTACACTTTCATTATAATCAAATATATCTTATAGCTGTTTCGGTGGTATATATTCTTTATCGTACAACGAGAGTTGAAGAGACACTTAAAGATCGATTTTTCTCTGTCAGCAGCACGCCAGCGTATTCCCGGAAATTCACTAGTGGTCCGAAGTTCGTCAGTCTCGATCTTCTATCAGTCGAATCACGTCCCCGTGTTCTTTTTGGATTTTCTTCGTTAAACTTTCAGAGCCGAGCTCTTTCTTGTTTTCAACTGCGATTAATCACGGCAACGTGCTCGTCCTCACATGCAAATTCTCCGCGTGAGATCAAATTCACGAGACATTTATTCCACCGAATTTTCACTCTGGCCAATTGGTAGAACACAATTTCGAGCTTTTTTTTTAATTATCGATTTTCCAGCGATTTACGCACTTTGCAGCGCGAAAGTAGGTATTTTCCGTGCAGATCGTACGTAGTTTCTCTCAGATTTCTGTAATGAAGATCTTCGAAAACCTCGTGCATATGTCGCGTGCAACGAGATTTGCATACAATTCGAGTTCCTCGACGGCTCTCGGCCGACTGACCGAAAATGCGACTACCTCACGCGTCTCTGATATCCGCGCATGTGCAATATGTAAGACGAGATTTTAATCGAAAGCCTAAAAAAATTGAGAATCGTGTATATAAGTAACAGTCGATTCTTATAAAAAAAGATATCTGCTTGTCAAAATTCGAATCTTGCGAATAAATTGTAATAATCATAGCTTTGACTGATACTTAATTTATCTTGAATAAACTTTTCTGAAATCGTCTCAATATTTCTTCAAATATTTGCAGAAGAAAGAGTTTAACTTTAAAATAATATCATAAATTAGAGACGTGTATGTGTATTTGGCGATACTTAAATAAATCGAGCAAAGCTTTCTAATAATAATTGTGTAATAATTATGTCAAATAATAATCATTTATTTCGAATAGAAGTGTCATCGTAAATTTATGAAAAAATATATTACAAATAATAATTGATAAGTACTGCGTTCCACGTCTATTTCAGATGGAATTTATTAATTTTATATGAATTATTATTTGTATATTTTATTTATTTTATTGAAAATGATTAGTTTTCAGTATTTATTTGTTGTATATTAAAGTAATCTCTGTGTGGGACAAAAATAATCGGAAAGTCATGTTATATCATGTAAATTAATATTATAAGACTATCAAAATTTTGATCTTGTGATCACAAAACCTACAAGATATAGAGATTAATGATTCTACATATTAATCCCATTAATTCCTATCTAATATATCTCATCAATCACAAATAAATCCGTGAGAGACATTGCGTTCAAATTTTGTCAAATTCGATGGATTTACCCTCCGGGACGATAATTAATCAAGCCGAGTTTCGGGACTCTACAAATCCCACGGATATCCGGTTATTTTTAGTCGAAGAACAATCGTGTTCTCGATAGCCTCCGGAGAGAACGCGAGATATTCTACCGATCGATTTTATGGTAAATTTACAATAGATACGGTCGCGATGTTATAAGCAAATACTCGGTTTGCTTACGATATGTGCAAAGGAAGAGGCGAAGTTCAGAATTTTGTCATAAAATACATTTCGATGGAGAATTTCGACGCAACATGCTTGTAACAAATGACCGGCATCGACAATTTATGATCGAAAAACAGCTCGCAAATCTACATGTGCCGTTGGCAACTAAGAGCGAATGCGGAAATTCCTCCTTAAAGAGGCACATCATGAAACATACGACGCGAAATGCAATTCAGTTTGCTAATTGCAAGGAAGCTGCACAGGCCGGAAGTAGGTTACGTTAAGCCCGGCTGAGAATGCAGGCGGACACACTCATCAAAGTGAATGCGCAGAGCTTATGAGTACATATACATATATATGTATGTATGTACATATATGTGTGTGCGAGGAGAAATGTAAATCTGTGCATTCCCATTACGAAATGGACGTGGAATGCAGTGCTTTTTAATTATTTCGCCAAGAATTTAATTAATCACACGCTACAACATTAAATTTTTAATGAAATAGAGACTCTTTGCGCGACACTATTTCAATTCCATGTACGTGGAACGTATAAGAATGTCTAGTATTTTTTTTCATACAGGTTTTTTTTTACGCTAACGACGATAATATGCAATAACGGTGATGGCAGTGCGTTAATTGAAGTGATAAGCTCGATCGAACGCGCATTACATCTCGTTTATGAATAAAGCTTTAATATGCAAAATTTGTTTGACCGCGTTGTGGCTTTTGTACGTCTGTACGCATTTCGTGATACGCTCAAAGTGATTTCCCGACATTTCGCGCTTTTCAATTCAGAAAACCGAACTCTCCCAGATATTACGATTAAACCACAACCATATAGAACGAAATTAAAAAAAGAATAATTGAAAATATAGATTAGCACGGGATCTCTTCTTATTTTCAAGCAAAATAACAAATAACATTCCGGATAGAAATTATCTCGCTGCTCGAAATGAACAGTCTAATATAATGGCGTATTTTTAGCGACGTTCGTGCATGCTTAATATCATTACCTTTATTAAATGAATACATCTTGTTTAATCTGGATATTTTCTGGAATTTTTAAATGCAATTCCAGAAATTTTTATGTATTTTTAAAATACGTACGAATTTAATATAATGGAAATATATATATTTGAATGACTTTTAATAAAATTTTCGGTTTAATTTCAATCGGACGTTCAATGATACGTCGTATTTTATGTTCTTTCAATTTACGTTTATTTTTACTGAAAGATTTCTTAATGATAATTAAAGTGATATTGAATTTTTAAATGGGTTGTGTTGAGTCTGCAGCCGTATTGTCAAGCACGTGTCTTTATTCACAATCAGTTTCGTTGTGGATTTAATCCGTGTGCTCCGAGAGTACATCCGTAACCACATCCGACGTTTTCCTCGTATGTGTGCGCGCGTATGTGTGCGTTGTATAGGGAAGAGAGAGAGGACACTATCATTGATAATGTAGAGGCTGCCACGTTTTGCGATCGTAAAATCATCGCAAACAATTGAACGATAGTGGCAGCTAAACGTGATTTAGGAAAATTTAATTTAAGTGTTGAATAATTTAAGTGAAGAATGTATGAATGTGCATGCATATTTTATTTGCATTCGATCGCAAGGAATTATAGAGTGTAGCTGAAATCAGAGAACAAGTGGCAATGAAATAGTATAAAAATAAAACGGAAAATATAGATTATAGAAAATGCTCTCGTATGAAAACAATATTTTACAATCTAATCTTTTTTTACATGTTTTATTTTATTATTTTTTTTTTTAAGACAATTTTTTTCTGTTTGTACATTTTGATTTAATACACTCTAGATAATATATAATACAACATTATATATATATCAAAAAATGAATATATTAGAGAATATGAATAGATGGAATATAATATAAAGACCATTTACAAAACGAATAGAGGGAATAGAGAGTGTGGATATCGATTTGTGTGTAGATGTGTGAGCGACTTTAACTCCTTCAGCAATTTTCTCATATACGTTCGTGTCAGACGCCAGATGGTGAATACCAGTTGGGTGGTCAGCTTAAGATTTATCACTCTACGAAACTGTATCGTCAGATGCTAAAAGACGCCGTTTTGCTAGCTGTTTAAATCTTCTATAAATGGGTTTTCTGATAGATGTAAACGACGGCGCTTTGATTAATACGTAATCTGTTACGATTATCTCTCAAGTATATAAAGCGCTCGACAAGCTCTAAACGCTGTCGTAAAATTTAATCAAAGAATAGTTACGAATCTCATCAATTAATTTCTTAATGGGGCGCTAATTTTATGTCGATATAAATCTCATACACAACCGCTCTTTATCTCGCGTATACGGTAGCACGTGCAGATGCGTACGCACGTAGTCGTAATCCATTAATTAGAACTTCGTTGGTTAATGGCTTACTCAGTATCTCGAACTTCCAGCTCTCGTGATATTTTCATTGCCTTCTTGGAGAAAATGTTTTAAAGAGTTTCAAAATGACGCTTAACGAATGATATTATCTTCTCGTTAAAGATGCAATTGGGATCAAAAGATGACATCAGTTATTACGAAGTTTCGTGGAAATATATCTCGCAGAAATGTTAGCTCGATTATTTCTGCGCGAAAAGTGGTACCGTGGATTATTCTCGCCGGTCAGTATATATTTGCTCGGCACACATCACGTTTAACGATATGCTGTCGTTAAACGTTCTATATATAAAAACGTTCTGTTTACTGTTCTGTATTAATTTTTTCTCCTTTCTTCGCCCTGTTCACCAATATGCGTATGCGTACAGCATAAGGCATATAAAAAAGGATGGAAATAAAACGGAAAATGTATTTTATAAGAAAAAAAATTAAAAAAAGTATTTCTCGCGATCGTGCAAATTTCGTGTTATATATATTAAGATCGTTTGCAGAATTTGCAAAAATTTTTCAAAGTTTCTTTAGACGATATCTATATGCTATTCACATAAGGAAATTGACTTTATTATCGAGTTAAATTTAATAAGTATAATGTGTTGATTTTACTTGTTTATTTTTTATAGAAATTAATAATTTATATATGTACATTTTTCGGTTGAAAAAATATTAAGATGCCGATTATAGATATTATATTTATTTTAACATTTTTCAAGCGAGATATCAAGTATGTTTTCTAGCTCTGTTTTTTTTGCATATTTATAAATCAGTTATCAGCCATCTGTCATTAGATTATCGTGATGACACAGACAATTGCGTTCTCGAAGAAATTCAAGATTATTTTCCCGTCCGCAGCAGATTTGAACGCGTTTAAACGCAATATATTTGATGTCTGCTAAAAATCGAAAATCAATTTGCGACACGCGCCTCTTTTCATGTCACACACCGTTTTATGACTGCTGAAGGCAGAAAAGGAAAGCGGGCTCTTGTATCCGTCTAGATATGCCAAGAAGTCTAAAATGATATGTAGACCCGCAGACTTACTTTCGGTTTGACATTACAGAATATAATGGCAAATTGTGTGTGCTCTGTGACTGTGAAAAGGCATATCCGTATCACGTTACACACATTATTAAATAAATTTAATATTATTTCAAATGCTGGTGCAATAAAAATAGATTTCAATTATTTAACAGTATGGTATTCGCAAAACATGAAAGTGAAAAAAACCGATAACCGTATATATTGTTCAGTGTAAATAATAATAGCTTCTTTCTCTCTCTCCTCTTTGTGTAAAACTTCCATGTTAATACACGCGATAGCAACGTAATATATTTCATTTATTTATCCATCGTATTTCCTCGATTGTTTGTAACATATTTTTCATTTTTTTTTAAATTATTAAACTGTCAGTTATCTTGTTTGGTTCGCATAAATTCTAAAACGAATGTCACTCATATTTCTTTCTACGTTGTTTTCATCCGATTGAATTTGATATTATATATATTATACATTGTTTCACCATGCGTTGACAATTGTGCGATAAAAATATTGCGCAGTTTCAACGTTGCCGTATAGTCAGCCTTTCTTTATTATTATTTACACAAGAAATTATAAAAGCTTCATACGTATTACAATATATCTCCAATGTGCTTGCACCGCTTGAACGTTCTTCATTATTGTTTATACATTATCTCATATATGTATATTTACGCCTAGATTTTTCACACGCGATATGAGAAATTCATATAGACAAGCGAAAGGAATTTTCTTGACACTCTTACGACTTTATATTCCATAACCGGTGACATACGCTTTGTTGGGCATGGATAATGTCTTCCTATCTATTATGTAAATAAATGATAATCGCAGAATTGTGCTATTTAACTCGTAGTTGTAATCATATCAAGATTTGGATAAAAAATTCGCGTATTGAGCCATTTCAACTCTGTGTTGCTTCTGTAAAGAATCACAATCATAAAATGGTCCTCGAAATCGAGAATTTTATTTCAAAACCGAGAGAGATTTATTATCTCTCGGTTATTTTTAATTTCTAATGAATCTTTTTATATTGACTGCATTGTTCTATTTCTGCGATGATTGATTGCCATATTTAGAGAAGTTGTTTTGTATTATTTTGCCCTCGTTTCTTCTTCTCTTATTAATAATAATAAATTGATTTATGAGCAATTTCTGTGGGAAAGAAAGATTTTAAGGGGAGCTAAGCCTTACTTTAGATAAATTATTATCGACTTTTCACATTACATTATTATTAAAAACTATCAAATATTTGCGATTTATCATCATGAATACATCCTAGAGAAATAATTCTCAATAATTCTCATCTTCTAATTGAGCTTCAAATTCAGAACAATGTCGTTACCTGCAAAAAAAACAACGATACGTTAATGAAAAAGTTTGATTTTTCAGATATTTTCGTGATATCGATTTTTTCTTTACTATTTTTTGTAATTGTAAAAATTATTGTCGCGCTATCTTAAATTAGAAATGTTTGAATTTTATGATCATCCCGCATAATTTTACGACATCGTAAAACCCAAAGCATTGCAATGTCTATTGATCTGATAACTCACAAGCGTAAATTCTATATATACTTACCACGTTGGATAATCGCATTTGTTCTTTTATCGAATGAACGATCACATTCTATCTTACTCTCTTCTTCGAGCTGAATGCTATTTTCAATAAATTTACCACTGGTGCCTCGAAAGCGAGGGAAATACAGAATGATAGCAGATATGAGGCTACCAGGTTACCGAAATAAACGATGAGCTGCGGAAGAAATATATATATAATTTTAACACAATTTGTATTGAAAATTGGAACAAAATAGTTTATTAGAAATTTATATAGATATGCAAGATGATATCTGATCATGTAATAATTACAGATGTACGCAATGATTTGTTATTAATAATATGATTGAGAAAGATTTTATATCTAACTATAAATATAAATCGAAAAAATATATAGAGTAAGATTTTTTTATATAAAGCATCATAATTTTTCTTCATTCTTAGCATTTATGCATTTAACTATAACAAAAAAACATTAAAATTGTAACGGTTATCAAAATATGATTAAATTAAAAGGAAACAATATTTAAAAAGCAAATATTTTTTATTCTGCAAATAAGTACTCTTAATATATTTTAAAACTTACGTTTATATTTTGCAAATTTTTTTTAAATAGAGAATGTTGTTTTTTTTTAATTTATTCTCGAGTAGGCAATCTTTGAGATATATCGAATTTATAATTTATCGTAAGATAATTAATCACCAATTATTCAAGCTTGAAAATAACAAAAAGTAATAAGTTCATAAACTTGTTAAATTTCGATTGTTTGAAAACATGAGATGTAAATAATCTTATTCCATGTATATTTTCAACGTATATTTTTCTATATAAAATCGTAATTGTTGCATTGTACCGACAAAGAATGATCTTCTATGACGCAGTTCCATAAAATGATTTAATAATCTGAAAATTCTCTTTACGCTTACGACAATCCCATTGTGGAGATGTAGCGGTCCATCCATCTGTGTACTCGTGATCATCATAATAACTGGGTGCACCAGATCAGCGCAGTATGTGAGCCTCGAGAGTGGATACGTTAGTCTTAGGGAAAGCAAACTGTCGATCATTCGTGCTGATCCTGTGCAACATTGGATCACGATAAAAGCCACGGCCATCGCCCACGCCGTGTGAGCCAAGGCCGCATATACGGAGCTCACCAGCACCGTCAAATTTCCGGGATACAATCCGTACACGACCGAAAACATGATCATTGCTGATAGTACCCAGCCGATTAACTCCACTCCCTAAGAAAATTGAGTAAATTTTACTTGCTGTTCTTTCAATGAAGAATTTTACGTTAAAAAGTACAAATTCATTACGGTATTTAAATTAACAGCATTTATTAATAATATATTCATGTAAATTATTCGTATTGTCATTTTTTGTATAATCATTTTTTTTTCTGTCGTTCTATTATTCGCATTCTTGTCGATGAAATTGATCGATATATAGATTTTTCAAATATCTCGTCCGCAACGCATATCCAAGATATGCATTGCTAATTGATTAAATATATATCGCTGATAGATTGATTGATCGACTCTTAAAAATGTAAAATCATTGTGAACGGTATCGATACACTCACCGTGGGTAATTTTAATTGACATTTCGTTTTGAAGAGAATATATCCAGTGATCGTGCCGACGAAATATGGGCCCGCTCTTAACCAGGGTTTGTCGTAGAGCTCATCGAAGAGGGCAAACGGCTCTTGGATCCTACGTAAAGAATTAGATGGCGAAATTACGCAGTATATCGTGGGATGAAATTGTCGCATCGGCAGATGAATAATGCAAAGTACAATGTCGATAAAACGCGGTATATGTATAATAGATGCCAGTTGAAATGAAAGCCTGCTTTCAATTACAGACGATGAAGATACCTGACTTATTGCATTATTTCTTCGCGGTATTCATTCAATTTCGATAAAAAGATCGTAGCATTTTATTCATGACTGAAGTAACGTCATATAGATATTACAAATTACAAGAGATTCTATCTCAATTGTTATGTTTTCATTAAATAACCGCGCGTGAATGGACCTTTTCTTTTGACACAATTAAGACTTAGCAATCCTTTTTTTAATGGAGTATATACTATATATTGTAATCATTTTCATTCAACTCTTGTTTAAACAATTTTAACATGTCAACTCAATATCTTAAATAATTCAAGCTAACGAAAAATATTTTAATTAATATAATTTATAAAAGTTCTTTAGAAAATTTTAATCTGCAAAATAAAAAAGGCAATAAGAGCTACATAAGTTCTATACTAGAAATATATTTGTGAAACGATTTATAACATAAATTATTAAAAATTATGCAGAAGTAAGTTCAATTTGTCGTACGTTTCGGTTGTCTTTTTCAACCTTCTTCAGCGCAATTAATAATAAAAATAAAAATGTCCGGAGTCAAGTCATATGCTAACGCCCGAGATCAACGCATTTATAAAGCAAGAGCATTTTTTTTTTTTTATAAAGCAAGAGCATTTTTTTTAGTATATATTCTATTCCTCACATATACTAAAAAAAATGCTCTTGCTTTATAAATGCGTTGATCTCGGGCGTTAGCATATGACTTGACTCCGGACATTTTTATTTTTATTATAATGACATCGATAAATAATTTATTGTTAATTTATACTAATATTTTAATTCATAATTGCGCTGAAGAAGGTTGAAAAAGACAACCGAAACGTACGACGAATTGAACTTACTTCTGTATAATTTTTAATAATTTATGTTATAAATCGTTTCACAAATATATTTCTAGTATAGAACTTATGTAGCTCTTATTGCCTTTTTTATTTTGTAGATTAAAATTTTAATTAATATTTTTTGTCTTTTATTATTTTCCAAAATTATCTCCACGCGATAGATTCTTTAATCTTCTAACTTTAATCTAGATATTTTCTAGAAATTTAATTTTGTCAAGTTACGTGTGTCGAACATATTACGGGCAAGTCAACGTGTTAAAGGCATCATTAACCACTAAGTTGATTTCGAGAAAGCACGACATATGCGATGAACATCAAGTATCGATCCGGAATCTCTCATGGTACATTACCTGGCTATGTAATCGTTGCTGTAGGCTACGGAGAATGTAGTGAACCACGAAGAGGCGATCAAAAGGGAAACGATAGCGACCGCGGTCTTGAAATATTTCACAGAGAGCAAAAGAAGAAGTATCCCAAGGACGTAGAATTGCGTGTCGTTGGCCATATACCAGCTCCACAGCATGCACTAGAAAGTTATTAATGCAATAATCGCGTATCTCAGTTATAAAGAAGATTGCGCATCGCGATAAGTTGCGAAAGTCCCGCGTAAGAAAACTCGGCTGGAGAAAAATTCCGTGAAAGCGACGCATTAAATAGTACTTTGACATAGAAACATTCTAACAATTTTCCCGCTCATTAACTCGATGAGAGTAGATACGTTAATAATAAAAGTTTCTTTTTATCTAATTGCCTCTCGTTTGATCCCTCAATTCAACTTGCGTTTATTCATCCCTAATCAATCAATTTAAATCCGCTTTAGTTACTTCATGCGGGAATAAGCTCGTTTAAAAAAAACTTTATTTTTTAATTTATCATACTTTTCGGTAGCAATAATTTTCTCAAACTCGACGTGTTTCTTAAAGAGTTATAAAGTCTTTTGTGGTTTTTTCTTAAATTTTTCTGAACGTCTACATTTGCGCGGCAGGTGCTGTTGCACCTAAGAAGTTTCATATTACGCTGAAAGCTTTGTCCCGCAAGTGATACATTGCGGCGAGAAAAACGAAAGAGCGCATTAGGATAAAGCGGAATATAAATCATCTTACCATTTCCGTGCGCGGGTACAGAGAGTTCAAATACAGCGCGTTTCGCCACCAGAATTTCTCACAGGTCAGATGATCGATAATAACAGGTGAAAAGACTGTCTTCGCTTGAGCGTGCTTTATGGCGATCTCGTTCATTCCCAGCACAAAGAGATAAGCCGGTGTCAATCTTCGGTGAAAGGAGGATCAAGATAAAAGCATTGTACAATTTATTTGAATTGAATTGTTTTGTGTCGAAAGACTCCTTTCTCTCTCTTAGCGCGTAAATTATATAACATAATAGTAATAATTATTATTGCGAAGGATATATTTACCTAACGAATCGATAGAGAATCATGATCACGAATTTGATGGAACTTGACTTGAAGAAGTTGCCCTTCTCCGTATTCAGATTACCCAGGGATCGATAGAACAGTATAGTCACTAATAAACCGCTGCTCGCGAGACAAAGAGTTCATTTAATATCTTTGCAATCGTAATGGAAATTTATCCGCGTCGTGTCTTACCTGATAAAAAAGAAAGTGTCCACGGAGAATGTCGCGTTGCTGATGGTCTGGAACATGAAATTCCTCTCTGTGACTGTTCGCAGTGTCTTGTTCTCTGCAAAGCATAATGAGGAACCGCTTAATCGCGAAATAGAGCCGGTGAAAGTATATACACATTGTAAAGCGGAGAAAGAGTCTCGATTAGCGCCTCTCAGGAAATCCGATACATTCCGTTACATCATATATCGTCGATCAATTGCATCCAAAGCTATTTATAGAAAGTGGAGCGAACCAATCAGTTTCAAGTTAATGACGATACAATTCACATCAGCGTGTTCTCGATACTCTCCCACTTTACGACTGCGTTTAGTTCGGAAAATTTCGTTTTTCGGAAATTCTTTCGTGAAATTACCCGCGATAGAAAAGACCTGGAGATACGTATGCACCATGACGACCCAGCCCAACGAGAATACCCGAAGACCGTGGAGACAAGTCAGACTATCCTTGGCCGCAGGTTCGGTGCTAATAATCTTGCTTCCGTTGGCGGTGGGGCTAAACGCGAGCAAGCACCTGAGCCAGAATCCTGAAAAAGGTGACAACAAAAGTGACGTCAGAAAAAAAATTTTTTAAATATCCGGCTCGAGGTGTATCGACGAGATATATATGTTAACGACCTTCGTTGTCATTTTTTCCTTGAATAGGGTTCTCTTTTTGCGGATTCTTTGTCCCCTTTTCGATCAGCTCTTGACCGTTCTCTTGTCCCATCGAGATTCTGCGGTCTTGATTTAGATTCTTATCCACAAAATCATTGGTCTTGTCGTTGTTATTCGACACGCTCGAGGACTCAATGTCCCCGACTGGGGGAAACGATCTGTATTCATACACTGTCGCGCAGATCATCAAGATCAATATCGCGCCGCCAATGGCTCTGAAATAATAATTTAATAAATTTATTATGAAACAAGATCTAAAGGAAATTGAATAAAGTTAAAATTAAAAAATAAAATATATTAAGAGCATATAATAATGTAATAAAAAATATAGACTTTATATATTTCTTACACGGAATTTTCATATACTGCGAAATTCATTTAAAATTGCAAATTTGTATAAAAGTTTTTTTCTTTACAATCTTATGTTGGTGTTTATTTAAAATATCAAATTTCTTATTCTCTTTTTATGATAAATTATTGTTTATACGATTAATGTATGAATATTTTATAACATATGTTACAAACGTATAATGATGTGAATATAATATATTAACAAATAAATATTTGAATATTAATACATATATATATATATTTAAATATATGAATTTTTGAAGTATAAAACAGATTTATTTAAAATGCTGTAAATATGGAAAAACTTAATAATTTATCAAGAGAGAATACGGACATAATCAGAAGTTATAATTATAAGAATGAGTTAGTATATTTAAATTTTAATGCATTTTTCTAAATTTTAGAATTATTAGATAATGAATCAAGTTAAATTATAAAATTCTCGTTTAATTAAATAATAATAATCAATTTTTATATTTATGTTTATTTATATTTTATACATATATATAAATAAATATAAATATAACTGAATTTAGTGAATTGGAATAAATAAATCCTTGCAATATATAAAGGATTGTTTAGAAACTCTCGTAATGTAATAGAGTTATCACAAAACCAAGCGAGGGCACGGAAAGTTAACGCTAATTTAGCTGAGCTACATGGCGAGTGAAAGATTAAGCGGATCATCTAATGACGATGGTAGAACTCGCACCGTCTTTAAGGACGCTTTTAGTCACGGTTTTACACTTGCCACGTAAAGTGGAAACGCAGGAAGTTCTATAGCCACACGCGCGCATCACTTTTGTTCGCCGCGAACAATAAGTACTAACTTCTGCATTCAGCGTTCATGCATTGTATCATAGAGGGATGGATGGTGTTTATACATTGTTGTGATGATACACATACGCAGCCGGAAATTTCGCAAGTCATTTCGCGTTTATACAATACAATCGCTTTATAAACGCATTCGATATGATATCGAGAGGAGAATTTAAAGAAAATCGATTATGAATCCGCGCCAATTTAATAACGAAATATTACCGAAATGTAGCGTGCTAACTTTTTCAATTTCCGGTTGAACAATGTATCGGCTATACGGTCATCGGATTCGCGAAAGAGCTTTATGTTCCGGGAGATAAAACTCGGGGAAACTATCTGTGCGATTTTCCGGGGTCGTATTCTCCAATTTAATCTCTCGCAGAAATTAATGTTTTAACTACATGTATTCATTTCGATAACAAATACGCACATGTTCTTCCTGCATTCATTATTAAATGTGTCCAATGTGTGTTCCATTTTTTTATACCGAATGCTATAAAAAGATTCTTTAGCAAATGTATCTCTCTGATCTTGATTTTTTCTTTGAACTTTTTTGTAATAATATTAAACATATACGCATACACACATTTCATATATCGTCGAATTTTATATAACGCGGAAGATATACTTTGTATTATACGATTTCACGTTATATCATATTTATGAGTTGTATAATAAATTTGAGGGAAAATAACATTGCCATTATAAAAAGAATATAAAATATTTTACAATTCGAAATTTATTTACTATGTTATATGATTTGGCGCAAGTATATATAAGGCTGCTATTGCAATTTTTTCCTACATAAAATATCGCGTTACACGAGACTTTACTGTAGGCATTTCTGTTAGCACGTATGTATTGTGGAATTTAATAGACGAACGATTTTAGACGGGATGCATAATTATCTGCTTTAAATTGGGGATTTTAATCGGTGTAAGGATTTTATCGGTATTAAAATACCGCTCGCGAATTGTGATTCGCAATTCAATTCCAAATTGTGATGCGATTAATCATGATGGACGTGGAATCTACTGACAGGTTTGCGATGAAAAATTGACATCTCCGTGCTTCATTTACGAAACTATCGATCGTGATATCAAAATTAAAGATTAACGCATGATTGGGATTTGTAATTAATCGACGTGTTGCAAAATAATTTGACGAGAATTTAATAACATCTCCGTATTTTGTATTTATAAATTAATTTTCACTCGAATTGATCGACGTTCATTATCATGAAAATGCTATTGTTTTTTGAAGAGTTTCAATATATTATTTGCAAATACAGCTGTTACGAATGTTCTTTGAAAATGTTGAAATATGAAATGTGAAAACTGGGATTCTCATATGCCCATTATATATACATTACTTTCAAAATTTCACGTTAAATTTCTACGATCTATTATATCTGTTTTTTATTATATTCGATTGAAATATCGAGAGTTACTTTATAGAGCGTGTCTTATTAGCGTATTTCCGCATCACCGGCTACCAGAAAAACCGGACGAAAATAGATGATGGGAATTCGGACAGTGAATTTTCTCAGGCCGCACATTATTTTCATCGTACAGACTTCCGCCTTATATCTCCTTGTCAGCTTTAAATTATTATTTTCGTTGGAATCAGACAGGGGGAAAAGACTTTTGTGGATTTCTTTATCTCCCCACGGCACATTCTGTTGTGGCTTAAACACCGCTCTCTCTCTCTCTGCGCAAAATAGTGTGGCAACACGAACTTTTTTCTTTTTCTTCACATTTGACCCATTTTAACGCGCTACTACCTGCAAATCTCGATGAAGAGAGGGAGAAAGAAAAGCAAAAGCAATCTGAAGCGGTCCGAAACAAAAGTTTCACAAAGAAAGTTTTCGTCGCGACTTTTTTTTCTTCGTCTTTCTTACCACCCTGTATTGTCGCTGTCCTGATTTAATCCTTTGACTATCCTTGCAGCACACAAACTTTCATCGGCTAAGAAAGCTTTTTTCCTCACTTTTTCGAGCTCATTTCTCACTTTGCTGCAGGAATAAATCGCAAACACGAAATCGTTGGAAACTGGTCTAAATCTGAATAAGAGCAACTTTCTTTTTTAAATTACATTAATTTATAAGTTTAATTAGTTTGCAATTACTTTTTTTTTTAGGTTTTTTTTCTTGATTAATGAGCGCTGTCGATTGATTAGATAAGTCAGTTCAGTGCATTTGACTTCTTACAAGGTGCCTATTTCTCAGCAGTCTTAACGTTTAAAGTCTTAATGTTTATTCGATTTAATCTCGTTTCTACATTTCTGATATCCTCATTTATCACCTCTGGCGATGGGAAAACATTTATCAGCGTCGCGCTTAATGTAACATCTTGACAACGTGTTAAAAGGTTTTTCACATTGTAATCTTATGACATATCTATTGCAAAGCTATACTACTTATTGTTAGATATATCCAAATGTTTGCATATACATATATTAAGACTTTTAGGATTAAAATATAATTTATAATTTTTTCCCACATTAAATATGTACTATGTAGAGAAAAAATACTGGAACTAAATAGGTTTCTTAAATTCATATATAGTCTTAATTCTGAGCTGTATTTTATTAAAATATGATATGCTCTATGTGAACTTAATTCGATTCTGGTCTATATTTCGGTATAAATTTTTATTTTAAATTTGATTTTTATTCGGAACTAAATGCTAGAGCGCGAAAATAAAGTGGCATGTCTGTTAGTGTTTTTGGTTTTTGTATAAAAATATTTATATATGCAATATATATATATATATATATATATATCGCATATATAAATATTTTTATACAGAAACCAAATACACATACAATATGTGTGTGTGAATGCTTGTGTTGATTTGTGTATGTGTATTGTGTATGCAATTGAGATTGCTTTATTGAAATCGTACGCGAGGGATAAGCGAGACACCACGTATGGTAATATAGCTGCACATCTGACGGTTTCCATTTCCGTAAACAATTTAATGGATTGGACCCGAACGTACTCGAAACACGATTTGCATCCGTGGCGAGGCCCACATTCCCTCGGAATGCAGACGACAGTGCGAACACTTTCACGCTGCACCGGTGGCTTTCTATAATCTTACGTAATAGGCCTGCAACATACATATGCACATGCGTGCAAGTGCATGCGCGCGATGCACGGTCGGCCGGTGCATAATTGCACTCCGAACATCTCAGCATTGCTCTCTTGAGGGTCAATCTTTTAACTGAGTATACGATTAGCACAACTTCCTTCCGTAAGAAAACTTGCGCATTTTATTTTTGTTTGTAATAACGTATAATGTGTTTAATATTAATCCACACCGGAGCAGAGTAATAATAAATTTGAAAGTCAATAAATCTCTTTTCTTCATGATTTTACGCGAATATTTAAAATTTTTGTTAAACCGTTGATCGGTGCTAAAACTTCTGACAGCGTTGAAAAATAAACTAATGCGACGTCTTGTTTGCCAAGCGCGAACTTTGCCTCGCACAAATATTATCTTGGATCTGTATACAACGGGAGGAATATCGTTTTCCGCGTTTAAGGGAGATACTCGGAAAAACGCCTGTGTCAAAATTTAAAGCACGTGCAACCATCTGTCACGTGATTTCGTAGTGGACGTAGCCGCGATGTATGGTTATCCATAACGATTTTTGAAGGATAACGTGTCGTGTGACATATTTTGCACGCGCAAGGATTATTTACGACTAAAACCATTTTGCTCTCATTCCAAGTAACTTGGTGAACTGAGTTGTACACACGTATATCTCGAGATTTAGGTCGCAATTGATTATTCTTCGCCGTTGTATTTATCGGAAACTTGATTCACTGTTTAATCCAATGTATTATTTGTATTCCGTTTCGAATATAGTAATACCGCGACAATGCAAAATATCCATAAAGCTTTGTTAAATATTTTAATATTATATTTAATTTATTTTTCGAATTTTTACATTAAACTCTCATCATATTTCTCGATTGGAAAATTGCCATCATTTATTTAGCACGACTCGCGTAATATAAATAAATAATTCACAGCTCAAATAATGTATTTTATTATATCTTATATAGGATATTAATAAAAAATTGCGTTATGTGTGCATTAACGATGTCATTATTTAACGCAATTTTACTGATCATACATTACATATTAGATTAGAAGAAGGTCATATGTCAAGATAAAGCAATCGATTTCAGCATAGTAATTTAAGACCGTAATAACTTAACCTGCTCGTCACTGCCTGGGGCAGCCTTATTTATGTCATTTGATTTATCCGCGTTGTCTTAGGCCGCGTTTAGGAGAGTTATACGAGGATGTAGAATTTTTTTCTTTTTTTTCCCCTTACTATCTGCAGTGAAATGACTCGGAGATATTTCACGACTCAATAATAAATTGCGAACTGCCATCGTTCTTGTCTAAAACGATGACGCTATTATTATCCTTGTAAGAACGTAATTGGATTTATTCGCAGAACAAATTGTATTTGCATTGGAAGAGAGATTAGAGAGATTTTTATTTTTATTCTCATATGAATACGATTTTTCATTTCATTCATTTGAAAATCATTTCGAGGCATATAGGAAAAGAAAATCGGAAAACGACGCGTATCTGAAAGCTGTGAAATTTTTCGCCATTAAATTTGCACGAATTGATCTCTCTCTTTTCTGTCTCTCTCTCTCTCTCTCTCTTTTTCTATATCGACACGAAATGACTTTTGGAAGCAGGCATGAGCCGTGAAATCGGGCCATTAGATTGTAAGTCTCCTTGGAAGTTGAACTGTGCAATTTCCCGACAACGCGTTGGACAATCCCGCGTCGTTCTCGTTATTTCATCATTGTTATGCATTACCGCAAGGACGCATCGCGTTAGCATCCGCAATAGTATGTACAGTATTATAGTTGCAACTGGGACGTTTCGAAGCGCCGTTAGATTTAAAGGACTCTGTCCCAACTATACATGCCATGGCTTTCAATCGCGGCAGTAATCGATATCAGTGCACTCTTTTTTAGCCAGAAAGCGACTATTCTCGGCACTGCGTATGCACCAACAATCAAATATGAAAAATCCTTTAAAAATTGTATGATTGCATGCATATAAATTAAGCAACACATGTCTATTGGGTAATCCGTTCTGCCGTTCAATTTTAATTTAAAATTCGCTTTGCGAAGATACGTGGGTTTTGCGCAACTGATTGTGAGTTGCAAAAGTCTCATAAATGATCTGCATTTGAATTCTGTTTTACATGATTTATCAATTTTCTCGAAATTATTACATGCGTATCTGGGTAAAAAGTATATTACCACATAGATCGATTTAGTACAAAAGTATAGATGTAGAAAATTGTCTGTCCGCGGGTCATTTTTTTATTATCTTTTTTATTTCCTCGACGACATATAAACGTGTCCGGCCGTTCGACGGATGCTTTGTAACTGCATTTACGAATTACGTAACATACGTCTCTGCCGGCATATAGGGAGATGATTAACGTTCTAGGCCGACGAGAAGAAAAAGAAAGCTACTTTTCCGTTTTTTATACTTAATGCAAGAAACTTGCAATTACCAAACCTATATAAATAGTGTCACGTTGCCTTTACGCAACAACCAATGCTATGTAATAATATCGCAGTAATATTGCACCAGTAAATATCCGTCTTTTAACGACGTAACACATGGGACGCTTGTCAAATAACTCATCGTTATATATTGAAAAAAATTATTAAATTAAATATTTATTTCAATACTGTTTAATAAATCATTTATTTGAAACAAGTAAATATTTGTTTGTTTTGAAAAGGATTTTCTTATATCAAATAAATATTTTTCATAATCAAATCAATATTATTAGTCAGTATTGAAATAAATGTTTATTAGAATTCAATAATTTTTTTTTCAGTGTATCGATGACATTTTTTTCACAATGTTAATTTTTAATCTAATTTTCGATCATTCTATTGTATTACTATTAAGATTGTTATTATTTTTTTACGGCTAATTAAAAGTTAGTAACGTAAATTATATGACAAACTTTTAATTAAAGGCAAGAGTCTTATTATACAGTATCTTTCCAAAAGGTAGGATAAAAATAGATACGTATGAATGAACATGTAATAGAGTATATTATACATGAATGACATGATCGTTATGACTGGCAACATCTTTTTTATATACGTAATATGAAAAGGAAACGATTGAGATAATTGATGCAAAAATATGCATTTCTTCGTGACGCATTCAACGTGAAATTACGAAGCGTGGGATCATATGTCTGAGAATGCGTGCAATTTATTACACACATATGTATATGCATTATATAGTACATTTTATATATGTATGTATTTTCAAATTTATTGAATTTTTTATAATATTTATAAAAAATTTTTTATTCAATAAATTTGTATATATGTACATATATATATATATATATATATAATATATATAATATATGTACATATATACAAATTTATCGAATAAAAAATTTTTTATATTATAAAAAATTCAATAAATTTGAAAATACATACATATATAAAATGTGCTATATAATGCATATACATATAATGTGTGTAATAAATTGCACGCATTCTCAAAAATTTTTTATTCAATAAATTTGTATATATGTACATATATTATATATATCTATATATATATGTATATAGATTGCAATAACCGCAAAGCATCTTGTTCTCATTTAGACGCAAAGTTAATTTTCAACCGAAGAATTACGCAATTTTTGTACAATAGGGTCGGTGCGCATATCGCGGCAACTCTCTTGTCACCTTAGAAAAAAGATTGAGAGGCAGTTGGCGTCGCGCAATGACACGTGCTCAATTTGACATCTATATGATACGTCGCGTCCGGTTCGCTATTTGTGCTCACCTTGTTTGCAAACGTCAGATCGCGCGAGCGTTATTATGCAATAATGCAAGATCGACGCGGTATCGCAATTCTCTTTTCTCTCTTTCCTCTCGATAGACGAGTGAAACGCAACCGCGAAAGTATGCTAAGTGTCTGTATAGGCGCTCTTTGGCGCTAACTCCAAACAGCCGGTCGCCAATTTTTTCTTCCCCGGCGGGCGCAAATTAGAAAACTTGGCGTGAAAGAGGAAGAAGGTAGTCCGCTCTTCCCTCGGACTTGTTCCGCGTGCTTTCGGTTCGCGTTTCGTGCGGTACATAACTTATATTTATACGTGTAAACTTCGCTTTCCCGCCGCGAAGGGGCTCCTCTTTCAAATTGAGGAACACTAAAGACCGTGCGAGTTAAGGTCGAAGTTGTTAACTTCATATGCTTAAAGTTAAATTGAAAGCGTTCATAAGCGTTCGCTAGACTTCTCGATTAAGTTTGCGAGCTAGATTGTCTTGTTCGATTATGTTTTCAATTTCGAAACACGCGTGCGTAAACTTATACATATTGAACTCTCTCTCTCTCTCTCTCTCTCTTCTCGCGGGAAATGACATCTTCATTTATCCGATCGCGAGTGACAACTAAATACACTTTGCTACATATGCGTATACAAGGTGTCCGGTAACTAACGGACCAACGATTACAAATGGATTCTTTGATCAATTTGGGAACGATTTTTCCTCAGCGAAAATGTCGAAAAAGGTCATCATTTTTTATAACTTTCCAATATTTGTCATTATGTATCTTTATAACTAAGCCTCAAATTAAAATTTTATTATAGTAAACTCTACCTGAAATTAACCGAAGAATGTAATTATGTTAGACTTTTAACTCCAAAACGTTTAGTTTTCAAAAAACCCATTTCTTTCAATCGCTTATAACTCGAAAATTATTGACTTCTCAACATTTTTGCTAAGGAAAAATCGTCTCCAAATTGGCCAGAGAATCCGCCTTTAATCATTGGTCCGTTAGTTACCGGACACCCTGTATATCGCCTGACGATTGCGCAACGGCGACAAATCTCACAATATTAATTCATTGCCATGGTGTTAATGCACCAATGCTGTGGCTACACGCGCGATGTCACTTCACTGACGTCTAACCGTCAGGTGCAACGTTCACGTGCAACACACTTTCCGGCACTTTCTTTCTCTCCGCGGGTGCACCGCTTATGTAATACGTGATGCGCGTTTCTCGACCGCGTAATATAAATAATCGAGCGTGTCGGCGCGACGGCGAGATATCCCCGTTACCTGTCTCATACCGATTAAAAAGGAGACACTGGTCGCGTTCGGCCAAAGTGCAACTTTCGATCGTGCGCGCGAGAGAAAAAAACAGTCCGCGAGTTTCTCAAAAGGCCGGGTATACGTGCCTTTCCATACGCGAAGCCCCATTAATATGAAACCCGAACTTTGGGCTATACTCCATGTAATCTAGAATTAGCCTGAGCTCCTACTCTCTCTCTCTCTTGCATGTAATAGACATATAACTTCTGTCGTTGATCGAACTTTTCGAAAGTCGTAACTGCAATATACGCGATTAGTAATATATATATATATATATATATATTCCTCGCGGTAGTCTCTTTCAGTTCAATACAGTTTGCATCAGTTATATACCTATACAGCGAGAACTTAAACTAGGTTTCTCAGTCGTCGAGATTTAGAGGTATAATTTGTTTGTATATATATTACAATTCACTTTTAATCTGTTTATGCAACATCTATTCGAATCGAGAGAATTTCCATTAACATTTGCATCGCTATAGAATACATTATTGTTACCAAGATATTAGTTTCCTGTACCGAAAAAAATTTTATTGAATTCAAATGAATATTTATTTCAATATACTGCTAATAAATCATTTATTTGAAACTAATGATATTGATTTCATGTAAAAAATATTTATTTGATATGAAAAAAATCTTTTCAAAACAGATAAATGTTTTGTTTCGAATAAATAATTTATTAGGCATTATTGAAATATTTATTAATTTAATAATTTTTTCAGTGTACAGACATAAAAATTCAGGAGAAAGCTCTTTTATATTTGTAGTATGTTACTAGAAATCGTAAATTTCTTCAAAAGAATAAAGTTTCTGAGAACAAAAAATTCTATATAACGTTCTAGGATTTACTAGGGACATTTTTAAGGATTATCGTCGCTGTATGAACGGATTTTATTTTCCGCGAGAGGCTATAAGAGGCTATAAGAGGTTGTGTAATTAATTACTGTGTTAAAACTTGCCACATGCTGGTGAGTGTTTAATTACGACGTATCTTTTTTATCGTATCACGTCATATATTAATTTAAACAGATTTGATTTTATAGACATCGGAGTGAGAATTATTTGACAAAATAAAATTTTCCATCCAATCGGATCGCGATATAATATGCGATTGCAAAACTTCTGCATCAATTGCTATAACTATATTACGGAAACGTGCAATTATGCCTTTCGCAAATACGAATCGTTCCGTGTTTGTTTGGAAGCGAATGTATAAGCATATATATACATATATCTCACACAATTTCGCTCGGATATTGTAAATCAACATCGAGTAATATCGATAGATGGACTCGGAATTTTCCACATGTTTCTATCGTTCATCAATTTCGTCACGCGGTGCATACTTTGTAAAAAATCAATAAAGCGGAAACTGCATAACGGTGCATTGCATGCATCGAAGTAAATAAAGCTTTTAGAATACACTCTGATGTTGAATATTGATGTAAATGTTTCGGACTTTGGCGATATTGCTTGTTTTATTTTCGTTGGAAAGAAATTGATTGCTCTTCACTATAAAAAAATCATTGATATTTTAATTCAAAACTATTGTGTGCACATAAAAGAAATTTTACAGTAGAAATTACGTAAAAAAATAATGTTATTTTTTTACAACACTCGTAAAGGAAATATAACGATATTAGAATATTTATTACCATAAAAATTGTAAATTATACTTGTTTGTCAACAAGTATGAATTTGTGCATTTAAAATATCTGAATAATACTCTTTTGAAAGTATCACATGTATATATAATATTATTGAATAAAAATATCGTGATTATATGTAATTTTTATTATAATATTTTTTTTAAGCATGCATCTAGACTATATAGTTCAACAATTCTTTCATTAAGTCATTATTATTTGAATATACACATAAAAAAGCAATTTGATAAAATTATATCCAAATTGAAAATGAATATATTTTTGATCGACAGAAAACAAATGTTGCTGGAGATTTCGATTCTTCAATATCGCAAAAGACTTAACTTAAGTATTCAGGTATTCGCGTATATAAAAGGAGGAGAGATATCTTCGCGTTTCTGCAGAAAGTACGGAAAGCTAGTTTCATAAGTTCTGTCGAAGCATCGTGTCCCGGAATGAAATTTTCCAAGTTGTGTCATTAGATAGCTCAAGTGTTTCACTCTTTAAATTATATATGTATGCATGAACAAAATTTTTCTGGGTCATTTAAAATGTTATCAGAAACTGCATGGCATCCTATATACACGTGTGCATGTGTGCGTATGCATATATGTAAATGTATATTAAACACAATTTTAAGCAGCATAAACAGGTAGCGATATTATATGCACTCAGATCAATATTTACGAAATCGAGTTAAACAACAACAATATCATTGTGGTGTGTTGTTGTAAACCCTTTCAGCTGAATTGATGCATTTATAGCGATATTGAATTGCGCACTTGTGAGAGAAGTCATCGTAAAATCTATTGCCCGAAAACGCCAGACCAGTAAATCCCATCCGGCTATAAACAATTTATTAGTGGCGCGTTCAGGCCGTAAGAGAATTTTTAAGATTACTCACGAGAGCACGTAAAATTTGGGATCCCGCCAGGCACAGTAATTGCTTGATGGCACGGGCTTTACCGCAACAACGTGAATCTTCGGGCCGCTCGATCGATAGGTCGAATTGCCCTCGCGTTCGACCCTATCAGCGCTGGCCCTTAGCATCGAGGTCAGAGATGCGCGATCACACGTACCCGGTAGGCAGAGACCCAAAAACACCTGACGTGTCTGGAAAGAAAATAATGAAACGATGTTAGAGTGTGAGGACTATGTTCTTTTTTCCCTCTACGAAAGTTATGTCATTAATAAATCTTGTTGCGAAAGAGAGAGAGAGAGAAGCAAGATTTTTTCCCTCAACATTTTTATACCTCTCTACTTGTTGCGAAGTTTTTCTACTATCCAAAAAAAATATTAATGATTTATCTAAAGATGTGTATGTGTGCGTATCGATTTATTGCAAAAAATTTTGGCAGAAATACATTTCTTGAAAAACGGCTCACATCCCCTGCACCATATGTTTCATTGTTTACGTGGTTTTCCACATTAAAAAAAAGAAAAAAAGAAAGATAAACGATGAATATTGCAATCTTTTTTCGGCGACTAATCCAATCCGGGGCAAATCTCTTGCCCCGATTAAAAGGATTTTTTTTGCGCGATTTTTTCGGATTTTATAAAAAAATACAGCGAAGTCGAATCCGCCCCAAACATTCGAGATTATAATCTTCGTCTATCGATCGCGCGGCAATAGAATTGGGAATCTCCGAAAAAAAACGCAGTTACTACTTTTTTTCGTCAGCCCTTGGCGTGGCGCATCATGTGCCAGTGGTTTATTTCCTCTTTTATTTTGCTCTTGCGTCACAGTCGATAAAACGCGAAGAAAGCTTTTTTTAGTTCGATAAGAATCCGATTTTATTAAATTTAGAAGTCCTAACTTTCAACTTGATACTTTTTTGTTATTTAACGATAAGTTATATTCTTGCGTCGGGAAATTACGCAAATCACAGTATGCGAATCTTGAAATAGCTTAGGCGAGCAACTCCAATAATTAACACATAATGATATCGCCCAACTTTGCGCGAATAATAAGATTAGAAACGAGAAGCACCGGTGGTGCTTTCTCAGTGCTTTGGAACAATACTATACAGAAGAGAACTTTGGGAGCATTAAATCATTGAGCAATCTTATTAGGGCGAATAGAAATTTTATTTTGCTAATCGGAAGTTAAATTGGCTCGCTAGCTGTTACTAGATCCTAGACTTAACACGAAATACTCAATCTGCGTCTAATATCTTTTCCTGTTTTCGATGAACTAGGGAAAGGTTATATCATCTTTAAACTTTGTTCGGTTTTCCCTAGATAACAATTTTTTCGAGATGAATTATTGCTCAAGTTTTTTTATTCAAATATAAATGTGACATTTGTTGATGATCGCTACACTTATTTACAGTGCAAAATTACGATTTAAATTTTAAAAAGTATTGAAATTTGTGGTAAAATAAAGAAGAGAAAAATTGAGAACATTTTTATGTGGACATTCTACATCCAATATTAAACAATTCAGATTTAATAAAAAGTTTTAAAGTGTTCTGTTCTTTAAAATGAGGGACTTGAAGATTGGGATTTTTATATAGATAGATCATTTTTAAAAGCAAACCTCTTTTACAAATTATTTAAATACAAAGAAATGAAGGATAGATATTTTTATGATTATTTTTGATATAGAAATAAATATTATTTCATGTATTACATAACATAAGATTACACACACTGAGAACAAAATGCTGTTGATTCAATTAAACGTCGACGTCACGGGCTGTCAAACATATGCAGTTGACTCATCAGTATATCAGTATAAATAAAAGCATGACGTCTTGATTTGATTAATAATGTCATTGAATTAACAAAATACTGACGAATTAACTGCATATGTTTGTGGCAGTCCGTGACGTTGACGTTTAATTAAATCAACATTTTTTTCTCAGTGGCACTGACATGAATTACGCACTATATTAACGGCATGCATTGACCTTTTCTTTCTTCTTATATATAGATGCGATGTATTTTTATATGTATTACATCTACTCGTAAATATAACAAATTTAAAGGTATTATGTGCTATTATATAAATTATTTATTATTCCAATTTATGACGCTCTGCGTCAGTTTATCTAAACCGATTAATTCACAATAATTTATAATACAAAGTATACATATGCTTAAAATACATATGCATAAATTAAATTTGCAATCCGGATATATATATAAATATAATGATAATAGATATAAGAAGAAAATAACGAATTGACACATTTATACTAATAACAAGCTACATAATAAACGCTCGAAAATTTATTTCCCGTTTGTATTATCGAAACACATATTGCGACTAAACAAAATGGATATTATTTCGTGTGAATTATTTATAATGCAAGTATATAAGTTGATATATTATTTAGTTCAATTGAATCATTAACCGTCGAGTAAACACGCAACTAAAAACACATGATAGGTATCTCCGTCGTGTTAGAATGAAATGACTAAATGTATAATTAATCGTTTATTATGACACGATGATGTTTTCATCGATCTTCGTGCGACTGTCATCGCGAGTTATTTACGGTACGCGACAGTCATGCAACGCGCGATTTACATGCAAACGAATGACTGATGAACAATCCTGATATAAACGTCTCGTGACGATTTCGTCAGTTTGCGCGTGGCATCGATGTACGCTCGCTTAATTAATTCCCGCAGTAGTTTATCCACAATCGCGGTGTAGATACTCGGAATGGTGAAACTGTCGTCGAGTAGTAAATACAGTAATCCACGAAACGCGCCTCGTGTCATAATATCTGCTTCGTTACATCCCGCTATGTGCGATTTAATCGACCGTGGCGATGATAAAATTGCAGCAGGATGTAAACTAATACCGATAAAGAGCGAACTCGCTCAATTACTCTCCTCGAAATTGTTTAATATCTTTTATTACTATCTAACCATATACATTTTTATTTGCACCAAGTATATAAGAAATTTATTTATTATATCATTTATTTATATTTTTTTTTCTATATTATTTATTTATTATATTTATATATTTAGAAAATATATATCAATATAATAAATATATTATATATTTAATATATTTAGAAAAATGTTTGTGCGAGGATATTAATATATATGCACAAATAAATAAGTAAAATATAATAGAGCAAACTCGCTCAATTACTCTCCTCGAAATTGTTTCATATCTTTTATTTATTCAACCATATACATTTTTATTTGCATCAAGTATATAAGAAATATATTTATTATATCATTTATTTATATTTTTTTTTCTATATTTATTTATTATATTTATATATTTAGAAAATATATATATCAATATAATAAATATATTATATATTTAATATATTTAGAAAAATGTTTGTGCGAGGATATTAATATATATGCACAAATAAATAAGTAAAATATAACAGAGCGAACTCGCTCAATTACTCTCCTCGAAATTGTTTAATATCTTTTATTTATTCAACCATATACATTTTTATTTGCATCAAGTATATAAGAAATATATTTATTATATCATTTATTTATATTTTTTTTCTATATTATTTATTTATTATATTTATATATTTAGAAAATATATATCAATATAATAAATATATTATATATTTAATATATTCAGAAAAATGTTTGTGCGAGGATATTAATTAATATATATGCACAAATAAATAAGTAAAATATAACAATAGGCGGGAATTTTTCTGGAATCATTTCTCTCTCGATGGGCACAAATGAAACAGTTCGTTTTCGTAAATACGACGAAAGAACTTAATGAGGTCTGATGTACTTACCGAAAAATCGACTTCTTTCGGGAGATTTAAGTAAAACCTTGCAACGTGAAATTTAAGAGAAAAGGGCGGATCGTCGTCATCGTCCGCCCTTACGCTTTTCCTGCCGGTGACATCAAGCTCTTTGCAAAGAGTGCTCGAGCCCAACCAGAACCCATTGCCGAAATGGAATTGTGAAGAGTAACGTCCGCTCGCGTCAGACACTGAAAAGAGAAAAAAATTCAGATGAAGCGTCGAGAGAAATATTGTCGATTATCGGAGCGGAACAAGCGAGATAAACGCGCTGTCGCTCTTATGACTCTTATCGCGTCTTTCTTTCGAAATGGGTACATATATATATATATATATATGAGAGAAAGAGAAAGGGAGATCTTCTTTCCAGGATCGCGGAGGAACAAAATGTGCGCGGCGACGTGCGAAAAATTCGCACGAATATTTGCGCGTTAACGTCTGCACGCCACATTTTCTCTCTCACTCTCTTTCGAGAAAACTCGAGAGATCGCTCCAGATCCGCTCCAGATCTCGGATGCTGTTTCGCTACAACTTTTTTTCCCCTTCTTTACTCGTCTCTTTTTTTCTCGCTGAAAGAGAGTCACCGTGTATAAAATCGAGAGCGGCGAAATAAAAAATCGGTAAAATAAAAAATTTCTCAAATTACCTGAAGGATCCGATTACCTTACAGACTCTGTTCGACGGTAGGTTTTCATTGTCAGTTACGTAAAATGCGATACTCGCGCACTGACCACCGAGAGTAGAAAGTGCATTCGGGGCGGACTGCATATATGTTCGTGTAATGGTCGGCCACACTATTATTATTAAGAAACGTAACGCGCCGTGTTCTCTGCGTTATCGCGAAAGTAATCAATTTTGTGCGATAATCTAGACACATTGGTATTGCGCAAATAAATACCCGCGGGAAATTTTAACAAGCTGTATTACAAATGTGGTGTTGATATAGTTTTTATACGTTAGACACAATTTTCCGCGAGACACGCGCTTATTATATCAAAAGCATGACCTCTCTCATAGCGAAAGTTCAATTTCTTAAATGCTATAATTTTATATTCTGTCTCTATATATGTATATGTATATATATACGCGATTTATTGCGTAGTTAGGGAGAGTTATAAAATCTTACACCAGTGGATCTTAATTTTTTTGAAGTTTACGGAATACTTTTGATTATAAGAGAAATTTGCGGAACACTAAAATAATTAAGATTATAACAAAAATATGCATGAACATATTTTTTATTAAAAATTATACAATACAAATTATGTAATAGTAAAAAAATTTTAATTTAAATTTGAAAAATTAATATTCATAAAATTAAAAAAAAGTTATAGTACTTTCTATAATAGTAGTTTTTTTTTATATAAATATGCGGCGTGCTTTCATAATTTCGCGGAACACTTGTAACACGTTCGCGGAACACTAATGTTCCGCGGAACACCGGTTAAGAACCACTGTCTTATACTATGGAATTTGACTTTAGGTCTGACTTCTCGGCGAAAGTTGAGTTGTTGGACCCCATAATTTTATAATCCGCGCCTATATACATGATTTATTGCGTGGTTAGAAAGAGCTGTAAAGTCGCGCTACGGGAATTGTCTTGAGCCGCAAAGCCACGATGCACACTTTGGCGGTGGAATTCGCAACAATGGCGTAACGACGTCGGACGAATTAATGACGACCTGGCTTTAAGAATAATGATTCGTTATGACAGCTGCTATAAGATCGGGGAACGTCGGAAGAAATTGCGCAATGCAGCAAAGCTCGGGAAGCATTTAAAAACAATCCCGAGTCCACGATAGAGACGCGAAATTGTCGATGCAACTTTTTATTGCCGTACGGCAACTTGATAATTGTCCAAGTTTATTGTTTTCGCTTATTTCATTCGATCGCGTTGCTTAACGTTATTAATTTTTTTTTTTTTTTTTTTTTTTGCGTCGATTATTATTATATATATTGCGGAACCGTAGTTTCGTAAATGCATTTGAAATATATTCTCGCAGTGGCAGATATACACATTTATCATCTTTTATATTATATTAATTAATTGAATTAATTTCTCAAAATTATTCTCAATGGCGCGTACAAAACATTACATAATATTGTGAAGCGAAGGTTTATAAATGAATTTTAAATGCATTTCTGCTGTCCGCGCGATGTCAGATATATGCATTCGTACACAACATGTACACATTTATCTCATCTCTCTCATTACATTAAATTATATTAATTATAACTCTCCACAATTTTTCAAAATTTCTCCATATATATATATATATATATATACACATAATGACATATTCTGCAAAAGGGATAAAGTGGGATTTCGTTAATAGAGTCAGGGATAAAACAATTATCCTCCGACAATTAGCGTCGCTTTCTAGACGTAATTGCGAACTCGGCTCGTTTTCGAATTCGCCGTTCGCGTCACGTACACCCAAATCCGTCGAAGATGCACCTGCTGCAACGGGGCGTCGCGTGTGTGCAGTTTCGCAATTTTCGCGTAGCGCGATTCGCCGCAGGCGCATCCGTCGACGTTATTACCGCGTGTACATCCGACAATGCGGACGCGCGCCGCGAGACCGGAAGTCGTCGCCGTAGAATCCGCCGTGCAGGTGACTTCGCAGCCCCGCGAGCTGTCAAGTCAGGAGCGCGCACAGCTGTGCGCGTGCTTTCATCGGCTTGCCGCCGATTGCGCCTTCGGGGCCTTTCTCAGCTTTCTAAAATCACGGGCGGCACCGCGCGCGATAACGATATATATACTTACTCTCTTCGCGCACGATCGTTATTATTATTACTTAATTACCGATACTGTTACTCGCTCGGGATAATTTATAGATAGGCTCCTTTTAATTTGCCCTGCCGCGTATTATATCATTCCATTTTTTGTCTGGAATTATTATAGAATCGTGAATTATAGATAATATTTTACAATTGCTGGCATCACACTGAACACTCTGAGAGAGAGAGAGAAAGGGGGGAGTTCTAGTAGCGAGAGAGGAATTTGTGTGTGCAAATGTCGGGAGGGAAATCTTGCTCAACCGGAAATATTATCGGAATATCGGACATTCCGAGTACAAACGCACGCACACAGTGCGTAATAAATTTCTTCACGCGTGTACATTTTTATGGTTTATTCTTTAGTTTTTACAAATATAAATAATATATTATTACGCTTATTGAACTAGGTTGAGGAAAATAGGAAAGAGAAAGAAAAAGATAGGAAGGCGAGATGTGAATTTTGTAAAGTGTTAGACATAATTGTGATTGTAAAATTAAATATAGATGAGGAAGTAATGTAATTCTACAGAGGAATAATACAACATTTCTACACTTATCATTGAGCATGAGAAAAATAATTTACAAATTCATTCTGTAGGAAGCGTCAAATTTTATAATTAATCTAATTAAAACACTGAAAAAAATTTATTGAATTCAAATAGATATTTATTTTAATACTGCCGTATAAATAAATTCATTTATTTGAATTGATGTGAAAAATATTTATTTTACATAAGAAAATTCTTTTGAAAACAAATAAATATTTATTTGTTTCAAATAAATGATTTATAAGGCAATATTGAAATAAATATTTATTATTAATTTAATAATTTTTTTCAGTGAAAAACGTGACGCGTGTAAAAGTTAGATGCGTGTAAAAGAATGTGTGAAAGTTTATAAGAGAGACAAAATAATATTTTTTTTTTTCAATTGATACGAAAAAGTTCTCTTTAAGATTTTGACTCGCGAAAACACTTGTGCACTTCATTTCGAATTCAAGAAGTCCCGAGTTCCGAGTTTATGTGAATACTTTAGCGCGATTCATTTGCATGACTTCAATGTTGATTTTCTTCCGAATCCTGTTGAATGTTATGTTCGAGATAGTAGCGGCCGAATTTCATTTCCTTAATGTGCCACATTCATAGGAAGCGCGTAAAGATTCGTGATGTAGTAGACTGTAAGTTGTCAAAGAGTTTACTGATTTAAACCGTAAACTAGGTCAGAGTATTTCTATTATTACAAGGCGAAGAAAAGTTTCTTAAGATAATGAAATCTTTAGTCACTCTTGAGTGACAATCACACTCGTAAATTTAATCGAACATATACAAATGCAAATGTTTCTAGATATCTTATTTATTAATGTTTACTCATCTAAAATATGCATATATTTTTTCAAGTAATTTATGATTTATGATTTATCTATCGTTTTAAAAAATCCGAATTTGTTATCCGCTAAGAATCCTTTTTTATTCAGATAATTTATATTCGTAATTATTTTTTACTCTCTCGCTCATTCTGTCAATTTATTCTTAAAAATTCGTTATTCATCATTCTCATCACACTGTAAAAAAAATATGTAAAATTACATTAAAAATATGTAAAATTACATAAATAATAAATGTAAAATTACATGATAAATAATAAAAAGATAAACATTTCTATTATTTTTCGTGTAATTTTACACTTATTAATGATGTAATTTGACATATTTTTGTGTAATATATTACATATTTTTTTACAGTGCAGGACGAAACAGAATAAGGAATTAAATTACCTCTAACGTAGACAACTGCGATAATTACAATACTGTAGCATTATGTATTTAAATTACTCAAATCATATAAGAACTAGATCCCATCTAGATGGGAGAAGAATCTCTCGGACTTTTTATTTTTTTTAATATACTTTGATCGATCAGAATGACTTACTCTTCGCGGCCCAGATCTTCCCATCTCTCAGCGCGTCCAGGAACCTTTCCATGTCCCTTCGACATTCGCCCTGAAGTTTCCCAGGCACTCTGGCCCACCTGAGAGGATCATAAAGATCGGCTAGCCACTGTATGCTGTTCGCCGTTTTTTCGAGTTTCTCTTTCATGAAATCGATATCGAGGTCCCGATGCTCCTTATCGTTCCCGTCGAACATTTTCAAGTAGTTCTTCCAATCCAGCTCTGGATTGTTCTTGCTGAAGGCAATTAAGGGTTTCCTCGATTCATTTTTCTCGTCCGTTGCATTGTTTGACTTGCTGCCGATCGAGGCAAGCTTCTGCGGTTTGCTCAGCTTCAGGATGTTCGATTCCTTTTCCGCGAGCACTGCTCGAGTGACAAGCAGGATCGCGAGAAGATAACTAAATGGATGCGTCATGTTGCCCTCGTTTATTATTAAAGATGTTACCGTTATGCAAAATTTTCACTTTCGCTTTGGAAAACGATCGACTAGATTTTTTATTTTTTTTACTTGGGAGATCAAACTCTCATCGATTTCCGTCGTTAAGTTCTTTGGATATCGTCATCTTAGCATTCGATGAAATTCCTCCGAGGGAGGCAGGAGGAAGAGGAGATATGGTAATATCGTTGTAATGAGTGTTTACTCAATTGAATTCTCGAGCATGCTTGAAGAGAAATACGCGAATGCGGGAAATGCCGATTCGATGCACAGAAATTCGGGGAATCGCGCGCTTCACTGAGGCTGCTGATTTTCACGAGTAACCACGTGCAAATTCGCTCTCGAGACTGTAATGGTTTAGCAAATAAACCAACCTCGGGCGCCGTAAAAAAGACAATAATTGTAGAAAGTCGTTTCTTTATATAATAGTCTGCGATACCCGTAACTTTTCAAGTATTCAATAGACAAATACGCTCAATAGACAAATCTATAAATGTTGGATAATGTCGCGTCGTTTGAAAATCCCGCCTGAGTAGAGTATTTCCATATAAATTATAAATATTTTAAATACGTTCGGATTTCTTCATTTTCTCTCTCGGCGTGAAATTTTTATGTAGAAAATGTATATATTTATGTCAACGTTTTCAAATTCCGCTAATATACCGATTTAAAAAAAAAAAAATGTCGAAATGATGCGAATCTCGTTTTTAATCTCGTACGAGAAGAGATCTCGACACTTCGCGATCACACAACACGTTTTGTTTGTCACTGATTGACGTTGACGAGGAGAAAAAAAATCCACAGAGATGCTTCAAAGCTGGTTAAGGAGGTGCTCGCACGTATGACAGACTAAGGATCACGCACTGAATGAAGCGAATAAAGTCCGCGGCAGCGTTCGCTCGCGAATAGTGGGTTCCCCTTTCTCTTACGACGATGTACTTTACCGCCGTAAATGCATTTCCTTCTCCGGGTCGCGAAAGAAATGTCGTGGCTCAGGCCGGTTTTTCCACTGTGCCAAATAGAGGGTCTGGTCAGATCGAATAGCCATTTTATAATAATGGATATATTAATGAAATATTATATCAGCTGTGTTTATTCTTATAAATGTAAATTGTACTTCAAGCTTCTAACAAAAGTTCTGATGGGATCGAATAAATTTTATAATCATAGACATTGATGAAATATTATGTCAGCTGTTTATCTTTATAAATATAGCTCTTGTTATAAAATGTGAATCGTTTAAATTTCTAATAAAAGGTTCTGGTCAGATCGAATAGCCATTTTATAATAATAGATATTAATGAAATATTACATCAGCTGTTTATCTTTATAAATGTAAATTGTACTTCAAGTTTCTAACAAAACTCCTGGTTGGATCGAATAAATTTTATAATAATAGACATAGAATTATTATGTCAGCTGTTTATCTTTATAGATATATCTCTTGTTCTAAAATGTGAATCGTTTAAATTTCTTAAATAAATGTTTGATCAAATACTTGACATTGCATAATATCATTGTGATCGGTAGAAAAACGCGCTTCTATTCGATCGGATACGCTCCATTATTAATCGGCATTTATGATAATAACAAAGCATGGCTTTACATAATTGTAATAATAATACAGTGAACCATGCAATGAGAGATTACACAGGCGGATATATAGATATATAAAGAGGAAAAGGGAGAGAGAGACTCGTTTACGTAAACGATAATTTATTTCTCAAATTTCTCTAATAAAAATGTCTTACTTTACACTGGAACGACAATTATTTTATGATAGGTTGCGCGAAAAGTAAGCGTTTTGTTATTAGATAAGATATTTTTACGTATATTCTCCAAGAAGTGTTACGCATATATCATAAGTATGTAAAATTAGAGGAACGGTTAATTGGTAAAAAGAATGATATGTGAAATTTATACTTCCCGAGACAAGTAGCTTGGAAGCTATTTACGTTACAATGTACATAACCGCCTATTACAGTATTGCATATATAGGAAAGGTTCTCCAGTAGTTCAATTATTATCAGTCCAATAATATCGTTATTACTGGAGTCTTAATTGTCTATTATGTTCTACAGGTTGTACCTGTACATGTTATCTGAGGTTCCCTTATCCGTTTCTGGGAAAGCTCCGTCATCATGATGGTATATAGTTTTATCAAACGTATGTGTCGAGCTAAATGGGAAAATCATTTAGCAAGATATAGGATATTTAACGAGAAAAAAATCGCTCGATATTACGACTTGTATAGTTCTGAATACGCGAACAGATCCAGAGACTGAACAAGTTCATCTTTAATCCTGCAAGGAAGGAATGATTTAACATTCTTATTAATGACAGGCTCAGGGAATGTCCTCAACCCGGGAGAATCATTTAAAATAATTATTAATTTAAATATATAATTTAAAATAAAAAGTAAATAAGGAACGAGGGAAGGATGCAGGATGATTGATCTCGATTGAAATTGGCAGTGAACAGGAGTGTGTCGAGTAAAAGGCGGGAATCGACGAGGCGAACATTCTTTTAGATAGCGTGGCCGGGAAAAATAGTGAAAATAGAAGCTCGAAGCGTGAAGAGAATTTTCTTCTCGAGAGACATCTGGCTTACTCGGTTGTAAACAGGTGAAATATGAGTCTGGTATCCGAAAGCAAAGTGTTAAGCGCTTTTTCCACTTTGCGGCGACCACGAGAGCACGAGAAGTTATCTCCGCTTGAGACTCTATCTTATACCAAATTGGCGCATTCGAATCTTCTTATCGGCTCGAAGGGAAAATAGGTTTAAATCTTTAAATAAATATTTATTTTTTTCACCTTTTTTCGTTTGCGCGCATAAAATCCTTATTGCGTCATTAGAGGAGAGATAAGCGAGGGATAATATTAACCGCAGAATTATGTTTCCAGCGATAAGCTCCTTCTCTACGTACCAAGTATTGTACCAAGTTTATACGCTTTATACATTTTTCATCGTTCTTCTTTCGTATTGCGGTGAGGGAATTGATGACGACCGAGACTCTCGTCTTGGATGCAGTGGCCGTAAAATGTGTGGCGATGCTTTACAAATCGATTTTCGCTACATACATAAACGGATATTCTTCCGGTCGCTTGTCGAGTTTGTAAAATCCGTCAAATCGTTGTGAAGCTGTCTTACGCCCGATATATATATATATATAAGCAGGAATCCATCCTTCTTGATTTTTTAAAAAGTTCAGCGAGCCGTCAACTTTTCATAAAAGATGCGCGTCAAAAAGGAGCGGCTGGAAATTAATTTTTTTTTCTCAGAAAAAATTATTCTCCGATTTGCAATCGAAAGTACTTGCGAGTTCTTCATTTTGCCGTATCTGCACACGGAGAGAATTTTCTCTTAGATTTTACTCTGAAAATCATGGTAATCGTGGCATAATATGGTGTTGGAAGAATTTTATGAGTTTCTCTGATTAATATTTATACCACAATAAAAAATATTAATATGTACATAGTAAATTTTACTATATGTACATAGTAAAATTAATCAAGTATATTTTATATGTTATTGTGGTAGATATTAATATTTTTATTGTGGTAAATATTAATCAGAAAAACTCTGATAAAATTCTTCCAATACTATATTTTCGTGATTATCATGATTTTCAGGATAAATTCTAAGAGAAAATTTTCTCTGCGCATTAACGTTTTTTTCGTATATTTTACAAACTCGTAATGAACGCTGTTTTAAAGTTCTTACGAGACTAACTGAGAGAAGAGAGAAATAATAACAGCATTATAGTCATCAGTATGTCGAGATTCCCGGATCTCCGACGGCGAAAATTGAGTAATCGGGCGGTTCTTACGCGGTTTACATGTATACTATAAGTACATATTTATTATTTTTTTGTAAAGATTTACGCAAGGTCAATGGTGTGAGTAAAATCGTTACAAACAACTTTCAACGACTCTCACCGATCGTGGTATCCATCAGATTCTCTTATATCGGCGGTTTCCCGAAAGTTTCTCCGAATTTCTCAGTCCGTCACTCTTCGTCATCTGTGCACCTTTATACTTTCATCTCCTTCTCTTTCTCGGAAATAACGTCTGGTAAGATCCGGTTGCGGCTTATGCAACTGAGCTTTCTACGTGATCGACTGCATACACGCGCGGATTTCAACCGGTCCTCGCTCAAGAAGCGGGAGATCGGTTTCGAACTTTTGCTCTCGTTGCTTTCGATTCATCGCGAAAGTCTTCTTACATTATGTCGACATCAAACATTTATTTTCTTCTCTCTCTATCTCTCTATTTTTTTATATATGTATATTAGGGTGGTCGTTATATAGGTTTTTTCAAAATTTTAATGTTGGATGGTCGTAAATCAGCTCTAAATGTAGAAAAAAAAAATCTCTAATTTTTTCAGATTTTTATTTTGAGTTCTGAGTCTCCCTGTTGGCATGTAATTTTATTAATAATTTTATTAATACCACAGTTCTGCAGCTGCTTCTGTCATCAATTTTTGTTGTAAATAGTTTGAAATTTTAGTGAAAAAAAGTTGAAACTATTTGAAAATACCGAAAATATAGTATAAAATAATATAAAATAGTTAAATAATATAAATAGCGGAATAGCCCATATAATATTTATGACTATCTTTTATGAAAAATTAAATAATTTTGTTCACTACTTTTGCAGCTGACTCCATCTAGAAGTGTAGTAAATTAAGTATTTTTTCAAAAATTATAAAAAATACAATATAAATAATATTTAAATAACATATAAATGAATAAATAAATTAACTGATATAAGAGAATATAACATAACACGTGTAAACAGGGAGACTCAAGGCTGAAAATAAAAATCTGAAAAAATTAGAGAATTATTTTTTCTACATTTGAAGCTGATTTATGACCATTCAACATGATGTTCAATTTAACGACCACCCTAATGTATATACATTTAATATTAAACAAAAAAGAAAGTAACATATTCAGTATTACGTACTGTTTTTTAAAGGTTTCTAAGATAACAATTTTGAATAAAATTATAGATACTCCAAAAATACAATAGATATATACTATGTATCGAGAAGAATCGACGCTATTTCGGAAATAAATAGTGCTCAGGGGAATTGACGTGTGTTATGTTATATTTAGATTTATTATAAGACTTCTCAAAAATAATAGTCGTGTTTGTTATTAAGAAAGCTTAAATCCAAATCGAAAAAATAAGTTCAATAAGAAAATCAAATATTTTTAATAATAAAAAATAAAAAAAATTTATTTCTAAATTGTCGCGTTTATATATATTCAAGATTTACTCTTATATTTAAAATAAGCAATCTTTTAGGGACAAATTAGAAATGTCATTGTAATTACCTATATAGAATTTTACATTAATACATATGGAAGAGAATGTTAGGTAAATCAGACAACATATTCGTACAACTGTTACGTGCTAACGATGCGGAACGCACGTGGAGTATGTCAGTCTTTAAATACGGAAGTGAAAGTTAGTATATCGAGGGAAAAGCTTTCTTTGTCGACTCTCAAGCGCGCCTTCATTGAGATTTTCTTCTAACCGATGTTGAAAAGAGGCATATCTGCAGTCGGCTAAGCAAATGCCATTTTAAACACAATTTTCTCGTTGGTAATATGTAAACTATAAAAGATTGTAGAAAAAAGACGGAGCGCTGATAATATGTTAAAGTAATATTTATGAGTTAGAATTAAAATGAATTATTTTGTTATTTTTTATTTCATAGTTGTGATATTTATTTTTACTTTAATGTACTTTTCAAAAATGTTTTGCATTAAATAACAATATTTATTATTTTTAATATTGTTTGAAGTTACAATTTAACAAAACAAAAACTTGAAGTATAATCATTTTTCATGTTTTTTTTCTAATATTGAAATTTTGATTTTTAAATTGTAACATAATAAAACAATTTGAATTAAAATGTTATTTTTGATGTAGCAACGTGAATTTTTTTGCATTGTTTAAAAATGTATGTTTCGAGATTCGTGTACTTACTTATGGATTCTTTACGAAACCTTTTGTAAAGTCAGGATGGCCGAGCGGTCTAAGGCGCTGCGTTCAGGTCGCAGTCCACTTCTGTGGGCGTGGGTTCGAATCCCACTTCTGACAAACTTTTTGTTTTTGTATGCACTATAAAGCATAGAATGAAACATTTTTCAATTACAATTAATCTTTGTATTATAAAATTTATATTCATCTGTATTTTGTATTAAGTGGGTGGTTGTCAAGTTGAGAGACTATAAGCAATTACATTGAGACTGTTTTTTCGTGTGTTTTAAATAAACGAACAAAAACTATTTCTCATTAAAAATTTAAATACATGTAATTTTGTTTCCTGAAAATTACAATATTTGGGGAATAGTGCATTTTTGGAAATTTTGCAGACGATAAAGTGTTATTTTTTTATAAGAAATACGCTAATATTAATTTTTGTCCATTTATTTGGGATATATCCTACATAAAGATTATAATCTTAATAAAATCTTTTCAATGAAACGCGTTTATAGAGGTTATAGATTATAATTGTCTACTGATATTTCTGTGAATCAACAATATATTACGTTATTTTAATCTAATACACATTTTTTTTCAAGTATAGATATATATATATGTATAAATACGTACGATTTGTTTCGGGAAATTCTTTAGCGACTGGAAAATTATTATAATTTTCCGATTGCACTATATTAATAAATAAATATATAATTTAATCATATATTTATACATACATACATTTATTATTTCTATTATTAAGATCTATAATAATTTTTTATAGTTATCTCTGTATAGAATTCTGAAAATGCGATGCTTTTTAATTTTTAATTAGCCTGACAGTGCAATTAATTAATCTTACGATCATTGCTCCGATTATTTGTGTTATCGAATAAATCGAGCATGTCAAGATGTAAAAAGGAACCAACGATAGAACGAGCTGTATATACGTCTCTATCGAGTCCACCTAGAATTTGCGCCGTTGCTGCTCTTAGCGATTTTAACAGGTTTCGTCTCTGCCCAAATATTTACCGCGAACTTTAGCTCTGCTATTAATGCTTCTTTCGGTGTGATCTGCACAAAAGAGAATAATTAATAACTCTTTAGCGTACAGCAGCAATAACGATGTGTGGCTTAATTGTCATATTAATAAGTAATTCTCGTATATATATTTTGCATTTCATTTATTTACAATTTAATTTATGGTAGAGAAAAATATAATGAATAGAAACGATAAAACATTGAATATCATTGAAGAAAATAAGATGTACTTATTTATTTCATAGCAGTTATATTGCAGAATTTTAATTTTAAACACAAGATATAGGAATAATGAAAAGATCGATATGGGGAAATTTTACCTTTTCTTTCACAGCAACGTTTCGTATATTCCAAAGGAATTCAAAAATTCCGATTAACAATGCGCACCCACAACCGATTATTAAAACGAAAAATACGCCACCGACTTTTGCTAATCCTAATTGGGATGTAATAACATTTTCTGAGTCAACTTTTTTACACTTTTTACCCCCTCTCTCCACCCACCATTTATTTTTTAATTTCTCCAATATACCTTTTTCATCGAGCCATAAGATCGCATGATTAATCGACGTTCTGTACGGAGAATCTGCGAAAAAAATAAATGATAACTCGCTTGTATAAAAAAGAAAAATGGATAAAAACAATAATCAGTAATGATCATCTGAATAATTGTACGAATGTCATGTTTTTTCTTTTTTTATTTAAAATTAACTTTCACACTTACTACGCGGTAAAGCTATTCCGAAGCCTTTAATGTTTATGAGCCCTCCTATCTTCTGGACTCCGCAGTTTCGTTCCATTATGTATTCAAGTGTTGTGCTCTCTATAAGATAAGCGTACTGTCCTTTGTTTTTCAAGACGCGATCCACACCTGTAACACGTGATAGAAAAAACATTTGAGAAAGAAAACTTAAAAGATCCAAAAAGATTGCTTCTTTTAGAATCATTACTTTCTTAAGAATTTTGTTCACCTATTTAAAGCAAAAAGCAATTATTACTGGAAATATTTAGATATTTTGCTGTTTCTGTAAAGATAAAATATCTTGGAAAGAAACAAAAAATTGGGTAGTGTCTGCATAAATAGAATAACTTACCTTCACTGACGCTATTGACAAGCACGCTTGGTCTCGCTTCGATCATTGTTGCATACATGCGGTTATATGTCAAATAATTTGAGTCCTGATAATTAATATTAATAATATGTAAACATATTGAATAAATGCACAATATTGAAATATAACGATAATTGTTACTGATAACGATAATTGTTACGTACTCTGAAAAATGCTGCTGTCGCACCACCTGCGATAGCACCATACTTGATTTTTGTTTGTTTGGCCAAATCTTCTATTTTTTTAATTGGTGTATCCATTTTATTCATCGTAAGAAAGGCTGCTAGATTAGCTGTATATGATGAGATCATGATAAGCGAGAAGAACCACCACACACTCGTGAGCATTCGAATAGACGGCGCCCTGAAAATAATTAATAAATGCTAAACAAATTGCAAATAAATTTGAATTTTAAACATGAAAGCGCAAAATTTGATATATAATAGTTTCTAATAATGAATAGATAAAAAAATACTGAATAATGAATAGATAAAAATATCAAACAGACCAAAATTAAGTGATTAAATCGTCAGTAAAAGATTACAATGCTCAATAAAAGCATATAAATGCATCTCTACTACTTAAATCAAAATTATTGAAATTTATAAGTACACAATGCTAAAAAAAATACTACAAAGTATGTATATTATATATACATAATGAACGACTTAAAAATAATACAAAATTATATAAAAATTATATCAAATTTTATTTTTTTAAATAAAATTTTTAATACTCTTAGCATGTATGTATTTACTGATAATATTAAGAAAGTACTTTGGAAGTATATCGACGCCTTGATGCATAAGAGAGCTAATGGTTAGATAGAACGAATTTTTCATGTTGAAATTGTTCTCCAAATTATCAGGATCAGAATTGCAGGGATGCGGATTATTCCATTCACCTGGCGACATTCTTTAAAAGAGCATTACATAAAAAATAATTACATTAACTTACTAAACATTATTGTCTGCAGCAATAATTTATTTTTGCGTTTATCATTGATTTTTTAAAATATTTATTTAGGGGATAATTTCTTCTATCATAATTGTGCATATTTCGAAAATAGATGAATAAATAAATCTTACCGTGCTTGAAAAAATAACATTATGGATATGACGAGATAAGCTGTCGCCATATAAATCCAAACGTCAATACTTAATGGACGAACAAACCAAAATAAGTGTATTTCCATCTCTTCTGGCTTACTAAATAAAAGACTTATACCTATATATAGTATAAATTAAGTAAGTATAATATTGTTACAATCAAATTTAGATAATAAGTTGTAAACTTAAATTTTATTAATGTTAATATATTAATATAATATATTAATGTTGATATATTTTGGCAAATATTTCGCCCAAAAATATTATTACCGACAGTCATGAATGGCATGGTGAAATCCACAGCGGATTCCCGCATAGAATTTATCGTTATATCGCTGATCGCTAAATCGGACTTCTAAAAAAAAAAGAAAAATAATTATAATAAGTTATTAAGAAAAACAACAAAATCAAGTAGGCGTATTGTCTATTTTTGTGAAAGATAGAAAATAGCATCGAATGGGAATGCTAAATAATGGATAATTAAGATGATTTTAAACAAGACATTTTTGAAATTTAGTAATTTTTTTATTATTAATTTTATATTTTTATATTTAGTAAGAAAACAATCGTTCACTTAACATTTTTATTCTACGTTTATTAATTAATTAGAATTTTATTCTGCTTAAACAGATCGATAAAAAGAAAGATTTAATATATCAGTTTAATTCTTTTTGAACAAAATTTTTGTAAATACAAAATGTCTTACACGATCTAGAAGGCGCTTGATTAGGCCGTTCCAGCTTCTCGTCTTTCGGTTGTAGAACCCGTTCGGACCGTTTATAACTTCATAATAGAATTTAAATTTGAGTCTTTGTGAGAGATGTTCGATCAAATCGATACAGAAACCTTCGTAGCGTTTATTGCCGATTAAAACTCCTCTGTTTATGCCTTCAGGGACTTCCATTACATAAGGCTCACCCTGAATCGAACGGAAAACAGAATTTATATGTATATGTTTTCGAAAACCTCGGAGTTTAATATTGCATATTTTTTTTCATTTTTACATAGATTTAGCAGAAAATAATTAGATTTGTTATGAAGTTTTATGATAAAGTTTTTTATTATAGATTTCATTGATTTTCCTATAGTCTCAAATTCAAATATAAAAATACTTTCGTTCTTTATGTCATTAGTAGATTTTTTTTTTTTTTTTTTTTTTTTTTAAGGTATTATTTATTTTTGTAATATAAAGCATCGAAACAAAATTATTTATTAAATGTAATGTTTTTTATTCAATTTACTTTTTGTTTATTCGGAATATCTTTTTTTTTTAGACTGAATATAATTATATAAGATTTGCACTTGTTGCAGTTAACGAGATCTAAAATTTAAAATATTGTTATTTTGACAGCTAATATGATTTATTTATGTAAATCAATTTTAGTATAATCGTGTGTCGTAATAATATGACATTACTAACTACTTTGATGCTAATTGCAAATGTTTTTTCTTGAATTGATATATTCAAATAGCTGATATAGTCAAGTTTTTCTTCAATTCGAATAGGATGTAGACCATTAATGTCCCAGAAAGCTTTTTGAACTATATTTCGACGAAAATCCAGTATTTGAATGTTAAACTCTCGTCGATGACCATATTTATCAATATTCATGGAGCCTGTTATCTTCCCCATTTTCGACAACTGTAACGAAAATTCACTTACAATTAGTTCTATACACACATAATAAAAATTGTAAAATATTTAGCACAAAATACGATTATTTCAGTTTTAATAGAGCAGTGAAAATTAGTGGAATTTGTGCCAATTATTTCCAACAGACTTAATGCAATATAAAACAATTTCGGAATATTTAGCAGACGTGCCGGTTGTATTTTTGAACTTCCTTCAGGGCAATAAATAAATAGATTTAATTTAACAATTAACGAATAAAAATGAATTTTTTTGAAACACTTTCATGAAATATTAACTTATCAGTCATGTTTTAAAATTTTGTTAAGTCTATAAAATTATAAAGAGCAAGAACAAAGACCAAGCTTATATTTTTTATCTTTATATTTATTATAATAAGAAAAAGAAAAACATGGAAGAATTTACCTGTCGCATAACGCTCGTAATATTGGGTCCCGCTTGATACTTTCCATTTTTTTTACAAGAGAGTGATACAGGATCAATTATTATAGATTCCTTGACGTCAGTGTTCCTCGAATTTAGGGACTCCATTGCTTTGTTTAGCAAAAATACTGCATCATAGAGAACAGCCGACTCTATCTGCATCGAAATTACAAATAGTCATATGTAAAATAACTAATTTTATGTAAATACCAAAACGTGAAATTAACAATTAATTGCGCATATTGAGATAGATAAGTCGTTTTTCGTTATACAAACTCGAAATTTTTATACTTATAATTAACATCTTTCAATTAAAATACATTTGTTATTTGTCAAATAAATTATCCGATAATTTATTTACGAAAAATAGACGTTATAAATTTAATGAATGAGTCAAAAAGCTTTGTCACGAATAATCTTTGTTTCTGTGCATTTTTACAATATTTAAGAGTTCAGTATGTGGTGAAAAATATAAATTTTAAGTATATTATAACGGATATATATCTTGCTTATTAAAATATCTTGCTCTTTAAAAGTTATCTGTTTAAAAATTATATTTACCGAATCAACTCCTTCTACATCTTTGTGCCTTAAGCTCAATCCGATAATATTGGCATTGGTGCCATTTCGTATTTCGGAGATAGGTAGTTTGGATGAATCCTATAATTTTTCAATAGAAAGGTTAAAAACGATTTACATCATATGTTTTTTGTTCATTTAAAAAATTCAAAAATTGCATATAACATAATTTTTTAAATCTATCTTTGACACAACTTCTCACAAATTGTTCGATAGATTCTTCAATATATATAAGTTATATAGTTTTCTCAATAATGCAACAAAACTGTTTGAATTGTTATATACATATTTTTTTGTTTATTATCTCTTATAATTTTTCAACATTAAATATAATTCTAATTTTCTTTCTCGTCATCTATAATCTTACTGTATTTATTTTCATATAATAATGTTTATGTGATACTTTCCAGATATGTTATGACAAAATTGCAGTAATCCGCAAGCAGTTTGACTTCTTTCGCATCATTGAGAACGCGAACAATATTTTTCGGCTCGACATCGATGATCACATTGCAAATAGATAAAGAGCGTATCTCTTTAAGTATCGGGCGATAATCTTCATTGCTCAGTTGCCGAATTGTAATGAGATAATTTTTTTTTCGTCTTATCGTCAAAGCCTTTTGAATGCGCGAAAGTCCATCATCGTTTTCGTAAATCGCCACGAAGCCTCGCCATTTCAACGAGTCAACAACGTCGGCGATAGCCTAAGGCAATTTTAATCAGGTGTAAAAGTTTTGATACAAAAATAATATTACTATGATTTAACATATATTATACTTTACATGCTTTTTTGTTGATATACATATTATATATTCTTCGAAGATATGAATCGCGCAAAATTAGAATTCTTACAGGTATACGTTGCAATAGTCGAACACTAAAAACCCTGATAATGCTCGCTTTATAATCGAATCTAGAAAATTGCTTTCTGACTGTAAAATATTTTTCTTCTATGACGACTGACCTGACTGACCATCTCGCTGTCCGGGAATACATTTATGGTCATTGACGGATTATTATCTGCCTTTGTTTTCGCCTTTGATCTCTTGTTTTCGCGCCAAACGTATTCGATGTGTGGTATGTTATATCGCGAAGTAATACTCGCGACTGTTCCGCGAGTATACGGACTTGATGGTCCGAAAATAGCTGCCACACCTTCCTCGAGGAGCTCACAGGCTATAGAGAAGGGAATACAACAAATAAGCAGATATAAATTGCCATAAAAGCAGAAATTAAATAGTTGAAGCTTTGTTCGCGATCATTGATTTTTCATATTCGTTTACTCACTAGCTGCTGCAGTTTTAAAACTATCGGCATCTATGTATTTAGTGACAGGGATGAATTCGAACGCAGGTGCAAGGTGTTCGTATTCTGTCTCAGAGATTGCTTTTAGAAATGCCGACATATGATCCTCATCACCTTTGTGAAAGATTGCACCTGATATATAATACAGCTCAATATGTTATTTGTACTTAGAAAGGGTTAAATAATTAAGTATTAGAATTTTTTCTAAATTATAAAAAAAAGAAATGTTATTGTACATTTTTAATATATTTTTTGCATGAAAAATTATTATCTTTTTATTTGTACTATTAATTATGAGATTTCTGCATACATAATTTTGATGTTTGTGTAATTATGAAATTCAATAAGTGTGATTAATTTTTTGAATATATTTATATTTTGCAATTAATGATTTAAAAAATCGGCATATATATATTTATTATTGTGTCCGCGAATAGTGTATGACTTAATAGCTCTGATGTGATACATACAACTTGCAATTTAATTACATTTACGTTATACGTGTTGGATCAATATTAACAAGTCAGTTTTGACAGGAGTGTCAATGCTGAAAATATGTAGGATATATTTCTTTGTTAAAAAACTATTTTTTTTATAAATCACACTTTTTTTACTTTATTCTATAAACATATATTATGTATGTATTATTTATAACCTGTTATTAAGAGAAAAACAGAGTGACAATTTTTTTTGATTTTATTTGTGACTTTTTTCTTTTTAATTTTAAACATATCTGAAGTCACGAAATAAAGCAATATATTAGAATATATTTTTATTAAATGATATCAGTAAATTAGATGAATTTTAGTTTTTATGTGTTAAATTTCTTATTAAATCTTTTTTGAATAAAATTAAATTATTTATATATATTATTATGTAAATACTGTAAATTATTCGTAAATATTTTTCTGAACTATTTTTCTAGAGTGAGTATATATTACTTACCAATTTTGATAGGTCGCGTGATATTATGACTGCATGTAGCCAATATTAACAACATTAATGCAATTAAAAAGATACACTTTCGTGGATCCATTTTAATAAGTAATCTGCAAAATAGAGAGATTTTAGCTGCAACTTGTGCACTATTTATTGTCTCTGACTTAGATCAACAAAATTAATAGCGCAATATCAAATGTTTGTGTACCTGTACGCTAGACGACTTGATTACTCGAATGTTATAAACTAATTAAAGTATGACGTCTAGATGTGTCGATATATGGAACTTTCATTTCCTATATTACACGCGAATATTTCGTGTTTTTTACGCCAGATGGCATATATCAATAAATTTTTATTTTTGTTTCTTTTAATTTTTTCTTTTGTTTCTAAGTTTTAGTAATTATTGTTTCGTTTTCAATATGTATTTACACAACTGCATATTTTATCGATGAGTAATATTGCGTAGAATTTTAATTAAGTTTTAAATATTTTAAGGAATTCATTAAAGTAATATAAAGATTATAGTCATAATATTTATAGAAATTTTTATGAACATTATTCACTTTAATGAAAAAAATGGGTAATGTGGTGAATTGCGGTTAAATGTTTAGTTGTAGATGTATGTGTGATAATACTGATTAATATTGATCCAACACGTATAACGTAAATGTAATTAAATTACAAGTTGTATGTATAACATCAGAGCTATTTAAAGTCGTGATTTGTTTATATATTAATGATGCATATTAAGAAGAAAAAATTATGTATAAAATTAAATAAAATGATAAAATTTTAACACTCTTTTGTATGTAATTAGAATATAATTAGAGTTATGTAATCGTTTATTTAGATTTTTTATAGTTATAATAAATTGAAGAATAAATAATTCTGTCTGCAGTTGTAATAGGTAATGTCTCAAAAAAGATATAAAACTTATAAAGCCAAGCATGATTTAATTGAAATAATTTTTATAATATAATTAGGAATTTTAACGAGTTAAACATTATGAGAACAGAATAGAAATATTTGTGTCCTAAAAATTTTATCAGTTTTACCTTAATATCTGTGATACAAGCATGTATCAGCAACTAGATTTTTACATTGTTTTGATGCAATGCACTTGCAATTCGATTGGACGAGCTAACTGAAATCTTCGTTTGATAGAAATTCCTGGAACTATTAAGAGCAAAAATCAATGGAACTATCCCACATTCAGCGTTTCACATCTGATGTGATTTCGCATTTACTGATCTGAATTTGAAGTGAACCATTCTATATATTTTCGGCTTGAGAATCATGTTGTACCGATATTATCGTACATTTTGTTCTAGTAGCAAAATATAAATGTACTTTTTAAAATTTTCTTAATCATCAATATTCTCACGGATTAATTAAAATTTCATAAATATTTTCTCGCGTGCATCTTTTTAAAATTTATTGAAATAATTAACAATATTTTATTGTTATAATTTAAAAAAATTGTAAAAGAAAGCCAAGATTGTATTGCAGTTAATGCAAACAATTTGTTTTCTATTATTTCTTATTTTTTATTTCGTATTTATTATTAAAACAATTTTGCTGTAAAAGTTTGTGAACAATTTAGTGCATTTAAATTGATTATCAACATATTCAGTTGATATTATCAATACAAATGCATCATCTTGATAATTTTTATAATTTATTTAATATAAATCAACAAAATAGTGCATTTGCATTAATTATAAACATAATTTATTTAAATATTATTAATACAAATGCACTATCTTGCTGATTTATATAATTTATTTAACATGTCAAGATTTGTATTGATATTATCAAATCGACTTTATTGTAGAGTTATATTAATTGCTTTATGTGATTTTACTGACAGAAAATTTAATTTAATATACTACATTTATATTCAATTACGTAATAACATATTATTAACCTTATATTTAATCAAAGTGAATATTTAATTGCTTAAGGCGAGTTAATGTATAATTAATTTACTGAAATTTTTCAAAGGTATCGTCCTCTTGAAAAAAATATTTCAATTTTATTAATAATGTCATTGAATGAACAAAAAATTAAACTGCATCGATGTTGTTGATTCAACAGTATATTTTTCTCAGTGTACACATCTTTATTATTTTTACAATTCTATATTATAATTATTCCCTTGTATAGAATTCTGAAAATGCGATAATTTTCAATTTTATTTTAGTTAGCCTTACAGCGCAATTAATTAATCTTACGATCATTGCTCCGATTATTTGTGTTATCGAATTTATCGAGCATGTCAAGACGTAAAAAGGAACCAACGATAGAACGAGCTGTAGATGCAGCTCTACCGATTCCACCTTCGGTAGAACTTGCGCCGCTGCTGCTCTTACCAATTTTAACAGGTTTCGTCTCTGCCCAAATATTCACCGCGAACTTTAGCTCTGCTATTAATGCTTCTTTCGGTGTGATCTGCACAAAAGAGAATAATTAATAACTCTTTAGCGTACAGCAGCAATAACGATGTGTGGCTTAATTGTCATATTAATAAGTAATTCTCGTATATATATTTTGCATTTCATTTATTTACAATTTAATTTATGGTAGAGAAAAATATAATGAATAGAAACGATAAAACATTGAATATCATTGAAGAAAATAAGATGTACTTATTTATTTCATAGCAGTTATATTGCAGAATTTTAATTTTAAACACAAGATATAGGAATAATGAAAAGATCGATATGGGGAAATCTTACCTTTTCTTTCACAGCAACATCTCGTATATTCCAAAGAAATTCAAAAATTCCGATTAACAATGCGCAACAGCAACCAATCATCAAAACGAGAAATACGCCACCGACGTTTGCTAATCCTAATTCGGATGTATTAACACTTTCTGAGTCAACTTTTTTACACTTTCCACCGCCTCTCTCCACCCACCATTTCTTTTTTAAGTCTTGCAAAATTCCTCTTTCACCGAGCCATAAGATCGCACGGTTAATCGGCGTTCTGTACGGAGAATCTGCGAAAAAAATAAATGATAACTCGCTTGTATAAAAATAAAAAATGAATAAAAACAATAATCAGTATTGATCATCCGTATAATTGTGCGAATGGAATATTTTTTTCTTTTTTTATTTAAAATTAACTTTCACACTTACTACGCGGTAAAGCTATTCCGTAACCTTTATTGTCTATGAGTCCTCCTATCTTCTCGATTTCGCAGTTTCGTTCCATTTCGTATTCAAGTGTTGTGCTCTCTATAAGATAGGCGTACTGTCGTTTGCCTTTCAAGACACGATCCACACCTGTAACACGTGATAGAAAAAACATTTGAGAAAGAAAACTTAAAAGATCCAAAAAGATTGCTTCTTTTAGAATCATTACTTTCTTAAGAATTTTGTTCACTTATTTAAAGTAAAAAGCAATTATTATTGGAAATATTTAGATATTTTGCTGTTTCTGTAAAGATAAAATATCTTAGAAAGAAACAAAAAATTGGGTAGTGTCTGCATAAATAGAATAACTTACCTTCCCTGGTGCCATTGACAAACACGCTTGGTCTCGCTTCGCTCATTGCTACATACATGCGTTTATATGTTGAGTAATTTGAGTCCTGATAATTTTAATCCAATATCATTTTATGATTAATATTAGTAATATATAAACATATTAAATAAATGCACTATATTGAATTATGTCATAATTATAAATAAATTTAATACAATGAACAATTAAAATATAGCGATAATTGTTTCTAACGTACTCTGAAAAATGCTACTGTCGCACCACCTGCGACAGCACCATACTTGATTTTTGTTTGTTTGGCCAAATCTTCGACTCCTTTAATTGGTGTATCCATCTTGTCAACCGTAAGAAAAGCTGCTAGATTAGCTGTATATGATGAGATCATGATTAGGGTAAAGAACCACCACATACTCGCGAGCATGCGAATCGACGGAGCTCTGAAAATAATTAATAAATTCTAAACAAATTGCAAATAAATTTGAATTTGAAACATAAAAAGCGTACAAAATTTGAAACATAATAGTTTTTAATAATGAATAGATAAAAAATATAGAATTAAGTGATTAAATTGTCAGTAAAAGATATACAATGCCCGATAAAAACATATAAATTTATATCTCTACTATTTAAATCAATTATTGAAATTCATAAGTACACAATACTAAAAAAATACTACAATTAATATATTGTATATATACATAACGAACCCTTAAAAATAATATAAAATTATACAAAAATTATATAAAAGTTTTATTTTAAAAAAGCTTAGCTAAATCTATATATGTATTTACTGATATTAATAAGAAAGTACTTTGGAAGTATATCGCAGCCTTGTTGCATAAGTGAACCAATGGTTAGCCAGAACGAGTTCTTCATATCGAAACTATTCTCTAATTCTTCAGGATCAGAATTGCATGGATGCGGGTTATCCCATTCACCTGGCGACATTCTTTAAAAAAGAATTACATTAAAAAATAATTACATCAAATTATTAAACATTATTGTCTGCAGCAAATTTTTTTTTTGTACATCATTGATTTTTTAAAATATTTATTTGGGGGATAATTTCTTCTATCATAATTGTGCATATTTCAAAAATAGATGAATAAATAAATCTTACCGTGCTTGAAGAAATAACATTATGGATATGGCGAGATAAGCGGTCGCCATATAAATCCAAACGTCAGTACTTAATGGACTCAAAAACGAAAATAAGTCTGGTTTCTTCTCTTCTGGCTTACTAAATAAAATACTTATACCTATATATAGTATAGTATAAATTAAGCAGGTATAATATTCTTTCAATTGCATTTAAATAATATGTAAACTTAAACTTAGTTAATGTTAATATATTAATATATTATATTAATGTTATAAATATTACCAATATAAAATATAATATTATTATATAAATATTACCAAGAGTCATGAATGGCATCGTGAAGTCGACAACGGATTCCCGAGCATAAGTTATCGTTAAATCACAGATCGCTAAATCGGCTTCCTGCAAAAGAAAGATAATTGTAATAATAAATTATTAAAAAGAACAAAATCGAGTTGGCGTATTGTCTATTTTTGTGAAAGATAGAAAATTATTTAGCATCGGATGGGAATGCTAAATAATGAATACTTAAGATAATTTTAAAGTAGATATTTTTGAAACATAATAATTTTTTTATTGTTAATTTTATATCTTTATATTTAGTAAGAAAATAGTCGTTTACTTTACATTTTTATTCTACGTTTATTTAAAATAAAAAATGTTTGCTGCTTAAACAGATCGATAAAAAGAAAGATTTAATATGATCAGGTTAAATCTTTTTAAACAAAATTTCTGTAAATACAAAATGTCTTACACGATCTAGAAGGCGCTTGATTAGGCCGTTCCAACTTTTTGTCTTTGGGTCGTAGCTACCTTGCGGACCGTCTATAACTTGATAATTGAATTTGAATTGTAGTCTTTGTGCAATGTAATCGATCAAATCGATGCAGTAACCTTCGTAGCGTTTATTCCCGATTAAAACTCCTCTGGTGATGCCCTCGGGAACTTCCATTACATAAGGCTCACCCTGAATCGAACGGAGAACAGAATTTATATGTATATGTTTTCGAAAGCCTCGGAGTTTAATACTGCACAATCTTTAAATTTTTATATAGATTTAGCAGAGAATAATTAGATTTATTATGAAGCTTTATCGTAAAGTTTTTTATATTATAGATTTCATTGATTTTCCTATAGTTTCAAATTCAAATATAAAAATACTTTCTCATGTCATTGGTAGGTTTTATTTATTTTTTTTTTTTTGTATCACGCTGATTATGTATTATTTATTTTTGTAATATAAAGCATTGAAACAAAATTATTTATTAAATGTAATGTTTTCTGTTCAATTTATTTTTTGTTACTTGGAATATCTTTTTTTTAGACCGAATGATATAATTATATAAGATTTGCACTTGTTGCAGTTAACGAGATCTAATAATTTGAAATATTATTTTGACAGCTAATATGACTTATTACTGTAAAAATCAATTTTAGTATTATCGTATGTCGTAATAATATGACATTACTAACTACTTTGATGCTAATTGCAAATGTTTTTTCTTGAATTGATTTATACAAATAGCTTTCGAGTTCTTCTTCATTACGTATAAGATGTAGACCATTAATGTCCCAGAAAGCTGTTTGAACTATATTCGGACGAAAATCCAGTATTTGAATATTGAATTCTCGTCGATGACCATATTCATCAATATTCATGGAGCCTGTTATCTTCCCCATTTTCGACAACTGTAACAAAAATTCACTTATATTTAGTTCTATACATACATATATTGTATAGTAAAAGTTTTAAAATATTTAACACAAAATATGATTATTTTAGTTTCAATAGAGCAATGAAAATTCATGGAATTTGTGTCAATTATTTCCAACAGATTGAATGCAATATGAAACATTGCCGAATATTTAGCAGACGTGCCGGTTGTATTTTTGAGCTTTCTTCAGCGCAATAAGTAAATAGATTTAATTTAACAAACGATTTTAATTAAACAAATAAAAATTTTTTTGAAACATTTCTGAAATATTAACCTATCACTCATGTTTTAAAAATTTTGATAAGTCGATAATATTTTAAGAAGCAAGAACAAGGACCCAAACGTATATTTTTTATCTTTATATTAATTTATTATAATAAGAAAAAGAAAGACGTGAAAGAACTTACCTCTCGCATAACGCTCGTAATATTGGGTCCCGCTTGATACTTTACAGTTTCTTCACAAGAGAGTGATACAGGATCAATCGTTATAGATTCCTCGATATCAATGTTCCTCGTATTTAGGGTCTCCATTGCTTTGTTTAGCAAAAATACTGCATCATAGAGAACTGCCGACTCTATCTACATCGAAATTACAAATAGTCAAATAATGAAATTTCTAAAGTGTCTGCCTTAGTTTAAATTTTGTCTAATATAAAATAGCTACTCAATTCAATGTAAATATCAAAACGTGAAATTAACGATTAATTGGGATAGATGAGTCGTTTCTCGTTACACAAACTCGAAATTATTATACCTATAATTAACATATTTCAATTAAAATACATTTGTTATTTGTCAAATAAATTATTCAATAATTTATTTACGAAAAGTAAACATGTTATAAATTTAATGAATGAGTGACCAAAAGCTTTGTGACGAAAAATTTTTGTTTCTGTGCATTTTTGCAGTATTTGAGAGTTCAATATGTGGTGAAAAATATAAATTTTTAAATATACTATAAAGGATATATATTGTTTATTACTCTTAAAATTATCTGTTTAAAAATTATATTTACCGAGTTAACTCCTTCTACATCATTTTGCCTTAAGCTCAATCCAGTAATATTAGCAGTGGTGCCATTTCGTATTTCAGAGATAGGTAGTTTGGATGAATCCTATAATTTTTCAATGGAAAGATTAAAAACGATAGATCATATATTTTTTGTTCATTTAAAAAAATCAAAAATTGCGTATAACATTTTTTAAATCTATTTTTGACACAATTTTTTCTCACAAATTGTTCAATAGATTCTTCAATATATATAAGTTATATAGTTTTCTCAATAATGCAACAAAACTGTTCGAATTGTCATATAAATATTTTTTGTTCACGATCTCTTATAATTTTTCAATATTAAATATAATTCTAATTTTCTTTCTCGTCATCTATAATCTTACTGTATTTATTTTCATATAATAATGTTTATGTGATACTTTCCAGATATGTTATAACAAAATTGCAGTAATCCGCAAGCAGTTTGACTTCTTTGGAATCATTGAGAACGCGAACAATATGTTTCGGCTCGACATCGATGATTATATTGCATATAGATAAAGAGCGTATCTCTTTAAGTATCGGGCGATAATCTTCTTCATTGCCCAGTTGCCGAATTGTAATGGGATTATCCTTTTTCCGTTTTATCGTCAAAGCCTTTTGAATGCGTGAAAGTCCATCATCGTTTTCGTAAATCGCCACGAAGCCTTGCCATTTCATCGAGTCAACAACGTCGGCGATAGCCTAAGGCAATTTTAATCAGATGTAAAAGTTTCGATACAAAAATAATATTACTATGATTTAACATATATTATACTTTACATGCTTTTCTGTTGATATACATATTATATATTCTTCGAAGATATGAATCGCGCAAAATTAGAATTCTTACAGGTATATGTTGCAATAGTCGAACACTAAAAACCCTAATAAGTTGCTTGCTTTATAATCGTATCTAGAAAATTGCTTTCTGATTGTAAAATATTTTTCTTCTATGACGACTGACCTGACTGACCATCTCGCTGTCCGGGAAAACATTTATAGTCATTGACGGGTTAATATCTTCCTCTGCTTCCGCTCTTGATCCCTTGTTTTCGCGCCAAACGTATTCGATATGCGGTATGTCATACCGCGAAGTAATACTCGCCACTATTCCGCGAGTATATGGACTTGATGGTCCGAAAATAGCTGCCACACCTTCCTCGAGGAGCTCACAGGCTATAGAGAAGGGAATACAACAAATAAGCAGATATAATTTGCCATAAATGCAGAAATAAAATAGTTGAAGCTTTGTTCGCGATCATTGATTTTTCATATTCGTTTACTCACTAGCTGCTGCAGTTTTAAAACTATCGGCATCTATGTATTTAGTAACAGGGATGAATTCGAACGCAGGTGCAAGGTGTTCATATTTTGTCTCAGAGATTGCTTTTAGAAATGCCGACATATGATCCTCATCACCTTTGTGAAAGATTGCACCTGATATATAATACAAGTTCAATATGAGTTAATTTAACTTGGAAAGGATTATATAATTATGTATTAGGATGTTTTGAATTAAATAAAAAGGAATTGTATTGTATATTTTTAATATTTTTTTTGTGTAAAATTATTATCTTTTTAATTGTACTATCAATTATTTCTGCATACATAATTTTGATGTTTGTGTAATTATGAAATCCAGTAAGTGTGATTAATTTTATGAATATATTTATATTTTGCAATTAATGATTAAAAAATATCGGAATATATATTAATTATTGTATTCGCAAATAGTATATGACTTAATAGCTCTGATGTTATATATACATCTAGTAATTTAATTGCATTTACGTTATACGTGTTGGATCAATATTAAATAACGAATAACATACATGCTAAGTCAGTTTTAACTGAAACGTCACTGCTGAAAATATATAGGATATATTTCTAATTGTTCAAAAACTGATTTTTTTTATTAATCACACTTTTTTAACTTCATTATTTAAACATATATTATGTATGTATTACTTATCTTAACATGTTATTAAAATAGAAAAGCAGAGTGACAATTTTTTCTTTTTAATCTTAAACATATCTAAAGTCACGAAATGAAGCAATATATTATAGAATATTTTTTAATTAGAAGATGTCAGTAAATTAGATGAATTTTAGTTTTTACTTGTAAAATTTCTTATTAAATTTTTTTTTGATAAAAATTAAATTTTTTATATTATTATTAACACAGAAAACAATATAAATTATTCGTAAATATTTTTTTCGAACTATTTTTCTAGGATGGGCATATTACTTACCAATTTTAATAGGTCGCGTGACACCATTACTGCATGTTGTTAATAATAACAACGTTAATGCAATTAAAAAGAGACACTGTCGTGGATCCATTTTAAAAATTAATCTGCAAGATAGAGATAGATTTAGCTGTAACTTGTGCAAAATTTATTGTCTCTGAATTAGATCTACAAAATTAATAGCGCAATATCAAATGTTTGTGTACCTGTACGCTAGACGACTTGATTACTCCAATGCTATAAACTAATTAAGGTATGAACTCTGGATGTGTGGAAATATGGGACATTCATTTCGCTTATTACATGCGAATAATTTGTATTTTTCACGCCAGATGGCATATATCAATAAATTTTTGTTTTTCTTTTAATTTTTTCTTTTTTTAAATTTTCCAAGATTTAGTAACTATTAATTATTTCTTTTTCAATATGTATTTACACAACTGCATATTTTATCGATGAGTAATATCGCGTAGAATTTTAATTAAGTTTTAAATATTTTAAGGAATTCATTAAAATAATATAATATAAAGATTATAGTCATAATATTTATAGAAATTTTTCGAATATTATTCACTTTAATGAAAAAAATTGTTAATATGCTGTATTGAGCTTGTATATATAGTTGTAGATGTATGTGTGATTTGTTTTGCATATATCAATGACGCATATTAAAAAGATAAATGTTATATATTAAATTAAATAAAATGATAAAAATTTAACACTTGTATATAATTTGAGTTATGTAATCGTGTATTTAGATTTTTTATATTTATAATAAATTGTGAAATAATTATGTGCGCAGTTCTAATAGATAATGTCTCAAAAAAGAAATAAAACTTATAAAGCCAAGCGTAATTTAGTTGAAACACTTTATAATATAAGTAGGAATTTTAACGGGTTAAATATTATGAGAACAGAATAGAAATATTTTTTGTGTCTTAAAAATGTTATCAATTTTACCTGAATACTTGTGATACAAGCGTGTATCAGCAACTATATTTTTACATCGTTTCAATGCAATGCACTTGCAATTCGATTGGATGAACAAACTGAAATCTCCGTTCGATAGAAATTTCTAGAACTATTGAGAGCAAAAATCAATGGAACTATCCCGCAATCAGCGTTTCACATCTGATGTGATTCCATGTACTGATCTAAATTTGGAGTGGACCGTTTTATATATTTTCGGCTTGAGAACCATGTTGTACCGATATTGTCGTACGTTCTGTTTTAGTGACAAAATATATATGTATATTTTTAAAATTTTCTTAATTATCAATATTCTCACGCATTAAATAAAATCACGTACATATTCTTGCGCGCCGTCTTTTTAAAATTTATTAAAATGAATAATTAAAGCTATTTTTTGTTACAATCTAAAAAATTGTGAAAGAAAGCTAAGATTGTATTGCAGTTAATGCAAACAATTTATTTTCTATTATTTCTTATTTTTTATTTCTTATTTATTATTAAAACAATTTTGCTGTAAAAGTTTGTGAACAATTTGTGTTTCAAATATTTCTTATTTTACGAGTAAATCAAGAAGAAATTTGTTTTATATAGACATATATAACATACTTTACGCCAAGCTTTTGAACTATAACATGAAAAAAATTTAAGTATAATTTTTGGAACTTAAAATTTCTGCTCCCTCATTGTAACTATTGACTTATAGTAACAAAGCAAAAAAATATGTGAATTTTTTCTGTTGCATTGTATTTTTAGAAAAAAAATTTTTTTTTATACCATTAGGCGATATTAATATAAATAGAAAAAAACAATATTTTTGCTATATAACATAAAACATTTTATATAAAACTCGGTATAAAAATGTTTTGGCTTAATAGTAATACAAAAACGTCAGTATTGAAAAAGGAATTTTTGCATTTAACAATTATATTAAATTATAGCATTTTGCAAAAATTTTCTGTGAACTGATAATGAGAAATACACTTAGCACATACCATGTAGTGAAAATTAATGTATCAAGGAAAAAGCTCCGTTTGTTAATTCTAAGCGTATCTTTGGTGATACGCTCTTTTAACCGACATCTCTCGGTTAAAGACCATATATCTGCAGTCGATGAAGTAAATTTCATGTTGAACACCATTTCTGCTTGTTGGTAATACGTATAAGGATTATGAAGAATTTTATAAATGCGACGCTGTTTAATGTTTCAAAGTAATATTGAGTCACAGATCAAGTTAAACCAGAGAGACATGTACGAAATTTGCCAAAAAAGTAATTACATTAAATCTGTGGTATGCAACGTGTGGCAACACTAAAAAAAATCACACAAAACATATAGTCCAAAATAATATTAACCAATTGAAATTTTAGTTTATTTTAATTTTAATTGTATTAAAATAATTCATTAATCAAAATTAATCATTATATATGTATCGAGACTAATTTAATCGATTAACATTAATCATTAATCAGTGTAGAATCAATTGAAGCAAAGCAAACGATTAACACTTTATCATTAAATATAATCAGGATTTATTAAACCATGATTAGGTGTTAATCGAATAATCCAATTGATCAATTTAATGAATTTTTGAAATTAGTATATCTGGCGGATAAATACACATTGTTCTTTATAATCTGTAGAGTTGTGTTGCAATTTACATAAAACAAAATTTTATAACATCTTTTATGACGAGATGTACTAATACACACAAAAAAACATAATGACACATGAATGAACAAATCGAAACTTGTACTCTTTTGCAGGAAGAACCATATTATACGTTCTGCGTTCTTTTTTACGATTTTTTAATGCTGTCACATTGTACTATAGATTTAATCTTATTGATTTTCTGACAAATCTCATAGAAGTAAGAGAAATAACGACGCGTTTAATATGTTTGTTTACATTCTTAGCGATATGTCAACGACGTACAAACGTCGACAGAGAAATGATAACAATCTTTTGATCTATATGTGTCAGTTCTTGTCTCATTCCCGTTTACGATCCTTTTAGTGGGATACTTTTTGCTACAATGTAAAGGGTTGAGGGTGAAAGTGGGACAAGGACCGATGCGCGGAGAAATGAAAAGATTCATATCATTCTTCTGTTGACTTTCGTACGTTAAGATGCGCATTGCTCAAGTCTATCATTCATTAATAAAATTCCTCTATCTTGAGAGACTTGATTTTATCAAGTCTTCTCGTACAATCAGTCTGTTTATATCGGACGTAGATTTATATATTAAAAATTAATATTCATTATATCAATAGATTAATAAGCTTAAAAAAGAGACTTTATTCATATATATCTAAAATGACAGGAACCGCGTATGTTATTTTGCAAATATTTAGAATAAGAAAAAAATTTTTATATTTATAATGAGAAATGATTCATATCCAAAATAATCGAACAGTTTAAAGTGCTTTGTTCGAAATATAATATATATATATATATATATATTTCTTTGTGAGCATAAATTACAAAATTTTATTTGCAACAAATTTTTTCTATGTATAAAATTCTCGAAATAATTAAATTGTGTCAAATGGAACTTGCAATATATGTATTTACATATATTAACGCACACACACACATAAAATCCTTCAATCACTAAATTTATGGTTTTATATATGGATGTAGAGATTATGCATTGTAAAATATACACAGTACAATCTTTGTCATACTTTCACAAAGCAAACGCTGTTTCAGTCAACGTTTCAATTGTTTACTAAGCATATAACATTGCGACGTACACAAATGTTCGCAGAATAACATTTGTCTCGACAGCTCGGCAAACGCGACGATGTCATCGAGCAAAACGACGTACGTACGTGGTTGTGGGTAGCATATACCGTTGGTGTCGCTTGTCACGAACGGGGCTTCCATCCACCTCCTTGACGATGGAGAGGAGATACATTACACAAGGTCTTTAAACGGAAGTCTCGTACAAATAGGCAATCGGACAGTGCAAGCAATATCATTCAACGCGTATTAAGCGGTAAATAATTTGAGGATCGATATAACCTAAAGTCTCTATAAAATTCGCCTTCCTATAGGTATATGTATATATTTATTCGCGATGATCTGTTATTTATACAGAGATTAAAACACCGCAAAAATGCGCGGCAAATTCTTTTACGCATATTAAGATATTCTTCTCTTGCTGATGATTGAGATATTTAAAATATATAATATATGTATTTAAAAAGGAAACGATGTACTCATTCGAAAAACAATAAAAACGTAAGTATTATAAAATATAAATATAGAAATATTATAAATATTTTATAGTGCTTATCCCAGGTAGCAAGCTGACGTAATTAAACGTCAAAATGACGTTATTTTGATGTCAGTTTTTGCTACCAGGGATGGTTTTTATAAATTCTGGAATGAGTATATCAGGATTTTTTTTTTTTTAGATTTAGATAGAGAATTTTTGCAATCACATTTTTCATTTATTTGCTCGAAAGTTGAATGAATATTATGAAAATTGTGATGATACAGTTAACAGGGAATAATCTAATAAATATTTATAGATAAAAATTTTCATTTTACAAACTTTTTTAACAGCTAAAAATTCGAATTCGAAAATAAAATATCGGTGTTTTGACACCTTTCTCGTATAATTAGTTCGTAATATACAATTCCTCTTAGGATTGCAATTAAGGTTGACGCCGACGTTGATAGAGTAATTTTGTGTTTTTTTACACATCGCGTGTAAAAGAATGCGAAAACATCATTATCGTACATTACACTTTGCGATCTATTACGATACACAAGAATTTAATGATGCACTTCCTAGGTCGCGCGGGCGTCTGCATAATTATCGCGATAAGTAGCTTCTTCAGTTGCTTTTTTCTCCCTTAATCCACAATCCAAGTATTTACAATTTTATTGATTCACCACATAGTTGCAACGTGCGCAAAGTCAGCGCTGGGAGAGCCCCAGGTTAGCGGAAATTGTTAATTCTTAGTACCGACCGGCCGCATATTAGCACTGATTACAGTAGTTTCAGTAATAACCGAGCTTAGAGAGGCACCAACACACGTCCGTATACGCGGACGCATCTATAAGCGATATTTAAATCTCAAGAACCGAAAACCATTATTTTCCTGTAACGGAATCGCGTTACATTCCGATATTGTAATATCGTAGATGTGGAAAAAGTTCAATATCACGAATCAACGGGCAAAACTTCACTTCCGAAAGCGGTAAATGGATGAAAATGGAAATGCGCAGAGGAAGTAAGAAGGTAGTAGAACGCGCAGTAAAGTATCATGTAAGAGGAACGAACGTGCTGAAATATGAATATATCGAAGGAGAGAAAAATGCGAGAGAGAGAGGAAGGAAGAGATGCGAGAAAATAGCAAGAAGGCCGCACGAAAACGCTTATGTGGTGAATCGCGATGTTTCACGGTGAATTCATCCGTTGAGATTGAATCTTGCCTCGATTCCACAGATTCGCCTTATTTCGTTTTGGTTTCTTATTCGCTTATGTGCGATCATCGTCGTTCCACTTCCACTTGTTTTGCGTTATATCTCGGTATTTCGCGGCTTAAAAGAGCACTCGACATCTTTTCTACGACGAGAGGATGTATTTTAATGATATTGACAGAAAAAATACACGTCGAGTAGTTTAGAAACGAGATGCAAGATGGAATTGCATCGAATTAGAGTAAAATCGGTGAAATGCCGCAATATATTTATTTCGCATGTATGAGAAATGCGTAATATATATGTATAATCTAATCGTGCAATAAATTCATGTGTTAAGAAATTTCTGTGGGAACAATTTTGAAATTAACATTATTTCGCGCGAGGAAATTAAACTTCGATTGAAATTCTGTATAAGCAATTTGAAATATAATAGATTTTGTTTTTATTGTACGTTGTATGTTTGACACACTTGCGTAAGAGGCCGTCCGATGTCTGACAGATGGCATTCTTCATTTTTGTCACATTATTTATTGATGATTTTTCGAATGTCATGTAATCGAATATTTATATAGTGTATTGCTCGAAAAAATTCCTTTATAGGTGACAACATCTGCGTTCCAGATAAGCTCGACCGTCCGAGAGGTGCATATAAAGAGAGTATCAGGCTAACGTGAATTCATAATAACGGCGGATATTTTATTTATTTTGCCTTCGGTGTACGTACACAGTGTGAATTTGCAAATTATTAAGCACACTGGAGTCAAGAGTTACACGACAGTAATTGCTTTTCGTCTCTCTGGTGACACGCTCCATTTATTTAATAACCATCAATATATTCTAAACTCCCACTTCCTATATACAATGATTTTTATTTTCTCAACACGCATCTCTTATGCGTCGCGCACATCATTGACTACCGATTTATATTATATATATCCAGGGTGAGATATGTACAGAGAATATGCAACATGAATCGTGGACGGTTATTTAGCCCCGGCTCTCGAGATCGATAATCTGACAGATACATCCTACGCAGCATCGATTTATACCTTCCGCGGTGTACTTTATACATACATTAGAAATTCACGCGCGCACATCGGCCCCGTTTTCATCCTCGATTCACGCTCCGCAAGGATATGCTCTCTTCGTGTCAAGGTAACTGTACCGCAATATCGTTCCACATAACGACGCCGCGATAGGTACCTCGATACGACGCTTTACTGCTCGTTTTGTCCTGCAGTGCGGACTGTAGATTACGAGGATTAGGATCGCGCAATGAGCGTTCACGTGTATTTTTTTGGTCGATGATAACACGCTTGAGATAAGAGCACTCCATGTGTAAAACGGTACGAGCTCGTTTTTAGGGACCCCACGCAGTGTCCGAGATACTTAGGTAATACTTTAACGAATATAAGAATCTTTTGTAGCCAGAGGCAAGAGCGAATTATCTCTCGAAGGACGTCAAGAGATACCGAGGTACGCGATTTATGCAACCGCGGCTCGTATTATTCAATCGATTTGATGTAATGTTGAGTTGTATATAAGTGGATTCGCGCGATAAATAGGAAATAAAACATCATTGAACGACTTCCCGCACAGCGAAATTACTTGCTGCTACTTGTTGCTTCTTAATCGATTTTATTTTTATTTGAAAAATATTTTTTTTATAATTTTTTTAAATATTTTTTTTGTGGCAGAAAGAATATTATATAATTAGTTGTGGTTTCATGTTTTTTGGATTTATTTCTTTATGGCGGATAAAATTAACACGCCGCTATTTGCGCCCTAATCATCTTTATGTAAATTGATTGAAAATTCCAGAACATTATGCAAATTTGTTATCTTAATATCAATCAAAAATAATTTAATCAATTAAAAAAGTAATCAAAAGTTTTGCGATAAATGTCAAGTTGTCTTCGACTATCGGTAAACATTTTCTTGTTTAATGAAGGGTTTAATTTTTATCGATTGCGGAATAAAAAATAGAAACGCGAATACAATATTATACAGCCATTAAAAATTATCTCATGTGTAATTAGGTGACACTTTTAAGAATTTATAGCCATACCTTCGGATAATTATGCTCGAGACTTAATATCACAGACTTTCATGCAAATCGACATTCCTCGAGATTTTTTTTACCATGCTTGAAGTGTTTTTTATTTGCTTAGCGACAGCTCGAGAAAATTAGATACCGGTTCATCACCCATATTTCGCAAACAAAACGATATCAGAAAAACCTGTCCCGGTTAAGCCGTTTACGGTCGCGAAAATAATATAACGGTCACCATAAACGTGCGTATGCACGACTGGCCCCTAATCCATGAATGGTCAGGGGGGTCGTGTTTAATCACGTACACTCACCTACGTTGAAATGATTAATGAGCATTTAATTAGAACGGTGTGAGTGGGTGATCGCGTTTTCGATTACCGTTTGCGCTCCGTGAATGCAGCATGATGAATTACTAGGTCATTAAATAAAGATAACACTATCGATATTTAATCAGTATCACGCTCGCGGATCCTTGAAGGTTGAAAACGAGATGAAACATCCTAGCAGGATGTCAATTTCCTGGGAAAATCGGAGATTGTTAGGAATTTTTTTTAAAAGTTCAAGAATTTTTTCAAATGTTATGCTTTATAATTTAAATAATTAAAACCAGCAAATAGTCGTCTGTGTTCTTATTCTTTGAAAGGTGATATCTTACAAATATCATTCAAAATTATTCAGCTTGTACGATTAATTAATTCTAAAATTTATAATAATGCATATAATATACCTTATAATTTATTTTTTTCTATATGTCAAATCATATTCTTGTCTTTCCTAAAGATTTTTAATTATTAGTAGTGCTAATTAATTTTTCTCATGACTTTATTTCAGATGAGGAACACAAGTTCTGCAGTCTGAGAGGATGTGGAAGTCCTGGAGACATCGAACCACAGAGGAGCAGTAAGGTAATTTATTATTTTGGGATTGTACGTTAGAGTTTTTACGCCTCTTTTTAAAACGCTCGATTTTCGAAACAGATCTATTATTTTAGAATTTTTCTATATTTCTAACCATTTTCTTTCGTCTTCTAAAAAATTTCAATGATTAGCAACATTAATTATTTTTTACATAATTTTACAAATAGCTAGTTGAAAGTCTAATGTTATTGTCAAGTATTTAACATTTCACAAAACTCTACTCAGTTATTAAAATCAGATATCTATTTTATTAAACTTATAATCATTATAGCAGCATTAGATTATACCTTTTTCAAAAATGAAGCATCTTGAAGAGATAATATCGTTTTATTTGTACAATTATCGCAGGAAATTAATTTTTTATTTTACTATTTATCAATTAATCCGTTAAAGCCAAAGGACGATATTTTCTTTAACAGTTTAAGTAGACTGTAAATATGTATATAGTCAATATTTATGTGACATCGTGCGTCTCGATAATTCCTCTTTTTCACGCACTAAGTAGTGTGTTTCCACAAGGGCGACGCAAACATATAATAATCGACGACGAAATAAATTCTTTGCACACTCGTCGGGTTAGCTTCCAGTCGTTCGATGTTGGTTAATTTCGCGCCGGAGGCGGCGAACGCGTATACATACATGTCGCATTATATATACGATGATCGAAAGCGATTACGAAGGGGTGCATTGCTGCTGTTACTCGCGAAAGCGAGAGAGAGAGAGACTCGCCTCTCTTATCCGGCTCTTGTTACATGAGCGAATTATTCTGCGCGCAAGGGGCGCCCTAATGGCGCACGTGTGGACGGCCTTAATAATCGTAGCACGTCCCTATAGCGATTCGAGACGGTTCATATTGCCGTTGCTCCTGATTGCCAATAAACCCTTGGGCACGTTTTTAGGGTCGGATTATACAGTTTCGGCGAGGAATCTGAAATATAATGAGCGTCATTTGTACGCGATCGAAGCGTCTCCGCTAATATTTATCCCATCGCGAGAAATCAAATTTTGATATACGCAATTGAGGATTAATTTATTGCTACTTTATATCACATTTTTGGCTCTCACCAATTAGCAGAAAATTTATGTTTAAGATGAGAGTACTGATTTATTATTGTTGGTTTGGAGTAATGTCGTAAGTGCCACTCCGAGTTCTCAATAATAATTTTTAAAATAATATTGATTAGCCGGATAAATTATTTTAATGCGATTTTTGCATCTAATTGGGACTGTTCGGGTTGAACTATTTTTAATAATTTAAATTTATTGTTAGCGTATTTCGCCTTTTAATTTTGACATAATTATTTAATTTATTTTGACATTGTATTGCGACTTTTTATTAGAATTTTTATTTATATTTATTTATTTATTATAATGATTATTGCGCACTGAAGAAGACTGAGTACAGTCGAAACGTTTGTAATTGGTTTTTTTAAATTAAAGTTTTCCAAGATTTATAATAATTTTTTATTTGCTCGTTACACATGGCCTCGTAATAGTTAATAAGTTATCATTGTGTCTGATTTATTATATTAAAAGAATTTTCTCTTAGAATTTACCCTGAAAATTATGGTAATCGAGAGACGACAATATGGCGTTGGATCAATTTTGTAAGAGTTTCTCTCATTAATATTGCATATATAAAAATAAAAATATTAATATAAATATAAATTGAGTGTCAAACAGGCAATAAAAGCCAAATCGCGGATGACAGTGCGTTATCCCAACGAAACTAAATTTTTTCGTTAGGATTAAAAACCTGTGCACAAGGCACTAAATTTTACTTGGACACGGCCAAGATTTTTAAAATTGGAATAATCTCTTGTAGAGATTTTAGTGCCTTGTGCACAGGTTTTTAATCCTAACGAAAAAATTTAGTTTCGTTGGGATAACGCACTGTCATCCGCGATTTGGCTCTTATTGCCTGTTTGACACTCAATTTATATTTATATTTATAATACAGAGTCTTGTTAAATTCTTAAAAATATTAATATCTATCACAATAAGATATAAAATATGTTCGATTAATTTTACTATGTACATATCAATATATTTTTTATTGTAGTAAATATAAATCTCAGAGAAACTCATAAAATTCTTCCAATATCACATTGTTCCACGATTACCATGATTTTCATGGTAAATTTTAAGAGAAAATTCTCTCTGTGTATATTTCTGAAAAACACTTAAAGCGAAAATTTACAACAAAAACAATTGTAAATATACAGAGTTGATCATTAATAACTAATTGCTTTTTTAAAAAAAAAAGAAGATATTGCAAGTATTTCAAAAATATTAGTGACAAATGATTCGATGAATTAATTCATTATAAATATGTATAATGAAATGATTCATTATATAATGAAATAATGTTCGAAATAACAGAAAGAATGATAAAAAATCTGTATAATCGTAATGTAAAATGATTGATGTCTGATACACAATGGAACATTGCTTTTCTGCTTTCAGGTATGTAGCACTTGAAATTAAAATAAAATACGAAACTGGCGCCGTGCGAGATTAATCGCCGACAGGAATCGTCGGGCCGCAAAAGCCACGACGGAAACGGATTTATGATGTAAGTATATGCATTCATTAGCATTACATAGCGATGTACGGTGATTTCCCGCAGACCTGGGGCTCGATCTCCGTCGGCTATTAGTCAAGAAGGGCTACGCGAAAGAGAGAGAGAGAGACGATCTCGCTATTATATGCGACGAGATATATACGTGCTTTTACCAACACGCACACACATGTGCACGTGTTCGTGAATATCCCTCGCGACATTCCGCGTATAAGCAAAGGAAGATGAAGCGCCGTTGACGAAAGATCCATAGGTCGTACTCCGTGGTACCGTAGACTTGAGTCTACGTCTCCGAGAGACGCTTGGATTAAATTATTACAGTCTCTCGCGAGCAAAAGGGCACAAAAGGGATGAAGGAGCAAGGTTTTACATCGCGAGAAAGGGACTTCGCGGAAAGTTATATGTGTCGTAGAACCCTACGGAGAGTAAGTTAAAACGTCCGGTTCTCACTCTCTCTCTCTCCAATCTATATAGGAAAATAAATTCTTTCTTTGATCTCAAATTAAATTCGTTCTTCGATCTCAAATTAAATTACCGCCGGCCCCGCGGCGATATTCGTAAACGTATTCGTCGACGAATGTTTTTCTCTCGCGCTGTATTTTATTCGTGCCGCGTGTAGGGCACGTAGGGCTCGTGCGCGACGACGGTGGTAATTTTGTTGCAAAAGATGCCGACGAATTAGAGACTGAAAATCTCGCACGCGAGAGAGATCGCGTGCTTTTTCCCGTCTCCCTTTCTTACTCTCGGATTTTTTGCCCCAAGGTGTTAATTGCGCCAGCCCTTATCCCCGATTAACGCCCGATTAAGTTTTGCTGTACAGACGGGGTATTAATTTTTATTTTTATTTATTTATTTTTTTTTTATATCGTGCCGCCTCTCGTTTCGCGGATATGGGAAGATGGCATTTTCTTCAAAGCAGCCATTATACGCGTTCGTAGATTATTAGCGGGCGGGCAGAGCGTTATTAGTCGGGCTGTATCCGCCCGAGCATCTATGCCGCACGAACGTCTTCAGCGGGACCTGTCAATTACACAGATTTATGATACCTCCTTCTTCTCCTCCCGAGTTCTCTCTCTCTCTTTCTTTCTCGTCGTAGCTCTTCTACATCCCCGCGTGTAGCAGCTCATTAATACGAGCCGGCGAAGGTGGGTACCTGAAATAGCAAATAATAATTTTTGATCGATGGTCGCTTTTAATTGCGACCGACTTAATTACAGATAAATACCTCCGCGTCGATTTATCCCGGCGCTTTGCGTTTCGCGAGCCTATCAATCTCCGTATACCGATTAACCCCTCGGAGACCCCACGTGATATCACGTGGCACTGTTTCGCAGCGTGAACTTTGACCGTGTATATATTATATAAAAGATGCTTGATTTTTCTCCGCGCACAAATGATACTGTTAGATTCTTGATTCGCGCTTATTCGCGTTCGTTGATTTTGTAGTACAATTTTTTCTCACAACACTCGCGAGATACAATCGGGGTTTCATTTATTAAAGTGGTGATGATGCAAATTTTTTGTGCACCCCGGGATATAATTATAGATAAGTGGGTCGAAGGAGGGTTAATCTTGCGTCTTTCTTCCGAGGAAGAGTATTTAATTAATATTTTAAGACGTTATTGCGCATTCTTGCCGAGACTCGCTCGATACCCGACAAAATAACACTATTTGTCGGCGATAAGATAATTAGTGCTTATCGATATCCAGCTGAGTGCGGCTCTGGAATTGATAGAAGAGTACAATATCCCTTCGCGTATCCTTGCACGATCGGAGATGAATGAGCACGGATGTTGTCGATCGCGGACCTTGCACTTATCACAGATCGTATCTTAACAACGGTCTGTACTCTGTAACTGTACTTGAACTCAACTCGGCAGCGATACGGGTATTATTTGCATAAGAGTACGTTCGCGTAAGATAAGTGCGCGCCGGGATTGCGTTAATTAACGGAGTTAGAGGCAAATCAGCGGCGACTAAACGTGTGTTTAATGGACCACGAATGGTCATTCGATAAGAAAATATACGTTTCGATAAGAAAAATTAAGAAACGCCGCCTAGCGATCGATCGATCGATCGACTGTAATTGGTGTATATGTAATTTTTTTTCAGAATTAAAAAAACAAATTTTGCTCTTATTAAATTGCAACGTAAACTGTCTTGAGAATGTTGCGCAAAATTTTGCATACAATTATTATTTATAATATATTATTTATTAAATTTTATATACAATTTTTTTTTGCTTTCCATCTACAATTAATCACACAAGTCATTTCGGGTGGGTGTTTTATATTAATTAGTCACGCGAACTTAAAAAGTATGAAAACAGGAAAAAAATAAACAGTCACACGCATAAGTTTATTATGGCGGAATGTGAATTTATTTTCCGTCTTGTTTAAGTATACGAGCGATTAACGACGCGCTTTTTGACGATAACAGTTTATTCGACGTGCTATGATAAGTCGATGTAATGAGAAGACGTGCGTTCGAGAGGAAAGAAACGATTAAAAACAAAAGAAGGGAACGGCGTAGCCCGGTCTTGTCGATTTTTATCGACCGATGACAAATCGATAGTACTCACGCCATGTTGCATTTAGACCGGTTCTGCGAGAGTCTTCTTTCCCTGCCTACGCTAGTCTGCCTGCTTTTAATTAATCCCGGTGCCTCGATCGACCCGATGCGAGCGCGACTGCGAAAAATGTTGAACCGCAGAGAGGCAGAGAAAGAGAGAAGGAGATAGAGATGCGCTCATCTACGGTGGTGGCTCTCGGGTAGGCGTCTATCAGTTTTCATTGCAACAGCCATCTCGAGAAAGAGAGAAAAGGAAAAGTTCTTCGAAGAGTTCGACGAACATTCGTATAATAATAATCGTCAGCTGATCGGCGATTTTATCAAATTATTATTCAAACATTATCGCGCAAATTGCACGGAGTCTCTCGTTAAGTGACTCGTTTACGCGCGCGCGTGCTGCGAAATTTATTCACGATTGAATTTTATTCGACAATAAGTTACTTACTGAATTTCCCATATAAGAGTCATGCACACACAAGCCGCTTCGCGTGCCGATGAAAAAGATCGAGCATTCAGCATTGCTGATTCCGCGGTCGTCCTAGTATGCGAAAGAGTCGTCCATCGCGATAACCGCAGTCGGGAGTAGGTGACCTTAAAGGATGTCGATCTTTCAATTGGTCTAACAGTACCGACGATTCTTAAACGCATCCGAAGGCGAGGCTGCTGCGTTCGTCAACAGGTGTTGGACACCTTCGTGTCGCAATTCTCGGACAGTGTGGAGTGCATCTTCCTTCGAGTGGAGTTAGGTTGTTGACGACGTCGCGTTTTTTTTCCTTCTCTTTTCTAATTAACCACCGTAGCTGGTTCACCATCGAACGTTTTCTAATTGTCACGCGATCGGTTCTCTCAATATTTGCTTTGCATTTAATAAGTATAATGCCGCTATCTTCCTGCTGGATATTTTTTTTTTTTAATCTCGTAGCCGAGATTCCACTTACCTGATAAGATATTTTTTTTTTATAACGTCTCGCTAATTTTAATTAAACGCGATTTTAGCCTTCCGTTAAATTCTAGGCTCTTCCGCGGCAGCTAGATTTATCGTCGTATATTTGCGCGTCTTTTTCTCTCTTTTGACAGCCAGTTCTAATGACGAAGACGATGCGTCAGGATCGTTGGGAGTAAAGAAGCGCCTTCCGTCGGGACTTTATGGCGCTCATAGTTATAGTTTCAGCAAATCTTGCACGACGAGTATGTATCTGTGAGTTTTGTGGCCGATCTTTACACGGTTCTCTGACGGAGCGTAGCGAGCGCAAGAAAGAAGACGAACCGCGGAAAAAAGGAACAAAACCGAATCGGGGGATGCGCCAATCGGGGATGATGCTTCTTCGACCGCGAATGGTTTAACGACTTTAGCGATTTAATACGGTCTGCCCGATACCGATTAATCGCGATACGTCTGCCGCTGTTTGAAAACAGTAAAAGAACCGCGATCGCACGTCTTCAGGTTTTATCTTTCTCGACGTTGAATCGTCTCTTGTGTAGCTAACGTAATCTCGTTCTGTGGATTTTGCTTTGCATTAAAAGATCCTTGGTTAAGAGACTATCTGATTAGAATAGCGAGAAGCTTTTGTATATCCGGTATGCGATTCGCGCACGCATGACCTTGAGAAAGACGCAGCCGTCCTTCGCGACCTTGGGAAGAATGCCTCGAGGCTATAGCTACGAATTTTGCGCATGGCAATTAGCTTGAAACTGCACTTGATGGCACGTCTTACGAGTTTACAGGCGCATTTGCATAAGTGTATGTACGAGAGCAGACGTGCGTAGGTATGCGTCTACTTTAATGACGCATGTAACAACGCGGCATCTTGAAGGATCAACCATTACATAGTACCTACCGTGTAACCTCGACGGTTGCTAATTAACGTCAGACATTAAGGGTTCCCGGGTAAGACTTTAAGAAATCTGTAATCTTGCAGATGCTATTTTTTTTTAATTAAAGTGTCTTTTATATAATGCAATATCATATGTCAGCAATTAATTATACATATAATAATTAACTTGTATATTATATCAATGATAAACATATTTCAAAAACACATTGTTAAAATAATTTTCAAATATACCTATATATATAATTTTGTTTAATTCTACATTGTTGAAAAATACATCTTTGTTGAAGATATTTATTTTTTCTAAATGCAATGATTGAAATCGTATATTAATTAAAATAGTATTTAAAAAATATAGAAAATAAATATAATAAAAAAAATATAAATATATTTAAATACATGTAGAAAATGTAGAACGACGTGTTTTTGCGTAAACAAAGTTATGCAACTCGATGTGTGTTTTATATTATAAACCCGATAGGTATATTTTTTTTTTGCGCCGCGAGGTACGGACGTGTACAGGCGTGTTGCAAAGATAAACGGTTTAATATATTTTTTTCGCTCTCCCTCGACCCTGAACTTGGCACGACTGTGCATTCCCATAGGCGATACATATCCAGACTAGCATCCGCGTTTACCTGGCATTTACATACGTAGATAAACATGTATGCGGCATATAAGAGTAAAGTAACCACTGGAGCCGCTCCAACTGTAGTCGATCGGCCCCTCATCTACGTAACTAGGTACGAAGGTCTTCGTAACGAGCCCTTCTCATCGACGTAACCGTTGATACACGTAACAGGAATATCACGTCTATACACACGGTTGCGATCAGATTAGTACAGGAGCTTTTAACATTTTGCTCTAACGAGTAGATCCTATATAATCTTATGTAAGAGTCATGAAATATTATCTCTGATTAGTTAGAAATGAGGAAATAATAGTATTTGAAAGAAAAACAGAGAACAAAAAAGTTATATGAACTATTTTTATTAATGGGAAATATATATCAGCAATTATGATTATAATATACAATATAAATTAATTATTGTATATAATAATGATAGAGACACATTCAAGAACGCAGATTATTAACAATAATTTGAATTGTATAGTTACCAATCCTAATTATATTATTTGAAAATATGTAATATATAATTTGTTTTAATTAAAGTCTCTTGTAATATTTAGTTAATTTTACTTGGAACTAAATTTTTGTTCAAATACATATTTCTTGTTACAGACTTTGAAATGATCAATTGAGAAATAACCTGTTCTTTTACTAGCATAATTAATATAGAAATTTGATTTTATTCAGTGAACATGCGTAAAAACCAACAAGGCCTGTCATTCAAACAACTCGATGACATTCGCGTATTTTCATTCGTACTTGGAACACAATTAACGTTACCTTGATCTTGATAACTTGGTCCTCACGCTATTTAATCAAACATGATTTTGCAACACGCTACAGTGATGTCGCGAACAGGTAGATCCTCTATCGCGATCCGAAAGACACGTCGAGTAGATCTGTTTTCGGATCACGGGCGTTTCGCTGAAGACGTAAAGTTCACATCGCATGCACCGAATACGTATACGCGTCGTCGCTTATCTTTTTGCCGTAGCGGACGGCTGGATCCGCGGAATGTTTCTCATGGAGATGCTATCGTCTTGTCGAGTGTTCCGTTCCATTAGCGCGTTGCGGTCTTAACAAGTAATTAATACAGGGTTTTTCCGGAAAGTAATGCGTCGCATATTTTAAAAAAGAATTTATTGATCGCATAGGGAAAACAACTTAAAATTGTTCGAAGTATGACCCTTCTGCGTCAATACATTTTTGCCAACGCGATTTCCATGCGTCATAAGATTTCTGGAACTCCTTGACTGGGATGCTGTTCAGGGAGGCCGTCGAAGTAGCTTGTACGTTGTCAACCGACTCGAGCTGTTGTCCTTTGAGCCTCTTTGACTCCGGATCGTACTGAAAGACCCATGACTCATCCCCAGTGATAACGTTGTTCAGGAAATTGGGATTATCTGCACAGAGTTGCTTGAGTTCTTCACAAACTTCCACTCGGTGTTGCTTTTGCGCATCGGTCAACACTCTGGGCACAAGTTTTGCGCAAATCTTCCGCATGGCCAAGTCTTCCGATACAATCTCGTGAACAATCGTTTTCGGCAAGTTCAATAATTCCGACATTAAGCGAACATTCATTCGACGGTCTGAATTCAATAATTGGCGCACACGAGTCACATTGTCGTCCGTTCGCGATGTTGACGGGCGTCCTGCGCGGGCCTCGTCGGCGACCTCCTTCCGACCTTCTCTAAACATCTTGTGCCACCTGTTTGACTGCGATTTGGAAAGGCAATCGTCCCCGAAAACTTTCTTGAGCATTTCAAAAGTTTCCAGCGGCGTCTTGTCCAGCTTCACGCAAAACTTTATCGCATAGCGTTGCTCTATCGTTCTCTCCATCACAAGTTCGACGCGACCACTAAGCAGAGGTTCACAGAATAAGCCGTCCTAACCCTCCAAGCGCATGGAAACAATTGAGCGACCTACCGTTGGAAAGCTAAGGGTACCCCCCTTCCTCCCCAACCGGTCCCATCGCTCTGCGATGTATAGTCGCGTCACAAAAAAATGCGACGCATTACTTTCCGGACAAACCCTGTATATAAATCTGACGCGTCTTCCGGATATGCACCGCTCGCACCGGTTCGCATAAAGTTTAGGTAGCGCCGGTTTATATGTTCACGTGAGAAATATATATATATATATATATTTTTTACACAAGCGTCGGCTCCGTAAATTCCTCGCGGTAGATCAAGTAATTAACGCCGCTTTTGACGCCGGAAATCAAATTTATACTCTCTCGTGACTCCTAAAGTCAATATATTCCCAACGTCAATATGTGACATTGACGTAAAAATAAGTAATTAGTGATTTTTTAAGCTCTATTTTTTTTACACATGTGCTACTTCCACTTTAATCCACGTATCATTTATCGCGGATTTTACATACATGTATTTAAATTGTCCAAGTGAGTCAGTAATGAAGCACTGTCTTTTATAATTATAATTACACATCTACATATACAGAGTGTATTTAAATAAGTGCGAAAAATTTTAGGAGATGATTCTTTGTCGCAAATTAAAAGGGGGTTTCTTATTATATTTATAAACATACTCTTATATTCCTCCCTGAGGAGTTGAAGTTCTTATTCTTTTCTCACACACACAAATATCAGATTTCAAATTAAAAAAAAATGAAATTTGATGGATATTTTCCATCAATAAAAAGACCACTAATAAATATCCTTTCTAAAAAATTTTTTTAATCTTTCTTTATGAGGGGCTAAAATTTCCCTAACAACCCCTATATTTAATTTTAAAAAATGTTTTAATTTTTAGAATATATGTTTATATAAGAAACCCCTTAATTTTCGACAAAGAATCATTAAAAATTTTTTGCGCTTATTTAGATACACCTGTACATAATACCATCTGTTTCATAAAACATTTCGTACTAAAATGCATCGCCGTGCGCGAGTGCAACGCTCGTAAAGATATTCCGAGTTTTCGCGAAACCGTAAACGTTATAAATCAAGAAACGTGAACGTTCTCTGCGCGCGTATCTTTTTTTCTTTCTTTTGGAAAAATTCTCACGCTTTGTATGCCGCCCATGTCGAGACTCCAGCGACGACAGACGTCTTCGCGCGCGTTTGTCCTCGCGCGTTCGCCTTCATTGTCAGTCGAGACGCGATATTCTTCGCGGGCACGTCGAGACGCGCGTCGGAAAGATGATCGCGCGGACTCTCGCTCAAACTTTTGACCCGCTAATGAATAACTGAGGAACGGCCGATATATAGCGTCGTTATACCGCGCCGTTGAACGCGGAACGGTAAAGGCTTCGAAGTGAATGGCTTGAAACTTAAGCGATGCGCATGCATCGGTCTAAATGACTAAGCAGCCGATACGTACGGCATTTGCTGTGCATTCCAGTCTGCGTCAATTTTTTTGCCGACTCTAATGGCCGGCTCCATTTGGACTACTGAAAAGTATTGATGTTTCCGGCAGCGGTGCAGTTAGAACATAACTTACGCTCGACGATATCTTGGAAAATTACTCTTTTTAGAAATTGCAAATATCAGGATCGTTTCGTAAAACACACAGATGTAATATATTTTACCAGAAAAATATTTTTATCTTAAAGAAAAAGTTTTTATTTATAATGTATTATATATCTATATTATAAAATATTTTTTTCTTAGAAAGAAAAAATATAGATACATAATATATTACAATACAAGTAAAAACTTTTTTGTTAGATAAGAATTTGTTTTTAAAGTTTCAAAAACTATACAATATAATGGCATTTTTATATCTACATTATTTTGCGGAAGGAATGTCATGTAAATGTGGCGAAAAAAAAATTTACAGAATATTTCAAAGCAGTTCTTGGCTAACTGTACCTAGTGTTTGCGGAGTAGCTGGTGGAAATGATATCTCATCTTGCAAATTTCGCACACAGCGCATGCACGTGGTCTCGCGTGCGTTTTCTGACAGATCGGTAGTTGCCAAGACGAGTAGCAACGGTCATTAGACCGCGGAATGACGGAGACGAGAGACAGGCGAGGTGGAAAAAATATTGACGATATTATTACGTGTAGGTGACTATATAAAATATCATTATTTCTTAACTGAATAGAGAAGGGTTAACGCGCGCGGCGCTCGTGAATTCAATTTGCAGTTCTCTTTCTTTCTCCCTCGCACCATCATTTATTACATCGGAAATGAGAATGCCATCCTTAGAACGATACATTACGTATCGAATCTCTCTTTATCAGATTTGCGAGTGAGAAATTGTTGTTGTACGCGATGAACGAGTTAATACCTGCAGAAAGCAATTATAGCAATTTACAGCGTCGTCCTTTCAATAGAAAACGATCGATTAAAAGGCTTACGATCAGTTGTCAATTACGTTCGATTACGTAGCGATGCAATAACTTTCGAAAGCAATTTCTTCTTTGATATGTTGATCCGTAAATTAAATATTTAATGAATCTCAGTTATTTACACGTATGAAAATCAGACAATAAAAACATCTAATCATTTTCATTAATTTAGTATGCTAAACGTACTGCGATGTAAGCTTTGAATTGACGTTTAGCGCATTACTTCGATAAATTAGACAAAGAATGATTGTGAAACACCGTCATTACGGTGGAAATTAAAAGAATCATCAGATGCGAACTAACTCATATCACGCTTCGTAAACTTTCAAAGAGATTAAAGTTTAAAAACCGATTCACAATTTTTATACTCGGAAATATACGCGGCGTAAAATAGCTATACGCTCGATATAAATGTGTAACAATAAATGACGTGAAGAATCATAATTAATGAGTTTCATTCTCTCCGCTTTCTCTCACATCGTGATACATTCGTGCCAATTGTTTTGCATCATTGCACTATGTAATTGTTATTCGAGTCTGCTTATAGTACGTTTCTATGATTCAAATTATCAATCACCAGGTCATTAATATGTTAATGTTGACAGAAATTGATGTGTCTGCGACGACTCTGTGAAATTACGCGTTCTCATAGTAGTCAGCGGAACGGAATTTCTTGCACTTTAAGTTGCAGATAATGTTAGCCTACACTGGCCATGCATTGCATAATTAGATAACGGATGAACCTTCTCATGAATTTAACATGATCAACGAAAAGGATTTTTACCTTAATAAATTGAAGAAATAATATCAAAATTAAGAATAAATTTTCTAAATTGACGTATAAATTTATTCTTCGGTAATTATATATTAGACATTTCATTTTTTATCAAAAGTGACATGAATTTAATTTTATTTCATTATTCAGATGTCCATAACTTATGCATCATCTTTTATGCAAAATTAATTAATATAAAAAAATCAAACTTTGAAGATAGAGCGCAAAAATAAAATACTATATCAATTTGTTCATCATTTTCTTCGCATATTTGTACTATAATAATCTTTATTTTTGTTTGCACATTTTATCGGTTATACGTTCAAGTTCTTTTAGCGCTGATTTTTTGCGATCAGCGTCCAAATATTTCGCATTCTCCGAGAGCTTTTTGTGTCAGACGTACAATAATTAATAATGAATGGAACTTAATAGGCCGATTCGACTAGTATTCTTTCGGCGTTATGTCAACCCGTTAACAGTTAATTCTTATATTCCTCCCCTTCCTTGTGAATGCATCAAACACCTGTATAACACTTTGTATACTCACGCGCGATACATACCACGTTATGTAAGTAGGTATGAACGCTCATTAGTATGTCTGCTGTCGCCTTATAGCACCGCGGAAGATAAAGCGAGGTTGAAACGCGGGGACAAAGAAGTGGAATGTTGGCATCCGTTATGTGTCACAGGGCGAAAATTAGAATACTCGCTCGTGAGAAAGAGTTAAGTAAATTGCCAAGACTTTCCGTACAATTTGTGAGATGCAAAGCCGACATGTAACAGGTTTCGCTCGAAGCTCGATAGGCATTAAGATTTGCATAATAACCAGATTGAGAAAAGACATTTATTCTATATATAACATTCATTTATATCAATTTGTTATATTTATTTAATTTATATATTTTATTTATATTTAATGTGCATAAAAAATGTCTGTATTTCTGTTTGATGAATATTTATCAAAATAATTTAGAATTATGCAATGAAAAGAATTCCCAGTAATATTGCGAGAGAATAATATATACATATGGCATCTAATAATATCATTTATTTGTGTCAAGATTTTTAATGTGATTCAATCACACATTTTACAAAATTGAATACAAATTACTACCTTCATCGTTATATTCAAAGAGAGCGACTCTACAAATTTTATTATTACCTGTAACAGGGAATCGTTATTATATACTAGACGCTTTTTGTCTCCGCGTAATTTAACGCCTATTATCTGTAGCTACTGTGCTTAAAAACTACCGTTTTCTCGCGCCATTACAATAATGATGGCGAATTTTAACCTTTGCTCTCGACGAGATTGCAAAACGCCGGCGTGCCTCTAGAAACTTGAAATATGTCCGAACTCGAGTCACATGACCCTCGTAATGGATCTGTAGCCGCGGGATGTCAGGATTCCGCGGAATATATGTTTGACGTTTTCGAGTCACTCGCGTCACGCGTGTTTGCAAAAGAGTATGCATTTTTTAATTTTCTTTCTCTCTCAAAATAAATTACGCCGTAATTTAGTCTCAACTTTGTCGTAAAATGGAGCATTATTGAGAGAATTCCTCCTCATCGAAGAGAATTTTATGCGGTTATTATACAATAATATGTCTAGTGCGGAAAAAATTAGGAGCGAAGGAAAAAAAATAAGAGGGAACCATCGTTCGGAACGTTTTACGAGGTCTGCGGAATCTCGGGATCGTCCGAAAAGATAGAATAACTGTAATACGTGGGTTCGAAACTTGTGAACGAATCGGGTCAGTTGTGGCAGAACCTTGGAACGCTTTTTACGGTATGATCTTCACAGATCCACGCTGGATTCAGCAATTTGTCTTTGTTCGCGCTTAGGACCGTACCTTAGTTGCCTTGGGCGTCTCTTTCTCTCTTTCTACCGACTTAAAAATACATTTAATTAGCCGTGATTAACGCTAACGGACGCTGGCGATGTTCGCGGCTGTTATCACGATGCTTCGAACATCCACAAATTATGCCATCTTTATCAGCTAATTTACATCTTGCGGCGCATAAATGCCGACTAAAAGATTCATTCGTCGTTCGTAATGTTGGGTCGTATAATTTAGGATCGCGCAATTATACGTTGTAAAACCATTTCAGCTATCGCGAACTATTCGAGAAATGTAGTATAAGCGTCTGAAACATGCAGTTCTAATATATCGGCATATTACAGATGTAATGTACCGATAAACTGGTTAAAAACGTGTTGCGCATACACTTTCCGCGAATTTTATCCTTCATTGCAGACGATATAGCTGATTATTAGATGTGCGATTTCAATCATGAATATAATCGGAAGTAGATGATGTCTCAAATGATATGGGTCAGCATTATTGACTGTTATAATTGCGTTTACCATCAAAATGCTAACTTCATTAAATCGATCAATGATTAATCGATTTATTCCGCGTCCCTGACTCAAATTGACCGCTCGAACATCGTCATCGAGCTAACGAGATCATCAGATCGTTGAACTCTTTGTACAATTTTGTGCCACCCATAATAATACATCATAAAACACACGCAGATGATTGATCGATATTTTTTTTTTGTGTGCTCGTTATAGGTCTTCTTTCGAATATACTATACTTATAAAATAATTTACACGTCACAGCACTGCACATGATTTATGTATGCGAATGCTATGCATTAGAATTGTGATATTAACGAAATTTTTGCAAGTCGCTGGCGATGCATCTTATATAGTGTTCTCATACTTTGATTAATTTCGAATTATTAAATTCCAATTCGTTATTACTATCAAATCAAAATCGCGTATATTTTCATACGCAATATTTTAATATATTGATGTGCATTAAATTTTAATTATAATTAATATATAAATTTAAATATATTAATATATTGTAATTAATTTATTATATAATGCATTTTAATATATTAATTGCAAAGAGTTTTTATTATATCATGCGTTAATAGTTTACTTCGTCTTTTATTGTCTCTACTTCAGTACTTCACGATATACGCATGTATCAATCAATACATATACACACAGACGTTTTAAGTATATTATATTTATAACCGTCTCTTAAAGTGCGATATTATAAACGTAAGATATCCGCTAAATCTCGCATTATTGAAGCTTTATTCCCTAAAAAGGATCGCGATTACGGTGCTTGTTATGTCTCGGCGAAACCGCCATTTGTATGAGAGCGAGTCATAATTAACGTTATAGGAGAAGAAGCACAAGGTGGACGGGCGCGAAGATCGTCGCCACGCTAACGCGTGCAACGGGGAGTAATCATCACCATAATAATTCCGAGCCGGTCCGCAAACATTACGGCACATTTTCAAGCGCGCGTCGGAGTGTCTCGTAAAATAAAATTGTGCGTTGCCGTGAGTTTACGATCCGTCGCGCTTCAAACTCGTCGGGCGTAATCTCCGGGATAAAGTGCCGGGATTCGTCGATATATCGTGCAATTATTTCCGAGTATCGACTTTATTTTTTCACCGTTTACATTCTACGTTACGCGAGTAAAATTGACAAATATATACTCACTCCAAAAAAAGCGATAAACTTAAAATTTCGGAAAAATCATCAATTTCAAATGACGATAATTTCGTAAATAATAAAGATAGATAGGTTTCTAAAAAATGAAAATAAAGTTTGGAATCTCTACTTTAAGAATCTATTCATTTTAATGTTGCGAGATAAATTTATTACAAATGGCGGATGACGAAACGAGAAAATGCAAAATTGAAAAATAATGGTCCGAGTTTGCCAAAATACATCGCGTGAATCAAATATTGCAACTCAATGGGATAAAAAGCATATGATAGTACAGAGTTTCTCCTTTAAAATGCTTTTTTATTCATCTCGATACGATAATTTTTCGCAGAGTTATTCGCATTTAAAGTAAAAAGCTGCCTTTTTATTTAAATGCAAATATCTCGGTAAAAAATCATCGTATCGAGATAAATAAAAAAGCATTTTAAAGGGGAAGCTCTGTACTATCATATGCTTTTTATCCCATTGAGTTGCGACATTTGCTTCACACCATGTGCCTTGGTAAACTTAATTTATTATTTTTCAATTTTGCATTTTCTCGTTTTGTCATCCACCATTTTTAATAAATTTATCTCGCGACATTGAAATAAATATATTCTTAAAGTAGAGGTTCTAAGATTTATTTTCATTTTTTAGAAACTTTTGTATCTTTATTATTTACAAAGTTATCGTCATTTGAAGTGTACCGGTTTTTTGGAGTAAGTGTATAAATCGCGTATAATTTTATGACAAGAGGTTGAGACATATATGTATATACATTATTTTTAGAGAGCTACACATTTTATATTTCAGGTTTTTAAAATTTACCATAAAAAGTAAATGTAAGAATCTTGTATTATAACAGAAAAATATATTGAGATACATCTTGTAGAGTAATACAAAAAATTTGCAAAATTTGTTCGAGATATTATAAATCATATTTAAAGAGCTACACATTTTATATTGAAGATTTTTTAAATAATCTGTCGAAAACAAAAATAAATGTGAGAATCTCAAAAATGTAGAATAATACAGAAAGTGGCAAAATTTTCCTCGAGGCATTCAGTATAGTCATGTAATTGAATAACGTACGTAAAAATGTCAAAGGTTTTTCTCGTTAAATACAGAATCCCGCTTTGATTTAAATCGAAGGGGTTAAAAGACCACTATTATTTTCGTACGCTTTGATCGTCTTTACGATCGGTTCGCGCATAGAGTCACGTCGCAAAATGCCGTCGGTGCTAATAAGGTACGCGCATACGTGACCCAAGTCCTCTTCCATACGTTTGTGGCGCCTTATGAAGCACGGCGAAATGTGTAAGCGAAATGGTTATACGGCGCTCACGCAGCGCTACGTTAAATGTCATAATTAGTTTCAAGTAGGCAGGCGTTAGATAGAGGGAGGAAACGTGCCTACATATATTACGTCAACGCGGCAATGGCTAACGGTAATAATCTGGAAGGCTGCAGCCACATGGGCTCCGAGTCAAGTTCAAGATCCCAAGGCTTCGCGTGGAGAAACGGGAAGTGACGATGACAGCCGAGTGACCGAAATAAACCGGTCGAGAGACCAAAACGTGTTATATAATCGCACGGTTATTTCGAGATCGAACGATAGATTGGCGGGTCATCGATGTCGAGGATCCCTATCAAGTCTATTGAATGTATTATTTCGAGAAGAGGTGTGATTTTATCAAACATGTGAGATGATAACAGAGTTTATCGCGAACATGGTCGAGTGATTTGAATGCTATTTAACCTTTCGATATCTAAGAGGTATCTTTGAAATTTTTTTCTCGCACTTATCTTTTTCATATTTTCTCGATATAAGTATATATATAAGTATTTCTTCGATGTCATTTATTTTTAAAATAATAAGTGGAAAAGACTTTGATAAATACAAATTCATATATGAAAAGATTAGTGAGAGCAAAGAACAAATATTAGAGAGATGCTAAATTATTTTTAAATTCCTGTATCTATATTTATTTTGTTAAAATAAATATAGAGGAATTTAAAAATAATTATGTTGTACCTAATATCTGTGCCTGGCTCTTATTAAGCCTTTTCATACTTGAATTTCTATATTTATTTTTATCAAAATTATTTTCCTACTATTTTAATTTTTGCAAGCCTTCGCTGAAAATTATTAATTCAAAGGTTAACATCGAGGATAGTAATTTTTCAATAAAGTGAGCGATTGCGTGTGATTTTCTAAAGATCAACGACCAAGCAAGGAACGAATGTTTCATTTTGCGAGTGTGTACACGCGATAGTGACATAAGTATGTTTGCATGCGAGTCAAGTAGCGCAGAGGTCCATGATGTCACTGAACACTATTACACGGTATGAATCATACGTTCAAGTTTATCCATACGTTCTGTCACCATAAAATATATTCAAATATTCAGGCCACCGACATTTCAAGTAAGGCGCTAACTGTACACACATGTCATTTTTGACACGCTTATTGTCACCGTGAAACAAACATGAATAGTATCTGCTTTTCGTTTCTTCAAGATAGGAATAGCGAGACCTTACAGTCGCGTTTAAATTGAGAAATTGTAAAAATTATTAAGAAGAAAATTTTTAGTAACGTATAAAAGCGGTAAAATGAGATGCGAATTCTAGCGGCGAGGTTTCCGGCAAGAAATCTCGTTCAGCGCAAAGTATTTGACATAATGTGTCGATTATCGGCTATTCCGCGACACGATAATTCAACTAAATCACGGACGCCCGCGGGCCCGTACAGTCCCGTTTCCTCGTTTGCGCAAACGATGGTAGCCAGGAACGCGTAACAAAAAGTCGTCCGCTATCGGTTTCGAGGTATCGAGAGAAAGAGAGAGAGAGAGAGAGAGAGAAAGAGAAGGGTGCGCTAGCGCAACGACCTAGCTTATAACCATGGTATTTGAAGTGCACGCTGAATAATGACAGGACTTACCCGGACGATAACTGGAAGAAGGAAGGAATTATAGACTATGGGCATCTCGTAAATATAAGCCGTGGAACCAAAGCTACACTTTAACGTCGTCGCTTCTTCCTGGGAACTTCGTGATTTTCGTTTACGCGCGATATTTGTAGAGAGACAATACGGAAAATTCGGCGATTGCTTTTCGAGGTGTGTCATTGTGTTGAAAAAAAAAACGATTTTTATTATTCTTTCGCGAGTTTACCGACAAGAAGACTAAAACCTAAGATTTACACAATCTTTGAATTTATATTAGATTCTAAAAAGTATTTCACAAATTAATAGATAATATAATATAGCCTTTTATGTTTATGTTTTAAAACATGCGAGGGAAGACATTTTTAATTAATTTCATTTTTAGTCATAAATAAAAGAAAAATGGTTTCTTATTGGGTCAAAGTTTATATAATCTTATCAGATTCTAAGAAGCATATTTTATGATAAATTAAGAGATGATATAATATAGCTTTTTATGTTTTAATAAAACATGCACAAGAAAAGACATTTTTAAAATCTTTAAACGACGCAGTCTTTTAAGCAAAGATATGAAGGGAAATTTCGTTCTTGTCGATTCGATCGAATGATTTGTAATCTTCTCGTGCTGCAAAAAATCTATAAATGTTAAACGTCTCGTGCACAACGTATATTTATCGTTTTAATACTACGAAAAGATTCGCAGGAATCCTGTGGAATTATATTGGCGATATCTGCGGCTATCATCGTTGATTTTAATAGCGGAAGAATTAAAAACGATATCCCGCTTCTTACAAACCTGCAATGTATTATGTATGTAATATACCGTGGCCTGTAAAGCGACTCCACAGCTCACTAAGGATGTAATTTTACGGTTGACTATCATCGCCTTTTGTAGCGGAAGGATTATAAAAGCGATATTCGAGTATGATATGGTAGCACACATCTGACCTTACCTGCGCATCAATTCCGCATTAAATTTCTTCCCTCTGTCACGGAATCGATTCTACACGTTTATATAGAGTTTTATCCTCGAGTCATCTCTCGCGAAGCAGTCGAGAGAATTTTTTTGCCGATTCGAGTTAAAAATCAAGTCGCGAAATTCGAGGTCGAAACGAAAAAAGAGACGAGATTAATTGCGATTGGTTTTTGTCTAATTTCATCGCGTAACAACAGGGATCGAGGAAGGCTGAAATGTGTGAGAAAAAAATGTGAAAAAAAAAAGAACAAGACGTTAAATAAATTTCGATCGGGCATATCTCGCGTAAACACACAACGTAAGCCTCAGCGACAGAGATCTACAGTTATCTCATCTTCCTCCGGCCGTTGTACTATTATCGCGCGTCATCTCGAAAAAGAAGCGCTAACAATCACTCGCGAGAGCGACCACGCCACGGGTGAGATTCCACCGAGTGCCATACGCTTTATCAAGATTCCAGCACGTTTCCACAAGCAGCGGGATTACCTTATTTCAGCGAATCGCCTTAAGGATCCGCGGCGGCGGCGCGAGTTCGCAATATTATGTGCAGATGATATATCACGGGGATGAATATAAATTAAATTTATATATATATATATATATATATAATATATACCCGTCCGTTAGCGTTAACGCGGAGTTGCCTGCGAGTAATATGATTTTTCACGCCAATAAATTTGCAGAAATAAGAACGAGCGCCAATATTATATCGTCAGTCATTCGCAATAAATTTGTTTGTACGCCGTTCAAACGCGAGCCCACGCGTTTCGTTTTGCCGATAGGTTTGTCTCTCTGCACAGATATCTCGCTTAAGCAAAAATCGCAAAGTTCCCAGGAAGGAGCGACGATTATGGCGTGCCTTTGATGATTTATCTGTGAGATAAACCGTGTGTATGTGTTCCTTGCTGCTGTAATTTTCCCCTTTTTACGCCTACAATGGAAAAATCTAGACGAGTTAATTAATGGGTCGTTAATCATTATCTCCACGCCGCGTCATCTGTCTCCCTCATCCTGAATGTGTACAGGATGTAACAAAAATGGGGGAGCGTATTTTACTCACGTCCAAAAATGATTTTTTAATTGGTCTCGTCCTGTCAGGACACAGATGCTGTTTACAGACAATTTTTGGAGAAAAAAATTTGCTCATTTTGTTAATTATTTTGAGATGTGAGAATTATTTCTATTGTTTTGTATTGTGGGAAAAATGATACGCTTTGTAGTTTTCTTAATTCTTACTCAAACATGACTGTAACGTTGAAAATGGTGCATTTTTTAAAATATGTCACGAATTTTTTTGTTCATTTCGTTAAGTAGAATTCGCTCTTCAAGTAGCGGTTTATATTTTTGATACACCCTTGTATAACATACATTTACATTTTCCAATTGAAAAGATTATAACGCCAAAATCATTCGAAATCAAAACGTCGATCATGCCTGCGTTCGTTTTATCGAAGATTAATTCAACGGAATAGCACGATAAATCGTACAAATTGTTGCAACGGTAACGGGTGGATGGGAAAAAAAAGATACTTGCTGTCGTGACGATCGTTTATATCCGAAAGTAACGAGGTGTACTAGTCTAGCGTTAATTTCTCGTGATCGGGCTGCGCTTAATCGCGCTTGAACTTCCTCGGGTCCTTGACCATACTCAACGGTACATTACAAGGTCACACGATATGAATTTATCCGTCCGTCCACAGCTGGTTAACCGGTCGGCAAATACACGCATGTGTATCTTTCGATGAACTACCGTCGTGATTTGTAGCATTTGAGATTACAACACTCATCGGGCAATAATACATTGCTCTTGTGCATGGATCTTGAAATAAACTTACGGAAAATCGCATTTCTCAAATCGAAACGATATAGATCTAAGCGGTCAAATGTTGCACTTTATCAGAGTTAATCCATTTAATTTGAGTTTAGAATTTTCTCAACAGAAATTCATAATTTGTGCATATATTATTTATATATTAAATTGAATTATAATTGACAATTTTTTCTGTAATTTGCTTTGAATAATAGCATAATTTAATTATTTTTCAAAGTTTGTAAAATTTTTTAATTTTATTTTTAGTTTGTAAAGAAGGCCAATAGATGCATCAAAATTGTAGTGCAATTTAAAAAAAGTCTATGGTAAATAACTGTGGATATAAATTTTATTCTCTAAATATTTTAGTTAGGAACTTCTTTCTATAAAAGAATCAGACAAAAATATTAGCTACCACAACTAAAATAAATATTTTTAACTATATAACTAACAAAAATTGTCCATTAAATTAAAGCTTAAAAATATTGCAGCTAAAATTTTGACATAAATTTTGCTGATTAATATTTTTTCCGTGAATAATACGTCAAATTTTTGATGACTTTCCTAATAAATAACAAGGATTCTGACCAACATAAAACTAATTACGTCGTATACATATATTGTACAAGCGTGCGTCTCTAGTGCATTGTCATTTCCATCTCTCTCTCTCTTTTGCGACACCGTGAAAGTAGGTCCTTTGAGATCGGAATGCTGAAGAAGCTCGATGCTGAAGAAGCGCACGCCTACCTGCCGAAGTCTCGCGGATGTTGCTCGGGAGCGCACGCAAGATATAGGAACCGCTACACCTACATCCTCGTAGCAGGTACCAGATGACTTCATAACACGCGAAGATAATGTAGGCAATTTAATAGCGCTTATGCATATCTCTCTCTCTCTTTCTCTCGCGTGCCACTCGCGACGGGCACGTGTTTTGATCGCTCCATCAATGGATCTCTTTCGATACCGATTCCCCGTGGGTAGAGCCTCTTGCAACCGGAAAATATGCGATCCGTTTGCATTAGCGAGCGGCTCAGAGGTCGCGGCGTGTTGATGCGTTCCGTGTCGAAGCGTTTCTGATTTAAGCGCGCAATTCTCCCTCGGGAGGCGGCCGCGATTTTAATAGCCGCGCCTTCCTCTCATCTTTCTCACTTTCTTCAGGCATTTCCTAGGAGCTCGCCGGAAAACGCCGATCGAGAAGTATGCAACAGTACACGGGCCGCGGACGTGTGTGGATATACTATTATACATAGAGTACACCTGGTATGGGGAAGAAGCTCTCTGTTGCTTCATTAAAGAAACGATTACGCTCTCTTTTTCTATCAACCGGTTGCATAATTTATGAGAGTTATATACATACATAAAGAGAGAGAGATGCACTTCTTTTTCCGCGATGCCGCGTCGTAAATCTTACAGATCTGTATACTTCGCGATACGCAAAGCGTAAGGACGATCTCTTGGCTCTCTTCTATTGACAGTAAACGCAACGCTACGCGGTTGCACGATACGTAACTGTACAGCGATGCAATGCAATGGCAGCGTATAACGGGCGAGTGTACGCTACGTACGTAAAATATTTATAATCCGCGTAAATCATGCGGGCTCATTTTTTTCTCTCGGCGTGAGAATTTGCCCCGACTATTTTTCTCTTTTTTTTTTTTGCGCGGCCTTACACGAAAAAAAAACTGTAATAATTAAATAACGACTTCAATCTTTCTCTCTCTGGTTATCGGGCGAATCTCATCCCGCGGTCCTTTCATTGTGCGATCGACATAATAAGGTTTCCTCGACGATTTAAATACAGTGTACAACTAATTGCACGGAAGATGATGTTATTACCATTCTACATAAATTTCTGTTGGTTAATCGTCGACGTTGGATATATGCAAAGCAAGCGAGCAGTTGTTCTCATTCGCCAAACTTGTTTAGGATGTTGATATCGCGGTGATGAGAATGATTGATTTTCGTGACATGTGATTTTTAAACAATACGCGAAGGACAATAAAACGACACGAAATGCGACTTACATTTGCCGGTTTACACGCCTCGGTAATTAATTAATTCGCGGAGGCCAATAAAACGACACGAACTCTGCAACGAGACAATAGGCGCGATAATGTCCTTGTGTGCAAATTTAATCGCGCCAACGATGGAAGATTCGCGCGAACAAATGTTCTCCTTTCTTTCGGGATTTCCTCTGAGAATGGTTTTATTGCATTGTCTTTCGAGTTCAACAATTCAGCCAATTCTCTTATGCGCTCTATGATGCTAATTCAATCCATCGCGTTTTATGGTAAAAATATGTACAACGCGACTTCGCGAAAGTCATAGACTTTCTTTCGATGTATCTCTTTCTCTATTTACAATTACATTTATATGTATATATGTTATGTTTGTATATAATATATATAATAATGAATAATGTAGTAGGGTATATAAATATTATATATATAAAATAATGAATAATATAGTCAGGGATCTAGCGATCGGGGAAATCTGGAAAACCGGGAATTTTATAAATCTGGAATTGTTAAAGAAAAGTCAGGAAATTTTATCTGGATTTTGTCTCAATAATTTGAAATTTTTTATTACATAAATATAAACTTTTCCTTGACTCCCAGCACGCTAATTTTCTGTATTGTTAAAAATCGATTCGTCTACAGCGTGTTCGTTAATTTAATTTTCATCGTCGTGTTATTTTATTTCGTGTGTTTGATAGAGACAAAACTAAAAAATGTTAATATAAATAAAAAAGGTGATTATTTAAATAGTTTATAGTGACATGTTTGTTTCGATTATCGTACATAATGCAGATTGATTAAAATTGTTGTTTTTTTAACTTCCGAACCTTTTCATCGTTGACAAAAATATCTCAAGGATTTCATAATTTAATTGATTTAACATATAGATATATACCAATTTATATATTTGGAAAAAATAATACTAAAAAAGTCAGGAAAAAATGAATTTCTGGTCTTGGAAAATCTGAAAAAGTCAGGGAATTTTTTCATCGAGTCTGCTGGACACCGTGACAGTATATATAAATAATATACGTGATAGTATATATAAATAATAATATAAATAATATATATAAATAATAAATGATATAATAATTGATATTAATTTATATATTAAGAATTTTTAACAAGGCTCTGTAATATAAATATATATATAAATTGAGTGTTAAACAGGCAATAAGAGCCACATCGCGGATGACAGTGCGTTATCCCATACGAAACTAAATTTTTTCGTTAGGATTAAAACCTGTGCACAAGGGACTAAATTTTTACTTAAGTAAAATATAATTTATAAATAATATACGTGATAGTATATATAAATAATAATATAAATAATATATATAAATAATAAATGACATAATGATTGATATTAATTTATATATTAAGAATTTTTAACAAGGCTCTGTAATATAAATATATATATAAATTGAGTGTTAAACAGGCAATATAAGAGCCACATCGAGGATGACAGTGCGTTATCCCATACGAAACTAAATTTTTTCGTTAGGATTAAAACCTGTGCACAAGGGACTAAATTTTTACTTAAGTAAAATATAATATATTTAATTTATATAAGTTTGAAATGGAGAGAAAGAGAAACGCGGCGAAAGAAGTGTCTTTGTTTGCGAGTTCTGACAGCCCTCCTTATTTACAAACGTCATGTTTCGTTCCGTCAACCGAGAAACACTTGCAGTCGCGCGCTTACCCTGCGTGTCTGGAGTTAATACGCGTAGCCGGGCGCATTTCTTTCAGATTGCATATCCGCGTCGCGCGTCCTGTCGTAACATTATCCACGCGATTGAATGAGGTACGAGCGACACGCAACCGCAATATGTACGCGCGTCTCAGGAGCGCGCGAGCGCGTATGCACGCGCGTCCTGTTTCTTCCTCGTCCTCTCTTTCCCTCCCTTCGGTTTTTCTCCCTCTCCACTCGGCGGCGTACATTCATCTACCAGTTAATAGCCGTCCCGCGTACCGGAAGGTCGGTGGGATAATGTCCCATAAATTGCCGGAGATTAATCCGACTTTATACGGCCGCCCTCCATGTCGACCAGCATCCGCGTCGATTTAGACTCCCCAAGTCTGCCAGGTGCAATAAGGGTACATCCCTTTCCTTCCTCTCCCTTCCCCCTCGTGTCGAGATATTTTGATCGCGAATCGCGTTTTAAGAGAGACCGCTCCGAGGCATTTCGCGCGGAAATGCGAGGATTCCATTTTATCCCGGGAGCGAATAAATTGAGGAAAATAGCGAACGCAATTAGAGAGACGATGAGCAAACCTGGAGATTAGTGGAGATCGTGCGTCGGTGTTTTGCTTAAATGACGAAAATCTCTTTACACTTTCGCGGAGCATTTGGCGAATAATTACGGGAGGAGTTTTTCTTAAAAAGAAAAATTTCTTTTTTCGCCCTCGTTATGAATAAGAAACGCCGAGGGCTATGTTGGCTGAAGAGGTTCTAACGGTATACGACTCGTTTCTAGCGAATACCATTTGATTTGACATTAGAGACCCGGTATATATGCAGAGGCAATTTTATCTGTATTCATCACGGTGAACTGTAATAAAGTCGCAGTCTACAACTCCATTTACTGCAGCAACTTTATTTTTCTTTACGCGTAACTGTACTTTATTCAACATATTTATATATGCATATATAAGAGTTTAAGCGTTAAAAATGAAATGTTGTCGAAAGAGTAATATTATACATCGCCTGACGATTATTTTGTAGATTGGCAGCAACTTGTGTACGCCTTTTTCTTTCATAACGACATAGGATCGCTCGAGTCTATAACGAGAACTCTGCAGTTTTCCCGTGCGATGATGCTTGAATGATTCGTTAAGGCTTTCTAACTGTGCAAAGAGTCCGTAGAGAGAAATTCCTGTCTAAATGACGTCCAAGTCTGCGTCAAATGCAAAATGAAAAGAGTCGAGAACTCTTCGGACGTAATAATTATAGCTCTTCTCGCAAGAGAGAGCGAGAGAGAGAAATTATCCGGGATAAAACATGTAGGTGCACGCACCTTGCGTGTGCGTATTTCTTAAAAATTAATATTGTATGCATTTATAAAATTCGAGTTATGGAAATTACTTGAATTGAAAAAGAGAAAAAACTGTCTTCGCGAGCCCGTTCCCGTTATCGAAGAACCGCACTCGCGTAAGAGAGTCGCACACGTCATCGCTCGAGGAGGAAAATTCTCTCGAGGTTTTTTTTTTTTCATGCGAGTCTCGGTCCTCGCGTTTTCCCGCCGTTGGCGAGAACCTGTCACGTGTCTGCTTTGTCGCGTACGTCAGAAATAGCCGCGCAGGCGCGAGGTGACAGCGATTATCGAATACGACGGAAACGTCAGTCGCGAGAAAACTTTCTGAAAGCCGTCTCTGGAACAATTGACCTTCTGCCCTCTCGAAATTTTTCATCGACCGGACAGACGCGTGGAAGAAAGAGAGAGGGTAAGAATAATCACTGGTCCAGCGATTAATTGAGATACTAGCGTGAAGATATTTCGATGAGTTTTTGACGGGCTGTGTAAATTAGATGAACGAAATTACAGTAATTGTCACGTTCCGTGGAGGATGATTAATTTTAATTGAACAAGTGTAATCTTGCCCGAAGTTGGTTATGATTAATTATAAAATTGCTCAATACCGTCATCATTTCGTAATTAATCACTCGAATCGAGGGGAGAACTCGGGATAAAAGCATATTTCTTAATCATTGGCCGTATATTTTTATACGATGATGCGAAGCTTGTTTGTTTTCCGAATTGAATAGTGTTGTAATAACGGTAATGCTGATGTGTTTTAAGATAATATATCTAAACGTAACAATTGCCACATCATACAAAGGGAATAGCTCGGATGAATCGAACGAGAGGAGTATCGAAAACATCATCGTGAAATCAAGGTTATCTGTCACCGAAGTCTGAGAGTTCCGTTCTTATACGCTTCTCAAATATCTTATATGACTTAGCGTTCTAGCGGTATTTTCAGATGCCTTGGAATACTTTTAGGCTGACTCTTCCCATTCATATACCTTTCCGTTATTTCATTAGCGTGAGTCAAAAAAAGGCACACATCCTCTCTTCTTGAAGTTTGTTCCGGTAAAATTTGCGATATAAGGAACATTATAAATTTTACAAATTTTCAAGAAGTATTATCTTCAATATTATATAATTATATCATTAATATTGTTTTTAATTCAATATCAATTAAGAAATAATATTTTAAGCTGCAATATATATTCACGTAGGATATCTAAATTGATTGAGACTGAACTTTATGATAGTACTAATATTTAAGTCTCAATAGACAGATATGGTTATCTGTCGTTAGCAAAATATCCTGCGTATATATCTTATCGCGCTAGGGTCTTATTTGTACGTTTTTATTTACACCTATTTTTCTTCATTATTTTTATGTTAATGAAGTTACATCAACGAGAACGGAAATGGCTGCTTTTGACTGCATTCATCCGCTATAATCCGCGTAGAACGGTAGGATCATTTGCATAGCACCCTATTTGCGAGATCGTACTTCGTTAACCGACGATGATCTCGTGATCTAAGATGCACCAGGGAATGCAATTATTTACGTCGTTAAAATTGCGAAACAATTGAATAATTTGCCGGTAAAAAGCGAGCATGCGCGGAAGCTTTCCGTGCGAAAGTTGCAAATTTCTTCTCATCTTTCCGACAATAATCCGTTCCGGGCTGTCGGACGTGTTGCGAGGGGTAAAATGTATTATTCCAGCTCTCATCAAACATGGATATCCGTGAATTGAAGATTAAAAAAAATAGAGGGAAAAAAAAAACAGGAACAATTCCGCAGAGCTCGATCGAACGGAATATTATATCTCTGTTAATATTCTTCGAAATTTTTTTTTTACTATATTATTTCGCGTATAAAAAAACTGTGTTTCACGGATAAAAATTAATAACGGACATTTTTCTTAATTATACATAATTACGATGTGTGCGACCCTCGTTGTTATATATACGTACTGTACAATTTTAAATAATAATATAGAAACGAAATTTTCTCGATAGAGAAGTGGAATTCTCTCCTTAGACTTCAGTGTTCCCATTTGTAATGCATTACCGTTTTCGCAGAGCGATAATTAAGAACTAGATCCGGCGAAGATCTCGAGTTCATCTTGATCATCTTGGACGGACGGCATCGCCGGTGAATAATTGCGCCATTATATACCATACTGAAAGTTTGATTGTCGCCGGTGCGCGAGGACCCGCGACGCGTGCGACCAGAACGAATCAAGTACCGTAATAAACTTTTGTTACGCGATGGGACACGTGACTCTGCGATGTATTATATAAATGAACACACTTTTTATATATATATATATATATATATACATATATATGAATGCGAGTCTCTGTCCACGAGCGCGTGTGCGAATCGAGCGGTACGCACGCGCGGGACCGCCCGTGTTCCCTCAATTAATAAAAGTACTGCAAAAAACGGGATCGTCATTGTAATTAAAGCGCGATACGGAAGCTACTGCTCCGCCGAGCCGCTGCGCAGAGCGCGGCGAGAAGCGACGAGAAAGGTGAATTGTGCGGGAGAGATAGAGAGGGAGACAGAAAGAAATACGCGTATACACGCGGAGAAAAACAGGAGGGAAAGGGATGATGAGGAAGACGAGAGTGGACACCGGTCGCGCTTCATGCCAATTTAACTCGGTCTGGATGCACGACGATGACGACGAAACGGGAGGTGGCGAGGAGCAGGAGAAAATGGAGAGGAATAACGTAAAATGGGGTGTCTACTCTCTTCCTGAAAAGAATTTTTTTATTTTGAAAGATCATACGATTTTATTGAGAATTTTTTCAAAAAATTCGGTCGATTAATTAATATGTAATCGTACATGTTGTTTAGATATTTTATCTTTGAAATTAGAAATTAATTTATTATTAAACTGACTGTTCAATTTTTAAACATTTAATACTTTGTATTAAATATTTTTAATAAACATTAAAATCACTCTTTTCAGTATCAAAGGCTTACGCAAGTTTCATAAAAAATTGTTCAATTTTTAAAATAATATTGGAATAAATCAATACTCCTTAAAACGTTCTAGGAGGGATGGGAAATTATATCTCTTCCTGAAAAGAATTTTTTTATTTTCAAACATCATACAATTTTATTGAGAATTTTTTCAAAAAATTCGGTCGATTAATTAATATGTAATCGTACATGTTGTTTAGATATTTTATCTTTGAAATTAGAAATTAATTTATTATTAAACTGACTGTTCAATTTTTAAACATTTAATACTTTGTATTAAATATTTTTAATAAACATTAAAATTCAGTATCAAAGGCTTATGCAAGTTTCATAAAAAATTGTTCAATTTTTAAAATAATATTGAAATAAATCAATACTCCTTAAAACGTTCTAGGAGGGATGGGAAATTATATCTCTTCCTGAAAAGAATTTTTTTATTTTGAAAGATCATACAATTTTATTGAGAGTCGGAGAATTTTTTCAAAAAATTCGGTCGATTAATTAATATGTAATCGTACATGTTGTTTAGATATTTTATTTTTGAAATTAGAAATTAATTTATTATTAAACTGACTGTTCAATTTTTAAACATTTAATACTTTGTATTAAATATTTTCAATAAACATTAAAATCACTCTTTTCAATATCAAAGGCTTACCCAAGTTTCATAAAAAATTGTTCAATTTTTAAAATAATATTGGAATAAATCAATAATCCTTAAAACGTTCTAGGGGGTATGAAAAATTTTCATGAATTTTAAACGAAGAATACTTGAAAGGTCAGAGAATTCTTTTCTCAAATTTTTTTTCAAAGAGTATAGACACCCTGGTAAGAGAATGAAGACAAATGGTCGTGCAAATAACGATTTATGAACTCTCAATAACGTAACTCTGATTCACATGGTGTTTAACATCCGGGCAACACGGCGAGATATATTTATTACCGCTTGATTATAATTTAATCCCCGATATCGACGCGAAGCTGAGGGCATGCATCTCTCGAGCAGATTGTATAAAATTATAGAGCAACGGATCTAAATATGTGTTTATCATAAGAGTTTAATTTTAATCGATATCGATATCTCTGGATGTAGGGAGAGAGAAAAAGAGAGACTCGAGTTATATCTTAATATTGTCCGCGGCTATTTTTTTCCGCGAACGGTAAAAACGACCACCGCAGGACGTGCCTGAATATTATTGACGTTGTTGTAACGGGGGACGAGCACGCGGAAGCGACACAAGTGCAAATCGGCGATGGAGGAATGGCACGGAAAGTTGACAACAAACAGGAAGACGAGCGGAAGCCGACGAGCGTGTGCGCGAGTGAACCGGATGGCGAAACGACTTTTTGAGCGGGTAAACACTCGCACGACACAGCACGGTACCGTTCTCTCGTCTCGTATTATAATCCTTCTCATTTAAATAAGACTTATTCCTCTCGCACGTCCGACGCGACCTGCCGGTTAATTGACGCGATCATAATTTATTCGAGCGACAGTGCAAGTCTTTTGATGCATGTTTCGGGACACGCCTGGTTGTGAAAAGAGACGTGAGAGAGAAGATAAGTTATGGACTGTGTATTAAATTGCGCCGTATAATTAGATCATCCCGCGATTACATCGGATTAACTTGATCTGCATCTTAATGCTTTTAATGGGTCGGAGAAGGAGAGATATTAATTTTATATACATATTCTTGCGCTCTTTGGGATAGTATATATACAAAGTGCGTTCCATGCGAGCGGTTAATGCATAAGAAATAAGGCGAGTGTATCTTTAATTTATCAGTATACGGGTCCCGTGTGTGCCAATAAAGTATCATATATAGTTTCGCAATCCCCACCGAGATGCTCGTGACGTAGCGTAATTAACGTTGTTGCGCGTTGTAACGTTTCCGGAGTCGATGTAAATCGATGATATTACGGGAACTTCTTATGCTTTAGCGAAGCATATGAGATTACTGCAAAGTGTCATGATATTACACCATGGTGGGATCTCTCGTCTCCCTCTTCTTCTCCCGACATAATTTATACGAGGAAGCGAGGAGATTTACTATGTTGCTCGCAGGAAGCCACGTCGCGGACGATTACGCGAGGAAATGTCGTTTTCGAGATGGTGCCTCATAGCGAGGAAAAGCCAGGGCTCATCGATCGAGAACCGCAAGAACGAACACGCATCCCCGTATCTCGCGATCATCCGTTTCGGCTGCTTACGTCCGACCAAGTCTACGATCGGTTCTCGAGACATACCCTGTTCGCGTGACAGGGTGCTACATTTTGCGAGATGCTATATACATAATTTTATAATAAATTTAGCACTCCCCTATATATAGGGTATATAATATATATATATATATATCTTTTTTTTTAATTTATATTTTATAGTACTTCTTCTCGAGACATACCCTGTTCGCGTGACAGGGTGCTACATTTTGCGAGATGCTATACATAATTTTATAATAAATTTAGCACTCCCCTATATGTAGGGTATATAATATATATATATCTTTTTTTTTTTTATTTTTTATTTTTTTTTATAGGAAAATCTTTTTTCCCACACAGAATTTTTTCTTAGAATTCACTCTGACAATAATGGTAATCATGAGACGTATGATATGGAAAGAACTTGATTAATATGTATCGCAATAAAAATATTAATATTTCATACAATAAATTTATTTATTACACTTATATATAGGGTATATAATATATATATATATATATATTTTTTTTTTTTAATTTATATTTTGTAGGAAAATCTTTTTTCCCACACAGAATTTTTTCTTAGAATTCACCCTGACAATAATGGTAATCATGATATGGAAAGAACTTGATTAATATGTATCGCAATAAAAAATATTAATATTTCATACAATAAATTTATTTATTATGTACATATTAATATTCTTTCTTTTCTTACCATGATTTTCAAGGTAAAAATTCCAAGAGAAAATTCTCTGTACATTTCTGACACGTATACCTATATATGCAAATCATTTATTTATTTATCAATTATACATGTAATTTTTATATACACGAAAATATATATATATATATTCATGTGAAGTTTTCTTGAAAAAGTTTTTTCCTACATTTTTGATAGAAGGCGTCGTACATGAATTTACGACGCGCTAATTACCCTTTCTAAGAAATCCTCGAAGCGCGAAACTTCGAAGCGGGTCTCCGCGACAATTTCACACGACACCTACAACGATGGAACCATCGTGATAAAACCTTGCCACTCGCAAAGTCAGTCGTGCCGAGGGGAAACAGGGTGCGAAGAATAATAAAAAAAAAAAAAAATCTACACACTTCGCTACATCTACACACTCCGGTAATTCCCGAGGACTAAACGCGACTTCATTACCCTAAGAACGCGGTCGTTCTGCGCCCAGGGGAGGCTCTTCACGCGTGGTCCTCGTAAATAAGACGAAGACGACTCTCCTCAACAAGAAGAACGAACGATGAACGAATGGAACAGAACGATCCTTCGCGCAGTCGGAGGTGGAATCGCCTCGCCGCTATATAATTCCAAATGATTTTCTCGCGCGCGGACACCACCTTCTTCTCTTTCTCTCCTCCTCTTCAACCCTTCCTCGCAAACCGATGCACCGTGTCGGCCGTGACACACGCTCGACCAGATTCCATCCCGACCAGATCCTCCTCTGCCGAGTGCTCTCTTACGGTGTCCGCTCGTGCGTGAATCGTACCGCAGGGATAATACGTCGGGAGAGAGAGAGAGAGATCGCAGGGAAAAAAGCACGTAGCAGATACAAGAAAGGGAGACGAAGGAGAGATTGAAGAAAAGAACAGGAGGAAGAAAAATATGGCCGTGCACACTCGTGCGGTTATAATTGGCACGCGAAATTGCACGTGAATAATTATAACGTAGATCGCGATACGTTCAAATTATCGTTGAGATTATGGACAATCGGATCTGTTCGTTTTAAATGAATGATGAAGCGTTGAAAAGCCGCCTCGCGGCTCAGATTTTCTAAACTGACATACAATAATTCCGTTTTTCAGTAATTAAGTGGTGAGCGCTGCGTTGCACTTTATCAGAGTTGATATTAACTTATTGTTGGTTCTCTTGGTCGGTTTGCTTGTCAGAAATCTCGTGATTTGTACATTCATTTGCTCGTTTATGTTGTATGTTAAATCGGCTTACATCATCGCGCTCTTCGAGTTCTAAAGTATTTTTTTTATCCGTCAATTTTCTCGGAGCATTATATAATCTCTGTAGCGATTATCTTTTATGATTATTAATTTTTTCACGTTTTATGCTTTTATTCATAATTTCTATTACGCTTTTAATAAATATACCAAGGTTTCGTTAACTTCAATTATTCGTTTTTAGACGAGAAAGTCTCTAATGAATATAAAATACTGTCGATCATCAGCCGACTATAGAATTTCAGTTGGAACTTTGAAATGAAATAATAGAAATAAAATTTTATTTTTCTCCTTTATAAATTCGCAAGGTTTTGCGCGACATAAGAAAAACTGCGACAAAACGATCAAGGTCCGTCTGATTCGCGTAGGCTTCTGTATAAAATATCGAATTTTTCAAAGAGCAAAAGTATAGTAGTGACAAGACAAGACTCTCTTGGAATCGCGTGAAAAACGAGTTTGAAGGGAACCGAAGAAAAATAAATGACAGGGCGGGAACGACAAAGAAACAGATTGAGACCAATCCCTCGATTTTACTCGTCGTTTACTTCGTCGCGCGCTTACATCTGTCGGCGGGGATAAAAAGGAAACGACTAAACGGCCGTCCCGATGGCTGAAGGAAATTGCACGGGATGCAACTGTGCAGTCCGGAGAAGATAAAGGAAAGTAATAACGTAGATAGAGAGCCTTCGCGTTTTCTGCAACACATCCGCTCGGCTTCTTTTCTTTTCGAAGATCGCGACGAGGAAAGACCAGTTCGTCACGAGTCGAGTCTAAGGACCTTGCGTCTCTCGGGAACGACCTTGGGCGACCTTGAGCGGCCCGGGAGTGGGCTTCTGCGTGTCGGTAGCAAGACAAGATCGTGCGACTTCTCGCGCTTTGACGATTCCCGGTTCGCCATCCTGTTCGCGACCGCTTTTTTTTTCGCAATAACTTGTAAGATGAGATAGAACTTTTTGTGCGAGCAGACGAGGAAAACAACACAGATTCTGGTTTTTATTGCGGAAAAGTTGTTAATTACATTATAATTTCAACTGAATCAACAGTTGGAAGATTTCCTGTTGTTGAATAATTTAGTTACGAGAAACAAAGTGATTTTTAAGAATACATTTGAATATTGAAACATTCATTGTGCATATGTCATTCTTTTCGAAGCCTTATAAAATATTGTATATAGTCATATATATTTTCAATATTCAAATATATTCTTTACAAAATATTTTTATAATCTTTTTAAAATTGGAATATTTAATATTGAAGATATATATATATTAGAATATTTGATATCAAAAATATATATTTTTGAAGTAACTCATCGTTGACGAGAGAACAGATGGGATTTCGAAACCCACAACCAAGAGATCCTGAATTCCGCGGTTTATTCGTCGAAAGTAAAAATGTGCCTTATGTACCGCGTCGGAAAACGACTTTTTTTTGTTTCGATAGGAAAACGGAACTTTTCGGATATTTGTAACGAGCTCTTGTTTCGTTGTTAAATGACCCGCGTCGAAAGCGCTCTTTGTTCTTTGCGCGGTGTGAGATGATCGCGCGAAGGTCGGTAACTCGTCCGGGTCTGGCAAAACCGTGTCCAATCTCCACAATCGTGTATCTCCATTAGAGTGTACAGTTATGATATACTGTGAGCCCCGGTGTATCGTAACTGCGCTGCATTAAAGCGCTTACGGTCTCGACAACGAGACCTCGTCGTATATGGCAATAAGTCAACACGTTCGGAGCCGATGTTCGTTGAGAAATTGCAAGTCGGATACTTGTCCTTGTTTACCGTGCTTCCTCTAACGAGGAATTCCTTTTCCCGTTTCATCGTCGAGCTATCGCGATGTTTCGCTAAAAACATCAGGTAGCAAATCTTTAAACCTGACCGCTAATGATTCGATAAGGCACTCCGGGGCTTTATTTGGAATTGAAAATGTATATTATTTTCATTTCCAATCTCTACACTGCAAATGATGCGCAATAATCTTTTTTTTGTTGCTCATTAAATGAATTGATATACGCAATCTAAAGTTTCCTTTAATTGATTTAATTTTTAAACGATAATTCAGAAATGTGGAATAGAAATATATTTATGATTTTATATATTATAATAGAAATAAATATGAAATGAGGATAAATAAAAATATTAAAATCAAATAAAAAAATTCCATCTTAGATTTACAATTTTATGTATCATCTTGATGTCTCAAAAACAAACAAAATCATCAGCTATGACTGTGAACGACCTATCCCGTTCGAATTTTCCGTGTAGTTGATCGACATAGCTCACCCATTAGCAGTCATCATCGTCATGGACCGAACGTCATCGCGTGCGCAATGGCAGTACTTGTCCATATATATTATTTCTACCTTCACGGGAGAGAGTCCCCCTGCTTTCCACGGACAATCTCCAGTTTCCCACAGTCGCATTGCTCCGAGAGAATTCCGCGAACCGCCTTCGCGTCGCGCTAGACCTATCCTTGCTTTTCAATCTTCGGAGGCCTTCTCTCGAAATGTTCCTTCGGGGTATATACATATGTGCTACGCCTTCCGTGTGCCAGCCGGGGATTTGAGGACGACGCGGCACATTAGAGACGATTAGACGTCGTAATGTCGTAGATTACATTGCCGACTTAACGAGCCTCGACCTCTCGACCGGCGCCGGGAGATATGCCCGGGTAAGAGTCTGACTCGACTCCGCTATAATCACTGGAGCGTCGGTGCCTTTTCGCGGCGCGCACGAAGCAAGCTGCATTCACGAGTATTTTAATCAAAGATAGGCCGACAATGACGTTTGTGTGTTTAGAATATCGAAGAATATTTATTTCAATTATTTCTCTTATTATACGTATATTGATTAATTTATTAAATATTTGTTGCAGCAAGTCGGAATATATGATTTTTATCTCGTGGATAGCTTTCTTTCTCTTGATGAATTAGACTTTAAGATTTTATACACCTTTTTTACTCTTATATTTTTTAAATGAAGACGAGGAAACTGATGACATATTTGGATATTTAAATTTTTTTTATTCCACAGAACCTTTTAACTTTAATCAGAGATCGGCGCAAAACGATATTTGTGCATGCATACCATATGTCTTTAAACTATTTCTCTTCTATTACACATGGATTAATTATTTAAATATTTTTGCAACTAGTCAGACTATTTCTTTTTATCTTATGGACACGCTTCTTTCATCAGAGACTGCAACTTTAAAGGATATCTGTACTTTGGTATTTAAAAATTTTGTTACGTCTGTAGAACCTTCTAACAGTCCAGAGTTTATGAGTCTCGCGGAAAGAGCGATGCGGAATATTAAAGGAACGATTGCATAACGCAAGATCGTACGGATAACATTAGCAATGTAATGAGCTCCGGTCTGCTAATGCATATCCAAGCTAATTGCCAGATTATGATAATACTATCATAATTGATAGGAAATGATCTTTCAAGTGTGCGCGTCGTGAACTTCGCACGAATTAGAATTCAAAGCTTCGATGAGAAACGCATAACGGAACGTTGTGCGTGATAACGTGCCTCCGATAATAATCCATCTGTACGTGCCTGTAGGCGACCTGACATTAAAAAAAAAATATATAATGAAATCGCACGGTTCTTCGCGGATAATTATTTTATATATATTATAAATTTCTTCTATATACGATCGTCAATTGAATTACAAGTGTAGCCTATCCTTCTACAATCTCTTTATACAGCTGAATCACAATTTCGCTTCTTCCCACGTTCGCGTCGCCGTCGAATCTCTCAACTGACGACAAAAAAAAAATTGCGAAACGTCAATGATTTAATTGCCTCGACGCGCGATTTTATTTTTTCCTCGCTGACAGGATTCTGCATCACTTCCCGATGCGCTACGGGAGGTCGGCGACCTCCCCAGACCCGAGCGGTAGGTCTTAATCTAAATACACGCGTGCTAGTGCGAATGCACTGTTGGTTTCGCATAGCGAATGGCTCTCTCTCTCTCTCTCTGTCTCTCTCGGATTTAACCGCGCAACATCCGCGAAGCGTGTCGTCCCGTTCGCGATACGCCTGACGTGGACCAGCCGCCGCGCCGGTGACATCCGAGACTCGCTGTCGCTTCCTCCTTCTCGTAATTTCCTCATTCCATCGCGAGGAGGAATTCCTCTTCTCTTTCTACCATCGACCCGTCACTACTTCTCCTCCTCTGTCTTCCATTTCTTCTGCATCTTCCATCCTTTCCGCCGCGTTAGTCGGCTACTCTTCTTGATCGGAACATAATTTATTACTTATCGTTTTCTTACATAATAGGCGCGGGATGCAAGAGCTAACATCCTTGCGTCATTATCGCCGAATTATCGTACCTATATTTTCGATTTCGATCTTATTTTCGCAACCGCACTCTTCCGCGACATCGTCAGCTGCTTTGCGCGCTTTGCTCAAGTATGTTGTAAAAAAAAATTAACCGTATTTCTTTGCCTCCGATATCCGCTGATTCTCGTTGAGATACCGTACAGCTGTAATGCGCGCGGTTTTTTTTTTTTTTTTTTCTTTCCGTCGCTCCTGTTTTTCCGCGGGCCCGCGGTCTTCAGCTTCATCTTCATCTCCGCGATTCCGCTTCGACTAGTGTGACGTGGGCGCCCGGACGTTGACCACCCAGCGAGTTCCCATCCGTCGTTGCTACATCGGTGGTGGTCGAGAACTTTGGAGAAAGATCCTTCAATGTATATTACGGTTCGATATACCTATGAGTATATAGCTATCTATCTTCGATATTAATAGTTTGCGCTGTCAGCGAAAATCATTCGACAGCCGCAAATTGCTGCGATGCTATGTATTAGCTAAGAATACATACGATCGTGTTCAATCATATGTTGTTCGTCGCATTTAGCCGCTTATTGAACGCAACGCATTAATCGAGCTGATTAATAATACGCGGGACAGCTGCATAGTTTGCGGAATACATGTGATTTTCTACGCGATCGAAATTAAGATATATAGAATTGTATTTATCAAGTATCATAATACCTATCTGTGTTGATCGATAGTTGTTTATATTTCTCTCCGTATCATAAATCATAAAGATTTTCCCATGCAATTCTGAGAAGAATATTAAATACTTATCGTGCATACATTTTTTTGAAAGACGAATTAAAATATTATTTATTTGAATAATTTTTTTTTAATTTATGAATTAAAAGATATGCATATTATTTATTTAAATACACGTATATTAATCATTAAATTTAGATTAAAAACAGATTTGTACACATGGGCTACTAATGTCACTAATGTCAATGTCGCGTGACCATTTCAAGATTGATACATTATGTATACGTGATCTTTATTTTCTTCACAAAATCTCGTCGAACCACGAAGCTACCTTATTGCTGCAATTGAATAGGATGAATTGGAGAAAAATGTAAAAAAAAAAAAAAAACCGGAAGTGTGTTGCAATAGCGAATACTATGGGTGCAAATAATGGAGGAGGAATCGACTGCAGCTCTGACACTTTGACAGCAATCGATCGCCGTTAAGTTCCACATCAACTTGCCGTAAATTCTTTCTCTCTCCCATTCTCCAGCAGAGTACATGATAAAGAAGGACGTGGTCTGGAAGTGGTTGCTTTCTTCCGCGAACGAGGAGGCCGCGAATAATCGGAAGTAGCGCGACGACGGCGCCGCTTCCTATCGCACCGTGGCGAGAACGTTTTTTTTTTTTTCTGTCGTTTGGTCAGGACGATTCGTTCCGCGCCGCGAATCGCGCTATGCCTGTCATTTCAGGTGCCCGGAAACGGAATACCTGTCTCTCTCCTCAAATACAAATGGCACGAGCGGTCGGAATTTGCAAAGCGAGAAAGAGAGAGAGACTCGAGGCGAATATGAAATTGGGACGAGATTATCGACGAGCGATTATCGCGGCGTTTTCGGAACACGCCTCACTCAGCCAGTTTGGATTCGCTCGATGTGTCCCGATACCGTTACAGAACAGGGGACACCAAGCGAAATCGTAGACACGAAAGAGCAACGGGAAACTCCCGGTGAGACAGAAGTGCGTGAGTTACCGGTAAAACGGGAGTAATGATCCCGAGGGTTCGCTCGTATTTAATTCGCGGTTGTGTTATATTTTATTATGGTGTTTTATATTCGCCAGATCTCTCCATCGCAACTTTAAAAATATGATCGAGTCTGCGCTCTTTTTTAAACTTCTTAATAAAATTTTTAAGTTCCTAATGAAGTTTCAAGTATGAGTAGAATTCTGCATAAGTATCGAAAATAGAGATTCAAAGCTATATAGAATATCTTCTTTTTTATGTTTACGTTGGAAAAATTCATTATAATTTTGTTCATTTCAATTCATTATAGACAATTAGAATTCCAATATTTTTTGAGGTGTTATTTAAAAAACTCTAAAAAAAATTTCCATCCGAAAAAATAGAAACTCTCATTTTTTATTTTATCGATTCGAATGAAAATAATTGTTGAATTCTTATGAGAAGCTCCAATGATCGAATGTCAGAGATCGAATGTCAATGATCTAGTGTCAGGGATAGATGGAAAGTGACTAAACAGGTTCTGAAATCGGACAGACGTTATCGAAAATCAGTTTCTACGATCGGCAGACAGACTGGAGAAAGTAAAATCATAAAACCGTAGGGTTAGAATTTAATTCGACAATATAAACTATACGACAATAAAAAAACTGAGCTAAATAAAAGAAGAATAAAGACACATTTTGAAGTCATCCAATTGTAATAAGAGAATTAATATCTCTGCGTTTATAATTTTTTCTTTCTCTTTACACAACGTGACATTTTTTGGATTTTAATATAAAAATATTCGATAATATTAAGAAATATATAATATTTTCAGATTGCGTCAAAACTTCCATCTTGTATTGCGCAAGGAAATACAATATTCATAATATAAATCATATTTATATAATGTTAATATATTCTGTCATTTTGAGATCTGACAAGTATAGAATTGGGAATTTATGATCTCAAAATATATAAAAAAATTCAACATATAAAATATATATATATAATATTATATTAAAGGTTACTACTAAAACTGAATATTTCGTATATAAGAAAAATTGATATATTGAAATTGGAATCGGCAGAGTATATTTTCTCCCTTAGATTATCGCATCTATGTACACTCCTCGCGACTTATCATCAATCCTCTTCGGGCGTCCATACGGAAACGCAACGCCGAAGAAGACCGCCGGCAAAAGGAACACAACCCATTTAGATATTCCCGCCGATCTCTCTCTCTCTCTCGCGGCGTTCCTAGCCGTTCATCACGATTTCTTAGTTTCCTCCGCATAAGTTTCCTCCTCCGCCTCGTCCTCCCACACCCGCCCCCGCGCACGTAATCACTATATTTTAGTTCATCCGTTCGAGAGGCATCGACTCTCTCGCGTGCGGCAGCCAATGGGATACCAGGCGGCTTTCCACTCTTCTGGGTTCAGGGTCGGTCAAGGACTCTCGAGCTCGCGCGCGCGCGCGCATGATGTTGGCACAACGGCTCGGCCGACAACAACGTGGCGCGAAGAGAGATCCAGAAGAAATATTCGCAACTAACCTCTTCTAGGCGCCCGCGAGATTCCTAATCGACGAGATAGAGTGGGGCGACCGATGTTTAATCCCTCTCGAAAGATTAGATCCGCCGATAATTACGGTTATTATTCATTAAACCGTAATTTAGCGAAGCGAGCGAGGAAGCTACCGACAACCGTGCCTAAACTTATCAAACAGCAACCGCGCAAATCACGGCAATATCGTGCTCGATAAGCGCATCCTCGGAAGAGAAGAGGATCCCCGACCAGGTGGATTACTCCGGTTCCTCTCGGGGCGCTTAGAGGTCGGCGCTTAGTTATTACGCTCCGTTGAAGGGAAAAGGAGATGCTTCCCGTTTTTGCTTGGAGTCACGAGAAGAAGGCGAAGGTGGCGACCGCGAAGGACGCGGAAGAACAGCAGGGGTATACCTCATTATTTTCCCTGCGATCATCCGAGATGATTTCTCGTTTCGACGTCGACGACGTTCCCTCTTGTTTTAGTCAGCCTTTCTTCTCTATTTTATTTTTCTCATCCGCCGCACGATAAAGACTCGAAAATCGTCGCCCTTATCTACGCCCATTGCAATTATTTCGCGCGCTAATCTTCTCTCTCAACAACTTCCGCCCCGTCGTTCGTTCTCACATTCTGTCGTTATACACGTCGTCCTTTCGTAGCGCCTCGCTGCGCGCAATAAACACCGAAGATCGATCCATCGGACACGAGAGGGCCGACGACCGTTCAACAAGTTCTTCTCTCCCGCTATACGGCATTCTCGCGTTTAGCATATCCGCTCTTATCTCGTCGCGTCTCTCTTTCTCCGTCAGAGTAATGTAGCCGCGTATCGTGTATCGGCGTAATTATTGTACGCCGCGAGAAATTGCACGTCCTATGCACTTATAGTCCTCTTCACTTCATCGATGACGAAAATAACCGCGCCCGTATATGTGCGACGAGAATATATAAACAATCCCGCTTGGATTCACCAATTTTCCCATCATCTTCACGTGTCCGCGATAATATGATTGGAAGAAAGAAATTATTGAAAAAAAATAATTGATTCCGTATACACTATGGTACGTTCGCCCGCATCGACGTATACATTACACATATATATATATATATATATATATATGTAAATTATGCTCGCGATCTCTCGAAGGAATCTACTTGAGTGGAAATAATTGATTATCCTTCCGCTAGAACTGTTCCCTCTGTAAACGCCCGTGAGCCACGTAATTCCAATCGAAGCCCGATAAAATCCGTCTTCGTGGCAATTTCAGACTTCGTTATTATCCTCGACGTTGTACTAGACTCCGGTCACGTTTATCCGTACGTAATATACACATATATAAATATAAACTCCACATCTAGGAATAAAAGCTCGCTGTGCGTTCAAACTAGACGATAATTGACGATTCGTTATGGTGCACTTAACGCGTGACACGCATCTCATTATATACATAAGAACTTACACACTTCTGGTATATTCCTCTTTTCTTGCCTCATTTTCACGCGCGATGTTCTTATCCCTCTTTCCTCGCCGACATTCGCTTTTCTCCATCCTGGGTCTAAAAGTGATTTCTCAGCAAGGTCACGCAGTCTACCGTCGGAACGGGTCTATTTATAGATACCGCGGCCAAGACACGCGGTAGCGACGACTTCGGGGTCCGCTTCAGGTTCTATCGCTCGCTCGGAGAAAGAGGGTCCGTTGCGGCGGCCACGTTTTAGATACGGACGATCGCGTTGCTATGCGCAAGATAGGTAGGTAACATAAACCGAGCATGAAAATGACTCGGACGAGCTTCCTACCTTAAAAGGCAGCCGGCGCGAAATGGCGATCGCCCGTCTTCGTCGTCGCGGCGGCTGAACAAAAGGACGTTCGTACCGGAAGTCGCTTACGCGAAGCTAAAGAAGCTGTGTTCGCGATTCAAAGGAAAAGATATCTATCCACCACCAGATTGCCAGCGAGAGTGATGAATGCGGGAGTTTTAGCGAGCTACCTTAGATTGTATTCTCGACTACGCCGGACTCGGAAGAGGGTTTCGCATTTTTTTCCTCCCCGAGCGTTCAATAGAGTTATTGTCAGCGGCCCGCGAGGACTTCCGACTTTCAGATGCTACCGATAGCGCGAGCTTGCGTAAGGCAATTTATGACTCGCCGCTGATACGTTTCGTGATCTACTTGGTAGCAAATTGCGCGTTGGATTATCGTAAGACGAATCGCGCTTGGCGAGGATATTTTCGCGAGATCGATCTCGGAGGAGACGATAGAAAGCCTTCTCTAATGCACCATCGCCATTATTCAAAATTATTGCTATGTCTATGGGCTTATATCGCTGGTCGTTCCGACTCGTTCGAGACTCCATCCGCGAGGAGAAACGTAATATTTACGTAGCATCGAGAGAAAGAGAATAAGACTCGAGGCAAACCTGTCCACTCTCCCATAATCCACCTTGCACGTGTGTATGTGCGACGATGTATCCTCGCGACATCTGACATTACGTAATATTACGACGAGGCAAAAGCAAACTCTCTCTCTCCCGGGTGCGCTTCTCTGTTATTCAGCGATTCCGTCGCGGTTTGCAACGCGCTTTGACACACGAAGAGTAGCGGCGGCAAATACTCCGGTAAAACGTCGCGTTCACCATGTAAAGAGCGCTCCTCCGAGTAATACGCGCAACAACTTCGTTACGCTCTATCGGGAAAGGCCCCGACGAGAAGCTGTGCGCGCGCTTATTCCTCTCATCGAAGTCTGCTTTATGCGCCTCCTCATCTCCGCGAAAGGAAACGCTCGTTCGTATAACGTCCGATTCCTCGCGCGAGATATCCTGTCGGGCTGGTTGCCGTAGGCTGACAAACGCGAAAAAAAGTTTAGCTATCTGTTTCTGCTCTTCCTTCCTCTTTCTCTCTATCTATCTTTCTTTCCGATGACCGCCCCATAGCGGATTATGGGCTTGCAAATTACGCGCGGTTTGATTAATGACAAGTGCGCGATTCTCGCGCGCGTCACTTTGCGCAAAAATTCGCTTCTCCGTATTTTGCATCGCGCATATTTTATTTATATACATGCTAATGTTACGTAATTTAATGTTATGTAATTTGCTCGCGATGTTTACGCCGATTGCGCGTAATTATTACGCGCAGCGATCGCGATCAGACGCTATTAGTGTAACCGGGTGGAATCGCAATCTCTTATATGTGTGATTGCTTTATTTCTGACGGCGCCTTCCGTTCGCGGATTAACTTCGCGCGCGAGATATCCATCTGCTGAACGAATCACTTACACCTTACACATCGGTTGCTTAATCGTTTAATAATATCTTCGACTTGGTTCTTATGACAAAATAATGATGTTTAATTGAACTCAACGGAGATTCTCTGATTGGTTTATATATTTGTGTTTTTTTTTTAAATTATATATTTAAAACAATTTTAAAAAAATTATATATAATACTATAACACAGAGAGAGAGAGAGAGAGTATTAAATGAAGATTATATGGATTATTGGCTATTTGCGATATCTCGGATATATTATTTCGCTTCGCGCTCGCCGTCGTTTTGAATTTCATGACAAAATAATGATGTTTAATTGAACTCAACAGAGATTCTCCGATTGGTCTATATATTTGTGTTTTTTTTTAAATTATATATTTAAAATAATTAAAAAAAAAATTATATATAATACTATAACACACAGAGAGAGAGAGAGTATTAAATGAAGATTATATGGATTATTGGCTATTTGCGATATCTCGGATATATTATTTCGCTTCGCGCTCGCCGTCGTTTTGAATTTCACGGTTCCGTCGATTTCATCCGCTAACTATCCCCGAGACTTAACGATCCTTCCTTTCCTCCCCCACCGAGAGCAGCGGGATCCGATAATTTTCTCGAGCCTTTAACATTAAGTCGCAGCCGTCACATTGAATTCCAGTCACGTCTGACACAGCTGGTTGCAACTCTCCTGTCATGGTAGACCGCAGACCACTGTTTCTCCTCTGCGCACGAAATCCGCCTAATCGATTCCCGGGCGATGACACGCGTCTACGATGGGCATGGTTTTATAAAGACTGCTCTTGTAATAATAAGACATTGTAGAAAACGGCAGTAGATAGCTGTATATATGTTATACACGTTCCTTATTCCTCCTCCGTTCGCCACCGACGCGCTTTACTTTACTTCGCCCTGGCATTTTTCTTCCGATTTGCGTAAGAAACGTCGAGGGAGAATCTCTAAATTTCTTTTTTTTTTTTTTTATAAGCACTTCGATAAGCTATATACGGAAATTTTTAGCGTTTACGATCGCAAAAATTGACGTCGTAAAGATTGAAATAAACTTGATGAAGAATTACGGCTCGTTTGTAAACGAGTAAACGAGAGATCGTAAAAGGGTGAGATTAAAATGATTCATAAGTCGCGGGGCTGAGAACAGTATTATGGAAAATCGGAAAGGTGATATATCGTGCGAAGTAAATCCTTAATCGCGTCGCGAAGAATATCAAGCGCGATATTTATTACGATGTTGAGAAACTTTCGCCTTAGAAAAAAAAAGTAAATTATATTTCTGTGCGTGTGTCGGTAATAGAATGGCTGTGGTAAAGTTGTAATTTAATTAGCGGACTCGGTATAGTGCGCAATGAATTTCTAGTTCATTCGAGTGCTCTTAACGAGGGTTAGAGATGAGCTTGCTCATATACCTACTACTTCAGTTATAATGAAACCGATCAGCGTAGCATAAACTCGTCTAAATTGCTAGTCGCTTCTTCTCTTCTTCACGTTCATCTTTATTTTTTTTTATTTTTTGCATTCATATTGCTTAACGATAACTTTTTAATAACCTGATGGTTATTGATTAGCAAATATTAAGTTTATCGAATTATTTATCCCGACGCAGTGCTTATGTTACAATTGTTCTTTACGTAGAAAGCGATACATTTTATCTTCATTCCTGGGATTCTCCTAGAAGATTTGTTCTTCAAGTACATTCTCCCTTCATTACTTCCTGTAATGAAGAGAAAAGTAGGGGAACGTAAGCACAGGCGATATTCATAAATCTTCGTGGACACGCGGCGATATCAGCTGTGTAATTGTTTCTTGCGAAGAAAGTTGTAATGACTGTTTCTAATGATGACTGATGAGACTTAATTCACCGGGTATCTTCAAGAAGCATACGGTACAACCTGAAGAATTCAGCTACGATTTAAAGAACGGCACGATAATTATTTAGCAAAAGAATTTTCCTCGCTCCGGAAGTTAATTTGTTCCATTTTGCTGTCTGAGATTTGCACTTTCTCTTTGTTATTAATTTTAACTATTAATTTTAAGGATCTTTCATTTCTGGATATATTGATTTCTGATTTGATAAATCAGTCTCGATCGGTGAAATCTTAAGCGAAAGTCTTATTCAATTATCGCAACTATCATATTGTCATCTCTCCTAGAATCGTTAATTCCGCTTCTTCCGTACATACTTATTCCAGCACACTGAAGCAACTTGAAGGGAATGAAAAAGAAAATGTCGAACTAACGAAGACATTCGTCTGACAATCACTATCCTATCAATCCTGTCTCGTGTTCATTTTAAATTGTTAACTATTCTCGTCTCACTTTTCCCATTGACAGCCGTCAATCTCAGCTGGAAACCAGTAGAACGAGCACAATAATTTTGCGCAGAATGCTACAACGAAACAGGATAAATTTATATTCCGTGATGTCATGAATAAATAAATAATAACTCCTGTTGTCGCGATAAAGTGTCAGGTATATCCGTATATGGATCGTCGAGAGGGTGAAAAGAGAATAAAAGAGCGAGTAACAAAAACGTACGCAAGTTTACCCGGGAAGAATACGCGACAGACTCTCGTAAATTTTGTTCAATATCGTCGAGAGTGTCTCACAGAGGAAAAAAAATATTCAAAGGCAGAAAAAAACGCGGTTCGCTCGCGAATCTAATTTTGCGACGTTTCTCCGTCGTTCGTCTTTCGATATCGCTAATTTTTGCGTTCTCGCTGCGTCTCTTCTATTCTTCTCCCGACGAAGGCGAATCGATCGGCTCGATCTTCTCTTTTCCGTACAGCTTTTCCTGTCTCTAAATTGAAACTGCACGCTCCTTGGTTTGACATTCGACGAGACGCACACGTGACGAGAATCGCAACGTTATCCTCGCGGAATCCTGGAAATAATTGGCTCGTTCTGGATCATAGTTAAAGCGGCACACGAGATAGAGGCAACGAACGCGATTCAAGGTGTCTACTCTCAAATCTTTTTTAAAAAAATTTCCTGATCTTCCTGGTATTTTCATTAAAATTTTAGATTTTATAGATGTAATTTTTTTAAATAAATTTCTTTATTGTACACGCGCTTTCTAATATTTTATATTTATGCGATTAAAGAAAAGAGTGATCAAGAATGCAATTTTACATTATTTAATATTAATTTAGTACCTAGTCGAAATTAATTTGGATGATAATATAAAATACAATATATATGTAAACACTAAAGGTATAAAATATAAAATGAAAAGTAATTTAGTATGAATGTCTTAAGGAGACATTAAAAATTTATTGATATTAATTTTTAAAAAAATTGAAGAAAATAATAGCTAAATAACATATACGATTACAACTTGATCAATCAGCGGATTATCGATCACTTGCGATATGCGAATAAAATTATGAAAGATACAATTTTTGAAAAAAATTCTTCGAATTTTAATAAAATTCCCTGAGAATTCTCGGATTTTTTTTTGCACGAATTAAGCAACCTCTGCTGATGCTACGCAGATAAAATAAAAAAAACGCGACGTTGTAAATTCAATTATCCACCGTGTTTCCGTGCTCGAGCTCTCTCGGCAACAACAACGTGGCGTTGTTGATGACAACGATATATGTTCTAGGGATGTTCCCTGGTAATTTCAAACACGGATTCGATGCGCGATAAATCGTATTAGTTAGACTCATTCCAGGGCAGGGCGAGTTTATTGCATCGCGAAGCACCGCTGTTAATCAGCTATAACTCCCCTAATGATTAGAACATATGCTCATTTATTCTATTACAAACGCCCAGGAAAGCGTAGAGGGAATGCTAAGGAAGGGCGTTCGACGGATACTTTATCAAGGTAGAAGCTGACGTCTCGTTAGATTGGATTGTCTTTTTTTTTTCTCGGCAAACTTTAATAAATTCAATTAGTTTAATCTCTTGTTACCGCTGATGGGTGCTAAAAGGTGAACGTCAAGAAGCTCGTTTCGAATCTTACTAATTACACGTCTGACAACTCCATTACAGCATTATTATTTTGGGACGTCTAAATCTTGCTATTATTCAGCTGGCAAATTTTTATAGCGTAATTTTCTTTCTTATCGATCTCTAACTCAGAACTCCATTAATTTGACATCAGTTACAATCGTTAAGTTACACAAATACTGCGCATAGAGGTAACAATGTAAATGTGAGTGGGCGATGATGAAAAGCGGATAAATAGACATTATGAATATAATAACTCGGGATCATCATACTCATCCTCGACTCGAAACATTCCTGATCGCGTGAGTATTCGAGGATTAACGCGTCTCGTGGATCATAGAACCGTGACTGAAGGATCTCGCCTTTTCTTCTGGCACTCGCTTCCTCAACGCGCATGTCTCGCGGCGAACGATCGAGCGAATCAAATGTGAACCCGGAGTTCAACAACAATGGCGTAATGTCCGATCCTAACGAGCGTGGCGGGATCGGCTGTTGCACTCACTGCGCCTGTTCAAGGTGACGCTTCGCGAGTATTACAGTTTTTGCCTGTAACGCCTAACGACTCGCGCCGCGGTAAGCAGAGGAGAGAGAGAGGGTATGCTTATAATATCTGAAGCTAACAACGCGTAAACAAGCGTTTTGTTTCAAGGCGGATGCACGAGTAAAGGAGATACGACCTATTTCTTGCAGTAAAATAATCAATGGGTCTGACTTATAACTACAAATTCAGGCATGAAAAGGGTTAGTAAGATAGGTGCATCAAAAAAATTTGACAAATTTTTTTTATTCTTTGAAGGACTGTTTCAGTCCTTTCTCAGTATATCAATTAGTAAAAAGAATCTTAATTAGTAAATACTCTTATTCTCCATCTCTGCAAAGGCTTACTAAGATATATATTAATATATCTTAATAATTTTTAAATAAAATTTTATTTTAATAAACTTTATGTTTATATACTTAAAATATTTTTTTAATATATTATATATAATATATTAAATATATAATTATTGTGCATGAAAATTTTGTATACTTTTTTCCAATTGATACGCCGAGGATTCAGAGACAAGACCGAAACCATTCAAAATAAATAAAGAGAAAATTAAAAATAATTTTGTCGCACTTAATATCTCTGGACCTGGCTTTTATTAGCCCTTTACAAACCGGAATTTATATTCTTGCAGCAATATCTAATTTTTCGAGATTGCCTCTCGTTTTCCCTTTTCCTCTTTCAATTCATTTAAAATACTATCGCATAATTCGCTACGCGATACGCAGCCATAGGGCCGACGGTCGTAAAATCCCGAAGGGCACCACAGTTAGGCAGTTAACCCCGTGGTGACCCCGTTGCCACACACGCCGCTGTTTCCTGACCTGTGGCCAGGCGCGTTTTCCACGCCCACACACACATACACAAACACACAGCGCAACACACAATCGCGCGCAACAAGCTTGTAAAGCACCAAATGCCACAGTTAGACTGCCGATCATCGTTGGAATAACTTCGCACGATCATCGGCGGAATACGACGGGCTGAGAAAGACGTAACACGGCCGCCTGATCCCTTTCGCCGAAGTAAATGCGCGTAACACTTTCGCACGGGATAATGATCGCGTGCGGATAAACGCGTCTGCATCTCCCGATGCAGTGGCCGCTGTGTAAGGATGCATTTACACAATGAGCTATTAATATATATTTATTATGGACGGACGAGGAAGCCTTTATTTTGCTTTTGCTTTACCCAGGTGTCAGAGAACGATATTGTTTCGAGTTTTCTATATACGAGAGAGAAAAGTCTGCCATGGTAATTTTCATGACCATGAAAGAAAACTCGCTGCATTTTTCTCTTGGAGAATTAACGTTTGATGCTGTTTACGGATCTCGATTATATGTAAATGAAAGAAAAGTTATTAACACATATTTTATTCCTCAGCAATACACTGATGTAAACTTGATTTCATTAATTTTATAGAAAGTCTTTTAATGTCTCCAATTATGGTTTTAAATTGGCTGGAAAAACTTCTCTTTTTTCCTGTAACTTTGATAAATTATATAATTTACAATATAATCTTCCATCTCTAATTTTAATATTGATTATAATATATATATATTCTGCAGTTTATAATGAATGTCTCAATTTATCACCAATTTTTAAGATTTTAGTCTTGTTTAGATTTGAAGATAAATATTTGCTGAATATAATTTGAAATATATTATTATTTAAAAAATAATATATTAATATATTATTAAAACATTTTGTGATGCAATCTATAATTAAGAGTATCGTTTCCTAGTAAATATTTTTAGATATATATGATATATCAATTTTCGTATCTCATTTTTTCTACAGTAAACTGCAAATTCAGAAGTCGCAAATTTTTTTAGATTTTGTAAAAATATCATTTGAGCTTTACTTTAATGATTTTTGTTTTTTTGCCCATTCAAGTCAAACGCGCGCTCAAACTAGGCATTTATTATATCGTTAACAACAATTATACATCTTTCTTACACCGTTGCAATATTTATGGCGTAAGCTCGCGAAAATGGTAGCCGTGGTTTATTGCATTCAGTAGCTTCGTCGCGATTCTACTGGTCTTCTTTAGCATTGTTTGACCGTACGAGGTGCTAAAACCACATGAAAGTTTTATGATGCGCCCCGCGAAAATTATAGCCGAAGACGGGGATCTGTCTTTGCGTAAATACTCGCATCGTAACCAAAGCGCGTCAAAATTTATAGTTAAGTCGGTTATACGATCCCCTTTATTATCACAATTAAAAGGCTTGAATAAATGGTAGCACGACATTGCATCAATATTTTCTCGTTATTTTAATGAAAACGCTTTTCTCTCGCTCGCTCGCTCTTGCCGAAACACAAAAAACGTGCATCTTAGAGCGGGACCAGCAAAATTATAAAACTCTACATTTAGACACCTAACTTCGCTCGATCTGCTAGGAATGTCCATTTACATAAGTAGCATATGGGCATTGCGCATCAGATTTCCGAGCACAAAACGCTACAGTTAGGCACTTAAACCGACCAACGTCGCTGATTTCGGTTGTCCTCGTGCTATACGGTTCTCTTCATGGTCGATGCCCACGTTGGTGACCGTGTAACTCGTCGTAGATCGCGCGATTCTTTAGTTGTGCCGCCACAATTTATATACATTTCCAAAATAGGATCGCTAATTTTTATCGAGCCCCGTTATCCCTGTGCGTTATTCGAAACTTCCTAGTTAATTTTTTTTTAATTAAAGTCTCCGTTGAAGCGCGTCAACCCGTCAAATATGTTTGTTAAATTTATCAAAGTATGTCTCGAATATATATGATCTTTGCGTCGAATCGCTGCGAAGACTCATCGTTAAAGAAGAGATCAGCTGTTATATCTTGCCTTTAATGATTACACAGTCAGCACAACATGATTGCTTTCATAGAAGATACATCGATAGATAAGCCAAAAGAGAAAAGATATAGCATAAAAGAAGAAGATAAAAATTTTAAGCTGGAAAGAAAGAAACTGAATGACGATGCAAAGTACAAAAATCCGTTGAATAATCAACGGTAGTCAGCCAAAATTTAACCGTAAGTTCTACTAACAATAAATTACAACTTAGTTAAATGTTCTTCACCATTCCGTTGTAACCTTATTCGCTTTTTTTCCGGGATGTTTATCTCTCTTCCTCTGAATGACCAACTTAATATGAATCCACGGAGGAAGCTTCATCATTGCTTTCACACCGTGGATCCGCGATATTATATATAATATCTCGCAAGAGATAAAAGTGTGACTTGTCATTATTTGTCCTCTTTTATACAATTACGTATAATTACTATCTTATTTTAAATCTATATATCGTTCTATCTATCTATCTATCTTTCGTCAATCTTCTGTTCTACTTAAACAATTAGAATGATATTTCAGCGAACGTGGCCGACCTCCCGTGGAAACGTAGATGAACTCGCGCGTTAGTTTCCCTCGGTTTTCCTTTGACAATTCCCGTGCGAGTCGGTAACGATGCTCGCGTGTGTATAACGACTGGCATTAAAGCCGAGGATCTTCAATTTGCTCCTCGGGATTTTCTTAGGAAAAAGCACACTCTTGCAACGGGGTAACGAGTCGGCAATATTGTTCACAGGGTTTCTTTGCTCCCTGCAGCTTTTAACAACATTTCTCATAATACACCGTTTTCCGCAACATACAGCTATATGCATGAGATATAATATTGTATAATAATAATAAATGTAATCGTAAACTCGGAGTTTCACCAAACTCGCGCGTTATGACTTAATCGTACGTCCAATAAAAACATGAATATGAAGAAAAATAAAAATTATATCTAATATATATGCATGTGCCGTTACTTTCGTTAAAACGCAAGGTGTGTTTTCGCCTCTTTGCAATTTCATTGCGGAAGCTTTAAAAAAGTCATCGCATCTTTACTTCAACCTGCACTCTCGCGTCCGCCGATTGCACAGTCGTTAAGAAAACCGACGAGTTTCTTTTAATTCAATTAAATTTCCCCAGGTCTAATCTTAATCGCAAGATTAAGCAATAACAGATAGCATAAATTTATGATGACCATATCGACGGAGAGTGCTTCCTCGATTGGTACCAGTCTTAACAGTTATTTCGAGCATGAAATTGACGCTTTTAAGAAATCCGTTTGAATAACCGTGACAAAATGTTTCCTTTTATTTGTAAAAGCCGATTTCTCGTCATTAATATGGCTTATAATTCATTCGCAATCCTCGTGATTGCATAATGATATAAATATTGTCCGGTTAAGGATCGTATGCTTAAAAGGTCGTGTGCGTTTTGGTGGACCAGATATGCTGGTTCAACGTTGGCTCGTAAATACAGATCGTCCTGCAATTAATCGACCCTCTGGCGTAAGCGAGGCAACGCGAAGGATGCGTCTGAGTTTCTCGACGCATAACACGACCCTCCAAAAAATAAGTTATGGCATCTGCTATGAGTATATATAATGTCTTGTCTTAGAAATTATAACCTTAAGCATTGATGAAATATTTCTTAGGTCTATATTAAAAAACAAGAATTATCACATACATGTATAAAAAAATTATACATTAATTTTATATATAAAACTTTTGGGAGACATCTGAAGATTATTTTTCACAAAACCGCGTATTTAATCTGCTGAAGAAAATATGTCGTAGCTTACAAAATATGATAATATATCTATATTATCTTTTCGATAATATTGCATGTATATATATTTAAATTTATTTAATTTTTATTTTCTATATTATAATTTTCATCATGTTTCTATAGTCAATAAATATATCAATTTGAGAAACAAAATTCTCAGATCTCAATTTTCATCAAAAAGAGAAAAATTTTTTCTAATATACATAAGATGATTAAAGGAGTTGAACATGATATGCTTATAAATAAAGTTTGTGTTTTGTATTTTATCGAAGAGAGGATAAAGATTTTAGTTGTAAAAAATATAAAATATATATAACATTTTGTATTAAAAAAGTGTAATCTAAAGCATCTGAGACATTGATAAAATATGTTTTATGTCTATAAAAAGAACACGAAAATTATAACATGTACAAAAATTATAAATACACTCACTTAAAAAAAGTGGTACACTTAAAATTTCGGAAAAATCACCAATTTCAAATGACGATAATTTCGTAAATAATAAAGATAGATAGGTTTCTAAAAAATGAAAATAAAACTTGGAATCTCTACTTTAAGAATCTATTCATTTTAATGTTGCGAGATAAATTTATTACAAATGGCGGATGACAAAACGAGAAAATGCAAAATTAAAAAATAATGTCCGAGTTTGCCAAGATACATTGCGTGAATCAAATATTGCAACTCAATGGGATAAAAAGCATATGATAGTACAGAGTTTCCCCTTTAAAATGCTTTTTTATTCGTCTCGATACAATAATTTTTCGCAGAGTTATTCGCATTTAAAGTAAAAAGCTGCCTTTTTATTTAAATGCAAATATCTCGGTCAAAAATCATCGTATCGAGATGAATAAAATAGCATTTTAAAGGGGAAGTTCTGTACTATCATATACTTTTTATCCCATTGAGTTGCGACATTTGTTTCACGTCATGTGCTTTAGTAAACTCGATTTATTATTTTTCAATTTTGCATTTTCTCGTTTTGTCATCCACCATTTTTAATAAATTTATTTCGCGACATTGTAATAAATAGATTCTTAAAGTAGAGGTTCTAAGATTTATTTTAATTTTTTAGAAACCTTTCTATCTTTATTATTTACAAAGTTATCGTCATTTAAAATTGGTGATTTTTTTCCAAATTTTAAGTGTAGGTACCGCTTTCTTTGGAACGAGTGTATAATATATAATTATATATAAGTTTATGAACATAATTTTTGATATAAATCTGAACATAATTTGTCACATAATTTGAAAAAAAAAAAATTATTTAATTTAGCTAGAGAATCACGATTCTACTCCAAGACTCGCAAAGGGAATAAAGAGGATAGTTATTTCGGTTGGCATTCCACCGCGGCGAATCCCATCGACTCCCTCAAGTTCGTGGATAACAGCCTCGCAGACCGACAGACTGACGATCCGCGACTGCCATTTACGTTTACGGTTTGCTGCATAGATGCTGCCGAAGTTACGAGTTTCTTCCTCTCGCGCGCGAGCGACGTCTCGAAAAAAATCGCCACCGTGAACTCCGCGCTTTTATAGCTCGCCTAGAAATTATACGTTCGGCAGAGTACAACCTGTCGAGGTGACGTTTATTACCTTTATTTCGGCGTTCGATTTATTATATTTCAATGTGAATTATCTGAATTCCGTACATATATTATATACCGATCTCCTCGTGCATGCTGCGATCGGGAATAATATTGCACGGTGTAATGGCTATTGCTCGCATTATAAACGTCGCTCGTTAACGAACGATGAATATTATTAGCGTAAATGCATATATATATACGCTAAATACCGTATATATATATGTCGCTCGCGGCTTTCACGATACCGTCAAAGTCTGCCGAAAATTGCCTCTCACGCTTGTCTAATATAATCATTGCAGCGTGAAAATTTTTTTTCAATCACCATCTCTATCCTCTTTAATTTAATATAAAAGGCACGAAATTCATTATTAAGTACATTATTTTTAATTCTTTTAATGATCTTCTTTTATATTAGGAAAATATTTTTATAGTTTTTTTTTTAAATTGAGAATTTTGTTTCTCAAATTGATATATTTAATGACTGTAGAAACACGATGAAAATTATAATATAGAAGAGAAAAAACAAAAAGTAAGTACATTTATAAACTTGTGTAGAATAACATACTATTATCGTCAATATAATAAAGATATTCTGTCATATATTTTTGTTATTTAAATCATGTTTAACTTTGATAAAACGCCACTCGTCGAGAAATAGTGGTTAGGAAATGTTAGTTTAAGGAGGCCTATGTCTCGGTCGTGCGCGCCGAACCTTCTTCCTACTATCTTGAAGAAATATTGAATTGAGTCGAAAGAACAGTTATGGAAATATTATGATTTGGAATTGATTCCTCCTCGCATATACCCGTCACATTTCTACCGTCATTATACCTTAATCCGTATATATACAATATGTATACCTGACGCGTATATAAGCAAGGTCAGATTTTTCTCTCGCCGCGATCATCATCATCATCATCATCATCGTCATCATCGGTCACATATATCGTCGGTCGGGCGCGATCGAAGAGGAGAACAGAGGCGCGACAGAAAGAGAGGGAAAAACGGTAAAATGTCACTGTTCCCTAATTACGGCGAGTAACTAGCCGGGCTGTAGGAAGAGAGGCGCATTGAAACATCGCGGCTCCGCGGAGGCAGCCGATCCCCCAGGATCGAGCCAGGGTACCGCTAGATCCGCGGGCCAATCCGCTGACGCCTTTAACCGGCGTTCTCCAATCGTTCTCCAGTTATAAGCGGCAAGCAGCCGCGACCACCACTCAACCAGCTTGGTTTATAAAGTCAGGCGGATGCGCTGCTTCGAAGACAGAGCCGTGCCGACAGTCCAGTCAACAGGAGCGTCCTTTTTTTTTTCATTCTTACATCAAAGGCGGATCGGACGTCGAGTGTTTTAAGTCGCGTGTGAGCTTGGCCCGGTAATTTTGGTGGAGAGATCCTTTATCGATATCTCTGCCAACGAGAGACAGAAAGAGAGAGACTTTGCGGGTTCGACAAGGTTTCGGTACCAAGTGATTGGAACTATCAAGTGATTAGAGGGAAACGAAGGGTGAACTTGGGATCGCGCGGTGAATCTGTGGTGAATAGCCGGCCAAGGTACGTGGAATTTTCGTGCTGCTAATCCTTTTTCTAGTGCGAAAAGTGTTTTACGAGAAGGAAGGCACGGCCGGCGAGGTACCTCGACGTGATAAAAAGAAAAAAAAAGTGTCAACGGCCAAATGGTTCGTTGAGTGAGAGAAGCCTGCGGATGTGGATCGTTCAACGATCCCTCCCGCATCGGGTCGCGAGATGTCGAGAAGTGATAACACTTGGAGAACGTGCGAAAGTTCACGGCGAAGGTCCTCCTCGGCGGTGCCTTAGGTGGGGAAAAGGTTCGATCGGCCTCGTTGCTTGAACGGCGATGTATTTCGTAGCAGTGAGAGGCTGTTATGTCATATAGTGCTCCGAAAGACGGATGGAATAAACCGATATAATTTGCGGAGAATTAGAGAATTATATTTTTTTATCCTTTCAAATAAATTCGCGTATCTAATTAATAACGATAACGGTGGAGAATCGCGTTCGATCGTGTAAAATATAAAGTTTCACGCCGACACTTCTCGCGGCCGCCATTCCCACGGTGAGAGCTCGGTTCAAAGTCAGGGCCGTAGCTGTTGAACAACCGCGGTAATCGCACGCGGATGTTACAAAAGCGCACAAGAACTGCGCCCCTCTTTTCTCGAACGAAAGAGAGAGAGAAAGATCTCTCGCGCGCGCGTCTCTTAAGAATGAGATGATTAATACTCTTGTACTTGCACCGGTACCCGTTAATACTCTTACACATCGCGACCTGGCGCAGTGTTGAAATCCTTAACGTTTAACGACGCGTCGTGTCTCTTCTCTTCAATTGTATATATTTATATTTAGAAAAAAAGGAAGAAACTTACATTGTGCGAGTGTTGAGCCCTTCGTTAGTATCCCCCATAGACATACAAAATGCGGTTGTGTAAAAGCATGGCGCTTTAAAGGATTATTGTTGCATATCGTGAGCCTTGCGATTTCTTTAAAATGCGAGACGGGTGCGCTGTATAGCTGAGGGCGCGAAAACGAAACTCATCTCTCTTAAGCGGTGTGTGACGCATACGCACAGCTCGATTCACGGTCTCGTTCACGGCGTTGATTCGCTTCGCGTTCATGGATTAACCTTGCGCTCGCGTAACGAATGAAAGAGCGAGAGAAAGAGAGAGCCTCGATGCAACGAATGAAACAGCCCTTCAAGGACGAAGAGATTATTCTTAGTTGAACGCGAGAAAATTAATGCTCGGAGACTCGAACGTCGCGGTACAACTGATTTGTGTATGTCGAGCTTTTCCTGTAATTTTCATTTAATAGATCTGTCGACAGTTGTGCAAATTTTATGTATCATTTAAGGAAGAAAATTATAGAAAAGAGCATTCATGTAGTTGTTCCTTAAATAAGAAACGCGCGCGTTCGAGATAAGCCTTCAATTTCGTGTATATTCGACCTACGTGTCCCGAATAATTATGCTGGTACCTCTGTTCATTCGTCCATCGACCTTCTGCCTATGAGTCAAGAAACAGTGTAATTAGGATTCGTTTGCGAAATGAGCAATGGTTACATTTTTTTTTAGAAGAGAACATGAGAATTCGAAAATGACGCTAAAGGGAAATATATCTAGTTCACAGAGGAAGAAAAATAAATTCTCAAAGGCTCGATTATATTATATACTACGATCAATAAAAATATAAATGAATTGTTTGAATGAAATATACAGATTTATATATATATATTAAATATATAAACATATTTTTTAAATTATATTTATTTTATAATAAATTAAATCTATTTATCTATACTATTTGCTGAGCAATTGTGCCACAAGAATTTCATTGCCAGTTGTACAATACTTCCATGTCGAAGTTAGTTGACTTGATTCAGAGAGTTCAATGCCAGAGAAGCGTAACGTCTCTTCCGACATCCTTCGCATTGCGAAGAAACTTTTCTGTGATATTTATAAATTATTTTTTTAATAAACCATTTTCTACATAATTATGAGAATATATTGATATTTTTTTTTTAGTTTTACTTTTTTATTGTTCTATATTCTTTTGAAAAGAAATGCGAACGGATGAGATTTGTCACAATGGTTTGTGACTTAACACTTTTAAAAGAATTAAAATGTTTATTCAAAATATTGTACGTCTATTTAAAGAATGGGAATTCGATGAATTATGCAAACGTTTATGTTACACGTGTGCAAGCGACGTGACGAGAATATGGTAAAATTTTGCTACATTTACACCATTTGGATAGACATTCCGTGCAAAGAAAGAAACCGTAAAATTGTTGTTTAATAAGCTTCAGTTAATAGCAGTTAATAAGATCTTGCGAGGCTTGCACACACATTCATCTTTATTTCATTATTACATTAGTTAATTGAAGTATAATGAGTAAGATATGCAAAGGAGAGAAGAAATAAAGTTCAATTGAAATATTTTAAAATTATTGTTATCACCAAATGAACTTTTAAACGATGTATAATTATGAATTTGCATTTCTTATTAGGCGGCTTTTTAAGTAATCCCGCAACTACTTGTGAAATGTGTTTTAATTACTTATAAGATGCGTTTTAATTATCTACGTGTAACAGATAACACGATCTTGATTAATCCTCAATGAGGAGATGAAAATTGCTGCTATGTAGACAGATTTTCCGACGATTCCCATTATGCATAATAATTTCAATTGTGTGCTACATTGTCTTCCCACATTTTACCGCCGCGTTAACATATCGCCAAATATCGAGTAAATTACTGATTTAAAATTACTATTACGTTGATAATTACTGGTCTACTCTAATGAGTATCTTCTTGCAACGCGTGCTTTTCTTATATAATTTACTCTCTAGCGACTCTTCCGAGCGTAAAATTCAGCGATGCTCGTCTACTCACTGAATAGGAGGATTATCACACACATTCGAAATGATAAAAGCACGAGTAATTTCAAATTAATAATTTCCAATTATATCCGATTTTTCTTTCCGTTCATCGATGTGCCGTCTAAATGTTCATCATCAAACTTTTCTGGGAAAAAAAAAAAAACGTCTTTATTATAATAGCATATATATATATTATATTGTACATGAATTGCGTGTTTTTTTATTACCATGCGCTTCATATTTCATCTAACTATAACTGCTTCCTTTTGCAATATAATCCGCCAGTTTCCCTCGTGGTATTTATAGCACGACCATCTTTCGCGTTCTTTATCATAAAGCAACTTTTCTCGCCACCGTGCCTTCTCACTACCGCGTACGCTTATTAGTACACCTCAATTTACTCCGGTTATTACATTTGCCCCGACAACAGTCTCGTATAACGTCTGCAGAAAACTTCATTTGCTCACGAATCGCGCCGGATGGCGCTCGGTTTTATTGGCCGAGTGCCCCGAATGATTCCATGCAATTCCATCATCATGAGCGACCTTCTCGAGTATAGCGTGTTGTACTCAAGCGATGCACCTCGACTCGCGTTCATTATTGGCACAAGGTATCCTGATTTCTCGGAATCGGGCGTAGAGAGCCCGATATCAAAATCCCATTAGCGTACGCGAGATCGCGACAATAGACAATTTGAACGAGGAAAGGGAGGGCCCTAGGTCGTAGTACTTTATTTCTCAGGTGCAAAGTCACTGCGGCGTGACCAGCTCGCTTCTCTTCTTCATCATCATCATGATTGTCGTCGTCGCCAGTCCGATCTTTGCCGATCGAGAGATCAGTTTTTGCTTGATCGTACCCGATATTTCTGCTAAGGTAATAAAAACTCGAGAAAGAGAGAGATGGCTTTAATAAACGCGGCTATTTTTTCGCGTCTTGATAACGATCTAATATATTTTGCACATTAACATGAGTGAGCCATGTATATATATTATACCTTTAACGAAGCTGCATCTTCATAATATCGATATCGCGCGCGTTAGAAGAAATATTATTTTGCCCTTTAAAACCAAGAGCAATTTTATTAAGAGAAATGGAGGAGATTAATCTAGCGAACTTCTCCGGAATGTTGCTCGCGCAAACTTTGTTCATTTTAGCATTTTATGCGTAGGGTGTAGGTATCTTAGGAGAAGATGTGGGACAAATGGGACAATAATAATTCAGAAAGCTCCTCGCATTAGAGGATGCAGATGTTCCGAGACGTGCATCATTAATGATGCATTTGCACAGCTACAAGTCCGAGAATACATTTACGCGCGATTAATTTCAGGCACATGCGGGATTAATTTAAGGGATTTACGTGGCTGTCGTGTGTGATTAAACTTTGCTCGCAAATCACGTACGCTTATTCTCGCGTCGAGAAGTATTTTTCATGAGGGGGGAATTGCTGAAATTTCTATACATAGTATATGGATAAACTTTTGCATATTAAATATAAATATTTATATGTGATTATAAACTTCTATACATATAATATAGAAATTTATATGTATAATATGGATTATAACATATAGATTTTATATACAGAGTATATCTAAGTAAGTGCGAAAATTTTAGGATATGATTCTTTGTTCAAAATTAAGGGGGGGATTTCTTATATAAACATAATTTCCTCTTTTCCCTCTCTAAGGAGTTACACTTTTCTAAAGAGGGAGGTAATAATTCAGTTTTTATTATTTTTTTTTAATATTAATAAATATCCTTTTTATTATGGGAAAATACCCAAGTTTCATTTTTTAAATTTGTCTGAAGTTTGAGAAAAAAAATGTTTATATAAAAAATCTCCCTTAATTTTGGCCAAAGAATAGTCTCCAAAAATGTTTCGTACTTAGATACACCTTGTATATTTCCCTCTATTATAAAATATATTATATAAAATTAATTTTACAACAATATCTATTATATAATAATCTATTTCCTATTCCTATATATTGGGCCATACACGTTTCTATATCCTGTTCCTGTTAGCTGTACCCTTTTATTGTGCGATAGGTAGAGGTCTAACACGTGAAGGGACAGCAGCAGCAGCGTTAAGCCTTCTTTTTCGCGCGCGCGCATTTTTCATTCCTCTTTACCTTCGTTTTCCTTTTTCTTCGATGTCGTTGCAAGCCTCGCGACCTGCCCCACTATCTCGCGTTCGACCGATGGAGAATCTCGCAGGCAGAGGCGCCGCCTGGCCATTGACCCCGAGCTGCCAACGGCCCTGACCAAGACTCCGTTTAACTCTCTCGCGCGCACACGCTCCTTCCACATATCTCCATCCATCCGCTCTCGTATCGTGTGTAGACAGATACCGACTGGATATACTCCGTATACTCGCATGCGAGATCGCCATATGCGAATTCGAATTTTTTTCAATCCTTCCCGGGAGAGTGGAAGTCAAATTATGCGCCCCAACTTATTGGGTATAGCGTGATCCAGGTGATTTATCAATTTCGCTTTTTTAAAAGAATGAGAACTAATATACCGGATATCTGCAAGGAAGGAAATCGCTGTTTTCCTTCTTCTTTTATACACGTCTTGTTAGGTCTCGAGAGAAGACGATATCCTGTCTTATTAAGAAAATTATAGGTTTCGCTTGTTTCTCTGCATTCTTTCGTGGCGAAATTTCGAGATTCCGAAAGACGATGCATTTGCATTTTTCAAACGCATAGAGAGGATCGCTCTCACACACATGTGGCCACTCCTCCTCCTTCTCCTCTGTGTCATTTCAGTTGTTCTTATAGTGCAGGTAGAGGAATGGGACCAATAACCGTGGAAAGAATCGTCCAGAAGTTACGGCGTGCTCGAACAGGTTGTATCTCGGTTGACTACTCGTTTCTATGCAGGTGCTCGTCCATCTGGTCTCCGCAGGAAGTATCACAGAACGTAGTTTGAAATTAACTCTCCGCAGTGGCACGCGAAACGTATCGGGAATAATGAAATATCGGAGATTTAGATTAGTCGCGTGTCTCCGGACGCGTATAATATCGCACAAGTATGCGAAAATTGGTGACTGAATTTTCAATCCGCGATAAAATCTGTATGGGTACTTTCATCTCGATGCGAGTGCTCGATTTTCCGCAACGACAGCATCAACAGTGTATTATCCTCGGATTATATCGGGAATGGAAACCGGTATAAAACCGTTATGTCAATATGTTTCGATTTTATATAATATAATCCAAGTAAAAGTCAAGCGACGATATTATAAATGTTACATTTTTATTTATATATTTATATATACAATTTATGTTAATATTTTTATATTTATGTAAGTATAAATATAATTACATAAATTATATATATATATATATAATTGTAATTATAAATACAATATTTAATTAATGATTATATATTTATATATAATAACAATATATGCGACGAGCCGAAATTTTCTCAGAAATCTGGACGATCGATGCGCTTGTAAATAAATTCGTAAATGCATCCCTATGCTTAACTAGCTATAGTGGTCTCGTGATCTGACACGCGAACGCTTTATTCGAGACAAAAAACAGACTGGTCGAGGCTCTCGTAAGGTAGTAGTGCGTAAAAGATATGTGTAAAGGGCGAAGGAATGTTCTCCCGAGGAGAACGGCGACACGAAGACAGTGACCGACGTTCATTACTCTAAACGCTCAGCACGTTTTAAAGTCACTTCCTGACTTCTCTCTTCGGTCGCACTTCCATGCATCGCGACGCAACGTAACGCAACGCATCGCATCGCATCGCGCGCGAATACGCATCTACGTATCTCGTTGAATTAAGTCGGAACGTAATGATTTCGTTTTATCTCGCGGGCATTCCTCCACTGATGCGCTTTTGCGCTTAAGCGCTAATTGCTTTCGTACGTTTAAAAATAACGCACCGCTGCTCCGCTGTTCGTACCCGCGTGCGTTTAATGTCGGTGCTTAAACGTCGGAAAACGGAAGTAGTGTGTTCTACGAGAGCGTCGGCTAATATTGGTTTTTTGCTTCGAGTCACCGTCTTTAAAACTTTTCCAACCATTGGATGCTAATTATTATCTATTTAATTTATCTATTTAGTTTTAGATATTTTTCGATCGGTTATTTGCTCATTTATATACCGAATTGAGAGTTTCTCGAGTTTGAACATTTTTTTTTTTTTTATAACAAAAATCTTGTTTTATTACTATACGGTATATCGACTTTGTTGTCTTTCCTATTCCATTATCGAATGAATTATTTGAGTATCTTTAAACTCCTTCGTGTCCATTGTCCATATCTCCGGTGTGTTACGGTGCTTCATCGTCGGTCTGCGAAACATTCGTCTCGTACATACGAATATATATGCACACAGATACACATGCACAACTAGAGATGCATATGGCGTACCGCATACAACCGGTGGAAACGTCATTTGGCCGAAGGATCTAATCGCAGCTTCACTTTGTAGCGGATAATAAACCGTGCTAGTGGGTCATCAATATCGAAGCCCTAGCTCGCTCGGAGCTATTAGGCGGACACGTAATAATCAGTGTGTTGGGCCCCGTACGCGGGATCGGGTCGTGCAATCTTGGAAACCGGCAACGTGCCCGGCTACACGGCGCGATCGAAGCGTGCGCTTTGCAAATTGATCGATTAACGGTACGAGAGGAACGAGACGCGGCGTGAAAGGGGGTCATCGACGTCGCTGGAGATATATGATCGAGAGAAAGAGAGACGTGCAACACGACGCGCGAGATCGTGCGACAGGAATAGGGCTTTTATGTTTTCTTTCCTCCTAAATAGGTCGTTCGGGTTGAGCGATTTTCGAGGCTATCGGAATCACGAATCACGCTTTGAATGAAATCGATTAGTCGACGTTGTTCGGGGAAATAAGACGCGGTCCGGGAATGTTATTAACCCTTCTGTCAGTGAACCGGAGCGAATAAAGGTATTAGGAAAAAACATCTAAAATATATTTGGAATGAATATTCCAAGGAGAAAAAATATGTATTAACAGAAGAGTTAAATATCGATCCGCGCAACTGTGGGAATAAATTATAAGCGCAAACTTGTGTTCGGTCGCGAATTCTCATATATCTGATACGTAATCGATTCCAGCTACTGTGGACATTTGCGAATCGCGTTGCATAAGGTAAATTACAGGTCGGCGCATGAGAGATAGGGGTAACTGGAAAAGTGGAATGACCCGCTTGCCGGTCGGTGATATTACACACGCGGGAATCGGCGCATTATTTATTTATTACACGCCTTTGACCTGGTTATATGGACGACAATCTCTCTCTTTGAAGAGAGTACCGTGTTTCTCCGACCGAACGACCGTATTCGTCCCGACACATTCACCCGCTTGTGCTTAGCGGTCCTCGTCGACCGCAGAATCTTTTCTTTTTTTTTTTTCCATCTCGAATCGTTTGCACGACGGAACTAGTCGCGTCCTGTCGGAGGAATTTCACCGCGTCTTATTGATATCTCCAAGCGTCTCCGCCATTTCTCTCCCCGGACGAGGATGACGAATGCGGAAGAGACGGAGAAAGGGCAGCTGGCTTGTGAATAAATTATGGTCGAGTTGGTCGGTGACAATGACAGTTCGCGGACATTCGCCGGCGAACGTTGCACGATCTCGGATCGACCACAAATATCGAGGTCCAGGTATGTCCTGGCATCCCGCCGGTATTCGGGCAACTTTGCGGAAGCGTTTTTGCTTCAACCGAAAGAGGTTTCGCAAGTGGAGCAAGCGACGCTCGCTTATTTTGCATACGTATCGTGCAAAATGCAGATGAGACCAGCGATATTCGCGTGTATTTATGTTGGCAAACTCGCTAACGTTTCGTATAATAGCGTATAAATGTGATATAATTAGGTTTGAGATTCTGGGGGAATCATAAAATATTTCGGATACTTGACGTTACATAAAAATTCACGCGGAAGTTGGCGCGTATAGAGGTGACGTTTAATAAATCCCTCGTCAAACATGTATACATTCCCGTCGTACGTCTATCATTTCACCGGAATAGTGACTCATCGTCGTTTCATTTTGTAACTCCGAGCTCGGCGAGCAGCTTAATTTAAAACATCGATTCGCGTCAGGCATCTGCGACTATGAGACGAGTACTTTGTGCGATCCTCGTCGATGACAGCGACGTGATTCGCGATTTTAATCGATATCCGCGTACGATTGATATTTCAGATACTACAAGAGGAGGAAGGATCTTACATTGCGAAATTCGAATTTAAGACAAACTCGGGATTTTAGTTTACATATTTCATATTTTATCTCTCGCTTCGATCGGCATCGGGCAGCTTTATCGGATACTAATAGGAGGGAAGATCTTAGATTGTTGAATTCGAAATTCGACTTTAAGACAAACTTGGGGATTTTAATTTGCATATTTCACTTTACCTCTCGCTTCTCAATCGGCATCGGGCAGCTGTAAGTGTCGATGTCATGCGCGAGATAACACGTTGCATCGGCTGTGGTTGGCCGAAGAAATATCGTTTTCCTGGTATTTGTGGCGCGGCCAACGGTATCCGCCGACGTCTCTACGAGAAAAGAAAGAGAGAATGTTCGAATCGAAGTTAAAGGCGGGTTCGGTTTGCACCTTCTATCTCGCAACCGAGCAAGCAACCAGTTATATACGCGCGTATCGGCCGTTGAATCCAGACAAATTCGCGCGATTCGGCATACATAATGAAACACTACGGCACGGAAGAGCGATACCGAGGCAACGTAAGCGTGAACGAAACGCGTCACGTGCGTGCATATCTTAGAGTTTATTGCTCGTGAAACGGTCACTATATTTTAACGAATGCAACTACCATGTGGTAGATAAATGCCAAAATTGACACAGATCTCGAACGTGGAAACCGCATTTTCTCATCACCTTTATATCTCGGTAAATCAAATCTCAATTTATTTAATAGAAGCTTATTTGGCTATTCTACATTTTTTTTTAAATAATTTTTGTCATATTTCTGTATAGGTTTTAATATACGCAGAGAGGATTTTCTCTTAGAATTTATCTTAAAAATCATCGTGGGAAAATTTTGATTTAAAAAAATATTAATATCTACCACAATAAGATATAAAATATGTTCGATAAAAAGTAAAATTTACTGTGTATGTACATATTAATATGTTTTCAGGATAAATTCTAAGAGAAAATTTTCTTTGTGTATAGATATATAAATTTTAAGGATATATCAATTTCTGTAATTAAAATAAGCTTAAAAGATTATTATAAAATCATGATAGAGAAAGCTAATTCTAGTAAATATGTATAAATTTTTCTTTCACACTTCCAGTTGAAGTTTAAAAATGATACGTCGATCTTGATATTTTTCCTCAAACATACATACATACATACATACATACGTTGAATTTACATTTTAATTTTTATTTCAACTTGATTGAAGAGAGGCTCTTCTTTTTTTTCGTGCTTTTATGGTCGAGTTAACCCGTTAACCTAATTAACAAGCGCATACATCATACATCTCGAGTTATGCACGGTCTCCTATAATGGAAATTCAGTTACGTGACCCTGCCATGCCTCCATTATTCCAACGAATGATGCTTTATACTGTATTTCCCCGTGTGTGATGAGGATCTCGCGGCGCACGAGCCATATTCAGATCGTCAGGCACCCTGAACTAATACATGTAACCGATGCGTAGAAAATAGACAAAGGAACGAGAATAAACGACGAAAGCGATGGAAAGCAAACAGCGGCACACGACAGCGGCTCTCTCTCTCCCTCGTTTCGCTTTGGCGAGTGCATAAGGAGATGATATCTGTTAGATCCCCGGGAGTTTGTGGTCCGGACAACGGTAACCGCGCTCTTCTTCGATTCTCCTGGCCAGGCCGGCGTGTTCCGAAGAGAGAGAGACCGTTACACTCCTCTCCAGTCAGTCATCGCCGTTGGAGGTCCACCGTGTATCTCCCGATCCCAATGCCGCGCTTTACTTTAACCAAGCGAACGGCAAATCGTAAAAGCGCGCTACTCGTCCCATTGTTGCTCCCTGAGTTCGGATCTCCCTCAGTTCCCTTTGTCGGAAATGTTGCTGTCGGATTAACAACAGGACAGAACGTCGAGTAATATACGGAATGTACTCGTGTAACGAACATCGCGATTAACGGGATGTCGCGTCTTTAACGAGCCCGTCTAATGTCTCGAACAGGTTTCGCGGCCTCCGATTGAGGGAGACCCCCACGTGTCTCAATCGCGATAACCGTTTGCTCCTAATCCCTTATCTGCTCTTAATGCGTATGATGGTTGGGAATTAAAATCGTCGGGTTATAATATCGCGGATTCTCTCTTTCTTATTGTAAGAAAACCGTTATAGTCTATTTTGCAATCTCTTTCTCCGTCGCGAATTAGTGTAATTCCGTATTCGCTCAAGTGCTCGTTATTTATTAAACCGACAGCTGACGAATGACGAGAGAGAGACCGACAGACAATCCAGGTTGCTGAATAATATTCCCCAAACGATCGCAGTACTTTCAATCGAATCGCTCGATGAAGAAAAAAAAACACATTCCCCAGAATCGGGGCGCAAAAAGCATTTTCGCGAAGTAATTCAGTCGAATTGGCTCGTTTTTTTTTTTCCGGTTATTTTACGGTCGCGGGAAGAAAGGTTGCTGCCTGAATATCAGGATTTTGCCCCACGGCTTAAAAGCTGTCCGCTTCAATACACTCCAATTAGCAGCATCATCGATACGATTGCGGCGCCCATTTTAGAACCACCTCGTCAAAGAGGCAGAAATCGCTAGTCACGATTTTAATGGTAATGTCCGCGAGTCTCGTTATTCCTGTACAATCACCGCATGAGGGCTTCTAGGAGAGTCCGTACGCGAGCATTCTCTCGATATCATCGACTTATTGTCAGAGGTCAACTTAACGAGATCGCAGAGTGACGTCGAAATCCGCGACGAATGAGAACCCTCGCAATCCGAAGCGTTTATCTCACGTATCGGGACGAGAATGGGTTTCCACGATCCCGATATATCGGTACAAGGATTTGATTCGCCTTTAAATCGAATATTGATTACGGTTAATAGCGATCAACGCGCATCATCGCGCGATAATGAGCGTGAGAATGGCGTTGGATGTTGGATCCTTACCGCTTCCTGGATCCGCCGTGAATCGTCGAACATGTTTGGCGGTGATGTTTGCGATTATCTTTTAAAAGATACGTTTAGTAGCCACGGCTTCCTGCTCGCATGCTGCGATTCCACCACCGAGTTGCCTTCGGGTACGACCTTGTTTCTCGTGTTCAGGAAAATCGTTTCACAACTTGCATTTTAGACTTCTCGCTGAAACGGAACTCTTGACAAAAAAATGTCGATTAAATAAAAAATTACCGTTCGATTTGAAATTAATAAAAAAATTTAGACATGTATATTTTATATTTACATAATTTTTTATCATTGTTAAATATTATAGCACCACTTTAATTGCAATTTCGTCTTACAATTTTACATAATTATATACGTCTGCTGTTTATCTCTTCCTGTTGATTATTTTATATAGTCATCGTAATATTAATAAACCGTTCTTTGTGATAATTCTAACGCGAAATTTGGATCGATTAATCATCCTTAATCGATGCGCCTAGTTATTATCACAAAGAAAAAAAAACGACATAGGACTCTGCTTATATCGTCGTTCATAGCTAGGTCAGAGCTATTTACATAATGCACGGATGGCATCATTAAGCGATTAATTTAAATCGTGGGTAACTGACAAGGGACATGTCACAACTGTCCGGAACCGATTTGATTCTCCTTGAAATATGTTGTTAAATACACAAATCTAAAAGACACGTATTTTTTTATACGTGCGCAATTTGAGTTTTAAGGGGTGAAACACCCCTTTAAAGAATAACGGTATTTTTCTTTAGGATCAAATATCTGCTAAACTATAAGAGATATAAAGAAAAAACGTACAACAAATTTTAATGGCTTGAAGAGTACTTTAAAGTTATATGAACAAAAATTTTTTTTTTTTTTTTTTTTTTTAAAAAACCCTCACCACCTAATTTTTTTTTTCAAAATTAAAAATTTTGTTTTACCTAATTTAAAGCTTATTTTTTTCCAAATTCAACCATGTGTAATAAAGTTATGTTACGAAATATCATTTTCGAAAATTAATTATAAACGCTCCCGTATATACGCTCATCCGTGCTATGTGCGTAAGTAATTACCGTCGAACAATAAAATATATAAAAAATGTTTTTGTATAATTCTTATTTATGTTTTCTATGTATTTATAACTGCGTATTGTGTATATTTAGATTTAAAAAAAAATTTTTAAATATAATTAATAAGAATTTTTTAAATATACCCCCTGCTTTCTTATTATTTCTTTAATATTTAATTTCTTCTATAAAAATTAAAAACAATTATATTTTATAATAAAATTATTTTTTAATTGAATCTTGCGAATACCAATGTCGCAATATTTGGCATAAACAAATTTTATATCTTACGTTAAATGAATCATAAGATAAGATTATGTGTACGTGTTCCAGATAAGTTATAATTTTTACAATAAAATCTTTAATACGTTAAAATAAATAATAAAATAAGATTATGTGATGACGTATTTCTGATAAGTTAATATAAATTGTTCATGTAGCAGCATAATTCTCACAGTCGGTGTAGTCTTTTCGTTGTAATAATATCTGTGTAAACTGTTCTTTTATTGCAATAGAAAGCAAAATATAACATCTTTGAATATGATTATCAATCCGCTTAACGTTGTTAGACTTTTATTGGTGTCAATAAATTCAATATATTTAACAGAAACGCCAGTAACTGAAGCAGAAGTGGAATTAAAGGAAAACATTAAAAAAATATTACTGGATAGCGTTTTTCATTATAATGGGGTGGAAGTAACGGAAGAAATATATCTCGATTATGAAGAACCTTATAAATTACATAGTTTTGAAATAATTGAAGATGACGAAGAAGCATGGCATGAAGATAGTTTAAATTCTCATCCTCATTGTTCAAATGATGATACAAATTTTGATAGTTCTTATAAAAGACGAGCTGTTGAGTATTGGCGATTTCGGGACACTGATGAAAACAGTAATGACAGAAAAAGGAATCGTCCTCTAAGAGTAGTACAAAATAAATTTAGAAGAGTTTCATCTGAACGTCAGTTAAGGCGATGGGAAGAACAAATACAATCAGGTGGAAGTCGTACAGAAAAATTATCTTACATCTCCAAATTTACACATGATAAATTTACTGCAGCTGTCGAATCAGGATTCATGGTTCATGATATTGATTTAAAAAGATGGGCTTTACAAGCTCAAGAAGAAATAGGAAATTTAAATCCTATATTTAAAGCATCTCACAGTTGGATAGCAAGATTTAAGAAGTCTCACCGAATTGTTTCAAGAAAAGTTACGAAGTTTGTCACTAGAAGAACATTAGAAGATTCTGCTGATTTGCAAAAATCAGCTGATGATTTTCTGGAAACAGTAAAACCTCTTATTGAACAGTTTGGATCTGAAAATATTTACAATTCAGATCAAAGTGGTTTCCAATTGGAACTTCACTCTGGAAGATCATTGTCTAACCAGGGAGAAAAGAAAGTAGAACGTGTCGTGCAATCCATATCATCAACAACCCATTCATATACGATACAACCAATAATATCCTGTAATGGCAATTTGTTGTCCCCTTTATTTATTGTATTAAAAGAAGCTAATGGTAAATTTGGACCAAGAGTACAAGAAAATTTATTTAAAGCAGAAAATGTTATTGTAAAAGCATCGAAATCTGGTAAAATGACATCAGGTATTTTCCTTTTATAATTACTTTTTTTAACAACCTTATTTTATTTAACAATTTAATAAGAGTCATAAAAAAACTATTAAATTAACATTTATATTTTGTACAGATCATTTTAAAATGTGGTTAGAAGAAGCTTATTTCGCAAACATTGGTCCTAATAGCGTTCTTCTTATCGATTCATGGACTGGACATTGCCCCAATATGATTTCGGATTTAACACCTCCTGGAACACATATTACTACTATGATAATACCGAAAGGAACTACAGGGAAAATACAACCATTAGATGTTTATGGATTCAGAATTTGGAAAAATTTTGCTAAAAGATTTTCAGATGCGGTTTTACTGTTGGAAAGTAATATAAACTTACATGAACAAAATAATATAATAAAATTGCAATCTTTGATACATAATCAATTGTCATCCCCACGATATCAAAACTTATTTAAATATTCGTGGTTTAAAAGTGGTTATACGAATGAAAGACCAGACGAATTCGAAAATCCAGTACACTTTAGTTTAGACGAAACTTTAACAAAATGTGATATCGAAGGTTGCAATAATATAGCTGTAGTAAGATGTTCTTGGTGCAAGAAGTAATTATGTTTGAAACATTTTTTTGTCGAATATCATTATTGTAATGTGTATAATGAGTGAATAATATAAAATGCAAATACATTTTTAAAAAAATCTAAATATACACAATACACAGTTATAAATACATAGAAAACATAAATAAGAATTATACAAAAACATTTTTTATATATTTTATTGTTCGACGGTAATTACTTACGCACATAGCACGGATGAGCGTATATACGGGAGCGTTTATAATTAATTTTCGAAAATGATATTTCGTAACATAACTTTATTACACATGGTTGAATTTGGAAAAAAATAAGCTTTAAATTAGGTAAAACAAAATTTTTAATTTTGAAAAAAAAAATTAGGTGGTGAGGGTTTTTTAAAAAAAAAAAAAAAAAAAAAAATTTTTGTTCATATAACTTTAAAGTACTCTTCAAGCCATTAAAATTTGTTGTACGTTTTTTCTTTATATCTCTTATAGTTTAGCAGATATTTGATCCTAAAGAAAAATACCGTTATTCTTTAAAGGGGTGTTTCACCCCTTAAAACTCAAATTGCGCACGTATAAAAAAATACGTGTCTTTTAGATTTGTGTATTTAACAACATATTTCAAGGAGAATCAAATCGGTTCCGGACAGTTGTGACATGTCCCTTGTGAGTGATTGGCGAGATTAAAGGATATTTGTGCGATCGAAACGACGATCGAAATTATATCGATACGACCGGTTCTGATGACGTCCAATGACGCCGGGGAAACATTCTGTCATTTTGCAGCATCGACTTGCCCGCCCAGAGTTTATGTCTGCTTTTAACGGCGATTCTCTCGAGGCGCTGCCGGCTTCCTAGACGTTTCGCGAAAACTTCCTGGTCTGGATTCCAGCGCGATGGAACGTGGAAATATAAATAAAATGGGCGCGGTATCTCGCAAGCTTTTCCTCTTGATACGTGATAATTCGACGTGAAATTACCAGCGAGCGGGCAGATTAGCACGAAGCTAAACGTGTTCTTGGGTTACGCGTGAGCGAGCACGTTGGTTTCCATAGACGACCAAGCTCTTATTAAATTAATTAACCGGCACTAATTCCGCGCGATTCTCATTACATCCCTTATTTATGGTCGAATACGTGCATATAATTCGGTTCTACTCGACAAATGCTTCGATTAGTTACATGTTATTTCTAGAAAAGATCTAGGAAAATATGGAAAATTCTTTTGTTACAATTAACACGCTTGTTTCTAGCTTTTATTCAATTAATTAACTCGACAAATGCTTCGACTAGTTACATGTTCATATCGTAAAAAATTTTAGTAAAATAAAATTTTGTTGTTAAAATTAACATACTATGCTTTCTACAATAACTTATTATAATAATTTGACAAGTACATTCTCAGTTTGTTTTTTTTTAAGTTTAATTATAATCATGGGTATTTAATTTATTTCGAGATATTTAAAACACCGAATAATAAATAGATCTGAATTTTTTTCTTAGTATTCTATTCAGAATATTAAATGTAACATAAGATAAAATTAATATTTTTACGTAATCATTTCATCTAGAATTATTGTAAATTCACAGTTGTTAGGTCATCATAAATAGATATTCGATCATGTACGTATGTTGTATGTATCCAATAAATTCCCGCTATACTACACAGTTGCCAGATAATGGTGAGAAGCAAATACAAAGTGCATTGCCGAGATGCAGAAACGTTTCAGGAATCAATATCACTCAATTTGAGGTCAATGCCAGAAGCATTTCGTAATTCACGTTTGTGCGAGACCGTTATCGTCATTTCCGCGATGAGTTTTACACCCGAGATCGGCGATCAGCAGGCGGGCCAGGTGAGAATCAAGGATCTGGATTCCGCGCAACGTATTTGTAGGTAACTGTAAGTCGTAACTGTGGAAAGCGAACAATCGGTGCTAACTTTAACGCGACTTTAACGACGACGCCCCGTTAATAAACAGCGGTTGAGGTTTCCTGGGCGAGAATCGCGCTCGAGGATTCATTGTTCTCCGGCAACTCTCCGTATCGGATGATGACGCATTTAATGAGAGAGGTGATAAAAGAGGGGGATATTGTCTAATTATTCGTTCATAATTCTCAAAAATTATAACTGTACTCGAACGTATATTACCGCGAATTCATCATCTTTAAGACCTCGCGCACAAGTTTCTTCTCTGTAATTTATCTTATTATTATTGGCCGACATATATTGAGAGGCCTCCTTACGAGGCCTCACCGAGGGCTCGTCTCACGAAGGTTTAGATTTTTTTTTTTTTTCGTCTGTATGCTTGTACAGTCCGGTTTTCTGCTTTATTTTCTACCTCATTACTTATAATTCTTATTTTCATTAAGCTACGAAGAACAACGGACCCCCGACATCGAAGGGTATAATTTAAGGACGATTGAATTTGTAGAACATAGACCGTTGCGTGTTTTACAAAGCTTCTCGTGCGTTCATCGTTAAATTATTCTTAACTGTTGTTCATAGAACAAGAGAGAGAGAGAGAGAGAGAAGAGGGAGAGATGTGTGTTTTTAGCAACATCATTTTTTAAAATTAAATTTTACTTAGAAATATCAATAAATATGGAGTATAATTAACGCGCGAGAATTACATCTTAATTACGTATAATTATTATTGTTAAGTATTAAATAAGCTGCAAGCATTTTCATATTTTGCTTAAATATTCATCTACTTGAATACTTTATTTACAGTTAATCTCTTTTACTTAATAATAATTCAATTCAATTCAATATTTAAAGATGTAACTATTAATTAAGGAATAAGAAAATGTGTGTCCTACGAATAAACAGTTTTCGAAATAAATCGAATATGTAACAAGATACATTATTTTTCTTACAACTGTGAATCAAATATGAAATATATGTATATCACCGGTGAACTTCGTCTTTAGTATAGAGTTTCTAAGTGTTTCTCGGAAAGAATGAGTTGATTCAATCAACTGTTACATTCAACTCTTCAATTGCACCCGAGGTAATGATAATTTCAATCCAACAGAGACTTCCTCGATGGTTTCATTCGTTATATTCCACCATTGCATGTTATCGAGTTCACGCATGAATTCCATAACAAGCGTTGACCATAAAAGCGTCGATAGCGCGATGCACGAAACGATCGTAAACACTAAAGGTGAACTGTATATGTATATGCGGTAGCCTACAAAAATCATATAATCCCGTTAAATCTAAACAGAAAGCACGTGCCCTCGTTTCTCGCGTTCTCTTTCTTTTCCTTCAATTATACAGAGGATAAAAGAAATTTTTGCGTGAAAACAAAAATTTATTTTTACGTTCTAAATCTCATATCGCAACAAATAGAAAATATTTAATTTATTTCTGAATAATTTTTTTGTATCTTAAAATTCGAGATGGGGTAAAAAATTTAATTTCGTGTACACGAAACACGCGAGTTTCTTTGAAAAGGATTGATTTAACCGTAGAATTCTACAGAGGATAAAAAAAATTTTTACGTGAAAACTAAAATTTATTTTTACGTTCTAAATCTCATATCGCAACAAATATAAAATATTTAACTTGTCATCCCTTAATACGACATTTTTGAATAATTTTTTTTTTTAATTCGAGAATTCTACAGAGGATAAAAGAAATTTTTACGTGAAAACTAAAATTTATTTTTACGTTCTAAATCTCATATCGCAACAAATATAAAATATTTAACTTGTCATCCCTTAATACGACATTTTTGAATAATTTTTTTTGTAAATTCGAGATGAGGTTAAATTAAATTTAGCGCATACAAAACACGCGAGTTTCTTTGAAAAGAATTGATTGAGGACACGAAAGATCGGACCCCGATTCTATTCGTCTACTCTCGTACCACCAAGCACGTCCGCGATTAAATAAGCATAGCGACGTAATAGCTACCTTCACGAGTCACGATATATACTCGCTCGTGACGGCGCGTCAGCCACATCGGAATTCTCGTCGCCGAACGATTCATTAACTGCGCGGATTATTTCCCATTCAGGCGAAATCGAGAGAGAGAGAAGCGCCGACGATCGTTTCTCGCAGATGTTCTCGGCACCTTTGACGGATTCCACAGAATATTGATTATAAGGTCGGCATTCGGGCTTTTACTGCGGAGAATTTTTAATGCCGACTCGTTAACCGACTATTTATGCACAACAGGTATTTTACGGTTAGAGGCCGATTATTTCGGAAAATTATTTACATTACCGGCATTAATGAGGAAAATATTAGTTATTAATGCATGTACTTAAGAATAAACCAAGCGCAATTTGGATATTTTAATCTCCCGCAAATATATGAATAATTCAGAATGTACAATCTGTTATTTTCTGACTTAAGAGCTGCACGTTTTATGTAATAGAAACACTCCAGCATCACACATTATTGTTGCGATATTTAATTTTAATAAATTTCAATAATTATTTAACTCATTCTTATATACGAAAACAAACATCGCGGCGATTTATTTATAGCAATGGCACCTATAAAATCTGACGATTCGCGCCGCGAGTAGAAAAAAGATGTATCCGGATGACGATTGCGGGATCGGGACTTTTTCTCTCCACGTGAAAAGCCGCAGAATGTCGCGATTGCGAGGAGTCCCATCGCGATGAAACCGTTTTCCGTAACCGCCAAGTGGGTAGATAAGGCGTAGGAGGAGAAGGAGAGAGCTAAATAGAGATTAAAGAAATCGAGAGACCAGAGAAGAGATAGAGACGCGAAGGTCTACCGTTTTTCCTTCTCCTTTTCGTCTCTTTTGTGTAACGGTACCTTGATCCGAAGAGCTGCGGCGAGCTCGAAATCTAACGTTCAAAAACTCACGGTTGCGGAACCGTACTTTGGAAATCGGTGATTAATTGCTCGTTAATTGCTCGAACACCCAATCGTGCCTCGTTGCTTTACAAGAGAGCTAATAGACTCGCCGAATCGTGTGTATGTATATACGATGAACACCGTTATGATCTCGCGCTGGGACGCCTCGATCTTCTTGTTGTTTCAAGGCTCACGAATATAAGAGACGTGGTTGATATCTCGCGCATGATCTTCATTCAACCTCTGTGAGAAAGAGGCGGCAGTTCATAATGTTCATATATACGAATCATTCGTATTACGAACGGCCGTGCACAATCGGCCATTATTCGTAGGTGATTATTTGCCGAGGAACGTAAGTGGCGTTAAATCAATTAGCGAGCGTCATAATGCGGCAGAAAAATAGGTGCATCGCTCTCGATGAAATGCATTATGATGAACCCGCTAACTAGGAAAGCGTTATAGGCGTGTCATTACTAGTACTTGAGGCTTCAGAAGCCCGCCGACATCTCGCAAATTGATTGCACGCTGTTGCGAGTGTATATCTGTCTTGGGAAATTTATAGCTCCTTCCTTAAAGGGTTTCTTTTATTATAATCCGCGGATTTTTTCTCTCTTCCTCGGTCTACGTGCGCTGCCTCTTGTGATGTTGATGTTTATATACACTGTGTGCGAGATGCATGTACGTACCGTAAGAGCATCCGGCTCATATAGAGCTGCCATGGATAGAAGGTAGTATGTAGCAGGCGCCGTTCTCACGCGAGTGTACAAGAATCTTCTTTCTCTCTCTCTCGCCTACTTTAATCCATCGTAGGTAGTTATTAGCTCCGACAAGGCGGTCGCCCATTAAAATAATTAGAATAGCCTCATAATATAATTGCATAATTGCATAATTGAAGTGATATAGTAATGATAATTTGAAATCGAGAAACTACGACACGTAAGAGAATTGATGGAGCGAGAGAAGAATTTTGTTAAAATAATTATTACACACGAGGAAGAGAGAGAGAGAAAGAGAGCTTGTTGTCGCCCGAGGATGTGACAGATGCCGGATGTGTGCATTACCTTTTTTTTTCCTGTCTACTTTACAACCTTGTAAATTCTTAGCCCGAAACACGGACAATGAAATAATTACAGTTGTACCTGCCGCTGGTCGCTCTTACAAGAAGTCCATCCTTTTCCTCATCACGTCTTCCCGTCGTTAAATACCGCTCGTATCCAGGAAATCATGTCCCCGCGAGGAAAAGGAAGGGATCTTAGATAGCTTGGAATTTCATTTTAAAATTGTTCATGGTTAATTTAATTTTATTTCCTATAATTTTTATCGATGTTTTGACAAGTTGCGTCAAAATTGCTTCCAGCGAGCGCCTATGGATTGATTACACGACGTACAGCTCTGCAACTGCTACAAGGCAAATCGTGCGAAGGAAATCGAATTATTTATTTGAAATCGGAAACTTCTCCAATACTGCTTTCCGTGGATCGTCTGTAATTTTTTTTTTTTTTACCGCTGATAAGATAATACGAATGCTTAGGCGAGGTGTTAAAGCGTCGGCCGTAAAAATCAAGGGTTAAAATAACTGAAAAAAATCAACGCGCCACTATCCACGTCAGATTGATTCGAAGTTACGCAATGTATCTCCTGCATTATTGATGAATGCGATACTACAGCTGATTCGCCGACGAAAGGTTTCCTCGATGTGTGTTGATCGACCGTGTAATCTCCCTAACTCCCCCGGATTCATTTTGTATCATTATCTTATCGCTACATAGCCATGAAAGACGCCCGCTCTATGCTTTTTATCGTAAATTGAATTGCATTGATTGCACTTGATTGTATATCACGATTATTTCGATATATCAATACTGAGAGGAAGATGCGAAACAAAACGCATCTGTCCGTAATTACGATAATTTAATAACATTAGAAAACACAGCTACGTATCACTAGGAAGTTGAAGAAAAACAATATATACATATATATATATATACATATATACATATATTTAAAAAATATGTAAATATATGTATCGTACTTTAATTTACATCCTAATCTTTTACTTATATCTTAATTTAGCAAAGAAGAGAGAGAGAGAGTGAATTACTCGGAAGAGGCATTCCGTAGGTTTATTGCATCTACTCGAGAACGAAACGAACATAAACACGTTCCGCGACGGTGCCTTCATTCACACAACAACTTCTCGCGAGAAAGAATTATTAATAAGACAAGGTATAGAAAAGATCGCACATCCAATTATCCCAGGATAGGACTCCCTGGAGATTTCACGGAAGGTCGCGCCAAAATAAAAACGCAGCTGTCACGCCGGTAGCGATAGCGAATCAGCCGAAACCTCTTCAGCAACTCCCGTGTGCAATCGACTCCTCGAGAGTTCAAGGTCGGGTGTCCCTGCGTTTCACTCTAGTGTTTGTGCTCTTCTCCCTCATCCCATGATACCTGGCACGCAGGTGTTCACTCCCACTCCCTGGAATGACAAAGTCAGTCGTCGGCATCTGTGCATTCGCACCTCAGTGATTACGGGTGCGTGCTTTTGTTGTGTTGCGTTTGTTAACCTAACCAGGGGCCTCTCGTCAACCGAGGAGCTCATTAACTCGAGATCGTTTCTCGTTAGCGAACAGTTCGTGTAATCGACTTTCCGATTACACCCGCGGCTTTTCTTCATTTTCTTTTCCTAGAGTAACCGCACTTTGTGAGATCGTGGTCCTCGTCAACTCGTTTGACTCGTCTTCCCAGATAACACCGTGTCTAAAAGTGGCGCATAAGACATCTTGAAGTAGTCTTTAAGACGTCTTATGATATTATATCCAAAAGACGTCTTAAAGACATAGACATGGTGTTGTCTCAGTTGAACTCTTATGCGTGTAATTTCGTGACGAGATTCGCGCACTGAATATATATATATATATATATATATATATATATATATATACAAACGTCATTGTTCTCGTGATTGTCGCGGAGTTGTGTAAGCGGGATAATCAAGATTACCTCGAACTCGAGGAGCTTAGTGAAAGTTTCCTTCCATCCCTCGCGACACTGACCCCAATTTCAGACGACCGTGGGACGCTTTATCACGCGACCTGTCGCAATTAGATATATGATTTTTTCTTCCTCGTTGCTTCTTCGGATCTTAATTGCGAGCTACATATATATTATATAAAGAGAGAGAGAGAGAGAGCCTCGAATAGGAAGGCACTAGTATCAGTGCACTCGCTTGGAGCACACACGTGATTATTATTCGTTCCATTAACATGCAAATTACGTGTACGCGAGTCGAGTCGTGGTCTGCAGTCGTCCAGCGTAAATCGCAGTCGCAATTGCACTTCTCATAATTAGATTCATCGCATAATCCTCGGATAATATATTACTTAGCGCACTTGGGCCGCCGGCGGGCCATGATAGAAAAATGCCTTAACCAGACGATCGTGCGTGCACCGTTGGATCCCGGTGATTTTGCCCCCTCGCCAGGCACGAGTCTATTAACTTTGCGGAGCCTGTTAGCGATAGAGCTTTTGCCGCGATGCAAATCTGCGCGATCTGCTGCGCTAGCTACGAAAAGTGTGTATGTATATACGCCGCGCCGCGGGTAGGGCAAGACGTTAAATCACGCCTGGTCCGTTCTAAATAGCCATTAGCCGGCGAATCCGTAATTACCAGGTATGAAAGACTCTCGCGGGGAGAAATCGTAGACGCGCAATTTATCGACCGGTTCAGTGAACCCCGAGTTATAATGAAAGCGGTGCATCTACAAGGAGCAGAGCTCATCCCTCGCACCACGAGCTGTTGAAGGATACTGTTGTGTAAGAAAGAAAAATTCGGTTGCGAGTAATAATCAGGGTGTCTACTTTCCCTGGAAAAATCTGAGATTTTTTTTTTACCTAATGTGTTTGTTTTTAATAATTTTACTTTTTTATTGTAAGCATATATATTATGCTATTTATTATTTTCTTGAATTTTTTAATACTTAAATTAACACTTTTTAAAACGTTTAATTATTTTTTATTTTATATTTTTGTATATACGATATCCTTTAGCGCGTTTGGATATATTGCACTTTGTTTGTCCAAATTAATTTTCCGATTAATAAATCAGCATAAAAGAAAAACATTCTGTATGCTTGATAACTTTTTTTATAATCATATGAATAAAAAATATTAGGAAGAGCGCATTACAATAAATAAACTTACTTTAGAGTTGCATCTAAAAATTTATCTGGAATTTTAAATAAAAATACTTTATTTACAAGATTTGAGTAGACACTGAACAATGTCGAGACAGAAAATCCTTGGAAAAGTCTCTTGAACGGATGGAAGCGCGGATTAATAACTGAGCGATGCTACGGAGCAGATGTTCCTTCCGAGGCGATTAACGCGAATTAAGCGAAATCGCCGATTCTCGGATACGATTGCGTAGACATTCATTATGCTTCCGTAAGCTAGCGTTTCAAAATCGCAAACATATCACGGCGAGTGTACTCGAGCTGACTGGAAGGACACGGGATGGAAATTATCTTAAGTGCTCCCGTCGGCGAAGCCGCCCTCGAGAGAGAGATAGAGAGAGAGAGAGAGAGAGCATTAATTTATAACGTCCAAGCCGCGATCCCAGAGGACGATAGAGAAGAGATGAATCCTTTCTCCTCACTTCTCGGAGCCGTTCGCGGCTTCGGTCGGTCGGGTCGTGTCGTCCTGTCTTAGGTATAGGATCCGATAGACCTCCGGAGTTTCTCCGGTGGCTGCGACTAATCGAGAAAAATTCTACCAACAAGGCAGTATCTTGTAACCATGGACGCACATCCGTGAATATTCCCTTCCTCGGCCCCCCTAGTCGCAGACTTCTTCTTCTTCTTCTTCTTCGTCCTTCTTTTCTACCTTCGCTTCTTCTCCACCTCATGTCACGGAGCCTGCTTTCGAGTTGCATCGTGTCCTTGAACGGTACAGCGGGTTCCTCCTGGAAATCGTTTTGTCTCGCCGTCCTGCCTCGCTGATCTCGCTCCGAGCTTCTATTCCATTTGCATCGGAGCCGGCCAGAGGAGCCGGATGAGCGTGAACGAGAGAGAAGAGAAGAAAGGTACAGGACGAGGTAGGATCCGGCTTAGAGTCTTGGTTGGAAAAATCGCGGAACACGCCGGCTGGAACGATCGGGAGACAAAGTGTCCTCGTAGAGCTACGACTCTGCATGATCACGACCGCGTTGCTGATGTCCTCGGCCATGTCACGTGACGTCTCGGTAGCCCGTGTCGTTCGTCGTGTTTCCAAACCGGTTGGTGTTCAGTTTAATTAAAATTCTGTTTATTTATTTTCAATTGATACCCCGAGGTATCAGGCCTGCGCTAAAGTGGGTTAGAAGTTTATTGAATTTTTTCAATTACGCGAACGCTAATTTTTCTCATCTCATCGATATTAATCAAGAGATCCTTTAGAAGAGAAAAAAATTAATAATTTAAATTAAGTTGTTTAAATACGTATCCCGAGTTAAATATATGCATTTGAATTCTAAAGTGGGTTAGAAGTTCATTGAAATTTTTTTATTGCGCGAACGCCGATCTTCCTCATCTCATCGACATTAATAAATTCTTTGAAAGGGGAAAAAAATTGAATAATTTAAATAAAGTTGTTTAAACACATGTCCCGAGCTAGATATATGCATTGAAATTCTTCGAGTCGCTTTTCTCGAGAATGTCTTTTTTTTTTTCTCTCATGCGCGTGATGCTGCACCCACTCTCGCTCATCAGCGAATGATCTCAAGACAGTCTCGAGATGCGACTCACGTTCGCAAGTTACGTTACATCGCTGGCGTACATCGTTGATGTAACGGATCGGCGCCTTCTGCTCGTATCCTGGATTGTTTCCCTTTCTCTCTCCGCGGGATAAATTTCTTGCGATTCCTTGAAATGAACACATTACACGAAAGCAGTAGGATAAACGATCTGTAGCGACTTAACTGTAAACACGGGGACGTAGCGTTTCTAGCATTCTTCAGTTCTGTCCTCAAGTTTACACCTCGTCTTATTATAATACGGAGTAACGGCACAGAGAGATAATTAATTAGACATCTTGTGTGTGTTTCTGAAAAAAAATTTTTTTAATCATTAAACACAATTTGTTAACTTTTATTGCTACCTCTCAGATTTGACTAAATTGGTTTCTTTCATATGAAAATAATGTAAAATAAAAATGAGGATATAGATAGTTAAACGCTAGGACGGATTTTATCGAGAAAATTACTCTCTCTTAAAATATATAAAATCCTGTATTATTAGTTGCTCGAAAAAAAAATGTATCTATAAAACATGCTTAAATAATATGTCGATCTATTCTCATCCGCCGTTAAGTTTATAATCTCTAAACTTATATTTAATACTGATCGATGTAACCGGTTCGTGTCTTCATGAATATTAGCGGGCTCGTTAACTCGGGTGTCAACGTTAAGATTGTCGATTTCTGCACCCGGAAGCGGTAGTCGCCTCAAGGTCGTTTTTCTCGAAACCGTCATAAAGCAGCTTATTACGCGATTTTTTTTTGTCGACTTTAGAACCGAGATGGAAATAACGGTGGCGCTCGGCCAATGAGCGTCTAATTATCATCAGTCCAGTCTCCAGATGTGAGAATTTCCTCATCGGGGGCTTCTGCTTTCTATACACATTTAGATATTATCCAAGGTCGCTTCCGCGCAACTTGCAAGACAAGTTCTCCCGAAGAACATATTCTCTTCCCTCGTAACATGAAAAACGACGTAACGGAAGATGCAACTATAGTTAATTAACCGAATGCTTAATTATCCTTGCGGCTCGACGCCGATTGCGAGTTTCTCTATTAACCAGAGATCATTCTTCCTCACTTTTCTTCCGACGAAAGGAGAGGAAATGAGGAAAGTCCAACCGGAGCCTGGAAGCTTGCATTTTTTCTTCCCAGACAAAATCTGGTTTTCAATGTCTTCGAGTTACGTTATATCGTTCCATCATCGCGGTGTAGCTGCTTCCTTTTCTCTGCAGATATTAAGATTATCTCGTGCAAATGGAGCGAGGAGTAGCCGCGGGTCATTTTATACTACTGTTTTATGCGAAGAAGATAAGTGCGGCTTCGCTGCGGATGGATTCCTCGTTTTTTTTTATCCTTCCCTGTCAGTTTTTTTTTTCATATAATTCTCTTTTCTGCTTTATTTTTCTTTTCTCGCAAACTTAAATACAGTTATCGACAATATGATAACTCGTACATATCCGATATCGAGCTGACATTAACTGAAATTGATACATAGATGTTTCTTAAATTATTCACTTTGATTTTATTTCCATTATATCAGAGATCTCGTCATAGATTTAATATTCTATGCCTTGTCGACAAGATATTTAATAAGCTCTTATCGATTCTTCGCTCAAGATATTTTCAATCTTACTATAAATACGATCATGAAAGAAAGATAACTTTATTACGAATTTCCAGTTATCGTATTACAATCTTGTATTGCACATCTTATTTTAATATCCTTTAATTTTGTTGACGTCAAGCCGCTTATTCTTTATTTCGATTTATATTTTTGCAATATTTCCACATTTATTTACCATTGGTTTATTTAACATATAAATATCTCCTTTTTCATCTCAGCTTCTTGTATTCCCTTGATTACTCGATTATTTACAGCAGACAGTCGTTCACTCTCGAAGTGGATTTACGCGTAATCCAATTCGTGAGTGCGGAAAAGATAATTTCTCTCGTGTCTCTCCAATTAAATTGCGCCGCGAATGTTATCCCGTATCGCTATCTCGACGTTTATTTATTCCATTTTACCTATCTACGAGCTGCCACGTATCGGAACGCGGCATATACATACACTTCCGTGTTTCATCTCTCTTTGTCCGAGCCATCTGTAATTCATCGCGAGGATAATTTCCGTTCGACGATGAAGAAATCTGGGGGCCGCGCCTGGCACGAGATGATGAAGTCGTCCGCTCTCTTCGGCTTCTTCGGAGCCGCGCGAAATCCTCGAGATCGGAGATAAACCGTAGATATCCTTTCCGTAACACTTTCCTCCTGCCGCGTGTATTCTTCGGTAATTAATCCGAGCTTAAAACGTAGTAACGAGCGGCATTAATCGATTTGAACGCCGGAGAGAGCGAGCAGCAACCTCCTCGTTCGTGTAATATGCGAGATCGTCAATCATCTGGTCTCCGTAATATGTACATGAAATGTCGGTGGAGAAGCAAGAAGCGTCAATTGGAGAGCTACAGGTGGCTCATGACTTCAGGGTCATCGTATCTCGCTTCTCCATTTCTTATTCGCTCTATAAAGAACTCTGAAGCAAAGTTAACGACTGCATTCTGAGCTCTCGAGTCTGAAAGATGTTGAAGTTTTATTTTTATTTTTAATTTTTATTATTTTTTTTTTTATTCTAATAAACTCCGCGCGGGATTGCTTCTTGATGATACGCGTGTCGCGATATTAGCCGAGATGAAGAGAAACTGTTATTAAGACAGACCGCTTATTAATGCGCAAGAATACGTGAGAGAGGAGCGAGAATTTACCAGTGTCTTTCAGAGATAAAATTTCGCCGATCGCTCGCTTTAAAACTGAAATAATCCACGATGAAGAATGAGAAGACGAAGATGAAGATGCGAGTTGAAAGATCGTTTATATGAGCCTCGTGTGATTACCGCTTGCCTGATACGAAACCATAAAGTTGCGAGGGAGCCCCGTAGATTTCTGTACGCGTCTATCTTCGGTCTTCAACTTCGCTCGAACGTTTCAGCCTTCCCATCATCGAGCGTCGAAAGTTTTCTAACGCGATAACTGTACGTTTCTCTATACGGGAATATTCCTGCTGTAAAAAAAAAAAAAAACAGTCCCTCTATCTTTCCCTCCCAAGAAGTATCAGCCCGGGATGATCTCTTCTCACACAATTTCAAGAATCGAAGAGGCGTAATACTTCACCGTTCGTGGCACGATCATGCGAATACGCGTTTAAGTAAGAAGCGATTTTTTTTGCAAAGTATTTTCTAAGCTAAGTGTGTAGAGAACCGAGAAAAACGACTTCGGCAAGAGGCCATTCCGGGCCACTGATTTATAGAACTCGTTACAACGACGATACATCATTTTAATATTCGCCGTTGTGGGACAAGTCTCTCTCGCGTCGCTGGAATAGTACGTTTACGGCATCTACCTGGATAATATCCTGGATGGATGGAGATGAGAGCCGAAAGGTCGTCCTTCCCTCTCGCTTGCCTGATTATTATTCCCGCGCTGTGATAGCGCGAAGAAGGGAAGGGCTCCTACGCCAGGTCGTTGCACCAGGACGAAGTCTTCCGCCAGAGAGGAGAACGTACGAGCGCGATTGTATTTTTTTTTCTTTTTTTCTACTTGGCTCGTTCTCTCTGTTCTCGGCTCTGTTTGACCGCCCCTTCGCGTTTTCTGTATAATACACCGATCTAGCTGTTAATTATTCGAGAGATTTATCGAGATCACCCGATGCGCGCGTCCTGATGCACGTTCCGCCAGATCGATCGATCGATCGATCGATAGATCTTTCGATCGATCCTAAGTAGTTATCACTCGTCTTCATCGCTGAGAGGCAACGAACCCAAGATTTTTCTCATCTCGATTCTCACAGGATATCATAGCGAGGCTAGACTCTTCTCCTTTATTTTAAAATAAATACATGGAAAGATATTAATTAATTATTTAATTACAATAGAGCTAAATTTTTAGGTATCCGTATATTACACCTGAAATTTATTTACCAATCCTACGTTTAATTTTAACTGGCTATAGTTTAATAGAAAATTTTTCGTTAAATTATAGCTAAAAATATTTGTTACCAAAGCGCTTTTTCAGATGTAATATATAGAGACGTTTAAAATTTACCTGTAATAGTAATAATTTTTTTTTCCGTGTACGTAATCTTTTAATAATATTATAATAAAATACTTGTTTTAGGAAATTTTAACGCTATAATGTTTGAAACGTGAATTTCATCTTTTTTTTTTTTTTTTTTTTAAATGAAAGAACCGAGCAAATTCCGCGGTCAATTTCACAAATTACTTTTTTACGTACTTTGGTACGCGAATGAAATATCTATCGAGAAAGAAATGAATGCCTCAATGGCCGTGAAAATGTTCTTCAAGACTTCTGTAGTGAGCAGCTTTAATACGATTTACGTATCTTGATTATTTATAAATTCGTTGCTGTACGCTTTCGTCTCGCTTCGTTCTTTTTCCTTATCCTCGCGTTCCTGCAACTCATTGTTTATGAATCAACGCTGACGCTACTGGTCTGAGGTCGTGAGGATAGTCATCGTAGTTTATCGAGTTCACATCGTAATAATCCGGTATTGCGCAAAAATATTCAACATGAAAATTCCAAAGATTCATTCCCAGAAAATTACGAGCTTTCAAGAGTCGTCGATTCATCAATCCTCTTCTATTTTGAAAGAAAAAATGTAATATTAATTTTAAATATTAAATCAACATTTAAACCATCTCTGCTATATAATAATAATAAATAATTAGTAAAAAAAGAAACGAATAAAAATGATATTTGATTAATGCCGTGGAGACTTAATATTCCCTCAAGAAGTTTTTTCTTCGATTTTTATCATCTCGGTGAAGTCAAATGGTTAATATTTTATGCGGACGGGTTATTTATTTAATTATAGGCGCCGTGTATCGCAATCCCTTCTTACTTCATCACTATTCACCAGAGATGAGCATCAACATTTCTCATGTATTAGACACGCACACGAAGGTCTGCTTTTCGCTTTCATGTAAATTCCAACCGCGAGCAGAGTCGGATTCATCACGAAAAGCGGATGTAGTATCGTGACGGGAAGCGCTTCGCTTCTCTCTTCCTCGATGAGAGGGTGTGAAGCGACCCTAGACGAAGGAATGATGATTCCTCTCCTCGCGAAACGCCACGTCGGGCTCTTCCTATCGCAGCATCATTCTTTCGGAGAGAACGAAAGAGAGAGAGAGAAGGAGGAAGGAATAGAGAACGAAATCGCGCGCGATAGCGTGCGCTTAGCAGAAATAACAATCTCCCTCGTCTTTCCTTTAAACTTTTCTCCTTTCCCTTTCGCTGACGCCGGGGATGCAACAGCGAGGAACAATTTTCTCTTCACCGTCTAATCAGTTCCACCTAGGTAACTATGGACTCCGAACGTTGCAAAATCGATGCAACCCCGGGTTGATATGTTCATCGAGATAATTGTGCTCGGTTCGAGCAATGTTTACCGGAGCAATTATCATCGTACTTTGATTCGTGAACAAAGTCTGGGAAATTATACGTGCATATATAAACTGGACGTTTACCATCCAGCGAATGCTCATCTCTATACACGGAGAGAATTTTCTCTTAGAATTTACCCTGAAAATTTATCATGAGAATAAAAAATTTTAGTATGTACATAGAAGAATTAATCGAACATATTTTATATCTTATTGTGGTAGTTGTTAATAGGTATTTTTTATTTTGGTAAATATTAATTAGTAGAGAAACTTATAAATTTTTTTAAATACTATATTGTCCTACGGTTACATGATTTTCAAGGTAAATGTTAAGAGAAAACTCTCTCTGTGTATATCCTTTACGAAAATATAGGAAACAAGTTTGTAGCATTAAATTCTCTCTGCAGAGGCCATTAATTCGAATGGCATCGACTCGCGAGGAGAATAAATGTACATGTCTTCGCTAGCCGAGCTCGACAACCTTCCCCTTGATGCATACGCAACAATACTGTACGATTACGATCGCGAACGTACTTCCAAGCAGTTGATCTCGCGTTATCAATCGGTTACTAGACGGTTTTGTAGGCGTAGAGTCGTTGGTGAGAATACGGAGAATATCTATGTTGGGGGGAACTCTCGAGTTATTCGAGAAGGATAATAAAATAACATAGGTGCATTTCCACGTGTGCAGTTCGTCATGGTAATATATTTCTCTGCAACAGATGATGCACATGGAACGGATCTGCGAGAACCGTAAACGACCCCATAAACGCCCGATTCGTTCTCGAAAGGATCGCTTAACTCGTGACGCCGTAATTGAATCTTCATGGGCTCTCGAGAGCCTACCATAATTACGTAGCTGTGGGCCGTCATGAGACTTCCATGACGCTGCATTATCCGAAGATGACGATCATGAGTCGGTTAATTAACCGTTCACGAGAATTTGCCGGATTCTTAGCAAACGTGCGTTTAATTGTAATAATCATCGGCATATAAATTTACTCAATTGTCATTATACGTACAAATGTCTGGATAATTTTTTCAGCAACGTCTTCTCCCTCTTTTTATTCTTCCATTGAAATGTCTAAAACACGCCATCCTGCGACACGAAGAGTGCGAAATGAAAAGTGCCACGCGACCGTATAGGATACACGATCCAACCCATAAAAGAAAAAAAGGAGCATTTCCTTTCTTCGCTAGATTATCTTAACAATCTTCTGTAATTCGCATAATTGCAGCCCGTATCATATATAACGACTTCCATCGACGATGTGGCGGGAAGTGTAATCAGGGCCTTCGCCTCGCGAGGAACACATTTCTGGCAAAAAGGCGACTGAAATCCGGTAGAGACGCGGTTCGCACAGGCTCGTAGAGGATTACCGGAAGTGTCGATTCTCGCGTGGCGAACGCGCCTTGGGGCGCCCGCGAAACATCGCCTGCGAACCCGTCCGCCAGGTTTTCTTCTTCGGCGGTATCTATCGTCGAGTGGAGACGAGACCGGTTGTGACGTAAAGGTCAGGGACTCTCTCGCGCGTACGCGGGATGACTTTTCCCGCGCGTGCATCGGCCGGGGAACCGACGTCGTGAACTGCTGTACGTACACGTGTGCGAGATCGTTAAGGTCGTTCTGCCAGGCTACCGTATGTTGCATATCTCGATCGCCGCCATTAATATATGAATCGAGACACGATGGAGATACGTTCCGCAGATAGAGGTAACGACGAGTTGATCAGCTGTTTTAAGCTGCTCTATGTGCTCCAACTGTCATAATCCGGATTAGTATTTTATTTTGCGCTAAACAATTTTATTCAAATGTTATTACGCGGATTATTGTAGATTATTGACAAATCTTTGTTTGGTTTCTAATTTTATCGCCGCGTTAATTCGTTTCTGTTTAATTATCTCTTGTTGTGTAGTTGATCAGCTGTTTTAAGCTACTCTGTGCTCCAACTGTCATAATCCGGATTAGTATTTTATTTTGCGCTAAACAATTTTATTCAAATGTTATTACGCGGATTATTGTAGATTATTGACAAATCTTTGTTTGATTTCTAATTTTATCGTCGCGTTAATTCGTTTCTGTTTAATTATCTCTTGTTGTGTAGTTGATCAGCTGTTTTAAGCTACTCTGTGCTCCAACTGTCATAATCCCGATTAGTATTTTATTTTGCGCTAAACAATTTTATTCAAATGTTATTACGCGGATTATTGTAGATTATTGACAAATCTTTGTTTAATTTCTAATTTTATCGCCGCGTCAATTCGTTTCTGTTTAATTATTAATGTCTTGTTGTGTAGTTGATCAGCTGTTTTAAGCTACTCTGTGCTCCAACTGTCATAATCCGGATTAGTATTTTATTTTGCGCTAAACAATTTTATTCAAATGTTATTACGCGGATTATTGTAGATTATTGACAAATCTTTGTTTGGTTTCTAATTTTATCGCCGCGTTAATTCGTTTCTGTTTAATTATTAATGTCTTGTTGTGTAGTTGATCAGCTGTTTTAAGCTACTCTGTGCTCCAACTGTCATAATCCGGATTAGTATTTTATTTTGCGCTAAACAATTTTATTCAAATGTTATTACGCGGATTATTGTAGATTATTGACAAATCTTTGTTTGGTTTCTAATTTTATCGCCGCGTTAATTCGTTTCAATATTTCTCATCTTTTAATAGATATTGTTATATTTGTATAATATACATTATACGAAATTCTGTGAATTTTTATATATTTTAATATATTTACTTTCTACTTTATAAATTTTGAAGCATATCCAAAGTACCATATAAGACAGAGAGAAAGAATTGTGACAACAATAAAAAGAAACAGAATGTCTATATTCTCTGGAAAAATCAGTAATTGTCAGAGAATTTCTTTTTGCCTAAAAAATCCGAGAATTCTCATTTTATTAAGGCTCAGAATTTGTTTAAAAATTGTGTCTTTAATAATTTAATATATTGCAAGCGGTCGACAATCCGCTGATCGAGTTTGCAATCGTATATATTATTTTATTTTTTAGAATAGAAAAAGTACATTTAAAATATTATATTTCTTTGGACCTGGAATTTGAAACGAAAATATCTGAAAAATCAAGAAACTCCTCGGGAACTTTGACAAGATTTAAGTAGACATATCCTTAATAATCTTGTATTTTCTTTTGAACAATTGTATATAAATCGAGTATCTTAATTAGCGATTTCAAGACATCTCATTAAAGCGATTTTGCTATTTTGTTGCGAATCTGGAACTGCGAAATCTCTCCTTTATACTCGCAGAGTGTGTAAAGGTGCCGTTAAACCCCGGAAATCCGAGTTTCTCAGGTAACTCGTGACCTCAAAGAAGAAATCCGCGCTTCCTTCGCGCGCGTGTTTCTTTCACCTCACTAGGTGCATTAATCTTCGTAACAGTGCATCAACCTGCCTACCGCGAGCGCGCCTAAGCGCATTCCTCATTGTTAGCGCGCGACTTTGCCACGACGTGCAACTCGTGGGTGCTGGGTCGCGAAGGAGAGGCCACGGACAGAGAGGGAAGGATGAACCTTTGGCCTCGGTACAGGCCACGACGTGGCTCTCCTTCCCCCCGGCAATCTTCAATAGAGCGCCATTATACTTGGTGACCTCGAACTCCGCGAGACTCTCTACGTGGCCGGTCTTCTGGTATGATGATATCTGTATCCTTGTTATCGTAATGCGCTGATTGGCCGATCGAGCATGCACTTGAGGGAAGTAAGTTGGTCAACAAAGCCAACAACCCGTTGTGAAATCCGACGATGGATAATCGCCGGATTTATATAAGAATGTATATAATGATGGCTCGCGGATTTTTGGTGTCCGCCGGGGAAATAAATTTCGCGTCGAAAAAAAGAGCGATCTAAATTTTACTATGAAAAAAAATAAAAATAAATTTGATAAAAGGCTGTTAAGAGCAGTAAATATAAAAATTCAAATTATGTTAGAAAGTGAAGTCATATATAAAAATAAAAATATATAAATAATATATAAAAAATAAATATATAAAAAATATATAAAAAAAATAAATTTGTTACGACGATGGATAATCGCCGGATTTATATAAGAATGTAATGATGGCTCGCGGATTTTTGGTGTCCGCCGGGGAAATAAATTTCGCGTCGAAAAAAAGAGCGATCTAAATTTTACTATGAAAAAAAAAAAATAAATTTGATAAAAGGCTGTTAAGAGCAGTAAATATAAAAATTCAAATTATGTTAGAAAGTGAAGTCATATATAAAAATAAAAATATATAAATAATATATAAAAAATATATAAAAAAAAAATAAAATTGTTAAACAGCCAGATGCTTATAATAGTAATTATATAAGGCTCTGTTTATTAGCCGCGTCTCTTGATACCTCGCGAAACGTAGAAATATAATTAGCGAACGTAAATTATTATTATTGCTCGGAGAAATTAAGGATAATCACAACGATTTGAGAAATTATCGATATTAGCGCGCAAACGTTATTATTTACACGTGCGAGAAGAAGATTAATTGCAAAGTAACGGGAAGATGCACGCGGTCTATTTTCGACGCTCACAATCTCGGGGTTCTGAATCTCGACTCTTATACGCGACACACTGCTATTACCGCGAGAGATGATAGATAAACGTATTAAGAGAGAAATACACGAAGAAGAACGAGAAATGATCTTGCGAAACCCTCGATCCCCGACAGGTGGGGTCATCGAGAAACAGGATAGCCAGCTGTGGCGGAGAAAATGAGATGAAAATGACGACGTAAGGAAGCATCTAGGAAACGGTTTCGCGAAACACGCGGGAAATCTCGCATGCTCCCGAATATCTCGTCTTCTCGATCTTTTATAAATGTCAAATCAATTTAAGAGATACCCATCGTGCGCGATAATAAATTCTTCGTGTTGATTAGACGTCTTTTCTGTTAGTCAATTAGCTCTACCCAGATCTTATCGGGAATCTCATATGCTGGATGGGAAATCTAAAGTTATACATAATGATTAGATTTATCTAATAATTAGATATATATAATTTTGAGCCTTGTGTCAGTGGAACGAGTACTTATGAAAGCAACTTAAAATATTCAAAACATGCCGGAATTTTTCCCGCTTGAAATAAAATGGGTACAAAGGATCTTTGTATTTAAAAACCTTTTAAAATGTGTCGAAAAGACGCATTATTGGAATCCGTAAGATGAAAAATTATACATTGACAAGTGGGTTAACGCATGTCTAATCGCTTAAAAGAAAAATCTCTGCCTGCAGTCATATATGCATTACTCGAATACTGACTTGCATAACTTCATTTCCTTCACATTAATTATTATTTAAAATAAGTTATTTAGCACATATACGCGGAAATGATTATATCTCGCGTGCGTGGGAGTCAACCTCGCGTCAGCTCCAGAAACAATACCAGACCGATTCTAATTACGGGTTTTGTAACTGAGATTCCTTATTCTCATTACAGATGGGCTCGTTTGGGATCGGAACGGTAGCGATTACAACAGCGAGCCTGATATTCACGGTGCTGTTGGCAAGCGGCGATACTGCGTTGGGTATGTCTTTTCTATATAAGATTGATCAAAGTGTCACCAAACTAGAAATGTAAATGGAAACAAATTTTTATGGAAAAAACAAGTCTTTTTTTCAATTTTTTCAGGTATTTAATATCTCTATATGTTGATTTTTTATTATTTTAATTTTTTAGATGCTAATGCGAATAATCTTCAATTTGAGGCATAATAAAAATTTTTTGTTGTGCATCTAATTGAAAATTACCTAAATCATGTCGAGTTTAATACACTCTTTAAAATAATTATAGGATAAAAAATTGTCCATAAAATAGAAAAATTTAAAATAGTTGTAACTTGTTTCGAAAAATGGGAATATGAATTTTAAAAAAGGGTTTTAAAGCTTGACATCTCTATTTTCGAAAGCTTTTTTCATTTTCGTCAGTTCTGATATTTTTTACATACAAAAAACGACGAACATCGAAATTTAAATTTTAAAAACTATTTTGCAAGGAAAACTTCAGGCTTTAACGTGAAAATGTCACAAAATTTTTTCATTTTATGTTCGTCATTTTTTGTATGTAAAAAAAATATCAGAATTGAAGAAAATAAAAAAAGCTATGACCTCTCTCTTTCGAAAGTAGAGATTTCAAACTTTAAAATCCTTTTTTAAAATTTAAATTCCTGTTTTTCGGAACAAAGTTATAGCTATTTAAAATTGGTCTATTTTTGGACAATTTTGATCCCTTAATTATTTTGAGGAGTGTATTTATCACACAAGTTCTATTTAATTCATGAAAATTACTTTCGAAAAAAATAAAGAAAAATCATATTATTTCAAAAGTTAATGATAAAACAATTTTTATATATTTTTTTTATTAGAAAAATAGTTTTTTTTTATATCTTTACACTGGACACACGTGGATATTGGAAAAGTTTGGAAGTAAAAGATCCGACAGGAATATCCCTTAAATGCACCCTTTTGCTTTGACATTTCAGCCAGGACGGCGTTCGAAAAACTCACCGATTACGATTATCGCGGCACCACCTATTACAGCGTGAGGAATCTCTCGTTGTACGAGTGCCAGGGATGGTGCAGGGAAGAGGCCGAGTGTCAAGCAGCCGCGTTCTCGTTCGTCGTGAATCCGTTGGCGCCGATGCAGGACACTCTTTGCCAACTGCAAAATGAAACGGCCGCCACGAATCCGGCCGCGCAGCCCCAAAGAGCCGCCAACATGTATTACATGACGAAACTGCAGATAAGATCCGGTAAGTTATCCGGTACACTTTACGCGAAACATTGTTTCGATCTGCACTCTCTGAATTAGGAAGACCCTCGATTTTGCTAATATTAGATAATTTTACTGATACCTGAAAGGCACAGGGAAAATATAAAATAAATGTTTTACCGTGAGAAAAATTGCAGGGTTTTTGTGCGCAACGAAAAAGGAACCTGGGAAATATGATAATGAACTTTAAATTTAAAGTGTAATAGCACAACTACCTGTTCAGAACTATCTGTTCAGAAGATCAGGACGTCCTTTGGAGGTCCAGAAGCAAAAGTGCGTGGTACCGGCAAAACTTCAAAAAGAAATGGTTGACTGACCGGATTTTGTTGAATGGAGGGTTCCAAAGGTTCACAGGAAACAATACTAACTTCTGTGCGGACAATACGAGACCTTAATAATGTACGATTCGATTTACACGGAAGTGCGGTAGAGCTCTTTCCCATGTACAGGGTGTTTGGTAACTAACGGACCAACGATTACAAGTGGATTCTTTGGTCAATTTGGGAACGATTTTTCCTCAGCAAAAATGTCGACAAAGGTCATCATTTTTTACAACTTTCCAATATTTGTCATTATGTATCTTTATAACTAAGCCTCAAATTAACATTTTATTATAGTAAACTCTACCTGAAATTAACTGAAGAATGTAATTATGTTAGACTTTTAACTCCAAAACGTTTAGTTTTCAAAAAACCCATTTTTTTCAATCGCTTATAACTCGAAAATTATTGACTTCTCAACATTTTTGCTAAGGAAAAATCGTCTCCAAATTGGCCAGAGAATCCGCCCTTAATCATTGGTCCGTTAGTTACCGGACACCCTGTATATGATCGAAGTTAAACATATTTAACATGTATTATAGAGAGAATCGAAAGTCACGTAATGCGTAATATTTTAAAACGAGACGTGAGTCAATTAAATTGCGGGATTTCTTATTATTTACAATAATTAAGAATATGTATAGTAATATTATAATATTAATTTACAAGCAAAATATTTAATATATTAATTAATAAATAATATACTAAATGGGTAATATTAATAAATAATATTAATATTATATAATGATAGAGAATAATATATCAATCATCAATAATAATTCATAAAATTGATTAATTGTAAGTTAAAAAATATGAAAAAAATAACAATTTAAAATTAATTTTATTTTGAAAGATAATCATTACAGTAAAAGTTATATAAAATCCGGTGTATATATTGATTTAGGCGATTTCTTCTTTCATTTTATGTTCGCCAAAGAAATATAAAACGGACACTCCGTACTTATTTCTTGGTCAGGTCTATAGTCACTTTTGTCATTTTTACCGGAATCCAGTAAAATTGCTTTTACTTTTCCCCAAAAGAAAATCTGATTTTTCAATAACCGTTGGACAAATAATTGCTATACCTCCGGGATTATGCGGAATGTTATTGAAAGAGGACCGTCATTAAACATAGCTACCTGTAGTATTCTACTAACAATAAGTTGAAAAGAACTATGTTGAAAAGCCTCAGTATTCTAAAAAAGATTTAAAATTCGTTCTAACGATCTGCTCAATGTCTCAGATGATAGATCTTTACATCTGTCAATAAAATCTTTCTCAGCTAATCATTGCGTAGTCGTGTTTCAAAATACAAATGAAAGGAACTAGGTACTTGAAAGGAATATAAATATAAAAGAAAGGAAGTAGGTTCTTGAGGAAAATAAACGGTTTTCCGGAAGGATCAGTTTTTACCTGAGTTTGCATGTCGCAATTTCGAGATTTTTTTCGTATTTTGACGATCGTGAGAAAGAAGAAGAAACAAAAGAGATTTCTTTCGTTTCCATTCAAAATTAAAAAAAAACTGTATCAAGAATAAATGCAATCAAGAAATGTCAATTTTTAAAAAGAAATAATTTCATTTTTTTACCAATTTTTTCTTGCATATATAGTCTATATAGAAAAGTTGACAATACGAAATTTTATTCAAGCCTCTTCGCACATCTTTATAAATTTTTTATACAGTCAGAATTTTCGCGACAAGTTTCATGCGCTTCACAAAATCGTGCATTGTTTATTTTTTATTGTGTTGTATTTATTTAACAAATAAGCCGATTTTTTGAGCAGGATGTTTCGCATCACGATGCACCTCTTAGTTGCCTGTCATAAATTTACGCAGGTAGATTATCCGCAGAAATATTTCTTTCTGTACAGTTTGTGTGACCTAAGAATGAAGAGAACAATTGAAAAGAGAAACTTGAAAAGGATAAATTCATTCTATCAGATTAGGGTACACCTTGTTAGAACTGCGCAGAATCTTACTTTAACGGCTATAAAGTCAACCGTATCAACAATATTAGTACATTTCAGAAATTCTTGAACTTGACATCAAAGGACGAGCGACATTTTAAATGCAACATAAATAATTACAGCTTTTATTGAAAAAAAATTATATGATTCTATTAAAAAAAATTATATATATTATATTATATTATTTATATTTTACATTATTTAAAATAAAATATATACATATTTTTTCGTAGAGTATTTTCAGTTCAAGAAGCAAGTGATTTGATTAAAATAATTTTTATAATAATTTATATATATATATATACATATTATATATAATTTTGATATCGTGTGAGCCTAAAAAAATTAATTTTTGGATCAAATCGTCGCTTGCTTGAAATCATAAAATATGTACCACGAAAAAATTTCAAATTATAATTAGATACTTTATTCACCATCTGTGAATTGCAATCGAAGTACTTAATTGTAGTGCCAGCAATACACGATTACAGAGGATCCGTTAAACTTCACGTTGTCGATCGGAAAATAATTATCACAGTATTGGCCTAGCAATGCTTCGTTCAGGACGAGCGATCTCTGCGGGAATTCGCACGGTTTGTTGATGATTCACGCGTAAAAGAGTCTCGTATTCGGTTCGTTGGCATCGACTTTCGACGTCGGTTCGCCACAACTTTAGCGCCGGTTTCGAGGGTGAAACAAAAAAAATTGGACCGTCGAACCGAACGGGCTCGTCCGAAATATATTCCGGACACATGTGCCAAAAGGTGCTGCAGCTAAGTGCGTCATCCTAGACATCTATACGATGCCAAGTCACATGCCAAGTCACAACGTGTGATGTTTCGGCACGAAAAATCTTTTGAAACGACGAAAAAATTTTGACAGCAAAAATTATGACATAATTCGACCCAAGCTTCTTAAAGGTTCTCATCACTTTAAAACAGAAAGAGGAGAGAAAGACCGAGTTATTAAAAACTACTTCCTGTTTCAGTCTTTTTATCTGATGTCTCAGTTTAAAAGACTAAAATCATAAGTTGATTCGAAAATGTGATTCTTCTTTTCATTTTTTTCGGTTTTCGTCAAGAGTTTAGAATTTCAAAATTAATAGTTTTCAACAAACATGTACGGAAAATCACAGTATTAAGATCTGCAATCTTTGTCATATGATCATAAGTACTAAGAAAATGTATGCATATATTTCAAGAACAGATAATTAAAATATGCAATTTTGTAATACATTAATTTTATTAAAATTTTATTAAATAATCTTTTATTATTTATTTTATTATATAATTTCAGAAAACGTTTGTTTGCGACCATGGGCCTTCGAACGCATTCCAAATAAAATGATTCGCGGATTGGACAACGCATTAATTTACACGTCCACGAAGGAGGCTTGTCTCGCTGCTTGCTTAAACGAGCATCGCTTCACCTGTCGTTCCGTAGAATATAATTACGTGACGCTTCAGTGTCATTTGAGCGATTCGGATCGTCGAACGACAGGTCAATACGTTCAATTCGTAGACGCCCAAGGAGTAGATTACTTTGAGAATTTATGTCTGAAAGGTAATTTTTTTCCAAGAAAAAAATATTGTTCAAATACCAGTTTTAGAGGAATAAAAAATGTATTAAAAAAAAAACATTTGGTTATTTACAGGAAAAGAGGCTTGCAAATATCAAAGGATTTTCCAAATGCCAAGAATCGGCGTAGCGGATGACAAAGTTGCACAATACGCAGGTCTACATTATTACACCGACAAGGAGCTGCAGGTTCAGAGCGAATCCGCATGCAGATTAGCCTGCGAAATCGAAAACGAGTTTCTTTGTAGATCCTTTCTCTATCGTGGCGCTCCTCAAGGGTCGGCTTATAACTGTCAACTCTTTCATCTGGATCATTGGACTCTTCCGGATGGACCTTCTACGTATCTTAATGCAGAAAGACCCTTGATCGATAATGGGGAACGAGTTGGCACTTACTTTGAAAATTTCTGCGAAAGTAAGCGAATTGAAAAAAGTCGAAGATTAAATAATTTAGGTGTACATGTATGATACATTAATTATATATATTATTATACTCATTTCAGAGGGCACTGGACCATTAGCAGATCCGCTACCGGTAGTTTTCGAGACCACAGAAGATCCTACGCTAAACAATCTCACTAGAAACGATATTAATTGTGATAAGACCGGCACTTGTTACGATGGTACAGATTTTTTTTATATTTAAATAATATACATATGTAGTTTCTATATAAAATATATGTCTCTTAATGTAATCGATATATGTTGCAGTATCGGTTGACTGTAAAGACACTCGTATCGCCGTCCAAGTTCGTACGAATAAACCCTTCAACGGACGTATTTACGCCCTTGGACGATCCGAAACTTGCAATATTGATGTTATCAATAGCGATCTCTTTAGGTTGGATCTCACAATGAGTGGGCAAGACTGCAATACTCAGAGCGTGGTAAGTATATATAAGATGGTGATGGTAACGCTTTAAATTTAATCATTTTTAGGAATGATTAAAAATTTGAAAAATATTGTAATTATCTTTATGTAATTTATAATTACAATTACAGATTTTTAATACTATTTGTATTTTTCAATATACTTGTTATGTGATACATGCGGCATGTAATTTGTAATGTATAAAGTTTTCATCGAATTCTATAATTTTGCATAAAATATCTCAAAAATTATCACAAACATATATTTTCTTCCTTTTTTCTAAAAAAAATATAGTTTTACAATGTTTTTCATTAGTATTTGTCTTATTGAAATACGCATGTGCTTAGAAATAGTTAGATTAAATAAATAGCACTTAAGTTACACAAACACTTTATCGATGTTGTATGTGTGTCTAACATTATTACGTCTCAATACTAATGTATCACATTTATTTGATTGACCAGCACATACACTGCACTTTTGTAATATATAACGCATAATTTTAAAAGTACATTTTTGTTACACATCTCTATATTTTTCATAAAGTCGATAAAGAGTTTATGATAAATAATGCACAACCCTCTCTCTCTGAGTACTTAATCTCTGTTCGAACTTTCTTTTCACCATGGCAGCGTGACGGTTTTCAGACTGGGATTTATTCAAACACGGTTGTACTGCAACATCATTCCGTGGTAATGACAAAAGCTGACAAGATCTACAAAGTTAAATGCACATACGACATGTCCTCGAAGAATATAACATTCGGCATGATGCCGATCAGAGATCCGGAAATGATCAGTATCACTAGCGCACCGGAAGCACCTCCACCGAGAATTCGCATTCTTGATAGTCGATCGCGGGAAGTTGAAACTGTACGCATTGGCGACAAATTGACATTTAGAATCGAAATCCCGGAAGACAGTAAGTTTGTGTTTTCTTGGACATTTATTTCTCTTTATAGCTGAGGAGAATTATATATATAATTTATAATATATATTCATATTATTTATATTATGGATATTATATATATTATACATTATACTTGAATAATGATATAATATTGACATTTTTGACAATACTATTAATATTAATATTTTACATATAGCACCATACGGTATTTTCGCTCGAAGTTGTGTAGCTATGGCGAAAGATTCGAAAAGCACGTTCCAAATTATCGACGATGAAGGGTGAGTTGATTTTGCTTTAATTAAATATTTGCGACATGTTAAACTTGGCGTACGAAACTTACAGCATGAATGTCTAAATTTTTAGGTGTCCGGTCGATCCTTCCATCTTCCCCAGTTTCACTCCCGACGGTAACGCTTTGCAATCTATATACGAAGCTTTCAGATTCACCGAATCGTACGGCGTGATTTTCCAATGTAACGTAAAATATTGTCTGGGACCCTGCGAACCGGTAATAAATTAATTTTATCATTAATTAATTATAAAAGAAAACACATAATATCAAAGATTTTTTATATTTTATTAGGCTGTTTGCGAGTGGGGACGCGAATCTGTAGAATCGTGGGGCAAGAGACGTAGAAGAAGTCTTGCGAATTCGACAGAGGAGAAAGGTGAAGATATGACTCTATCCCAAGAGATCTTAGTGCTTGATTTTGGCGATGAAAAGCAATCCGATTTTCTTAAGAGCGATGCCAGCATAGACTTCAATGGAGCAGGTAAGATCGAAAAGGAAGAAAAGGATGTATTTATAAGCGAGAATAGAAACCTTCACGATGCTAATTGTACCTGGAATATTTCTTTCCAGACAAAACGGTAACCATCGTGGAGCCATGTCCAACAAAAACCTCGGTGCTGGCACTCGGGGTAACGTGTGCTCTTCTGGTGCTCATCTATATCTCCACGATCTTCTGTTACTACATGAAGAAGTGGCTGACACCTCGTAAAATGATGCCTTAAAGGATTGAAAGAGGGTTCATCTCCGCAGAGCGCATTCGCAAAAATAGACGAAGAGAACGATAATGAACAGAGTGCGAGAGTTCACACATACATTCACACGTATACACAGGCATATTCATATCGTAAGTTATCAAACAATTCATACTTAGCAATACTCTCATTTATTCGCCCTCTCATTCCTATATTATATATATATATATGTTCATTTTCATTATATTCGCAACGGGTAAAGAGCATGCGTATATAATAAGAGATAAAAGATTTTTATTTTTATTATTCAAAGGGGGCACAATCTCGTATATCATGCGCATCTGAATTATACGTATGATCCATTTAACATTTTATGCAATGTATCATTAATGACGATCGCAGGAATTAATTGCGCAATGCAATTAATTACGCGACATCGATTATTATTGTACTGATGCATAATATTTAAAAGAATAGTTCTATGCTCGTTAATATAGATCGATATTTTCGAGACAGCTATTCGACAGACATTAATAATACTATACATAAATCGTGTTTCATGTGCGAAAATAAGTTTACATACACATTAAAACTACTGTGACTGAATGCGACGAAGATTACACGGATCTCTTGTACCATATATATGTTGAAAGGAAACACCTACACATATTTGAGGTCTATAACGAGGAGAATGACTCGACATTTCTTGACCGAAGTAATATTTAGCAACGAACAGCTCATGAATATCGCAATTTTCATTAAGATTTGCGTCTTTTTTACGATGGTCACAGATTATATAACTAATACGCGTCAATTATAACAAAGCAACATTTACATTTTCATTGAATGCTAAACATATTAGAGATGTCTGCAAGACTTTAATATATACAACCACTTTGTGGCCGCGTGTACTTAACAACTTTATATATTCTGACTCGTCAGATTGTACCGGGATATCATTGACAAAGCAATCGGGATTGAATTTTGCTGACACGATTTATCTTTAACGTAAGCATAAGAAAAAGAGCGTTGCTACATGAGCGACTGTGATTGAAATTTGAACGATGGTTTGCGCATGTCGGAAATTTGTTTGTGTAAAGTTGGCGACCGACTCGACTCTTTTGCACACATAGATACATATACATACATACATACATGCATACGTACGTACACATATACCGAGCATATTTCGCGAAGTTTACTCGCGACTACGATCATCTTGAAAATGCAATAAGTAAATCTTATTTAAGAATATTCTTAGAAACAAGCTAACTGTTCTCTAGTAGCTACTTCTGATCGGGTTGCAAAGAGAACAGAAACGAGCGGACGAATTTATTTTTTTCGTATTGCTCGAAGCGCAAAATTTCTCTGATACTTTCTGAAGAGTTGAGAGATGTGGCTCTAATTGACTGTTTTTCAGTCAATGGAGATCGATTTGTAACCCGCATCAAGACTAGCGGTATTTAAAGGTTCACGCTTCACTAACGTCTTTAATGATACAAGTAGCATTAAGATAGCAATTAAGCATGTAAGCATAGACAAAAGAAGGAAAAGAGAATGGATGAGAAGATATTTTCTCTGATTTAGCGGATTCTCGAAGCGATTCGTATTTTGTTCGTTACCTATTATGAATAAATTTTTCATAGAGGAAAAAATAAACAGTAGGGGGAGCCTCTTTATTTACATGAGTATATGATACACAAATTCCATTTATCCATATTCCAATAATCATATTAATCTTATGTATATATAAGGAATAATTAATGTTGAAATTAACTTATTCAGGAATGTGACCACATGCATTAATACTCATCAATTAGATATATTTGTGTTCTATTTTTATATACGAATATTTCAGTAAACTCAGATCAGCTTTGATAGAATCTTTCTTTTTTAGAACTATTTATTGCATACGAAAGTAATCTATAACTTTTACAGTTAATTTATACTTTATAATGAATAAAAAATAAGACATATTGCTCTATGTAAAAGAGAATTGGGATACAAAGTATTGTTTATATAACAATTTTGAAACTATAAAAAAATCAATTTAAACATTGCTTGTTTCATGAAGCATTTTAAAGAATCTAATCGTCGATCAAGAGTAATTGCAGTATATTATATAATTTCTCTCGTGCAATAAATTATTGACTTGGTCAAACATTAACAAAGCATTACGTCAAACTTGTGACTAATCGATTTGTAGAAACATATGTCAACGTTGAACGTGTCAAAGTTTATTATTACATTGAATAATCATATAAGCACACATCGCTTGACGACTTTGATCAAACTCTAATCAACTTAAGCATTAATGCTTAATTTATATGATGGAATTATCTTTAATAAAATTTCAAACTGTATATGTATAATTCTTTCGACTTTTTAATATTATTATTAAAAATAATATTAAAAACAATAATAATATTAAAAATCTTAATATTATATCTTTGATATTTATTTTCATACATTGATGAATATTAATATTTTTCGTATTAATACAAAATTAATTTATGTTAACAGAATCCTACTGATTAAGGCAACAAAAGCATATGTTTTAGAAGATATTTAGGTGAAAACGTGCAAGCAAAATTTTGCATTGCATTTCCTCTATTCCTATCATCGAGGGCAACCTGAAACATCATCTTTATATAAAGTATCGATCGACCAGTTCCTCGCTTCCAAGATAACGCCAAGTTCCACGGATAAAACAGCGTCTTTTATGACGTCTATTGTTCTTTCATAATTGCTCCGTCGATAAAGCGAACTCCAGAGGAGACCATCTACGTCGCGCTGTGCACCACGTCTGGAGCCTCATCGTCCTCGAGAAACCCTCTCCTTTCCAAGAAGGAGAAGATGACAAGAGACGAAATGTATAGAGCGTGAGTTGATCAATATATACATAACGTATATATGTATTGGAGTCGTCGTCGTCGTCGAGTCTCCTGGTGCCAAAGGCGAACACTGCGGCAACCAACCTCGATACGTCTTCGCCCATGATAAGATAAAGGTTAGCGCATGTATGCGTGCGTGAGACTTTGCGTGGAAACCAACTGTGGGCGATGTCGACTCTCGCACGATAACGCTTCTGTCTCTCTCTCTCACATACGTACCTACTCAACACATATATCACTATGCCTGCGAGTTTTTTTCCGCACAGCCGCATCATCCACCGATCATCTGACATCTGACAGACCGTCCGTGCGTTCCGTTCCTTTCTCTAATATTCGCTTCGCGATAACAGCGAGCGATAAACAGTAAGAGAGCGAGCATGATATCGGTATATCTCTTTCTCCCGTGACGCATGGTCGGAGGAATCTCGCTGAAACGAAAGTTTCGAGAAGCCTTTGCAACGGCTACGCCTGCGAGGTTCAACCTATCTTGGGGTACCGCAGGTAGGTAGGTATGTGAGAGCGAGTAGGCGCCATCGCGCATGACCGCCTTCGGAGAAGGTACATTTCACCTTTAATTTTGTTGGTACCACCACCAAATCTCGATCGAACCTTTAGTCTAATGTAATATACACGTAATTCCTGTGTAAGTTGGATAATTCATGTTTCGATCATTTGAAGAGGAAATTATAATCATAGGATCGTAGATTTACTTTCTCGGTCTCTTCTGTTAGCCGAGGGATGAGCGAATCACTTTCAATTATATGTTGGAACACAAATAAGATTACTTTGTAAGCATTATCGTTATCAGAATATAAAAAGCTTTGCGAGGTTTGTCGATCCTTTGACTCATTGCAAATATAGCGCACAAAAGCTGATTGAGTTATCGAATAATTAACTGGAATATTCTTTGTTAATTTCTTATTAACATTCCATTTCTTTAAATGTTATTGCAAACTGTAGTTGATATAATTAACTGGGAATATATTTTTATCCGGAAGTCACATTTCAAGATATTTTTCTTTGATGATACTGTTTAATATTACTGCAAACTAATTGACATAATTAACTCGAGGCATTTTTATTTTTCTGAAACAACACTGAATATTATTGCAAACTGTAGTTGGCATAATTAACTCAAGATATGTTTATGCTGAAATGACATTTCAGGAAATTTTAATTTGACATTACTCTTTAATTTAATATTGATGCAAATTGTTGTGACATAATTAACTCGAGATATTTTTATCTTAAAATAACATTTCATAAAAATATTCAGAGTTCATTATGTCAACTACTACTAGTTTGCGGTAATGTTTAAAGAAATATAATATGTGTATAATAAGAGATTAACCAGAGTATGTTAATTATTAAATAAAGATAAGAATATTGCACGAACTGCACTTTCTCAATTCAGATAATCGAAATATAAATTATCCAATAGGATAATATTAAAAATTTGTACATAAGCACACATTTAGCGCACATGAGATTGATCCGTCCCTGTTTGTATGTATGATTAGATTCGATGCTATGCACGTAAATATACGCGCTGTATGTATGTATACGTGTTGAACGTAAATGTATTTGTACGGTGCACGTGTAGCGTTCTTCCAGTTAAAAGCATGCGCATAAATAAGTTTAGATTATAAGCTGTAGATTGCGATTTCAACGAGTGGCGCTCTTTACTCTGGATAGAAGATGAGTGTTCACATATGTATAGTTATTCTCCGAGTATCATGGTCGCTTATCGCCTCTTCCATTCGCAACATATCGCTATTCTCGCGTTTACTGATCACGATGAGGTTCTCTTTTTCAAACACGTCCATCGTGCAGCAAGAAGGCACCTGCGTGGCTCGGCCTTCGCGTAGTTACATAGGCAGGCACGATTCATTGTTCAGGTATTCCACCTATGTGTCCTTGAAACAGAATGTCTTCCTGTCAGTTTCCCGCGTTAATAGAACACGTTAACATTTTTATCGAGCAATTACGAGTCGTTTTTCTAAGCTCATATAATATGTTCAGTTACTATTTGTTTAGGGTATATTTAGTCATGTATCAATTACACGACTTTAGTTTTTTTGGTATTTTTCTCTATCTTTTCTCGCATGTATCTATTCTCAATCTCTATATCGCATATTCTCTCGTGAGTAAACGATAGTATTCGCTGAAAATAATATCGGCAGCGAGCATCGAGTAAGGAAAACATCGAGGCAGACCGGCAGTCGCCTAGTGCACAACGGCTGGCCTGGCACGGCTTGTCGGATTTGTCCTTGGGGCTGAAGGTAAGCGCAAACACGAAGACGAAGCGGCAACGTTGTGCTCGGCGCCCCCTCTTTTGTCCGCCGGCCGGTCTTGCCAGACAGGGTGTCGCCAGCTCGGTCGGCCTGGTCGTCCGGGTTAGCGCGAGGGACGAGGAAAGGGAGAGTGCGACGGAGAAGAGGGAAGAGAGAAGGTTTATATATGTATACGCATCTGTGTGCGCGAGCTAGAGCAGCAATAGGAGAAGGGACGCACCATAGGGGGAATTGTTGGAGCGGTGGACGTTAGAAGAGACGAGACGAGGGGGAGACAAAATGCAGCTCGTAGCTAGCAGCTCGTCGAGAGAGATCGTAGTGTGCGTATTGCAGGGATCGGTCATGGACCTATATTCACGCAGACCAGGCACATGTTTGAAAACTCGCATTCTTCTGGAATGTGGCCTGTTGGAGGCCCCTTTGGTAGTTCAACCTCCCTCTTTTCCTCTCCGTTCTCCGGCTCTGCAAACCTCTGTTGAGCGTACGGTGGACATTGCTCGGACGCCTACCTACACCCTCCTCTTCCTCTCCTCCTTTCGTTTCGTTTCCTTTCCTTTCCTTGCCCTACCCCGCCGTCCTTTCATGATCCCCGTTCACCCGCTGCACCGTCGCAGCCACTAGCTTGGCGCCCCAAATAGTCGCGTAACCAGAGACGCGCCTCTGGCCTGGCTTGGTCGCGCCAGACTTCTCGGCGCCCAAATGATGTACATCGACCATCCGCTGTCTCTCTTCGTCCTTTGCTCTTTCGCTCATTCGCTCGCGACCGTTCGTAGCCTTCGCTTTCCGCGCTTTCTTCCACGTACTTATGCACAGACATGACTGGCAGAAAAAAGAGGTTCTATAGGAATGATAAAACGCAGCGACAAGGAAAAAAGACAGACGCCAAGTCTATTTACCGAAGACTCGACTTACGACACCTTGTTTTCAACTCGATACTTGTGACCTTTGCCTAACTATTCTTATTCATGATATACGAACTATGAAAATTCTGCTATTAAAAAGTAGTTGCGAGCATCAAAGAGGAAGAAATGTAGGGGGATTGGTACGCGGTGCAGAAAAATACATTATAGAGAATTGTTCAATCTTTTCGTCTTCGACTCATAGAAGAGTCGCTCAGATGTCTTGGCAAAGACGAGACAAGCGGTCACCTACAAAACGCTTGCTTGGTGAGGACGATTGAATCTGGTCTCAGAATCATCTTAAATTTTGGTGAAGATTGGCAGTCGTTCAAAAATTCACATTATTTTGCAATTTCATGTTTCGTATTTCGACAATTTGCCAAAACTTGTGTTTCGTATATCTAAGTTTTGTTACTCTCGAAATCAACTTTTACTTTTAATCGCGTTATTAATTTCTTATTTTGTTAATTTTTCAACTGTCTGTATTATTTGTTAAGGCTGTATAAATAGATAGTACATTAGACAAGCTGCGTTTCTAATTTAGCAATTGATATTTGGCACCTGGTATCATGTTTTCGTCAGATATGATTTTCCGCACATTATTCCATGGTATTTATAGTTTTATAAATATTTGCGTTTCGAATCAAAGCAGCGTGATTCGGCGTAGAAGCATACGTAATCGCTCGATAATAGCGAATTGATTGCGGAAAAATTTTTATGAACTATGACATGTTGGAGGAAGTGATAAGCGACCATGATACTTGAAGAAAATAACTATATACACACGACGAACGCTCATCTTCTATCGTAAGAATAAAGAGCGCCACTCGTTGAAATCGCAATCTGCAGCTTATAATCTAAACTTATTTATGCGGCATAGCAGTCGTGATTCTTGGAAATAGAATAGGGTGCCTCTTCAGAGAACTTTGCGAGAGAGGAGAGGAGATTCGTCGAGAAGGCATCCTTGGTTTCTGCCGGTGGCGCGAATCGTGGAAATTTACGAGGCCTCCGTCCGTTTCTTTTTATCGGTCTATCTTGTTCGCGCGTTCGTTCATCGAAGTATATGCGAGCTTGTGCGGCTTGCGTCATTGCCTCGCGGGTCTCTCTCTCTGTTCGTGTATGCGTTGCGGCCTACGTGTAGCTAAGAAGAGACATGGCAACGGCGCGTGAAGCTAAACATATTAACTGTCGGCTCACGCCACAAAAACAACATGATCTCATTCCATGGCGCATATATATGCAAGAGGTTATCGTATACCTCAAAATCTCATTCAAAACTTTAACGGCGTGAGACGAGGCAAAAGAAGATGAGAGGATGCGATAATATATAAATATTAAACGCGTGGTAACGGAAACTTTTAATGGATTACTAATTTCAACCAGCGAAATAATATCGTTCGCTTTAATTATAATACTGATTTTTAAATCCAATAAGTTTGCGGCATTAGCTATAAGCGCGGTTATAAGCGCTTTTCCTGGAAGATAAAACTTCCTCCATGCATTAGCCATCTCTTTGCCTTTGATTATACAATTTCCTATGCTACAGTTGAGTTAGTTATGCGTGTATTGTATTTAGTATGCTTGTATCTCGTAGGGCATACGTCTACGACCTAATCTAAATTGTGCGCGCCTACTCTTTCGTAGAATAAGCCTTTCATGATTGATCGCGATCCGTTTCAGTTCTTTGTGATATTTCACAAAGATGCTATATCCTTCTATATAAGGAATTGTAGAAAAGTTGAGAATGCTACGCATTCCATGCGTATTCTTGATCTCGTGTATATGGAGAAGTCCAACGGAGGCGCGATTGGCTGTGGAGGAGAAAGGCGAGCAAAAATCGAGGCTCCAAGCTGGCTGCTACAACGAGCTGTTAAGCGGCGCGGGCAAGGAAGGCAGGCACGCAGTCAGACATTCACAGCAGACAACATGGCGCCGTGAGCGTCGTCGTCACGCCGGCGTGACGTTTCCCGCGCGCGTCATTAACGGAAGTGAGGCCACAAAATGGCGGAGTTTTACCAAGCCGAGGTGTGAAAGGGAAGAGGAGAAAGGAGAGGAGACAGGGAGGGTGGTGTATGTATGCCTGCGGGCAGTTACAGGCAAGCGAGAGGTAGGATGACAAGAGATCTATAGAAAGAGAGGCGGTTGGGTCGGTGGCACAGAGAAAGAAGAATGACTAGTAGCCGCCTTCGGCGGTAAACTAGCGCCCCGTGCTGTACGAATGGGGGCAACGGGGAGTTCGAGGGGATATTGGGTAGAAAGAGAGAGAATGGCCACAAAGGCGATAAGTTGAACACGGATAGAAGCGAACTGACTGAGCGCCGAGTGGGGCAGATATATGGAAGAGTGTGGTCGACAGTGCGAGCAGAGAGGCCTCAAGGGAACGAGAGAGCGAGAGACGGCGTTAGAGCGGAGAAGGGAAAGACCAGTGGGAAGCAGCGGCAGTTCGCTTGGTGGGGATGAAAATTAGTTACGGCATCCAAGACCTAAAAGGAACTCCGGCGCCGCCAGATCGCATCGTGCAATGTTAAGCGTTAAGGTATCCTCGTGTATCGTTGACAGTGCCGGTCTGAAACTTTGTGCTAGTTGTTATCTGCGTTACTATCGGACTCGGTTTCATGGTTGACGTGTGACGACTATTTACAGGGTGCGAAAGAAGTTTTACGTATGTGTAATATTTTAAATAAGGATACATGACCTATTTATATATATGACGTGAGTGAGATGCTCAGTGAGGATAGCTCACAATCAGTGAAAATGATTCATTCGAAGCATCAGCAATCGGCGCATCAGCAGCACCAACACCAGAATATGCGAAAATCTGTGGGCGTTATGGGCACCAGACGTATATTCACGACAGCTTTTAAAATCAAGGTTCTGGATTCCTACAGACACGACAAGGATTGCCGTCAGAATCAACGTGCCACTGCGAGAAAATACGGTATTCATCGTCGTCAAATACAAAAATGGCTACAATGCGAGGAACAGCTCAGAAGTAGCGTTGAAAATGGAAGCACTGGTATCGCCTCGACCATTTCTTCCACGGGTTCTCAATCTGACGGTACTGTGACGGAAGCTACAGGGAATACCGTGACTCCAGCAACGCCGGCCTTGAACCTCAACCTCGCCAGACAGCACGGCGACGAGCTGACTGCACAGCAAGGGCCCCCACCTCTGCATCCTCCGCATGGCAGTGCACCCTCCTCGCCCCAATATAGCCGTCAGACTACTACCATCGGCACGACTTTGCCCCTATGTGTCGCGTCCGTAGGTTATCAAGAATATTCGTCGGAACAACAACGTCTTCATTTAGAACTCGAGGACAGAGTGCATATGCCAGAGATTCACGGATATCCAGCTCCGCAAGTGGATCAAGATCGTAATTACTACGTATTAAATGGAGATGGACAGCGAGATGCGGAGGTTGCTTCGATATTCGGCGGTAGGAACGAGGTGAAGGTATATCAAACTTTAACAAGTTACCATTCGCCATCTCAGGAGCATCGATACGGCGTGAATGATATTAATAGTAGCGTGCATAATCATTCGCCGAATCATCATCCACAGCAGCGAGAACAAAGTTATGGGAACGTTGATTCATTTGACGGAAGATCATACGGCTTGCTACGAGCGCCGTCGATGATAAAGACGGAGCCAGCGAGCCCAGACACAGCGGCGACACAGTCAGGGCCGTACGAATCGACGGACTCCCCTGGTGGCCCGCAGGCCCCACTCTCGCCTGTATCCCATCGAGCAGCCGATAGCGGCGGTTCCTCCTCGTCCGTTCACTTTGTTGATTCCTCACGAGCCCCCGCGAGCCCGTACTTGCACGTGCACGTGCATGAGCACGCACACCCATGTTCACCGCTGAATTCCGAGAAGCCGATCCCGTCGCTTCTGCACCAGCAGGAGAGAGAGTCGGAGGAGACGACGCATATCGAGGAGAAGAAAGAGGAAGAGGTGCTGGAAAAAACGGATCACTGTACAACGATAGTCAAAGAAGAGGTACACTTGGACGAAGAGGAAGTATACGATGGAGAGGAAGTCACCGCAACCTCGTGCATTGATTATCGACGACCATCTACTGGCGAATTATTAGTAGATAGTTCAGGACCGGTGAGTCCTCCTATGTATGATCGCAACGGTTACTCGTTGCCGTCGAGTCCTCGTGATTCTGTTGTTAGCGTCGGAAGGTACAGAAGTAGCTGCTCCGATAGCGAGATGGATCCCCTCGTTTCGGCCGGCAGTTTGAATTCATCCGGCAATTTTACTCGCAGACGATCTTTCCCCTTGCGCTTTAAACTCGAAGTTCTCGATGCCTTCCATCGAGATAAGGAAGTGAAGGAGAATCAACGAGCCACCGCGAGAAAATTTGGTATAAATCGTCGTCAGGTACAGAAGTGGCTGGAACAAGAGGCGGAACTCAGAGACGAAATCGCCCTTCGAGGCGATTCACGTCAACGATTAGGTCCTGTCCAGGATGTCCCTTCCGGTGACTCACCGTTGGATCTGACGACAAATTACTCCAACTGCGTTTCGCTGCTACGTGATCGGTTTGAGATGGAACACGAACGAACGCCACCGCATGTTTATCGCTGCGATATCGGTTCTCCTCAACATCCTTTGTACTATCACCACTTTACCGGAATGGAATCGTCCTCTGAAGTAGAACCAGTAGGGCCTTGCAATATTTCTTGCTCCGTGGACAGCCGTACTACGACTTCGACGACATCCTCTTCTCAAGAGTCTTGGAAGGAATTCTGTTATATGGAATCTTCAGCTAAAGCGCACTGTTATTCACCCAGCGCAAATTCCATGGTATCTAATCTTTCTGAAGGATGCGAGCAACTAATTTTGCCGCGGGCATTGCCGCTGAAGAGGCACCATTGCCCGCATCCTTGCTGCCTTGTCGATGCATTGCCGTCGCCAAAAAGATTCTGCGAAAGGCTTGTTTCGGATACGGACGACTGTTACGATGCACCTCCTCAGGATACGCCTCTTTGTCTGGTGAAACGGAGATCGACTCGGGAATCATCTCCTTCCCGGACGGAGCTGATTCTGAAACCGAGTACCGTGTCGACCTCGAATAATCCGGACGCTATCACATTCAAGCCTTACTTGGACAACCCCGTGAGCAAACCTGCGAGAAAGTGTCTGGACCAGCGGAATCTATCTCCCGTCAGCAGCCACAATATCAACAACAATAATAATAATAGTTACAACAATTGCCAAATAATCTGTAACTTCGACGAGAGTCAAAATCGCAACTATGATTTCGAGCTTAATCTGCGAGTACCGGTTTCCTGGAGACCTGACGTAGGTTTGTATGGGTTTCCGCAAAGGAGTGCGTTCGTCAGCGTATCTTCTCCGCTCTACATGTAACTTCCTGTCTCTTTCCGAACTCCCCCATCCTTCTATTCTAATCAAACGCAGAGAACGGAAACCAGCAAGCTCGTATAACGATCAATGGTCATGTCTGCATTTCTTTTCTTCCATCTTGTTTTAAAAATTGAAAAAAAATATCTTGATTATACATATATAGTTAAATTAGATCCAATTCACGGGTTCCTCGTAGGTGAAAATTTGTCGATGAAAAAAAATTGATCGGTACGTGATCTGGTACACGTAGCAGGCCACGTAAGCATTTATCGTTTTCGCGGATCGTCGGTGCCGCGTTATACATCGCGATAAAGTTTTAATCGGCCATTGGACGAGCTGAGGCGTGGAAGGAGATTATACATGGTCGCGTCCTCGGCTTGGCGTCTTCTTCCAACTTCATCAGACTTGCTCCGAGACCCTCTTCCCCTCCAGACCTCTCGTCCCACCTCTGTTCCACAAAAAATCGTAAAGATATCCTGACGAATCTTTTTCTCACCGCTTTATCGTCGAGATTAGAACCTGGTGGTTATCGCGCGGCTAGGCCGTTTAGAGGTCGAACGCTCGTTCGCTATAATTATAGAATTATGTCAGCGCAGCCATTATTGCAACGCATCGAAGGAAAATTCGCGGAAAGAAATGCCTCGACCGAAGCATTCTCTCGTTGCAGCACGTTATGTAATAACTGGATACTTGGCATTATATATTCTACACGGATTTATTAACATTTTTTTAAAATTATTTTTATAATATATATCTCGGGTTTTAAAAACATTTATTTACGTTTCTCCTTGCAAGATATTTTGGTAACTTTTTGCAGTACATTTGGCTAAATAAATTCACTTTTTTTATATTTATGTTATTACATATTATGCTCGACGAATGCATTGCATCAGATAAAAAAAAAACGAGGTTTTCAGATTACATTTTTTCCCTATGTATTACACAGGAAACCACCCGCGTTGGCGGGTAGATCACACGATTTCTCGGTAACAGATGACATGTCATCCATGGTTTTCTGCGAACTGCTCGCGCGATCGCATACATCACTGATCGCGAATACACACAGTCGAGCTGCGAAAATCATTTAATTGCTCAAACAATTTCTTCCATGCGCGCATATGCGTCATACATGCGCATACCACGTTAGTATTACAATAGTAAAACTCTTTGTCATTGCTCTTCTATCCCCCTTTTCTCATTGTTTGGCAATTGTTGTCTATTTCTCGTTCTCGCGTTTTATTGTTTTCTGTTAAACGATAATGTAAATATGTAAATATGTAAATATCGAGAAAACCGGGAAGAAACGTGACACATGATCGTATTTCCGTCGCATCAGATTTCTGCAAGGATGTACACTTGGCAGATATATCATAGTGTTGTTTTTAAAAAAGAATGTTTAATTAATCGACGTCTCCATTCGGGAGAAATAAGATATTTTTATACGATCCCGCGTATCTGAAAAAAATTAAATTAAAAAGAAAATAAAAAAAACATAAAGGAAGAGACGGAAATTCGAGACAAAATAAACCACTTCCGCAGAGACCACTTCTTGTGCCTTTTTTGTCTATATAAGACATAAAATATAAAAATGTTTATAATGCATAAAAGACGCATAGATGCGCTTGTAAAAAATATATATATTAATATTTTTAGAAAATAATAGATTCTCGATATATATATATAGAAAGTAAATAAGTTTGTTATGCACTTCGCTTTTGATGAATTAATTTACTGAATGATAACTAAAAGAGATATTCCGTGATCAATTAGTCTGTCGTTAAAATATTTAAAGCGATAGAGATAACTATGCGGAGTGTTGTTGCGTATATGAAGTGTAATTAGTTCGCTGACTGATAGAAAAATCGAAAGTTGGACAAGATAAGCAGAAAGAATTAAAAAAGACATATAAGAGCAACTCTGAAAGAAAATCACATGTGCCTTATGTAATATATTCATATTAAAGTTGTATTTCACTCGCACGAGGCTTAGTTAGTGCGAGACCAAACAAATCACAGGGACATATAAATTGTATAATATTAGTTATTATAGTAAATAATGTCTAGATTTTAATTAGTATTTATATAAGATAGATCAACTTAAAAGTGATATAATTACGCTACATTTTCTATATATATATATATACGATTCCACGTTTAAATTATAAAAGTTTATTTTTTGCCTTCGTTATCGATTCGTGAATAATTTTAACTAGAGAAAGTTTACGCATCGACATTGAACCAAGTTTCGTCGTTAATTATTGTGAACAACATAAGAAATAATATATTTAAATTTAAATAATGAGCATGTTAATGTCTTATTTTTGAAATATTCAAGCATCTACATTCTGACAATCAACAATAATGCTCCTATTTAATTAGAATCATCTTTATAGGAAAGAAGGATCAAAAAAATTAAAAACAATTAAGAATTAGGAATTATTTATGAATGTTGAGCTTTTTAAATTTATATAATTATAATAATTTCCTTGAGTTTCATTCATTTTTAAATGGTTCCTAAAACATTTTAGTTTAAAAAAGAAATCAAACAGTAATTCAGAAAAGCAGAAATCTTTATTTCTAATATGATTAATTTATATGAATAAATTAATTTATTTATACGAATGTGTGCGTTTTTTTACACAATTTTCTTAAATACATTTTTGAACTTGTTAAATTCAAAAATGCATAAATAATTTCTAATTCTGAATTCATTCTTTGTTTCTAACGAACAGGGATGATTGAAGGCATAACAATTCTATAAATAAATATTTTTCAAAGTATGAATGTATTCTCGTTCTCACTGCAACTCAGATAGGCGCGATCGTCGAGATGCATTACGATCCTCGAAGAGATAAGCGATTTCTTTCGCATCTGACTTTGCTGGCGAATTATCAGGGGAAAACCTTTTGTGAATCATTGTTACTTGATGCTAAGGAAAGTCATATTAGATTGTGAGAGATTGCTCGGGTCGGAAAAACATATTGCGCGATACTGATCAACGTGCGTTGTTTTCAACTTCCTCAGTCTATCAGCTGCTCAAATTCTCTGAAGTAAACACAAATACTATGAAATATAATCACGTCGTAGCTGAGCTAAATTTCATATTTAATTAAAGCAAAAGTATCAAGCAGTATATAATGTAGTTTATAGAGAATATTTCTCATTAATATTTTAATACAAAATTTTAATTTTTATCGAATCGAAAAATTGATATTCATAGCGGATTTCTAAACAATCAAGCGGTTGCCAAGCGATAAGCAAGAAAGGCAATTCTGTAAATCACTGCTGCAGACAGGGTAGTTACGTTAATGTTTCAATATTCACGCTTAATCGAGCTCATTCATGATGCGGCATTATTCAACATGATTGTCTGTGCGATCGTCTCGTACCGAGCTCTAATTTATCATCTCACGAATAATAAATTCAAGATATGATCATTATAATTATTTTATGGCGAGTCTCAGAATATATATTCAATTTTTTTTTTTTTTTTTTTCCCCAAAATGAAATATTTTTATTAGAATTTCAATCTGTTTTAAAAATATATATATATGTGAATATATTTTAAATTAATTATTTAATTGTTATTAAATAATTATTTTTGTATACCAAAGGAATACGTATCTTTTTATCGCAAAATCACGATTCGCCAATCAAGTCCGAGGATCGACAGATCGAACAAGAAAAATAAGTTAGCGCTTTGCCCATAATTGTTAATAATGGTCAAGGCGTAATAATGTACAATAAAAAACGCTCGCGCGTAATTATAAGCCATAATAAATTACATAATGCCATAATACATTTTACGTAAAGGAAGGCTGTATGACTGACGAAAAAATTCTCGATCACGCTAAAAATTCGCCGAAGTGCCTTGAATGTGTCTGTATGAAAGCGTGCGTTCGCCTGTATTTGTATATGTAGTCACAGCCCACAAGAGTCTGTTAACGAAAGGCGTACATATAAGCAATATTTCTAAGTACATAAAAAGGGAGAGTTCCCCTTGGATAAAAAAAAAACCCGTTCTATTGTCCGTACAACACACAAATAAATATATATAAGCATAATGCTCGTATTGTACATGTACAAAAAAAGTATGTATGTATGTATGTATGCATGTATGTATATAAATATAAAAAACCGATAAAGAGCTAGAACGCGAAAATATCAAAGAAAGTACATAAAAATTTATCTATATATACATATATATACGTATACATATACCGAAAGTTATATTTTGATACGATCCACTTACACGAACGAACGCGCCTCTGAAATCGCCCGGTGCCTTTAATAAAATTGCTCGTGCCTTACAGTTTCTCGCGCGAGGAGGAATCAAGAACCCCATAGAGACTTTGCAAGTCCTTCGTTCTGATAATACTTATCTGATATAATATACTGATATAATATTTATCGTATCGTATCTTCGATGAAATTGCGGATGCAAAATAGAAAGTAAAATAGTATGTACAGAGATATATATACCAGTGCCCTCCTCACGCGCATATAATATCAGTATTTTAATTATTCTTTATTTATTGTTTTGCATATAAAGATCCTCCAAAGTCCCGCAAAATAACTTGTTAATCTCGTGTGTGACGTCATCTCTATGCCTCTTCAATTGCATACTTTGTAAAAATATTGAATTTCTGTTAATCATGCTGTGTGCAAATATATACTAATTTTTTTTCTTGCTGTTATTGGTATGTGTGTGATTGAAAAACATTGTTAAAAAAAATGCGAAGCAGAGCTCAAGAACTTAATATCTTATTAAAAATAGTCGAGTCAACATTTTTTCATCTTGCAAACAATTGTGACTCCTAACGATAATATCATTAATTCTTCGTATCGCTCATAAGGTGTTAAAGAACGAAAATAAAAATGTATAATATATTTTAATGTTCGGAGAATGCAAGAGAAAGGCATCGAGATATATATAAATCCTTCTTTTGTACGTTGCAGAGACGCAAAAATTATATTGTATTAAATATTGTATCATATACACGCGCGTATATAGATTATATGTATGAAGCGTGCCAAATAACACAATAATGCCCGTTTTGGCATTCGCAAATGTCATGACACGCTTCATATGACATAGAACCTAACCGAATTTGAGAGAAAATATAAGAGATTATTTTAAAAGAATCCATCCTGTGTTTTGTCATTCTTTCTAATGCCTATCGAATTTATTATTTATTTTTTAATATCGCTTACGCATTCTCTCATTATTCTTGTGATCGATTACGAAACTTGTACAAAAATGCTGTCTGTCGTAGATATAAACTGAAATAATATTATTACTTTGATAATTCGAATATTTTTTTATAATTTAAAGCAGTTGAAAAGTAATGTTTACGAAAGATAAGATACGTTTCTAAATTTCACCTGAAAAGATAAATCATAAATTTATTTTCGAAAGAATATTTTTGAATAAACGTGCAAGTAATAATATTAATTAACACTGGAAAAATAAATATATATTTTTATACATTTTTTTTCCTCATTTTCGCAATAATCATAAGCTATTACATCTTGTATGAAATTATTCTAGAACATATATTTCTAGAATATTTCATTAATATATTTTCCAAGAAACTTTAAGAAAATCATATATACATATGTATATATGTATTTATTATCTCAAAAGGCATCGAATGGCTTGAAGAAAGTGTATTGCATTAACACATTTGACGCAATAGAGGTCTTTCTTCTACCGATATGATTCATAAAGTCTCTCTCACGCGATTCTACAAGCACTTATCTTCTTGCTGAGTATTTCAGCAGTTACGCGACACAGTATGGGAGAGAAAAAGTTCTATTCTCCGGTTACATCGATTCAAGCATTTCCGCTTGAATTATGGAACAACAAGCTGTGGTGAGGTCGTAAATTTCGTAATATTACGAATTAAATTTTACCGTTATCGCGTTATTCAACCTTTTGCACTCGAAATTATTTTTATTATCTAATATCAATAAACATTACGTCAATTTCTATCTTGCGGTCTCAAGGTCTTTGTGATCTCTCTAGTGGAGAACAATTTTAAATATCTCGTAATCTACTTATAATATTTTCCTCATCAACTGTCGGAATAATTATTTATAGTAAAATGACGTCATGTGATCTTTGTCTTCATGTAGTTAAACTTCAAAATTAAAAGATATATATATATACATTATATTTAGAAATGTCTATTGCATTTTTATTATAGCTTCATAAATTTCACTTTTTTTCTCACAGAGACTTGTGACAGCTCTTAGAGTCAATGAAAAAATAAATTTTACGAAGATATCTATTTTGTGTATTCATTTTTTAAATCAATTTCTATTTTTATTACAGCTTCATAAATTTTATTTTTTTCTCGCGAAGGCTACGACAGTTCTTGGAATTAATGAGGAAGTGAGTCTATTAAGAAACGGTAATCTCCTCTCGCAATTAACGATTTACGTAATATTTCGCGCATATATACGTACAATACAACAACAACGTAGTCGCGAGTTGCGGCCCGCGGTCTCTCGAAGAGAGGCTTCCGATATCTCGCTCGCCTCCACCGCATCGAGATTACAAGAGGCGCGATGAAGATAAGCGCGCGAACCAAGTCATAGAGATTCACGCACGTCGTCTACCTTTCCCTTCTCTCTTTTCCTCACCCTTCTCTTCGTGCAGCGATATCACCGATGCATTGTTTCCGTTATCGCGCCTGATTGGCAACTCGCTGCAGCCGCAGCCGCACGCGTAAAGTTCTCCAGGCATGCATACGCATACCTATTCAAAAGTCCGCGTAACGCAGAAGCAACATACGTATACATGTAGATAACAAATGCACAAATGATCGCTTGTGCAGCGAATGTTTGCCTTGTTTGTGCTAAATTCTGATTTTTTTTTGTAAAAGATGCACTATCTTCTGTCAATCTTGACAGATTTCTTTTTTAATACTAGGAATATAAAAAAATACGGATTTCTCATTTTTGCATGTATGTACTTATATGTATATATATAGTTTATGATTCGCATACATTGCGCACTATCATAAAATTTCAAATCTTTCACGAGCAACGATGTAGAATGCACGGGTAAATTCCTGCTATGCAAATGCATGATTTATTGCCGATGTTTATCGTTGCACAAGTCCGGTAACAGGGAATAAAATGCTCGCCATTAAAAGGAAAGGAGATTATGAAAATGAGAGTCACGCGTTTTTATAGTTCTGTACGCTGATGCTGATGATAAAAATTAATTAGTAAATGTCATTGTAGAGGCGCATTGGGAAAAGCCGGAAATTTAAGAATACAGTAATACAATATTAGTGATATTATATTTTTTTAATTACTGACAAAATACTTTCACTCGTGCATATTTATTTAATTATTTTAATGAGAAATATTGGTATGCAAAATGAATAAGCGAATTTATATCATGGTTGAAGGATATAATAATAAACATAAAATTTCCTTTATACCTTGTTACGCATTAAATTAATTATTTATACTAAAAAAAAATTAATGAATTTGAATATTTCAATACTGCCTTCTAAATCATTTATTTGAAACTATAATATTGATATGAAAACATATTTATGTTATAAGAAAATTTTTTTCAAAACAAATATTTATTATTTATTTATTTTTTCAAATAAATTATTTATATATTTATAAGGCAGTATTGCAATAAATATTTATTTATTAATTTAATAATTTTTTTCAGTGTATGAATTTTATTAACTTCGCTCCTAAGTCTTCAGAATAAAACTGTTTTATTTCAAATTTTTTGTTTATCAGTTGGAAATCCTGTCTTATATACGTATTCAGCTTATACATGCCTGCGTGTTCGTGTTGCAATGTAAGTGAAATGATTGCCAATGCACCTGAGCAGATTGAGCAATCGTTATCTCATGCGGCAGTTAAACTTACAAAAGATGAAATTCAGTTTCAATTTTCATCTGTGCATTCGCTCCTCAGTTATACATAAAAAATTAAAATAAATAAAATATACACGTGATTTTTTCTGTATGTTGTGTGTATGTATGTGGCTATATTGCATTAAACACAATTTTTTGCAATATATAAGCTACAGATTATAATTTTAATAACAGCAGAACAATTCAATTAACTTTTCGCCGATTAACATAGATTTAGCTTCAAATATAACATTCTTAAATAAAATAATATGTATGAAAAATCGCTATTTTATTGAATTTTTCGTCGTACAATAAAATAGAGAATTTATCATATTTTTCATAAACAATTTTTTTGTGAATTCATATAGAAATGTCAGTTTTGGATCTGTAAACTAAATTCTTCGAATTAGATTTTATAAGAAAAAAAGTATGTTTAAAGAAAGAGGTTGATGGTGCATTCCTCAGAAAGGAATGTAAATCGTTGGGCGATATCGAAACCTCGCCGTGATAAATTGTGATATAATAACAACCTGCCGTTTTTATTAAGGCCACCGTATGCGTAGCAGACCTTGAATTGAAACATGAAACTGTTGCAACGCGTCAATCAACTGAATCAACGTCAATAAATGTCATCGGCAATGCAATTAGGTGCAGTGGCACGATCGAAAAAAAACTTGGTGGCTCTGACAGAATGCAACTCATAATATTACAATTTAAGGAATATTAATCGCGACGATCAGCTGATCCTGTTGACAGTCGCATTCGAACCGAGTTAAAGCGATTAATATATTTAAATTAATTAAATTCGATCGCATCACGTGTGTTTCGTTGGGAATACGAATTGGACCGATACCTCTAAGTACTTAAAAAAAAAGTCACGTCCGAAATACCTCTCTCTTGATCTATTCTCCGACCGGAAATACAATAGTGTACCGAAAAGACTGAAAGACTGGCGTTGCTCCAACTGTTGAGCGACCGATTCTGTTTGTCGAATGTGCAAACAGAACAGCGGACAGACAAAAGTCTAAGGTAATTTCGACGATTATTCTTTCGGAGTGCTCGGCTCTTCGTTTTTTGTTGATTTTATATTCGTAAAAGTCGCGTTTCTCGTGGCGTGTAAGAAATCGGCGAACACACATCAGGGAAGTGTGTCGCGAAACGTGAAATCGCCATATCCCCGTGGAATAACATATGCTGAAGAGCAGCCCGAGCTTGGTAAATAACGCGCTATTTGCCAAATACTATTATTACTCATAAATTTTCATCAATCGCGCGATACCCTATAATCCGTGAAGTTTCCATGTCCCACATAAAACGTGTGTTCTCCTTCCCTTTCAGATATAAGATATTATAGATTAAAGATAAAATTTGTGTTTGTGTGTGTGTGTGTGTGAGATGAGCGAGATTATATTAGAACTTTCCTTTACTTTTATTATATTGTAGATATATTTCCTCTGTAGTTTGTTGACAACCGATATGAAATAGATTTTTATATATATATTTCAAATAAATGTCTAGATAACTGATGTTTCAACATATTTCAAGTACATAAATAAGATGTGTTATATTAGTTAATAAGCTGTGTTATGCAGAAATATTTTCCAGAAGACAAATTCTTAAAAATTAATAATATAGTACCAAAGAAATTTGCATTGCATCTCGTCGATATAAACGTAATATCATTTTTTTTGAGGTCAGAATTGATGCTACCGTGATTACGTTAATCAAACTGAACTATGACTGACTTATATATGATGATCGAGATCGAGTACGAGTAATTGCAAATTGATTGCGGGTGAAGATATATAAATCGAGAACGCGATGATGGGAGTATCGGAGACACGGGAATATAATTTATAACGTGACGTTAAGAGAACACGTTACATTTAAATGATAATTTCGGTCTGTGAGAGACCCTCGGGCGCATAACATTCGAGCAGGAGAGATGCTCATTTTCGCGATGGTTGCTAATTATAAAACGGACATTCGCAGTCCAAAAGCCTGTCTCTTTGGTACACGTGTTCTTAATGTCACAGGAAGAAGAAAAAAGAAAAGAAATAAAAGAGAGAAAACAGGCGAAAAAAAATAATAGCAAGAAAATCACCGTCTACGAAAGGCTTCTTAATGTATATATTTTTATCTCAGCAAAATGTCTTCTCATTTTCTTTCTCTATTTTGTTTTGTTTTCATTACTATCGCTTTTATATTATTGCGATATTAAACACTGGAATTATTTTTTTTTAATTAACTTGATTTCTTTCCATTTTTCTATTAAAATTACCTAGACTTAGAAGCATTCTAAATACATAGATTCGTGTATAGAATTGTTCTGATAGATTAATATTATAATTACAGATTTAAAAGAGATGAGAATTGTAGAAAAAATATATGCTAAATCTTAATAAAATTATATACAAAAATATACAAATACATAAATGTCTACACATTATGAATCTCCTGAAGTAAAAATTATCTTAAGCAAGGAGGAGATTCACAAAAGATACGAGGATACTGCAAAAGTTATATTTAATGTAAGAAAATATGAAAGAGAAATCGAATTAAATTAAATAATTTGTGAAAAAATTTCTAATCATGAAATTTTTAAATTACAGGAGCAAAGTAGAAAGAAGAAAATCAGTTATCTCAGTTTTGGAAGCAGTCGCAGAACAATAGAATATAGCAATAATGGAAATCACCCCGTTATTATACGAAAACCTACCAGTTCTACAATTATGGAGAACACTTATTTATCCTTGCAGATATCAAGAGAATATCATAAGCCAATCAAAAAATGCGCGATAACTTAATAATTAGAAAATGTTATAATAATTTGTACAATAAACTTAGCTACACTTGTATTAACATTATAGTATCAATTTTGAGGAAATCCTTATATGTACCTGAATTATAATATACCATTATAAGATTTAAACATTTTTTTAATGCATTCATTATCACATAAGACCATTCTTCGTAATTATTTATAAAATATACTTTGTAACAAAAACAAGTATAATATAATACATCTCAGTTAAGATTGCAAGTACTCTTAAAATTCAAGTCGAGTCGAGTCCAAATATGCTCGTAAAACTTGGCTTAGAGAATTTCAACTAAATGATGAAAAATTTTGGATACTTGCAAACTTCTATTACTTATCATAAAATAAATACATCACAATATAAAACAACTTAGGCAAAGTACATAATGTTCTGCAAAAATTATAAAATAGTTCTTTTACTTACAATTAATGATGAAATCGTTTCTCAATATACGTTACGATGTAACTACAATTAAATGCAGAAAATTATCTGGGTAACTTAAGTGCTCCGACATCCACTGAATCGGCGTCTCTGAGGGTGGTACAATGCCATGGGTGCGCACTACAACTGTACAAATTCATAATTAATAAAAATAATTTTAATTTTTCTAAATAAATAAAAATGTGTATATATTTGTTCCTTTTCTACATGAAGTTTATATGAAATATGAAAAAAATTATTAATTTTAAACATATTATGAATAATGTGTATATTACAAATATATAACATTACAAACCATTTTCTTGATCTGGGAACACTTCATTTAACAAATGCTTCAAAGTCTTTCTTTGACCTTCTTCATTCATTGGTTTTACAAGTTTCTGTATATATTTATCTTCATTTGTATAGCATCGGAATGGTATATATTTAAATCCCTCTTCAGTATTGGTTTCCATAAGTCTACCATTCACAGACCAGAATTGATCAAATTTATCGTTCATAATACCATTCCATAACTGTGTATGATCCTTTTTTTGCATGCTGGAGACAATTTGGCCTCTATGCTTTAGAACATCAGCTTCTTTTATGCAAGACAGAAAATGGGCTTCTACAACTTCCCTAAAAATGCAAAAGATTTATACTGTTTGTCGATAAAATATACCGTTGAATGTAAAATATATTACATACTTGTTTTGACAGTGCATTAGAACATTTTCTGGAAATTTATCAAAGTGGACAACAATATTCCAAGGTAATTGAATGTCATTGAAATAAATGTCCAGTAAAACTCCAATTGGATAATGCCACTTTAATGGCATTCCATTGAATTCCAACCACATCTCATGCTCTTGTTTACTATCACTTTGTACATGTCGTATAAAGTGTTTTCGTACCTAAGGCAGAAAAAGAACAATATGTATATATGAATCTATGTTCGGATATAATAAAGTTGTAAAATAACAAGTTCGAATAAGAAATATTGCAAATATTTTATTTCTTACCTTCTCTGTACATAATGGAAAGTAACTTAACCTAGGTACCATTAGATAAAACGGATCCGGCCCTTGTAAATCGCATATTTCCTCAGAGTTGAGAGTGAAACAGACTGGAATTTTTCCATCCCAAATTTCACGAAGCACCTCTCTGTCGTTTGCCATCGAATTAATATGGATTTATTTACTCTAACACGTTAGTTACGTTCAAAACAATTCGATAGCAGTCGAGAAGTTGGGTTATGTTGCAGTTGATTATACTTCTGCCTTCTGCCATGAAATTGTCGGATGAGAAAGATCGGCAACTCATTGATTTTTTAATATTATAAAAAATTATTAAATATACATATATTATAAAAAGGAATAAAAAGATATTTATAAAGCCTTTGTTGTTTTAAAAATTATAGATTAAAATTTTCAAAATAAACGAGAATTATTAAATGAGAATTTCGTTTTCTACAATTTTGTCCAAACTTGCTTCGTCCTGATTGGTCAATTTTCCGCTTCACCCTGAAGTGAATATATTTCCGAACACAATTTAGTTGGGCATTTTTTATTTAGTTCATATAATTACTCTATTTATTTAAAAAATTAATAATATTGAATGATAAATATTATAAAACTAGTAAAAAAAGTTGTTATATTAATCTAAATAATAATTTACATTAAAATAATTTTTTTATATTTAATATTTTGTTAATTCTTACAATTAGCCTAAAATTTTAATTACAAAAGTTCTTAATTTTTAAAAACAGTTGATGACAATTATTTAGAATAATAAATAAAATTTATTATTTTATTTTATTTTATTATAATTTTATTATTATTTTTTATTAATTTATTATTTATTGTTTTATAATTAAATAATATTTATATATGTTATTAAAGGATTATTAAAAACATTACAGAATTATTCTTTTGTCTATCATTTCGTACAATTATTTAACTTTTACAATTAAATAACTCATAAGTCATAAGTGTATCAAGGTGACAATTTTTTCGCTTGAATTAAATTTCGCGCGTGAAGTAGCAAGAAAATATATCTTAAGGCAACCCGTTGCTTACTTCACATCGCAAGATCGCGAGCGGCCGGCGAGACGGATCCGGGTGGAATCGCGATGAATTTGGGTAAAAAAGTGAGAGGTAAGCCATAATTATTGTCACATTTCAATAATTCTCGATTGCTAGCATAAATACGACGTCGAGCGACTTACGGCATATCGTTGTTTGCACGCAGTCTCATTAAATTGTTCATTATCATTCGCCTAGCGATCGAGTATGTATATGTACATATATATGTATATGTGCATGTAACACAAGAATACGGCGTCTCGTCAGTTTTCGAGACTCGATCGGTAAAAATATCACAATCACATAGTGTACAGTCGATTGGCGAGTATCAATCCACGTAAATATTCATTAAATCCATTAAACAATTAAATATATATGTATCACATCGACAATTATTGTCGAAGAAAAAATATTTTGAGCATCTAATTTTATGTATCTGAGTATGAGTAATATTAAGTATCGAGATGAATTTGTGTATAAATCATCGTTTCTAGCGATATATATTTACGATAATCATGATTTGTCATGCATTGAGATCATATTTTAATTATTTTCAATCAAAGTCATATATGTGTATATACACATACAGTGGTTGCTTGATCATCGATAATTTGCTGTTAATCTTTGCAGTTGGCGCACATGCGCAGTTAGTTCCAAGGGACATCGCTTCGCGCGCTTTCTCGCGTTTCGCGCGCCTTCCCGCGTTTTCCCGCTATTGATGCGCGCGTCGGTCAGCCATATTAAATTCGGGAATGCCGCGCTGAAAGTGTCGTGCACTTATTAATTGTGTTTGAATATATAATTAGTATGGACGCGCGTAATCGTAGTCAATTGTTTTTGCGCGCTTAAGTAAAATGAATTGTTTTCGCTAGGGAGAACCATGAAGAGGCAGCAACAGTAATGAAATAAGAGAGGAGAAGACGGTATCATCCGAGCGAGCGAGGCGGCATAAAAAATAACAGGTTAATAATTTATATTATTTTTATTTATTATTATATATTTGTGACAAATTCAATAAAAAATATATTTTAATACGCGCAATAATTTTGCTTGTTTATTCAAATGATTTAAACAAGTGATATTGGACAAAATATATTTAACATAAAAATTTTATACAGATTTCAACCAAAAACAATATAATTTTTCTAAAATTTATAAAATTACTTAATTAATTATTTATCTATTTAGTTATTGTATATATGCATTGAATTTTATATTCAAAAGTGAACAATAATAATTTTCTGAAATATTAAATTATTATGTTCTTCTGAAATATTAAATTAATTATTAATTTGCATGTTACAGATCGTAATTGACGACACCAACAAATTGAGAGGGAAAGGAGGGCTGGAAAAGGCATCGAGTATCATGCACACTCTAAAGTGATGATTATTAATTACATTAATTATTATTTATTACAATTACATTAAATAAAAATGTATTGATTTTAATAAATCAAATTTTATAAAATTATTTAATTATTATACACATATAAAATAAAATCTAATAAAATCTAATAATATATGTAATAATAATATAATAATAATTGTTCGAAAAATTAATTATCTTGGGCTCTATTATAGTTTTTATTTATATGTTACAGATTAGGGTATCAGATCAACAATACCCAAAAATTGAGAGAGAAGAAGGTTTAAGAAAGACATTGGGCGACAAAAGAACCTTAAGGTATTTATTATTTATATAAAATAAAAATTTGTTAGTTGTATTAAATTAAATGTTATTAAATTATTTAATTATTGTGCACATAAAATAAAATCTAATAAAATCTTAATAATACATAATAATAATAATATATAATAATAGTTTAGAATATTAATTATCTTGGGCACTATTACAATTTTTATTTTATTTATATATTATAGATCACCTCATAATATATGACAAATCGAAACGGAAGGAGATCTAGGACAAACATCATTTATAAAATAATCCTACAGTGAGTATTTATTATTTATTGGTTATATTAAATTAAAATTTAAATAAAATCTATATATTTAATAAAATAAAATTTAACAATAAAATGAAATCTAATAAAATAATTATTGTTTGAAAAATTAATTATCTTGAGCACTACAATTTTTATTTTATTTATATTTTATATGTTACAGATCAACGTATCAAATCAACAATTATTGACCACCAACAAAATTGAGAGAGGAGGAGAGGAGGAGGAGGCCTAGGAAGGCATCGGGTGCCGGCAAAGAAATCTTAAAGTGAGTAGTTATCATTTATGTATTAGTTGTATTAAATCAAAATTTATTAATTGTAGTAAATTAAAATTTATAAAATTATTTAATTATTTTCTTATTACTGCACGCATGGAAAATGAAATCTATAATAAAATAATAATTATTTAAAAAATTAAATATCGAGCAACTACTACAATTTTTATACTATTTATGTGTTACAGGTCAACAAGTAGCTTGCAGTTCATGCCAGTCAACTGCTTGGTGAGCGATAAACTATTAATTTTTACGAGGTAACGGTTTTGAGATTAGAGTGTAGAAAATGTAGATATAGATTTGTGTAGATTGTAGACTGTAGATTGTAGACTAGATTGTAGATATTATATCCACATATCTCAAGAAGATAATAATTATAAGCACATATCTGACACGGTCTAATGATCGACACAAAATGTTGCTTATTATACAAATTGATTAAAATTGAGACACAAGCTTATAAGATCAAGATGTATTTTATTCTTTTTTTAAATTTTATTATTGTCCAAGTTAATTTTATAATTATTGTTCAAATAATAGTTTTGTCCAAATTAATTTTATAATTAATAAATCAATGTTAATAAATCAATGTTAATAAATCAATATTAATAAATTGATATTAAATACTAAGAAAACTGCACTCTTAACTTTTGCAATCATATATATATAAAATATTGGAAAGCGCATACAATAAAGAAACTTTTATATTAAATATCTGCAGTTTCTTAATTTACTTGGAATTTTTAAAATTAGGGAATTCTTAGGAAATTTTATTTACAAAATTTAAATAGGCATCCTGTAAACCCCTAAGACATTCGAAATGCAAAATGTGACGCGCTTAAGTACGGGAGTGTCGTATAAAAGTATCGCGCGCTTAATTAAGTGCGGGAGTATCGTCCAAAAGTATCGCGCGTTTTGATGCGGGAGTGTCGTCTAAAGTATCGGGCGTTTTAGTGCGGGAGTGTCGTTTTAAAGTATCGCGCGTGAAAGTCGAAGATTTCGACAAGAAATAATCCTGATCTGAGAGGAGGAACAGGCCTGGGATGGGGCATCAGGCGCCAGCCAAGCAACCTTGCGGTAAATATTAATTATATATTGATATAATACGTTTTGTTATAAATTACATATACGTTAATTTGATTCCTATAAGTATTTGAATGGTTTAAACAAGAAAGAAGTAGAAACAATATTTTTACATATATAAGTTTATATAAAAAGTCTTATATAAAAGTTTATACTAAAAAATAGTCTTCAAAAAATTTTAAAATTAATTAATTATTTATTGTAAACGTTGAATGTAAAATTTAATAGATACAATTATTATTTTTAGAAATATTAATTATTTTAGCTCTCTCTCTCTCTCTCTTTCTCTCCCTTTGTTATAATTTGAATTCTATTTTTATGTTACAGATATCTTCGTATAGATGAAATTAATTCTGCTGTTGCGCATCGATTGGTGAATAAACTATTATTTTATTATTAGATTTTGTAGAAATTAGATTATAGATATGTAGATTTAGATTGTAGAGTGTAGATTGTAGACTGTAGATTGTAGATCGTAAATTGTAGATCCGTTACTTCAAATAAATTATCTAAGTAGATTAGATTATTTTGCCAAAAAATATTAAAGACTATAAGAAATATATGATGATGAGAAACATCATCGTAAAGTTTACCAATTCATCTATTCGACCAGAAATTGCGTTTTTATCCATATATATATTTATCTCTTTATTAATTTGCGTGCATATCCTTTGTTGCACGACGCAAATCAACGTGCCTATTATATAAAAATATTAGACGCATGATTATTTTTGAGCTTAGCTCGTGGGGAAAAATTATTGGTATAAATCTAGGTATATCATTTACATAAGCTTGCATTAATATAAAATGATAATATAATTAAATATTATTTTATGCATATCAATACAAAGAATACAAAGATTATTTTTTGAGAAATTACATAAGAAAAAAGATATCTTATGTAAGATATTATTTAATTCAGTGTATATATAATGTAGTACTATTACGTGAATTTATAATATTAAATATATACTTTATATAGTATATACATATATTTATTATTTAATATTATTTTTTATTATTATTTCATATTTAATATTTAAAATTTAATAAAAACATTAAATATTAAACATTCGACGGGATAAAATCTATACAATACATAAAAATAATTTGTTCACTTATTTGTATGACATGTTAATTTACACCATATCGTAAATTAAATATATACTGAAAAAAATAATATTTTTCCTAAAATATCTTGTTTTTCTACGCACTTTCTAAAAAGGAATCTCATATTTTTTATATATTGATGTGCATAAAATTCAATTACATAATGTAAGATTTATATAAAAGGAACATCTTCGTGCCCATGATCGTGATTGTAAAGTTGGCACGACATTGTTCAAATTAAAAAAGAAATATTAAGAGCTCTAATAGCATTTTCACATCTCTCCAAATCTTAATAGAAACTTAAACAGATCTGCATTTTTAATATTAAAAAATTGAAAATAAAAAGATGTGCTCACTTCGCAAATTAAACACCTTCTAAAGTGCTAAAATGCGAATGAATATATATAAATATGTACATATACAAATACACATACATGTATATATATATATATATATATATATATATATATTTATTTATTTATAATAAAATGCGTTAATATAATAAAACAATATTTGACAAAAGTTTCCAATATATAATTTTATATCAGAATGATATTTTATCAATTAATAATTTTTAATCGATATAATTAATATCCACGACCAGCTTGACCTTTACTTGTTAGTACATCATTAATTAACTTAATTAACTATTCTGCACATTTTGATTATTTTTATAGTGCTTGATAAAAGACAGAAAACACGTAAATAAAATAAAAAAACACGTCTACGTCCAATAAAAAAATTGATTAATTTCTAATACTTGTTTTATTAATAGCAATATTGCATTCTGTACTATTATAATATTCTGGTGTTTCACTCTAATTGTAAGTCATGTCACAAGTCCTGTCTTATAAAAATGTATTATATATTATTTTTCTATAGTAGTAGTAATATAGTTATTTTTTGTAACTTATATTCTTCACGTTTCACGAAAGGATATACTGAAAACGCATAAAAACATAAAAGTAGTCTCTTTTTATTAGAATAAACATATTTTATTTATTTTTCGTATAATTGTATTTTAATAAACTTGTATTTAGCATATTTTATTTTTTCTGTAGTGTTTGATGATAGACGGGAAGTACGTAAATATAAAAAAGAGCACGTGCAAGTTCTGTTTAGAAATGTATTCTATTTTATTTTTTTCATAGCAGTAGTATAGTTATCATCTGTATCTTATAATATTCTTGACGTTTCACGAAAAGACAGACTGAAGACGCATAGAACCATTAAAGTAGTCTGTTATTAAGATAAACATATTTTATTTATTTTTGTAAAAGTGTATTTTAGTAAAATAGTATTTAGTATATTTGATTTTTTCTGTAGTGTTTGATGAAGGACGGGAAGCACGTAAACATATAAAAGAGCACGTGCAAGTCCTGTCTGAAAATGTATTGTATTTTATTTCTTTCATAGCAGTAGTATAGTTATCTTCTGTATCTTATATAATATTCTTAACGTTTCACGAAAAGACAGACTGAAGACGCGTAGAACCATTAAGTCTTTCATTAAGATAAACATATTTAATTTATTTTTCGTGTAATTGTATTTTAGTTAAATAGTATTTAGCATATTTTATTTTTTTCTGTAGTGTTTGATGATAGACGGGAAGCACGTAAATATATAAAAGAGCACGTGCAAGTCCTGTCTAGAAATGTATTCTATATTATTTTTTTCGTAGCAGTAGTATAGTTATATCTTCTGTATCTTATAATATTCTTGACGTTTCACGAAAAGACAGACTGAAAACGCATAGAACCATTAAAGTAGTCTTTCATTAAGATAAACATATTTTATTTATTTTTCGTAAAATTTTATTTTAGTAAAATTGTATCCAGCATATCTGATTTTTTCTGTAGTGTTTGATGATAGACGGGAAGCACGTAAATATATAAAAGAGCACGTGCAAGTCCTGTCTAGAAATGTATTCTATATTATTTTTTTCGTAGCAGTAGTATAGTTATATCTTCTGTATCTTATAATATTCTTGACATTTCACGAAAAGACAGACTCAAGACGCATAGAACCATTAAAGTAGTCTTTTATTAAGATAAACATATTTAATTTATTTTTCGTATAATTGTATTTTACTAAAATAGTATTTAGCATATTTTATTGTTTTCTGTAGTGTTTGATGATAGACGGGAAGCACGTAAATATATAAAAGAGCACGTGCAAGTCCTGTCTAGAAATGTATTCTATTTTATTTTTTTCGTAGCAGTAGTATAGTTATATCTTCTGTATCTTATAATATTCTTGACGTTTCACGAAAAGACAGACTGAAGACGCATAGAACCATTAAAGTAGTCTTTTATTAAGATAAACATATTTTATTTATTTTTCGTAAAATTGTATTTTAATAAAATAGTATTTAGCATATTTTATTTTTTTCTGTAGTGTTTGATGATAGACGGGAAGCACGTAAATATATAAAAGAGCACGTGCAAGTCCTGTCTAGAAATGTATTCTATATTATTTTTTTCGTAGCAGTAGTATAGTTATATCTTCTGTATCTTATAATATTATTGACGTTTCACGAAAAGACAGACTGAAGACGCATAGAACCATTAAAGTAGTCTTTTATTAAGATAAACATATTTAATTTATTTTTCGTATAATTGTATTTTAGTAAAATAGTATTTAGCATATTTTATTTTTTTCTGTAGTGTTTGATGATAGACGGGAAGCACGTAAATATATAAAAGAGCACGTGCAAGTCCTGTCTAGAAATGTATTCTATTTTATTTTTTTCGTAGCAGTAGTATAGTTATCTTCTAAATCTTATAATTTTCTTGACGTTTCACGAAAATACAGACTGAAGACGCATAGAACCATTAAAGTAGTCTTTTATTAAGATAAACATATTTAATTTATTTTTCGTATAATTGTATTTTACTAAAATAGTATTTAGTATATTTTATTTTTTTCTGTATTGTTTGATGATAGACGGGAAGCACGTAAATATATAAAAGAGCACGTGCAAGTCCTGTCTAGAAATGTATTCTATTTTATTTTTTTCGTAGCAGTAGTATAGTTATATCTTATGTATCTTATAATATTCTTGACGTTTCACGAAAATACAGACTGAAGACGCATAGAACCATTAAAGTAGTCTTTTATTAAGATAAACATATTTTATTTATTTTTCGTAAAATTGTATTTTAGTTAAATAGTATTTAGCATATTTTATTTTTTTCTGTAGTGTTTGATGATAGACGGGAAGCACGTAAATATATAAAAGAGCACGTGCAAGTCCTGTCTAGAAATGTATTCTATATTATTTTTTTCGTAGCAGTAGTATAGTTATATCTTCTGTATCTTATAATATTCTTGACGTTTCACGAAAAGACAGACTGAAAACGCATAGAACCATTAAAGTAGTCTTTCATTAAGATAAACATATTTTATTTATTTTTCGTAAAATTGTATTTTAGTAAAATAGTATTTAGCATATTTTATTTTTTTCTGTAGTGTTTGATGATAGACGGGAAGCACGTAAATATATAAAAGAGCACGTGCAAGTCCTGTCTAGAAATGTATTCTATTTAATTTTTTTCGTAGCAGTAGTATAGTTATATCTTCTGTATCTTATAATATTATTGACGTTTCACGAAAAGACAGACTGAAGACGCATAGAACCATTAAAGTAGTCTTTTATTAAGATAAACATATTTTATTTATTTTTCGTATAATTGTATTTTAGTAAAATAGTATTTAGCATATTTTATTGTTTTCTGTAGTGTTTGATGATAGACGGGAAGCACGTAAATATATAAAAGAGCACGTGCAAGTCCTGTCTAGAAATGTATTCTATTTTATTTTTTTCGTAGCAGTAGTATAGTTATCTTCTAAATCTTATAATTTTCTTGACGTTTCACGAAAATACAGACTGAAGACGCATAGAACCATTAAAGTAGTCTTTTATTAAGATAAACATATTTTATTTATTTTTGGTAAAATTGTATTTTAGTAAAATAGTATGTAGCATATTTTAATTTTTTTCTGTAGTGTTTGATGATAGACGGGAAGCACGTAAATATATAAAAGAGCACGTGCAAGTCCTGTCTAGAAATGTATTCTATTTTATTTTTTTCGTAGCAGTAGTATAGTTATATCTTCTGTATCTTATAATATTATTGACGTTTCACGAAAAGACAGACTGAAAACGCATAGAACCATTAAAGTAGTCTGTTATTAAGATAAACATATTTAATTTATTTTTCGTATAATTGTATTTTAGTAAAATAGTATTTAGTATATTTTATTTTTTTCTGTAGTGTTTGATGATAGACGGGAAGCACGTAAATATATAAAAGAGCACGTGCAAGTCCTGTCTAGAAATGTATTCTATTTATTTTTTTCGTAGCAGTAGTATAGTTATATCTTCTGTATCTTATAATATTATTGACGTTTCACGAAAAGACAGACTGAAAACGCATAGAACCATTAAAGTAGTCTTTTATTAAGATAAACATATTTAATTTATTTTTCGTATAATTGTATTTTAGTAAAATAGTATTTAGCATATTTTATTTTTTTCTGTAGTGTTTGATGATAGACGGGAAGCACGTAAATATATAAAAGAGCACGTGCAAGTCCTGTCTAGAAATGTATTCTATTTATTTTTTTCGTAGCAGTAGTATAGTTATATCTTCTGTATCTTATAATATTCTTGACGTTTCACGAAAATACAGACTGAAGACGCATAGAACCATTAAAGTAGTCTTTTATTAAGATAAACATATTTAATTTATTTTTCGTATAATTGTATTTTAGTAAAATAGTATTTAGCATATTTTATTTTTTTCTGTAGTGTTTGATGATAGACGGGAAGCACGTAAATATATAAAAGAGCACGTGCAAGTCCTGTCTAGAAATGTATTCTATTTTATTTTTTTAGTAGCAGTAGTATGGTTATATCTTCTGTATCTTATAATATTCTTGACGTTTCACGAAAAGACAGACTGAAAACCCATAAAACCATTAAAGTTGTCTTTTATTAAGATAAACATATTTTATTTATTTTTGTAAAAGTGTATTTTAGTAAAATTGTATCCAGCATATCTGATTTTTTCTGTAGTGTTTGATGATAGACGGGAAGCACGTAAATATATAAAAGAGCACGTGCAAGTCCTGTCTAGAAATGTATGCTATTTTATTTTTTTTGTAGCAGTAGTATAGTTATATCTTTTGTATCTTATAATATTCTTGACGTTTCACGAAAAGACAGACTGAAAACGCATAGAACCATTAAAGTAGTCTTTTATTAAGATAAACATATTTAATTCATTTTTCGTATAATTGTATTTTAGTAAAATAGTATTTAGCATATTTTATTTTTTTCTGTAGTGTTTGATGATAGACGGGAAGCACGTAAATATATAAAAGAGCACGTGCAAGTCCTGTCTAGAAATGTATTCTATTTAATTTTTTTCGTAGCAGTAGTATAGTTATCTTCTAAATCTTATAATTTTCTTGACGTTTCACGAAAATACAGACTGAAGACGCATAGAACCATTAAAGTAGTCTTTTATTAAGATAAACATATTTTATTTTTTTTTCGTAAAATTGTATTTTAGTAAAATATTATTTAGTTTATTTGATTTTTCTTGTAGTGTCTGATTAAGGACGGGAAGCACGTAAACATATAAAAGAGCACGTGCATAAAGCCTGTCTGAAAATGTATTGTATTTAAATTTTTTCGTAGCAGTAATATAGTTATCTTCTGTATATATCTTATAATATTCTTCAATTTTCACGAAAAGACATATTGAAAACGCATAGAAATATGAAAGTAGTCTTTTACTAGAATAAACATATTTTATTTATTTTTCGTAAAATTGTATTTAGTATATTTGATTATTTTATAGTGTTTGATGAAGAACAGAAAGCACATAAATATAAAAAATATGTAAATAACACGCGCAAATCCTGTCTCAAAAATGTAATGTATAATTTTAAAAATTTAATATATAGATTTGTGTGAGTGTGATAATGATTAGAACTGATAAAAATTGGTACAATTTCACTAAGTATTGTAGTGAATTTTTTTAATTGAAACTTTTGTCAGAATCTATGCTGTTGTATAGAATTCTTATAGAATTTTTTAATTCTATCATTTTGATTATAGATACTTATTAGCACGATATTTTCATTGAATGTCGAACTGGATGTTTTGATATAAAACATTATTTTAAAGTTATTAATTGATATTTTGTTCTGAAATTGTATGAATATATTGTTGAACAAAGCTATCGGTATATAACTCTGATAAAATATGAATAACATATTCAACGTGTTTTATATTACACGATATATTATATTATGAAATTATAAATTATAGTTTTAAAAGAGTATTATAAATTTTTTTCTGTGCAGAATGAAATTATATCTATATATAGAAAAGCTCTATTATCTGTTGAGCAGGTCTATTTCTTAATTTTATAAATTTTTATCTCAATTTTATAAAAATAATCAAAATAATATTGTTTTATCGATAGAATCTCTTCTTTACAAACATATTTTATTAGTCTCAGTAAACTAATTAAAAAAATTTTGTTAATCTTAATAAAAAATAAAATATAATTCAAAATATATATATATATATATATATATGTATGTATGTATGTATTATAATAACATTAATAAGAAAAATAATTGATTACGTAAATAGTTAACCTCATGGGAAGACAGTGCGGATACACATGTATAGACATATAAATAATGTACTTTTTTTATTGAAATAATTCACATCATAAAACATGTACTATTTATAGGAGAGGAAGGAAAGCACTTTTTCCTCTCAATTCACTTCGCTTTTTAATTGTGTGTGTGTGACTCTCCATACACATATATATAAATTTCTATATACATATGATACACATACATTTTGTTTACATAAAGTGTTGAAATATGATTTGTTTTATATAAGCGCTTTATCAGGTAAGAAAAATATAAGTTTTAGACTTCAATCTTAACAAACGAATGATTGAATGGAAACAAATTATTTCAAATATATTTACAGCCATATAACGAGTTCCCAGCTTATCTTTATTATTGTATCAATTATGCGATTTTATTAGACTACCGATTCCGATAAACTAGGAACATCACCTTTAAAATGTTGATTAAATTTATTAAAAAACTGATTAATCAATTATATAATATAAAATTATATAATGTAATATATTATATTATATATTATATAATATTATATATTTTAATATACATATTATATATTATATAATATTATATATCCTATTATATATTATATATTATATTATATATAATATATAATATGTAATAAAAATTGTTAAGTTATTTGATTATGCCTGATTAACATTTTGTTGATGAACATCTGCTTAAACGGCTTGAGCAAATTTTTGTTCAATCTTCAACTGCTTTTATCTTGTCAACTCTCATTACAGAGTACTAAATATTAATTATTAAACACAAGTATTAAACACGAAGTATTACAAAATCATATTTGGTTTCGCAGTCTGATCGAATTCAATTTCAATATAGATTAATCTCGTTCCTTTACTGATTGTGTGTGAATTACGTATTACGATATCGATTCGTTGCGCGGCTGAAATTTGCAACGTTTCAATTAATTCGTATTTTGTCGTACATAATAAAAATAATTCGTACTGACAAGAGAGAGGGACTATGAGACTTTTTGGTATGTTGTCAAAACCTATCGTTTATTATTTGTTGATCGTCAGGTCCAGAGGCAGATCTTGCTCCATCTCGGTGACGTTTTCGTTCTTCACTCGGAGATCTTGGCCGCACGTGTTGGCGGTATCCACAATGTTGCCCCACACGTTCTCCAATCCGTATCGCAAATCCATCGAATCCAACAGATGTCGAAAGACCGGGCTGTGGGACTTGAGAATAAGATCCGAGAGGATCTTCGTCTTTCGTAGGATGCTGTCATTGCTGTGCATGCAACATTTGTGCCGACAACAACCGCAGTCACCGCCACTCATGTCCTTGAGCTTCTCCTTCGGGGTCTGTTCAATTTCCATCTTCAGATCTTCCGCCCGTTTGATCACCGAGTGTCTCACTGGGTCGCAGTTGATCGTATTTTCCTTCTTGCAAGGTGTACTGTTGACGATCGACTCGATGTTCCTGTAGTCGACCGTAGAGGTCTTGGTGACGCTGCACTCCATGGGTTCTTCGGTCTTGATGGGCGTCGATTGCATTCCGATGCGAGGGATGGAATCCGACACTCGACCGGGACTCGTGTGAGGCGACGACATCGCGGAGCAATCCTTGATGATGGTGCTACCAGAAGCGTACATGGGATTCACTTGGATCCTATCCGGTATAATGTAACTGTCATCGTACATCCTTGGATAGATCTTCACGTCCTGCTCGTACGGCTTCGGCGGAGTGACCTGTTCCGGTTCCTTCCGCTGTTCCTGAAGATTGTACATGTTATTCCACTCGACGAAGTTCCTCTGCTCCTCGAAGCTGTTACTGGTCTTGGGACTAGAACCCGATATGCTGCTCTCAATGCTCGAATTCTTCTTGTCTGACTCGGAATAGGTACTACTGCTCTGTTTATCGGGCGAGTTAATGTCGAACCTTGTTTTTTCTTGAACGTTACTGTCGTCGAAACTCTTCTCCTGAACCTTGTCGTTGTTGTTCACGTAATGGCGATAAGTTTTCACGTGTTTTCTTAAAGACGACGGATCGGTGTACCTTTTCGAACAACCGGGTACTTTGCAGCAATATGGTTTGTCCACCGCATGAGTCCTGGTGTGCTTAAATCTGTCCGAAGAATTCGAATAAGCTTTGTTGCAACCCTCGACAGGGCAGACGTAGGGACGCTCGCCGGTATGAGAACGCGCGTGAATCTTCAGGTTCTCTGCTCTGCTGAAGCTCTTATCACACTGGAAACAGTGGTGCGGCTTCTCGTTTGTATGTGTGCGTACGTGGACCAGCATTTTGTACCTAGAAAAGAGTAGATATGAATTTTATGTTTCTATAAAAAATGTAAAAATATCCCTTTTTTCATATATGAATATTAATATTATATATTTGAAGGAATTTTACCTCGCGTTAAACTCACGCTCGCCTCTCGCGCATCCTTCCCATCCGCAGTAAAACAGACCCCTTGGACCAGGTGCAGCGTGCAACCTTGCAACGTGTCCCGCAAGTTGTTCCAGGGACGTGAACCATCGGCCACAATCGTGCCATCTGCAAAAATGAGAAAAAAATATTATAGCTTTGGTCCTTTGAAAGGTATATAATTTTTTTTTATATTTAATCGCGAATTAATCTTCGTGAAATTACGAATCGTGACTAATCGAAAGTGATGCGGCGAATAATATACTTCAGCCTTTTGACTGCTTGAAATATCGAAATATGATTTGCGTCACGAATGCGTTTGCTGACTCGACCAATTGATACCAATTGCGGCCATTTTGCAATTGCCGCCGTTTGACACCAGTTTATCGTAAGAGAGACCCACGATGGTTCGGTACTATTCCAGTCAACGACAACGAATTCCGCCAATTAAGTGGCACGGATATGTCCACGGGAGGTCGTGGATCAAGGCAATTTCGAGAGAGATTTCATTGGCCGGAGCGACTCTTTTATTTCTTTTTTTTTTACTCGTGAGCAACCGGAATTATACGAGCGGTTACAATATACCATCTATGCATTATAATGATTGTTATAAATTAACCTCGTATTTTATCTAATATGATTTTAAAATAATGCATGTCATACATATGTAGAACATCTAGCTTTTCTTTAACACTCGTATATATTATTAATAAATGTTACATAAGGAAAAAAATATGTTAGATACAAATTTTGTAATACAAATTTATAAAAAAAAAGAATAGAAATAATTTTAAAAAATGGGCAGAATGCAAAATATTCTGAAAAAATTTGTAAAAATAAATCTTTGAGGGACAACTGCGAATAAAATTTAACATAAATGATTGAACATTGATGACTTTAAAGAATGAAATTTATAATATGGTGTTCAGTGATAAGCTACGACATTCACGCGTTTAGCGCGTGAAAAAATGTCTTTACGATAATCGAGTTCTCCGAGACACTCTGATAATAGTTGTTTCTTTTTTGTGATAAAAGCATATATAGATGAGAATTGGAACTTCATATTTCATACATATTATTTGATGGATAAAAAGTCGAATTTTTTTATTAAAAATATTTAAATATACTATTCAGGAATTTCAGCAAAATTTTATTATTTTTTTTTGTTTATTATTTAAAAGCAATCGCTATCAATTTATTTTATATCGAATCAAAATTTTCTTGAAGATGCATAGAGACCTTAGATATAATAAACCAAGCCGGCTGTAAACCTGTTTATCATTAGAGATACAGCGCATCCTCCCGCGAGAGTAAATTACATCGAGGGAATCTGAATTCCGCGAAAACGTGTGAGGGAGAAAACGAGCTCTTAATCTCGCAATAAGACAATTCTAAAATAAAAAGAATAGACATCTCGAAAGATGGATTTCAGAGTTCTCTCGGTTATATACAAATGAGCAGAGTCTTTCGACCATCAGATATAGAGAAAACTAGTTGTAACCGGTATGCGCGCGCGAGATACGCGTATCTACATTGACGAGAGATAGATTAGCGTTTATTTAACGAGAAGAGAACGACGAACGTCTGCAACAACATAGCAAACTGCAAACTGAGGCGGAACGACGCATTTGATTGTCTTTGAAGTATAGGTTTATGCGATAATTCCGTGTAGAGATAAGACGCGCGAAACACATTACTGCAATTTACAACGCAATATAAGATATATTATTTAAAATTATTTATATAGATTTATTTTTTTAACATATATATAGAAAAAATATATATACAAAAAACATTCGAATATAAAATAAAAGACTAATTAAGAGCTTGACGATAAATGATGCGAAAACAATTTCTTCTTCATTGAATGTAGTTTAATAATATGAAAATCGTATGCTTCGATCCTGCATTTGAACTAGTTCAAAGAATTTGAACTCTAACAAATATTGAAATAAAGAAAACAGATATATGTTATCTTTAAAGATATAAATGTTTCCTTTTTCATTGAATATTTATTAATATGAAAATTGTTATTTTTGGTCGGAATTGGAAATATTTTAGGCAAATATTGAAAACAAACATATTATCTTTAAAGATGAAGAAAATAGATATATTATCTTTAAAGAAAATAGATATATTTAAAGATAAAGAAAATGATATATTATCTTTAAAGATAATACATAGATATATTATTTTTAAAGATAATATATCTATATTTCAAATTCAGGACCGAAATATACAATTAATAAATTGTATTCAATTAAGAAGATGACTCTTAATTCTTTAATTTATATTTAAGATAAAAATTATAATCTTATTGTTTTAGAAGAAAGGACATAAAAGGATATTAAAATTACATAGTAAGAAAAAAGGAGAAATATATAAATTGATATTTAAGGCAAGAAAAATAATTTTCACAAATATATATATATATATATATATATAAAAGGGACAAAGAGGGAAAGATGCAGAATTACATTGATCTCATTACGAGATAAAAAAAGACGACGTCAATTAAGACTTAATATACATAAATATATTGACACAAGGAATTTGTGTTATATTGAGATAACGCGATTTCGTCAGTTATATCTCGGAAGTGAAAATATCTATTTTGAATTAATCTTCACATTCTAAACTAATACTTGATTAATACAATTAAAGTAATTCAATGTGTGTGTGTATATCGACTATTTTTACGATGATATAACGACGATAATGAATTTCTCCAAAATAACACGATTCTCCATACGCTTCTTATCTTTCAGGGTCTTATCTTAATTAGTCAATCTTTTAGCAATAATATATAATCCAGAATACTCATGAAAAATTATGCTCGAATTAATCCAGTGAGATTTTTGTCTTGGAGGTATTTTAAATAATTCATCCAATTCTCAATTACTACATCTCAATTTTTTATGCTATTTTGTTATTGCACAAGATCCTGCGTCATTTATAATTAGAATGAATCTAATGAAACAAGTGTGACAAGAATTTAATATGTACAGAATGTATAAATAAGTGCGAAAAATTTTAAGAGATGATTCTTTGTCGAAAATTAAGGACAGTTCCTTATATAACATATAAACATATACATATACTTTTATATCCCTTTCTGAGTTTTTATTTTTTTCTCTCAAATTTCAGACAGAAAGGATATTCATTAATATTTAAAAAACATAAAAAAAATTGTTTTACCTCCCTCTTTGGAAAAGTGTATCTCCTGACGGAGGGATATACACAAGAATATAATATGTTTATACATAGAAGAAACTCCTCTTAACTCGTCGACAAAGAATTATCTCCTAAAATTTGTCGCACTTATTTAGATACGGCCTGTATAATGTTCTTTCCTCTATTCTTTTTCTTACCTGCACTTTAATTGGGCGTTCTCGCCGGTCCTGATCGTGCCGAGTTCCAAGCTCGAGCTGGACGCGTCCGAGTCGCTGTGCGCGGGACTCGGAGGACCACCGTTGCCAAGGGTGCCCGGAGACACCCCGACGGCCGGTGAGGTTCCCAATTCCTCCTCGGCCGGCATTTTTCGCGGCCAAATCGGAAGATCCAGCGACGCTGGTTGATGCTGGACGCTGAAGCTCCCGTAGTAGCTCGGGCCCGGGCTGGTGGTGTAGCCGGAAACCGAGCTGTAAAAACCCGGGGCAGCTCCTAGCAGGGTGCCCGGGTAACGAGCGGCGCCGTAGGGACCAACGTGAGTTGGCATTCTGCCCGGGACATAAACGATCATTTTTTTAATCATTTTTTTTTTACTCCCCGCGATTTTATTTTCGCCGATTCGCCAAAGACTTGCAGATTTCGCTCGCTTTTAATTAGCGATTCCCTTTAATTCGCGTTTTATGCAGGCCCGATGTTCTGCGTGCGTATTTTACATAAGAACGTAACTGTCGTGAAAAATCAGTGTCTATGCTCTCTCGAAGGAATTTCCGAGTGCTTTCCGCTCTTACTCTGATCCTGCCGCTCGATCCTCAGTTCTAATGATCTTTCACGAGCTGATGTATAAGAGCATCGAGCAATGTCGTTACTCTAGATAAATTCGCTGTCCGAGCCTCTTCGCAATTTTCTCGTATATACTCACAATGTGCACCGCTAATGACTATTCTCTCCGTTATCTTTATTGACTTATTAATTTCCCGTTCAAAAATTATCTTAACAAGAAAATCATTAGCTACCACGTTCACCCTTTTCTCATAAGCCGGTCTGACAAAATTTTAATCTCGATTATAATTTTAATTATCTTCTTCAAAATTTTTTTATCAATTTTTGATTTTTTCTGCTCTTGTGTTTTTTTCTCTCGCACACGTCTGTGTTTTCCAAATTTTAATACTCTACTTCCCGATCAAAATCTCCTCGGCAATGAAATCACATACATCGTTAGCAATTCAATTTTTTTTCTTCCAAAAAATCACCCTTTGCCCTCGAAAGATTCGCTCCACTAGCGAGTTTCGAAGACACCGGGTCTGCCACGTCGTTGTCACCGTCACACTTCCTCAAGCTCGCGTCGCTGCAAAAAGCGATCCGGCCATCGGACTTGGATACAAGACTTTCCAGGTCTTGCCGAGGGACACGACCCTTTCTTTCCCTATCTTTCTGAGCACCGTAGGTACGACAAGCCGTCCGCGGTATAATACACACACACCACCTTGCACGCACTTTCTACGTAGTCCGAGTCCGTATCGTCAGATATACTTGAACCGGTTGGACTTGAGTATACGATAGCTCAGAAATTGCTTGCTGTACTTGATCGAGAACATAACTGGGCTGGACAACCGTAACGAATGAATCATAAAACACTGCCGTCGCGCTTCCGTAGACAGTTCCCGCACGTTTTATTTTGACACGTTTAATAAGGCTCGACAGTAGCTGAAGAGGAGATCAGAAGCTCGTTTTATTTAGTGGACCACAAACGATTCGATGGATGCTAAGAGAATCCCATTTTTCCTGATCGCTTGCCGTTTACTCAACAGCAACGATCTCTCTCTAGAAGATGACGTGTCGTAGATGAAGAAGAAGACGAAGAAGAAAAGAACAGCAGTCAGAGCTCGATGAACTTTTGCCGATTGAGTTGTAGTTGGCTTGATTGCCCTCTTTATAACACGTTGGAAGCTACGTATCAGTTGTTTATTTATTGCACTTTTTTTCAAAATAATCTTCTCGAACGGAGTCAAGATAAGGAGTCTGCTTGAAATATTGTAAGAACGCTACTAACAAAACGAAACATGAGGAATATCGAACTGATGGCGATGACGGATGCGCAGGCTTATATATAGTCGCGCTATCATCTTTATTGCGCCCCTCCATGAGTTTCACCAACACAGAGAAGAAGAGTGATAACAGCTTGTCGCGGTATTCGTCGGTGGCCTTCTCTTCGTTACACAAATGTCTTAGCAAACGACAGCTAATATCAAGACGATTTGATAATTAATCGAACAGCAAATATAGTTATGAAATAGTCTAGAATGCACGTATTTTTCAAAATCAGTCCTGCGCTTTAGAAATTATTTTAAAATTATCGAAGTAATTTTCAATTTCAATAGCTCAATGACTCTGGATTAGATAATTATTAGAAATAATTTGAGAGTTGTTAGGAAAATTATATCAGCAGAATAGGATAAAATTTAAGAATTGAAATTTTATTCCAAGCGGGAAATCGTGATTCATTCTGCAGAAATTCTGTTGACGAGATGAAGATTGACCTCTGCTGACCTACAAGAAAAAGAAGGATAGGTCTACCGCAGAAGAGGAAAATATCAAAGAGATCGGCCACCTCCCGGAGTGTAATCATAATCTTCCCCTTCCATCCATTTCTTTGAATCGTGACCCCCCCTAAATTCGTTAATTTCGTCCCACAGCTCGCCCGCAGCTGATCAGTAAAAGATGCGCGGGTGGGAACAAAGTCCACGCACATATCTCCCTTTCACAACTGGGCGACGCGTTATCTGGCGTATATTAGCACGTCGGTGCGAATTGGCAGGCTGCAAGCTGAATCAACAAGACCGGCCCGACGTGGTGGCCTGGTAATTTCTTCTTCCCGGCGGCAAGATCACGCGCTCTCTCGCGAAAATGACGACAGCGTCCCTGGACGACGGTCGTCGGCGTCCGTGAGTGGGGGTCCTCGTCGTCATCAGGAAGCGACCGGCTTGTCGCCGTTTCGAAAGACCGACGACGATCTCCGGTGAAGGTCACTGTCACATGGTCTCGAGCACGTTCCTGGCGCGATGACGCAATTAATAAGATGACGAGAGGAGGCGCGATTGCTCGCTGGCACTTAAAAGAAACGACAATTAAAAAGAAGCATCGCTGATCGGCGATATCTGGACGGATGAAGAACAACAAATGCGTGACCCTGAAGACGCGAGTTTTATAAATTGGTCGAGCACGCGTCGACAATGATGATCTCGTTCGAGTGGGTCACGTGACCGCACAGAGATCGGCGGGATTATTAGACAACGCGAGATATATGATATTTCTGACGATACAGATATATGGTATATGCCACATGAGCGATATTCTCGATTATCTGCGTTCTTCTTGACGTATCGAACGGAGTCCACGAATGTAGACGCGAAAGAAAAAAAATGGAGGGATTAACATACTCTATCATCGATTCGCGATGATGGAGAAAGAAAAATTCCATTATTATATAATATTCGATTTGTAAATCATTTATTTGCAGCGACTACGCTTGCACTTGAGTAATCTCGTACAAACGCGATAGGTGGTCACACTTTCATAAACATGAATCAAGTTTTCAGACCTTATCTAAATACTTGGGGTTAACACGCTAATCTCGAGAACGACTTTGGCCGACACTAAATCTTTCGAAGCCACACATCGTCATCAGTCACTGAAACAGCCGGTCAAGGCGACTTTATTTTCATTCTTGATGACATGTTGGAATTATTGTTATCCAAAGTACACTATGCTATTCAAATCTTCGAGAGAATGTTCCTTTATTTGAATATCCTATTATTCGAGCAGAATAATTCGAGAAGACTATTTCTTCTTACATGTATCTACACTAATTATATTTATAAAATATATTAAACAATTAAATATATTAAAAAAATAAATATATTAAGTACTATATAAAAATTTAATGTATTAAGAAAAACTCATTAAAGATATTTCGAAAAAAATAATATTTCCAGCAATAAAAAATATGAAATTAAATATTAAAGAAAAGCAATAGATACACATAATCTGAAAATTTGTTTATTCATTTATCTCTTTATATTATATATTAGTTTATACACTAGAGATTTATATTTAGAAAACGAGAAAAATTGTCTAATTATTCTTGCCATTTCACTTATTTACTGCGTTATATCATCCGAGGTCATAAATACGTATGCAGTTATTAACGACGTCATTAATTAAGGTATTTAATTCCTGGTTATAAATCGTAATGCCAAAAGCGATTTATAAAGACCACTTTGTTCCGAGAAGAAAGTATATTTCTCGTAGACACAACAGACAAACGAATGCCCCACATGAGAGATAATGGTTCATCATCTTCACAGATAAAAAGTCAGATGCGAGCTTTGTTCCGTTTTTTTCATAGAAGATCGCGGCTGACGCTTCGCGAACAAAAATCAGGGAAACCCGTCGACTTCCTTCGACATCACAAAGGGAAGATGGATCTAATGATCTATGAGAATGATCTCCCTTAAGCCGCGGCTCTTTTCGACCATCGGTTCTCTGATTAATAATATGATGATAATATGGCGGAATAATAATCGTCCCAATAATTACACATTTTTTAAAATTTTTTTTATCAAATTTTCATATAAAATTCAAGTAAGGGTAATTTCGTAAGTTATCTGAGAAATATCTCGAGAATGAAATATCGTCTGTAATAACAACGTTTCATCTTCGGGGTGTTGATTGAACGACAATCTAATCTCGTCGCGACTTGGAATCCGCATGTCTGGCTGGTTTGAAGTAAACAAGTTCACACTTATTCACTTATCAGTATCAAGATCCACCTGTTGCTATCCACACGAACGGTTCTCAATCTCATGGAAAAACGATCGCGTTTTACCGTAATACAATTAAAGAGGAGATTATTAGAAAGATATATATTTCACAATTGCTTGCATTTTCCATTAAACTATATGTGTTATGAATGTTATGATACATTGGTTCATAATGGAGGCGAACTGATTAGCGTCTTCCTTTAAAAAAAAAAAAAAAGAAAATGGAAATAATGAATTCTTAAAAGTGCGAGGAGATACGTGAAAAAACGTGCATTATCATCATTATATCGGTACTGGCTTCTCGATAACACAGTTGAGGGGGTCCTTTTCCATTTAATTGCTTGATAAGCAAATAAACACGAATTTAATGAGGTCCACCCATTACTTTAATATTGAGGCTTAATATCGCGTTATTTTTTTATTACTGCTCCATCATACCTTGCAGAAATATTCTTTTATCACTTAACACCTCGCGATATTTCGCAAAAGATAGATACGATGAAATAATGTAAGAAAAATTACGAGAATTGATATGAATATAAAAAGATTATTTTTAACAAACTTCAAAGAACTTGTCGTTAAATTAGTATATTGTAAATAATTGGATAATTCGCGTGACAAGATAAAGAATGAAGGATCGAGTCGTATAATCTTTTCTGACAGCAAGTCAGATGCCGGGAAATTGATAGCGGATTTTTTGTTTAATGTAGGGTCGACTGAAAAAAAAAAAACACGAACGTTTCTTCGTTTTCCCGCGCGATCTTAACTTGGAAAATAATTTTCACCGTAGAGTCTTTGTGTCGTCCTAAGCGATCGTATCGTATCTGTTCATCTCGTATGCGTTTTACGAATTTTATGGTGTGTCGTTCACCAGTCTCAGTCGTCGTTAAAACAAGAAGAAAAGGAGATCTGATATAAGAAATATATATTATACACTTTTTTAAACATTAAAAAAAATTCATTATTTGACCTTCGTACATAAAACTGTTCGTACAAAAATCTGTCTCTTATTTCCCGAGAAGCACTTAGCTTTTTTTTTTTAACATGTAAAGTCATTATACACGGTCGGGCAACCGGGGCCTCGATCGAAGGTCTCACACAGACGCTCTATGATTTATACCGATACGCGCCAGACCGATGCTCAATTCATCCTTCGAGAAAAGTACCCCCAGCGACCATACCTTTACATTAATGAATATTGTATGGCCACCTTTCCTGCCCTATCTCGCCTTTTTCCTCCCTCTTCCCCCGACCTTTCCTGCAACCGCCGGTTCCCACCCTTCATCTCGGATGACACCCCACGGACCGGGCTGCTGGCGTCGGCGTGCTTTGATCTCGGAGAACGCGGCGAACAGGTAGAAGAAATCGAGAAGAGGACGGGTAGAGCAAGAGAGATAGGAAGAGGAGACAGTATATATGTATGTGTGCCTACATGAGGCTGAAAGAGATGGAAGAAGGAAGATCAAGCTGCAGAGACGGAGAGATTCCACGACCAATGGAAGGAGCCCGACGCTAAACTCGAGAAAATATGTTTGGAGTCTTTAGATTGAGATCCGGGAGAGAGATAGTTCTATACTCTGCCTCTTCTCTCTTTCTTCTCTCATTCCTCTGCCTCCCACTACCTGCTGCTTATGATGTGTCCGTGGAACGCCGAAAGAGATTTTATTTCTCTCTCTTTCACGTTCTTTCCCTTTTCTTCTCGTCCTCCCTTTAGCAGATCTTTCATTTAGATTTGATTCCCGTGCTTTCCCTTAGGGGATACCATCGGGGCCCCGGGAATCTTTCGATGGGCTCCCCAAAACCATCGGGGCGACCATTTCGGTAGCTGTTGCGTCCTTTGGGGCCTGTTTACGATGATTGTGAAAAATTGAATCGCCTCTTGTGGGGGGACACGAGCGAGGGACTTACTCGACGGCGGTTTCGTCTGTGCTTAACGCCGCCGCGACTAATAATTTGCTTTCGACATTCCGAAATATCTTCTTAATTAAAGTTACGTTGAGGTTTTCTGCCGGACTGCGCGGTAGTAAAATTTTGGTCGCGAGGGAACGCGACGTTATTTAGTACCGAACTCTCTTAAGAGGATATCTTCTCTTCTCAAGCGAGTCTTTAATTAATAAAAATTAAAAAGAGAAATATATGTAACTTCCCTCTTCCTCTCTGCACTAGGGATGGGCAAAAATCATTCGATTATCGATTAATTACTAACTTGATAGTTTTTTCCTTCGATGTTTCTAGATGTATAACTAGATTTTACTAAAGTTTTGCATGTAAATAAGTTTATACCCCATATTTCGATATTCATTGCCAGTAATGAAAATCTATAGTGTACGTGACATAAACTATATATTTTCAGTGCTGTCAGTACATTTTAGCGCATTTCGGAAGACATAGGGTTTGTTCTTTATTGCTGCACTGATGAACTATGCACACTGGTGTAATAAGTTAAAGTGAGATAAGTATATTTTGTTTCACTCTAACTTATTGCCACTAGTGTGTACTAGTTCATCAGTGCAGCAATAAAGAACAAACCCATAGTAATCGTAAGGTCATGAGCAAATCGACCAATCGTAACTCACCTTACTACGCACGTAATTGGTCGATTTACTTATAGCCTTTGGGCTAATAGCGTCTCTCGGAACGCACTCTTCGCGGTAATAGTGTAAATTTTTTTACATTCAAAAGTCGTGAATATATTAGCCAATAATAGCTATTCCTTTAAAGAATAAAATTAACATCGCCCATCCCTACTCTGCGCTTCCCCTTCTTTTTCTTACTCTATCGAGTTTAATGGAACGTTGAATGGACGGAATGATTTGCTGGCGAACCGGAGTACAATTCCTCTGTCAAACATTCATTAACCTTGGAGCTTTCCGTTCCCGATGGGGAGAGGAAGCTTCCCTGCGGGAAGCCCGGTTTCGAGGGAAACCTTGAGAAGAAAATTGGATCGCCCCAGCGAGAGACCACTTTCAGCCCGCGACGAGGTGGGAAACCGAATATATAGATCGCGTGGCGCTTTGCGTGTGGTTCGCGTCTCACAAAAATACGTCGGGAGAGAAGAATGAAAGAGAGGGAGAAAGAGGTGCTCGATCTCCCTCTGCGCGTTCAGGCAGCAGCCCCCTTCGTCGTGGCTCGCAGCGGGGGTTGAAATTCCCGCGGTCCATCGTCGCGTCGTGCCCGATGCTTCCCGTCATACTTTTTATTCCACTCTTTCGAAATCCCATCGAAACCAGCCGATAGCTAGACTCCGCTTCTCCTTTGTAGAGAGTTATTTTTTTAATCCTTCATTTTTTTCCCTTAGTACTTCACGTATACCTCTTCATCCATCGTGCGAAAATCACCCTCGATTTATTAATTCCCTCTCTCGCGAGAGAGAACCTTTAAAATCCCCATTCTCCCTCCCGAAGTAATCGAAAGACTACGGACCAAAGATCGACGTCGAGGATGAACGTGCGTGTTCCTCCGTTGATTTACCGCGCCTAAAGACGGAATATTAATATCGCAATGGCGTGCGCCGCTGTACACCCCACGGACGCAGGAGTCGTGTCACGCGCGCACACACGTAATGCGTATTACGTACGGGACAGGAGGATGGCTACCGGTCGCAGCGGGAGAGCGCAACGGGGGTCCTCTACCTCCTCGCCGACTGGAAACCTCGCTACCGAAGAAGAGAAGCGGACTCTCTCTCTTTCTTTTCATCTCGCTCCGTCTTCAACATCCCCTCTGTGTATTTCTTTCTCTTCTCTCTCTCTTTCCTGTAACACGTGTATTATCCTTCGGCCTGTCTCTCCCTCGCTTCCTCCCGCTGTTTCCCTTGGTAATCTTCCGACGATCCCTCGTGGCGCTACCACACGTTGATTCGTCGATCCTGCTCACGGTCACGTGACCGGTTTATATAAGGCCGGCCGGCGGCAGACGGTGAACCACTTGTTCGCCGCGCCTCGAGTTGTACCGTACTTCCGTTTTTTTTTTTTTTTTTTTTTTTGTATAGGAATACCAAATTCTACTGGCGCAATATGCCGGTCGTCGATGCAGAGCAATTTGTGCCCAACGCGGTTATATACCTACTATGTATGAATAGAAACAATAGGACAGCATCTGTGCATCTGTCGATGCGATATATAAAATATAGATGATGAAGAAGAGAATGCGATTCTCTCTTTTTAGAAAGAATTTTTAGAAAAAATTTCTTTCATCTTTTTTTTTTATATAATAATTTCTCAATAAAATGTTATTTTTGAACGAATCGCGTTAAGGGGGATGATTAGACTGTTCCGGAAAATTGTTGAATTTCTCTTCCGAAAATTCGTACTCGTGCACTGAAAAAAAAATTTTGTTGGATTAACAAAAATTCTGTTCAAAAATAGACGAAACGGAATTCTGGCTGAATCTACCAGAATTCCTTTTAATACAAGAAATATCTTGTTTGCATCAATAAACTGATTTGTTGTACAAACAAGATGCTTGTTGCATTAAAAGGAATTCTGGTAGATTCAACCAGTAATTCCGTTTCGTCCATTTTCAAACAGAATTTTTGTTAATCCAACAAAATTTTTTTTCCATTGTGGGAATGTATGAAGACATTAGCGCGACGCGAAGGACGACAGAGAAGTCTGACCGATGTCGTGTAAACATCACAGAGAAATCCTCCGTAAGGGGTCCACGAAGAGCCTCCACGGACGGCGGCGAAGCGCCGCACGGCGCCAGGAGCCTATTAAAAATGATGCTTAAAGAACGAATTATGGAAATGAGCCGTTATACCAGCTCCGGGCTCCCATATTACCGACGACTTAGTCCGTTCGCGTTGAAATTACAGGTTGCGAGGCAGCCAACCCCTCCATCCTCTTTTGCTCTACTCGTCCACTTCTAAGCCGGGTAAGAGGGACCCTCTCCCTCGGGGTGGAATACATTACGTTGATTTTCGGAATTGAAGATTAAATCCTCCCGCCGTGGGGTCTCTCGTTTCTTCCTGTATTCTCTACGCGAAGAGGATCTCGTGTGCGTACGTTTACGATATACAATGCTCGCTTCTTCTGCATCGCCGGGAGAACGAGACGCCAATTAAATAATTCTGCCATTACGTCGCTATCTTACGACGATCTTACGTCGCCGGTGTCATTATTGCAGCGATACCGGTCTTGCTAACGTGTACAGAGTACAGTGGCATCGGGATCCGCGAAGATTTTAACGTCCCGATAAGATTTCCACGATACAAACTATAAATTGAAAATAGAATATAATCTTGTGGTATAATCCTGAGATACGTCTCTTAAGATATGTTGATTATACAGTCTGTCAACGAAACCCGTTTTAAGAAAGAGATATCAAATTTATATAACTTTATTTTTTGTGCAGTAATATTATTGCAATATGTATATTATTTTATACAAGAATATTATACATATTACAACTACTTATATATATATATGTATGTACTTTGATTAGATTAATTTTACGATTTCTAGTAACAGAATTATGATAGGATATATGGTGAGTTATAAAATAATAAAATAATTCTCTTGAAAGAGCTAAAAGAAAAGAAACGTCGGTAATAAAATGTCACAACTAAAGGACAGTCATGTAGATATTTGTTTTTAAATCGGCAATTTTTGTCGCCAAAGTGAAACCTTTTTTTATTTTTTTAGTATTCTTAATAGTATGTATTTAGAAAAGAATTTAGGAAAGCATGTTTAAGAATCCCTTTTTTCGTAGAAGATACTTTTGTGCAAAACGAAGCATACGTTCGAATGATTTACAGGAGATCGTTCAATAATTCACTGTAATCTTTCCACCCTTATATACTTTAACCAAAGATCTCCAATTTAAGGTAAAGTCCCATGGAGAGTTTACAAGGTCAAAAATAAATAGAATAGCGCACGGATTCTTGGATATACATACTTACAAAAGCGTCCCTATACGTTGTAAGTGCTCGACCATCGGAGCATGCGATCGGAAATCTCACCTTTCCGCGTTTCTCAGTTTCTGAAAAGAGCGCGCGGTAACACAGGAAGGAAAATATTTGCCAACCCCACACTTCCCTCTGTTTGTACGACGTACAAGGAATGTCTCGACGCGGTGGCTACGGGAAGTTGGAGGAATATTTTCGCAAACATGAACGCACATCCAGGTCTAAAGTCGCGCATTCTTCTTCGGAGAATGCATTAGCTTCGAAGAAAAACCGGTATATATTTAGTTAATATTTTTAATACAGTATTCCGGTAAAATTCCTAATATTAATAATGATAAAATAATATAACTATTTGTCGTATAAATTTTATTATTTTATCGCGCGACATATGGGTAAATAATAGTGTAGGATCAGCGTTTACGGAATCACGGTTCTCTCAACTCGACTACGAAAAATCGATAATTAATCACGAATTTCACACCTTCGGTAGACCGCAAGAAAGAAAGCGGGCTCCGGAAGGGACGCGGAAAAATCTCACCCTACTTTGACTGCAGAGCAGAGTAAAAGAAATCAGGAACAGAGGAAAAAGAGAGGGGAGTATCTGTATTGACTATGCCAACACCCCTATGGCATCGCCACTATGGAATTTCTTCTGTTGGTGAGACGAATCGCTAAACTGGACCGCATTGACAAATGATTCGAACATTTCGTGTCGAGGAAACCGTCGAGGGAAGGACCTCCCACATCGTATAAACGCTGCCGTCCTATCTCTATCTCTTTTTTTTCTTCGTTTTTTTTTTCTTACATTTTCTACCGTTTCCAAGGTTAAGGCTGTGCCGGGAGGATACGATCTGCGAGATTAAAAATAAACGCGGATCTCTCTCCCGCGAATTTTATTTCCATCATTATTTCCTTTGACTTTTGCGATTGATCGATCAGTATTCATGTATGTAATTTCATTTACTTATTTTTGTCGTTATATAACTATACTATTATTAACAAGTCATCGAATCTGCTGTTTCAAGTTTCAATGAATCGGCATGAGATATTTTTCTTTTGCGAGAAATACGCATAACTTCTGTACAGTATCGTATTACGCAAGCTAATGCACACTTGTACAAATACTGGTGGTTACTGCAAAGAGTATTTCTTATTTAAATAAAAATTAATATAATACATTAAAATTATAAATATATATGAAAATTAAATAAAAATATATAAAAATTATATACAAGGATATATAATACATAAATACTAATATACTAATTGAATATAAATATTAATATGGCGATAAAAATAAAGCTATTCGATTAATTACTTAAAGTCTCGGAGAAATATTTTCAAACTTTTTACAGCATCGGATTTAAATTATTATTCTTGCATTGCAATTGAATACGCACTTATATTTAAATGAATTATATTTATGATTTACAATTAATAATTAGGGAACAATGAATTTATTTGATTTATTTAATACGAAGTAGGAATGTATTTATGACGAAATTTTAATAAATTAATTACTCATTTACTCAGCTAAATACAATATAATTGTGTGCGCACTTGTTCTTTCATTTTAACTATACATTTATAAAAATTTGTTGCATTTAAAAACAATCTCAACATTTATAAATGATAAAATATAACAGGAGTAAAGGAAAAATTCATTTCAGATGTAACCTTTTATTGCATAATATCTCTAGTATCTTTCAACGAGTTATCGCCCTTCTATTCTAATAATAGCGCAAATACAGCGCCCGCATTATGCTCATAGTTGAGCAACATGTAATAGAAGTGTCACCTGTTAGAAAGCAAATAGATTCACAAAAGCGATTAATCGACGAATTAAAAGGTTTAATATGAAAGGTTGAGCAAGATTATGTGTATATACGATAAAGATATTTTGACATGAAAAAATCGATATTTCTCGATATTTTTATAGCAATATTGTGAAAGCTGGAAGTTTGCAACGTTAATAATGATTGCGTTAATACATTTATATATATATATATATATAAATTATAAAAATGCATTAAGAAAATGTAAAATATTAATTAATTTCTGGAATAATTAATTTTACATTGCATATTGAGATTCTTACATCATTTATGTCTGATATAAAGATTCGTAAAAACGAATATATTTGCTTTCTAATTATCAATAAGAATAAAAAAAAAAAATATTTATGTAATCATTATAGACAAAAATTTCACTTGAATCCTTAACTTTACTGGGTAGAGGAATTTGTGGAATCGACTACACGTAGAGAATTTAAAAAATTCGAAAAATTCTTGATATCCCTAGAAAGATTTAGATTATCAGCATGACGTTGCTTGCCTCGATAAATGTGAGAACTGAGAACACGTTACAAAGAGATCCATTGAAATTTGAGACAGGTCTATATTTATATTTACGACACTCGTTTAGACTACAACTGACGAAGCATATCAAATTCCAGATGTTAGAAGTGACAGAAGTCTATAGCTATTCCAAAGATGAGTTAGAAGGGACGAAAAACACAGTTCGGAAGACAAAATTTCCAAAATCTCTCTAGGAGAATAAATCGCGTAAAACGTGCGCGTATAAAATCGTCGTTTCGCACATTGTTTCCTACATATGTACACACAGAGTTCTCCAAGGGTTCCTTCTTAACTATGGCGGTTCGCATGGCATGTCTCATCGCGACATAAGACACCGTGGCATACCACACACAACGCGACACCTCGGCCATACGAGTTGACCGAGGACTCCGGCAGGACCACACACGAAGGATCTCGCCCGTCCTTTTTCTTCTCCTTCTCCTCGCCACTTGCCTCCGCGAGTCCTTCCTTGTTCCCCAGAAAAATAAAAAGAGCGCAGCGTTCTTGGTGGAAGGACGCGAGAAAGAAAACCGAGACTCGCTTAAGCATCATGCCATTAACCACGCACGAAAAGAGGAGCCTTTAAAAAACACTTGGTCCCGCGATGCCGCCCTTGTTACGGAACGACACGGAAAGTCACGGAATCGTGTATTACCGGAGTCGTAATTACGGCTTTGAAATTAATAAGGGCAGTAGCCTCGATTATCGAATTGACGGTTCCGGAGAAATCGAGTGGATACTTGAAGGTCTTATTATTTCATGGCTTCTTGGAGGCATTAAGTATTTTGGGTTAATTATTTTTTTTTTTATTATTTAGTGTTGTGTAGAATATTTGCCCAAAGTCGTTGGATGAGGGAAAAATTGTGCGGGCTGTTCGCACAACCCAGAATGACAAAGGACACATGACAGAGTAGCTACTATATAAGATTCATGCGGGCTAGAGAAGAATCGTCCGACAGCACTCGAAGACCCCTGACGGGGGGTCTTCCCGCATTGTTGTTAATTGCGCATTTATAAATGTTACTGCCCGACTAGTCTATTGTTCTCTTTACATTCTAAAACTAGACATTGTCTTTTAGACCAAATCTTTAGCTACTTAAGAGCGAAAGTTAGGTGTGATTCGAAGAATGTTTCACAATAGAATTTTCTTCGTTTTCGTCGACCACCGGAGACTATTTTTACGGGTTCGGTTTTTGGAAAAGATAAGAAACGTCTGCGAACCCAAATATTTCCATTTATGATATTTATTATTTTCCGCATCCTTCACGATTTATGTTCGGTCAGTTTACGAAAAGCAGTTTGTTTACCGTTGTGTACACGCGAGGGCCGTATCGAAACGAGGTGCCGACAGTTTGCAAAAACTGGCGGATGCAATGGGCGCAATCGGGATTTCCTATCAAATGTATTTGGTCGAAATAGGGCGATTCCGGCGGTTGTGGCATCATTAATGCGCCGCGACTCGGAACGTCAGAGAACGAAAAAAAAATGGAAAAAAAATTATCCGAGCGTCCCGCGTTCGTTCCGATACACTAAGGATATATAATCGAGGGAATTAAATACAGTGTAGTGATACTGTTTTTCCGCAATGCGCGTCGTTCTTCTCATCCGCGTATTCCATTCACAATTTCGTATTAAAATTCTATCGTTAAGGGGTCACATACACTTTTATTGCACACAAAAAAGGCTTATTTTCAGGAATTTGTTTCTCAATAAATATCATAGTAAATTAATGCAGCATTTTTTCTTTACTTTATTTGTTATATATTTGAGTGTATTTATAAAAAAAATTATTATAAATTTTATAAAAAAACATAACTTTTTTATCAGTTAAGGTGTCTGCATTTTGTACTGCAGTTTAGTACGTTTTGAAAAATAAAAGTATTTTTTTGTAAAGAAATGTTACAGTTATGAATTGTTGAAAGCTTTCTCCGATTTTTAATTTTTTTTAACAAAAAAGTGAAACAAATTTTGAGGCAAAATTATACATATAACTTTATTTCACAAATTATTATAAATTGAAAAATTCTTTTCAATAATTTGTAACTTTATAGTTTACAAAGAAATGTTATCATTTCTTTACAAGAAAATATTTTTTTATTTTCAGATTAAATTGACTTATAGTGCAAAATTATAGCCATAAAAACAATAATTTTATACATATACTTAAATATATAACGAGTAAAATGTAAAAAAGCCTGCATCGATTACTACGTTAATTCCCGAAAATAGATTATTTTTGCGCTCGACATAGACGATCCGCTTAAAAATTAGCGTACAATGTGCACAATTCTAGCTTAATTTCTAATTAATTTTTGACTCATTGTCAGCGAATGCCGGAAGCGAAGAATCTTCAATTTCAGAACGACAAAAGAGACCGTTAAAAGAGTCCGTCATCCTCGGGACGACTTAGCGACGCACCGGTTGCCCAGAAGCCCGTGGAGATTCCCACGTGGGCCGGGCGTCGAAGGATGCGGGCCGAAAATATGCAAATTTATATGCGTATCCGCGCGATTCCTCATCCTGCCGGGCCGCCTTGACTGCCCGGTTTACCCACTTGCGCCCGAGGGCCCGAAGACCTATGGGAGCCTGTCACTCTTTCTCTCTCTCTCGTTCTTCTCCGCGGAGTCATTACCATACGTGACCATAAATGAAACCTGTCTTCTCCGCGTAACAATAGAACAATCTCCTCGCGCGAGACACAAAGGCGTCGCGTATGTGTCCCTACGTGCGCATACATATGCACCCTCTCTCATAGATCCTACCAACTTTTCTTCGACTCCCTCCCTTATATATATATATATATGCCCCCGTTATCCCTCTTTCTCCCCGGGAGACCCGCGAGATGTCCCGAGCCAACGGTATCCTGCGACAGGATACCGGTTCCAACGCGCGCATCCTGAAGCGGGACGTTTCGTCCTGCTTCCAGCCGCGCGCATCAGCCGCACCATTGTCTAGCCGAGATTAGGCGAATTCGAAAAATGACTCGGTCGAAGCTGGAAAGCCGTGTAACGGTCGCCGGTGGGTTCATAGGTGATCGTCTTTCTGGATTCTTTTCGAACGAACCACGGTCAACGGCCGCGCGAGGCGGAGATTTCTAGGGACTGGACCCGGGGATCTCTCTTTCTACGGAGCACGTCGGATGATTCGTTACGACGGGACTCGGCATTTTTTTAACGACTCACTCGACCAACGACCGTGTATTGCTCTCTTTAACGAGATGCGACTATGTCTGAATAGTAAAGAAACGTTAACATACGATGCCGATTGAGAATCGGTCTCTTTTCATTTTGACATATTGGATATATGAATTATTTAATATACATATATCAGCACTCTGGTTTTTGTCGAAGTAAACTTTTGCAGAAGATTCTGAAGTATTAAATGAAAATTAAATGATAATTAGTTAAACAGGTTTTCGGCGAGAGTTACGGGACAAGGAAAAAGTACGTTGGTGCAACCCCTGGTTTTTCAGATCGAGACCTTTTGATATTTTCGTATAGCAGTAAGAGGATTCCTCTGCGCGGACTCCCACACTCTGAATGAACCGCACACAGATTTTTACGCAATCTCATTGAACGCGCTGTGGATCAACAGTGATCCACAGCGGGAGCATTGTTGCCGAGGTACGATGTGCTGGATCTCGATTCCGGAACCTCTTCTCATACCTGACCTGAGATAATCCCATCCTGGTACCATGTGCGCTTTATCCCAGGGGATCTGGTACACACCGTGCCCTCCCCCTTTTGCCTCTCTCCCGCAGATTCGAAAATGCCTGGTGCTACAGGGGTCCTGTTCGAGAAGGTACCCCATCCTCGCTTTACTTTTACCTTTTATCTATCGTTTTTCCCCTCGGGCTGTCAAGCTATAGCGAATCTCGTGACAGCGACGACGTTTGTCACCCCCTATTTTTGTCACACGAAGCGGGGAAAGTTCTACGCTTTTCTTTAAATTGTTCCGAAAGATCGTGCGATTTAAAATCAATTCTTTGTTGCGGAGAAATATTGAAAAAAATTAAAAATTAAAAATATAAAAAATATCAGCAAAATACGCTTGGTGTGTCAAATAAGGTAATATTTTAAAGGAAAATTGCGAATGTCGAGCACGGATTTTGCACACTGTCACTTGCCATGTCGGCAATGCTTGTTGAATTTAATGACGTGTTATGCTCTTAACGGAGACGTTACAAAACAACTGGTAATACGAATAACATCGGAAGGTAAACGAGTATTATAATCTGCAAGTCTTTGGTTAGTTTTCGCAAAATTGTAAAGGCGATTTGTCTTTCGTAACCTTTCTCACGTCCGCAAGTTTAGGAAACTGGTTTGAAAGGTCTTCCGGTGCAAACGTTTCGTAGAATCTTGGAGAGATCGATAGCTCTCCTCGAAAATTTGATCACGATATATCGTAGATCGTTTTTGGAACATCGAACGAAAAGTAAAAAAAATGAAAAAAAAAAGCAAAACAATCTCTCTTATAGTTGGCGCGAGATGACAGCCTCGAAAACCTCGTTCAACCAGTTCCTCTTTTGAAAGAGATGTGTCTTCTTCATAACATGAAATGAATTTTGGAGGATTTTGTAGATCTGATCCGTAATCTTTTCGATTGAGGTTTTTGTAAGCTTTATCTTATATTTCTTTCATTTGCAGTCTTTTTATATAAAATCATTTTTATCATTAAAATTCTCTATAACTGATTACAAATTTTTATCTTTATGGTTTACTTTATGCTATATTACTTATAAACTATAGAGAAATAATATTTTTAGTGTATTTATATATGTATAAGAATTTGGAGTTTAATTTGAATATTAAATTTAAATTACTTAATTTTGACAGATTAAATGTCAAATTGTTAAATCCTAGCTTTTGATGTATAGATTAAAAAAACATTTATGTTACAATTATAAATTATCGTTATAATATAATATTGAAAAGAATTGAAACAAAATAAGAAAGAATATTTGTGTTGGATGAGCAATCGAAACAATGAAAACATCTGATTTAGAGAAAAACAAAAAAAGCAAAACAAAACCGCGAAAGGAATCCGAGGTAAATATGCGGTTTTTACATATCGGTGTAAAACCATCTAAATTAACGTGTAATATATATATTTCGAGCTTTAACATACAATATTAAATTTCTTTCAATCATATTAATAATGCAAAAATTTATATTAAATTATTATCACGAGGAAAGAAATTGTGAGTTTCAAAAAAAGGTGGTCAAATAAAATTTAGAAGAAGTCACATCGATTTTCGTCGGAGAGAGAATATATTTGCAAAATAATTTGTAACTCACCAATAACGAATTAGTCGGTTCTTCGGATCCTCTTTTCGCTCATCGAAATCCAAGATCTGCAAAAATCCCTCACAGGGACACAGTGTCCTCACCTCACAAGGGATGAGAAAAATCGATGATTTGATCACTATGTATCAGTGTCCGATTGCAGAGAGATCAGTTTTGCGACACAACTAATAATGAAATATTTATGTCACGTGGTAATTAATTAAACTTCCTCGATGGATATTTCGCGGTTGCAATTTTTACGCTTTTCTCGAAGACACGTGCGAGCACCGAGAGAGGTAGGAGAAAAAGACGTGAAGGTGAAACAAAACGTAAGAGGAAAAGAAGAAGAGGAGGATGAAGAAGAAGGGAAAGAGGAGAGAATGTAAAGTATAAGTCACGACGGTAAAGTCGAAAGTTTGGAATCGAACCGCTGGTTTCCAAGGATGCTCGACTCAAACTGAGAGCACGAAGAGGTCCCTCGCGAGTCCCCGGTCGGGTGTGGGTTTTCGGTTCGTTTTTTTCTTTTTTTTCCTCCCCATCCACGTTCTCTCTCTCTCTCTCTCTTTCTTTCTCTTCTTCTCTCTTACGATCGGTTCTCTCTCTCCCTACTATCCTGCACCTTAGTCTCTCTCTCTCTCTCTGTCTTGCTACACCCTGTCGGTCTCCGTTCACTTTCTCGCTCGTTCGCTCTCATCCTTCGTAGTTAATCGTCTCTCTCATTCCTTCGTCAGGGCCGATGTTTGTGGGCCCCCGGGCCCCCGAGAAGCGGTCGTCCCATCGCTTGGAGAGGGGACTCTAGCCTAACTCAACCTGGCTGAAACATCTCCCACCACGTGTTGCTCTCAACCTCTACCTCTATCCCGCGGATCCCAACGAAGGAACGAAGGTGTTTGCCGGTGGTAGATAGACGTGACAGGCCACGTGCTTTGTGTGAAGTTGCAGTATCTAAAACCAGATACTTAATGTTTAATTAATATCATGTCTGGCGCGATACAGTTAAATGCTTATCATCTAGCGATAATTACTCTTTGAATCAAAATCGATGATGAAGATATGAAATGAGTACAAGGTGAACGAGTACAAAGCATTGGAGCAGTCGTTTGGTCATAAATAGATTTCGTTTCTGGTCAAATTAAGAATATGGCACTATTTATACAAGATAGTTAAAATATTTCAAGACTGCTACAAATTTATCTCAGCAGCGAATATGAGGATATCAAAATAAATAATAGGTAATATTTTTAAAAAAATATATTAAACTCTCATATACACACTTATTTCATTCTTGGATCAAAAACGTCATTTGTGCGACACGCATGCATGTATTATTATTATACATATATACGCAACCGGTCTCTCGGCGGATGATGGGCACGGAAGGAATAAGAAGGCTGCAGACTCCCACAGGGCGACCCACACGTATACACGCAGATTCACGCATTCACATGTACATACACACACATATTCTTGAAAGAACGCCGGCTTCCCGTATACGTAAAATACAACACACATATGCACGCATCGTGCAACCAAGAAGAATCATCCTAATATACCACGAGAGGACATAAGCAGACCTGCCCCCTGCCTCGAATACGTTTCACTTGCGGTGCGTGTAATGCGCCCGCTGCTGGGCGCGTGCATTCACGATGCATTCATTCGCCGTGAGATCCGTGAGGCGAAGATTTAAGGTAGTCCGAAAGAGAGATTTGTTGCGCGGGTTAAAATTAATAAATTGCCCCCTTTGAGAATTGTTTCAACATTCGAAACGTGACGTTTTCTAAGCGTGACAAAATTTATACAAGTTTTCTTTGACCTCTTGAGAAATCTAAAATTTACGACTCGAAGCTGAAGCTTTTCCGGGGACAAACAGTTTTGACAAAGCTAAACAATAGCTCGAGTGTATAATACGGCTGCCAAAATATCAAAGGACCTACCGCAGTAAATCTGGTTGATTACGCGGGCGGTGGCATGCTGCGATTGGTCAATGAACGACCACGATCATGGTGGTCCCAATTAGGTCACTCGGGGATGACGAAAAAGAGCTCGTATTACTGTCCTTTGAGACTTGTGATGAACCAGCTGACGATCGGTGACAATCTCTCAGTCCGACAGCTAGATTTCTCGTCAGTTATGTGAACGAGTTACGGGTCGATTGCTTCTTACAAGGATCTTCCGGAGATCGCATTAAAAAAAGATAATAGGCCGTTTGTAATTAATTTTACGATTTGAATCGTAGAGGCGAAGATATTATCGGAATATAAATATGATGTTTTTTTTAAATCGGCCAACAGAGCCAAAGCACGAAAAATTAATTATTCGGAACTGTCTCTCTTTGAGATCGCTAAGTTCCATATATGAATTAATCTCGAAACTTACATATGGAGAAATAGGCGCGAAAAATATAGGTCCGAAAAGTCGCCTCAGCGACTGAATAATTTTCCGAATAATTAATTTTTCGTGCTTTGGCTCTGTTGGCCGATTTAAAAAAAAACATTATGTTTATATTCTTAATATTGAGAGCCGATAAAAATATTTCTTTCTGATATTATCGGAAATTGTCATCTAAATCGTTTCTGTGGAATTTTCCGCTGATAAAAAATTCGTTTCGGCTCTTATAGATTTGAACTTTGAAATGTTCGAACTCTTTTGATATAGTATCAATTTGACGCCGACATAAAGATGCATTCGATTAGTTATCATTGTAAATCTCGCATCGATGCTTCGTAAATCATCGAAATTTATAAATACAGGATGTGAGTTATTTATTTATTATTAGAGATATCAATTTATTATTAGCTATAAAAGATATTTTTTGCATTAAGAAAGATATATACATCATAAATCTATATATATAATCTGTGATATTTCATTAAGACTTTACAAAATCCTAATGTTTCAATCACAGATTTATTTATTTATTAATATACATATTTATGATATATTTATTATATATATATAATTTTTTGCTTATTTAAATTTATATATATATATGATTGCTCATTATATCTAATTAAATTTTCTATGATATCTAACATCCCAGATAACAAGCTGACGTCAAAATGACGACAGTTTGGCGTTAGCTTGTTATCTGGGATGTATATATTAAAGTGAATTTAATTAAATATTGAGCAATTATAAGTTTAAGTAAATAGAAACTTTAAATAGTTAACTATTTAAATAGAAATTTCAATAGGATTAATAAAATACCTTTATACAATTTAATTGAAAGGAATATCTCTTATTCGTAATTACACAGTGATTAAGCATTTGTTCACATACTTCAGACTCTGAAATTTTCCTACACTTCAATAGATACGAATTTCGATAAAACTGTACTGATACTGAACTCAAACATGACCCCCGCTATTTATACGCACATTCAAATATATCTTTACACGTTTATATCTTAATGCAAATTTTATCGATTATTATTTATCATTAATAATTTTTTTTAATTTCAATGTTACGTAAAAAGCGTACATTAAAAAATTCTCGTAAGAAATGTGTTACATGAAAAAAATATATTTCCATATATGTTCCATTCATCGTTAATGTAATGTTCATAATTATTTATACATTTTATATCAATTTTATTTCAAAAAAGTTCGGTTAATGGAACTTTCATTGAGTAGATTATACATTTTAACGTGGGAGAAAAAGAAACACGTGGGCTGTGAACTCTCCGTTGGATTTTTTTATTTAAGTACGGATATAATCAAACGCCATATTATAAAATTGAAAAAAAGCGATCAGAAACTTGATCGCTATTTATTGTTTTTTTTTTTTTCAGATACTCTTCAAAGATCGATCTTCTTTTTTAATGTTACGACGCAAAGTCTTTCCTGAAGTAATCTCAATGTACAGCAATAAGTAATCTCGTCGATATTACACGAAATTATATAGTTTGCAGATATATACGATATATTTTTTTATTTCTAACCAGTTCTTCAGAAGGAGAGAAACTATCTGTAAGAAGTCGTCTTAAGAACTTTAACGGAGCAAACCGTGTCCTGACGTGGGACAGGATGAGGCTACGGAGGCTGAGAGTTCTCTGCTGGGGGCGGCTCGAGAGATGCTATCCTTTTTTTTATCCTTCTCTCTCTCTCTCTCTTTCTTTGCTCCTCTCGGCATCTATATCTTCGTCAATCTTTTTTGTTCGTCTCATCCCTCCTTTCTTGGTGGTTCTTTCTTCTTATATGAGGTTCCTCATCTGCGCGTTCTCCTCTCTTCTCTCTTCCTTCCACTCTTCCTTCGTCATCCACTTGGGCTAGGACTCATCGTGCCTCCAGGAAACGGCTGTCCCACATACACGCGGGCGTGTGCGTCTAAAATACATGTGTGCGTGCGCTTTAATGCGTGCGATGCTGAGAAGGGGCAACAGGTGGATGCGTGCATACGCGCCTCGAATAATACGGAGGCCTAATGTATGAGTGTGTGTGTGTGTACGTATATGTGCAACGCGCCGTCCGCTTTTTTTTTTACTGCGAAAGATAAAGACCGGCTACTTTATCTTAATTATTGTTACTCACGCGGGTCCTCTAATCTGCGTGTCGTTAATTCGCCGCGTCGTAAGTCGGGATCCGCAAGTATCGATATATCGATACTCGCACATCGTGCGAATAATGTACACAAATGGGAAGGGAAAAATATTCTCGTTTGTTATTACACGGAATCTCTCTGTCTTTCTCTCCTCTTTTCTTTTCCCTCGGACACTTTTCCCGAGATCCGTATATGCGTGAGGGATGATGAATATACGCGTTCGCGCACAGACCCTATAGGCACTTATCCTTTCCGAGATTCTATTCAAGGAGACCGATCCTGAATAGGGGATCCCAAGGGCACCTACGTAATCCCGCCCGCCATTGTGAGGACCAACCAGTTTTCTTCCCGAGGCTCTTTTTCACGCTCTTTCCACCGAGCTGGCACAAACTGCGAATGGGGAAAGAAAGAGAAGGCAAGCCCACGTGGAACACATCGAGCGCATGTGCACTCAAATACGCGACCATTATTGTACGGATTGTACGGATGGTTATAGCTTCCCTTTTCGACTTTTCTCTTTATTTGTTCGCGATTTTCTTTCCAATTTTCAATTTGTACTTTTATCTCTCTCTCCCTCTCGTAGGGGATACACGCGAGAAAGGAATAAAGAACAGCTGTTTTTGAAGAATAAATTTAAGAGAGAGAAATTGCTTCGCTTATTTAATGGAACGAGTCGAGGAAAGATATTTGTACTTTCAAGCGTTTCCTCGTGGAATCTAAATTTATTTGTGACCGAACGTTTAACTCTAATTTGCCAATATCGCTATCGTCAAAAAAGAAAAAAAAACGGTGATAACCTGAGATTCCGGAGTCACCGTTGCGCGATAATTCGACTATGCTCCGGTTTCTTAATCGACTTCATCCGCGATATCTTGCTTTTTTCGAGCAGTCTTTACGATATTCACTATTACTGTTAAGCAATTATTATTATTACTATTAATCTTGTTAAATAAGCGTTAAATAATTCTGTCCTCAGATACATTTCCAATAAATTCTATTGCACAAGTGATCACAGATTGCACTAAAGGAGAAGATATTAAAATATTTAAAAAAGGAAACTGTTGTTTTTCCCATTTATAAATAAAATAAGATAAAATAAATAAATAAATAAATATTATTTTATTTATTAATATATTATATTCATATATTATATTTATATAATATTATATTTATTAATATAAATAAATAAATATTATTTTATTTATTTATTTATATATTTATTTATTTATTCATTTTCTATATTCCATAATTAATGCGCGTCAGAGATACCCCTTGCAAAATCGTTTTTACTTCAAAGTAGAGTTAACGGCCTGGACTTTAATCCGAGGGAGGATAATTGAACGTCAAAACAACACCTTTGAGAATATCTGCGGATACTTTGAACCGCGTTCGGCAATATCAAAGGGTCCTCTCCCAAAATCCCGGGCCCTTTACGAGTCATGCTGAAGACGGGAGCCATCGTAGATCGTATCTCGCACGGGTCCTTCTCTCCTTATCTTCCCCTTTCCTTCCTATTTATCTCGGTAGCTCTTCTCTCCCGTCCATTCGTCATTCTCTTTCTACACTCTTCATTTCGTTTGACCGCATTTATCTCGTTCGACATCACGGACGGATTCGTTTCGTTCTTAGATCAAGGACCCTTCGATTTCGAAAGAGTCCTTTCACCCATTATTACGGAGACTCCGAGCCCAAAAAGTTCACGCAGCTCATCGTTTTGTCTTAAAATGGAAATAAATTGGTCGAAAAAATATTATCTATCTCTTACCTCCCGCAAATATCGTACATTTGCGATACGATAAATCGTACACATTCACGTCAAGAAAGTTTAAACAAACAGAAACATTTTTATTTATCGACGCTTACAAGTGGATGCAAATTAATGCATTAATTTACTTATCTAATTTATCTTGCGATGACGTTTCAGAGATAAGAAATGTAGAAACTTTTTTAGCAATTGAAAAGTGTACAAACAAAGATAACCTGTTACGTGCAGATTTTATCTCGATACTGTTGCAGAACGATATTGTTGCAGAACATACACTTTACGAGCGTGAAATATTTAATATCTTAAAATTCTTTTTTTTGCTGTCACAATTAATAACATATTATCGGATATGCTCATTATTTTGTACACGCAATTTAAAATGGCATAAGTGATCAGTTTTGTGTATGTATAATTGTATAATATTCGTTAATAAATAGTCACACAAGAGAGGCGAATAATATAAGAGAGTGAAGAGATATTCGCGATCAAAGCGCAACAATTCGAAGTGCACTCGAATAAATGGATGCGCAATTCGAGTGGAAGTTGAACTGCGGACTTCAGTGTTCATCATTGCATCATTATTGTGCGTAGACTTATTTGCATATAGATCTCTGTGGAAATTAATTGCATAATATTCAATTGGATGAAAGTCCCTTGCATAAGTGAGCGTGACAAGTCCGTCGATTTCACCAAAGTTTGATACAAAGATAAATGTTGTGATGTTTTTTTCCTCACGCATAATTTTCACGCAAATTCCACGCATGAATTAATGAAGAAAATTTGTTAGTCTTTAAAAATATTATACTGCAATTTTGTTTTAATTTTCCGGTCGATTCATTTGAGGGAAGAATGCCAGAAATTTGTCACGTTTACAAACGAATCGCGAATACTATTATAATACGGTTCTTAAATGCGAAATATAAGTCTTAATTAGTATGATAATAATTTTATTTATTTAAGATATTTAAAAGATAATTAGTTGCCCAAAATACTGGCATTATATCTCTTGATTGATAAAAGGCGAACGTGACAAATATTCACGGAATAGTCAGATAAATTGTATATAATCTCGCGAATATTTATTGCAATTATATGATGCAACAATGTGATATTTTATCTTTAAACAACGCAAGTAGAAAATTGTCTTTATCATTTTTAATTTAGATTCCCATGAGCGATATTTATGTTATCATTCGTCAGAAATTGTCGCCTCTGTCTGATCGCTATTATTAATATTACTTTTCATATACGGACAAATTACAAGGAGCAAAGTGCAACGTCAGATCTTTTATTATTGTCGATCGATCGGCCGAGATACGAGATAAAACGGACTCTCGATTCGCCGATACATATCGCTTATTCTGTCTTTCGAAAGAAAGACCGCATGATTCAGTGATTATCCGTTGCTGATTGGATTCTTAAGGGACACTCAAAATTTTTGCCCCCCTTTGGCGAGACGCTCCATTAACGGCATGCAAATTGCTTATTCCGATAAGCTCGCTCATTATGAGCCTTTTACAGTTGTAATGATGCACAACACTGAACTTGCAATTGTCGGGATCTTGTGATCGTCGTTGACCATTTACCGTGATTACAATAATAATCATCAATTTGTGCGTAATTATTTTAAATATTAATATTAACACTAAAAAATATTAATTTACATATTATAATTAATATTAATATATTATTAAATATTATAATTAATATTAATATATTATTAAATATTATAATTAATATTAATATATTATTAAATAATATAAATAATATAAATTTAAATGTTATTATTAAATATTTGATTCTTAGAGCGTAATATTGGCAATTAGTTGGCGATTAAAATTTTTGAAGCGAAACGCAGAACGCAAGCTTGCATCCCTCGCTTTCCCATTACATCGTTACCGTTGTAAGGTCACTGGGGAATTCGACAAATTTAACGGTTGAAAACGGGCGTGACAAGTGCGTGCACTGCTGCATGGGAAGGGTGTCTCGCGAGGTTTCTTTTCGTTCATATATACGTCGCAAGGTGTCTGTCTGGCATCAGTGGTGGTGGTGGTGGCGGCGGTTCCTTCGCGGCCATCGAATTAATAGACCATCTGCTCTTCCCTGCCTTCTTTAAGGAAGTCAATGTTTAGGAAGTCCATGGGAAGCGGCGACAACGGAAAGACCCATAAAGCGAGAACCAGGAGAGGACATGGGAACGGACCCTCGCAAGGAAGTCGATAGGTCCTACGATGCACGTCCCCCTTTACTTTCTGTCCGCAAAGTGGACGCGGAGGCGTGAGTCCTTATCGTCGATGTACTCGAACGATCGCGTGATTAAGAATTGCGTAACAATGATAGAAACGAACAAGAAACGCCCTGCGTATATCTTGGGAGAATATATTCAAATTTTTTTGAATTTTTTCTGTGAAAACAATTTTTACAAACTAATGTTCAACTTATAATGTAGAACTTTATTAATTTAAATTCGATATAATGCTTTTGGTGTATCCTGTTTTTTTTTTTAAATAAATTTTTCTTTTTATGAAATATGATCTAATTTGTAAGAAAGGCAGCGATCTAATATAATCAAAACAAATGCAAAAACGTCGAAAGTGTATGCACAATTGTGACGAAGAGAATACACAGACTGGCGAGCTTGTTTGTGTTTTCTGATCTCACGGTTTTTTCATCCAGCACTCAATATGGGAAAGAATGTCGTCGATCGAGTATGTATAGCGATGATGGACGCAGGAATATTTTTCGTTGGGGCGAGAAATTAATCATAAATTTCTGCGACATTTATACGGAAAAAAATATTAGCTGTACCGCATAGTTTTTTTAAGTATCCTCACATTACACCTGTTTAGTTATTATGTTTAAAATTTAGCTATGATAATTAATATTTTTTCGTACATCATAGTCGCATCGAGGGAATTTCCTCTTTTTTAGTCAGAGATTAGTTAATGGTTTCATTGAGAAAAGATTAAGATAATTAGTTGTGTCTCTCTTGTATGAAACGCGTATAATAACTCTTGTATAATAAAGCGATCTATTTTAATTTATTCAAGTGTTACGTTGCAGATTTACGAAATATTTACGAAACGTGGCTTCTGATCTATTTTTAAATCCGAGTATAATAAAAGCAGTGTTAATTGACTTTTATATACCAGTGTGAACTGATTTGTTGACCGCATATCTTCTGTTACAATATATATTACAACCGCGAAAATATTCATTATGAATATTCATTTTTTGTTATCGTTGTACCAAGACGTCGCATTTTCGATAAATTAAAACCTATCAAGAAAGTTGATGTTCTCCAGTCCAGTTTACATTTCTCGTGATTATAAGACTCATGTTTATATAATAAAAGTCGACCTATATAAATCGACTTATCGTCTCAAATAATACGAGGTGATAAGATATTGACACTATAGTTTTGCTCGGGGTTATTATTAAAGATACAAGTATTCTCGGCCATAGTTGATAGTAATTTGCGGATGAAGTCTACTGAAAAAAATTTAAACATGCAAAAGAATTCATATCTCGCGGTGAACGAAAGGCATCATCTTTTTTCTTCTTCTTTTTTTTTCGATCTATCAGCGACGCGGCGAGACCATGTTGCCGGCAGAACAAGATTAATAAATCCGAAGGGCTGCCGCTCGCCTGGTAACAATAACGAAACACCTTTTATGCACGCGTGGATTCCACCTTTTCCTCCTCCACGACCCGCCACCACAACCGCCACCTTCCTCCTCGCTCCATCCACGTGAGCTTCTTCACATTCACCTGCTGCTATTCGAAGATCAGCTGCCCTAACCGCCACCTTGGCAGCACCTTGCCCACCTCACTGTCCTTGTCTCAACTCCACCGCCGCAGACGGACTCTCTTCCTTCGAATCTTCTTATCCTTCTTCTGCCATATCCTCCGATTCTCCTTCTCTTCGTTCTTTATCGCGAGGCCGTCTTCCCTCTCATCTGCTTCTACTCTTCGTCTTCGCGGCCTTTATCTCGCCAGCGCTTGGGCTCCTTCTTCTTCTTCTTCTTCTACTTCGTGGCTGTCTCCTCGGGGCAACCGCATGCTTGCGCACACACGCTCAGGATTTTTTCGAAAAAATCCAGCTGCGCCGATCTTTTATGGGGGTCCATTCGCTCGCTTACTCCCGGAGCGCCGAGACACGCAGCTTGCGCACTTGTGACACGCATATTCCATTTCCGAGAGACGAGTGTGCGTGTACTCGGTGGGGCTGGCCTTGGCTTGTAATTAATCACTTTAGAGTATGCATCTACCCTAGGTATACGTGTATAACGAGGTTTTATTATATTGTATTTACGTAGCGTAATCGGCCGCTCGATTACCGTCAATTTATCACCCCGTCTCCGCAACAGGTGGTTATATATTCCGAACAACCGACATTATGGTACATACCCACTGAATTTTCCCATTCATTCACGCTTTTTATGTTTGTTTTATGCCTCTCGTGCTGCAATTCCTTGGCGTCGCGAGTGGACACTGCGTTATCGGGAGAAAGTACCAGTGTCAATTCGCGAATATTAGCGCTTCGTTTTTTTTTCTCTCTCAATGGATATCGGGCGCAAATTGCGTTACGTAATGTCAACGCGTCAGGCGGACGAGAAAATATTTTGACAAAATTTATATTCGTTATGCAGCAGGTGAGGCGAGAACCGATGATCTTCGGGCCTCCAAGTTTCAGAGGGGATTATTATTCATCTGCGCGCCTCTTATATGCGCGCGCGCAAATGTGCGTGTTTCGCGTAATTTAGATAATATTACGCGCGGGATACACATTACTTTCTTTCAGGCCGTAAATTTACTTTGTAACACACGCGCCCGATAAAGGGCGACTTCGCGTCCGACTCGCTTCATATAACCATCATTAATCCCGTTTAAAATAGTCTCTCCCAAATCATTTGACATATGCTCGTGAATATTTATTAGCCATAGCAATTTCATTAAATCAGAATTTATCAGATTTGAGCTTGATGAAATTCTCGCTTATTAAAGCAGCATAAGTATCGCATAATGTCATTTACACGGGAGAAAAATATTTAAATTTTAGTTCTCTCTATGATAATTCATATTTTTAGCTATAATTTAACGGAGAAATTCCTTATTAAGTATAGCTAAAATTTAGGCGTAGTAATTAAATTTCAGGTATAATAAAATTTAATTGAGGCAGCTAATATCTTTTTCCCTATACCCATCAATTTTTTAAAATTAAATATCAATATTTTTTAATGAAACAAAGTAAAAATAAAAATACAATTTTTGAAAATCGATTCGAGATATTTAATGTGTCACGCATCTTTAAAATGCGCTTATCCTTATTCTCGATATTTAAAGCCTCCGTTCGTGGAATGCACGCAAGAAATCCAGTTTGGCATTCCTCGGTCGCTTCGATGGACACGCCAAGTCAAGTAGAACGAATCCCGACGTGGCGTCAGGTCGCTTAATGAAATTCAAACAGGGTCCTGCGGAGCGTATCGGTTACGTTTCCACCCCCAACGTCTTGCTCGGTGTCTCGGAAAAAGGGTTGGCGCCCCATTTCTTTCCCACGCGTCAGTGAGAATCTCGATTACGTGCACGGACCACAAGCGGCATTAGTTTAGGATCGAGAAGACCCTCGTGAATTTATGAGACCAAACAGCTCGTCAGAATACGAGTAACGCGAACAGAAATCAGTTGGTATCAGTATATCGAGTCTTCTTGAACAAGATAGGTTGTCGAATTTTTTTCTCACTTTATTTCTTATATTCCATTTGCAACTAATTACATTATCACTTTTATCCTTAACTGCAGTTTTGTACTAAAACAGACAGATCTAGGTCTTGATTGAAAATTCAGAGAGAGCTGAAGATATATCGATAACCATTAGAATCATTAGGCAAGCGGGCGCATTTGGCGCAACCATTGCCGATCGATCTTTTCTTTCCGGCCGTCGAGGAAGAGCCTCCACTTCTGTTTCCGTCCGCGTAAAAGAAGAAGAAGAAGAAGAAGAAGAAGAGGTAGAAGAAGAGAAAAAAAAAAGAGTAATCCACCACTGTGGGAGATCGCGTACGCAGGGTGCAGAGAGCCGGCCGTCGTGAGTAGTCGTGAGAGGAAGCCTGCGAGCGAGAAGGACGAGGAGAATCACCTGCGGTGCACCTGCTGTGCAGGGGGCTCCTCCGGTCCCGTATTAAAAGTGTATCAGGCGCTCTCTTTCCCCTTTCCTTCTCCCGCGTTCTCATCGTTGCTCCACCGCGTCCTCCTCCGCCTCTATATATACGTATACAATGTATACACTCCTCCACACGCCACACGGAATGCCTGATGGCCCTTTGCACGATAATTGCCCTTCAACCGTCGTCTCTCGTCTCTTTCGCCTTTGGTGGAAACGATTCGGCTGCGAAACGCGCGCTTTTGTGTCTTGTTGCAAATTGTCAGCCGTTAGCGACCGTCCCGAAGACATTTTTCAGCCATCAAATATACATAATTATGTGCATTCTAATTTTAATATGCAGATAAAAGTATATAATAGTATATTGTGTATCAAGTGCGGAAAGTTGACAATTGGTCACTAGTGCGGGGGATGGACGCACGAGCCGAAGGCGAGACGAGTGAACAATTGTCAACTTTCCGCACTTGATACACATACTATTTTGTATTGCAAGTGCAGGCAAAGTGGCTGTTTCGGCGCGTTTTCTGTGCGCGAGGCGGCCGATCGCACGCCGCCATCTTGCCGCGGCACGGTGGGGGAATAGCCGGTTTCAATACATTTCCTACGGCTTGAGCCGTATACAATGACTTTTAACGCGGCTCAGCCGTAAATAATGGCTTTGAAACCGGCTTATTCACTCACCGCGTCGCCGCTAGATGGCGGCGGGGGAAATCGGCCGCTTTCGGCACAGAAAACCTACACCGAAAGTGCCACATTGCCTGCACGTATAATACAAAATTAATAAAGTAGCAAATTCATATAAAAAGTGAAGAAGTAATTGTTACATAAATATCGATGACATATCTTGTGTAATATAATGTCAATGTTTCTTTCTAAAACAAATTAAATCCTGAGAAAAAATCCTGCAGCTGTAAACAGAGTGCAAGGAATTATTGTAAAAACGCGGAGCATCACTCGAAGCATTAAGAACTTTCAATGGGCATATAATGTGGAAGTGTGTAGGTCTAAGTGACGCGTGCTTCTTTGATCACCCTTTTCTTCGTTCACTTCAATATGTTGCCGCTGCGAGATGGCCATTGGCTCGTTTGAAAATTGCCTTCGCAACCGACATTGCCTGAGCGCGTGCTGGATCAGGCTGTGGAGGAGGCTAATAGCGTATGATTGCCATGCTTTTGCCTGCTGAAAGAAACAATTTCGCTGCATCGTCTTTTTGAATGACTTTGACGGCAGAACATTCTCGTTTGAGAACGTCCTTCACAAAAGCGTGATGGAGTTTACGCAGAATACGCCGATTGAAATTTGCGCACGAAAGAATGTTTCTGAGGAAGAAAGATTCTCTCCCTTAATGTGAAAAAAAAAAATTTTTTTTGTAAAAAGTTAACACTTTGAATGTATAAAACTTTTGAAACGTGTTCCTTTTTAGATATATACTAGTACTTTTTTATTTATTTCTTAATCCATTTCTAATGGCTTTGGATGGTTTCTATACTGTGCTTTGTATAAAGTTAGAATTATAAATAGCAATAAAGTTTCAAATAAATAATTAAATAAGTCGAATAAATTGAATAAAAGAAATCAAATGAATTTAATTTAAAATTAAAAATTGATAACTGAAAATTGACAATTGACGTTACTAAATATACGTTAATTAATCTAATGCTTAAAATTAGAAAGACTTAAGATTAAACATGTGCATACGTCAGAAGTTTGATGATTACTTCTCGATTCGATTCCCATCCGCAGCTTTATTTTCTAGCGCTCCGGCATATTTCTTCTTTCTTGTTCCCTTATTACTTCCTGTTACTACTCCTCGTCTCCTAAGGAGATCGCATCAATTTGCTTTTCCTTCTAACGGTCTCGAAGACGTTCCCAGCGCAGTCGCACTCGTTCGCGACGGACAGCAGGAGTAGCAACCAACGGCCAACAGGTGTATAGCAGGTGCACACCTTGAGGAGCTCGCTGCGGATAGCTAAAAAGTTTCACGTCTACCTGAAGGTCCCATGCGAGAAGCCGGCGCGACTTTCAACCGTCGTTTTCGGCGGAGCGCCACCACCCTCCGGCGTTCCCACCCCACTGGAAGGTGTTGCACTTACGAAACAACGATGCACGATGCACGCATGCACGACCGATTCTTCAGGCAAATCGACTCGACCTCTCGATCTTCAGCAGAAGAGACGTTATTGGAAAAATTTCTTTTTCAATCATATATGGATAACGTGACACATACAGGGTGTCCGGCAACTAACGGACCAATGATTAAGAGCGGATTCTCTGGCCAATTTGGAGACGATTTTTCCTTAGCAAAAATATTGAGAAGTCAATAATTTTCGAGTTATAAGCGATTGAAAAAAATGAGTTTTTTGAAAACTAAACGTTTTGGAGTTAAAAGTCCAACATAATTACATTCTTCAGTTAATTTTAGGTAGAGTTTACTATAATAAAATTTTAATTTGAGGTTTAGTTATAAAGATACATAATGACAAATATTGGAAAGTTGTAAAAAATGATGACTTTTTTCGACATTTTTGCTGAGGAAAAATCGTTCCCAACTTAACCAAAGAATCCACTTGTAATCGTTGGTCCGTTAGTTACCGGACACCCTGTATACTATAAAGTTCGACTTCGGTTAAATTAAAATTAAAATTAACTAAAAAGCTAGCTAATAAGTTCTCTCGAAATATAAAAGAATATTAAGAAGCTGTAATAAAATTGAAAAATTACATTAAAATAAATCGATTGTCTCACGAAGAAGGAATACACGGGAAAGAAAAATAGTTAACAAGCCTGAGGTGATAAACGAGGAGACAGTGATGAAAATATATATGAGAATCAATAAGAGAAAAAAAAATTAAAAAGAATGCACATAAGAAGAAGAAAAAGAAGAAGAAGAAGAAGTAGAAGGAGAAGTTGAATGAGATCACGAGTAGAAGAGTGTTACAATGCAATGAAGGCGATCCAAGGAAACAAGAAAAATGAATAAAAAAAAGTTGAAGCGAGTAAGAGATGCGGAACAAGAACGTAAAGGGCGAAAAAAAAGAGGAAGAAAAAGAAGACAATGAAGTAGAAGAAGAAGACAATGAAGTAGAAGAAGAGGAAGAAGAAGAGAATGGAAACGAGCGGGAACAATACGAGAGGAAGCACCTGCGTCTTATTATCGATCATCTATCGATCCGTTCCCTCTATATTCCTGTGTCTACCCTTCGGAATCACTATTCGGCGGTATATGGTATATTCTCGACCGTTAAAAACCCACCCTGTCGTGGTGGAACCGTCAGGTGCTTCTTCCTGGACGGCAAGTGCAGGCGGCACAAGTGCCTTTTCGATTTAATGACACGTTGTTACACGCGAGCATGGACAGGCACGTATACACTCATACACGCGAACACCTTTTATCTTCCTTGAGGTCCTTCCGTTGCCATCAGGCCACACGTGGCACTTCTAAGTTCCCTTGAAGAAAAAACGAACGAATAAGTTTTATAATTCCACCTCGCGAAAAAGTTGTATGTCTCGATCAGTTTCTCCATATTTTATCGGCCTCTGCTACCTGTAAATCATAGATAGCTAAAAGTCACGAGATAAGAGATTATCGAGATCTCGTCGAGAGACAGAAAAAACACGATAGAGACTGTTTCATATATATTTCGAAACGGAGAGTTGTGTTTGCACATTTTTTTACTTATCGAAATTCAATTGAGTTAATGATCGCACCTGTAGGTACCTTTCTCTCTCTCTTTGCCGCCGGAATACAGTCGACATTCTGGCAGCTGTGGCGTACATAAGGGACCAACCGACGTATATCTCTCCTACCGTGCTGGTGCTGGTACGTACAGGTGCGAAATGCACGATCACACGAGACACCCGCTCCTCCACCTTTTTCTCTTCCTCTTCTTGCGCAAGCTTCTGCCTTTGTCGCGTTTTCTTTTTTTTTTTTTTTATGTCCGCTCCTTAGCGACACGAGCGCAGATTCTATAATTATTCCGATTGCTACCTATACACATGCATAGATAATTCGGAGTGGCAACGATAGAGAACTTCGTGTTTCCTACGGAAATGATAATTCGGCGATGCTAACGAGACGATTTTTTGCCCGACGTCGCAGAGCTATACAAATTCGTTCGCTATGATTAGACAATTATTATATAGAGGCGAACGCTTAGAGGAGCCTTTAAATCGTCCGGTGTCGCACAACGGTCCGGTGTAGGCTAACTTAACACTTTCAGCCATCTGCTTCTGTATCGGGCATATGTTATAAGGATAATATCGAAAATGATCCGAAACACAGGTACGAGAGGGAGAGATAGAAAAGGGAGAAAGAGAAGAGAGAGAGAGAGAGAAAGAGAGCAAACTGGGTCCTCTAAAACCTCCAGGCACTCGCTACCCGGCTGTCGGCGGTCACCTGTTGATTTCCTACGAAATCAAAATAATATCACGATCACCACATTTCCTCGACGTTCCCCTTTCTCTATCTATCTCTCTCGATTGTGTTTTTCCGAGGAAATATAAATATCGCGGCAGCGGAAGTCGCGATCGCAAGATATAGAGTCTCTCATGTCTTCGTCATTATCATATTGATGGAAAGCTGTTTCCTGTTTTTCTTCTCGTAGACGTCGTTTTGGCTTCACTCGCGATATATTTTTATTTAGTACGTAGAATATTTATCGATAATATTAATCTTTTTTGAAATTATTATGAGGGAATTATAATGAAGTAATTTATATTATAATTTTAAATTATAAATAATTTATATATTATAAATTAATATATTTTCTCGAAAAGAGAATTATATAGATAATTACGGGTGATGAATTTTTGTCGAAATACTAATTTTTCAATTCTCGCATCCTTGATCTAAAAATAAGAAATATGTTTCAGAGTTAATGCCTATCCCTTTTTGTTCCCATGGTATAATTTTAGTCGTGATATTTCGTCTCTCTGAACGTTGAAAGCCCTGATTTCCGCAGCAATCTCGCGTAATCGCATTCCATTGTAAATACTAGCGGAACCCCCGCGTGACGGACCGCAACGCGGGGGTGCAAAGGGGGTGGAAAGGGGGAAGGAAGGAGTAGCGCGATAGGACACTCTCAGGCAGATCCTGATTTATGAACGAAATCTCGAGTAAACGCTCGTTTCCGCGCTCTGCTGGGCGTGAAATGGCTTTGGGCGAGTTCTCGCTGTAACTAAATATAAGGGGCATCCGCGAGCCGACTATGCGAGCAGTTCCGGTCCCCGTGGACCGGAAGTACCGGCTCATACCGCTCGATGACGTTCATAATTTTGCCAGGCAATTTTGCCATTTTTTTCTCAAATATTAACACCACAAATTATATATTTCTCTAATTACACTGAAAACACTTTAAAAAGTAATTTTAAAAGTACATGGTTAGAAATTAAAAGATACGCACGAAATGTTCTTCCTAATTTCTCTGTCTTTTAAATTATTCATGATTTTATTAATAATTAAAAAATTGCACTATCAATTGATATATCAATTTTCCCATAAAGTTATGTGAGAATTACTGTGGGAAGAGTAATATAATTATTGTGAAAAATTATATCCCTCTCTTTTAATGGTCGCATTAATACAATTCGCTGAATTTTTATTGATAATATATATAATATTTATGCCTGTGTTATATAACATAATTTTTGTGACAAATATAAAGGATCATGATTTTATTAATAATTAAAAAATGGCACTATCAATTGATATATCAATTTTCCCATAAAGTTATGTGAGAATTACTGTGGGAAGAGTAATATAATTATTGTGAAAAATTATATCTCTCTCTCTTTTAATGGACGCATTAATACAATTTGCTGAATTTTTATTGATAATATATATAATATTTATGCCTGCGTTATATAACATAATTTTTGTGACAAATATAAGGGATCATGATTTTATTAATAATTAAAAAATGGCACTATCAATTGATATATCAATTTTCCCATAAAGTTATGTGAGAATTACTGTGGGAAGAGTAATATAATTATTGTGAAAAATTATATCTCTCTCTCTTTTAATGGTTGCATTAATACAATTCGCTGAATTTTTATTGATAATATATATAATATTTATGCCTGCGTTATATAACATAATTTTTGTGACAAATATAAGGGATCATGATTTTATTAATAATTAAAAAATGGCACTATCAATTGATATATCAATTTTCCCATAAAGTTATGTGAGAATTACTGTGGAAAGAGTAATATAATTATTGTGAAAAATTATATCCCTCTCTCTTTTAATGGTTGCATTAATACAATTCGCTGAATTTTTATTGATAATATATATAATATTTATGCCTGCGTTATATAACATAATTTTTGTAACAAATATAAGGGATCATGATTTTATTAATAATTAAAAATGGCACTATCAATTGATATATCAATTTTCCCATAAAGTTATGTGAGAATTACTGTGGGAAGAGTAATATAATTATTGTGAAAAATTATATCCTTCTCTTTTAATGGTCGCATTAATACAATTCGCTGAATTTTTATTGATAATATATATAATATTTATGCCTGCGTTATATAACATAATTTTTGTGACAAATATAAGGGATCATGATTTTATTAATAATTAAAAAATGGCACTATCAATTGATATATCAATTTTCCCATAAAGTTATGTGAGAATTACTGTGGGAAGAGTAATATAATTATTGTGAAAAATTATATCTCTCTCTCTTTTAATGGTTGCATTAATACAATTCGCTGAATTTTTATTGATAATATATATAATATTTATGCCTGCGTTATATAACATAATTTTTGTGACAAATATAAGGGATTGCATATTCGAATTTTGGCTCGGCGATGGAACCGGAAGCTCGTTTCCCTTCCCCTTCCCCCCTCAATCAACGACATTCACATTCTCTCGGAGCCCTGGGCGCGGCCGATGACTCCAAAAACATCGGAATTAAAGGTTCACGCCGACTTTCCACTTGGAAACAAAAATCCGAAATTACGATCGTGCGTGTTATTCCGAAAACAGGTGAAACCTCTAATGGTTTCCTGCCATTTCACTTTCGGTTAGGTAGCGCATTCTTTCTCCTGAATAGAGAGAAAATAGTAAATTCAATCTACCATTTCGTTTTCGGACTCTAGAGAAATTTAAAATAAATTTACACTTGAGGATATTTAGAGACTCTGTTTCTTATCAGATACAATTATATTAAGTTTTTTAAAATAATATTTTATAAATTTTTAATGATCTTTTTTTTAATTTAGATAATTTTTATTGAAACCTGAAAAATGAATTTCTAAAACTGACATTCAAGAAAATTGAAAAAGAATTGAAAACAAAAATACACATAATAAAATTTATAATAAAAAATACTTTCGCACTTCAAAAAATCTTAAGTGGATTTAGCACGTAAATAAACAACGCGATTACAAATTATTCCAACAAGTAAATTAAATAAATTTATATTACCTTTATTAAATATAACATTTAATCATTGAAAAATAGAGATATCAATTTAGAAGAGATCTATCTCGGCTTTGAGATTTCTTCTTCATACAATATCGTGCTTGAAAATTAAGTTAGAAATTTATACTGCACTAATTAGTTAATTAATAATTTTTTATTAAAATGGTAATTATTTTATCGGCGCGTTTTACCTTTCTTCTCCCCGTACGACTGTTTTCAACATCGTACTCGTCTACGCTTACGTAAAGATATCAACGAACTATTTACGAAGGCGAGAGGTCGAAGATCGCCTTATAAATTAAGCTTTTCTTGCAGTCGCCGCCGCAGACGAAAAGTCTTTTATTCATTCGATAGGAGTTCCCCTTCTGTCTTCGATTTAACGAAAACGTTGGGAGGGAGAGAGCGAGAAGAACGAGACGACTCAAGACAGAAAGAAGATCGAGGGGTTCCAGCGAAAGAAAGACAGAATGAGAGAGAATGAGAAAAAGATAGAGAAGGAAACCATCTTATCTTCCTCCTCATGATTTTTGCTAATTAACCTCGCCGCAGGCATAGCTCGATTTTTGTTGCACAAGAAAAGATTAGCTCGTTGCTCCCGAAAGATACTGCGTTCCTCATCGTGATAAAATGCTCGTATCCTTTTTTCCCTTATCTAACGGGATCAGCATCTTATCGATTATTTATTTATTGCGATTAATTTGTTGAATCATCAATAAATAAATATCTATATATATATATACATATCGATATATCATATAACGATCTGCGGATCGTTTCTTCAGGATTGTCGAAAGTTACATCTCTGACTTACGCTGTTCCTCGTCTCGGCGGGAGTTGCACATGCCATGTGTTTACAATTCGGATTTATCATTCTCGTCGATATCGGACGTAGACAGTCGTCGGGTCAGCTCCTCTCGGCTTCTCTTCCGCGGCCGAAGGGAAGAGAGTGCGATGAAGTATCATTGCGATGTCGGCGACATCGAACACACGCAGCTGTGCGAATGAAAATTAATGGCGTATCTGCTCGTACGACTTATTTATCCAATAATGGTGCGCGACACCGATAATTAGCGGATAATGCAATATAGGTACCGACGAAGAAGAAAGAGGTCGATGCGTTAATAAATAACGTGATAAATCGATAAAAGAGAGTTCCTTACATAAACGACGAATTGGTCGAATAAAATAATGATTAAACATTATTAATAATTATTGATATTGTTTCCGAGAAAGTGAGTTTTACAAACGAGCTCTTTGTCAAAGAATATTATTAAGACGATTTCATATACCATATATCGCTGTGAAAAATTATACCGATCGCTATAGCCTGGAGTGCGATGCTCGCCACGAATAAATTCAATTTTATTATAGAGATTTATTTGTATGCGTATATACGGCACTTGTGGGAGAAATATAAGACTTATAAATGCTCCCTCGTTTGATAAAGATATAAATCAAATCTTATCGATGCTGCTATATTTAGATCTCATTGTCATTGTATATTGTATTGTAGCTCGTAATCGGGTCGCTCTTCCTTCCGCGATCATCTTCCTTCGATTAGCGGACACGTCAGGTGTGTCGGCCGGATCCAATCAATGCGGTTTCTAGTATCGGGATTTAATGATCGGTATAATTGACGTCACGGTGCACGGCACGGGTGTCTAAGTGGTCGGAACGACGGTGGGGTGGGTTTTATCGCGGCAGGAAAGAGGCGAGGGTGATTTTTCGCCGGGAATTTCTCTCTTCGCGGTTCAAAGGTTCGGCTCGATAACACTCTCAGCTGACATCTTTAGTTAATGAGATAACAATGTGTCTCGTTTATTTATATTCGAAATCGGGCGCGTGTCTTGGCGCTCGTGTACATGCACTTTCGCGTGCTATCGTACTTTCATTTCTTATAGAAAAGAAGAAAATGAAGAGAACTCAACGCCACTCGATACAGACATGATCGATATATATATTTATAGTCGTGTTTTATATAATACGAGTGCTAATGGTGTTTAGAATGAAAGCTCAACGAGATGTGCACGCTGCGCTTTTTTCTCTTTAATTTATCATCCATTTTTAAAGAGGCGAATCACGCACAATAGAGCTCTCTGTTTTAAATAATTTATCACAGATAAATAATTATTACAGATAATTTACACTATCTTCTGTATATTTGTATGATTCATTTTTTGTTAAATTTTTTACACATACTTCATTAATTATATATATATATATATATATATATATTTATATGGAAAATTTTAACTAAATAATTTATAAATGTGTGAAGAAATATTTTTATATTTTTCATATATTTAAAAAAATGCATATTATAAACTTTATTATAAAATAATGATTTAAATTCGAGATTCGCGTAAATATACATATTATATATTGCGCTTAAAGGCTTTTTTAAATGATCTATGTATAGTTCAAAGCAAAATTCTATTTAAAAAATTTTTTAAAAAAGATAAAATTGAACGCCAAGTACATAAAAAAGAATTTAAAAATTTGTATATGCTACAAATATAAGTTTAAAAAATAAAAAAATTATTAATAAGAACATTAAAAAAATTAATTATACAAAAATACAGATTAGATCAACGCAATTATTAAGTATACATTAAAATATGTGAAAATAAAATTATAAAAAAAATTCTGTCTTGAATTTTATCGTGAATTAAATTGTCTAAAGAAGGCTTCTACAGAAATATATTTGAGTTACAATGGATTGTAACTTATCGATAACTGGTAAGTTACCTTACATTTTACATTATTCAGACAAGTGAATATTTTTAATATAATTTAATTCTCATATAATAAATGAAAAAAATTTATCTATAAATAAGATTTAATATTGCTTAAATTTATACTTTTAAATAATTATAAGTAAATATTTATGTCTATAAATCTGATATTCTTGAAGAATAATTACAGAATACCAACATAAACGATCGTCGATGATTAAGTTTACAATGTTACAGTAAATAGATAATCTGTGAGAGATTTATAAAAAAATAAATATGTTAATAAACCTTGCCATTGTATTTCAACTTTACATGTACTGGAAGATCACCTTTCTCGAATGACAATTATGTAAATACATGTTATATTGTCGAATTTTTATTTTAACATTTGTTATTTATAAGTATATGAGAGACACTTAAATACCATATATTATTACTTCTGTATATATCTTTATTAAAAGACAAAAGTAAAAGAAATCATATGTTTGTTGAATATGGAAGTGGATAATGATAATTCCATCAATTCAGGTATTTGCTCTTTTTTATTCTTACGTAAAGTAATTTTAAAATAAATTTTGTTTGAAATTAATAATTAAATAACGTATTTACGATAACGTATTTATACACTTTATTAATTATATAATCAAATATTGAATTCGATTTTTAAATGCAAAATTTTTATTATATCGATATCGTGGAATTTTATACTATCAAAATTTTATATAATTTTAATAAACATTTTCATGTATTAAAATAATACATGAAATATATTATGAAATAATTGCAATATATGGGATTAATCGTCATATGCGAATAAGAAATTTCATCAAAATATTTTTCATCATTTAGAATTGTCTAAGGACCATGAGAAAAAAGAGAAGTTGCTTAACGAGATCTCAATGTTGCAAGCGAATATCTCTCAACTAGAAAGCATAATTGAAACACTCAAATTCGGCCAATTAAAATTTTCAGAAGAGCTATTGACATCGATGCACGACAATAAAGGCGCAAAATTTTATATACCGGATGTGCAAACGGAATTATGCTATGAGCTTTATCAATTCGTGGGATTAAGATGCCGGGAATTCAACGAAGATTCGAGACTCGTTTTTGAAATCTGTAGCACCGAGCAGAATCTCACGGAGAACGATATGTACGCAGTAGAGATACTCATAAATGAGAATGGTTGTGGAAAATTAGGAAAGTGGGTGTTACCTATATCGTTTTAATTGTCGATTAAATCAACTTGTTTCGAAAGATATTTTAAGAGATACACTTTTTTCTTATATAAAAGTAAGATATATAAATATTCCACTGTAAAAAATTTTTAGATATTAAAAATTAATTTTTACATAAACAAAAATAAATATTTAGTCAATTTTAAATAAGTCTTAAGCTCAATAATTTTGATTAAAAAACCATTCTCTCATGGATTTACATTTTTTTAAATATAACTTTTCTCGAATGACAAGTACATAAATACGAACTGCTTTGTCAATTTCTTTTGTAAATCTCTTACTCGTAATTTATTAAAATATTTGCTTTAATGCGTATCATATAGTAGGAGCAATATGAAATAAGTAGGCATTGAACGAGTGATTTTGAAGTGAGTCCACACCATGTCATTTTTATCGACAGTTTCTTCTCGTATCGGCATAGTTGACCAAACAGAATACATCATATGATGTTTAACACAAATATTAAACGTAGCCTTAAATGCAGGCTCGTCCCAGCATGGAAACAATTGTCGCGCCCCAATTGTCCCGAGTTGTGTTGCGACAAACCACCTATCATATTTTAATAGAATATTTTATCGAACAAGAAATGGTTAATCAACATTAAAAGTTGGTGACATTAAAAGTTATAATGATGAATCGTGCTTAAAGAATAATATCTCATATTTCATTACAGGTATTTTACAATATTTTCAACATTTACTCACCTTTTATCTTTATTAAAATGTGTGTAAGTTCTGAAGAAAACGTTTCCATAATTATCTGAGAGTCCGATAAAGCTCATGTTTAATAAATAATGTTCTTTTGATAATATATAATTGAAGTAAAAAATAAGAATATGAGTTTTATTATTGTACATAATACTTGTCGGCTTATAAACTTTTAATGATGAACTTTAAAATTCTGTATTGGTGACAGTATAGTATTTTGTATTTCTATCTGCGGTTTTTTTGCGTGCAAATTTATGCGCCATGTTGGATAAGTAATCTTGACGTAGACGTCGTATCTTCCGAAAAATTTAAAACTTTCCCCTTCTTTTTCAAAATATGGTTCCAACTTGAGGTTAATGCTCTGGTATAACATCGAGGTTATAATAATTCAATAAAAAAGCATTTATAAATATTAGATTGTATAATAACTTTACCAAAAATTCTTCCATGTCAAATCTCTCGTTGGAATATCTATAATAAAGTATTTTCTTATTTAAAAAAATATAAATATAAATAAAATGCAATGCTTTCTTTTGTATGTGTTTTTTTACGAAAAAGAGCAGAAAATAAATACAATAAGATTAATTTTTATTAAGCATAGATAATTATATAAAAGTTTAATATGATTTATTATTGCACGCATCGACATGTATTGTGTATTTTAGTCTTATAAATTTAACAAAATTTACATTGTAATGATATTTTCGATATTGTAATTTATGTCCAGCATATGTGTTGTGATGACATAAGTACGATCTTGCTATACTTTCTGTTATTAAAGAAAAAGTTAAACAAACAAATATATATTATATTTCGTAAATATATTATATTTAATAAAATATTTATTTGTAGTAGATTTATATGAAATATTTATATATAACTCATTAAAATTAAATTAAAATTATATCTGAGTATAAAAATAATTCCCAATTTTTATTATGTCTCGACATAATTTTAATTAATCGAATTTTTATTATGTGGCGTGATAATAATAATTCGATGAATTAAAATTATATCGCGACATACAAATAATTGCAGTGGGCGCCTTACGTAATCACCCGTGTCGGATGGTTGTTGCATCGCTCCTGTTTACCGCCCGTACGCGTGCCGTAAAAAATTCGCTATTTCTTTTAATATCTTGAAAACTAAACTTCGAATAAAATTTTGGCTTGGAAAAAATCGTCTTAGAATTGAGTCAGAAATATGACATTTTAAGGACAAACGGTTGTTTTGTAACACAAATGTATTATTGATATAAAAATGTGAAAAAATTTGATAATATTATATATTTTATTTGCTTAAACAATTATTATATTATTATATGTATAACTAATATTAATATATTTTGATTTATATAATTTTGATTTAATAATATTAATATAATATTATTAAATCAAAATTTTATAATTTTATAATACATATGTTTGTTATAATTCCTGCCAGATTAACTTGACATGTTTTTTTTATAATTAGCTACTAGTAATATACAAAAAAAAGAGATATACTTGTGAAATAACAAGTATATGAAAAAATATTATATTCACATATGCATGTGATAATAAAAATCATATTACGGAAAGTTAACATATGATAATTTTCATTTATATATTCGACGTATATTACGAGCAATCCAAAAATATAAACATTCGTAAAATGTTAATTTTATGCGAGGTTTCTTCTGCTCTTTCGCTAAAGTTAGAAGTACTTCATCCATGGATGGTTGAGTAACAGAAAAGTCCGTGATCCACACATATCTTTGTCGTAACTTTTCAAGTTTATCAAATACATAACTGTACGAAATACCACTCTCTAATTCATATTTAAGAATACCCTGTTGAAGAATATTTATCTTTTTATAAATTTCTTTTTTTAGCTTAGATCTTATCAATATAATGAATGTTGATCGCATTTAATTTATTTAAATTATTTAATTTTTCTAATACATGTGTATGCATAAAATATTATATTGTAACAACGTGTCTTTGCAATAAGGATATCGAAAAATATCGAGAAATAAAATTGTATTTTACTCACTAAATAACTATCTTTGAACTTTATTGCTGGAAAAGTCTCGTCAATAATGTTTTTTATCTTCTCGAGGTGTGCAAGCTGATATCCAGGCACTATTTTGATATTTAACATAAAATTGCGGCCATGTTTCGCCTTTAGATGCTCACAAGACCCAATTGCAGTAAACTGGCCATTAACCAAGATTCCCACTCGCAAACACATTGCTTCTGCTTCCGACATACTAAAAAATCCATAAAATTCATACTAGTCCTGTGTATTTTTTTCATTGATCTAACCTGTGCGTAGTAATTAATATAGATCTCCCCATTTCTCGTATTTGACGCAAAATTTCGCAGATAGCGTGTTTAGTCATTAAGTCGATTCCAGCAGAGGGTTCGTCCATAAATACCATTGGCAGATCGCCAATTAAACTCTGCAATATGCAAAGTTTTCTTTGAACTCCCCAGGGACAGTGGGCGATCTTTAGATTCTCGAAGTCTAACATATCTAAGGATATTTCATGGTGTTATTTAATTAAAAGTACCTACATAATCTCGTAGAATTTTGTTTTATTTTTTTTTATTTAGTACCTAATATATCTAGCCACTTGTTTACTTCGTCGTTGATGCATTCATATGGAACACCACGAAGTGCCGCATGCAGTTGCAAATATTGCCTTCCCGTCATAAAATCGCTTAATCCATTAAATTGCGGACAGTATCCTATCATACCTATAAACTTGAAAATATTTTTTATATAAGAAGATATAAGAAACTAATAATCGTATAAAGTAATTTGCAAGATACAATATAAAATTTTAAAAAGACAAAAAAATTACAATAAAAAATGAAACATATAATAAAAGTTTCTCATTAAATATATATAAAAATTTGAATATTTCTTCTTAAAACTTAATATATTTAGGAATATTTTGTGTCTTAATTATTTTATTATTTTCGATTATATAACGAGAGAAAGATACATGATGTATTTGACAATTTACTATTTCTTGATTTCTTGTAAATTTATATCCATATATCACTGCTTTTCCCGCAGATATTTTGGTTTGTCCCGTTAGCATTTTGTATATTGTTGATTTTCCTGCTCCGTTAAATCCCAACAAGCCAAAGCACTCCTGCTTATATATCTAAACGAGCAAAATTTATTTAACACTACTTAACATACATAGAAAAAAGGTACATGAAAATACATGAAAAAAATTTTAATTAGAATTTATTTACGTTAAAATTCACTCCTTGAACTACCACTTTTCCATCGTACTTTTTTGTTAAATCTTGTACAACCAGAGCAACTTGTGGTGGAAATAATTTTGTTTCCTCATAATCTAGTTAAAAAGAGGAAAATAATATATATATATATATATATATGTATATATAAATATATATGTATGTATAAATATTATATAGATGAGTTTTTTATTTCTTCTTATTTATTTTTTACATTTTATATATACATCAACTCTCTTCTTTTCCTCCATAACTTCAGACTCGACGATATTATCGTTTTTTACTGAAGGCTTAGAATAACTATACCACTTTCTCCGATTTTTTTCTTCAAAAATCTCTAGCAACATATAAAGGGCAAACATTTGGGATATCATTAAAAGTATATCATTTGTGACCGAGTGATAATATTCAGCGCCAGATTGTTTGATCAACATTACATTCAACTCCTTGTAACAAAATTTATCATTACAATTTTCTGAAATTTTAATTTTGATTTAGTAAACAATTATAAATCACAAAAAATATAATTTTGATAGAGGTAAACTTACGACAACACGGATCTTCAATGTAAAATTCCGTATCGCACACATTTGTATAGCTGCACTGTCTGTTATATAAATTTAACATAATATAATTGCTTAAAGCGCAAGCTAGAACAAATGGCGGAAATATATGTGCAAGAACCTCGAACATGTACCTTCCAGTGTTGCTAAGTACGCGAAATATCAAAGGAAATATGATAGACCCATTCACCAATAATACTGTAAAATGCATTCTTTACTTAAATGAGGATATTGTTATATGCAACTGAATTATATCGTGCTTTGATAGTAAAGTTTAATAACAATGTATAATGAAGAATCAAGTTATTAAATTACTGACCGACTATGATATTAATCAGTATCACAGCCAGATAGACGTTTTCCGGTTTTCTCGTAAATAATTGTATGCAATAATTTAATGGAATGGCACATCCTCCGTAACATAAAAATATTATTAGAACCTGAACTAAAATATTAATGATTTATCGTATGCATATTTTTTTTTTAATTTAAACTAATTTATGTATCATCTAATTTATGTATCATATTTATATGTATAACACATAAATGAGTAGCATTTTTGCTCTAATTTCCATTTCATTTCTAATTATCGGTTAAGTCAACAGTTAAAATTTTAACTGTCAATTAATATTAAAATAAAAGAAAAGAAAAAATTATATAGAACGCACACGCGAAAATATTTCTTCCGATTCTCACCAATCTCTAAATTTGAAAATTGTACAGTAGGATGATAGGCGAGTAAAATTGCAATTCCAAGGAATATTATGGAAAACGTATATAATAAGAAATCGATGATATACATCGAGATCCAATAGATTCGCGTAGACACACCGACCGCATTGGTCTGCAGCATCTTTGAGAGTGTATTCCGCTCTCGTATTCCCATATCGATAGATGGGAAAAGAAGAAACAAAGTCATTATTATAGCGGCAGTTTTCCCAATTTCGAATGCTGCGTGAATGGACCAGCAAATGCTGCCACTGCAAACGTCATTTATTTCATTTTATTGTCATAACTTTATTATTTTATATTACATTTATTATTTAATAATTTTATTTTACTTTATTGTATTATTTTATTACTTTAATTTTATTATTTAATAATTTATTATTATATTGTAATTTTATTTTATTTAATTACTTTATTTTATTTTATTATATAATGAAAGAACGAAGTGTTAAAGATATTACCTGGCTCGGGTGTACTAGTGGTCGACTCGTTAACTTGATCCAACAATCATCTGAACCGCAATGATAACGCAGCAACGCGTTATGTAATAAATTTAATGCAATTGGTCCGCTATGAATTGCGGAGGATGAGTACATGAGTTGTACACGTTCATTTGTATACATGTCGATAGACATCACATAACAATCCCTAAACTATTATGAAATTCGAATGTCAAGTTTGCGCGGATACATATTCATAATTTTATTACCTCTATCGAATGTAAATCAGGATGAGTCATAAGGTCTGTAGCTGGAATGTTTTTGGAGATATGATAATTATGCCTTTCACTGTATGCTTGGTTAGTACTGTACAATGTTACAAGAAAGTCCTTTGCAACTTTGTCATTGGCCGCGTAATATAACACATGAAGATTGTTGTCCGCATAATTCGTCAAATTCATAATCTTTTCTCTATAATTACAAAGAAGTTAAATAATTAAATAATTGCATTTATTAATTTTTTTCAACACTATTTTTACGCAAATAAAAAGTTTTTCTTATAAAACATCTCTATTATGTACTTAATAGATATAATATTTTATGCATTATGAAAAAATGAATCGATACAGTATTCCTTACAAATAATTTTTACTGAAAAATTAGTTTGACGAGAAACTAAAAAAACTTTTTAATTCATGACAATTTAATCCCAGGATTGTTTGCATAACTTTTTTTTGTATGATATGTGCATATTACATGATGTTGATTATTGATATTATTAAATTAATTAAAGTTGGTGGTGTAATTTCAATAAAGATAAAATAATGTGATGGACACGCGGTAAATAATAGCTACAAGAGTTTTTACATGCAAAAGAAATTGTTATCTCTTTTTATGCCGATTTATAACAAGCAAGATTACTTACATAGTATCAAAAAGTGTGAAAACGCTCAACTCGCTGATCATAGTTGTCAAAATGATCGTAACAATTGCTAAAGTTATCTAAAATAATTCTGAGTATATTAATCGAAATACTTTACCATATAGACTATATTTTTTGACAAAAAGATAATCTTACCGAAAACATATACATTTTCCAGGAGGAAATAATGTGCAATAATTTCTTGTAGAACATCGCAAGAATTTGTTGTCGCCGTAAAACTTTGCCGGTTAATCGCGTCCATGGTTTAGCTGATAATTAAATTATAAATAAATTTAATTATTAGAGAGAGAAAGAGATTGATTGAAAATACTTGTGACAATGTGTCATATATCACTTATTTATATAAGATATATTAATGGTAAGAATATTAAAAAAAAAATAAATATTCTAATTTTTGATACAATACATTTATTATTATTCATTATTTTACAACTCTTTTGAAATAACGTCTAAGTTTTACCTGTTTGTAACAAGTGACGTCGTCTCTGTTGCACGATGAGTTCGTATTTGTCGCTAGGTAATTGTACGCATCGTTCCTTGAATTGACTTTCTAAACCTATTCTGTATATACAATATAATTAGCGTTGATTTCGGGAGCAATTTTTTAATTGTTGACATTTATTTTTATATATTAAAACGTGTGAAAAATTGAAATTATCGTTTTCGTAATAATAAACGTTATATATAAGTTAAATTTGTTTTACTGTTTTTATTATTGGTTTGGTGTTTTAATAAAAATACAAATTTGTTAATAAGTTTTGAGAAACTTAATGCAGCGTACGAGTAAAAATTTGATACCTGAGAAATTGACCCCCGATACTTGCAGCGCTCAGTGCAACCGATACAATTCCCAACTCTTCTTTATTGGACTCTAAATGTTGGAGCAATTTAGTAAATCGACTGTTTCTTGGCACGTCAAATCTTATTACCAAACCCATCATGCCTCGCAGAGTAATTGGATCTGCCGAGAATTCTTGTACCTCCGTGCGAACTCGTTCCACATCGCAATTCTCTTGAATCAACAGACTTAACACATAACCGATTCCTGATCCCAATTAATTTTAGAAAGATTTAATTAATTAATTGATAACACATTAATTTTATGTGTCTTGAATTTTTTTCTTAATGTCAACAAAGAGATTAATTATATCTTGAGCTTCAGACTTTTACCATATCGACGATTTAGATACATTTTCGAACCGTAACATTCGATCTTTCCATTCGCGATAATGGCGATTCTATCGGCGAGAAGATCCGCTGCTTCCATAGAATTTGTTGCCATTAATATCGTCCTCTCCCTTTTTATATCCTGCAAGTCGTTAATGCGCGCCGTTTTTAGAATTTTCTGTAGATACTTTTAATATAAAATTAGCTGTTTAAAAAAGACTATTTACCAAAAGTAAATCCCACACTTGTCTTCTATGCCAAGGATCGATTCCGTATGTAGGTTCATCGAGAATTAGAATCTGAGAAAATCTATATTTTAATTATCTAATCTATTTAATTTAGATATCTATTACCAATATTTTACAAATGTAGACATTTATAATCCTTAAATCTATATAATATTAATTAAAATTATAATATTATAAATAAAATAATACCTTATTGTTGCCGATAAGCGCCATTGCTAGACAAATCCTTCTCTGTATATCGAAAGAACAAGCTTTCACTTTCGCATTCTTTACAAATTCCAAATCGAGTTGCTTCAACAATTTTAGCGATTCCCTATAAGCATTCTCGTAAGTCATCCCCTTCATCTAAAATAATTTATTATAGAGATATAATTATAATTGATTATTATTATCTACATATGAGATAATTCGTTTTGATTACAATCAATATTTATTTTAGATTGAAAATATTATTATATGAAAAATTGCTATGTTGTTTAAATCATTTTTTACCATGCCAAATATATAGAGGTGCTCTATCATTGTCAAATAATTCACCAATATATTTTCCTGCGGACAATAACCAATTGGATCCATAGTACTTTCGTCTTCGTTTTCTCTCCCTTCTATATAAACGTGTCCATGAGTCGGTTTGTACATTCCTGTTACATATATTTATTTTTCGTTAAAATTTGAAAATAAAACTATAGGATGCTCATCATATCTACATATAAAAAGTCTTCTTACCTATAATTGTTTTTAACAAACAGCTTTTGCCGGCGCCATTATGCCCAAGAATAACGCTGAATTCTTGATGATAAAAGTCAATCGTTACATCGTCCATAACTATAAAGCGTTCGCCAATTCGGCCGAATTCCTTACGAACACATCTTACTCGAATAGTCGGCTATAATTTGTATGCATATACAATAAATCAATTATATACAAGCTAGTTACGTTGAGTTTTATAGCTGATTAATGTTTCGTAAAAAGAAGTTTTTTTCCTTGGAAATTCAAGTAATAAATAACACATTGTATTAATTATCTACTTAAAATAATTCAAATTTACTAGCTGTTTTTACACTGCATTATTGAAATTATTTTAGTATATTAATTCTTAAAAAAAATTTAATTTTGATATTAAATTAATAAAATACCAAAATGCTTTAGTAATAGATTGATGCAAAGTTAATATCATTCGATTATCAATTTTATAATGCATTTAAGCTGCACTAAATGGACATTATGTAATGAAAGAATATAAATACATGAGGATATAAATCTAAATATAAAATCTCTCTACCTCTCTCTTTTACTTAATTATATAATTATATATACACCTTTATATATGACGGTGTATGCTCAACTGCTGACCAATTAGTGGATCCTCGGATCGTTAAATCATCATTATCATAAACAGGCTTCTAGATAATTCATAAAGTGTATTTTTGTATAAAAATAACTCTTATATCACGTTTTCATACGATATATTAAAAACGTAGAAATGCTTTTAAACATCGAAAGAAATATTATTTATACACGGCTGTTAAAGCATCGTTTAAACGTTATTCAAAAAATCTACATCTTTTACGTTTAAATATTTAATTGTTTGGAAGGAGGCAATGTAAAGAAATATAATCTCTTAAATTATCATAAATGTTATCTTAGACAATATTAATATGACATATAACATAATTTAAAGACGAATAATAATTTTGACTATATTAAAATTATAGATATTAAAAAATTATAGATTTTTTTATTTACCTTACATAAATAGTACCAAGGTTTCGCGCTGCCAAATTTACCCGGGTTAATATTGTCCAAGTATACTGCTAATAAGTACCAGAAAATGATATGCAAGCACCATGTGAAAAGGATCATGCCAATAGAGATAGTCTCCTTGGCATGAATAATATCGTGGATATCTCGTAGTGCAATTAATTCGGAAAGCCATTGCGGCCATAAATACGAAGTGGGATTAATGTAATTATGCGATTTCACCTTTTGCCAAATATTTTTCAAATCTTCAGTTTCATAATTGTCTACTAAGAAAAAAAATTATAATACATATATTTTATAAAATTACGTACATATTATTTATATTACTTATACAGAATGTTTCGCAAAATTATCTAATCCTACTTTTATCTTTAAAATCTGATAATTCTGATTTTATAATATGATTAATTCGTGTATTTATGAGATTATTTATTGGTTAGTACCGGATATAATATTCTATTGATCATCTCATAGCTTTCTTTTAGATAAAATATAAAAAATATTAAACTTTTTATTAAAATAATTATAATTTATAATTGTATTTATATATAAAAAATACAAATAGCATATGTGTATATATTTATTTATTTTCTCATTTCGTTTAATTTAACCGAATAAAATTACGCGCAAAGCGAAATTATATTATTCTTTGATAATAAAATCACAAAGACGTATGCATAAAAATTATTACTGTAATGCATATAAAAATTCAATATTTAAATTTTTAATATAAAACAAAAATATATAATTTTCTACAAGAATTTTTCGATCAAAATATCTGCATTTCTATTAGATTCTCACGTCTGTACACGTGTATGTCGCACGAGACTAACTGCAAGACATGTAAGTCGTGGAAGACGCAAGACTTAAGTCTCTGAATAGCACTGGTGTCGCCATCTAACGGCGAAACCTAACTTCATAGTCAAGAATGAACGGGACATCTCGAACCCTGCAAAAACATCTCTCTCTTTCCATTAGACGCTGTTAGACACGTGCGTCCCATACGTCCACCATACTGCACGTCTCGCATAAGACTGATCCCTACCACCGACCGCAAGATTATGCGACGGTGTTGCCATCCTTTTCATCAAATTAGTACATCCCATACGTCCGATACGTAGCGCGTCTCGCGCGAGACTGATTCTCGTGCGAGGTATTGCGATTGCGAGATTATGGTCACATGATTAGTCGCGCGCGAACCGTGCAGCGCGGTGAACGTATGGAGATGTGCGTGTCTAATGAAAGGTATTTTGATCATGCACAAAAGATGCTTGTAGAAAATTCTATTTTTTTGTTTACATTTTCTGTTAAAGATTTAAATATTTAATTTTTATGCATTCTATAATTAATTTATATATTTTTATGCATTGATTATAATAATAATTTTTATGCATGCAATTTTTAAGATTTTATTATCAAAGAATAATATAACTTTGCTTTACATGCGTAATTATATTCGTAATTATATTATATTAAGATTAAATTGTATTATATTAAATTAAATGAAACGAGAAAATATATATATATATCTTTCTGAAGTATCGATTGCATAGCAATGATCTAACACGTGAAATAGTTGTAGAAAAGATATTATAATTGACTTATAATCTACCGATTTGAGTATTTTATGACAAACTCATCTAATTTAATATTATATCTCGTGTGTACGTTTGCTCACCAAATTTTGCTCGGGTCGTGAAGGCTACAATTCCGTATAGCAAACCACTATGCGGTAATATTAGCGAACTAATCTTCCATAAAGTAGTTGCTTTTATCAAGTACTGATCCAGAACGATGGTAAAATGTGTCAGAAAAATCCAAAACACAATTGACGTGAGCAATGCCTTTGTAGCTATGATAAAATAATATGCAATCAGATATAAGAAAATCTTGAGAAGCATCTGTAATATCACATATGCACATCGCAGGAAATATAATTATTATCTACAAATTGTAATGCAATTTATAATTGTGATATAATATTAATTATATAACAAACAAAAATAAACATTTTGCAAGCATACAAAATACATCACATCAAATAGGCAGTTGAACTGTGTTTCCTTATAAAAACATTTACGTTAAAAGTTAATAATATATATATTTTTTACATATATATATTTGAGTAACTTACAGTGATTAAAAAATGTACCAATTGTGAACATGAATAGTGCCGAAAGGATGTTGTACATCATGAGAAAGATAATAGTGACCAATGCATTTGTAGCCGAAAACACGGGATGCAGTAGAATCGTGCATGCGATTGTCGCAGGTAACACGGTGATTATAAGATAATTGAGCCATCCAACGTACAGCATCGCGAAAGACATATTTGTCAATCTCATTAGACTCTAAAATATGTATATGTTTATTCATAAAAAAATATTGCGGCATTATAAAGAAATTATTATCTCATAATTTATATTATACATATAATATATCATAATATAATAAAACATATATATATATATATTATGAGACAAATATAATATCTTTACTCTGAATCCAGTTTCTTTATCATGGAGCGATTTTCTTAATGTCGCTGTTGATAGCGGCAAGAAGGCGATCATCATCATATAATAGATTATACTTATGTTAGGTCGAATAACAGATGGCAGGATTAAAAAATCCACTTTATAAAATGGAAATCGGCCGATAGTCAGCTATGGAAAATGTTTATTTTGTGTCAATCGTTTAATTTTATTATATTTTTACTGCTCATAATAATGTTTATGATATCGCTGTAAGAACTTACATCGTCAGCGATTTTTGGTAGTGTCAGATTCGTCCACATTTCTACGAAAGATTTCTCAATTGCGATTTGCAGAGCCATAAAACCACTTAACATGTACGGATCTTCGATCGTTAAACATTGACATATATAATTTTGCCGCACTTTATTGCGACACATTTTTAAAATTGAACTTAATACTTTATATATCTAAGAATCTATTACGCTACGACTTTAATTGCGTAATAATTAAGAGTTAAGAAATATATAATTCACACGATTGTGAAAAAATGTCTTTTAAACGCGAGATATTTTGGGTATAATATTAATTTTAAGAATAAATTCTTGAAATTATTTTGAAATTTTAAATACTAAGCTAAAGTCTAATGTCTATTTATTAAAGACACATTTGTTACACACCTTTATGAGCAAGTTCATCCTCGTGCATCATGATTATTCGACTCTCTCCTATTTCCGACGAGCGTATTTTATATTCTAGAACTTTTGGTTTACCAGTTGCAAGTTGTTCGATGTCAAAGATCGCCCATAGTACTTTGGAAGTGTCATTTTTCGTATAACGCGATTGCACAAGATCGATTTCACTATCGGCTGCTTGAACTGATATGCAAAATGTAGTTTTTATTTTCGTTTTACAAACGTCTTTGAGATTGTTTTACCATTCGTACGAAGCATGTTTGCGGTTTTCGACATCAATTCGTCTATAAATGCATTCCTCGGTGCATACCAGCATTTCACGTCATTCGGCAATTTCGCCAAAATATCATTTCGAGTGTATCGATCTAAGTCCTTTATAAATAAATGTAGGAAATATTATATGTATATAAAAACTACGATAATTTATAAATGAGGTAATTATACATACGTATATAATATAATTAAAAAGCAACTTTGCTTGTAATTTTTACATAGTTAATAAATATATATGATAAATATTACTCTTTAATTTCATATATATTTTTTTAAATTTTATTTATAACTAATATTGATATTTATAACAATAATAAGAATATTAAGTCGGCTTTTTTAATTTAAAGATTTTATTATTATTTATGTTATTTATGCAATTTTATCTAATTAAAATTAATGTTTTGTAAACTTTTGTACAATATTTATATTAATTGAAACAGTAGAAATAAAATATGAAAAAGCATAATATTAGATGTAAATATTATCGAAAATAATTAAATTGTTAGTCATAGAATAGAGTTGTGTAATAAATTAAGTTTGTGATAATACGATTTTGTAAACGCTAATTGAACTACCTGCGAATGAATAGCGTGCGGTTGAAATATCAGACGTATTTGTAGCGAAAAGATAATAGCTATAATAATCTCTAGTGCAGTAGTTATCGGGCTATGTAGCCGCATAAGGACGGCTTTCCACATAAGAATCTTCCATTTCGTCCAGAATCTTTTCAATTTCGGATGCTCGATAATTTTTCTCACTCTTTGCATCTTGATTCTATTTTGCAGATCAAATGTTTACTCGACTTATAAATGCTTGCGAGAGGAGAGGTTTAATTTCACGGTCTATTTAGTACGGAGATAGAGAAAGCAGACACATTTTTCGCATAATTGGAAAATGAATAGGTATGATTAAACGTTTCTTGACAACTGCTCTTTCGAAAGAATTAGATAGGTTTTCTGCAAAATAAAACAAAGGATGCCAGCAGAGCAGACACTGTTTTATGTCATTGACAAATTTTTAACGAGAGAGAAATGTCGTCTATTTTTACATTAATTTTATTTTTTAAATACCTAAATCAAATATATTCAAGCAGATAATTTTTTTAAGAAAAAAGTGGCGATATGTAAATAATTTTATTTTTTATAATTTAATATTGCTCAAAGTTATTTAGGGGAAAAAAAAGAAAAACGACAGATTCCCAGATATCTACGATCAGTAGTATTATCAATTTTATAAATGTCATGGCTACGAACTGTCAAACGTCGAATGATATATTATTTAAAATTGCTTTTGATAGATTTCCGGAACCATAAATTAATTTGGTTGCTACACTGACAATATTTTGCTAGTAGGAAGGAAAGTGATCGGTGAATATTACGGTCTGCTGAGGCTTACATCACGAAATCGCAGAGCGTTCACGGGAATATTTACGTGCGGATTATTTTCTTTCATTTTCTCCCATTTCTATTTCGCTTAGATGTTATAATATTTTATACTTTCTAATGTGTACTATAAGAGATCGCAATTATCTCAATCTAAACTTTATTATTTGCGAGATAATTTTCTTTTTACCTCTGTATCAACTGCTAGATAATTATATGTGAAATTAGATTAATGTGATAAAATTATAATGATGATCATTATAATAGTGTGATTAAACAGCTACAGTTGGAAAAGGTGCCATGTTTGGATATTCTATAATAGAATAAAATATTGAAGAATTTTTTAAATATTAATATATTTTATATTAATATATTACTTTTTATATATAATTTTATTATGTATTATTGCTTACACACACACACATATTAATTATTATATATTAATATAAAATTATATATATTATATTAATATATAATTTTATATTTTAATATATATATATATATATATATATATATATATAATATATAAATGTAATGAGAACCTAATTTTTATTTATTATCACGCTTACGACAGGTTATATTTCTAACTATATATTTGAAGATGAAGTGCATTCAGCGTATCTTTAAAGACATCAAATTGCACCGACTGTTTCTGGATCTGTCTCTTTTGTCAGCGAAGATAAGCCTGGCGATGATAATCGCAACTTTCAGAATGATTGTACCACGTTCCATGAAACGTTTACTAGGAGAAACCGTTCTCGTAAGTTTCGCTTTTCGAAACGAGCAGAAAAGATTGCAATCGCTTTAAAATTTAAACATGCACTATAGTATATATCCGGAAATTATATTTTTCTAACATTCTAAAATTAGATCACTGGAGCTGGTCACGGTATCGGTCGCGAATTAGCTGTTCAATTATCCTCGATGGGTTGTATAATTGTTTGTTGGGACAATGATGTCGACAATAATCGATTAACGATGAGAGAAGTGTCGAAAAATGGCGGAGAAGTATATACTTAAGTTTACATTTTAATTAATCAACCGATATATAAATACTATATTGCATAAATAATTAACTTGATATTGTAACACTTTTTTATGAAAAAAACAATGTATTATGAGTATTTCTAACGATATGCTAAGCTACGAGAGTCTTAAAGGTTTATGGTTTCGTGGTTGACGTCTCAAAGAGATTGGAAGTGCGAGAGACGGTAAGACTGATGAGAAAAATCGGTGTGCCGGATGTGACAATACTCATTAATAATGCGGCAGTGTTATATCATAAGCCATATCTGAGTTTTGATCCGGATGACGTGGAGAAAACGTTCAACGTTAATGTGTTTTCAAACTTCTGGGTATGCATTTATTTTTTAATAACTTGTATAACGAATTTATTTACACTTTTTCTTCAAGTTTAATCAATCAAAACAATTCTTTTGTATTTTTTAATAATTATTAGTAAATTATTCGTAGCTTATGTTAGTATTTTTTAATTATTAAAGAAGAACATATTTTTTTTTCAAGATTAATAAAATACCTCTCTTTTATCACGACGCGTAAGATTGCAATGATTTTTATTTTAAATAGACAATAGAGGCATTTTTACCTCTGATGCTCCAAAAAGGTAGCGGTCACATAGTAGCAATAAGTAGCATGTGCGGAATCTACGGGGTGTCACAAAAAGTTGCATATTGCTCCTCGAAATTTGCCGTGAGAGGTATAACAATATTTAATAATTTATTCGCGACATATATTTTCCACGAATTTTATTTTATTATTTTATCCAGGCCTTATGGAGGCCCTGCACGAGGAAGTGCGATTAGACGAAAGAAAATCCAACATTCATTTCACGACGATATATCCGTTTTACGTAGACACCGGATTAGCGAAGGATCCCAAATATAGGTGAAAAAAATACATACTTTGAGTCTTACAAGCAATAATAAATCGTTAACGTTTTGTAAGATGATTTAGCGGAAGATGTGCGTAGAAGAGATACGATATGACGTATTGCGATATTTCATTAATTGCAACACACAGTTGCACTCATCGTGTTATTAATTGGTCGGAAGACTTTCTAACGGACGCAGACAGTATCTGTTTTCGTGTCGATGCTTCCGGCACAAGATAATTTACGTCTTGTATTTTAGAACCGAATCGCTTTCCGTCTTAAAATAGCATGATTACGCGAGATATAATTAATTAGTATTAAAGAAAACCGACTCGTCAATAAATTAATAAAACAAAGAATTAAAAGAATTATACACTGCTTCTGTATACTTTACTAAATTCTATATGATTTTTAACTTTCAATTTTTTATTTTGAATCATGAGATTGAAATTAAAAAAATATTTGATGTTACTTATTACATTTCTTGTAGTCTCACAGAAAAAAAAGAACTCACGCAAAACAAAAATACTTGTATAAATTTAAGTTTTATTACATATCAAGCGGTTATGTAATGTGATACTGATTACATCTAGTCACTTGATTACTTCGAGCGTAAAGTTCACAAGAAAATTAATATAGAGAGACAAAGAGAGAGTGATCTTCTTAATAAATATTTGCGCAATATATGATATATTTTTTCTATTATAGTAACATATATTTGTCCACTTTGTTGAATTACTTTTGTTTTCGATAATAGCAGAATTAGAAATAAATTTTACTTTTGTTTGTGATAATAAAGGAATTAGAAATAAATGTTAACTTAAAATTAATTGCAGATTTCCTTACATTTTCGGTGTTGTGACGCCAGAATACGCTGCCCGAGAGATAATTAAAGCGATTCAAAGAAATTATACAGAATATTCAATACCGCGGTGTCTTCTTTCTTTGAATGCGATCAACAGGTATATTAATAAATATATAAAAAGTTACTTTAAATATTAAAAGAATAACTCTTCTTCTTGATATACGCATCACTTTTCCTGCAATTACGCAGTAATAATATTTTTTGTACAGCCTTGCAATTAATTTATACATAATTACTTATGATGGAAATTTTTTTATGATAATGTTTCTCCTTCAGAATGGTTCCGGAGAACGTAATGCGATTGATACTAGATTTCTTGGCGGATATCAATCGAAAACGGAGAGAAAAGGATGTAATGAATTTGTAATTAGATGTAGAATAAGCTTAGCATAACAGAATCATACGCACAGTAAAGAGATACTTACATTTATTTATTAGATATAAATTTTACATTTTAATTATTAAACCGAGATGAATTTTTTTTAGAGTATAATTTACCTTTAAATTAATAAATATTTGTAATAAAATTAATTCTCAATTTTTATTGTTATATTTATATAAGCTTATCTTGACTTTAATCTCCAGATCGTTTAATGTGATTTATATCCTAAATAAATTATCTTCTAAATTATAAATAATTATTATAATATAAAATCGATTAAAAATAGTAGCATAGATTATTATCTATTAATATATCTTATATCAAAAATAGGGTTAAAGCTAGTAATTTTCGATAATGGACAGTTTTTTACCTTTTCATATTATGTAATATAAATGCAGTGTTACACAGAAATAAAAAGACCAACGATTGACCTGAAAACCTGGAACATATCACAAGGAATAGCGGTCTCTAGAAAGTAAACTAGACGTATCAAATGCTCGGTCAGAGATACGTCATTATCGTCGGCTCTAGCTGGATTATATAATTAATAATAACCAGTTCGACTAGTACTCGCCAATGTACGATTTACCAAGACTTTTATACCGATTTTCAACAGGATTGCGCTTATCGTGTGATAAATCGTTCATTGCCGAGTTATTCTCTGTTTTACTTCCTTATTATCATATTTTAACTTTAGATTTTTATTCGATTACCGTCTCTTGAAATGTATAAGATAAAATAATTATATTAATCGTGTTGTTTACGCGTTTTTTTTTATACGGATACTTAAATTCGAATTCATTTCTTATAATTCAAGGTGATAATATGACTTGGATAAATAAAGCATGATCACGATTTTTTTTGTTCTAATGTTGCATTTTTTAATTGGCAATTAAAATAGATGATACAGAAGTGTGGTATTAATATTAAATAATATATGTGAGAAATAACAAAGACATATATGTGTGAATAATAATAATGAACTAACATTATGCTTTTCTTAAGATTTTATATGATTTTTTCACACGTGTAAAATATTGAATTTGCATAATTCTCTTCTTTATTATTATAATTCTATTGTTATATATTATGAAATAAATTTTATTTTCTATAAAATATGTTTATTTTCTATAAAATTACTTTTATAAAAACATATAAGTGAAATAGACTAAAATTAATACTAATACATAATACATAAAATTTATACATTATGTAACATTTCGTGGAGTTCGCAGTTTCACCATAATCATCGTAATTTATCGCAAAATGAGTTCACTTTAACGAGGAAAAGACGAGATTTGAGTAGCTTGCTAACAATCCTAGGAATTTGACATCTTTCAAACAAAAACAAATCAATCTTTTCCTAACATTTTCGCTTCAATGCGAATAAAAAGTTCTTCATGTGCGAATTAATAACAGATACAAGGCGATATCTAAGAAATACAGAGACCAGCCTTGAAATGATATTTCTATTGTAATTTTATATTTTATTACCTCACCGCGTTTCTAACAAAATATTGCGAAATGTATAGATCAGTTTTTGATAAAAGGTAGGATTTATTATTGCATTAAAAATTAAAAATAAAATAAATATAAATGTATACATATATTTATGTATTATTCTGTCTTAAACTTAAAATAAATACATAAGTACTCTCTAAGTTATTTTAAGAAAAAGATTAAATGCATATTATTGAAAAAGTTAAATATATTAAATTGATTTTATAAAAGACAAAAGGCATGAGAGCTATATTTTATTCGTTTTGTATGCGCGACTCGAAAGTGACCTTGACTTTACATGGTAGAAGAGACCGGATTAAAAATCTACAGAGTTAGAGTTTTAAAAAACCTTTGTTGGTTTTCTACTATAGACCGAGCAGTAAACTTATAATCTTTCTTGAAGTTATTTAATTAGAGCTCATTTCATAATGCAGTCATTCGTTAATTATAATACAATTAATATAAGAGAAAACGTGTGATTTATATTGCCATAATATTGTGTAACTATATTTTTATTTGCCTTGATATTTTGACATATAATTAAAGAAATAGAAACTGCTAAAGCAACACTACCTTCTACGAAAATCTTACGTAATGTTTTTTGTTGCGAGCAATTCAACTATGATAGATTATATATATGGATGCATTTACAAAAAATAATTATCTGGGCGATAGAAGTGGAAAATTCACAGCTATAATATACACACCGCTATAATTTTATAAGAACAAAATAAAATTTATATAAATTAAATATAATAATAAAATATAACAATAAAGTTTTTATTCAGTCAAGAATATCCTAATCAAAGTGATCTGATCGCGGTCGGAATTAAAAAAGTGGGAGACCATGTTGTAGCTTCACATGATTAATGCATGCGTCATCGAGTGGTGCCACAAGTTCAGGTTTGCCCAATCGTATACATTCAAACGAGGAACAAGAAAAAGGAAGAAGCAGCTGACGAAGAAGACAACAACCTTGCTTATACGTGCCTCGACTAATGCCGGAACGTTGTTCTGTTGTGATGTTCAGTCAAGTTCAAGCGAGTCGAGAGTTCCAACCGTTTTTTTTCTGCCTCCGTCAACATCATCGTCATCGTCGTGCGCGATCACGAGGTGGAGAATCGTTGCTCCCACGCGTTCCCTACTTCTTCGCGAAACCGTCGAGGAACCTGGAGATCCGACGTGATCCAGTGATCTACGCGTTCGGCAGGGTAACGTTTCACTTCAAGAGTTACTCCACTTATCAACGCGTTGCGTTGTATATATTTGTATATACAGGTGTATTTTTTGGTGCATAATGTGAAGAAAATTTTGACGTTTGTTCAAAATTTCAAGTGCGTCAAGATAATTAAGCTGCAGTGAAATTCACCGTGCAATTTAAAATTTGATTTATGTTATAAAAGGAAGTATGTTTGAAATGTCTTGTATTTTATTTTATTTCTTCCTCAAGTTTTGAAGTATATACATATTTTTTTGTGAATCATTTTCAGATCTTATGTATCATTTTTTTGTTTCAAATTTTTAGCACTCATTAAATACATTTGTTTGCCAGTGTTTTTAATATTAAAATTTCATGAAGGTAAGATACAAGCTTAAGACTTGGAAATTCAATATCGCAATGTATTTAAATTGTACGCATTATCACATTTATTGTGTAATATTATAACATTAAAGTAAAATATTGTTTTACTTATATTACAGAGCCTTTTATTAATATTGAGAGCCTTAACATTTTTTAATGTAAATTTTTTTTACATATAAAATTTATCGAAAACAATATAGGTAATTTGAAGATCTGGAGATTATTGAAAAATTTTGTGTTATTTGTGAAAAAAACACATTCGATACTTTTGATGATTTTTTCATGTTCACTGCTGATACGATTACATTCCTGCTGACACAACAAAATAAAATTACAGTTTATTGAAGAAAAATACATTTAATGATTGTTGTAATTTTAGTTTCGACTGGATTAAAATAAAATATTGGAGCTTATTAAATTACGGTTTTTTCAATTATAATTTTTTTTCAAATATTTTTTCTAGATCTCTCTGCTTCTTTAATTGCTGAAATACAAAGAAAATTGAAAAAAGTGTGAATTAAAATAAATATTGGTCTTACTAATTGTAAGAAAAAAGTTAAGGTTAATTAGTACAGATTCTTCTTTAATCAAGATGTCTATTATTTAAATTATTTTGAAATAGTCTGTTCTGTCTTTAAGGGGTTACATACACCTAGAGGACCGAAAAATTAACCCAACTTTGACATTTTATTCCGGCTAAATGAATAGGGGGAATCAAATAAGACTTTTTATGATTATAAGTTTATATTTTGACAATATAAAAAAAATAAATATAATTAAAAAATTGCAACAGAAACAAAATATGGTTCCTGGCGTTGGAAAAAGCCTTTTTTTTGCGGTGGACACTCTCCCGCCTAAACGATCCATCTGAAACAAAAAAACCATATGGTGTTTTTAAGTTAACAGTAGTGGTTGGTCGTTGAAATAAAAATTTCAAAAATTGCTGAAAAATTTTCGTCTTTCAACACGTCGTCATTTTATAACAAACAACAAAATAGAAATTCGGCGAACGTCAACGACCAACCACTACTGTTAACTTAAAAACACCATATGGTTTTTTTGTTTCAGATGGATTGTTTAGGCGGGAAGTGTCCTACCGCAAAAAAGGCTTTTTCCAACGCCAGCAACCATATTTTGTTTCTGTTGCAATTTTTTAATTATATTTATTTTTTTTTTATATTGTCAAAATATAAACTTATAATCATAAAAAGTCTTATTTGATTCCCACTATTCATTTAGCTAGAATAAAATGTCAAAGTTGGGTTAATTTTTCGGTCTTCTAGATGTATGTAACTCCTTGATGTTTTTATCATAGAAGATGTATACTTTCTATATCTTACGTGACATTGAAAACCGGTATTTTAATAAATTATAAATTCACAACTTCGTTATTTTAATTCGTACACCTCTTTATTTTACCTACGAATTATAAATTAGCAACAATTTAGCATATTTCAAAAATAAAAAATATAAAATAATAAAAAATTGAGAAAAACCATAAATACATGTCGCAAAATTTTTCAATATATTTATATATGTATATATATATATATATATATATATATATATTAAAAATTTAGGTCTTGAATTTTATGGATCTGAAGAACCTTCGAATGGATATTAATTTTCAAATCTCGGTTGCGTGGGTAAGGAGGCAGTTAACTATAAAATTTGTAATGAGACATCCTATACAAAATATATTTTTGGATTCTATGAAAGAAATTCTATAAAAGATTTTAGTTTTATTCAATTTATCCCAAACATTTTTTACTAAATGCGAAAAAAATATGACGATTTATAGTTTCGACTTGTAGCTATTTGAAGCGCTCAAACATACAAAATTATAATCATAACATTCTACTCTGACTTATTTAATCTATTAAATGTTCAAAAAATCTACTTTATAAATATTTATATATTCGAGAATTAAGAAAGCATACTAATATTTCTTACAATTAGTATTTCACTGAAGCATAAGCGTTATGCATTCTTTACTTCATATTTTTGTCGTCAACAGCGATTTAAATATAAATAACCTTGACATATCCTTATAAAAAAGTCTAGTAGTAACAGATTAATTGTCAGAATGTTACTTTTTTTTTTAACTTTTTTTTTAACTTAAATAGCTCTCCTCGAGCTTAATACGTCATATGCGATTGACGCAATACATACGTATTTGCATTTTTTTATCATTTTAGATTTATCTTAAGCACTATAATTGTTAAGAATTTATAAGTTATAATTATAATAATTATAATTATAATTAGTATAATTTGATATTTATATTATAAATATATTTTATATATATATTATAAATATATTTTATATATATATATATATATATATATATATATATATATTTACAGATATACACTAATAATTTGACAATAATACAATTATACAATAATTATAATATATAACTGTATTATATAATTTGTATTATGCTGTTTATATAATTTATAAGATTTATATGATTTATAGTCGGTCTTTATGATCTTGTCTCAAGGATACAAGAAAATCCCGGTGCTAAGAAATATACTTCATCAGAAAATATAGAAGTTCACCTTGAGTTGCCCCTTAAAAACAAGTTCATTAACGTTCATCGGAAATTATAGAGATTGCGTGGGTCAAAATCCGATGTAGATCTCAGTTTTTTATTTTTTTCATTTTCTGTCTTAGATTATCTATTGAGATTATAGATCAGATTATAGATTGTGATTGTACGTATGTATATAATGTAACATTAAAGCTGATGTAAGAGATCGCAGCTTAATGCTGTCTTGCACAATTATACTTTAATGCATCACAAGATATGATCGTCTGTCAATCATTGTGCAGAAATCAAATTTCCTTTGCTTCAATCTCTATCAATAAAATCGAATATCGTAATTTCTCTAAGGAGAATTAAAATGCTCTTTCTACTTTTATCTCGCTTTTCTATCAGTATTGTCCTTTGCGATACGGATTATATCGACATCTCGCGTTAATATCGAAAGTCATGGGTTTTAATTCAACTCCTTATTTCCTCTAATCGTATTATTATCATTATTAATTGCAAGGTGAACAAGATATTTGATTGAACTTATTTATTTATTGCGTAGAATTTCGCGCCGATCATTTTACGCAGAGTATGTAATTTCAGAGAATTTTATTTATTTCTCAAACAGTAGTTTCTAATTTCCCTTATGCCCATATTAGATCTTATAATAGGGATCTGATTGCGGTAAGGATAATGCGAGTACAACTCGACTACTTTTTGCCACATTTATTCTTTCAATGGAAAAAGCAATGCGTTCAAGGAATGCACGCGTTATGCAATAGGAAAAATAACATGTGATCTACAAACACACCATTTCTCATTTTACTTACATCTAACACATTGCATTTACATGTGCATTGTACTATTGTGTTACATTAGCTCGCATTTTCGCATTTATATGTTGCATAACATTCCAGTCACTGGATGTATTCAATCTTTTTTAAAATTTGCTATACATAGACAGGTGCGTATAGTACAAAACAATAGCTCAAATTGGCATTTTTAACTGTATAAACTCATATTTCAAATCTTTTGATTGTGTTTGTTTCATATTTTTTAATATTTTTACTGTATTCTGAATCATTAAAGTTTTACTTTTCGATCGCACAATCAGGCATTTTTATATTTTATTTTAATATTAATAATATCTGACTCTCTTGTAAGAAATAAATGTTTATATAATTTGCATATATATTTGTGTCAATGACAAATTCACTTTTTAAAATAAAAATATATGATGACTAAGAGTTTACTATTAACACCTGAGCAAGTTTATCTCGATTATTTTATACACTGTTATGTAACGTTGATGTCGGAATTGGAATGCATTGAACCGTATCCTGTCAAACAAGTTTTCCGGCCGTATTCATGTTGACAATTGAAACAAATTGATCGAATTAATCGAGATATATAATATATAAACAAAATGATCTTTTATGAAATTCTTTGCGACGAAGTTGCACATAAGATAAATTTACATAAATTATTGTTAAAAGAGCCTCCTAAAATTCGGTAAACTTCATTAACATTAGTGACAGGTCATAACATTCTATAAATAATTTAACATAAATTGCTACTAAAAGACAGTAAAATTCACAAATCTAATTAGGTCATATCTACTTTGTGTTAATCAATCACAAAACTATGGTGACTGTTAGTTCAGACATTTCGAAAGCAATGTTATTATTTGTTCTCCTCAGTGATGTCAAGATTATGTCGAGATTTAACTCAACCAATCGCGTTTTATATTATTTAAACAGAAAAAAAGCAAGACTTTACGGCTTGTTAAACCGCAGAGTTGCAACACTTTGAATTTTCTTTCTTTTCTACTCATATGTATGCATATTGCTGGCAATCCCATGATAGATTCTGTTCAGTTTATCAAATAAAAAAATGCTTATTAAATCTAATCATCGATTAAAATTGATTTACATTATAAATACTTTGAGTATAAAAAATGCAATTACAATATTTATAAAATAATGTATATTATTTAGTGGTAATTAAACTTGAATTTAATTATAAATGATTTTTAAGATAGAATTGATGAACTAATTTGTAATTTATTAAATTTAGTTTATATTATATTATATTATTAAATTATTATATTATATTATTATATTATTAAATTTTATTTATATTATATTTATAATTATGATTATGATGTGTTTAAGAAGAGATGCAATTTTTTCTCATTTGAAGTTAATTCATTAAATGGCTAAAATAGGCAATTCGCACTCTAATAATTATCTAGATATAGAGTATGTGTGTATATATTGATATATTGACTGATTGTAAATATATTTAATATGTCCTAAATACATATCACATTATATTCTATTTTAATTACTTAGTATGTGCATTTGTAATTTTATTTCTTTTTTATCTTCCAACACAACCGTTAACCATACTATTTTTTCGTACAGATAATATCAATAAAGTAATAAATTAATGTTTTATTGGTTTTTATTTTAATTGAAAATAAAGTTTAAATTATTAATATTGAATTTTAACACAAATTAATTTCGAAATGTCGAAAATGACTTTAATTAATTTGCTCGATTGACTACATAATTTTCTTGAAATGCTAACAATGATTGCAAATTAAATTCAAGGAGAATAATTTTACTACACTGTAAAATAATTATATAAATTTAAAATAAAAAACCTATTAAATTGGTAAATCGGACATAGGTACATATATAAAACTATGCATATATGCGTGTAATACAACTTATATAAATTAGACATGATTTAAATCTATGTCTATTTTAACAACTCTTTCACCTAGATTATTAGCAATTTGCATCTCAAAAAAACATAACTCTTGTTAATATCTTTAAACTTTCACAGAGTACATTAAAAAAAAAAGTATATTAATATTTGTCGTAAAAATGTCACAAAAATATTAATAGAAGATATATGCTGCTGTAAAATGTATATTTAATAATCTAATCGGTTCAGTATGTTTTGCAATGCTGAACGATTGACTGCAATAAAATTGTTGCAACTTTTTCACAATATATCAAAATTAGAGAGACAATATGATGAGATATATGATCAATTTAAATCATCTTTCTAGCAATTAAAAAATATACTTGCAACGATTTCTAAGACGACCAATCTCTATTCGATTAATTTGCTTTCATGTCTCGATGCGATAAGTAGTCATAAATCTTTTTCATCGGGTACTTGCTTGTTCCTCAAAGCACTATATCTTATGTTATAGTGTGATAGACATACAGAACTTTACATATTGCATAATCACTTGCTCATATAGTGTTAACACTTTCTCAGGAAAAGGCATCGATTTCAACATAGAGTGCAAACATAATTTATCATATTTCCTAGTAATTAAGAAAATAATTCTTTTATAAAAATCTTTTGCAAAAACGATTTCTTTGTAAGTACAGTAAAGAAGAAAAATTAGAAAATGTATTGATCAATAATTATATTGAGAGAAATTATTTACGATATATGCATTGCAATGGAACGAATTAAAATTCCGCAATTATCAATGCAAGATCATAATAATGATCCCGTTACACATTTCAGCGATTATCAAAGTAATTTTATGTTTAAAATCAAGCATGGCTCTCCCTCTCTCTCATCAAACTGGTTTTTTTTATTATACATTATAATAAAATAAATTATATCATTTTATATGCAGTTGGATGATGCTACCAATTAGGGACGAAGCAATAATTGCAAATTCGAGAACAAACTCTTGGACCAATATCTGGCTTTATCTTAGCATCGAATTTTTAATTGGCGCTATAATTTCTGGTTTTTCAACCATTCTTAATGCCGTAAAATCGCTGCTGCCAAAACCACCAAGGGATCTAACCGGAGATGTAGTCTTAGTACGTACACTTCTTATCTATATCTTAAGTTGCACTCAATATTTGTTTTAAATATGTATTTTCGATTAATATTTAAAATATAACATCTATAAAAAATATAAATATGTGTTCAATTATTTAGCAATTAGAAGATCAGAAGGAATTAATTTTACGCATATAAAAATAGATTCATATTTTAATTATATCTTTATGATTTAATCAAATATGGTTTAAATAGCAATAAAATATGATTTACTTGAAAATTGAATAGCCTCAAAAAATACGTGTTGTATTTTCTTAATGGACAAGTGTTTCCTGCACAATAGATTGCCGGTGTCTCGTCGACACTCGGCGAATCCCTCGCCGAGGAATTCGCGAAGGGCGGATGTTCTGTGATCTGCGTGGATAAGGATCTCAGATACGTTGAAGAGATAATCGCCCGGTTGAGGTCGCGGTGCTGCAGAGTGGAGGGAATCGGGCCAAATTACAGAAAACACGAGTTGGAAAACGAGAAGCCTACAATGATAGCGTACGAGTGCGACCTACTGGACCGTAATGCCATTCGTGAGATCGCCAGGAAGGTCGAAGACGAGGTCGGCGGCGTCGATGTCCTTGTCACATGTGTTGGTCGGCCTAATCAAGATATCTTCGACATGGCTAGCACGACTCTTATGAGCCACTATTGGGTAAATGTTGACATATATGTATATATATATAAATATATATGCAGTGTTTATTTTTTAAGATAATTTTGAAGCTAATTTTCGCTTTTTTAAACAATACTTAATATTCGAGAGTAAAATCAGTTTTTTATTTTTTTTTAATTGTATTTTTAATTAATTGTAGATAATGAGATAATTTTTTATCTATGCATATATGTATATGTATATATGTGTGTGTGTATATATATATATATATATATATATATATATATATATATAATTAATTTTTTCATAATTGTATGGTCGCTCTACGTTATAAAATTAATTTATTAATATTACATACATATATATATATATATATATATATATATATATATGTAATATATATGTAATATTAATAAATTAATTTTATAACGTAGAGCGACCATACAATTATGAAAAAATTAATTATTGTTAATGATTAAAACTCTTTAAAAAATGAAAGAGCTTGTTTAAAAATATAGAAATACATTATTAATAACACGCACCATTCGATAATAAAATATATGCAAAAAGATGTGAAATTATGAAGAAATTAATTTTCACATAGTTATTGATTTAAACTATTTAAAAAAATAAAAGTGTGTTTAAAAATATAGGAAATTATTAATAAAATGGTCCTCTGACAATAAAAATATTTAAAAAACACATAACGATATATTTGACTCTAAATTATAAGGAAATTAAGTATATAAAATATATTTTTTGTCTTAAAATTCGTTTTTTTAAATAGCAATTTATTTAACAATATATAAGTTTCTTATTTTTTTTAATCATTGCAGATGATGCTAGCATTTTTACCTTCGATGCTACGGCGCGATAGAGCGTATGTTGTCGGAGTCACGCCGGTTGCATCCACTCAGGATGCATACTTGGGCTCGAGAGCAGCGATCGCCGGTTGGTAGCCTGTCATAAGAGCCGTCATCAGCTCGTTAAAATTGCGCATTAAATAATAAACGCCGTATTAGTTAATAGCGATTTATTTACGTATAATATATTTATTATTTTCATGTAGGCCTGATGGAAAGCTTGGGTCATGAATTGAGCGATCACAGTAGTCACCTCACCTTCTTAGCAATTTCACCGGCCGCAGAACATGGGTGAGCTTTCTCGCGAAAAAAAACTGGAAAAGAGAATTTACTGCTGTTTCTCGATGACTTATTAATGTTAATTTACTGTATTGTAGTTGTACGAGAGAAAAAGAGCAACAAGTGGCCAAAGAAGTTGTGCAGGCGATCAGCAGGGATCAATGCATTATTCGTATTAGTTGGTACTCAAAAATTCTATATAGAATAAGGTAAATGAAGATCTAAATAATAAGATTGAAGTTTGAATTCACCAATATTATATTAAGTATCTGACACAATTATAAATTTCAAAAAATTAATAATAGTTTTTAAGAACATTTATATTTTTGCAGGCAAAAATACAGACAAATATACAATCGATAGATATAATTTATATTATATAATTATATTTATATTTTATAATTATGTTATTTAATATTTTATATATATGTATAAAGGCAAAATGGATTTTTATTACAATAATTATGCGATTAAAGTTAGTAATTAATAAACAGCGTGTATTTAAGTTCAATTGTTGCCATCTGATATATTAAATATTAATTTCAGTATTAAAATATCAATATTTAAAATAGAGAATTGTATATTATTCGTATTTTTATGTTTTTGCTTCGCTAATATACCGATAATTGTGAGTTGTCAAATAAATCTATAAATTACAAATTGAAGACAATCGTAATCTATTATTACGATTATTAGGTTGATGTAATTTTCAATACTCTAAATAATTTTTAATTGACTTTGTGCGATCCTGTATTTCAGCTGCACGATCCATAGTGCAATAACGACGGTCACACAATGGCTTCACACGCAGGGATGCGATTATTCCTTTTAAATTCTGTTCTTGCTCATGGAGCGTGAAGCATTCCAGTGCCGACCACCGACATGAGTGTGGGAATTTGTGTTTTCTGTCAGCGAATTCGCTCGAGATGGATAACAAAAAAAGTTTAATAGTCGTTCGAAAGACGAGTAGCAAATAATATCATACTTTCTCACGACTTGTGTAAATTTATTCCGATATCTCAGTTAATTATTCATATAAATTCTAATCATAGCATTAAAAATTAGAATTACATTTTAAAAACTTGTGCAATTTTTATGTAAAAATTTTCTGTTTATAAGAAGATATTGCTTTCACACTTTTTAATATATTTTTACATACACGCAGCAATCACTCATCTTTTACTATCTATTGTACAATGTTATGTGCATGGATCTCATTTCTCTATATACTTGTTTAAATTATTTAATAAAGAGATAGCAAACTGAACCAATTAAATTGTAGAATTCTATGTTCACAAAAATATAAATTTTAATAATCCCAATAAAAATTCAAACTATCGTATATACTTTCCTTATATATTTTCCATATAAATTATATAAAATATTCCAAAATGCACAATATAACAAAAGTTACCGAAAAAAGAAGGTGAAGTAAATTTTAATATAAATTTTCGTCTATTCGATCTTTTTAATTGAAAATGAAAAATCTCAATTTTTTTTGTCTATTTTCGCTAATTGGTGTATCGACTAACATAAAAGCTCGACATCGAGTCGGGTAAAAGCACGTCGTAATGACCATTTTCGGAGCATCCAGTGAACAGAAGCCTCGCGGTCTCGTAGTTGATATTGACACGGTTGTGGAAAATCAGTTCGAGTTCGTATCTGCCAGCGAGCTCGCGATAGATCGAGAGATTCATGCGATAGAGCTTTGTGGCCACGGTGCATTCCAGCTCGCTGGCGAACGTTCCCACCGGATTCATGTAATCGTAATACTCTTGGCGATCCGAAATGTTCCACTCGGCTATCACGAACGGGCCGTAGTCCCGCCAATTGTCCCTAATGTGTCGCACAACCTGTCAAACGACCCACACATATGTCTTACATGCACCGTCGTAAATCAATTACCGCGTAAGTCGAACTGTCAACGCTCGTGTAACAGATGATATTTAAAGAGCGCTTAAACGATACATATGACATCTCTTCGATGATTAAACTGCGTATCTCGTCGCTTCTATTTTTGATTTCGTGACGCAATATTTGTCTGATGATATTATACAGGATTAGATAACGCTTATATTTAACCATTAAACTGACCATAGCTCGGAGCGATTGGTGCTCTTCCTCGTTCCTCCACAAAATGTAACTGATTGCCCTAAACGTGCAATTGCCATCTCCGTATATCTTGCGCACGCGGAACGTGCCCTCGTTACACCTTAATAGAGCCGTACCTGCAAAAAATGTGTATGCATCAAGTTAACCGCATATTAAACGCGAGATATGCATGTATGACGATATTTTTCATTATAATGCTTTATACATGATATAAAAATCAGAATCGAATACGAATAGCTATATTTGTGACATTAAATGAAAATAAAAACGTGCGAAATTGATTAAATAATAGTTTGTTGGATAAATCAATTTAAATTAATTTTAATTTAGTAAATCAAAATTAAAATGAATTAAAATCAATATTCTTTGTAATTAAAATTAATTTTAATTTGACGAATTAAAATTAATTAAGCACTCGTGATATCTAATAATTGACCTTCTCTGGAAATCTGAGAACGTCTGCTTCTACGCTTTCTGCAAGTGCACCTTGCTTGATTAATTCTTGTTGAAAAACTTTGTGTGCTAGAAACCCAGCATGTTTGCCATGCAGAATCGTTTTTGCTTGTCTGAGCTTTCGAAAAGCTGTTGACGATTTTGGAGTCTCCTCGATCCAATAAACGTTTTGTTTCTTTGAGTTTATGTTTTTTTTCATTCTCGAGTAATGTGCGATGATGATCGCAATTTTCTAAAAATCACATATAACCTTTTATTGTAATCCTCTAATTAAATATGTCAAAATATTGCCAATAATCTGACTTGACAAAAGCAAAATGCAAGATTCATCTTTTTAATCAATGCATCAAAATTGTTAGAAGTGATTTTTGTAATATAACATAAAACAAACTATATTTTATTAATTTTTGAAATTCTTGTATTATTTGATATTAAACAGATAATATATTTTTTTAAGTAAGCTTTTACCGTCTTCGAAGATACATGTGCATAAATAAAAGCACGGCAGACAAAGAATTTGCAACAGTTTTGACAGTCTTGCTGCTAGAAGCTTAATTTATCTTCAAAGATTAAAAGATGTCACTATTATTAATTATTATTCTTGCATTGTAAATTGCATACAGCAATTTCTATATCATTACAGTAAAAATAATATTTAAATACTTTTATAATAAATTAATTAAAGAGATGAAATGCCATATGCATACACAATATTTTTATTTGGGAATTTATGATATATGAATGTAGCAATTTGTGATATGATTATAATATCGAATGTTATATCAGATCAGATATATATATATATGATATAATATCAAAAATATCTGTTTACTTAATTTAATGTAAATGTATTTTTTTTTAATAAGAAAGCTTTAATTTTAGTTCTTCCTTAAAGATATTTATTTGATTTCTTTTTTAAATAAAGGACATTTTATTTAGTTTAGTTAAGAACCCAGCAAACACAAATGTTACAGTAACATAACATAAATGTAAATGTTATATTGTAACATAACTATTACATCTATGTTATGTTACTGTAACATTTGTGTTTGCTGGGAAACATCCCAACATTTGAAATTATTGATAGAATTATTTTGCCATAAGAACGTTTGCTATCAAGAAACTGCTCAAGACTTTCATTGCAGTATTTATCTCTTAATAAAACTCTAATGAAATTCTTTCAACGGAAAAATAATTTTTATATAAAAACGCGCATTTCTCTCTGAATGAGCGAGAAAATTCGAACCGCAGCCGATGACGCGTTCGCAGGAACGTATCAAAATATTTCAGTACTCTACGCTTACGCAAATTTATAATTCTAATCCATTTTTTAATATACATATATATTCAACACAATTGCAGTATACCAAGAGTATTATATTCTACATTTCTGCGATAAAAAAAATGTGTTTCACACGCACGTACATATATATTTATTATTTTGAATCGAACGCCTAGGTGACAGCAACTGACAGCTAGCGGTCAGGTGCCGCGTCACGTGACTTCTCACAGCTGTGAGATGCGCGGCTACGTGCGCGGTGGTGGTGGCAGTCGTTCGCCGACCGTGACGTGGAACGTCTGTGTGTGCGCGCGTTGCGGATGCCTGGTGAATGCACGGTGCATGCAGGTGACTAGTGAGCAGCAGTTGCAGTTTGCAGAGCAGACGGACGGTGGTATCCGCGTGGTAAGGGATAAGAGAACAAGTGTCCGCGTGAGCGACACGGAGCAAAGCGAAAGATGGCGGCAGCGCATCGGAAAGTGCTAAGGTGGTGATGCGCGAGTATCTTCATCGTCGTCGTCGTCGTTGACCTCGTACCTCGTCACCGTCGTCGTCCTGATCGCGATTACCTCCGATCGTCTCGCTCGTTGAGCGGAGCTCGGCCAAATGATATGGGAATTTGCAGCAGAAGGCACTTTCTATTGACGATATGCAGCCTGCAACTGGTGAGTGATTAATCCGGATAATACGCGGAAATGCCAGCTCGGTTGCTATATATTCCTGGTTAATTTACACATGTATATATATAAATATAGTATGACGCAGTGGCATACTCATTTTTCTTTAACTTTTCTCGCGATTTCCGCAAGTGCGATATGATACTCTTCGTTCATCACAATGTACTACGAGCGTCGTGTTGAAAAAAAAAATCGTAGAATGCCGTTACCACGTTCCTTATTTCTTATCGCACTTATTTGAATTTTTTGTGAATTATCGTACGGTTTTATCAACCCGGGTCGTACGGTTTATCTCGAAGTATTTTTGTATTAAAAAAGTATCGTGTTTGTATCGCGATTTTATTGTATTACTCGATAAACACCGCTGTGTGAAACCGGAGCGTATGTAATTTGTATTTTTTATTTTAATGTACACGCGATTTTTATGTCAGAAATGTAGGAAAATAAATATATGATAAGAATAGCAAAACTTCTCAAATTACTGCTGGAATATTAGGAATAATAATTAAGTTTTTCTTAATTGAAAAAAATAATCACTTATTTTTTTAATAATTAAATGATTACAATAATGCATAATGTAATTTATCTCAATATTTACGAAATAAATAAAATAACTATGAAATAAATTTATTAAAGACTTTTAATAAAAGGTTTCAGTTTTAATTTATTTTATAAAATAAAAATATATAGAAAGAGTAATATGGACATATATATTTGTATTATATATCTGTATTTTTTATATATATTTTATTTTTTTTTTAATATAAATTAGTGCATTACATTTATTCTTTATTACAATGAATTTAAATAAACTTTTTCATACATATATATATTAAGAATTTATGAATTAGCTTCAGACAGTTTTTCATATATGTAACATGTACGTACATGGTTAAGTTCTGCTATCACAAGTGCTATGACTCAGAATAATTAACTGAGTATTTAGAACATAAGGCAATTGACGTAAATTAAGAACGCACAGACAGGAATCAACAGAAATTGAGATGTTTGCTGTCATTTGATTATATTACATTTATATTACATTCTATGTTGGATGCTTATTAATATACGTTCTGCAGAGAGTTAATCTATCATTTTATATTTTTATTTATAGATTACCACCATAGAACGTCAAGTCTTCGACTTTCTGGGGTTTATGTGGGCCCCGATACTGGTCAACTTCTTCAACATTATATTTGTAATTCTAGGATTTTTTGGGGCCTTTCAATATAGACCTAAATATATTATATCGGTATGTATAACATTAATTATTTTTAATATATATAAATAATTTTAGCAAATATTGTAGAAAAGAATTGAATAAATTGTGTTTTTTTTATATAAAAATTTATGTATATAAAAACAAGTAAAGAGTTGTATACTTTTTATATTCATATTATTAATTATACACATATATATTTTTAAATTATCTTAATTTTGTTTCAGTATTGTATATGGAATGCATTATGGCTAGGATGGAATGTATTTATAATATGCTTCTACCTCAGTGTAGGGATATTGGACAAAGTAAGTAGAAAATGCAATTACACATAGCATCTCAATATATTGCATCTGAATGTTTGCATCAAATATTATGAATCTTTATACAGCACTATAAATTGTTATGTAAACATAATGAATATAATATTGCAATATTATCTTTCAGAATAGCGACATTCTCAACCTAGGCACTGGGAGTTTCTCTTGGTGGCATGTAAATGGGCCAGGATGCAAAGCTGTTTACGATGTTACAGAACCAGAGCTCTTTAGACCTGCACGTCCCACTAATGTAACAGATTGCGTGCTGGACTATGAAGTGATAGAAATTTTACATGCTGCAACACAATGTATTTTAGGTGTAAGTGAAAAATTGTCATATAATGCAATGTTTTGTTATAATGTCATAACAGCTATATAGATTATGGTATATTATTATTGTTTATTGTTTTTCATTAATACAAAACTTTAGATGTTTTATATGTTTTAGTTTATGGCGATTGTTGGTGGAATCTGTCTCAGTAAAGTGTTCCTTGAAGAAGATGATAGCTGTAAGTATATATATTTAACAGATATATTTTAAGTTAGTTTAGAGACAGTTTATGGTTTCTGTTTCTAATTATATCAAAATACCATCAAGCATATTTGAAAGATTTATATTTAAAAGTTCAATGAGGACAAGTGAATTTTTTCTTTTATGTTAGACATTATGTCATACTTTACTTGTGGTTTACGATAAGCAACTGAGAAAAGGATGTGGTTATTATATTTGAGCAGATTATTTTTGATAACAGAAAAAGTATAGGCATTAATTCCATCTTTAGAGAAGTCAAAAATGGCAATATTTAATCGTGATATTTATTTTATTTGATGATTTATGATTATATTGGGAATTGAAATATTCCATATTGTGGCGAAAAATTATAAAGGATGTGAATAAGATTATTCTATTTTTTTAATTACATTTTTTTATAAATTTTATTTTATAATTGCACTTTAAAAAAGCTACATTATTATTTTGTGTATAAGTTAAGTTGTTACTCATAAGTGTTAGGTTTTTATTAATTTATGCATTTACTTTTGTTAGTGTATATTAAATATTGTTGAGTATATGAACATACAGAGAGTGGATAAATTTTTAATTGCATAATAGCACATATACTTTGCATTGAAATTATGAAAAAATTTAGTATTTTGTTTCTAGTAAGAGCATATCCTTTTAAATTTACTTAGTAATATAAAATGACTTGATAAATTATCTTTGATCACTAATTATGTGTAAGTACACGCGATTATTTATTATTGCTTGAAAAGAGGGTTATCGGTTACAGTTGATTTCATTGGTGGATTTGATCCTCCATTTTGGTAAGTCCGCTTAATCATGTTAATTGCACGCAACATATATATTTGTCTATATCTTATGGCACGAATAAATAATGTTTAATACGTACGATTATGACGCTACAGAGTGTACTATTATGTTTTAACACGTAGCGTTATAAAACTTTTTGCATCTTGCGATTTGTGATTTATATCTATTATATTATTGGCATTTTATCATTAGTATATTATATTGTTCAAGTAGCATTTTCTTTATCTTAGCATGAACGATAATATATTTTAATATCTAGAAATGACATGTCTTAAATGTTATATATGTGGTATTTCTATGCAGCAAAAAAAGATATTTAAGAATTTTATAATTGAAGGCAAAATATATATTATATATTAAGCAGACTGTGCCATGTAACAGGACCGAATGTTACATCTATGAACTTCGCGAGAGATGCGATATTTCTTCTTCGTAAAATATTTCTTCGACCGATGATTAACTTATATCCCCCGCCTGTCGTCAGTCGACCTCGACCTAATACGATGGATTCTTGGATGATATTTCAGTTGACTTTGTCGGAGGCGATGACTTTGGGCTGGCAGGCCACACGCCGTTGCATCCTATGTACGTTAGCTACTCGGCTCTTCCACCACCCGCATATTCCCACAAAAATTCCGCACAAAATCATTACTCGACCGGCACAACTAGCTCTCAACACTCCGCCTATCGCGAATCGAGCTTCCCGAAACACGGCGGCGAGAAGCTGCTGGGTTCCTCCGCGCGCGGCAAAAGCAGCTTCGTCAGGAACGACACGGTTCGCAGCAACAGCAGTCGCTCGTCAAGTCGCGATTTTCAGAACCCGGATTTCTCGGTAGATTATTCGAATCCGTTGGACCACCTGCAGCGGCCCGTGTCCCCCGTGTACGACGAGTACGACGAGACCCTGGACAGCGCCGCTAAGCTGCGATATCAGAAAAATAAGCTCTACTATCCTCAGTCCGTCAAGTACAGTCCGGTCGCGCGTATCAGGTCGTCTCGTCCGATCGCGACGAAGCAAGCCAGAAATCCGGTCGTCAAATCACGACGGGTCTTCATCGATCACGTGCGCGATCAACCTCTGAGATCCTTTTACTCCGATCCGAGATTGGCCGTTGATCAGGATCGAGCGTCGAGCGAGCTCGACAAATCGTCGTCTCGGTCGAAACGAGACAGCAGACCCGTGTCTCTGTACGCGAGTAACTTCTGAAAAACGAGACCTCTTCGGCGGTGTTTTTTTTGCACTTGATCACTCGTTTCTCTGGAAACAACTTGTGTGATGACGCTTTTTTTCGAACGCAATCGACAGATAAAACAATTGTCTCTGAAGGTCCCTACCGGTCTTCAGCTCTCTTATTATAGCGAGAAGAGTTACGAAAATTGTATAGCTTATACGAACTTCTATATTGCCGTGTATACAACATCCATGTGCGGTACGTGTAACATTATAATTCCTATACTTGCCAAATAGATGGAACAATTAGTTGTATTAGTTAGTCCTGTAGTAGTGTAGATGTATCCCCTGATCTTTGTCGGTCTAGAAAAAAAAATCCCGAGTACTTTTCCGCGTATTATTGTGTAACTCATTAACGGTATTCTTTCATCGTATCTTGCATCGAAATAACCGACTGACTGTCGAACTAGGTGTGTTCAGTAGCATTTTTGATCATTTATTCATACAATCAGTGTGACTTATCTACTAATTTGTAAATGTTGCTTATTTATATACATAGGGTAATTTACATCACACACACACATACACGTACACATAAAACATTTACTCCTTTTACACAAATTTGATATATGTACACAAATGAATAATTAAGGTATCAATGCTGTGATGACACATACGATAAAATTTATTAATTTTATCATGGCCACCATCTTAATGATAATGATAAGATTAGTTGTTTGGGAGAGGCTAGAAGACGTTTGTTTGTACAGAAAAATTACAGAAGAGAGTATATACTTAGATGATAATTGTGAATTATTTATTTTATAAATGGTTTACACACGTATTGTGCTCTCCTAACATAGATCAACGAGTACGCCTTGATGTATGTACTGTGATATATTATATATATATATATATGTAGAAGTTGTTTAATATCACACATAGAATATAGAATATTTTATCTCTCTATAATAATATATAAAAATAAATTGATTAGAAATTGAAATTGGAATTTGTATGCATCGAGAAAGATCATTCACTGTACGTAGAAAAACGTATTTATAGTAAAAGCATGACTAGAACGTCTTATTTAAATATGAAGTTTCATCAGCTTTATCTAATACCAGTTTTTAAGTTTGTACGAGAAATTGACGAAAACTACATTGTTTTGCACTAATATTCTTTCCAAATTTTCTCTATGTGTGTCAAAAATAATTCATTTCTATAGAATTTTGTTGTACGCCAGATATACATATACACATAAATGGATAAGGACTTTAAGCTGATACTCTATGAAATGATTAGACTGCTTTTTAATTAGCTTATTTTAGAGTTCAGTTTTCAGTTTGACCCGGTGCTATGAACACTTTTTATTGTAGAATAGTAAAATAGATTTAAATGAGAGCATAATATGCGACTTGTCGATTTTTTTCTTTTTTGCAAGTCTAAATAAAAGTTTATACAACGTACTTATAATTATTATATATTTATTTTGAATGTACACAATTATAAAAACAAGTTCTTTGTTTAAATTTTATATAAATCTGTTATTTTTTGTTATAATAACAATTAACTTCTAATTAACAATAAATTCATATTTTACAAGAAATCATTTATCAAAAATATGATTTTTGATAAAAATATATTGTTGAAAAGAAAATATCAGAAAGAAATATATAACACGGTTCGTCTCAAATAATTAATTTTTAATTTAATTATGAAAGCTGATATGCTGAGCTACAATATTTAATGATGACAATCATGCTCGATAAAATTTAAATATACATATGTCATTCGCGTCGTGTTTTGATTTCGATTACACAGTTAACTGCACAGTTCGCTGCAATTATCTCGTCCTCGCAAAAGATGAAAAAAATTGATGAATCGTTCTAACGATCTCCCTTTTGTTAGTAGTGCATGGTAGTTGTGGTAGTTTTTTTTGTATTTTTCAATTTAGCAGAGTGTCAAATATATATTTTCGTATCCCTTAAAGTTTTCGTCGTAGTCGTCTTTGTAGAACGAATACGCAGTGTATCTAAATGTATAGATTAAGTCACGGTAATTATTAGGCAAATTATTCACTATATATGGGAATATTTTTAAGACGGAATTTTTCGTTCTAAGACTAAGGAATGTCAAATTTCAAGACATCTCTTTTGGCAAACAATTTAAAACAATTTCCTATTCACTTTGACGTTTCTCATATAAGTGACTGATTTTTGCGTTATGTTATATAATAATTTGATACGAAATCTGAAGTGACAGCAGAAAAAATATATATTCATTAAATTACATACATTAGTGTTTATAATTACATACATTAGTGTTTCGCGTAAATCAGGAAGTAGTTAGCATGTTAATAATTAGTTATTATGTCGCTTACATAGAAGACTGCTCTATAAGAGAAATATATAGATATAGTTTACAACTCTCTTTCTCTTAAATTTTATATTTACACATTAAAAAAAAGAAATAGTAATTATATTTTTACGAATTAAATATTTTGACGCAATATATATGTAATATGATTCTTATTTTTGAGAAAGAGAGAAATAGTTACATATTATACACAATCTTATTTATAGAGCATAAGTAGAGATGAAAATTATATTAAACGTGCAAAACGTTGTATATATTTGTTTTTACATAGTTACTTATATAAAAATGTATTAGAGATGATAGAAAAATTTATTTATTGAATATGAAATATGCTTATTTTTCTCTATGATGACACTTTAGATAAAAGACTTCTTCTTTAAACAAAGTAAAAAAATGACACAAGATTTCTTTGTCACTTCAGATTTATATTTTTGATCAAATAAAGTCTCTATTGAGCATCTCGAGTTTGTAATGCATATTTATCTTTTTCTTTTTTTTAAGATCGTTATTATTAATTTTGTATTTTACTACTGTATCACATTTATTTACTTTGGTGCAGTTAATTGGGAACAATAAATATGCAATGCTACTATTTGCTTGCTTTTTTATTTATTAACCCTTCACTCTCTTTTTTCTCTTCCTGTTCTAACAATTTCCTACTGTGCGGTTTATGGGGAATCTTTTTCTCTACATTTCTTAGTCATCATTAAATCTGTAGTTTCAATTGAACGTCTAATGTCTTCTGGAATTTCTGATGATATATTTTACAATATAAATATAATAAAAATATAACTTGCAAGAAAAATTAATTATTTTCTCACACAGAGACTACCCATTTAACTTATTTCAATCTAAAAGAATATTAATATAATAAAGTGCAGGATTTTTTAAAATACAAATACATTAATGAAAATAATAACTAAAAGTTATCATTTTTAAAAATAAAATTTCAAGACAAAATAAACAAGATATTCACATATTTAATACCGATATAAATATTTTTACGCGCTAAAAAGACAAGTTTTTAATTTATATAACAATTCTCATTGTTTTAACAGTACTTACCAAAAATTATATCGCATAATTGATGTTCGCTTTAATAATTCTTAACATAATCATTTGATTATAGCAATCGTGAATGGACGGGAATAATAAAGGCAATCGCGTTGCAGAACCTTTCTCTCTCTCTCTGACCGCCTCTCTCTCTTTCTCTCTGTTTCTCCGACAGTACGAACTAAGCGGAAGAAGAAGCAACCGCGGCCGCTGTACAGCATCGAATACTCGCAGCCGGAGCCGCCGGAGCCCCAGGACGACAGCAGCGTGTCGCCGAAGCCGATGACACCTCGTCGGGTGAAGCGACGTTCCGTGATTTCGCGGGACGGCACTCGACGTTCCGGCACGCGACGCAGCTCGGTACGTCAGTCACGTCGCAAGAACCCGGTGAACCGCATCATGGACCACCAGGAGAACCTGTACGCCAATACCGGCATCGGCATCGGCACCCTGACGAATCAGAACGTGAGCACGCTGTCGCAGGGTGATCGTCCGCTCAACTACGACCGGATCACCATCGGCGGCTGGGACCGGGAACGGAACAACCCCGTTGACCGGAACTGGCAGCCGGAAGCGGTCAACATGGCGGTGTCGTCGCCGAATCTGTGGCCACCGCCGCCGCCACCGTCGAACCAGGACTCCTCCATCAACTTCTCGAACGCGTCGTCCGGTTTCCCGCCTGGCCAGAGTCCACCAGCCAGTGCTTGGGACCAGCAGCAGGCGACCACCAGCTCCACTCGGAACCTCACCGACAATTGGCAGACCACTTCCGGTGAACTCAGTGCCATGCAGTGGCAAGGACAGAGTAATCCCACGTTCCAGCAGACCAGCACGCAGAGTCTGAACGGCGAGGATATGGAGGACCTCTACAGCAATCGGCCAGCCAGTGCTAGGTCCAGCTACAGTAACTACCACGGTGTCAGGGCGACGCCGCAAGTGCCGAATCGCACCGACATTGTCAGGCAGAGTCAGCGACAGTTCGTCCTCAGCGGACCACCTGCTTATCAGGACACGGTAATCTGATGATGTAGTTATGATATAGCATAGCAATCTATGGGTCTTATTGGAGACCAAATGATAGGTTGGGCCTTATAGAACCATTTGCTATTTAACCAATTTTATTTAATCGGTAAGTAATGTCGTAGATCTTAGAGATAAAATGAGTGATAATGTCACCTCAGATAGGGACATCTTAATGAGAAAAAGTACTATTTTTGATAGTGCTAGTCGCGCATGCGACGAGTTCGATTCAGCAAAAAAATATTATAAATATAAAATTCAAAGAAGCTGCAATTTTTATACAATGTGCGTTACTTTAATCTTTTTGTTGGAGTCTTCAGGATGTAATAATTTCATTCGTATTAACTATATATTATTTTGATAATCGTAGTTGATCCGTGAAAAAATTGCGGACGGTTTTACTTTATTATAAAAGATTATTATAATAAAAATGGGCAAACATTGTAATTTTGCCTGTTTCAGAGCTTTACTTGATGCAGGATCGATGCGACAGATCTCTACTAACGTTGCATCGCGTTACACTGCAAAAAATGACGTCTACAAGAGACGTCAACTTTATTTAAGTCTTGACGAGCCACAATTTGCGCTCTTTCTTTCTTTCTTTCTGTCTCTTTCTTTCTCTCTCATTTAAATTATTTTGCAATATTATATTTAATTATGTCGACCATAAATTCTATGTGACATGATGAAACCATTTTCAAAACGACGTAATTGTTAAAAAGAGTTGTTGATTCGATGTTTACAGAAATTCTGCAACATAAATTAAATATTTATGCCATTTGATAAAATATATGATTCGCATGAAGGATGTCCCTTCACTTTTAGGATAAATTTACCTGACTGACGTATATGTGAAATTAATGTAATTAAGATCTGAATATCTCACGCACAGATCACACAGAGTTCTAATAGCCTTAAAATTTTACGCGTTTTTTTCATATTTTTTTTCATTGTTCAACTTTCATAAAAACTCTTTCCATTCTCATCCTATTTATATTATAGAATTAATGATTTTCTTATTTTATCGTGTAAAATCAAAAAAATCATCGCACATACATCTGTACATATAGATTTATAATCATTCATCAAAACATATTTTCGACAACATAACAACATAGAAGACAATCAATTTCATTTATCATTTTTTCTAAGTAAGTATCATCAGCGGTTTATGCTATTTTTGGCTTGATATTAGACAATGCCTACTTTTTTTAGAGTTACGATATTTATTAATCGCAATTTTTTAAAATTTCTATACAATTTACATATATACAATTTTTATGAATATATATTAGAATTTATAGTATTGAGCTTATATAATAATACTACAGTCTTCCATTTGCATACATATCTCATCTGGATATTAGCAGATAAAAATTGATGCAATACACTTTTGTGCGTATTAGTGACAAATAATAATTTACAGAATAATGATAATAATCATATATAAAATGCCGTGTGCAATAATGTTCTGGATAATATTTTGCAATAAGAAATTTAAAACTGCGAAATTATAATGACGATTTTATGTAATTATAAAAAAATTTGCGACATATTTGAAATCTTCTTATTGAATCTATACATTTAGTTTTAGAATTTTTATCAAGTTTTAATCTCTTTTGGGATAACATTTTTTAATAAATTTTTAACTCATTCTTGTAACTTTATATGTTATAAAAAATATAAATAAAAATTATTTTTTTTTTAAGCAAGTTACAATTCAATTAATAGAGAAAATAAATTGTATATATAAATTTTTTTTTTCTTACACATAGGCATATTAATTAAAATTTTTTTCATTGTTTATATATTTTACGCTAGGATGAAAGAGAAGGATTCGTGTTTGTAAGCGCGTCGTGAATTTCGAATAAGAGCGAAAATGGAAACCAAAGTATTAAATATCAACATACACATAAGAAACACGTGTTAACTTTAAAACTGCCTCACCTGTTTTGATCATTGTACAAGCTAGTATTAATTCTAAAACTTGTATGATGTAGATCGAATGAAATATGTAATGAAATAAATTACTTCGATCTGATTACTTATGTTAGAAGAATCTCAAATAGTTTTCTAGTTGTATATAATGTTTTTTAATCTCGAATTTTATATATACATATATACATACATACATATATATATATAAAATATTATGTACTTATAGAATGTCGTAGAATAGTTTTACACGCAGAACAGCTGCTATTTCATCAATTGCAGAGCGAATAAATATCGATGCACTCGGTCATTTTATTAAAATGACTTTTCACATTTTGCAGTACACATTACGTATCTTAAAGTTTTAAATGACAAGAATTTATGATGATAATTTGTTAATAATAATTGTTTAATTACAGCGAAATAGAGAATACAATTATTCAACAATTACATTATTCGAAGTTTAGACTTTATTCTACAGTGTATTATCGTATAACGATTGTAAGACAATAAATGGTAAATATTAATTACTATTTATCGATTCTCTAATAACCTTATAATTTATCCTTTATTCTATATTATATTTAGTTTTTATACGCAACATATACACCTGCGTACATACGGACAAACACGCATTGTGTATTTATTTTTTTTTAATTTTATATTAAATGTTCACATATTATATTTTACATATTTTTTATTTTTATTTTATAACATATTCTCGTAAATAAATATAAATAAATAACACGTGCGACACATTTACTGCGGTTTCGCGGTATAATCCACGCGGATTACGTCGATTCGCGATGAACCCGTGACATATTCAAGATCAGCTAGAGAATATTCCGTACCATCCCTAAACTGTGCGCATGTCTCACCGGCCGGTTTTACCTACCTTCCCCACAGACGTCCGCACGACCCTCGATGCAGTAGACGCTGATCGCCGGGACGCCAAGGGTCGTCTTTCGCGTCGTCATAGTCGTTGACACATTAAAAAATTGCACGACCGATAAATTCGACATAAGATTTCATTAAGAGATTTCAAAAACCGGATTCGAAAATTTGGTATGTTCGAAACGTTGAATTAATGCGAGTGAATATTTCACGGTTCAAAGTGCGAAACACAGCGACATTTATGGCGCGTTCATGTAGTGCTACATCGATCAGAAAATTTGGGTCAACGGAGAGAAGAGTTTAAGGATTTTTTTTACGACTTATTTACGACTTTACGAATTATTCGAACTCCGTTTTTTTTGATAATTTTTTTGCGTGGCATAATTTTATACAAAGTGATCAGGGAGAAAGAGGCTTTACTATTAAAGGGTAGTGATGCAAGGAGCGAGGATGCTGAGGATCATGAGAGTCGGGGTCAATGGATTCAGAGGATTTCATTCTTCCAGCAAGGTAGAAACATATTGTAGAAAAAAGGGAAAAAATTAAAGAGTGAATTATTAAATAAAATGAAAATTTAAGAGGATTAATGGCATTCATAAATATATTTGCCTAGCAAAGGAGATGTTAAATATGGCGTTTCCAATTCTATTGCGTAATATTAAGGATATGTATTCATTTTCAAAATTCGATATTAATGTATTCACAATATATAACTGATTTATTAAATTATTATTTAAATTAATGTATATGTACATCTTGGAAAGAAAATCATTTAAAAGATTAGTCTTGTCGATTTAAACCACGTGGGTGACAATGGCCTATATAGGTGACAGAAATACGTCGTACCTCATATTGCGTCTGTTCAAGTGTTGTGCCAACGAGAGGCTTAAATTAGACTACTGCAGTTAATAGTTTGTGTACGATGTATAAGTCCAATAATTATCGGGAGTAACATAATTCGTACATATATTACAATAATGTTTATTTTACCATCACACTTCGAGAAAAATATATATTAATACACATAATATACTTATTATATTTGATATATATTTTTAAAAAATATACATATTTTAGAGACGTATAATCATACTTTTTGTATGACTTTTATTATATACGTCATTATTCATGAATATGTAATGTAAAATATAATTCTCTATTTTCTGCACATGTATATATATATATATATATATATATATATTCTTGTTATAAATATTGTAATATTGTTACAAAGCAAGAGAGATTTTTTCTTATTTATTTATGTCTCCTCTTAAACCGACAATTTATTTTATTGATTTATCAAAATTATTTTAAAAAATGTTCGAACACTTCATGTGGGGATTTTGCCATGAAATATTTTTACTTTTACAAAACAGTATTATTTCTGGTCGTTCAAATAACGACAGTTATATAACAAGGCACAAGCGAGAGTAATTTTTCACAAATCTCATCCTCTTATTGCAGGAGCTTTCAATTTTCATTACGCTCTTGTGTGCGTACATAATCTCAGTGATCTGAATTAAAGTGCACGTGGCAGGCTTCCGTTTAGAATATTAGACGTTGATTCATCAAAAGATCAATACACAGCTGCCTGGCAACCGGCGCGGTCTCTCTCTGTACAAGCATAAAAAAAATAATGCTTTCCTCAGCTGTAGCATGTCGGATTTTTTTTTTATATAACAAAAAAGAAAAGTTAGCTCAAAATCACGCTTATATTTTAACATACAAATAATTATAATCTCGCTTCTTAAAGAAATAAATGAATAGTACGATGTCAATCGTGCGGCTAATTTTATTCAATCAATAACTCTTTAATTTATGCAATTGGAAACAGTTTTTATAGTTTCCCTTTTTAATTGTCATCAAACGATTTTCGCGATTTCGCAGAGACATGATGCTGTGCCAGCATCCACGAGATTTGGAAATGTAAAATATTTGGACGCCGCTCTCGGAACTGCAGTGGAAGAAAAACATTCTCAGACACGGTAAGAGGAAATAATTCTTATTCGCATCGTTAATTTAATTTTCACATAAGGAATTAAACAAAAATATATTTAAAAAATTTTATCAAGAAGTAATATGAATCTTTTTACGAATTATATATCAAATATTTGATACACGTAATTCGCGCAAGTATTCATTTTGATATGCATTTTATTGTGATCGTCTGTAAAAAGAAAAATATAATGTAATACTAGAATGTAATTAAAATATGAATAAAAACGTAATTGATGTATTACAAGTTACAAGCAATATACACGTAGAATTCATTTTATGTAAGGGAGGCATATAGTGATCATCATGCAATAAATTTATCAATACAATATAGAATCATTTTAATCTATTGACCCATGACAATTGTTAGATCAAGCGTTATTATTGGCTATTATTTAAGTGCATTTAGCAATGCGCGATCTCTTACATCGCGACTTTATCTGTCATTATACTGAAGTTGAGAGATCTCGCAAGTTCTACTTAAGATTATACATAAAATATATTATATATACATATAAGATTGAACGTCAAAATATTAGGTTTTTTATAGTGATTGTGTGATCCGTGTCTATTTCCTTTTATTTGAAATTTGTAAAACCAAAGTAATGGAGTTCGAATTCAGTAATTACTACGTTAACACAATCAGTGATTTCAAAGAACTTCCGCTAAGATGTTTTCGGTAAGATAAATTTATTTTTAAGAACTTCTATAATATTGTTATTTTATTTTTACTCTAGGAACAATTCAATTATATATAAGAGTTTGATAGACAATATTTATTAAACGGACATAAAATATTAATTTTTATTAAATAATTATATTAAGTATTTCTGCTAAAAAGGAAAATAGAAAAAGCAAGAAATGTCTTTTAAATAATTTGTAATTCTGCAAGTTATAAATTTTTGATTTTACAGAAATAAATATTCAACATTTTCTCAATTTATCTATTTTTTTATAATTACAATTTTATTATTATTCTTTTATTATATATTTTTTATTATATAAATTTGTGTGTTATTTATTGCACAGTTTTAGTTAAACGTGTATAAAGTCCAAACATGTATATGAATACTTTTCTTATCGATCAGCTGACCTTTGTCCCATTCCTTTTTTCCCCACATGGAGCTTCTATATTCTAGCTCTAATTGACTCTAATATATCAAGCAATTATTTGTGACTGGTTTCTGTTTGTTACGATTATTCGTCATCGAACGCAAATCACACGTTGCTCTTCGCTCGCAAGATGTCACATGCACTAATCAAATATAAATGGCAATACTATTTTAAGATATGTATTTTGTCATCATCGTGGGGGGGCAAAAAAGAAAAAGTTTTCGGATGATATAAGAATCCCGGAATATTCCTGCAACTGATAAATCACGATTTTGCCAGCAATCTGCAAGACGTGTTAGACGGTCTCTACATTTTTTTTACACATTAATTATATATTATATTTTGAGAATTTTCTGGATTTTGTAGTGATTGCTAATCATATCTTGTGATCAAAGTGTGTTATAATTCTAAAATATTTTATTATAAATATAATAAATTTATAACAAAATAAAAAAGCAATATCGTATATTAAAATATAAATCAAACACTTTATTTAACATAATATATACAATTAATATAATAGCCTCAATTAATACTTGTAAGGCTTACAAATATTATTGTGTTGATTCTCTCTTAACGAAGTGCAAAGCAAAACAACCAATATGCCTTACATCGAGGCAATAGAAGATTGCGATTCCGAAACGAAACCTAATCGCGATTCCAAAATGAAACCTAATCGCGATTTCAAACCACAACCTAATCTCCAATTGATTAAATTCTGTTCCGATGATTATGTGATAAAATCGAAAGTTGCGTGCTCGATTTGGTTAGAGAAGAAAAATGATCCGTCTTCGAAGATGTTAGCGCGCTTCCTTAGGTATAACATTAACAATTATTATTACTAATGCGAAATCGTTTGTCTTGCTTCTCGTTACAGCGAATACAGCTTCATTCATGACAGCCACTATATGTAGTGAGTACTATGCGCTACATTAATGCATGGAGTTGGATTTAAATTGCTCATTGATAATTAACGGCATAGCACTTAATGCTATTTCACTGATAACATCATAAATACATCATTGATAATTACATCAAAGTCACATTTAACTGTTCTCTACTCATTGCTTCTTGAAGTAATCTAATTTATCACTTTGCCTATAATATATTTGCTTCGAACAATGCATGATGAGAATTTTACGTTTAACAAACAATGACTTGTAAATGATAAATGAAATATTAATATTAATTTTATTGACTGTTTAATCGTAAAATAATTTTTTATTTGGAATATTTAACGATTATTTTTTATTTGGAATATTTAACAATAATGTATTTTAGCACTCATTATTTATGCTCAAAGTATATAGAAAAATACACAGTTGTGAAAAATATTAGTCATATTGTTATTCTGTAATAACAACGACTAATAATTATATTAATATTTTATAGTACTCGAGATCAAGATCAAGCAACGAACGCTGAAGATGCTTTATTCGACATGTTTAAAAATGAAGAAACTGGCCTCGTAACGGTGGGAAAATTTCTAGCTGTATGTATAATCAAATTCATATACATACATGTTTTTCTAATATGTTTGCAAAACAATTTAAAAAGAAGAGAAATTGACGTCTTTTACGTTGCATTCAAGGCTTTAAGGATAACCGGCTTGCGGAAAAATGATCCTCGTCTGCAAGAACTTACGGATAATTTGAAAAAGGAACATGCAAAGACAGGTCAAGAAGGTATATCACACGAAACGCAAAAGCTAAATAGAGAACAATTTAGAAGGTGAGTTTACACAATCTCAAACAGATGACATACATTTTAAGTCAGCAAAATATAACAAAAACTTTATAGAGAATTATAATTTTTTAAATCTCGATATATAATTTATTCTTCTTTTATAGATATTTATCACTAGTAATACCAATTTATCTCTTATTTCGAGTGCTTAATCACTTATTTCGAGTACTTAAATTACTGTATATCAGTATTTTAAGTACTCGAAGTAAGTGATTAATTGGCGGTTACTAGTGATAAATTTCTACAAGGGTTGAATATTTTTATACATATTTTTCTTAATAAAAAATAATATAATATTTTTTTAGGTCTGATTTATGATGAGAAATATTTTTAATACGTTGTTCCTCTCTGTTCCCAGAATTATAAATCCCAATATCGTTCTGATCTCACGAGCGTTCAGGCACCAGTTCATAATTCCCGACTGGCTGGGTTTCACGAAGCACATCGAGGATTTTTATTGGAAGTGCAAGACAAACACCGAAGGCAAGGTCGCTTCCTATATACCGCAGTTAGCCAGAATGAATCCGGAATATTGGGGCGTATCTGTGTGCACCATTGATGGCCAGCGGTTCAGTATCGGCGACACCTCAATTCCGTTCACCCTTCAAAGTTGCAGCAAACCTTTGACCTATGCGATAGCCTTGGACAGATTGGGTCCGGAAGTGGTACATCAATACGTTGGCCAAGAACCGTCCGGTAGAAATTTTAACGAGCTTGTGCTCGATTATAACAGTGAGTATTGCTTGATACTATCTATAAATTAATTAATTAGTACACAAACATGTTTGATTGGTCAATTAAAATATAGAAAATATAAAAATATAAAATATAAAAAATACTTTAAATACTAATATTTTTATGAATTTCAATTATGATTAATTTCTGTTAATGAATATCTTTTTCAGAGAAGCCACACAACCCTATGATAAACGCCGGTGCGATACTGATTTGCTCGCTTTTGAAAACATTAGTCAAGCCGGAAATGGGCCTGGCAGAAAAATTCGACTTCACGATGAACTACTTCAAAAGATTGGCCGGCGAAGAAAGTCTTGGCTTCAACAACGCTGTTTTCTTATCGGAGCGAGAAGCGGCTGACAGAAATTATGCTTTAGGATTTTATATGAGGGAACACAGTTGTTACCCAGACAAATCAAATTTGCGCGAAATTATGGACTTCTATTTCCAGGTAAATATGTCTTTTTTTTTTATAAAATCGCAAAAACAAGTAAAGTATATTACTATTAAATATTTCTTCGATTATTAAAAATAAAAAATTATAAATTTTTTGTATTGTATATTTATTTAATAAAACATTGAAATTATCGAAATCTCTTTTTACAAAATAAATGCAAGTTTTCTTTAAATTTTTATAGTGATATTTTAGTGTATATTTAAAATGCACACACTTAACAATATTTACTTTAATTTCATTTATCTGCAATATTGAATCGGAGTGAATTTCTTCTTTTATTTCTTTTCGATAAGAATAATGTACGTACATGGCGTTGATAATATCAGTCTATCTTTTATAGATGTATTAATAAATTTTATTTTTTTTATATAACAAATTTATTTTTATTATCAAGTGCTGCGCCATGGAAGCAAATTGCGAGACGATGGCAGTGATGGCAGCCACACTAGCAAACGGCGGCATATGTCCGACCACCGAAGAAAAAGTCTTAAAACCGGACAGCGTTCGTGACGTATTAAGTCTTATGCACAGCTGCGGCATGTACGACTATAGCGGGCAATTCGCATTCAAAGTAAGTTCACATAAAACTACGTCCGGTATACCACTTACGTCACAATGATCGAAAGCATTTTTACAAATTAAAAGATTCGTATAAACGTTTTATTAGCGATTATTTTATATCCTCATATATATATTAATTTATTTTATTTATTTTTAATTTGGTTTTTATTTTATTTATTTAATATATAAAAATGTATTATTGTTTAGTGTATGTATACTTGCTTTGCGTATCTGCTTTATAGATGTATTAATTATTCAATAAAAACATACGTTATATTAATAAAGAATATAATTTATTCTAGGTTGGTATACCAGCGAAATCTGGTGTGTCAGGAAGCCTTCTGGTGGTAATTCCAAATGTTATGGGAATATGCATGTGGTCTCCACCCTTGGATCCGCTTGGCAATTCCTGTCGCGGTGTGCAATTCTGCGAAGAGCTCGTGCGCGAATTTAATTTTCACAGGTATCGTTAAAATTTAATCAATTAAAAATTAAATCTGACACGGAAAAACAATATAAGAAGATGAAGAGGAATTAAAAAAAAATATTTCAAACTTTAAAAAACTAAAATAATTAATGTTTTGTTAAATACTTGATACAATTTTTTAAGAATGTGTTCTTGATATTTTGATTAATTATGGGATATCCCTTGAATATTTGTCTCATTGTCAGTTTTATTTAGTCTGCATCATGAATCGTAGACGATGCATGATCAAAATTTGAACTCTGGCTATTCTTCGTCATCGATCTTTCTCATATCAATTATTATCTATTTGTTTATTATGTGATCATAGATATGATAACTTGAAGCATGCGACGAACAAAAAGGATCCTAGACGGCACAAGTATGAGACGAAAGGCCTTTCGATCGTTAATCTTCTGTTCAGCGCTGCCAGTGGTGATGTCACAGCGATGAGAAGGTGACATATTCTTTTAAGGAACCTGTTTAACAAAGACAAATGCACGCGCGCGCGGAAATGTGTGATTATTTTATTTTTTTCCGTCACACAATGCTTCTACATTTGACAGAATTTGTGTGTAGAAGCTGCAATAAGAAACATGTCGAGACAATATTATGTGTCTTCGTACTTTTGTTAACAGTATTGCTTATAACAGAATTAAAAAAAAATTATTTTATTTATTTATATTTAATATAAAAATTTATTATACTTGCTTTTGATTTACATCTACTAAAATCATGCGAAAACATCTTGCGAGAGAAAGACTTGCTTTGAAAAGAGTTACTTTGAAAAAAAAATTATAATTACTATATGTATATATTATAAATATATTTATTACATCGAATCCTCGTAATTTCAGACATCGACTAAGCGGGATGGACATGACTTTGTCGGACTACGACGGCAGAACCGCGTTGCACTTGGCCGCCAGCGAAGGTCATCTGGATTGCGTCGAGTTTCTGATCGAGCAGTGCGGAGTCCTACATAATCCCAAGGACAGGTAAGCGTCATGCGACGTGCTTCAAGATCAAGTGTCTGCCACAACGGTTGTTTTCACAATTTTGTGCACTGATATAGATAACATAACTTCACGATTACGATGATGATTGGGTCTAGCGCGATCATTTTCAACCACATAATACTTTTTATTTTTACTATCGTATATTATAAAATTATGCTTCTCAGTATCTGAGTATTTATCGCTACCTTTTCATTTATGAATTATTAAATATATCCCAACTTAATATTTTCCAAATTAGAATTTTAATCTTATATGTGCTTCTTTTTTACTGCTCAAAATTTTTTAAATACGACATTGTTTTTTATTTCACTCAGAAAATTAATTTATATACACTTTTTTCAAAATAATTAAGGGATTTAAAAAATGTCAAAAATCAGCAAATTTTAAATATCATTTTCACTTTAATCGTTCATAACTCTGTTAAAAATCATCGTACAGCAACTTTAAGAATGGATTCTTAAAGCTGAATCTTTGCTCTATAGTATGATATAGAGACTGAATTTTTTTTAACTCGTGAACTTTTTACAAACGATGATTTTTAACGGAGTTATGAACGATTAAAGTAAAAATGATATTTTCTCTTTAATTTGTGATAACTTGATAAGGAAAGATCGAAATTTAAATTTAAAAAAAAAAACAATTTTGCAGGGAAAACTTCAGGCTTTAACGTGAAAATGTCAAAAAATTTTTTCAAATCTTGTAGATGCGACATGTCTACAAAGTAAGAAGAAATTTTTCCATTTCGTTATGTTCGTTATTTTCTGTATGTGAAAATATCAGAATTGAAGAAAATGAAAAAAGTTATGACCTTTTAAAAATAGAGATTTCAAGCTTTAAAAGCCTTTTTTAAAATTTAAATTATCATTTTTCGAAACAAAGTTACAGCTATTTAAAATTCGCTAATTTTTTTTGGACAATTCTTTTTTATCTCTTAATTATTTTGAGAAGTGTATATTTATATATTTTTTATATTTCTTACATATTGTAAATTTACATATTTATATATTTTATATATACACATGTCTTATATGAATTTTAAATATCTTTTTAATTGTATGCGTATGTATATATTTTTAAATGAATGACTGCAGCATCTAATAAAAGTGCACGACTCTCGCTATGGCAAAGCTTTCATTTCTTAAATCCAAAATCTGAATTTAGAAAAATATACATACATCATATTTTTAGATGGGGCAAACGACCAGTCGACGAAGCGGAAACTTTCGGGCATATGCAAGTAGTAGAATATTTGAATAACTATGCTCTCGCTCACAAAACCGAGCTAGAGAACAAACAGAACGAGACTGATGACGAGAACGAGTCTAAAACGCAAGACACAGCGGTGCAATCGCCATTACCGTAAACAATAATGAGCGACGAATTTACGCGAAACTTAAGGATGGAACAAAGGATTGTGTAAAAGCTATCGAGAAAATACATTTTTAAATAGTATGAATATATTTTTATTTTAATTTTTTTTGTTATATTTAAACAACATATAACATAGATTTGCCATGTCATTTATTCGTATAAGAATTATTTGCCAATTGCACGCATTTTCTTATTCAATGTGTGCAAAGTTTAATAGGAAATTTTTATATGAAAATTTACATTATCTTTAAAGGAATCATAATAAGGGAGCAATAATTTTTATCTATTATTTTCAAGATGTGTTAGAGTATTAGAAAATACATATAACATGACTTTGTTTTACTTATTATATTCGATATAATCTCGATAGCACACTCAGATTAGTAGAAACTGTGATTGATATTATGTTACGCATGTGCTTTTTTATTTAATTATTTTAGCATTAAGAGTTCCTAATAATGAAGTGTTTGCTTCATCGTTTTATTAATTTCTATATTTTTTATTTATCTCGTTACATTCTATTGCCTAGAGAAGTCTATTATTTTTTAAAAATAGTCTTTATTTTATTATTCTGTTTGTAAATATAATTTAAAAAATCCGATTTAACATATCAAATTATAAAGAAAATTAAGTATCCGGTTTTTAAATTTGATAAAATATTCTTTGCACAATTGTTTCTAAAATAAATTAGACAAAATAGGAAATTTTATATCGCAAATAAATTTTTTAAATAAGTTTTCCAATTATGTTGTTCACAATATTAGGAAATACATGTAACACACACATACACACACAGATGAGAATAAATTCTCTTGTCTTTTAATACAAGGTCTGCCTTAAAAACAAAGAGGGTATAACTATTTTGGGAATAAATTTACGAATCGACTTGTTCAATAATGATACATATTACACTACGAGATAACAAAGTACATTTAAAATCGAAAAAAAGATACTACTTGTACTTTAAAACACAAGTTATATGAAATTGACTTTATTAGAAGAAAATTCTTTTTTTAATATTTCCATATTTTCCCATTTTCTGGAAGATTAACAATTTTACATTAAAGTTAATAATTACTTTAAATAATGTAAAATCAATGATTCTCGTCAGATGTTGACAATCGATATCATCTCGATATAGCGGCGCTTGTTATTCTTCCATTTAATCGTACGATAATAATTTAATAACAATTTTACAATGGCGCATAAAATACACGCGGATAACGATTGAATCGGGAAATACAGATGTTATCTCATGGATTATTCTTCGTAATAAGTCGCGCGCGTGAATCGTGCGTTAAACATATCTTTCTAAATATGTTTCTCGACGCGTTTTAGAGATTCCTCGCAGATATAAAATACTATATCCGTCTTAGAAATATTTTCTATTTCGCAAGCGTCCATTATGCGAGAAAAATCAATTAAAGTATTAATACATATGTCACATACAATGTATATAAATATTATATATATATATATATATATATTATCTCCTAAACAAATTTCCTTGTTCTTTAATTTCTAAAAAGATTTTATATTTTAAAAGTTTAGTAAATTTACATTTATATTAAAAAAAAAAATTTTTTATTAAAAGTATCTCGCGCGCATCGATGGATGATGAAGAAACGGGCATTGGCGTGAAAAAGAATGTATAATGCTTTTAGGATATGTCTCCTGTAATATTGTTCGCTACGATATAGAAATATATATACGTTGTTCTCACACACACAGACACATACACCACACACAGAGTTTAAATAATTGACATATAACGTCAATTCGAATGTGTATAATTACTTCTCAGTACATGAGTGATTATTTTTTATCGACTGTTATCGACATCGTGCTGTTTAAATGTGTCGACAGGCTGCAAAGGCTGCAAGAGTCAATTTTTCGCAATGTGTTAATCAAGGATTGCGATTACGCTAACGTAGCGATTATCTGTATATTCGATGTATATTAGGCAACTATTTTCGAATGATAGAATCGCTTTACGTAGAAGAATACTCTACTAGATATTATATTTTCAAATAAACAAAAAATGACAATAATAATGTTATACTTAATACAATAATAATATTATAAAACAATATTATTATCGTATATAAGAGCTTGATGTGGGATGTGAATATGTGATTCCATCATTTTTCCGTCAATGAGAAACATTTATGAATTTATGTTATAAATGCATAAATTAGATTTATACATTTATTAATTTTTTGAGAGATGTATGTTTTTTTATACACAATTTATTCGCAAAAGAATTAGTTTTAGTATTAATAGATGTGCGATAAGTTTAATTGATGATAGATTCTTGCATATTTTTGTATAACTTTTGATTTAATGATTATATTATATGATTTTACGTTGATCTTTAATTGTGCAATGAAAAGTTGATATAAAAGTCAATAGTCTCGAATTTGCTATAGAATATTTTACTTGTTTAAATAGTTGATATAATGTTTTTTAATCGAGACCGAATTTCGATGATACGTCTATGTGTATACTTGTTCAATCTAAAAATAAAATATTTGAAAAAAATAATCCGGATTTATTAATCATTCGTATAATATATTGATTATTTGGCGTGAATATTTTTATTACCAAGGTATACTAGTTAAAATTAAATTTCAGCGTTTTCATCAATCAATGTCGAATACGTCAATCAGATGATTGTAAAATATGCGGAATAATGCATGTATATGATAATATTGTAGAGATAGCGGATGATCAAATCATCAAATAAGTATTAAACGAGCTTCGTACTTTCATGACGTAATATCATGGAGAACGTAAAAACAAGAAGACTAGAAGGAAGTAATAAACAATAATATCAAAAAATGAAGATTGCCTTCGACCTCAACGTTGCTTACTACATCAGTGATTTCATATATTAGTCAAACATGCTGTATATGTGTTTTAATCGATGCGAAGTAAAGGCAAATTAATTCTTACGATTTAAACGAGTCACATTAAAATGTTAGTACACTGAAAATGAACACAGTAAGACACGCTAAACGAGAGGTTGTTGTATGACAGCATTATTAATTAAAAAAGTAAAATTATATCATAACTGGTATTAGCTAATGGTCATTGTTAACGTTGTGTCCTCGACGACAATATGCGTTTGTTTGTAATAATGAAGAAGAAAATTTACACAAATTACAAAGATTAAATTAAATTTTCTTACACGTGATTATCACTTTATTTAATTATTCTTGAACGTATCAGAGAGAAAAAATATAAATTAATTGTAGTGGAAAATTGATATACATTTATAATAATAAATTTAATAAGACTATTTAATAAGGGTAAGTTATATATAATATATAATGTTAAATATTATATATAAATAATTAAATTTAATATAATGATAAATTAAAGAATTGTAGCATAGCAATACATTATAATTTATAGTTCTAATGTAAATATATAAATTTATAAATTAATTATAATATGTTCTAATCAAAAGTATTTAGGTCATATAATGCAAGCAACGCTAGTAACAATACAATTCTAAATAATGAATGATTAATAGGCCTTCACTGCCCACGGAATGTACATACACGGATTACGTCATCGTCACATGTAAGTAAAAACTACACATCGGTGATATCGCAGTTAAAGCACGCAAGTCAAACAGTTGGGTTTTCCTGACCGATGCCAAATTTTGTCGCCTCGTTGAATTATATCGCGGAAGGTGAGTCATTAGAAACGCTGGAAGGTTTCCCGTGGGTTTTGCATTTGCATTCATCATACAATTCTATTCCATTACATCAATGATATTTTATCTTGATCGATCAAACTTGATCCGATCTGATTCATTCGCGAACAAATTATTTCCTTTGTATTACACATATCTTTCTTAAGATCAAGGTATTATTTAAGAAGTATTTTGAAAGCAAACTAGTTAAAAGCTTTTTAATTTTTAATTTTATCTGATCTCTCTTAGAAATTGTCTCTGATTTCTTTATCAGAATTGTAATTCATATAAAAAGATCTGTTATTAAATAAGTTAGTATTTTATGAAATTATGTTTATAGAGAGATAAATTGCGATAGAGAAAAGATAAAAGAAATTATTATATAAAATAAGAATTTAATTAATCGATATTTATCTTTGTAAAAATTAGTGTTTGATAGTTCAAAATCTAGAATTATATATAAAAAAAAGTATTATTGTAAAAATTAATTCTTCAACAATTCAAATATTGTCAAATAATTTGCATATAATTCTGATACATTTTTTGTAAATATACATATAATTATTTATAAATATGCAAATCTATAATATGCAATGTTTGATTTAAAAATATTTTCTTATATAATAATAATAATGCCAATAGGTCAAAGAAATGGAGTTAAAATTAAAAGTTACAAGATTTGCTTGCTTTGGCCACGTCATGAGGGATTCCCGAATTGTTGAAATGCGCGAGGAATCCCTCGTGGACCAGTCGACATAACATCGTACAACTCGAATTGATGATTAGAAAATCATTATTTAATGATAAATTCGATCAAGAAAAATTAAATAAGTAGCGCGTTCGCGTTTATCATTCGTTTTTTATGATGACGCACGAACGGAAATAACGTACTACTATCGCGAAGCAGAAATCTGACATCGTACATATGAATATCTGTGCACGTTATGTTTAGTAACAAGGCCGACTATATTATTCGTCGAAGATAATTGTTTATTTTCCGAACATTTACTTACGTACTCGGAACGCGAAATCAGACTCGATTGTTCAATTACTTCAAAGTAATTACTCTGATTTCTTAATTAGGGGATTCCGCACATATCTAAGAGGAAAATCCAAAATTAAATTATCTAATAATAAAATGATTAATAATAAATTTAGTACATTAAAAAAAGACTACATTATAACTTATTGCGTTCTGTGTTTATTTCAGCGTTTAAAATTTTATTGATCAAAGTTTTTTATTATAGATAATAGATATGTTTTATTGCATATATTAAAATATTGATATATAAATATATAATAATAAATATAAATGTAATATAGTATATAATAAAAGTACATGTTATGTATATATATACTTATATGTATGTAATATGTATGAAGAATGTATATATGTGAGTAGTATTAATACACACAAAATCGTAACCGGATATAATGGTTACATGATGTGCAAGTCATAAACTTTTATAAATTTTATGAATTTTGTGTATTACCAGACTTCTATAGATAGTTAAAGTCGAGCTGGAGACCAGTCATTGAACCTGACCTTGAAAAACCGGAACGATACAGGTTTCGCAAGAAGATTGAGAATGGTATCTAGAAAATAGCCTTGTCTTTAGTTAAATTGATTATTGGTTAGTGTTGCTTGATCAACTGTTAAACATTATTCATTTAACTCACTTAATTCACTTCAACTAGGCTGATATCGGCTGAATGTAAACGATACAGTAACAATAAAACTTTATAGTCCATAAAATGCCCACAAACGTCTTTCATAAAGTGCTTTTATAATTTCTTGGAATAAGCTGTTATGAAAAATATAGTAGCCGAATTTAAAAGCGAAGAAAAGAATAATTAAAATGCAATTATAATAATAAAAATTCTGATATATTTAGATATATTTAATTAAGGCAAAATATTTATTTTTAATCGAATTTAGATAAACTTTAATCAGATGTGTTTTAATTATATAGAAATTAAGATAATAACTTCGAGAAAAATCTCGAGCAAAAATTATTCTTCTCTTGACGATATTTTATTATGTCATTGAATCTTACCATGACCCTAATATATAGATCCTCAAACAAGACTCGCATGTCACAGCAAAAAAGAAAGAGTACTTCGAGAAACTGATGCTGGTTTAACTTTTATTTCTCTTGTTCGTTCGCCACTTTCATGTGTTCATTGGTTTTCCCCATATAGGTATGCTGATTGATTTGTATGCTTGGGTCTCTCGTAAAATTAATCGAATAATTTATTAAGCTATAAATTTATAATAAAATTTATTATATAAACTTTTTCATGCGCATTTAACCAATAATATAAAAAAGACACATAAAATAAAACATGGCCAAAATCAAGATTGCACTTCCTATATATCTACATCTTCTGCATACTAGTTACAATTTCTTTTAAGATGCACGCGCGTATAAAAAAATGTAAAAAATAGCGCTTATATAGATACGGATCTACGTCAATTGGCTGTGGTCATTTATGCTAATTTTATGGCAGAGAAAAAGAATTATTTTTTTCTCGTAATGTTTGGTGATTGCATGTTTGTATTTAAAAACCTTTCTATAATTCTCTTATATTGCAATTTTGAAATATTCGTTGTATAACAATTAATTAAACGTGACGATTCGTGCACAAGAGGCGTATCTAATTAAAATAATTTAAAGTAAAGTACATTATAATTAAAACGTTTGTAAATTAAAAATATTTATTGTACACAAAACTTTTGACTAAATTACTTATACTAGAATAATTTTTATTAATTTTTTGCATAATTAATCGAGACAATGATCATTTCTATAAAATAATATATAAAAACTTGAATATTTTTTCCACGTGATTTCAAATATCGCTTAAATTTGTAATAAGATCTTTAGTTACCTGTCTACGATTAATTATCACTATATAAAAAGGAGACAGAATTCAGTGAAATTCCATATGTATGCATATAGAATTTGTCATCTTGACTGCTTAAATTGCAAATGATGTTACAACGTTGCGAAGAATATTTGGGAATTAATATTTTTCTTGCATTAAATTTATTGTGCTTATGCAAGAATTGAGAATAATATACCAGAAATAATATTCCCGGTTAATGTAAATTTCTGCCGGATAAATGTTATTTTTTACATAAAATATACATGAATCCCGACAATTCTATAAAATCTTTATTTCATGATTTATTAAATAATACGGCTGTACAATATATATACATATATTATTGTACGTACAACAATTGTAATAAAAATGTTAATGATTATAATGACAAACGTGCTAATAATATTATAATAATTATTATTTTAATAGATAAAACATAATTAATCGAGATCCTTTAGATAGTTTTAACTAGAAAAAACAAAAATGTTCTCTCGTAATTATTCTGTATATTTCTATGACTTTTTTTCCTTCAAATTTTTAAAAGAATTCTCATTTACAGCTTTTTTCTAATATAAGATAATTCATAAAAAAATTGATAAAAATCAGTTTTTGCTGGATCGTTTTCTATAAAAAATTAAATGAAGATTCCGCATAATAAAATAGTTAATTAAACCACAAATCATTTTCCAATAGAATGACAAGGAATATCTTAGCATTCGAAAATGTATAAATGCTTCGTCGAAATATAAGCGGACCTTGATAGTCGATTCCATGCGCGATTATTTGAACGGCAAAACTTTTGTCATACGAGCTCGTTGGTGTAAATAATTATTTAATGTGAAAATTATAGATTAAAATTTTTCATGCAAAACAAGAAATATGACATTTCCAAGGCGATCGCACTTTTGGGAACATTGCGGAAAAAAAATAATTGTAAAATATACTAAACGCAGACGCGCATAGAGACAGCGAACGCAATGAGAGAGGAAGAGGGACAATTATTGTCCGACGTAAAATCCACGCGTGTATCGTATATAAGATGTTGTCTTCGTGAGAGAGCTTCAGTCGCTCTTGACTCTTCGACCATCGAGATATCGGCGAAACAGGCAAAACAAGACGAGATATTGTGCGTGATAGGCAAATAATCAGTTTATAATATTGCGAAAGTGTGAATCGTCATGAGATTTCATCAGTGTTTAGTGCCCGTGGTGGTGCTGCTATTAGTAAAGAATTCCTCCGCAAGACCTGGTAAGTTTTTCACTAATTGTAAAAAGAAATCCCTTTTTCTTAAAGCTTTGCAAAGAACATGGATGTTATTGTCAGGCTTCTGCCCAAATATTTGCACAATGCTAGCTTTAATACAATTCGAGATTATCGTGTCATATCAAAATAATGTTTGCTTGCGCCAAAAAGGTCAAGTCAACCATTCCTTCGTAAATACTTCTAAATTCGTTTAGCAAACAACACATTTATCGAAGAGTTTATATATTAAAAAAATTATGGAACAACTTGAGACAATTTTTATATATCACATATTATTATTCAATAAAATATTTAATATATTTATATTTTTATATTATATATTTATTTATATATTTATATTGTATAGTTTTATATTATATATTTATTTATATATTTATATTGTATATTTTTATATTATATATTTATTATTATATTTATATTGTATCTTTTTATATTATACATTGTTATTCAATATAGATATTTAATATATCTATATTATATATATTTAGATCATATATTTTTTGTTATTCAATATATACCATATAATAATTTATTTATTTGTGTAAAGGTGTGTTACGAGATTTGGTTGGCGGTAATGTTGGCTCTTTGCTGGACCCGTTGGGAATTTTCAAACCCAAGGCAAATAGCCAGGCTACAGCTAACGCCCAATCGTTAGGAGGAGGTTTAAATATCGGACCGATCGGAATCGGAGGTGGATTTTCCTCGTCTTCCGCATCGGCGTCGGCGAACGGCGGCGGTGGTTCGGCTTCAGCAAAAGCGGATGCTCAAGCTCACGGATACGGAGGATACGGAAGTTCCAATGCAGAAGCTTCCGCTAATGCCAACGCACAAGGTAAGTTATATGTCGTTATAATTATTTCATTACTTTAAATAATAATTAATAATTATCGTATTATTTTATTCTCTAAGACAATCTTTTTTATTACTTATTATTTTTTCAGATATTTAAATATATTTTGATTTTCATCTTTTATTATTGTTTTATTATTATCAATATGTTAATAAGCGATACGCTTTTAATTAGGTGGTTATTCGGGAATTCCGGGGGGTTATAATGGCGTGAATGACGGTCATTACCGTCCTGGAGTCAGTCAGGTTCCCATTCAAGTGAATCGACCGAATTACGGAAGTTACGGTGGCTCTCAGTCTAATGCTAACGCTAACGCTAATGCGAATGCCAACGTTGTCGCCAATGGTGGCGGCGCGTTTCCGGGTGGCTCTTACTATCCAACATCTTCCAGACCTAAGGTCATCGGAAACGCTAATGCTAATGCACACGCGAATGCCGCTGGTGGCGTAAACGCGGGAAATTATCCTGGGATAGACGAGATAGAAGTAATTCCGGTCAACACGTTACCGATCTCTCAATCAACTTCTCCGGTATATCCAACGCCCCATCAGCCTCTCCGGCCAATTTCTCACAAAGGAGACACCGTGATCCCGATCGTTGTTGTCGAGGAATCACCAGGAGTGCAGTACCCGCCGTATCAACGTCCGGGTCCTCCACCTCATCATCATCATCATCGTCGGCCGCATTACGGGGGTAAACCAAAGCAGCAACCCGTGGAGATTATCATCGTCGAGGAATCAGCGCCTAGCCAAGGTGATACTTCATGTTCAAGCACATGATCGAAAGTCGTCATGTGATCATCGACTGGGATTATGCATTAATCGGTGGCAGCGCTGCAAATTTTCTACACTGTCTTTATGTAATTCTTCCCGATGACGAAGAGGCTCATAATTATGTCTAATTGACTCGTTGTGTCGTGATCTTTATGTATATATATATCTGTCAGCTGATATCTGTACAAATAACGCCGGATGACAACTAGAACTTTGGATCACACTGCACCAGGATTTCTGAATGCTCTGTTCCTCTGCAATTTTTTGTGTAATGCACGTGTTTAATCGTTCTATGTATTTTTCTTCTTGTCGAAATACGAACAAGTTTTACAACGGACAGAAATCAAGGAATCATTATGCAAATCAACAGATATTTCCTTTGCATTTGTATTGTGATCTAATCGAAGATTGAAACTTTATTTTATTTTACAAATGAGACTTTTTAACGACTAAGACTGAGAGCATGAATTTTGTGACTTTCGCATGTAACATGTTAAATTAATTTTTGTGTGTGTATGTGTTATATAGCATATCTTCATTTATGTATAATATTATTTGACGTTATACGTGACCAAGACTGAGAGCATGAATTTCGTGAATTTCGTGCTACATACTAAATTAATTTTCATATATGTACATATGTATGTTTTATTGTTAGCATATCTTTATTTATACATATATAATGTTACATTTAATAAGAATTATATATAATATTACATTTAATAAATTGTAGATATAATATTATATATAAATATATATAATAATACTAATTATAATTGTAAAACAATAGAAAAAATTGAAATACTTCTTTTTCTTACAGCTGATGGTTACGGAAATGGTGGCGTTCAAGGAACATATCCTGGACAACAAGGCTCTTATGGCGGCCATGGTGGCAATCCCTTCTTATCAGGCGGCTCGAATGCCAACGCTAACGCTAACGCCAACGCCAATGCTCAAGCAGGTGCAGGCGGTAACGGCGGACATGGAAATTACGGAGGATATCAGCAAGGTAGCAATTACCCGTCAGTTCCGTCAGGTCCAATTGGCGGGCACAATCCGTTTTTAAATGGTGGACATTCCGGTGGTGATGCCACTGCTAACGCTCATGCCAATGCAAATGCAAATGCTGGTGCTACCGGACACGAAGTGGGTACAAATAATCCGTTCCTTAATGGCGGCGGATCTCACGGTAACGCGGGAGGAGCAGGAGGAAATTATCAACCAGGTGGTTCAGGTGGAATTGTTTTGGGCGAGAAGCCTAAGGGCATCCCTACGACATATCCCGGTCAATTTCCATCCGGACAACCGGGTTCAGGTGGAATTGTTTTGGGAGAGAAGCCTAAGGGCATTCCCACAACATATCCCGGTCAATTTCCATCCGGACAACCGGGTTCAGCAGGAGCTAACGCTAACGCTAACGCCAATGCCGGTAATATTGGAGGAGGACATGGTGTACCGATCAAAACTGGACAGGTATCTGGATCAGGCGGTTATGGCGGATCTTCTGGTTCAACCATTCTTGGTGGTTACGAAGGTCAAGGAGCCACTGGCGGAAACAACGGAATTGTTCTCGGAGGATCCAACGGTCATGGAACCGTTCTCGGAGGATCCAATGGTCATGGAACCGTTCTCGGAGGATCTGGAGGTCACGGAGGATACGGAGGTAGCCAAGGCAGCGGTGGATATGGACAAGGAGGCTCTCCTGGATTGAACCCTGGTGGATATGGAAGTGGTTCTTCTGATGCTAATGCTAATGCCAATGCTAATGCTGGAAGCACTGGCGGAAATGGCGGAATTGTTCTCGGAGGATCTGGCGGCCAGGGAAATGTCCTTGGAGGTCACGGAGGGTACGGAGGTAGCCAAGGCAGCGGTGGATATGGACAAGGCGGCTCTTCTGGAACCGTTCTCGGAGGATCCGGCGGTCATGGAACCGTTCTCGGAGGATCTGGTAGTCACGGAACTGTTCTCGGAGGATCTGGAGGTCACGGAGGATACGGAGGTAGCCAAGGTAGCGGTGGATATGGACAAGGCGGCTCTTCTGATGCTAATGCTAATGCCAATGCTAATGCTGGTACCACTGGCGGAAATGGCGGAATTGTTCTCGGAGGATCTGGAGGTCACGGAGGATACGGAGGTAGCCAAGGCAGCGGTGGATATGGACAAGGCGGCTCTTCTGGAACTGTTCTCGGAGGATCCGGCGGTCATGGAACCGTTCTCGGAGGATCTGGTAGTCACGGAACTGTTCTCGGAGGATCTGGAGGTCACGGAGGATACGGAGGTAGCCAAGGTAGCGGTGGATATGGACAAGACGGCTCTTCTGGTGCTAATGCTAATGCCAATGCTAATGCTGGTACCACTGGCGGAAATGGCGGAATTGTTCTCGGGGGATCTGGTGGCCAGGGAAATGTCCTCGGAGGTCACGGAGGTCACGAAGGATTCGGTAACCAAGGCAGCGGTGGATATGGACAAGGTGGCTCTTCTGGCGCTAATGCTAATGCCAATGCTAACGCCAATGCTGGAAGTTCAAGTAATGTTCTTGGTGGATACGGAGATGCCGTTAAAGGACTAGGCTCTGGACATGGAGGATTTGGTGGTCAAGGTGGATACGGCGGAGGAGGTATATTTATATTTTACATATAAATTTGTATTGCGTATTGTGTAATTGTCTGCGAGAAATAATCATTTTTCAAAACTTATGCATGCAAGTAAATCCAAATTGTTCAAGTCATAAGTATGTAATTTTCAAAATTGACAGCTAAATGATCATTATTTCATTATTATTAGACACGACATTTCTCAATAATTATTATTATATTATGTAACACCTTGTTGACATTGTCAGTCACATAACATCTTATTATATGTAAAATATCCATCATTCAAATGACCATCGATCAAACAGTGCGCCTCTTCTTAAAATCTCCAGCGCATAATTTATCCCGCATATAATTATACAAGAGATAAAAAATTATCTTAAGCTATTATCATCGATTAATGACCAAGCTCTCGAAAACGAACCGTCCTCTAACGTCACCACCACAAATCAGCCTTCAAAGTTGCACGTTGCCTGATCATCACGTCATCGCCGTGAATTTTCAGCAACTTCGTCGATCACGCACGATCTTAAACATTGTGACCACTCAACACTGCAGGTGGAGGACCTGTTTGGAAGCTTTTTAACCATTTGTGTTTGTGTTCCCACATCAATTGTCATTCGTAATAGAGCTTTTCGTGTTCGCTTTTCCACAGGCCTAAGCCCCGAGGCCGAGGCGTCAGCGTCGTCCATGGCGGAGGCTGTGGCATCCGGACTGATCGTAATTAAATGATTCGCTATTCCATCCCGCAGGCTCGAACGCCAACGCAGAGGCGTCTTCTAACGCGATCGCGTCAGGTGGTGGCTCATCCAAAGCTACCTCTGACGCTGTAGCAAATTCCAACGGCGGATCGGCGAACAGCTCCAGCAAATCCTCAGCCTTTACAAGCGGATCGGGATCGGCGAATGCCGACGCTTCCAGCAACGCATCTTCTGGGACCTACGGTAATATTGGACCGAAGAGTTCGGCCTCGAGCCAAGCGTCAGCCTCGGCCAACACCAGGGACATGCTGATCTTCAATTAAACATTGTGATACAACGAAACGTACAGACGGGAAAACCTCCCTCAACTACAAGAGCGACATAATACTCGTTATTCAAGTTTTGCTACTCCACGAGTAAACGTGACCTATACGAATATGACGTAGTTATATAGTGCCTAGTTTTTTTTATGACAAAATGTTATAGGGTTAGAAAGATATATCATGACATTATGTAAATAATGGGTTCAAATTTATAATTATGAGTTATAAATTTGTACGCATTGTACGCTTGAGAATCATATGATCGTCGAGATTCAAACTATTCTCGAAATTGGAATTAATGCAATTTTGAGAATAGACATTTTCATTTGTAAACATTTCTTGAGCATTTATTAGAGATTGCGATAAGAGTAAGATGATCGAGATGGTTTTAATATTTTTAGTACGATATTTAGAGCACTTAAAAAGACCTTAACTTAATACTTGTATTTATACGTCCGTGAATTTCGTCAGAGGCAGATCAAACATTATTTTGCTCAATATATATGACGACGATTATTTAACTACAAAATTAAAATTACGATAAAAGGAATTAACAATCCTTACAAGCAAAAGAAATGAGCTATAGACGAAATTGATGTTTAAAGTAATTGATTAATCATGACGTATCTGTCTCAGACTAAATCACTTTTATACTTGTCCGTCTTGCGATAATAGAAATGTATAAGATAATACTTAAAGCATTTAAAATGACTTTAATTCAATACTCTCTTTTACTTTAAGTTTACTTAAATTATATAGCTATCCTCTTTTTAACTGGATCTGTGATTTATATGGAACGTGCCAAAATACTGAAACATTACTATAATTATAATAAGAATATAAGAAAAAATGTATAATGTACTCAAATGTTGCGTAAAGTTTAAATCCCGATTTTTAAGTAATTGTGCTTTTATTGCTGCAGTTTTTATTTTTTGCTCTTTGCTTTGTACAATTCGTTTACATATAAAAAAATTCATGTTAACTACTGCTTCAGATCCCGAGGAATAAATGCGACTTCAATTATATATAATTCGTAAAAAATAATTTCCTAATAAAAGATCTTCGATTAAGTTAAATATATTTGCATTTTCGTGCAATTTTTCGAAATGGTAGATTAACAATATACTTTGTGTTCTGTGTCGTACAATTTTATTAGTATATAATTTATCCAGAAACATTAATTATTCGAACCAACACATCACTTACTGAATAATCTTCATTATTTTTTTCATTTTTTAATTTTATTTTATGAGAAAGATGTGATTTTATAACATTTTTTAGTTTGGTATTATAAAAATTGTTAAGCTAGATTTTCTTATGCTTTTCCTCAACGTCTCATGATGTTTAGTTAATATTTATTTATAGTACTGTTTCTTTATAAGAACGTCATTTCTATGTTTAAATTTCAATTCTTCGCTCGTCTTTAGCAAGCAAAGATTCTTCGATATTTTTTCAATTTGACGCAGAATAAATTGTATAACTTGGAGTATTTTTTTTCTGCGCACAAAAACTATTGTGCAAATTAGCCTTTGTCGTATTGCTTAAATTTTTCTCAAAACAAATCTTTACAATGTAACAAATGTGTAAATATATAGGAAATAAGAAATAAAAAAAGATGATAATTTATATCTGCTATTAAACAATAAGTATTATATATTATGTGTTAATAAAAAATAACAAATAAGCAGAAATTAATTTAGTAAATTAAAATATATAATCAAAGTAACAATACCATCGGCAACATTTCTCTTTGTCTTTATTCTCACGATGGCAGGCGTCTCTCGGAAACAACGGGGATAAGAACTCGTCGGACTTGTTTTGCGCGCGAGTATGAAAACGGAAAAGAGAATCGCAAAGATGCTGAGGAAGGAAAGAGAGAAAAAGAGTAGTATGTATATTCAAAGAGAGTCGATTCTGACGTCTGTTTGTCCAATCCCGCGCCAACTCTTATGAGATTCTAGCAATTAATACGTAATTATCAATAATTGATTTTACGTTGCATGCGTGTTATTTATTCGATGTTTTCTCGCAATTATATATCATTTATTATCACGTGTTATCGCGTGTATATGCAATGCGTATAATAGATTCGGATGCAATGCATACAATAGATCGATATGATGAAGCAAATAATAAAATATTTCCTCAATTAAGCTCACTTTTTATATTTGTATAATGAAAATCGTATCATCTATTAACATTTTATGAAAAATATGGATGATAAGAATAATTGTTAAAGTGACAAATTATCATAAATATTTTATTTTTATAGCTGTTGAAAGTAACGGAAGTAAACATTGAAATTGACCAGAGGATTAAAAAGAACATAATGCGAGCAGAGGAAGAATAATAACGTCAAAATTGTGAATTCTTACATTGAATACAACATTATTAATACCTGAATATCCTTATTAAAATTACGATACGCTTATTTACGACTGGTTTTTGAAACATGAATTTGATCGTTCGTTAACTTTCATTTAGGAAATTGAATATGCCTTTGTACTGCCACAACCAGACGCGGAAACAATGAACAACTTGCAGGTATCTCTTACAGACATTGTAAGAAAGTGACCTGTGAATCGAACGAAGTCTACAGCTAGAGGTCAACGACCTGAACGACCAGAGAGTCGATTTTTACACCCTTCGTTCAGACGTTCGTCCGCCGATCCCTTTTTAGCAAGGGAACTGAATCCGCATTATTCTCAAACAAGCGCAATCTCCCTTAGTATAAGACTTATTAATATAAAGAAACGATGATATAAAATTAATATTTAATAAATTTATTTATTATTATATATAGTAATATTTTTAAACCGCGAAATATACACAAGACCTTTTTTAAATATATATTTAATCCAGAATACTTAAAATTAAATTAAATATAGAAAACAACCGTTTCACAAACTCATAATTTATAATATTAACATTTAAAAAATAGCTCATCGATACATATTATTATTAATGTATAACAATTTTGATCATCAATTAATTAACATGTGTGATTATATTTGAAGATTCAGAAGAGATATAACTAATTTGAATTAACATGAATAACGTTAATTAATTAACCATAATAGAAAAAATAAATGGACATTATTATATAAATAATAATTTATAAGAGATTATGTAAATAATTATTCTCTTCCAAGTTATACTTATTGGAGATAAGAAAAATAATGCGAAAGCAATCTGTTTATTATTTTTCTTAATTGTTCACAATTGGCGCTTAGCTATAAATAGTTTATCTTTAAGCAAAATATACATATATGTATGTATTATTACTTGCGCACCTTGAATCGTTGAAAAAGATAATAACTATTTTATTATGCTCTTTGCTTACAAAAGTGAATCTCTTTGAATTGTTGAATCTTTCTTAATTCATGGATATTATTAATTATAATTGTAATAACAAAAACATTTGATTTTATAATTTTACCATACAAACAAAAAGTCTTGTGACATTTTAATTTAATTTTTCTTTGTGAAAGTTCACAAAACAAAAACTTATATCACACATTACAGATAGCAGACTGACGTAATTAAACGTCAAAATAACGTCATTTTGACGCCGAATATCGTCATTTTTACGTTTAATGACGTCAGTTTGCTACTTGGGATGCAACATAAATTTAGATGAGTATGCAAACTATTTTTTGGACTTATCTATATAACTTATTTATAGAAATGTATTATTTAATGAAAAATTCATGTGTACATATATACATACATAATATTATTTCCGATTTAGTTCCGGTCGTCCTTGAAAGTAGGAGTTGTTCACTTTCGATAAAATATATATAATATATATATATATATATATATTTTCTCTTATGTGTTTAATATAATTTATATAATTAGAAATATAAATATAACATATATATTTTTTTGAATATTCAATAAATACTTTATGTCAAATTTATGTCAAGTCATGCATTATTATTAAATTAATGCATATTTAATTCATACTTACTAAATGTTAAAAAGTAAATATATATGTATATTATTATTATTAAATTATTAGAAACTTATAATATTTAAATTATTAATTCAAAAAGAGAGATTATTTTTCTTTGCTTGGCTATATTATGAGAAGCATATAAGAGAATAAAACTGCAATATAATACTTTCATGTTTTATCAAAGTCAAACTCACATTCGTTGGTATAAAAATTCTGTCTCTGCATACGCGTGTTAGTCTCAGGTCTACTTCCGGTCGTCCCTGGCAACGGAAGGTCGTCCACTTTCCGAAGACCAATGACCATCTCTTAACACTCGAAGTTAGCGGCATTGTGAAATTATGGTGACTTCCTTGAATTTCTACAGTGAAGGGGTTTCCCATATAAAAGCACATGGAAGGAAAGAATATCTTTGAATCGTTTTTAAGACATTCAACAAGTAACAGTGAAAACTTTCGTTTCACGATGAAAAGAAGCTTACTTTTAATCATGGTGCTTGGTGTGCTTTTTCTAAGAGAATCCCTCAGCAAACCAACAAAAATAGTGGCGAGTTCTGATGTGTTAGATCCAATTGCATTAACTGTGAACGATAAATCTGAAATTGGTTAGTGATTAAAATTAAATTGACAACACTACTCAAGATTTTCTATAATTCTATAAGCAGCTTGTATCAATATAATTAATTTGCCGGAAAATATAATAGATTAGTACTACAAATTAAATAACTTTATCAATATATATAATTTAGAGATTTTATACAGTAATTATAAATTTATTATGACACAAATTATAATAATAAAAATATATAAAAGAATGAATTATATTATTAATAATAAAATTAATTAAACGGACTAATTATATTATTATATGTTATCTAGTTGCTACGAGAGAACAAAGATCGCCGCAATTCGGTTTGTTAGGCAGTTACGGCGATTATTCTGATTACGATGACAATTTCTTCAGAAGCAGACGAAAGTTTCATCATAAACCGTATCATAGGCCTGGAGGATATGGATGTCGCCGTTATGGCTGCGGTGGAGGTGGAGGGTATGTAAAATATTGTAACAATTGAAATCTCATATAATAAATCGTACTTATAATAATTTTGTTTTTTGCCAATAATCTTTACAAAAAATAATTACAATATACCAATGAAAATAATTCCCATATACATATTTCCATTTTAAATTGTTTGTTTTTGTATCTTAGAAAGTTACGTCCCTATATATATATATATATATATATATATATATATATATTTAAATATTTAATATTTAAACATTTTTAATAATCTGTTAAGACTCGCTAATACCACACACAATATTTTTTAAAATAAAATTCTCTGTTATAAATATTACTTTTGAAAACAATATACATATTTGATTTATATAATATAAAATATGTACATCGAGTTGTCGAAATAAACAATAATAAATTCGTGAAATATACGATATGAAAAAAATTCACATCTTTCCGGTTCTTCGCGAATGTTTACATCTTGAAGAATGCAAGAAAAATATAATCGTTCGCATCCTACTTTCTGTTTCACGCAGATGGCAACCGGACTACGGGAACTATCATCATACAGGACAGGGAGCATCTTTCGCCTCAGCATCAGCAGGATCTATAAACGGAGGTGGTCCTTATGGAGGAGGACAGAGCGCGGCCAATGCACAGAGTGCGAGTTTCAACATCGGGCCTTTCTCAGCTTCGTTCAGCGCAGCTCAGTCCTCGTCCTCGGGATTTTGAATCTTTGAAAGCGTGAGTATGTCTCTCTGACCACAAAGAGAGATCTCTTCATTCTCATCTTAATATCCCTGTAAACCAGCATTATGTGTATTTCATTATATTATAAATCTAGCGAAATTAATTAAAGGTCTACTCAGACCTTTAAATCGAGAAAATTAAATACATTAATCATCTTGTGATTAATATTCCCAGCATATTAATGTATTACATGTATCCATAAGAGAAGAATTAAATTATTGTATATTTTCTATATTTTTAAACGATAAAAAAGCCTTTGTGAAAAATTCCTAATCTTGCTTCATCCACGATCAGTCAATTCATCTTCCCAGCATATTAATGTATCACATGTATCCATGAGAGAAGAATTAAATTATTGTACATTTTCTATATTTTTAAAAGATAGAAAAGCTTTTGTGAAAAATTCCTAATTATTTTCTTACAAAAAATCTTTCACTACAATTCAAATCAAAAAATCAAATTTTATATATCATATATCACAACAATCTTTTCATCCCTTTAAAATGCTATATTTATTATTACGAGAACCGTATATTAATATTTTGTTCTGTGATTCCGTATAACATGACAGTCTATTACACGATTCTGTATTGCAGATAGAAAATCGAAAATATGATTTGAACATTGCATCCTTCGTTTTCCGGGATTAAAAAAGTTCAAGGATGCTGCCGCTCGTACATATAATATTTGTGAAAAATTCCTAATCTTGCTTCATCCACGATCAGTCAATTCATCTTCCCAGCATATTAATGTATCACATGTATCCATAAGAAAAGAATTAAATTATTGTACATTTTCTATATTTTTAAAAGATAGAAAAGCCTTTGTGAAAAATTCCCAATTATTTTCTTACAAAAAATCTTTCACTACAATTGCAAAAATCAAATTTTATATATCATATATCACAACAATCTTTTCATCCCTTTAAAATGCTATATTTATTATTACGAGATATATTAATATTTTGTTCTGTGATTCCGTATAACATGACAGTCTATTACACGATTCTGTATTGCAGATAGAAAATCCATAAGAGAAGAATTAAATTATTGTATATTTTCTATATTTTTAAAAGATAGAAAAGCCTTTGTGAAAAATTCCTAATTATTTTCTTACAAAAAATCTTTTACTACAATTGCAAAAATCAAATTTTATATCATATATCACAACAATCTCTTCATCCCTTTAAAATAATATCTTTATTATTACGAGAACCGTATATTAATATTTTGTTCTGTATAACATGACAGTCTATTACACGATTCTGTATTGCAGATAGAAAATCGAAAATATGATTTGAACATTGCATCCTTCGTTTCCCGGGATTAAAAAAGTCCAAGGATGCTGCCGCTCGTACATATAATATTTGCAAGGTTGCGAGGTTGCGGCCGCCTACGAAATTGCGCGTCCCGGGCGTGAGAGGTCAATGAACCTTCGCGAGGGCACGACGCGGCGGTTCGGAATCCGCGATTCGCATTATATTGCCCCGCGATCTCGCCCCTGACAACCCGCGTCGCTGACCGATCGCGGATGAAACATCTGTCCGGCGAGGGCCCGCCGAGAAACGCAACAATCCTCTCCGGTCGGGCGTATTTCACTTTCGGAAAGTGTGTGCGTCGTACGAGCGACGATTATATACGCGAGCGAGTATATGCGCTTGTGTACGCGTATGTGTGTGTGGGACCTGCCCGGAAAGGCCCCGCGTTTTGCGCATTGTGCCATTGAAGCAAGGCCCTTTCGGGGTACGTGTGAAAAAGAATGAACAAAGGGGAAATGAATCTTCTTGGTTCTCAGGCGATCGGCAGACGGCCAGACAGACGGATTAACTCGTTTTAAAGAGACGGCCAGACGCCATATTGTTGTTTTGGGGCCCGTAGGTTCAGGAGAATCACCTCCCGGCGTTCGGCCGCCGAACCGGTCCCGCGTTTTCATCTCTCTCTCTTTTTCTCTAGAGAGATGCGCGCACCTACACGCGAATCGGAGCGTCGATTATGCACACACTTGCGACGCTCGGACATGCAGTAAATGGCCATTGTTCCTTCGAGGGGAGTCAGATAGCCCCGGGAGCGAGTTTAAATCAGGTCGTCTCGGATTGCCGACGTAGAAAATAATAATCATGGCGAGAGCGATCCCGATTTTGAATTTTAAATTTTGGCCGATGAAGAAACTTTGAGCATTAAATTTATTTTGTTTGAAAAAAAATTTTATTATTTAAATTTAAATGTTTTTTATACATTCTAGATTCAATCTTATGTTTGTAATATATTATTTGTGTAATATTTAATATTTTATTCGCATAACGTTGTAAACGTTTAATTACGGTGCATCATATAATCGAGAGACAATGATGCATCCGCCAGTTTCGTAATTCGATTTTAAACATATGTAATCCCAGGTTGTGTGTCGACGCAACCTTCTCTACGCAATCATTAAATGCAGTTAACGGATTGCCAGAGGCTTACACTTCTTTTCATTAAAGATGATTCAGCTACTTCGAATCTGCTGAATAAAAATAAAATCTGCTTCTTCTGCATGATGCATCTTTAAGAAATATGCCTAGCCCTATAGCTTTAAAATTTATTTTATCGTTTTTCACCAGCAGAAATTTTTCATTCTGTTTATTCAAAATTATTTATTATATTATATGCCCATTATAATATAATTTTAAATTATTCATTATATTATGTATTTTATATATTATATTTTTTTATGTTTATTATTTTTAAACAATATATTTGCCCCCAAATTTTTCATTCTGTTTATTCAAAATTATTTATTATATTATATGTACATTATAATATAATTTTAAATTATTCATTATATCATGTATTTTATATATATTTTTTTATGTTTATTATTTTTAAACAATATATTTGCCCCCAAATTTTTTATTCTGTTTATTCAAAATTATTTATTATATTATATGTACATTATAATATAATTTTAAATTATTCATTATATCATGTATTTTATATATTATATTTTTTTTATGTTTATTATTTTTAAACAATATATTTGCCCCCAAATTTTTCATTCTGTTTATTCAAAATTATTTATTATATTATATGTACATTATAATATAATTTTAAATTATTCATTATATCATGTATTTTATATATATTTTTTTATGTTTATTATTTTTAAACAATATATTTGCCCCCAAATTTTTTATTCTGTTTATTCAAAATTATTTATTATATTATATGTACATTATAATATAATTTTAAATTATTCATTATATCATGTATTTTATATATTATATTTTTTTTATGTTTATTATTTTTAAACAATATATTTGCCCCCAAATTTTTCATTCTGTTTATTCAAAATTATTTATTATATTATATGTACATTATAATATAATTTTAAATTATTCATTATATCATGTATTTTATATATTATATTTTTTTTATGTTTATTATTTTTAAACAATATATTTGCCCCCAAATTTTTCATTCTGTTTATTCAAAATTATTTATTATATTATATGTACATTATAATATAATTTTAAATTATTCATTATATCATGTATTTTATATATTATATTTTTTTTATGTTTATTATTTTTAAACAATATATTTGCCTCCAAATTTTTTATTCTGTTTATTCAAAATTATTTATTATATTATATGTACATTATAATATAATTTTAAATTATTCATTATATCATGTATTTTATATATTATATTTTTTTATGTTTATTATTTTTAAACAATATATTTGCCCCCAAATTTTTCATTCTGTTTATTCAAAATTATTTATTATATTATATGTACATTATAATATAATTTTAAATTATTCATTATATCATGTATTTTATATATTATATTTTTTTATGTTTATTATTTTTAAACAATATATTTGTCCCCAAATTTTTCATTTTGTTTATTCAAAATTATTTATTATATTATATGTACATTATAATATAATTTTAAATTATTCATTATATCATGTATTTTATATATTATATTTTTTTTATGTTTATCATTTTTAAACAATAAATTTGCTCCCAAAAAGTTGATATAAACATATATACTACAGTGGAATTGAAGCAAATGATATGATACGTATATTTCAAGTATTTGATTTTCGACATTTTCTGTCTTTTGCAGATACTAGGAACTGATGTCGATCCCGAATCACCCCTAATTTATTTCACCGCCGTTTATCCGTCATCGTTGTGGGTCCATTGTTTACAAACATTCTGCGTCACTAGGTACAAGTAAATAAGCCTAACCGCGGGCGCGAGCCACCCCCTTTTGCCTCCTGAGATTTCCTGAGAGAGCAAGTTTCCTTTGTCCGCGTGCCATCAACCACCAGATGTTCTCCAAAATAAAACCGACAAAAATAGCGCGACGTAGCGCCGCGATTCGCGCACCAACAAGCGAGACCGTACAGGACAAACCCTGTGCGAGAGAGGCGAAAGGGAGGAGACGCCGGGTCGCGCGAGACGAAGGGTCGCTGGATAAACGGCACAAAAGGATATAGGAAAGCCAAAGGAAGGAGGCCCGGTTAAAAGAGCGAGGACCTGAAATCGAGATCCGAAAAGTCCCGTGCAATGACCGGGCGAGCTGCACACACGACGATCCTTCGCCAGGCCGGTGCAGCGTCCTCCGCTTCAGGATACTCTCTACCCTCTCGTTATCTTCTTCTTTTCTTCACTCTTCTTTCTCAGGGCAGCCAGAGGGAGCGACGCCCTATCGAGAACGACTGCGCAGGACGACGAGAAGCGTCGCAACTTTTCGGCGAAACGCTGAGATTATTTGTTTGTTGTTTAGCAAAAATTTTATTATTTGCGGACAGGAGGAATCAACAGTCTTGTGACTTCGACGATTGTTAGTTTTTAAATTTCAAAATGATTATTTTTTTCAATCGTTAATTTTTATTTTACTTTAATAATTATGAAATTATCATTATTCATTCTTATTTGTTAAAATTCATTACTTTAAATGTAAACAAGTGGTTTGAGAAAAAAGAGGAAGAAAGAGAAAAAAATGAAATTGACTGATATTATTATGATAATTTTTTCGAAATGATTATTTTCAATTATTAATTTTTATTTTATTTTATTAATTATGAAATTAAAATTATTCATTCTTATTTGTCAAAAATCATTATTTTAAATATAAACAAGTGGTTCGAGAAAAAGAGGAAGAAAGAGAAAAAAATGAAATTGACTGATATTATTATGATAATTTTTTCAAAATGATTATTTTAATTATCAATTTTTATTTTATTTTATTAATTATGAAATTAAAATTATTCATTCTTATTTGTCAAAAATCATTATTTTAAATGTAAACAAGTGGTTCGAGAAAAAAGAGGAAGAAAGAGAAAAAAATGAAACTGACTGATATTATTATGATAATTTTTTCAAAATGATTATTTTTAATTATCAATTTTTATTTTATTTTATTAATTATAAAATTAAAATTATTCATTCTTATTCGTCAAAAATCATTATTTTAAATATAAACAAGTGGTTCGAGAAAAAAGAGGAAGAAAGAGAAAAAATGAAATTGACTGATATTATTATGATAATTTTTTCAAAATGATGATTTTCAATTATTAATTTTTATTTTATTTTATTAATTATGAAATTAAAATTATTCATTCTTAATCGTCAAAAATCATTATTTTAAATATAAACAAGTAGTTCGAGAAAAAAGAGGAAGAAAAAAATGAAATATGATTGACTGATATTATTATGCCTTTTGTAATTAATTAAAATTTCCTACATTTTTTTCTTAGACCTATTTGTGTAAAATACAATGTAACAATTATAATTTTACCGAACGTATTAAGTATGTAAGTTGATTTATCTGAAACTAAATGCATCATTGCAGTTGCGTTTTGAACGTGCCGCAAGTTTGCATAACTGTTAATTTTACGATCATATTTGTTTGTTAATTATTCAAGTTAATAATACTTATTGAAAATACTTATTTTATAAATGATAAAAGAATTAAATTGTGTCTAAAGATAGGATCATACAAAATTCCAAATCAATATATATCTACAGCTTAATTTCATCATCATCATTATATAATATAAATTATTTAAATACAAAAAGTGATAAATAAAAAGGCCAACTTATCGAGCAATTATTAGAGTTGTTCTGTCAAATAAAATTTATTCCATGTATAAACTATTAAACATAAAACATTATGTGAAAGCTACAAACATTCAATACTAAAACTTAAACAAAAATTACAATTATTATAAAATAATAAAATAAACGTTTCAACCGCACGCAGTCTTCCTCAGTATAATTATTAAAAAATACAAAATCATACAAAAATTCACATAATATCGAAAATTAATGTTAGTTCTTCAAGAATCGAGAATTTACAAGCAATTAAAGCGTGTTTCAATCCGTCATGTCCAACAAATGTTCGCCTCGATACGATCTTTGATTTTAATCAAATCTCGAAAAGTTTCATCGTTAATATGCGAGAAATTAAAACGTTCCGTATACGTTGACATCGTCCTTCTTGACAATTTTAACCACGTTTTTTTGAAAAAGTTATTGAAGATGACACAAGACCAACAATATAAAAAGACACCTCATTTCAAACTCCCATAAATTATTTATATCACTTCGCGCAAAAAGAATGATTTTCAACGAACGATCCTCAACAATTCCATATCATATCACGTCTCCTCTAAAGAAATAACATCCACGACACTCGAGATGCGTCAAAGAGGCTCGTTAAAGGTCCGTCCTGTCGTTAACCATTATTTAGCCGCTCCTGGGCACCTACGGCCCTGCCAGCCGGTAAACCAGTCCCTCCGTCTGTGCAAAAAGAGAAAGAGTACAAGAATTGCTCGAGTAAAGTGAGAGAAAATCAAAGGGAGAAAGTGCGAGAGAGAGGTTGAGAGGATCGGAGAGGAAAAAAATGAAATAGAAAGTGGTCCGGCCGGTGCAACAAACTACAGGACGTACACGACGCCTTTAAAGCGCCTCCTCTTTGGTGGTGGTACCCCATGTTCCTGTTCTCCACTCACTATAGCAAACCCGCGATGTTTTCTTGAAGGCTCCCGCGTCATTGTGCTCGCATTTCTCGTGCGGTTGTCGACTCGGAAAGTTCCTCAACTTATCGCCGGTAAGTCGAGATATGTACATATTGCTAAGTACTAAGTGTTAAGTCTCCCCGAAGTCCTTCGAACACGAATAAGTGAACCCCGTCGATTATAAGAGAACCCTTATTCTGTCGTTTCACGAAGCGAGGACGTCGCGCGATAAACAAACAGTGATAAGAATTAAAAATCGTAGTGCTGAATTTTTTTCTCCGCGTTCGACATGAGACTCGGTAGATATCTCTTTATTCGTTCTTCTTGAATCTATACCTTCGCGTGTAAAAATTAAATCAGAAACAAATTGATGCGGTTAATTGTTGTAATTGAGCTCGCTCTCTGCAGTTTTTAAGGGGTCCAAAGTAATATACAAAGGTTTCAAAATAAATCAAATTCTTAAAATAACGTTATTTCAATTGATAGGAAGAAAAGAAAAAAACAAGTACAAAATAAATATAGCGTATGCCATATTATTTAATTTATTATTTTAGATATACACTTTTTATTACTTTTTTAAATTTTATATTTAATTGTTTAAATCTTTTTGCTAAAAAATTCAGATATTTTTCGAGAAATACTGATTTCTAGGATATTTTAATATCATCCATGTACGAGATTATTTGCTATGTAACTTGTGAACGTCACTGTTTGGTTGCGAGAATACCGTCGAATTGCGCAGTCTTGTGGCTTTTACGTAAGATTCTGACCAACACTATTGACCGCTCTAGAAAGTGATTCAATTAGCTATTTAGTTAGTTATTCTTCGAACTTGTTTTCTTGCGGACAGTGATTACGGAACCGTCCAAGGTCTTTTAATGATTCTGTTTAAAGCCCATGGATGCCGAGAATTTCTCATTATGTAGGCATAAAGTAGTCATACACGAAGAATTGCACTAATAATCGACGATAATTTTGGTTTAATATTATTGTTTAATTATTATTAACATATATTAATAATTATTATTAATATGTGTTAGTAATAAAAATATTAAATAAAATATTAAAATATTAATAATAATTTAATATGCATCATTAATTATGTGAAGAAATTCATAATAAAAAAAATGCTGGAATAGATTGTATTAGAACAAACACACATTTTATCTTTATTTTTTGTCTCATTATTTTTGTTTCTTTACTTTGCAGGATAACAAAAATTTCGACCTTTGGACACATTAAAATTTCCGTTGCAAAATGATAAAAATTTTAGCCCTCTTGATACTCAGTTCAATCTGTGTCATAATCAATGCTCAGGAAACGGTACCTAATGAAAAAAGTAAGTACATAAAATAAAAATGTATTACCTTTACAAGTTTATAAAAGTTTTTGTTAAATATATTTTTATACAGTTATATATATAAATTATATAAACTGTAAATAAAATTAATTGATCTGTCAAATATATGTAAATATCTTAAAATTTCTTTTGTCTTTGAAAAAAAACTTTATATAATTATTTCAATTTTATTAACTTATCTTTTTTTTTATAAAAGAAAAGATTTATTTGAAAATTTTTTGACTAAAATATATTAAATTATATTCTTTTATATAGTTTTTATTTTTCTTTTAACTTTCTTCATAATAATGCAGCACATTTCGGCCAGACGTTTGATGAAATTGTCGTATCATCCGACTTAAACGTCAGAAGAAAATCAAAAGAAAATCGTCAAGGCAAAAGATTATTGTCAAACGTGCCGTCAGGAACCACTGGTCGACCGGAAAAACCGACCGCAATTGCATCCAGACTCGTTTCTACCGATGGAAGCCGTATAACGCTGGAAAAAAGAGAGAAACGTGGCATTGTAACAGCGCGAAGGAGGTAAATTAATACAAAAAAATATTTTTCTTGAAAAATCAATTTATTGAATTTGATTTGAATTAATTAAATAATAATAGTATATATATCTAGTGTAACAAAATATTAAAGTATTTGTAAGAGAGTAGCTAAATTATAATTTAAATTATATTACATACATAATTAAAACTTTTAAAGTAAAACTCAAAAAACTTAACATCAGCTATTGATAACATTTTTGATATCGCTAAGTGCTCAGCACAAATCTGATTACTGATAGTTATTGTGGAAATAAAATTAGTATAATTCTTGTCTGATGACGTAACAAAAACAATATTACTATATATTAATGCAAAATTTTTTAAATAAAATTTGATGTACATACATATACCAAGATTGGGGAAAAACATTTTAAAAAACAATTATGTGCATAAATAATTAATTAAAATTTATATTTTTAAATACGTTTATATTTTTAATTTTTTATAATTGCGTTTTTAATATTACTTTTATATAAAAATGAATTCTCTTTTTATTTATGTGTAATATTTCAGGTATTTGGATTTGGGCGTCGCGGGATACTTGCTGAAATCCAGGAAACGGTGAAAATTTTAATCTGAGGACAACCGCACGACCCTCTACACCCTCATCTGTGATCACACCTCTTTCGACGAATTTTTAGGCCACGGTTCATGTAACAAAAAGAATAATAAAATTTTTCTGTGTCATAACACTTCCAGCATCCTCTCTTTTAGCTGATATTGTATTTCACATTTTTCCTGAAAACTCTAAATTCCTTTTTTGAAATTTTTCGATAAAAAGAAAGGTAAAAGGATCTATATTTATTTAAAAAGTGTATATCATAAATATAATTTTATGTTTTTTATTGAGTTGCTGATGATATTTTCATTTGTCTAAAACGGTAAAAAAGCAGACCAAGTTTTAAAGCTATCAAAATAAGTTTGTTTTACATACAATTAGTGTTTTATTCCACTTATTTAATTATTTATAATTTATTTTTATAATTTTTTTATGAAAAATTAAGGAAATAACTTTAAATTAAATATTTTATTAAATCTAACATGACAAAATCAATGACAGATAAAAATTAATAAAGATATTAATAAGATAAAAATGCTATCATTATATATATTCAGCAACTCAAAAAATATATAATTTACATTATATTTTTAGCCAAAAATCTTGTTTTTATTTATTATCTTTTTTATATTTTATATAAAACAAGGTGCAATTTGATAAATTTAAATAATATTTTAAAATTATAATAGTCTTTAATATACAATATTTTAATAATCTAAAGAAAATCTATAAATAGTTATAACACATCTTAATATAATAATAAGTTCGTTTTTTATATTATTATTATAAAACTAGATCTAAAAAAAGATTAATAACTTGATTGCTCTTGTAAGAGTCAAAATGATACAGCTTTTTACATGGCATTATTATTGACGGGGTACAAACAATAAGACGATAAATTTATGCGAAATACAAACGAAATACGATGTGAAAAGCTTTTACATGACGGTACGTCATCACAATCCCACAATAACGCGACCACCACAATGGCCGACCGATTGTTAGGCATTCCGCGTTCGTATGTGAGTCGAAAAAAAGTTTAGTTGCCTGAAATATGGCAACCTGAAAACTCAAAAGGCAGCCGCCATCACGATTGTTATGCAGCGATACATTGTGTGCATTACACTACGCGATGCATCCACAGCACGTGATACGCACACCCAAAACAAAGTTACTTTTACCTGCTTAGCTTCTCATTTTCAAGCTCATCATTAATCTTTTTTTCGATTGACTAAAATTAATAATAAGTTGTTTGTGTTCGATATTAACGCTGATAGAATTAAAGATAGAAATGTGAAGACATTATAATGACACTTATTAGCTATTATTTTACAGATTCTTGATTCTTAAATTCTTCATTTTATGGATTTTATATTCAAATATTTCTCGCAAATATTTGATTTTCTTATTTAAGTGCTTTTTTATACACTTTATAATTTTTCCCTTGACAGACACGTGTATTATAATGACTTTATATTCTTTATTCCATGTCATTAGTCGAACGCAATTTTCACATTATACCTTTAATAAGCATGAACAGTAATGATTCAAAATGAGCGACCGTATGCGTTTATCATCTTTGATAAATGAAATTGTGATATTTTGTACTCACAATTTCCTCCGCATATATAATGCGAAAAAAAAATCACGATTTTCTTCGAATCAATTGCGTGTCAAAGGATCTTTAATTTTGATTTACGGCTAAGTTGTAAATGTAAAGGATCGATCGTTTATTTTTATGTCTGAAAAACTGGGAAATCTTCGAACATTAAATCCGGTACCATATATCTTATGATGATTGTCAGATACTGTGACGCATTCGTGCGTTTGTTCATCACTTTTGATTTGACGTTACGACACGCAAGCAAAAAATATGAAATGTGATATTGATTTAAAACTACAGAATCAAGAACGCGTGTTCTTTCTCCTCCTAAAAAAATTTATATAGTAAATATTAAATATATATGTCTTTATATTTAGATCGACAACAAATATGAATTATTTAAGAAGATAAAAAACATGTCACTAAAGCTATTCGACAAAAAATTCAATTCCTATTGAATAGAATATTTTTTTTTTAATATTAGATAAAAATGCATGTAATTAATTTTGTTTTTCAATTTATTATTTATCTTTATTTACATAATTATGTCATATTTCTTATGCATCATATTTTAATGATATAAATGTTTTAACGTACATATATTTATTTTATATAATAATTAAAAAAGCGTACAAAATATTAACAGAATTACATACGTGTTGTATATATATATATATATATATATTTACAGGCAACGTAGTGTAAATAATTTCTTATGTTTAATTCTTGTATTAAACATTCTTGGATTAAAATTAAAGTGATCTCAATCTCACGCATCGATCCAGGTCGGAAGTAGTATCCACACGAGATGAATACAAATCCAGCCGATCAATTTCCTCAGGCAGAAAAGAGAATGGACCGGCGCAGGTGTTTCGTCTTCGGTGCCTGATCTCGCATTTGCATCGGATCTCTATCGTGATGCAGGATTCGTAGTGCCCGTCTCTCGTGTAAGTGTATATACTCTGGCACGTACATGTACACATTTATGTCCCGGTGCACCTGCGACTATTTTATGTCTTCCCTGGAAAAGTTGGATGCTAAATCCAAAGCCGGTAATCCGCCGTCGATCCGTTGACTGCTGATTAGTGATATCAGTGGCGCAGCTAGAAGGCTGATCGTACATTTATATCAGATTTTACGTAATTGTAAAAATCTTAAGTATTAAAATGTAATAGCATTATTAAGCAAACATTATAATTTTTTTTTTCTAATTAAATGATAATTGTGTTTTATTTTAATTTAAGAAATTAATACTATTTAAGTCTGTAGCAGCGCGAGATTTCTGAAACCTTACACAGATGTAATGAAATATTATATAGAATATTATAACTTTTTTTTGTGTAAAATAATTATAAATAATTTTTAAATATTTAATAAAAATTACGGTAAATATTCGTTATTTTTGCCGAATTTTCCAATTCCCACGATACGTTTCTCTCATTCTGTCTACGCTACTGAACAGGATGTATGTCTAAAGCAATACGCACTCTACTGTGATACAAGCACGCGAATCTCCTTGTTGTTTCATTTTGAAAATTTGCAAAATGAACGCAATCCGCAGGCGAAATGTTACGCGGTCTTTCAACCCGTTGTGCTTACTGGACTTACCGGATTACACTCCGTGATTTGCTTCCAAATAAGATCGTGGGTTTTGCTAGTTGCCTACATACGTACAGGATGTGCCTCGAGAGGTTTTGTGAAAAATGAGGAATCTTCATTATGAGCATTAATGTTCAATTTAGCTTGCAAAAATCTTTCAATAAAAAAACACGATATTACAAACAGAATTACACACATTTAAAAATTTTATAAAAAATTGTTATCAAAAATGTCTTGTTACAGTTACAATAATAAGTTAAATAATAGGTATAATTGTAAAGAGAATAACACATTTTATAAATAAAAGAAATATGTATAATCATAATTATATAATGTTTTATTAATATAAAGTTATATCTGTATTTTATACGAATTCAAATGCTATTTTATGCAAAACGGAATAAAAAAATTCTTAGAAAGTGCCGAGATTATTATTAAATCGAAGATATGGATCCGAGAGACCTTCTTGTGTCGATCGTGAAGATATTCTTAATCCTTTTACCTCGGAATTGACGCACGACAAATTCACACGTATCGCCCAGTCGATTTGACATGCGTCACGAATTAATCAACATCATTTGCCAGACGATCGCACGACGAGATCTCAGGGTAGGCCAGACTATCCTACTGGATGTATGTCGTAGTACGATCTCAGCCTGTCACACGTTCCGGACCGCGCTTGTCGCACGTGAGTCGATCGACGATTGCGCGCAGCACGTGTAATTCGACATCGGCTAATCTTCATTCAGCCTACGCGATGGCACCAAATGAGATTCCGTCGGCAAAACCCGTTGACGTAGACATTCACAAAAGCGGGAGTCGCGTTACACGCGAAATCCTGGGAACTCTGGAATTTCTCGGCATTTAATTCCGCGACGAATAGGACTCCGCGCCGGCTTCGTATACGAGATATGAATTTATTATTCGGACAGGAAATATAAATAAATATTTTTGAAAAGTCACTCTTACATTCAAAACAATCTCGATTCTGAACCACGTGTTACAGCAAAGAAGAAAATTGTATATTATAAGAAATACAAATATTTATTAAAATTGACTTGTCGGTGTGATTTATCGAAATTAAATGCCTGAATGAGTCTCCAATTAAAAATCCAAATTAGATTGAATTATCAGCGTGAGAAAGAAACTATATTTTCTCTAAATTATTTATAAATATCTATATAAAAAAAGACACATGTTTTTCCATAAAATATTTTCTGCATCAAATATAGCTGATTCGTTAGATATCAATTCAATTTTTAAAGCTGTCAGACAAAAAATTTTCAATTTATATACCTATCATGTTAAAATGATTCAGCAGATATGTAATTTATATGCGCGTTGAAAATTGAATATTCCAATAAAATTAATGGGGTTAAAGTATACTATTTGTTGTCAAGTTAAGTAGTTTATCGATTATCGCGCCCTGTTGTATACCGCTATATTGCGAACGTTTTGTACGTCGTGACTCCGCGCTATTTTATGAATCAACTCCGAAACGCACCGTTTTCCAAGTCACGCATATTGTATTTCTGAGCGTGACCAGATAGATCAAAAAGCATCGTGTCTGATGGAAGAAGGCACGATAGGCATCGCGGTTGATATCGCAAAATTCGTACATCACCTCTCTGTCCGGAATATTTTTATGCGCCGCCGCCTCTTCTCGGAAATCAATCTTCGAATTCGTGTAGTTAGATATTACGAGATTCTACGATTTTCTACTTCAAAGTTGCCGAATTAATTCGCGAATTCAGAAAAAGGGTCATTAATCCTTGACCCTTGTTAGACCACATGTCATTTGGTGAATTTTAATTTTACAAAAACACAGAACGCTTGTTGAAAATTTAATTTAGATTTGTTATCGATATAATGAATGTTTAGAAATATTTTCTATTGTAAAAATCTTGTGGTCCAGTTTGAAAATTAAAATTTCGAATATTGTCATTAATGACAATACATGTATCTCATAGAAAATTTCTTAAATAAAAAAATTAATTTTTTTACAAGAAAAGAGTAAAATTAAAGATATATATATATTTTTTTTTTAAATATTATATGCCTTCCATTGGAATTCTGTTTGCGGTATAGATATAAGTCTTTTACTTTCATCTCATGGACTATTCTTAGCTGCAACTGGACAAGTGGTTTCTGGTGGGTGATCTGGTATTCATGGTTCAATCATATATGAGATAATGACGCACGTTTGATGTAACTTCCTGCGCAATGTGATCTCTAATATTATTATTATGTCAGTTATACATGTTTGAGCATCCACGGGTGTGACTGGTCACAGGCGACGATAATTCTTAGGGAACGACCGGTAAGGAATCCGTAAAAGTCTGATGGTCGTGGCCGGAATCGTAAAATCCCGGTGTCTAGTCGGATCCTCTGATTGATGTGTCAGAGTACCTTCCACGTTCCATCATCTTCAAAGGTAGCGATGAGGAGCAGAATTATCTCTACGGACTACCGACGTGCATCTCTCTCTGCCTCTATTCATACTTTATGTTTGTGACGAATGCGTTTTGCAGTCGTAACTCTTTCTAGGGATGCATCAGGGAGACTTGCTCGCAGTTGCGCTTCATCATGCATAGTCGTCGTTATTCCGGTTTGAATTTAAATATTCCGAATTTTACATTTTTTGCGATATGTTATATGTAACGTTTCAGATTTTTTATTGCGATTATGTTACAAACTTTTTTTTTAATTTAATTAATTTATTCTTATTTTACATGCGCGAATAGATGAAATAAGCAAGTCTTTAGAAATTATGGAAGAGATTAAAATATCTTCTATTTTAATTTCTTTTATTATATTAAAATTAATTACATAAAATACATTGATTGTTGAATATGCGAAAGAAATCAATTTTATTTTGAAAAAAATACATTGCAACATTGTATATAGTTAACAAATTTTACTATCAAATTTAGAAACTTTGAATTTTTTTCTCTTTAAATATTTAAAATTCTACAAAGAAGTCAAAAAGGAAATAATAGCGTCAAAGAAAAGGATTAAGAGAGATTTTGAAAATCTAACAGTTTTCAGAACAAACTCGGTTCTTTAACTTACGATAAGATTGATCGCTTTTTCATAATTTGAAAAGCATATTAATCATATTCGTATAAACGCAAGCCGGAATATTTCTTCAAAAAACATTATTATTAATTTTGAATTATATTTGATCTCCAGATATTTCTTTTTATAATCTCTATCTAATATTTAAAAAAATTACATAAAAGAAATCAAACAGCGATATAGAATTGACATTCTAAAAACTTTCCAAAAAGATACCACTTGAAACAAATAATAGCGAGTGAATGGAAAATCCTTCGAGTCTCGTATATTTTTAGAACAATTGAAAATGTATGAACCTTTGCCACGAGTCTGCTTGTCTGGGACGTTAGATATCTTTATCGCATGTCTCGATCGAGATGACTCAGTAATTCGCGTCATGAAAGAGGAAAAGCGACTGGTCATCGGCCCTTCGCGACATTCATCAACTGCGACATTGTTCATTCACATTCTCGTTGTTTCTCAAGTGAATTCATTATAAACACCTTGTTTCAGAGCCAAAAGTCAACTGGAGTTTTTCTGATCTTAAAATTCACTAGGCGCTCGATATTCTCTCTTTCTCGTTTTTCTAAATTAATCAAACCGACACATAGATCAGAAAAATAATTAAAAATTTTTTATAAAAATATTTTCTAAAAATATTTTATTGTATTTTACAGATTACATAATACTTTAAAGCTCAGTTTAAAATTGATATTGTCTCTTTTTTTAATTTAGCGGAGCGATTTAATATATACACTCACTTCAAAAAAAAGCGATACACTTAAAATTTGGAAAAAATTTCAAATGACGATAATTTCGTAAATAATAAAAATAGAAAAGTTTCTAAAAAATGAAAATAAAGCGTGGAATCTATACTTTAAGTATCTATTTATTTTATTGTTGCGAGATAAATTTATTAAAAATGGCGGATAATAAAACAAAAAAATGCAGAATTGAAAAATAATGGTACAATTTGCCAAGGTACATGGCGTGAGTCAAATGTCGCAACTTAATGGGATAAAAAGCATATAATAGTACAGAGTCTCCCCTTTAAAATGCTTTTTTATTCATCTCGATACAATGATTTTTCGCCGAGATATTCGTACTTAAATAAAAAATCAGCTTTTTACTGTAAATGCAAATAACTCTGCGAAAAATTATCGTATCGAGATGAATAAAAAAGCATTTTAAAGAGGAAACTCTGTACTATTATATGCTTTTTATCCCATTAAGTTGCGACATTTGACTCACGCCATGTGCCTTGGCAAACTCTACCATTATTTTTCAATTCCGTACATTCTCGTTTTGTCATCCGCCATTTTTAATAAATTTATCTCGCAACATTGAAATAAATAGATTCTTAAAGTAGAGATTCTAAGTTTTATTTTTGTTTTTTAGAAACCTTTCTATCTTTATTCTTTACAAAGTTATCGTCATTTGAAATTCGATGATTTTTCCAAATTTCAAGTATACCGCTTTTTTGGAGTGAGTGTATTCATGACGGACATCAAAATATATTATCATCTTGTAATAATTTTTTCTTCGACAAAGAGATGATAATACGCATCTTGATCAATAATCCCACATTATTATTATTTATTTGCGTATAGCTCGATCGAGCATGTCTATCTCCATATCGACTCGATCCCGCGAATTCAGATTGCGATCGGTGCGGATCACAATTAATGCATCAGATCAAGCATGTGCCCCATCAGTGACGACGATCACGTAGCGTTGATCACGATGCCGTGTATATTTGCTTTACGGAAATTCTCCGGCCGTATACGAGCAACCATTTGAGGAAACCTGGAGTGGGGAATCCGCTCGTTTCCACATCCCCTGTGTCCACCAATGGGTTCATCCCGTATCCCCATGTCCGTGTATCTCATGGTATAAAAGCAATTGTGACAACCAAGATTAGCAGCATCGTGCAAAAAGTTGGTGCGTCAAGTAGATCGGGGCAAGATCGGTGGAAGTGAATCGCTGGGTTATCGCGATTTTTTGTCAAAGACGATACAAAAAAAAACGGTGGAGATACTTCTCAAAGGACCTTTGAAGAAAAACTGGAGTGACTGGACAGAAGAAGACAAAGAAATTGTTGCGTGGAACTTGAAGAAAGATTAAAACTCTAATAAGGATGGCTGGCTGGATTAGTTTCATTCTAGTTGCTATCGCATCGATGATTGCGATAGCAGAATCTAGGGTGGTTCCAACTAACAATAAGCCGAGTAAGCGTTAAAAATCAACTTTTATTTTAAAAATTATTTTTTGGAAAATTTTAAAAATTATAGAATTGTTTTATATTTTAGATATTTAATGTTTAATATTTTATATACAATATTTTATATGCGTATTTAGAGAATATGAAATCTCCAAATTGTTTTGAACGTAATATATTTAGCAACTTTTACAATATGTGTAAAAAATAATAAACAATAAATATATAAAATATAATACTGATTTAATAAATAGTATATTTTATTCTTGAATTAAATACCTGCGTTGTTCGCAGCTTCCGTCATGCTGGACCCTAACGGCAGCCCTATCATATTTCTGAGGGAAAAGAGAACGGTCGCGCGCCCGTATCCGCACAGGGCGATGATGTTCACCGGATATTACAGGCCGATACGTCGCACGGGGAACAGCGGCCAGGCAACGGGCCTCTTCGCGCAAGGAAATGCCGTAAGTGGGGAAGCCTTCTTCGGCGGGATGCACGCACCGCATCTCAAGGATGGTCCGGAACCGATCGAGGAACCGGAAGTGTCCAGCGCTCACGCGCACGCGGCGCCGACAGCCGACGAGGAGCGTCATCACAATTATCATCATCAGAACGAAGTGCATCGTCACGAGGAGGATCAATATCACGAACACCACCATCACGAAGACGAGAAACATCACCATCATCACCAGGACTCTTCTACCTCTCAGGTATGATACTTGTGAAATTTGGAAATATGCGACAATTATTATTAAAAAATCTAAAGCAGAAATATAATGAGACTCTAATTTGTATAGTATGATTTATGTTAAGAAAATAATATTTGTTTAAGTAAAATTTTAAATTTATAGAAAAATATATATTTTAATTAATTTCTAATTTCTTTTTAAATTCTTTAGAAACTTAAACAATAATCACAAGCATTCATCTTGCAGTACAATTGTAAAATACTACGTGTACTTGTGTTATTTATACAGGAACATCACGAGCAGGAAGAGATTCCAACTACCGAGATTGCGCAAACACCGGAAGAACCGATCACCACCACGGAAGTGTCCGTTACTCGACCAAAATGGCATCATACAAAGAAGCCGCACAAGACGCCTGTCGACGATGAGGATGAAGATGAAGACGAGGAAGACGAGGATGACGACCAGCCGCCCGTACCGTTTGTACCTTTCAAGGGCAACCGGCGTCGCCAAAAAATCCCTCATCTGAATAACTTCTTTCCCATGATCTTCAGCTTTCCGAGATTGGCCACTCGTGCTGGATCCTCCGGTTCCGTTCCTGGTACCATCACAGCCATCGCGAATAGTTATTCCACCGGAAAGGGTGGAGTCGCCAGTTCAGTAGCTACTGCATACGGCGGATCTTCTGCTGGGTAAATTATATTTTTTTTTATTAATGTCATTTTTTTTCTTATAAAAAAAGTATTATCTTCTTCTTCACACACTAAGAAATGTGTTTTTACTTTAATCGTGTTACAAATAATTTTAATTCTTAATTATTTCAATTTTATCTTTTTACTCAAATTATTTATATAATTTTGCATAATTAATTTTGTATATATACGATAACAACATAAATACATATATGTATATAAAAACTAATATCAATTTTTCGTGTGTGTTTATTTTTATTAGAAAGAAACGACGCCAGCAGCCATACGAGAAATAATTAACTCCTAAATTGATCAATCTTATCGGCAAGTTAAAAAGCTGAGTTCGTTCTGAAAATTATTAGGGTCTTCAAAATCTCTGCTTGATTTTTTTGTTTTTTTTACGCTGTTACTTTCTTTTTATCTTCTTTGTAAAACTTATAGAGAGAGGATAACCATTCAATTAATACATAAAAGTATATATTTTTTGTGAAAGAACAAAACTGAAATTTAAGAACAATTTTTAACTTGTTGAAGATTGTACAATTTATTAGGTAAGATACATTATTAAATTAAGTAGACTAAATAACATAAATTTGCGCAGTATATCTTCATATTTAAATTACACCGAGCTTTAAATTATTATTGTACTGCTTTATAATAAATTTTGAACAGATTATTGTTTAACTCTGCAATTATTATTTCAATTTGTTTATGTACTAATTTAGAAAATATACAAATTTGTTTTTTAAAAAATTATATATATATAGTATTCTCTTCGTGGGATGCACAATATTGTCGTAATTTATAATTACCATGTAATGAATTAATACTAATAAAAATTAATGGCGTAATTTGCTATTAAAAAAGTTAATATTTTTACATAGACTACAAGCTTATTTATTATTAAATATCTGTGCGCAATTAATGTATTTTTTTTTTAATTAAAATTTTTTAAAAATCTAAAAAGTCAAAAGAGAAAAATTCAAAATTTGGTAGTAAAATTTGTTAGCTTATATACAATATTGCGATTATTTTTCTTAAATAAAATTGATTCTTCCACATATTCAGCAGTCTATGCAAATATTTTATATAGTGAAATAATTTTAATATTATATAATAAAAAATATTGTAATAAAAAATCTTTTAGTTTCTTTCGTAATTTTTGAAGTCTTGTTTATTTTGTCTGTCCGTATGTTTTGTTTACGTGAGGCTCTAAGCAAGAAGAATGCGAACTACGCAGATAGAGAAAAGTTACAACAAATATTACATAATCCAAAGTCGACACATTTTACCATTAAAATACAATTTAAAAGCCGGGTCTATGATTAGCCATGCTGCATCTTAAATTTCATTCAAAACAGTATTTTTAATCGTCCGTAGTAAATTAAGAAAACAACTGACAATTAAGTGTCACGTATAACGAACAAATTATGGCGAAGATAAAAATATGGTTAAACTATACGCGCTTTGACATTTTCGACTCTATAATTCGCAAATTTATAGTTAAATTTATGGCTTATTAAAAGGTCGATCGAATTAATACAATATATGATACGGAGCTATATTTTGCGATAAAATATATCCGGCTCCGATTAATTAAGACAAACAATCATTTGTCAAATTGACACAATTTTACATAGTATGTTTACGCAGTTTGAGTAAGATGACGAAACTATTTCGTATTTTTTTATAGACAAGAAAGAGTAGATATAGATGAGATTCAATATATACATCTTTAATATATGCATATTGAAGAAGTGTTTTTTTACGAGAATAGGAAATTATTGTGCGTAAAAAACTATTCATATATTCAGAAAAGTTATATTGCAAGTTTCGGAAAGATGACAAGAATCTCTATCAAATTGTCGAGTCACCTTGCGCGTCTTGCAAGGTTTTTAATCATCGTCTTGGGAAGAAATAATAATATATAACTGTATATATAATATTCACGCGATTCCCCTTAGGCAGTTCCAAATTTAAACGTTCTTACGTAATTTTTAAAACGATTCTGTCTGTTTGGATCTTGAATGCAAAATACGTGCGAATTTAATTTTATCTTTCTAATCTTTCAATAAATTAGTGAAACTTTAAAGCATATTTTTGCAATGCGTAAATATATTTCGTAACGTATATAAATACGCGTAAGCATTAACGAGAAATTCATATTATGAGTAATACCATGCTAATGAATTCCTTCCACATTAATTGATGACTAATAACGGAGATTTCCATTAAAGTACTTGCTAATTGCTCGAAGCAAAACAAAACTATGTACGATATCTATATATCATCTTCTAATTTGATTTATACATATAATTCTCTTGTATTTTTTCTTTATTCTATTTTTAATATTATTGTAAGTTTCTCGATCTATATAATACATATTTTCTCAATAATTTTAATTACAATTCTTCTAAACTTTCTATAATCCATTGTATATAATATTTGATATTTAATAATTGTAAATTGAATATTTAATTATCATTCCAAGGTTTCTCGTATTCAAAATAATAATTTGCATAAATTATGTATATATTCACATTCTCTTTAATTAATATGCAAGACATACATATCTTTTTTCATTGATCAAATTTTAACTTAAAAGTAATCAATGATCTAATTAGAACATAAACATTTAAAAGTTACAAAAATCTCGATTAATCGACGTAATTCATTTTACAAGCTTTCAATCAAGTTAATAGTAATAAGATTAATAACACCGGGAATCCCCATGTATTCGTTCAACGACCTAAGACTGTGAAGCCCCGAGAAAAATCAAGGCTACTTGTTGACCGTTAATGTATCTCCCTAGCAAGTAAAATTATACGGTTTTTAAAGCGTGCTGGCTGTTCCGGGAATTTAAGTAGTAGGCAATGTTGGATGATAAATATCATTCGAAGGCTACTACATACGTATGATGACAGTTTGACAAATGGTATTTTAAATATCAAGTTATGCAATAATCTGTATGAATAAAAACTTTAAAGGTTAAAAGGGTTAAAAATTGAATATTTTCTTTAGAGATTTTTCTCATTATAACTTAATAAAAATGGCAAAAATTTATTTTTTTTGTAAAAGAAATATGTTATTTCAATGTTATATGTAAAATATTTATAACTATATATTTTCCATTTCACTTTTATATCCACAAAAAGAAAAAGCTTATATATTTTTGTAAATAAATAATTATTAAATTTTTCTCTTTCTCTGCTTAAGATTTTCTATTTTAGGGAAATATTATTTATTATTATACATAATTTTTGCCACAACTATTATAATAATTCAATATATCATATATCATAACATTAATAAAATAATGCAGTTTTAAATTAATGTTAATTTAAATTTTAATTAATAATTAATTTAATAGTAGTTCAAAACAACTACATCAAAGTATTGTAATGATAATAATTATTAATTTAAAAGTGTTAGTCAAATTTAATTAATTAGTAATTCTTTTATAAATAAATAATCAATTATCCGCAAAGAAATTCTGAACTTTAAAATTAATTAAAGTACTAAGAAAGCCTAATATAAAGGCTTTTATAAATATCTTGTTAGCAATTTACCCGACCTTGCGGTCTTCGTGGTTTTCGCACTTTTTTCTTCTTTTTAATTTTTTTACTACAATTAAGACGACTTATCAAAAGATACCGAGGATTGCTCGATCATGTTGTTCCTACTGCTTGTCACAAAATAATGTTCGACCTTGCGAGTGGGAAATCGTCTCAGGGACAGCGAGAAACCGACGACGGCGCATCATCAACATTTAACACTGGCAAAGAAGAGACTCGTTTTGTTCGCGTTAATGATATACGGCTGATTCGATGCGGTCCGAAAGTGCCTGCGTTTCGTACCTGCGTAAAAACACGCCGGGATATCCCGGAACGCGCGTATGGGTTGCCATATATAAAGACTGCTTGACCGATTTTCTCATCGTCATTTAGCACTGGATACTCGCATCATCACGATCGGCCAGAATGTCAAGGATAGCAATCCTTGCGCTTCTCGTTGCGCTGCTCGTCGCAGTTGCAGTTGCATTACCGACGTCGCCTTCGCAATCTCAAGGTAAACACGCGATAGAGAAAAGAAAACGACAGAATTTAACGGAGGAATTACTTGTGAAAGTGGTGATACGTGTTGAATATCGAATTATGTATAATGCGATTATGATTGTTATTTAATTGAATTCTTATCGAGATTGAAAAATAAGAAATATTTTATTAATATTTTTCAGAACAATTTAAATTTCACGTTTGACTCATTTTATACTTACATACGTATAAAATTGGAATGTGTATGTGTGAAGCGCATGTGCAGATTTAATTCCAAAAGACGGAATTACATTATTAATTTTGTCTACGTTCTTGATTCGAAATGCCGATTTTGTTGAACAACATATGCGTCATGCATGCTGCGTAATCAGTAAACACAAGTCAGTCTATCTACTTTACATGACGTTGTTGACATTTCAAATATTTTATGATTTATTCTGTAAATACATTATATGTTTGTTGAAAAAAATATATATGTATTATCAAGTGCAAAATCTTTAATATAATGATTGTATTAAATTCACTTAATATATATATATTAAATTAATTTAATTCAATGTTCATATAATTAATTTAACATTTTTTATTAAAAATTTCAATTTTTAAAATAAATAATCATTAATGACATTTTAAAATTTACTTCTCGAAATGAAATAATTTTATTTGGAGATTAAAGTATCTCACTTCATTCAGGTCTCATAAGAGTAGTCAGAGCGGCTCCGCTAGAGCTCGTTCGTCTTAAACGTGGTTACGGTGGATATGGTGGATATGGTGGATATGGTGGATATGGTGGATATGGCCGTGGCGGTCATTACGGTCACGGTGGCTATGGCCATCTAGGGCATGGGGGAGGATGTAGAAGATGCGGTGGAGGATACAGGTTAAATTACTTGTTATACTATAATGTTATCGATTATTCATTATGTTGTTCATCAAACAATATATCTATATATATATATATATATTGCTAAAATAATCGATAAAATAAGTATAACAGGAAATTTAAATTCTATCTAAAATGCTTAGGTTGAGGGATATTTAATGCTTTTTGTAATATATTTTCAACGAGTTTGAAAGTTCTCGACTTGCATCACTTTGTCCTTTGTCCAATATTTACCCAGAATTAGCGAAAGCGGATGAAAAGGAACCACTGCCGAATGGCGTGATTATCGAACCAGCATTGGCTCCGCTATTGGCGAAGGAACCAGCCGCCGTATCCAGGATTATCTTCCACCGCATCTTCTGCATCTTTCTTCGTGCCCTCCATACCCTCGAAGGTCATAGCCACTGTGAAAACCGTCGCCGTATCCACCACGGCCATATCCACCATATCCACCGTAACCACGTTTAAGACAAACAAGTTCTAGTGAAGCCGCCCTGATTATTCTTAGAGACCTGAATGAAGAGAGAGATTTTGATCTCAAAATAAAATTATTTTATTTTGAGGAGTAAATTTTACAATGTCATTAATGATTATTTATTTTAAAAATTGAAATTTTTAATTAAAAATGTTAATAATTTTATTGTTGCTAGTAAATTATTAAATCAAGGTATTTTTGTGTAATTCGATCAATATTAGCTACAAATTCGTTTATTTCTTACAACGTTTCGACCATCAGGATTTGGTTCCGTTACAAGTAAAGGTTACGATGTAATATAATTAACACGGAACAATCCTCCATTTTTTAGATTTCCACCGGAATTATAAACACCTTTGTCAAACATAAGAGAGAAATCATTGTATCATGATTCAGTTAATCATATGTTTATCATTAATGACATTTTAAAATTTGCTTCACAAAATAAAATAATTTTATTTTCAGATTAAAGTCTGTCTCTTCTTTCAGGTCTCATAAGAATAGTCAGGGCGGCTCCAGTTGAGCTCGTTCGTCTTAAACGTTACGGTGGATATGGTGGATATGGCCGTGGTGGATACGGTGGCTATGGTGGATATGGCCGTCGAGGATACGGAGGAGGATGCAGAAGATGCGGCGGAGGAGGATATCCTGGATTCGGCGGTGGTGGTTCCTTCGCCAATAGCGGAGCCAATGCTGGTTCAATTAGCACACCATTCGGCAGTGGTTCCTTCTCATCCTCTTTCGCTAATGCTGGGTAAATATCGGACAAAGTGATGCAAGTCGAGAATTTTTAAACTCGTTGAAGATACACTGTAAAAAAATTTTGTAAAATTACATTAAAAATATGTAAAATTACATAAATAATAAATGTAAAATTACATGATAAATAATGAAAAGGTAATCATTTTTATTATTTATCGTGTAATTTTACACTTATTATTTATGTAATTTTACATATTTTTGTGTAATATATTACATATTTTTTTACAGTGTACAAAAAGCATCAAATATCTCTCACTGTAAATATTTTAGATATGATTTAAATTACCTGTTGTACTCATTTTATCGATTATGTTGTTCATCAAGCAACATATATATATATATATATATATATATATATATTATTATTATTATTATTATTATTATTAATTATATTGTTATGTAATAATAGTGTTAGCATATATTTTACAATCATGTTTCGATTGCAGGTCCCGCGGTTATGGATATGGACGATGAAACTGGATTTAAAGACATGGTTAATCATAATTGAAAGTGAACTTATGTGACAATAAATTACTTGTACAATTTATGTGTATAAGTGTTTTCTTCGTGTAATTATAATAAATATATTGTAGAAAAAAAATTCAGCTCCTGATTTATTCCTCAACCTGTTTAATATATTGAGACAGTTATCGTTATTTATTAATTTCACAAACTGCAATTAATATTAATAATTTAATACGTCTCATCGTGCCTCTGAAGTTTTAAATTCGATACGTTATTAAACGCTAATATTTTCTTCTATATCTATTTGATCAGTGTTTAATATATTAATGAGAATAATATTCAGACTATTGATTGTCTTTACTCAATCTTTTATTTATCCTTTATTGCGAATCGCAATTTTAGATTATTATCTCATGCAAATTTTAAAATAAAATAAAAATTAAAAATAATTAATATTTATTATTAATTACTAATCAATAATTAAAACAATAATAAAAGTATATTACTCTCGACATAATTTAAAATGCAGTTATACATGTCTATTTGTGTAGAATAATCGCACTCGCGTAATCTCGCTTTCGATTTATAGCGATATGTTTGTTTATTCTTAGCCGGATGTTTCCGTCAAATGTTTTGGAAAACGTTGTAAATGCAAGTATCATTGTTCATACATGCGATGCCTATAAAACGGCTGCGTTTATCCGAGAGCAACCTGTTAGAGTTTCACTTGCATACCAAAAGTGACTTTGAGGCGTGATCGAAAAATGGAAATGAAGTTTCTTGTGATCCTATTTGCTGCCGTCATAATTGGAGTAAGTTTCACAAATTAATATCCCTTTCCGTACCATGTGCGTCACCTATTTATTTCATTACTCAAATTCCTTCGCTCTTCTCATATTAATTATAAATAATATAATATGTATATATCACAATCCAGGTAGCAAGCTGACGTCATTAAACGTCAAAATGACATCATTTTGACGTCAGCTTGTTACCTGGGAATTTCAATTTTATCTTAACAAAAATCTTCAGGCGCAATGTCGTTCGATCGATCTTTCGGACATAGGACTTGTAGGAGGCGAAGGTAGGAAAATTACATATATTTTATCACATTTATTATGTTAAAAATTAAGTATTACCGCACTTAATGATACGAGTGATTACGCGAGCAATTTCTACGTATCCATTTCTTAATTAGAAAAATAGACTGTCGCTTACATACGATTTACAAAAACGTATAATTTTTTGAATTTAATAATAGGGCAAGTTGCTACAAATATGCCAGAGCAACTGAAAGAACTAATGACATCGTATGAGAAAAACTTTGGAAAGCTCCTCAACGTTTCCGTAAAAATAAACGAAGATAAGGATAATAATGAACAGGGGGTCTGTATACATATTTTATAGAACATGCTTAAATAAATAAATTACATGCAGAATATCGATGGATTAGCTATAAGTAGATTTATTTATCCTATTTAAACTAACCGACACTTTTTATTCCAGATACAATTTTTGAATCAACTAAGCTCGCTCATGACACAATTGGACTCGGAACAATCAATCCCAGGATCAAGAATTTCACAACAAATTGTCTCAGAACAAACAATTCCAGACCAATCAAGCCCAGACCAAATAATTCCAAAGCAAACAATCCCAGATGAAACTATTTCAAATCGAAGAGAAGCGATAAATATGTACACTTTTGATAACGATTCCATCTGGCAAACACCGAATAATAAATCGACAAGGGCTGCGAATGACTTAAAAGAACTACTTACTCAGATAAAAGATATCCTCAATCAGGAGGATGGGAGACAGGAGTCTGTAATAGTCATACTGATGAACTCACACGGATCAGTAAGTATCTGGAAATGTCTTTATGTTTTCACATGTAAAAAATTTTATTAGTTAATTAATTAATTATATTAAATAAAAAACTGCAAGAGATGATAGATTTAGATGTAAATATTGTATAATAATAAAAGATAGTTAATATGTATCATAAAACTTTAACACAGAACTTTTTAACACAGAACGTGTATGTGAATTCGAAGAAACTGCCACGTGTTTTGCCACGTCCTATGCCACAATAGAAGAACGAATTACTAATATTCTAATCGATATCAAACATTATTTAGACAAGCTATGCAAGTAAGATTATTTGTTACAGAAATAATTGTAAAGAATGTATAATTAATTAATATAATTAATAGTTAATTTTAATTTATTTCAGGAAACATCATTTGAGACGTCGACAATTATCTCAGAAAAATATTTGATGATACTTTCTCTATTAGTCAGCTGAACAAAGAATCGATTATGTAGAATGAATACACTGAAAAAAAACTACGTATATCATTGTATTAAAGTTCTATAATATACTACAAAATATTTTAAAATAACAGTAGTTAAAATTTATTAGACATTTTCTCATATAAAAAATGACAAAAGATCTTAATTACAATGTATTTGTATACCATTAAATATATTTAAATATATTAATTTCGACACACATGTTATATTACTTATGCTACACAAGGTAACCCAGAACGTTAAATTAACAAGTTAAAGAAATGTTAGAAAAATTAGGGATTACTTTGTGATGTTCAATTCATTGAGCTTCTCTTATAAATATTCGTAATAAAATTACATATCTTAATTATTTTCAACTTTATGATATTTTTTCACATATAAGGACACATTTGCAACCTATAATTCCTTTGAGACTTTTGATCCTCTCAATGAGTAGATTTTTTTCGCGCAATAAAACATTTTGACAAATTTTGCGGGCCCATGTTGGGGATGATCTTTGCCGAACATGAACAGGAGAATTAGCTAACAAAGACCAACTAATAATTTTTATATACCCTGTACAATGCTCTTCCAAAGAGTGATAATGGAAATAATTAAAAAATTTTTCAAACAATTATTTTATTGAGCATGTAAAATGTACATACATACTTAACAATAACCTGCTTTTATTGCCGATACCAAGTTTGATTACCATATGTTATTCACAATTTGTTGCCAAAATATTTTAAATGTAAAACATATAGATATAAATACATATAATATATGTTAAATTAAATTAAAATTTCTAAGTATGGATTATATTTATGTAATCACAGAGCACAGAGTCGACCGTAATAAATTGTTAAATGAGTATTTAAGCGTGTATGTGTGTGTATATTTACATATCTACATAAGGGAAACTTTTCCGGATTTTGTTTATTAACGAATAAATTTTTTTCTGTCAGAAATAATGTAAGAGTATGTAACCTTACTCGTACTTTTTGGGATCAAGCACAGGGATGATCGTAATAAGTTGTTAAATGAGTATTTAAGCGTGTATGTGCGCGTATATGTAAATATCTACTTAAGCGAAACTTTTCCGGCTTTGTTTAGTAACGAAATAATTTTTTTCTGTCATAAATATAATCTAAGAGCATGTAACCCTACTCGTACTTTTTGTAATTTTGTAAATTTTTTTTATATCTTTTTTTATATCTTTTTTTATATCATATAAGAGGTCCCAGGACATATCGCTATGCTTGTAAAATTTAAATAAATTTAGTCATGTTATAATATCATTAATCAAACATTTTCGATTAAATTTATTTAAATTTTATTAATTGTTACACATAGTTAATTAATGGAAATAGAGAAATTATATTGATTTTCTTAAGTCAATATTTAATGGAAAAGATTCGCATTAAATTTGCTATATTTAATCGTCAATTATATACTTTTTAATTGTTTCTGCTCAAATCAATTGTCAATTGAATTGTCTTCGATTGAAGCTGTTTTTTTCAATCGTCCATTAAAGTACTTCTAATTAAAATTAATTCATGTTAATCGTTTAATTGAAAAACTTTCAATTAAATTAGCTTGTATTAATCGTTTAATCGATCGCTCTCCGATTAATTTCGTTTATATCAATTCTCAATTAAATAACCTTTAATTGACTTCGATTATATTAATCGTTAATTAAGCGATCTTCGATTAATCTAGCTTATATCAATCGTCATTGTAACGATCTCTAATTAATCTTTCTAAAATTAATCGTCAATTCAAAATATTTTAATTAAATCTGTTCATATTATTTGTTCAATTTTAAAAAATTTAATTGATATTTTGCCAACTCTGCATCAATATATGTACGTGGAATATTAAATTGATTTATTGATATATTCGCGTTATATTCGTAGTATTGAGCGACTGTCATCGCGAAAGTTAATAGTTTGACAGTTATTCAAAATAAAATTAAATAAAATTATTACATGAAATTAGACAATTGCGCGCGCTTTCGTTAGTTGAGTATTATATATAATTTCCATCGATTAATGTAAGCAAACTCAATAAATAATTTTAATAAAATCCTGAATAAAAATTTTATGTTATCAAAAATTTGTTAATTTCTAGTTATATTGTAACACTATTTTTGTATCTTGCCACGTTAGACAATAAAAATTTATGTATTTGTTCATCCAATCTCTTGCTATCGCATTTAAATGTTTTTCAACCTCGCCATTTGATACGTTTGATCGATAAAACATAGTCGCCTCTAACGACGAAGTCCTCATCGCGACGAAACAGTTCTTTGTCACTAATTGGTAAGTTTTTTCTATTTTAATCGAATGTGTCGATCACACTAAACAAGAGAGATAGTAAATTGGTTTTAGTAATGTTTAGCCAGAGTCTAAGACCTCGAACTGTTTACGCATGATGTGGCAGATAATAAAGACAGAAAGAGTATTGTACGTGTCTTTGCTTCAACGATAAATTATTAGTGATATACTTTTGAGTAATTAAATGTGTGATTACTTAACGATTATTTATACATACTACTGTATATTACATTTTTTAACGTAGAATTAGATATTTTGATTAATAAAAGTTATATATAATTTTGCATTCGTAGTTAATGTAAATCTATAAATAAAAATAATAAAATATATATATATATATATTAGGTAATATAATATTCCTCTGGAATAGATGTATATTTTTTTATTAACGTATATGTATATGTATATGTACATATAATAATTAATTTTATATCATTTGTATTTTATATAATTTTTATTTTATATGATTTGCATTTTCCGACAATTTTTACGTTTCTTCAATAATAAAACAAAATTTGTTTAATATGAAATCTTGTAAAATCTGAAAAATTGATTGTCATATCGGAAATTACCAGGTGGTTATATTTTTGATTCATTTATAGATTAAAACAAAATTCACATGCATGCTACATGCAATCTCGTTGTTAGAAATTGAAGAAGTTAAATTGAGAGAATCCATAGCCATAGGAATAGAAGTGTCGATCATTATCGTAGCACGATCTAATTTCGTGTGTACTATCATAGGTTTCGTTCTATGTAAGCCCACATCCTAAAATAAGATTTCATTTATTCGTAAAGTTATTATCTTTTCTGTGAAAGTTATATTTACATATAATTAATATAAGAGAGAAATAAAATAGATTTTAAATTTTAAGTAAGAATTTAAAAAAAATTCATATTATAATTGTCTTTGGCAAAATATTTTGAAAAAATAAAACGCATAACTGTATGTTTGTGTAAAAATAATGTAATAGGTAGAAATGAATAATACATAATAGAAATAATACGTAGAGGAATATATAGGGATTCTATTCAAGATTAAGATTATTTATGCTTTTAAAATTGCAATTTCATGTATTATAAATTGTCTTCTTGCGTTTGCAGGAGTGATTGTTGATGCATGCACATTGTTAGAAATGATTGCTCGAAAATGAAACATGCATTATTCAAAATAAAGCGCTTTTAAGGAATTGCATCTCATGTTTCAAGCATTTTATTACTCTGCTCACATTAATATGTAAGTCTTATGTTTAAAAGTAAATAATTTTTAGTATAAAAGATATATTAAATGTTAAAAATATCTATATAAAGACTTGCCATTAAAGTTTCAAAGTTGCACCACTTTCAAACTAAATACATTTAATTTAAAAATAGTATAAATTAAATTTAAATAAAATATTAATTTAAATTAAAAATCAATGTAAAACTGTCAAAATAATTTTATACATAATTTTAATTATACATAAATTGTGGTAATTGAAAAAGAAAGTGTGTTTAGGTATTCCAAAGTTTTTCGGCTTTCCCAGTTCTACCTGGTACTGCGTGTTAGACTGAAACAAATCCGAAATAATGTACGAGTTTCGGATACAATTCCTAAAGTGAGTTATATTCATTATCTAATGAGAAAAGTTTTAAGGTTTTATCTCGCAAAACGACTATAAGGCATGAACTTTTTACAATAGTGTTTTTAATATATAAAATATATTCTCTCCCTCTCTGATTAATATAATATTTTAGATATATATAACAGTATCATCAAGTATAAAATTTGGTATTATATATATTCAAATATTTATATTCTTATAATATGTATTATAAATTTTTATATAATGATAAAAAATTAAATAAATCCTGATTACAGGGTTCTGTTAAGTAGAGAAACCATATTATAAAGTTGACATTATCACCAAGCATGAAATCTGTTATCATATATGTTCAAATATTTATATTATCATAATATGTATTATAAATTTTTACATAATAATAAAAAAAATTAGATAAACTCAGTACAGAGCCCGGTTAAGTAGAGAAACCATATTATAAAGCCGACATTATCACCAATCATGAAATTTAGTATCATATATGTTCAAATATTTATATTCTCATAATATGTATTACAAATTTATATATAATGTTAAAAAATTAAATAAATCCTGATTGCAGGGTTCTGTTAAGTAGAGAAACCATATTATAAAGCCGACATTATCATCAAGCATTTGGTATCATATATGTTCAAATATTTATATTCTCATAATATATATTATAAATTTTTACATAATAATAAAAAAAAATAGATAAACTCTCATTACAGAGTCCTGTTAAGTAGAGAAACCATATTATAAAGCCGACATTATCACTAAGCATAAAATTTGGTATCATATATGTTCAAATACTTATATTCTCATAATATGTATTACAAATTTTTATATAATGATAAAAAAATTAGATAAACACTAATTGCACGGTTCTGTTTAGTAGAGAAATCATATTATAAAGCCGATATTATCACCAATCATGAAATTTGGTATCATATCTTTTTAAATATTTATAATATCTCTTATTTTTGATATAATTTAAATTACATTTACTTATACAATATGTAAATTACATTGCAAATTTTATTTTTTGTCTTTATGCATGCAGTTCAAGTTATGCATATGTTAAATGCACGATTTAAGTTTATTGGAATGTATTATGTACTAACGAAAATGCATACGAGTTTTACCGACAAAATCGACTAACAAAAGAATTATGCAAATGTGGTCATGCATAATAATAAATTGATTATACATAAGAGAAAGAGAAAAAGAGACAAACTTTTGATGAGTTAAGTCAGCTTTGATTGATTATTTGCAATTTTCGATTATCGTTAATAAAAAAGGCTATTTTTATAATTTATTGCTTATTGATTAATCGATTGGAATGCCTACAGCGATTCATGATAATAGTTTCTATTTTCATACTTTTTTTTAATTCTATTAAATAAATTTGCATTTTTATTACAATCGCGATGATTGCCCAATTTAAATTACAACTTTCAAGCAGCAGAAAAAGAATCATATCAGTCCCATATACATGATTATTATTACATTTTTAGCCCAAAACATTATTTAATTCAATATAATAAATTTTGTACATTATATTATTATAATATATATTTTGATCGTTTTGGCTATTTTTATTATTTTTATTATTTTCGTCTTATTCACTTTGATCATTTTGAGTGTTATTATTTTTTATTCATTTTGATTGCTTTATTATATCTTAATAATTTTAATTATAATATTTTGATCATTTTGACCATTTGACCAAACACTATTAGTAACATATTACTTTTCCGTATTATAATTATACATTATATGTGTATATATTTAAAAAATATCACATGCATAAATATTTTTTGAGATAAAAAAATCTCGAAAATCCATTATTATAAATCTCGGATAGTGCGTACAAATTAAAATATTAATATCTGAATTAAAGTACCAATTAGTTTGAAACTTTTAGCTATTGAGCCGGCATGTCCGAACGACGGAGCGCCACGTCGACAGAGGGTGAACAGTCGGGTGTCGGCGTCGGCGCCGAGCGTCCAACCAACAGTATAAGCGTTCGTGCCGGCGCAACCCTTATGAAGAGCGTCTCCCTATTCCTAACGAGTGGTCGCAAGGCATCCGTCAACTCAAAACGGCAGAGTTGTTCCGCGTCCGGCAAAGGCGAGCCACCTCGAAGGAGACGTCGCAAAAAGATGCCGGAAGGCGGGAGAAACTCCGCGTACATCATCAAAGTGATCGAGACCCTTAAAAAAAAGACGAGATTCTCCAGGCGAGTTGAATAAAAAATGCGTTGATTATGAGTCATTTGATTATAACAAGATAATTCTCGCATTTAAATCGCGCGATTAATTCTTATTTTAATTAAAATTTTTTTTAATCGGTAATTTTTATTTTTATTTTTATTTATTTCAATAATTTTGAAATCGCACTTATTTCTTTTTTGTACTCATGATAAGTGTAATCACAAATGTGTATTTATTAAAGTAAAAGAAAAATTTAACAATTTACAAAAAGTGAAAATTAAATTTAGAAAGATAATTAATAAAATCTGGAAAATGTATGAAAAAATACATGTAGAAATTTATAAAACAATGAATAGAATGGAAAATCGGATTTACGCAAATAAGTTTCTAAAATTAAGAATTAAATTCTGTTGTAAATTATCGATTTAATAGTATATTTAATAGTAATTTATATAAAAATTGAAAATACATATAAACATTATTAAATAATATTGATATTTATTATAACTATTAATTTATCTTTCAACATATGCTTGATTCGTTAGGATAGAGTTGGATAATCTCTGCAAGCTTTATAAGAAGTTAACTAGTAATTCTTCCCAAAACCAACCACAAGTTGAACAAACGATATCCATTGGTAAAAAACAATCGAGACCAGTTGTCGAGGTAATTATGCCATTTACAATTGAAAGTAAATCACATTATAAATATTTTTTTATTAAAAATAAGAAATTATTACTATATATAAATACTCAAATTATATTTGCAATTATACCAAAATATCTCATTTTCATTTTCATCTCAGGGAATCGACAGAAGTATTTTTCGAGAACTTCTCCACAATACATTTCACGTGATCACGGAGGACACTTTGATCGAGCGTCTATTCTGCTCTTGGGATCGAGAGGTCGAGGGCGCTATTCGATTGGAGCAATGGATCATGGGACTCGACGTGTTTTTGCGAGGCAGTCTGCGTGACAGGATCACTTTTTGTTTCCATGTATACGATCTGAACAGCGATGGATATATCACAAAGGACGAAATCTTTCAATTACTTAAGTACAAATATTCAAATCCCTATCTCACACATTGCAGTCTTATTTTGTCTATTATGCATACACGTTTATAATATCACTGTAGTCGCGCAGATTTGTTTTTAAAGAGAATATCATAACATTAAATATTATAATTTTTTAATTAATTTAATACGTTTATTACAAATTATAAGCAATAAGCATTCTTGTATTTATTCATATATTTATAGTTTTATTCGTATATTTATAGAAACTGTCTGATAAAGCAGCCTGGTGAAGAGGATCCAGATGAAGGAGTGAAAGATTTAACGGAACTGGCTTTAAAAAAACTCGACGTCGACCACGATGGCAAAATATCATTTCGTGATTATGAAATGGCGATCAAGGAAGAACCGTTATTGTTAGAAGCATTCGGACAATGTTTGCCTACGGAAGAAAGCTGTGCAGCCTTTTTAGCGACGCTCCAATCTTGAAGACAAGATATGCGCACTCAAATAAATGTACCCTAATTGTATATATATATATATATATATATACGTTTTAATAAAAAAATAAGGAATTTCCAGGTAGCAAGCTGACGTCAATCGACGTCAAAATGACGTCAATTTGACATCCGTTTGCTATCTGGGAATGCCTTATTGCTGGTCGATGAATGTCATTTTAATTATCAATTTGTATTAATAAATTGTACACAGATAGATAAAAAAGACGCTTGTAAAGAATTTAAATGGTAACAATAAATTCCGATGCATGAAGACCCGATATGATGATCGTGACGTCATTAAACGTCAAAATGACCTCCCCCCGTTTGTTAATATTAATACTTTAATTGTGCAAAAGGATTTATCAGTCTGTATATTCAATCAAAAGAAAGGGCACTTAAACTCATAGAATAGTAAAACTTTTGTATGTAAGAATATTGTGGCCGTACACACAAAAGCAAATCAGTCCAATTTAATACTTGTATGTGTAATTGAGCAGAAAATGTGTAAATAATATACAATTGCCATAACGTAATGTTGAAATGCTTATTATTCTCGCCGTTCATATCTCGGGAACTTGTTTTCGTAATTAATGATCGAATGAAGTATAGATCGCAAGACGTTTACCAATTATGATAGCTTATCAAAAGTGAAACCATATAATTCAAATGACTATGTACTAAAAGATATATTAACTCTTTCAGTTAAAATTAATATTAATAATTTTTTAAATAATTTTTTCACAATAAATGATTATTTTCTCTCTTTTTTTCTTTCATTTGAAATTAACGGTGAAGATGCGCTAAAGTTTCAATTTTATTTAAATCATTCTTGTTAAATAATACAAGTTAGATTTTTGTAATAAATGTTTTGTTTAATGTATCGCACAGATATACATATAATTGTTCTTATTATTTTTACTTTATGAAATGTAAATGCAAAGCATATCTGCAACGTAAATATTACAAAATAAATATACGCTTAAAACAAGTTTGATCAGTTATTGTAAGATTATTTTTAACTATTATTTGTTATAAACGACACATTACTCTGCATTGCTATAACTTTGCTCAATAGTTATCTAAGGAATTATGGCACGAAATTATTTCTGTGTAGTAAAGTATTGCTTGTCGATGGATGTCATTTTAATTATCAATTTGTATTAATAAATTGTACACGAATAGATAAAAAAGACGTTTGTAAAGAGTTCAAATGGTAACAACGAATTCCGATATGCATGAAAACCCGATATGATAATCGTGACATCAGTCATTAAAATCGGATGAGATCGAAATGCTCGATATTAATTTTACGATCATATTTAAGACGGTTGCGTTTAGTTTTCGTTAGAGTAAATGGTAAAATGTGGCCAGGCAAATCTGTTTTGATCATTCATACGTTGGGTTCCTTGGTAATATAAACTTATACATATAAGGAATTTCTAAAGTTCTTTATAGCTTTGTTAAAGTTAATATTTTGCTATAAATAAATGTATTCTTATTTTAATAAATAAAAATTGTATCATTAAATTATAATATTTCTTTACGTTAAGTCTCTGAATCTTTTTATTTTAATTCAAAATAATAATTAACAAGAAGTAGTGAAATAATTTTTTGCGATAATTATGATAGAAACCAGGCAAAGGTAAAGACGCAGAGATTTCCTGTTTTGCGAACAAGTATAATATGTGTCTTCTTCGTTTAGTTCTGCTATTTTTGATTGCATACTTTCCATTTGCTTAATCTCAACCTTTATTCAATTCAGTTAAAAAAATATATTTTTAGAAGATTATTTTAGCAATGTTATTACGACAACAATTTATAATATGTAGTAATTTTTTAGATGCATATTTTTATATAACTTTTTAGCAATAATTAATTTTTTTTTTTTTTAATTAGGTTTACTCTTTGCCGCCAAATATCGATTGGAGTAATTTGCAGTATGATCCAGATTCGGTTGCCCAAAATGAGAATATTCTGAAGATCTTTCTACAGTTGGCGATGCATACGGCAAATCGTTTGATCAATTTAAGAAACGAAACTGATAGAGACTATGATTGTAAGGGACGCAATGATAATCCAGTACATTTGATAACTGAAACTCCTATAACGCAATCGCTATTAAAAACGAATCTCGAACGACCTGACAAGAGTCAAGACAGAATTCAGAATCGCTTATTCATCAATGATTCCGAAATAAATAATAACCAAGACTTACTGGAAAATTTGAACCAAGATCAAATGACTCTTCTCTATTCTACGCAATCACAGGAATTGTTCGATAATTCAAGCAATTTTCAAGAAGCCATTAACGTTGCACGCGATTCAAAGACCAGCAATTTAATTTCGACACTTGTGCAAAATCAAACGTTATCTGACGTTCTTAGACGTAATCCTGATACTTTGCAAAAAATAAAAAATTTAAATACAACAAATAATGTGTCAAATGCGAATGAATTTAGTTTTGATGTACAAAATTCTCAGAATTCAACAATAGACGGTATTAGTGCAAGATTATTTAATTCAATTGATTTAATGAAAAACATTTCAAATGCAACAATTATGAATAATTTAACTGAAACTGTGCATAAGTTTCTTCCAAAATCGCAAAATGTGCAGGAATCAACGCCTGAAGTGAGTCAACGATTGATCGACATCGATCTAGCAAAAAATGTCCCAGATACAAAAATTGTGAACGATTCATACGAGAATGTGAATCGATTTAATACCCGGCGATCACAAAATACACAAGAGCAGTCAAATAGAAATGATGCAGACAGCAAAAGTTTAAAGTATCGTGATCCAACAACTACGATTCAAAATTTTGAACATTTTTTAAATCCACAGATCGTGAATAATCTACCTATAGTGAATCAAATTTTGTTAAATGCGAAAAATTTTGTAGAATCAATAATTAAAGCTCTACCGGAAGCGAAAAATGCGGAAAGCGGAAATAACTTTCTGAATCATATCATTTCACATTCTCAGAATGTCAACGCAAAAATAATCGCAAGTGATCCTGCGAATTTTAATTATATTCAACATCACCAAATTAGAAATGTTGAACAAGTAGGAAATGATTCTGATAATGTAATGCGTAATCATCAAAATTTTAATAACAATTCACGAAACAACGTTAATGAGCCAACTGATGCATCCAAAGGAAATAATAAAAATACCGAAAATAACAATTTATCAATAAATACGGATAATTCGAAAGCAGAGAATAGCGATAATCAATCTGCTTTTATCAATGAGAGACCTTCAGTAGAAAATAATCGCGACATAAATCATATTAACGACGTAATAAAGCCCGAAGTATTTGAGAAGGTGGATAAGGTGAAAACGAATCATACAAATGAACAATTAAATTCGATTTCGGAGAATTTATTTCAAATAAATGAAACAAATGAATCATCAATCACGGAATATCAAGGCAAGAATTCGAACCGCGCACAAGATTCTGAAAAAGTAAACAAATTTAATGTGGAAAAACCAAAGAAACCTCAAGATAATCTATCCACTAATGTCAGAATAAGTCGATCGATTGGAAATCGAAATATTCGTATTGACAATGATGTATTAAAATTGAATAATTATTCTCGTTTTGTCGATAATTTAAAAGATCCGAACTTGCTTAGGCAATTATTTAAAACGAAAGTGGATATCAATGATCGATTAATCGACGCTTCACTATTGACTAAAAAGGAAAAAATACGCAATAGCGAAAGTCACATGACTGATCATTATAATTACAACATGATTAATAGACAGCGGAACAAAAATTTGCCATCATCAAATACAATTTCTAATTCTAAATTAAATTAAAATTACAGAGTAAGTATCTAAAATATACATATATAAGAAATATATACATGTAATAAACTGTATTGAAAATTAGAATAATTATATGTGATATGTAACAGCAATTATATAAATATTCTATATGTAAAATTTGTAGTTTCGATGAATACATGTATCGAGAAAATACATATTTATTATAAAATTTTACTTTATAACTTTTGTGCGTGAAAATAATCAATTGACCGTGAATTATAAACGAAAACATATTGGTTTTCATGCTTTGATTAATTTTAAATGCTTGATTGAATTTTATATGTAATTGCAAACAGTAAAAAACTTTGCTATGTTTAACATCTCTTAATTAAAATTTTTAATTTTTTTTTCTTTTGACACGTAGATACATATAAAATAGACATTAAAACATTTATATATTGCAGCTTAAAAATCTAAAATTTTATTTTATATGTTAGTAAATTAATATACTTATTGATTACTATGATGTTAATAATTATATTTATTTGTAATAAAAATATTTTTTATAGAAAAATCACGCTTAGTTTGAGAACTAAATTTCATACTTTCAAAGGGATCAAAATTATAATCATGAGATTAACGATAGGATGTTTGATAATATAAGACCAATCGAAATAACGTCATACTGGTAATTCCTAATAAAAGTATGTAATAAAGAATATATAAGTGTAAAATGTATATAAAATATATTTAGAAAAATTAAGCAAAATAAATTTATTTCACAAATTCAAACAAGCACACACAAGTTTACGCATCAATAAGATTATAGTGAAAAAATGAAACACTAACAATTGGGGTAAAAATTGCGTTATTTTGAATGTACAAAATAAAATTAACTAAAATAAAAAATAAATGAAAATATTATGTACGAAGAATATATTTATCGATTGATGATGACTTTTGATGAGTCATTATATTAAAGATTTTATACATATTTTATTTGAGAAAAAAATAGTAATATGAAAAGATAAATTATTAAAAATTTGCTTCATTATTATAAATACCGATCAAAAAATACAACTATTAATATCTACAGATAATAGAAAAATTTCTACAATATATAACAATAATACTGTTATGAAATGTTACGTGTTGAAACGACAGCTATAAAGTAATGATGTGCAAGAATAAAATGGTGAGAAAATCATGAGAAAACAGCTGCTTTGCGTTCATAACGCGTTAATTAATGAAAGAACAATGCAGGTGTACACCAGAATATAAAGATAACAGGCGCAATCGAGGCGAATTAAATAACCTGGGTGTCAATTCGACATTTCGTCGCGGTATGAGCGACCGTGACAGTATAAAAATACGGAGAAAATAATAGTCGCGCGAATACGGGATACTTGATTCGCGCTCGCGCGATTCGCGAGTGAGATTCGCGGTCCGCGAACATCGCGCTGTGTCGATCTGGAACGCGTACACCTGCCGACTGAGATTACCTATATGCGAAACGCGCTCCGGGACTTATCGCGAGACGGTCACGGACTATCGTGAATTAAGCCGCCGCTACGGCGAGCGCGGCCTTTTAATTTCCGCATGCCTCGATATCGCGCGAGCTCCGCTGGGTTATCGCATATATAAAAAAAGTTGGTTTAATGCATATGCAGCATGTATCTCGGTTAAATGCATTCGCCGTTCTGGCACTGTGCCAACGATTACGTTATGACGTACTTGCTGATATTGTGCACCACCCTAGCGGTGACCATTGGCCAAGTAAGGATAAGAAAAGCGAGTAAAAAGCAGCTAGGTAGATAATGAGATTAATGAGATTGCTAGAGCACATTAAATACTTTTGCATTATACATATATGCGTTTATATGTGCCATAAAAAAAAATTCCATAAAGTATGTATGTTCTTTTATACAAGTATAATTAAATACTGTGTATTTAAAATAAATGTAAAAATGTTATTAGAAATTGCAATTAATAGTTACATTTATATCAATTCTTCGTAATTATTGTGAATCTTAATTAACGATCTGTCATATATTTTCCTAAATTTTGAAGTGTGGATAGAGTCAGTGAATGTTTCGAGAATGAGGCAAAGTGTTTGCAAATTATTTAATTTATTTAATAATTAAATTATATAAAGTATTTTATATGCATCTTTTTAGGTATATTCGCAGGAGAGAACTTCGCGAGAAGAGGTAAGAAATTTAAAGTAATAAATAAAAATAGAATTAATTTTCTCCGTGGAATTATTGGAGAATATTATATTAAATTTTACAAATAAATTTACAAATAATCTTGAAAAAAGCATATTGCGTACAATATTCTTGTTATTCTAATCAAGCATGATTCATTTCAAGCAATATCAAGTTCTATACGTACCTCTCAAGTTCTGTGTGATACCTGAAAATCTTTTTAGTCGTGTATTTAAAAAACAAAAATTTATAAAAATTATAAAAATATAACAATGCAATAAAGGCATTCAAAAAATTTAAAGATTTATTTCAAAGTAAAATAATTTTATTTAACATTATTGATAATCAATATTTCTACTAAAGATAAAAAAATTATTAAAATTCTAATAAGATATTCGTAATGATATTCGTATACTGAATTAATTTCTAGGTAGGTACGTTCATTCAAAACAAGAACGTGAACATCATCGTGAATCTGGATCCACAGGAAGTTGCTAAGGAATTATGGAAGGTGATAGAAACACGTTTGACCAATCGTACTAGCAATATCTCCAGTTCAAAAAATGCTATCAAAGAGCTTGAAAAAACTGTGCAACCCCTCATATCACCCACCAGGAGGGTGGGAACACCATCTGCTTTCCAAGTGGCAAGCCAATTTGATAAGATCGCACGAAGAGCGCTCACCAGAGATAAGCCGAGCATGAATGGGCTGGACGAGGAAATAATGACGAGAGACATCGTGGCGGACATGATGACTTCCCTGAAGATAATCATCTCGCAAACAGTCCAGTTGAAACTCGACGAGGCGGGTGTGTCCAACAGAAGATCAATACACAGTCCTGCGAAGATCGACGAAGATGACGAAGACAATTACGTGAATGTCAGAATTAAGATTCGTAGAAAAGATATTGTCGACGCGATTCATTAATTTCAACGTCACATCTTACTTTTCAAAAGGAAAAACTATTTGGCCGAAAAATATTTGTAAAAATCAATTATATCGAAATAATTAATCATTAATTGATTAGATCGAATTAATACAATTTGTTAATATCAAATTTTGGTAGAAAGATACATATGTCTGATATATTCGATTTTTCTGCTTTTTGTAAATAAACTTAGCATTAGTCTAACAAAAAAATTTTCAGTTTTTAAATCCAAGAGTTTCCCATAATGTTCTTACTTAAATATGTATTTAACAGTAGCGTTTAAATCATGTATTACTTTATAATCAAATTGCATAATAATTTCATTGGTCCTTTGTTAGGCTTTTTTATTTGATCAAATAAGATGTAACGCCAAATTTTGTCGGACAAGTTTAGAAATAATTTTAAAATCACATAGCATTGTTTTCTATAATCTTATGAGACTGTTTAATTGTTTCTTATAATTTCAAGAATAATATTTTATATATAACTAGAGATAAAAATATAAAGTTGTATTATACGTTAAAATGAAAAACATTAGAAATTAGAACTGATTAATTAAAAGAAAAAACAATCAAATTTTTTAAACATTTTTTTTATTTTACAGACATTTCTTGCGATATTTTGTCTTGCTTATCTAAATATATATCATATCACATATCATTTTATGTATTATACAGGCAAATACAAATAATAAAGTGTAAATAATTTTTGAAAAAAGAGAATTTCTTATTCAGAATATTTTATTTCTAAATTAAATTACTCTTATTATTATTTGAATAACATTTCAGTTTTGTCAATTAGACCAAGTAAATTTGATGGAAAAATTTAGAATATAATGATTTCATTTTTTCACAGTTAAGTTATTGTTAATTTAAATTTATTAATATAGAACATATATCTTACATGTATATTTACTTTTTTACTTATTTTATTTTGAAAAAATAAGTTTTGCACAGAAAATAGCTTTTTTTAAATAGCTTTATTCGCATTCTAATAAGATATTAAACATTTAACAATGAATCTATTTTAAAATATTTGTTAATTAAGATGTAAATTCAAAGTCATAATTAAACGCACACTAGCATACAATCTACAAAACATTTTTCATTTAAAGTGTGTTTAAATAATATATTCAAACTTATAAGAATTGCAGCATGACATGATATTAAATCGCATTTAATTAATCTTTTTCACAATTTTATATTTAATTTTATATTTACTTTTGCTTAAAATAGAAAATTTTAATGATCATTTAAAAAATGAAGTCTTCACTTTTGCGTGATTTTTAATTAAAATATAAATAATTTTATTCTACATATATCTCATTCTATACGCAATGTACCTAACTTGATGGAAGATGAAAGACATTACGACTGTACTGTTTTGCATGCCAATTAATAGTATCGCAGAAAATAAATTGAATTTCATGTTCACTCAGGCGCACGATAATGTCCTGAGTGTTCGTTCGATAAAATCACATGATAAAATCGGCAATTTTCTAGTACATCGAATGCAAATTCATAAATGACTTTTAAATTAATAACCGTGAAAGGTCAGATAATATTCTACGTAACAAGTCATCGCTCTATATAACATGTGCCGTATGATCAACTCAGAAGTCGAAACAAACCTCGATCGATCATCATATATCTCACGATGATTTCGCATCGAATACTCGGCTGCTTAGTAAGTGAATTATTATTCTTTATAATATTTGCCGAAGAAATAAAATTGTTACATTCTGTTTATATATTTAAATATTATACTCTCAATTTTATTTTTACATTTAATTTTCGTACATTTTCTTTTTTCTCTTTCATTCAATTTATTCCGGAAGTGTTTACTATAACAAGATACGGTGTGCATACTTATGCAATTTAATTTAGTTTTAATCTTTTTTAATTTTACAAGTTCCTGATCGTATTGTCGCAATATGGTGACGCACTAAAATCTCATCATGTGGAATCTATTCTAAATTCGTTACAACGCATCGAAAATCTGCTCGTAAAACAAGCCGAACAACACACATTGAATTGCATTATTTCGGAACTCTCAAAATCTTCTAATAATGAAAGCAATGAGGTATGTATATATTATATTATATATAAGTATTAAAAGTAACATAAAAAATACTAAAAATAATAGGCAAATATAAATAATTAAACCTTACTTTCGGCAAAAATGAAATGTTTTTTTATTCACATAAATAATTATATACATATATAATTTTACAAATATAATTTTTATTGTAAAACAAAAATATACTTTTTCTCTTCCCTTTCTTTTTTTTCTACAAATTTTTTAATAGATAGAACATAAAGTTATATAAAATATAAAGTTTAAATTTTATTCATACAGTTTATACAGATTTGTGTTAATCTAATTATTTAAGAATTAGATGGGCTTAATTAAAATTATTTGCACTATAGGCACATCCTGGACGAAAACATTGGGCTCCCTTAAGCCCCGAAAATATTCTCATTCTTCGAAGATCACTGGACATCGATGACGAAGATAGTGAAGAAATCGCAACAAGATTCCACAAACTAAGAAATAAAAATAAGAACCGTAATGAGAACACTAATATAAACACAAATACCAACACAAATAAAATGTTTAGACGTGCTCTTGACGTTGGCATGTCGCATCAATTAAATAAAGATCACAATCGAAATGTAAATTATAATGTAAACACTAATCTAAACAAGAACAGTGATTTAGATTTAGACTTAAGCGAAGATGAAAATTAAATACAAAGAAGAAACTCAAGATGATTCACGATAAATATGTTCGAATATGAGTTGCATTTGATTGTAATTTCTGTAAAATTATCAATTACAATAATAAAATGATATAATGAAAATATTCAAACAATCTTTGTATTACAAACTAAAATGAAAAATTAAAGTTATCTTATACATTAATAACATTAATTATAATTTATATCAATATAATTTTGTGTTTTATTTTTAAATAAATAAATTGATTTATTTAATTTCTCTTTTTAGCACAATCTTGTTTTATACTCTATTAAATAAACCTAGTTAATTTATTTTTATCATATTTAGTTATATTTGTTTATTATTGTAAATCAATTAATTCTTAATCAATTCTTCGAATGTTTGGGGATCCATTTTACTTCAGTTATTAATACTATTATTTATTCTATTGCATAATTTAATAGCATTAATTAATAAAAATTACTATGAACAGGTCTTAAATTGTAATTATTTCCCAACAATTATGTTCCATTTTATAATTCAGAAAAATATAACTTTTTACGCGTAGCAAGCTAACGTCAAAATGACGTACGCGCACAAAACTCTTTGTGGTCATTTTGACATCTAGTTACGAAAATTACAAGCATAGCGATTGGAGGCGTTACAAAAGGGTGCGAAATATATGCTCCAGCGTAGGGCGCAAAATTTTGATAATTTATTTTTTAATTATTTTGACAGTTTTGCAAAATAATGGAGCTTTTGTCACTAAAGCGCACGATCGAATTCTAGCGTAGGGATGCCTAAGACTGTCGTAACGTCTCCGTGTGTGTGTGTGATCCATCGATCAGTGAAATCAATTTCTTTGTAAGGTAATATTGAAGTTTAAAATAATGGAAAAAAATAACGATTAATTGTAACGACTCGTTACTTTTTAAATAACGGTAACGGTAATGAGTTACTTTTTAAAATCAGTAACGAGTAACGGTAACGAGTTACTTTTATAACTTTCCCAACCCTGGAATTTTCTACAAAAATTTTTTGATCAAAATACCTACACTCTTATTAGACTCGCGTGCCTCCGCACGTCCGTCGTGCTGTACAATTTGCGCGCGACTGATCATGTAACCATCAGTCTCGCAGTCGCAGTACCTCGAACGAGAATCAGTCGCGCGCGAGACGCGCACCGTGTCGGATGTGTGGGGTGTACTAATCTGATGAAAAGGATAGATAGAGTCTTGGGATCAGTGGTATATAATATTAATCGTGCTTCTTAGCCAATATATGTAATCATGGCACCTGCCGTTTATTAAAAACAAATTCGATAGTAATCGTATAATTACAAACAATAATAATGACAGTATAATTATAAAATATGGTCGGTCTAGTATTTTTATAACGCGTTTGTAGAATCAGTCTTAACCCTCGGATTACCAAGTTTCGTACATCAGCTTTCCATCGTCATTTTTCTTCTCTTTCTCATTTCTTTCTCGATCCCTCGATTTTCTAGTCAGAAAAATAAATATATTCGAAGGTACGATTTGTTTCTTTCCTTTTATTTGTATCTGAGAAAATTTTAACGACCGATAACCCGAGGGCTAATTAAACTATGAGATGTGCTACGGAGGTATGTTACAGTGTGATGCAGGGGTTTCGTTCGCGTAATCGAAAAAATTGACACTCTTGCATCCCCTTAGAAACAAAAGTATCGCAACTGATGACGTTCGAGCGTTTCTACTTTCGAGGATTATTTATTCTCACTTTCGTTGATCCACGCGCGTCTCAAGGTTCCCGCACACTTAGATTTTATATGTATATATGTATATGTACACGCACGCATCTGTAGATATAGATATATATATTTTTATATATATTTATCCATTCTTCTTCGTTTTAATATTCATTCATTTATTTTATAATGTAATAATTATCTGTTCTTTCTTTATTTGTGTGTTAGGCGCACTCCACGGAAACGAGCTGGCCCTTCCGCGAGTTTGAATTAAAAAATAAATGTTCCTTCGTTCGTTTCATCGGAGTGCTGAGATCTATTGAGGTTGTTGTACACGTACAATATCTCTTCGTTCTTTGCGACATAAAACTAGTGAAGTGTAGAATAATGCGCTGCCATAATTCTCTTAGCGTGTATTCTTTTTCTAAGCTTCATCTCTACAGAGAAACTTACTTATATAGAGAACGTACATAGCGTAGACTTTTCTATTCTGCTCGTCATTATTTATTGCATTCTTTTCTTTTTTGCAACGTTCGGCGCATCATATTGTTTATTTATTCAACCCTCTGATGAATCATTGAATTCATTATTGGGATTTTGATTATTTGTGGCGGACAATATAGTAAATATAGAGTGAAGAAAACGACTTCTCTTATATATTTATGTATATCTTTAAATGAGACTAACAAGAGAATAATCTACATCGCGTGTTTAATTATTTTGACTATCAAAAAGTATCAGAGGGCTTAATAGTTTGTACATTGTTCTACGTGCTGTATACATTTCCATTTAGCAACTTATAATTTACACGATTAAAAGAAGAGAACAAATGTAAGAAAAAAATATTTAAAAAGCTGGTAAAATGTGGTGCAGTCTTCTTTTTAAAATTTTTTAACACTATTGCGATATTTTCATACACACAGGTACGTTGTAGATATTGCAAGAGGCTGCAATATAGACAATTATTCTCGTTTATATATACATATATATTCTACTCTATTAGGAAAATCAAAAGATGTCAATCAATTCATCTGTTTTATTTCTTTTTGCGAAATGTCCTGTCGCATCGCAACGGCAAATCATACGCGTAAACGAAAAAATTTATTTAACACAGCGGACAAGCGCTAGTTTCTGTCGTTGTCACTTCAACAAGCAATGCCTTATCCAACCGTAGAAACTAGACAACGAAGAGAATAGATGTGTCTCTGAGTCCTTAGGCACTTAAATGTCGGAAGTTACTGGGAACCTTAAGAACGTGGCTTATCGAAAGCTCGATTTACTTCCTATTTACAGCCTTAATCGTGGATGTAACACGAAACGTCCCGAAAAAAAGGGATCGAGTTGTGCATCGAAAAATACATAAATGGAATATTCGGAATAATTATTAATTGTCGCATGTCAGTTCGAGCATCATCAGGTTAATTGCAAAATTTTTCGTCGAAAGAAAAAAAAACAATTGCCACGAGAGTACGATTTACAATTACACGAAAGCTCTCGTTACTGGCCCGTTGAAAATATTCATCAGCTTATGAGGGAGCAGTAAGTTGTTAATTCGCTGAGATTTTGTGACAGATTATCTCGTAAATTATTTTCGAGCAGAGCCATACAGATCGGGTTTCACGAAAATTCTTCGATTTCCTTCAGTATACAATTAATACTTTTGCTCTGTCGAAAGTAATTCCCATAAAAAAATACACAATTCGTTCTAGTCGTGTTCCTGTACAATGTTTCGTTAGCCGAAAAATAAACGCGAGAGGAGAAACAAACGACTCAACGAGACTGTTTGCGTAAAGATTAAAATTCATTTCTTTTTTTTTTTTTTGCGATTTTCCGGTTTTCTCGTGCATACCGGATGTAATAGAATTATCCGTGCCAATTTATAAAGAATAATTTCGCATATATAATCATATATATGCTCTATATCAAAATACACTTACGTCTAAAGAGTAGTCGATCGTTTTTCCTCCTTGTTTTCTTACAATATACATGTATGTATAAAATATTATGTATAAAAATCAAAGCCGCAATTATTACAATAAAAATTTGCTATTTTGTAATAATAATAAAAGTTAGCAATATAAAATTAATAATAATCATTATTATTATATATATAATAACTTCAAAAATATCTAATAATTATTAGTTTACAATAGCAATAACGATATCAACATAATAATAATAATAATAATAATAATAATAATAATAATAATAATAAAATAATAGCTATTATTAGTGTAATTGTAATTACAATGTTTTGTATACATAAAAAATGGCAATTTATATCTCATTACTTCATTGTATACAATACTCCGTTTTCCGAGTAACTCTGTCAACTCGCTTCCTGTACTTATCCTGATATGCGCGAATACATTCGCGTCGACGGCAGGACGATAATATATGCGCGCACGTCATAGAATTAAAGACTAGTAATTATAGTTCTCACAAAGAATTCTACATCGGTTAATTAGGTAAAATCGCGATAGAGTCGCCGGCGGTTACGCATCTCTACAGATATACACATTATATCGATAAATTCTTTTACTAAAATATAGTATTATGGTATCGCGTGTGTATATTCGCCAATGATCTCTTCCTTTTAGATTAGAGCATCTGGCAACACAAAAAAAAAAACAAATCACTATCGAAGTAAGCTCGTAGAACCACGACGAATGCGAAATTATATTAATTATTTATATTAATTATATTATGTACGGATATATATAGTGTTTGTATGGAGGTTTCTTAAATGCAGCAAAAATGCAATCTGTGGAAAGAGGAAACGACAATAGAAAATTATATCTCTTTTTTCAATGATAATTAATAAGTCGAACATCATGTCACGATAAAGATAGAATTTCTTAATTATAATTATATTGAGAGATCGATTGTAAAATAGTAATCTCTATTATATCATATATATTTTTTTATAATAATAAAACTAATTATATCATCGTTACTTTTCTCTCTCCTCAATGACGGATAAAAAATGGTTATAAATGTGGAGTAGAATACAAGAATATAAAATCATCACGTGGCAGTGAAGAACAGCAAGTTTCGTCGGGCAGTGTCAGTATAAGTATAGGCATTTCCGGTTAGAGTACATTTTCGAGAACGACAATGATTATCATCTGATAATCTGTCGGCAATTTCTGGTTTTTCGAGACAGTCTTTCGATTTTCGCATATCGTCGTGGTTTTACGTCGCATAATTAACGGGCTGGCGGTCGACAAATAAGTCGCGATAAGAGCTATCAATTTTATCACATTGAATTAAATATAATGAAAATTCGTTTGCAACAAAGGAGCTTTCGTATGCAGACGAAAATCAAGATGAATGAGAAATCGTCGCGAATTATTTGCCGCCGATTGGATCGGCATCGGCGCCGCTCGAGAAAAATGAAGATAAAAAGACTCGATCTCGAGATTCGAGTTATTTTGGCAATTATTGTACTTGTCTGTATTTACAAGTATATCATACATACGCTCGCGAAACACCGAGAGGCAAAGCACATGAATATGTTTGCTTGCGTATTGTGTACGTCTTTTGCGTGTTATTAAAAATTAATAGTCAATAATTATTAATAAATTATTCAATAATATTAAAACAGTAAAAAGTAAAAATAAAAATAAAAAATTAATATAGTATAAATTAAAAAATATGAAATATAAAAGCAATGCAAAAGAAACTAAAAGTGAAGATGAAAACGGTGTTAAATATTGAAATGGACATAATTTTTCTGAAAAAATTTGTTTTTCTAGAAAATAAAGTGATCACAGAGTATTTAAGAAAAAGTAACCAATTTTTTATAATTAATAATTTTGTAGTTAAGACTCATGAATTAATTTCTTCCCTATAATCGAGCTTCTTTCACCTCAATATTTCAAATAAAAAATTCCAGATAAAATTCTCGATAAAATCGATAGAAATATCTACTTACTACTTTGCATCTCGGTTTTCTGCGTTTCCACTAAATCGAGAAAAATCGTCACAGGTGAGCAGAGGCCGTCATCGACGAACGGCAAACGGAATTCGTTATCGTAATTGAAAGAAATCGATCGACGGAGGAAAGAGAGGGAGAAGAAGGGAAGGAAACTGCATTCACATTATATTTGTACACGCTATCGCGGCGAAGATTGTACCTTCTACAATCGATGTGATTTAAAAAATATTTCCGATCGATCGAACGGCGTCGAATTACAATATATATGTAGTCTACACGACATATATTATATATATATATATATATATATATATATATATATATATATATATAGGTATATATAGAGAACGATAATCAACTATATGGGTTATTAATTAGCGTAATCTCTTGACGTTTCTCTCTCAAGAGCTTGATTTTGATCATCGAGAAGCTTCGAATACGGGCTATTTTAAAAAAGCGCTTATAATTCACAGATACTCGATTCAAAAGTACTAGTTTGATAAGCACTCCTTGTGTAATTTAAATTTACACATGCACACATATATCCCTGATTATATAATCAGATATAGTCCCTCCCTTAACCCTTATATTGCACACATCGTGCTGCGTTTTTTTTTTTTTTCGTTTAAAATATATAGATTATGTGATTTTTTCCGCGGATATACAAAAATACACGATTCTCGGTTGCGATCAGAGCAGACAATTGCACAAAAGTCGTACGAGATACGACCACGCACTTGACAAATGATTTATTCAGTGCAGTAGTATCGATTTCATCGATCTGTGGTATATAAATCGAGAATAATCAATGTCATTCGACGGTGCGAAATTAAAAAGATTGGTTTCCCATCATTTTTATATAAGAAGTCCAATTTGAAAAACTCCAAAATCCGTTTAAGTTTATAAGAATGCATTTTGAATCTTTTCAAGATAAAATTTGCATTATTTTACATACATGCGACGTGTTTCTTTTAATCGTAAAACGACATTAATTATTCTGATTTCCACGAGTCAATTATTTTAATTAATTCATGCATTGCTCGTTATGCATTGCTATAATTATAAAAAAAGCAGTCTCACTGCTCGCTTACCGGCTAATAAAATTACGTCTCTTTTCGCGCTTTTAAAAAGAGATTGCACGATAAATGCGCGAAGAGAGACATTCGTTCACCTTATATAATTCGAATTTCTAATATAATTAGAATTATAATTTCGTTTCATTATAATCGAGATTATTAGTAAATAGAGATTAATATAAGTAGTAAAATAATATTATATAATAATAATAATAATAATAATTGTATATATATATATATATATATATATGTATATATATATATATATATATACACATATGTATGTATATGTATGTATGTTGATTCTTGGCTTTCTCGACTATCTTTATTTTTACGTCAAATAGTGTATCCAAGGCCTATTTTCATGCCTCGTATGACGACATTCCGGTTCTCGGGATCAATGGAAAAATGCACACATAACTGCCTAAACATAAAACTCTCCAAAAATATATTTCCCGTTTATCACGCTAAACCGTCCAAGTGAGTTAACCCTTAGATACAAACAACTCTTACGAATAAAAAATGTTTTAAATGCAATTAAAATATATTGTATATGTCGTATTAAAAAAAAAAAAGAAAGTAAAAATTGTAATAAAAGATGTATGTATATAATATTAATATTAATATAATATTAATATAATATTAATATATATAATATGTATATAATATTAATATAAAGTTTACATACACGTACACACATGTGGAAGAGTAATAAATTTCAAAAGTCAAGTAATCTGTAAAATAAACAATGGTGCAACTTTTAATCACGTCTGTGTTTAAGGGTTAATAACCATCGACAAGATCGATCAAACCGGAAAGTCGACCGTATGTAAAAAAGAGAGAATATATTTAAATTAACAATTGTATAGCGCAAATAAATAATCGTTCAAAATTTAAATTATGCGTGTATATATATATATATATATATATATATATATAATTATATTAAAACAAATTATAATTATATATATTTTTTCTCTCAGATATTAAAAAATTATTTAATTTTCGATAATTTAAAGGAAATCCAACATTTAAATAATTCTCTTTATTTTTGGATATTGTGCAAGCAATTTTTATCGATTATTTAGTTTCGATTATCAATATGTTCAAATACGTTCTCTCTTTTTCATGCAAAGAATATTTTCTGAATTATAAATAAAAGTCATTGCACACAAATATTTTTCTCACTTGATGCGCGTTCATATCTGTTTTCTTTTGTCGCTCTCTTTTTTATATACGCTGACTACAGTCAATCCTCTACATGGACACGGAAAACGGACGTACATATCTTATTACATTAATATGAAACGTCCACTTCCGTTTGCTGCAGAAAACGCGCCAAACACTAAAATAACACTCGGACAAACGATCAGACATCTACGAGCGTGTTCCATAACGATGTGTAAAGTGTATCATATTAAAATACAGTTTTTTTTTTTGTTTAATAACTCTTCATTCGCTTCTTTGTATGTGTGCAATGTGTATGTATGTAATCGCATCCTCCAGCTGTTTCAACTATCAGCGCAATAATGAAAGTAATAATAATTAGTATTACTTTTTGTTTTATCTTTCTTTTCTGTTTACTCTTTTCAAATCATTTAGTTGATTTCAATGATTTAGATGAGATCGAAAGCGGATAAATGCATACAACAAATATTGTATAATCGCTTTCGTTTCCCTCAATCTCTTTTTATTCTCCTTTTTTTCTTGTTTTCTTTCGTTCCACGTCACTTTCGCCATAGTCATCATTTTCCAGATTACAAATAATTATTATAGATATTTATGTATTGTTTACGATTGTAGTATACTCTATGTAAGAGTAAAACACACGGACGGGGTAGTGACCTATGTAAGAGGTCACTCGAGATCCGAGAAGAGTTCCGAATGACAACAATGTGTGTGTGTGTGTGTGTGTGTATTTGAGTATCGGACACTTAGAAGCAGAGCGAAATAAACATTATTTTTATACATATGTATACATCTCGATTTGCGTTATTAAATCCATTTTTAAGAATAATTCGACGAATTTCAAATCGCATAATTCAAATTCCTAATTAATAGCATAATTAAAAGTATAATTCATTAGATATATAATTAAAGTCTATAAAATTTTTGTGATTATATTCTAATTAAATTTATATATTTTTACGTAATATGACAATTTATAAAATATATAAAAAAATTGAGAATTAATAGAATTTATTGAGATTTAAATCATAATTTTTATATATTTTTATATCTATCTTAATTAATAATGTATAAAGATAAACATAAAGTAAGTTTAATCCTGTATAAATCCTGTACAAAATTTGGAAAAATATAAAATTGTTTTTAATTCATAAAACTGTCATTGATGTAAATCATAAAATGTCATTGATATAAACACGCTTATGATATAAATCGAGAACCAACCATATACAAGAAAATATCTCGAGCCGCTCAACACGAACGTCTACGCGTAAATCTCGTGTTAAGTATACGAGTAAGTTTCGTACATAAAAATACATCGCTAATTTTTTCATATAGAGGATATAATCTCGTTCGTACGTCGCGTCATCATTGTTAAAACAATCGTCGGCATCCAATTTAACAATCAACTCTTTCATTATCTTGCAAAAATGTCAAATCAAAATATATCGATAATGAACTTGTTTTAACAATAACGAGATGTATGTCGGGAGGTAGTCGCTGCTGCATTAATCCTTGACATATTAACGCATATTACTTTACTATTTTTACATTTCTGATTTTTCAATAATAATGATGCATACACTTATGCAACACGCTCTTTCATTTATTTAGCTGTTACTCATCCATTGATCATCATTTCTTAGGTAAGCACAACGTTTGTATTCAAAGCGCAGCTAGTAATATAGATCTAAGTAAGACATATTTTGCCCTCACATAAAAGAGGCAAATTTATAAATACAACGATACATTTATCCAATAGTTATCAATTACTATCACGATTGTAGTATCGCAGAGTAAAGTGATGATATAAACTATATTTTCTTCGGCTCTGGTTTTTTCGAATTAAGAACAAATTTATAATGTACAATTATACAAATTTTCTATACTTTAGACTCTTTCTCTCTCCTTCTGCTTTTAGGATTTTCTCTCATTACAGTTTAGATCTATATCGTTCGCGGCGCTTCGTTTGTGTAATGCTCTTATAATTTCCGGCGAATAATTTTCATCTCTCAATCTTTCCCGAACATCGACAGGGAAAAACACGCAAGGATTAAATGCAGAAATGCACACGGGCATGCAGCCGAAGCGCAGATGTTCGTTCGTGAACGGTCGAGGACCGATTGATCAGAATCGACGATTTTTTATACCTGTGCATTTCACCTTTTTTTCACACACACATATATATATATATATATATATATATATATATAATTTACATACTTTGCCTGCTTCATTGGTTGCGAGAAACAAAGTATATTCCCTATCGATTGATTAAGTAGAATGATCAATATTTTCTCTTCGTCTTTTCTTTCTTTTCATACGTTCTTATAGAGATCGCAACTAATGTAATGCGCACCAATGTAATACAAATTATCGAGCAATATATTACATCCGAAAAGGAAACACGAAACAGACCAGCGTACTTATCTGTTTCACTTGAAATGACAAGTTTTCTGACAATTAAACAATTCTTTGTTAAAAAAAAAAAATAATATGTTTATTGCAGAAACGTGCAATCTGTTTCTTTTTCTATGGCTTTGTATGAATAATTAATACTCATTCTGTAGCTTGCGTCTTACACACACATATAGATTCTTATTAATCCTAATATTTTACATTTAGTTATATATAAAAAGATTTTAAGAGAGAGTCCTCCCAATTTATTATATTTAAGAAATTATTTCAGATATTTATTATCTTTCTTATATTTAAGATATTTATTATCTTTCTCTCTAAATATTTTATAATTTTATTCATATATAACCGCATCACGGTCGATATATATTTTTGCAAATCTCCGATCTTTGCAATTTTGTTTATTTTGATCACGTTTCCATACATCTCATATAGTCCTTTAGTTTTTTAATTATTTATTATTTAAATTTTACCTATTTAAATTTTATATAGATGTTATAAATTTTTCGAAAATTTATATTTGCGTTCTTATTAGAAAATAATTTTGAAAAAATTTTTTAAAGCTATATTTTACATATTACATCTAATACATTCTTAATAAACAAAAATTATCTATTTGGAAGTTTTTTATCTATTTAAAAATAATAAATTAATCCTAAGATTCTCAATATACATCAAATTTAAATCATTATGTGTCTATAGTTAAAATGTATTTTTAGATAAAAATATATTTGATATCAAAGTATGAATCAATATGTTATTTTACAGTAAAATCATTTGTACAAAAATTATATTCAATAAATAAAAGTGCGTCCTCAAATTTGTTTATAAAATAATTAATAAAATAATCTACGTTATACTGTATCAACAAAAACTATTTTTTTCACGTCCATTGTTCAATGCCAATTCTATTTTTAAAAAATGAATTATTAAACCTTCTAACTCTTTATTGCAACATTGAATTATGATGTCAGAATTAAAAAATTATATAAGTTTGTTTTCTCATACTATATGTCAAAATAAATTAAATTTTTCTTATATTATTCGTATTCGATAATAGAGATTAATAAAACACATAACAAATTTTTCTCCTATTATCCTGCATTAACTTAATCTGTATATATTTAATAATAATTAAACTCTATATTTCATATTTTATATATCAATATTCTATGTAATAAATATAGTTAATCGAGATTAATATATAAACCAAAAAGTGTTGCTACAGACATCATAATTAAATATAGCTGCAACAAGTGATTAGGAGTCTTAATTAACACTATATCTATTGAATTTCAGAGTAGTGAAATCCAACAATTGGATTCTCACTAGCAATTTTTTTTATATTTATAATTTATATATATATATATATATATATGTGTGTGTCGCAGGCAAATGATCACTTTAAGCAAATAGCTTTTGACTAGTCAAATGCCGTCTGACTTGCCGCAACCATCCCGTCTATCAAGGGTGACTACGAAAGGGCACACAAGTAACCATTTGCCTACGACATATATACATACACATTATACGTTAATATTTAAGAATTTGAATATATCCCAATATATTCAAAATTTTATATTTTATTATCAAAAATTTTTAATTGAAATTTTATAATAATCAAAATTTATTGAAAAATTGTATAGTTGCTTTGCACAATCAATAAATGTTTTATTATTGCCGTTGCAGTTTCGAAATATTAAAAAATTTTGAGCTGTCGTTTCATTCGATTCCTTTGTAACAACATCTATATGAAATTAAAAAATCTTGCATTTATACAGAACTGTCAGATTTTAACAACTGGGACGAGAAACTGTTATTTTGTAAATAAAACTAAAAAAAAATGGTAAAAACGATATTGCATTACTAACTTCCTATAACATCACTTTTGCTGCAGATGCACTAATGCCCCTGCACTTATTTAATGCAGCAATATACTTTGTTGCTTAAATTAATTTTTTTTCATTATTTTGTAAATATAAAAGTATTCGAAAGGTCAATTTTTTTCAAGATATTCGACGTCTTTTCGTAATTACTTGAAAGAGTTTGAATGATTCGAAAGAGCGAATCCATATGCATCGTTCAAAAATAAATTGCAATCAGCTTCAAAATATTATGAAAAATGAAAATGTATAAAGTGTAATGGTAAAACATTAGAACATGATGTAAGAATAACATTAAAACAAATATTGAGAAATGCTGAAATAAAATGTCGAATATCTCGGAAAAAAAAAATTGACTTTACTTAATACCTTTATCCGCAGAATAATAAAAAAAAATTCATGCAAAAAATATTTCACAATTTTTTTTATCTTCATTTACAAAACCCAACACTATCCCGTTTGTCAGAATCAGTCCTGTATTAAGGCAAGTGTCCCGCGTTTCCTTTCGCGTTTCCTTTCATAGTAAACGTTACCGTTAGATAACGTGAGAAGCGACGAGAACGCCGTCGTATATATAATCAACTAATCAACACCGGTGCGCAAACTCACGATGCAATCCCTCACTGTCGCGAATCGTGTTCGTCCGCGAGGCCGCCCGTGTGGTTTGATTCGATTCGATTCTCTGGATTCCGTCGAAGCGGATTCCCCACGTACTCGCCGCAAGCACCGTTTCATTTCGTAGGCACGGAAGTATTACTTTTTTTTATATTGCGTGTACTTACTAACAGCCTCCCTGAGAGAGAAACCTTACTATAACTTCTTTTTCTCCGAGGTGCTCTCGGGAGAGACTTATCATAGACAGAGAGAGATTCCTCTCTTCTCCGTACGGTTCTCCTGCGTTCTTAATAAGAATATCCTCGCGACGCAATAGTCAGCATCTCATCGTCTTCATGTAATGCGCTCGCTCCGCGAAAGTCATCCTTCTTCCTGCACGTCGTAATTGAGTCGTAATGATCTTCCGAGAGCCTAACTCTTCTGACTTAACAATCGTATCTGCTTCTTCCTTGTTCAACGATCGCGATTCTCTCGTAACTCGAGAAAGAGAGCCAGTCTTCTTATGATCTTCAGCCAGTCTTCTTATGATCTTCGCGTCCGCGCGCGAAACATTGAAGATAATTCGCATCACACGACCAACGTTGATTGTTCTGAGAGGCGTCTCCTACCGGAGGAGAGAAAAGAGAAAGAGACTAGACTTTCCGAGTCGACACGAGCTCATTCGAGAGAGGATCCCTCTCGCGACCGTCAGGTCGTTTTCGGGAAGACAGAGCGGTCTATGCCGATGTACCTTTCGCGAAGAAGAACGACACCGTTCCCGAGTATCCTACGACACTGCACTTGCGTCCTTAGACGATGATGACGACGACACATCGGCCGCGACCCGTTCACCGCAAAGAGTAATACGAAACCTTCACAAATAGTCATTCTCAACTGTCTGAGCGTCCTGCGACTGTAACGTCGCCATTTCCTCTGCGGTACCTTCCTCGCCCTCTTGCTCCTCCACGAAGCTTATGCTCCCGGCCTTGTACCAGACGACTATATCCATCATGAAGGCCAACACGAGGATACCGCCAGTTGTACCTGAGAATATTTCGTGGAGTCATTATCATGCGAAACTTTGTGCTTTCGTACGCAATCTGATATGTGTGACACTATTTTTTGCGTTTTGAGTGCTTCACGTCCCAGGTAGCAAGCTGACGTCATTAAACGTCAAAATGACGTCATTCGACATCAAAATAATGCCACTTTTATTAAACGTCATTAAACGTCAAAGTGCCACTTTGACGTCGAATGACGTCATTTTGACGTTTAATGACGTCGGCTTGCTACCTGGGGTATTACAAGTATACACTCTTCGTTCCCTAATCTCTATTGAATTTATTTCTTATTAATTTTTCAGGTCATAAATAAAATAGATCGAAAATGTATCATTGCGTGTATTAATTAAAGTTTGACTCAAGAATTGCGTTTCAATGAACTAATGCAACTATTGGAATTTCTTTTTTGGTCTATATTTTTTTCAGTAAATAGAGAATTCTTTTATACATGCACTTACCATGATAGAACATTCTAAATACATTCGAATCGTAAAGCCAGCAGGCGCCTCGCTCACCGCAAGAGTATTCCCATACAAGACAAGCGGAATCCACCACAGCACCATAAACGATAGGACACGGGACATTACCTGAAGATAAGAAATGAATATATTAAGCTTACCATATTGTGTTAAAAAGACAATTTTAGAATATTTTTTTAACATTTGAAAACTCTAGATTTTTCAAATTTATTATTTTTTAATTTTACTGATATCCAGAATCAATTTATGATTTATTTTATTCTACCTCAAAAAAGATCTATCGATATAAACATAATAAACTTCTGAAACTCTCTTCAGAAATTAGATCACTGATCCAAAATCAATTCATTGTAGTTTACGTCAAAAAAAATCCATCTATACAAACAATATTATAAACTTCTGAAACTCTCTTCAAAAACTAGATTTTATCATTTCACTGACCCAAAATCAATTTGTGATTCACTACATTTTACGTCAAAATAGATCCATCTGTTACAAACATTATAAACTTTTGAAACTCTCTTGGAAAACGAGATTTCATCATTTCACTGACCTAAAAATCAATTTGTGATTCACTGTATTTTATATCAAAAAGGATACATCTATAGAAACATTATTACAAACTTGTGAAACTCTCTTTGAAAATGAGATTTCATCAACCGGGCTTTGCCCGTTCACTTTCTCGTTTTATTCGGACCGAAAAAGTTCTTGTGTAAAGACACGCCGCGATGTCTACCTCGTTGAAAAGATATGTCTCAAGTAATTACCGAACAAACCGATGGCGAACTGTATCAGGCCGAGCGCCATGGCCTTGTCCCTGGGATCCACGCATCGCAGAATGAGCAACATGGACCCTACCTCGCTAGTCGAGTGAATAAAAACGAAGACCGAGAACAGGATCATATAAACCCAAAAGTTGCTGCACTCCAACTTGCAGTAACCGATCGTCGCCGTGCTCATTGCTTCCGGTATCGTGACGTTTTGTTCGACGCATTGACAGTTATGGTACTGCGAAAGACCAAATGCAATATCATCAGAGGAGGAAAGAAAAATATATATGTATTTTATATATAATATAAATAATTTTGCAATTATTCGCATCAAAAACATAATTGCTAAATATTGTTCTGCCTCGAATAAAAATTGCCCGTAGTGACGTTTTAGAAAAATTAATATACGATACTCAGAATATTCAATATTCAGAAATTCATTCGATATTGAAAAAATTAATCTCAACAATAATACCTGATAATAATATAAATAGATAATAAACAAAAGTACAATATGTTGCTACATTTTATTTTATTTTATTCGAGAGCAAAAAGAACTCCTACATTTTGCATTATTTTCCGAAATAATTCGGTAACAGCTGAGCGTTTCAAAATTACTACTTAATTAAAAATGAAAAAAATTAATCTTGATAATAATATCTAATATAAATATGAATGACAAAAATATTTTATTTTATTCGAGAGCAAGAGACTAAATTCTGTATTGTTCTCCGAAATGACTCGGCAACAGCTGATGACCGTTTCAATTACCCATATTCGCGTAGCCCGCATAATTTCCGCTCGAATGGACGTGTCATCGCAGAGCATGTCCTGTCGAGTGTTGGTTTTACACGAGCTTAACACTTACCGATGCCACTTTCCCGTCGACAACCGTATAATTCGGGCAGCCTGCATGACACGCGGAGAAATAGGTTCTACCGTCCACACCGCAGATTGGACTGAATTTATTTCGGTCGCAGTCGCAGGCAACCTCGCAGGTCGGCTCGAAGCTGGAAAGTCTGCGGAAACGTCGATTTCGCTTTTTAAATTGAATACAACAGGCAAAATTTCTTCAGAAAGCGAATAAATAAGGCGCCAAATCGGGAGAGTACAAAATATATATGTATCTGGAGGAACCAGAAGATATCGTTGACTTGTAAATAAGACAGGAAACGAAGAGAGAGAAAAATAGAAAATTTCCACGCGTTTCCAATACATATATTTACGATGCGCATTTTAATGGAACACGCATTCGCACACATTATTTTATGTTAAACACCAATCATCAGTCTCGCCGTTTACATACATGAAGCGAGAGTTTTGTAACAATATTGCAAACAACCTGAGCCGAATGTTTTCGAAAATATCGTTAACGATACTGCATGAAAATGCAATATAGATTTGTGTCATTTAACGCGAAAGACTTAGCGAACTTTAATATTATTTCATCTAATAATACGAATTAACATTACAATTTATATTAAGATAACTTAATATAATATTAATAAAATGTCTTCCGTTGAGTTTTATTGATAATTAATTATCTTAATAAAATACTAGATTATAATTTTTATAATTTATGCGATATACTCGAATAGTTTTCGCTTTATTAATATTTGCTATAATATTTAATGATTGCTTTAATTTTTGCTATTACAAATTTTATAATTAATGTGATATATATATATATATATATATATATATATATTCTTTACTTTTACATTATAATATTTATAATTGCTTTAATATTTGCTATTTGTGACTGATGACACTTCTTTCAACTAATTTATAATTTAAAGCGCTTGAATATTTTCTTCTTTAAGAGATTTCACATCAAGTTTAATATTTATCGACATTTTAAAAGTTTTATTAGATATGATAAAATTTTGCTTACCCGTCCGGATGTGACACGAGTCCTGCGAAATCATCCATCGGACAACCAATAAACATCAATACACCCATGCCGATCGCGTAAACGATCGCGGTGAAGGCGATCCAAGCCGCGACGAACCTCGCGTTAGGCTTCGCTCTCAAGATAAATACTCCACTAATTATTATACCCAATCCCATAACTAGGATGCCGCCAACACCTGCGCAAAAAAAAGTCACGCTCATTATACGATCGTTCAAAGCCATTCACCTGGTAATTCATGATATGCGTCATAATCTAGCCGTGAGAATCCAAGGATGAGATCACTATCACTTTATTCGAGCAGATTTCATTAATTAAAAATACTTGTTAGATAAAAATATTGTTCTCTAATTAGGTATAATTCAAGAAATATGCTTTTACGTACAGATATTTATATAAAAATAAAGGAAGATATTTTACGTAATAATAATTCCATTTTATTTAATTTTGTTCGTTCTATCTTAAACGCACAATAACAAAATATTTATCTTTAATATTTAATATAAATTATGAAGTACACAAACATCAAATTGGATGTAATATATATATATATATATATATATACTATAAGCTCATCACGTAAAATGGTTTCGAGCGATCATTGATTTTGCTTATACTTTCATTATAGCTTTGCGTAACTCGATCAACTATGAAATAATTCAAAATCAATACGACATTGCATAACAATACGGCGTACAGCTGCGTACTTCCACCAAATTATTCGTTGAATAATACGGCTATAGATTAATATTCGGGTGCAGAATGACGAGGAGTATAGAATAGAGAAGCAAGGCGCAGCCTTGTTCTACGACCGGCGCCAATTCTCGACGAACAATCATTATAAATTAGCGCGTGCGCGCGTACACACGCACGTGGAATAAGGCACAATTAATACCGAGCTACACACGCGAATTCCTTCTATCGGATTATATCGAATTAAATACATTAACTTGCATGCGTTTTAAATTACTTATTAATTATAAATAAGTGACGTTGTTAAATATATGAAAGAAAAAAGAAAACTAGGAATATATATGTGTGAAATGTTTACGGAAATTATTATAATATATAAAATAATCTCGGGTTGTTGAAACGAAATGTTAATAGTAATTAAGTTAGTAAAAGTAAGGTAGAGGCAATTCAGTAAATTTAGCGTCGCAATTTTCTGCATACAAAAAACAAAGTGAGAGAACAATTCTTTTCGGAGAATGGAATAACACACCCATTCTGTCATTTACGTCAAATTATCCACTTTACATCGTAATCGCGACGGAAATCCGGCGGCAAAATCTTGCGACGTTGCCCGGTACATATATATCATTAGTAACAACACAATTTAATAAAAAAAGAACTTTTCCTAAACTCAAACAAAAATTATTTAATACCAAATACAATTTTAACTTTTAAAATGTTCATATTTTTGAGAAATTTGATTTTAAAATTGTGACAAAAGAGAGATGATTTGAAAGAGAGATTATTTTAACGTTACTTTTTTATTATACTACAGCTATGGTATGTGGCATATTGATAAAACTTTATTCATTCAAAATCAAGTGCATTGTTAAAATTTTCAATTCTCAAATGAAATATGTTACAAATATTACAATTAATAAATATTGCAAATTTTTAAATCAAGTTATTGGAAATCACATGAATATTTTTCGACACACTATTCAAATTTGAAAATTTAATTTATCAATAAATTTAATTTATTTTTCAAATAAAGCATTTCTAAGACGAAAATCGTATAGAAAAACTGTAAAGGAATAATTCTTTTTTTCTTGAATTCCTTGCTGAAACTGTGTAATAGAGTATACGTTCGAGATCCAAGCGGGCCCCCGCTTGCATGTTCATTCGCGATAATTACCTGAGATCAAGTTTGCATCATGAGCCGGCAGACGAAATTGGCTCTCGAGGTACTTCGGCAAAAAGGTGTAAAGACCGGCGATCGGCAAGATGTGCAGCACGCTACTTGCTGTCCTGAACATCAGGATGTCATTCTTCAGAAGGCGTTTCACTGCAGCCGGAAAATCTGTAACAACGACCGAAGTGTTACAGCATCAAACACGCGTGTAAACGTGCACATTAATATAATTATCACGTCAATCCATATAATTTCTCGTGTATTCAATACATTTGCCATTATTAATTTTATATAGATAAAGAATAAAAAAAATAGCGAGAAATGTCAAGTGACAATTATCATTAAACAAAAAAATGAATAAACAAAAAAATTTGATCATTATATAAATTATTATGTACTATTATACTTTATATATAAATTATTCGATATTGTTATATAGAATGATCGATAATAGATGCGTTTGGTGAATATGTTTCTTCCACCCTGTAATTTTCGCCACATCCTTCCTTTGAAATTTTGACGTCAAGTATCTTGATGTAACCATATATGCCTCTTTAATTGTAATCATCTTATTTAAATAAATGAGTCTCGTATTATATGTGCAACAAATATACGAGTCATCGACTCAAGATATTACATGTTTCATAGGCAAAGATTACTTAGCGATACTCTAATCCAGACTCAGCATCACGGTTATCTCTTATTAGTCTCGGTCTTGCCTGATCTCTCTGTCTCTACTCGAGCCTTGCATATACTTATTCCCTACGAATCTCTGACGGAGTCTACCGCAATTCTCTATATATTTACGAGCTCGATTACGAGGAACGAGCTAATTAGCTTCGGCAATCTTTTCTCTCTCTTCTCGCATTATCCTTCTTCAAACATGCGAGAGGATCCTTCAACAGCGAGGCTGAAGAGGAGAAAAGAGTCGCAAAAGGAAAAAAAGAAAAAAACTCGTGTGCAATTCTGTTCTAGAGTGCCTTTTGCTCAAATCATTCGGTTGACACGAACGATTTTCTAAACGATTGCAATGACGGTACAGGACATTTACAGGCAGTTTTGCCTGACGTATCGCTGGAAATCGATTCGCATAGACTTTTATAGGAGCCCCTGCCAGACGAAGGTATACCTCTGGAAAGCTGACCGTAGTATTGACCCATTGAAACTATATGTAGACCTGGCATCGAGAGACCCCCGTCTGTTTATAGTCCGCCAACAGTCCAGGTTCGACGATTAAAGAAACATTCGAAATTATTATCAAGAGACTCGCGCTAAACATTTGCCATCTTATAGCAATTTACGGTCCAACTAAACGAGAGAGCATTCACGACTGTCTCTCTTTCTTTCATTCACTTTCGATGAGCTGGATAAATAGTAAAGGTTATTCAGATAAGAAACTCGGGTCCATTTAAATATCTGATAGAATGCAAATGTATTGATAGAAATAGCGCTTTGAAATTAACTCCAGATTGATTTAATTCTAATTTGAAAAAGACTTCGAATAAAAAATTCAGATTATTAAAATTTTCATATATCATGCATTTTTATTCCGCCGAATCGGATTTATTGATGTAATTGAAGAAAGTTTATCTACTCCAAATTCATTTATTCATTTTTACAATTTACTCATTTAAAAGAAAAGCTGAAGCAATATTCTCACCATTCCTTTGTTGAAGATTATTTTAATCTATCAGTTAACCGTTCAGGTGATTCGATCGTCTTTTTAATAATTAATCTAAAATCTTGAAAAATGTATTGCGCTTCGAAATAAAATTGAAAGAAAAACAAGTTCAAATAAAAAAATAAATATACTTAATAATTGATTCGGCCAAAAAGGAGCTAAATAAATGAATTTTCGATTTCTCTTTCTGTTGAACGCTATGTTAATTTATCTACTCGCGGACCAGTCGAGCACCTTTTTCGCATGATACTATAGCGAGTGTACAGTATATGCGTAACCTTGTGCGTGCAAACGAAGCTACATGCCTAGGACTGCCTAGAAGTCTTCTTCTAGGCATTCAAGCCCAGCTAGAAGCTGTGGCAACCCCGCATATAGGGACGTCCCACAGACCATGAGTAGACAAACGTGACTAACATTGCGCTTCGAGTATTATCGTATAGAATGCCCTTTAAAGGTCCGAACGCGTATGTTGTGCCGATCACATGTGGCATACATCGTTTATTTCAGACAGATGTGTTTCGGCCTATCGATTTTGCAATTTGTCTCGCAAACTTCATAATTAATTAATATGAAAGATATATATGCATAAATTGGCACACTCAATATGCAAGTACATGTATGTTTACGTATTGGAATGTACATACACGTTGTACACACATATTATTAATTGCGTTCATCAAATTTCATAATTGTATAATACTGTCGCGCAGCATTAAATCTGTCTACGATCATATAGACTCAATCAGTAAATATATTATTATATATACATACGTATTATATATTACAATAATATTACATGTTATGTTTAATATTTATATTTATATTATGTGTTATATATCATGTATTAAAATGTACAAGATGATATCTTTTAAACTTTGGCCGTTGTATAAATTCGAGATATATTTTTTTTTGTTTATCAGACATCCCTAGAAACCAATTAATCACTTATTTCGAGTACTTAATATACTGATACACAATTTAAGTACTCGAAATAAGTGATAAATTGGCGTTACTAGCGATAAATTTCTATATTATAGGGATGAACGCGATAATTATAATTTAGCACTGTGTGATTTATTTGAAAACTATGCCTATGTGCGAAATATTCGGATTCGCGAAAATACGCCGCTGTCCTTTTAAAACGCGACATTCAAATATTCGTCATAAATATGCAAATGAAAAACCTCGCTTGAAACAAGATATAATAATATGTCCGATAATAAATAAAAGAGGGACTAGATGCGGGTTAAAAAAGGCTTTTGCGTAGGCGATTCGCCAAATTAAGCGCGACAGTATGTAAATAATACGGCTCGTAGCAAACGCATATATATATGTATATAAGATACATAGAGACAAAAAGAGAGAAAGGAAATAAATAGAGAAAGAAAAGAGAGAAGGGGTCGACGGAACTGAAAAAACTGAAAAAAAGGAGCAGAATGAGAGACACGCACGTTAGTCCGTGTACACGCGCAAAACTTACGCGCGTGCGTGTCCACCACCGCCTCTATGCACGACGCGTGACCGTGAACTTGCCCCACCTTGGTGCACGAGTCGGTCAGTCATTATTATTAACGCACACACGCGAGAGAGCGGCGGCGTGCGCGCTCACGCGCGTACACACGCACGCGATGCACACGCGCGTGCAACGCACACGGGTGAACGCGCCATCCCTCCCGTGAGCGAAGGGTCCGTTTAAAGGAGCATCCGATGATTTCAGAGGCTTTCGGAACGAGCCGGCAAGTTGTTGCGAGTTGCACGCTGATTTCTGCGACTGATGAGGAATTTCACAAATTTCGCGAAAGAGAAGAGAGTTATTTTTATATAGAAAAATATAAATCATCCTTTTGTTTCTTTATTAATAATAAAGTAGTCAAAATTGTCATATATGCCTGCGCTTCTATCTTTTTTTTCTCTCTCTGCCTTTTATATTAAAATATCGTATGGAATTTTGAAATATTTTTGATCAATTTTGTACAGATAAAAAATATGTAAACAAATTCTTCTGTGCGCAGAGGGTCCGTTTAAAGGAACATCCGATGATTTCAGAGGCTTTCGGAACGAGCCGGCAAGTTGTTGCGAGTTGCACGCTGATTTCTGCGACTGATGAGGAATTTCACAAATTTCGCGAAAGAGGAGAGAGTTATTTTTATATAGAAAAATATAAATCACCCTTTTGTTTCTTTATTAATAATAAAGTAGTCAAAATTGTCATATATGCCTGCGCTTCTATTTTTTTTTCTCTCTGCCTTTTATTATAAAATATCGTATGGAATTTTAAAATATTTGATCAATTTTGTAAAAAATGTGTAAATATAGAGTTAGGAAAATTACTGCGGCTGTGCGTACACGTGTATGTATATTTTTATTCGCGAAAAATTTTGTATTTTAATATCAAAGTAACATTATCACAAAAAGTGTCTTTAAAAAATACCTTTGAGAGATTTTATTCAGTCTTTGAATATTATATTCTTTAAATTATATATATTAAATTTGAATTACGTTCAAGATAAATAGCTTTAAATTACCTTTCAAGGAATAAAAAAATTAAGTCGACACATTAATAAAAAAATCATATATGTTTTTCCTTTCAGGATATAGTGTTTCAGGATTAATTGGTAATATTTCTAAATCAATACAGCACTTTAATATAAACGCGCGTTTTTTGACTCCCGTTAACTCACCTTGAGCAGTTTAGGAGAAATCAGAGGGTAAACAGGTCAAGGTGATTGGATCACAAACGAGGCATGAAGAACCGTCTTCAAAAAGCCATTTCTGACCGCGGAAATTTAGCAGCGCTGAAAACTGCGCAGCGAAATAAAAAAAAAAAAAAAAAAAGAAAAACGTCAAGCACGCGTAAAAATCTAATCGGGGACGAGGTCGATTATTCACGGTCGCCGAATTCTGCAAGAGATTTGCTCGAGGTGGAGACGATTCTCCATCCGTAGAGAGGCTAATCGCGCGTGTCTAACTTTTTTTCCTTTTTACAGGTGTGCCGAAAGCTGTAAATCGCTCGGCTGTATTTTCCCGGTTGTGAATGGCGAGTATTATATTATATGGATAGGCAAAGGAGCGACATCGAGGCATCCTCCGCTCGCACCTAAATTCGCTATTAACCTTGGACCGAGTCGGGGACTCACGCTTGAGAGATCATCTCCGTTCGGGTTTATTCCTCCTTTTATGCGCACGTATGCGATAAAGCCGACCGAATCGCATTATGTGACAGAGATATCGCTGCAGCTGCAAATGTGGCATAATGATTCATCTTGTTGCGCGAATTAACAAACAAAGCGATTTGTTATCGCAGATCGAACATATGTGTGTTCTAATTCTCTAATAACGAAGATTTCTCGCGATGATTTTATGGGTACAATTTTCTGTCCGCAAACAGTGCGCTATAGAGATATTTCACATGATTAAAATTAAAAAAGTGATATTATAAATAAACTTATAATGATAAAAATGAAGGATGTTTGCTTATTGAAGAAATTTAGTTTCAAATAAAATTGACAAATAAAATTTAATTAAATAAAATTGAATTGAATAAAATTAAATCAAATTAAAAAATTATTAAATTGACGTAATTAAGCACTAATGAATTTAATGAGTCAACGGACGTATAAAAAAGAACGTTATATATATATATCATTGTTTTAGTGCACAATAGAAAAATGTGCAAGCAAAATCGCTCGTCGTGAATTCCCGATTAACTTACGAAGAGCACATTGTCTCCGGCTTTTATTTGCATTCTCGTTAACCTTCGATCTGCAACACTATGGCAAGTAGCAAGTGTGCAAAATTTCACCTTTCCATGCAAACCTTTCAGCAAAAATACTTGCTGTTAACGGCAATAATGTGCTCCGCGCCTGTTTTCTCCAACGTAATTATTTCTCAATATCCTTATATATAATTTAAAACGCATAATCATTTCCCTCTATAAAAATATACAGAGTGTCTCGGATTTCTATCAACGCGTCAAAAAGATTTTGGACTTACTTGACACCATAATTATATGTCTTAATAATTAAGCGTTTAAAAAATTATATTTATATAAAATTAGAAAAAAATTGAATTTTTCGTTCTCAAAGTACTTATGCACTTTTAAAGTAATTATTTCAATATCTTTTATATATAAGTGTCTTGGATCAAGCCATTATTTAAAAAATTTTGAGCTTCTTCGACAACGTAATTATATGTCTTAATAATTAAACATTAAAGATTATTATAAATACAATAATTAGAAAAAGAATACAATTTTTCGTTCTCTAAGTACTTGCGTATTTTTTCAAGCTTCATTCATAAAATTCTCTAATTTGTTAATATTCTTCTTATTCAGAAATCTTCTAATTCCATACAATTTATGCGATTTTTCGCGATGATGCAATATTATCGCGAGTGATACATCATAAATATTGGCGCGAGTATAAATTACCATCAAATATCAAGATATCGCAATCGAATCGTGAATCACGAGTTGCAATCGCAAAAAGATCAAAAAAGCAATGACGTATATGGGCCATATATTTACTGGAGCAACGAGAATAAATCCGATATCGTAGCCGAACTGCGACCCGTTATCCATTTTCTCGAGGACTTTTAGACGTTTTTCGCGCAGGAAATCGCGCGAACGATAGAGAGAAATGGAGAAAGAGAGACGAAACTTGTCACAAAACAGCTTACGGCGAGTCATAAAAACAGATTAAGCTAATGCCACACGGTCGAAACGACTAGTCGGACGAGAGAGCGATCGCGAACCCTTTAAGAAAGATATATCAGGACTTACCTCGGAGACTTGGCTTTTTAGAATCCGCTCGTCGAGACGGAGTCCTGCTCTTTGGCAAACGTGTCGGGAACGCGAACATTGCGATGCTTACTACCGCCAACATCGCGGAAATTATGACCAAACCTGAAACACGTAAGTTTAAAAAAAACAGTGTTCTCAATCATTCTTTCAAAAAGTAAAATAACATCGTCTCACGATGTAATTGCGGATTATAGCGAAACACCGATTATCCGGATAAATTAAACGACAGTAATGCACCCCCTTATAAAATTATTTGCAAAAAGTATTTTTTGAGAAACAAATATTAACTTTAAGAGATAAAACAAGATAAAAGTATTCGTACGATTAGACTGACTCAATTTGAAAAAAATACTATATAATCTTACTTATCATAATAATCATAATTTATTATAATTTAAATAATATACATATATGCAATATATATATATATATATATATATATATATATATTCTTAGACGTCCTTAGATAAGAAATTGGCATACGTTCTCTGTAGATTTTAATATTTAATATGAAATATTAAAAGAAAGGAAATATTACAGATTTTTATGCATAAAATGAGATAAATAAGTATTCGTATAATAATCTATTTGAAATCTGTTTTAACATACATATATGTATAACTTACATTAAAGATCATTTAAAAATGACTCGACTGTGTTCAATATTGCATTATATAAAAATGATATGCCATCTTGTAATGTACGAATGTCTCGTTCATATTTTTCGATCTCTACATCTAAGAGTATGGATATCTTCTCCAAATTTTTCTGTATCGCTTCTTGAATAATTGTTCTTATCTCATTCTCGTTGAGTGATGGTCTAGATACTTTAGTACGTTCTCGTAACGCTTTTTGCTTCTCGCATTTATAAATCATAATTCTAATTCTTGATACTGGTATACCAAATTTGTGAGATATTTTGTACAATGAGTTATCTTTCTCATAACAAGCATAAATGCGTTGTTTTTGTTCGGAGTAAAGGCGTCTGTCCATTTTTCTTATTTTTCTTATTTTTATTCTTAATAATTTTGTTATTTATACCTTTGAATTGTTATATTGTATGCGTTGTATCGCGTGTATGAATTTCGAAATCCACTTATATTAAGTTTCTTATTAAGAACTGCAATTTTATTCGCACTTATCCTGCAATATATAATTATTTTGCTTCGCTTTTCGAAATATATATAATTGATCATATAACAACGTATAATTATTGTTGATTTTTCGCATGCGGAATCAATTCCTTTTTGCACCGTATTGCATTCGTCAATTATATCTCCAATTGTCGTTCTTGATTTCTTTATAATACAAAAAATGTCGTACACTAATTTACATTTATTATGTCACGTAATAACTTCTTTTTCGTCATCCTCCAAAATCGTTAAACCGTTATATCTTTACTTATAACACTTGTTACTGTAATACTACCTTTGAAACGACTTGTTATTATCCATATTATACTGTGTGAAAAATTTTCGTGTTTATATACTTTCGTATTTTAACCAAATCTATCAAAAGGACATCTAGCCATTGAATATTATTAACAACATCGACAAATATACGTACACCGATAATAAATAAAATTTTATAAACAGAATTTTATGTAATATTTAAATTGTAGTTAATTATTATTGTATAAATAGGTAATTATTATTCGGATAATCGTTGTTCGGCTAAATTGGGTTTCTACTCTTTCTCAGCAAATATATATAATTATAATGATTGGCAATTGCTAGGGAACGATTCTGTTCCCTAATATTTGCCAATCAATATATAATGTAATAATAAAGAGACTTATGCTTATATAAATGTTATATTTCTATATAAAATTGATTTTCCTCGCAATAAATGAAAACATTTCAATGCAAAGTGCTTGACAATAATTCTATTCGACGACAAAAATAAAATATTTTCTGACTGTGAGATTAACTTGCTCGCGTTCGTTGTCACATTCCAAAAACTATTTTTTTACGTCAATGAACATCTCTTAATATGACAACAAGCAGACGAGAGACAACTAATGGTTGAACGCAGATAGATTTGTTGTGCAGTCTAGCTACGCAATTCAAACGACGAAGGCCGAGGGATTTTTAGCTCAAGTTTTTTTAAAACTCTCTACTTGATGAAATCCAAGGTTAAATATTTTATTAAAAATCATTAAAGATCAATTCCATGAGCTAAAATGAAAGTTTTTGCAAACAATATTTTTCCTCTCAATACAATCAATTTAGAAAAAGAAACATTATTGTTCCTTGAATTTTAAGTTAATCACTTCATCACTTTCGATCTTATTACGATACTATTACGATTTATCGTAAACTTACCAAGCCACCAAGCACCAACCCATCTTGGATCAGTCGGCGTGATTTGTGGAGTCCTCGACAAGTCCGCGTAAACCCTCGTGCAAAAGGAACCCAGAATAAAGCCTAATGCTGGACCGAGAATCCGCACTCCAATTGTGATCGCTATTGTACATAAGCAAATTATTTTTTTTTTATTTTAAATCTATATCCACATCACAAACAATATTTGAGCAAAAGATAAATGAATTTTAATATAGCGTGCATATTTAAAAAAAATAGATAATAATTTACATATTAAAAACTTACTAAGTGTTTTTCCATTAAAAATATTTTATATGTAAATATAATAAATAAATATTAATAGATAAATTTAATGAATAAATATAAATAAATATAATAATAAAATAAGTATTCGAAATAGCTTAAGCAGAAACTTGATTCTTATTAAAAAATTAAAATTAATGTTTGTATATACGATTTATTATAATAAAAAATATAGATAGAAAAAGGTGGATAAGAATGATAATTCTTGCAAATTGATGAGGTATTTACCGAAATACAAAGGGCTCTCTCTGCTAGCCACGTTATCGTCGATGTACGGTATACCGAGGGTGTACACCGCCGTTTGGCCCATTCCAACGCCGAGCAATGACACGAAAAATATCGCGAGCACCACCGTGTTTATCTTGCCCTGTATTCTCTGTTCCGTGAGAAAATCGCCCTTGCAATATTCCGCCGAATCGGTTTGCGAGAGGGGCGTCGAGATATTCCAGCTTTAAGAAAAAGTCGAACAAGAATATAATAAAAATCAATGATAAAACGTTATATTTTTTTTTAGTTTTTTCTTTATATAGATATCACTTCTATCGTGTCTCTTGATTAAGTATTATTAGTGTGTGATATGTAGACATCGTATATGTATGCATGTCAGAAGTATAAAAAAATAAAACTAATTACAAGAGAATTAAAAGAGGGAAAGCAAGAAGAAAAGATGAAAAATTGACACTTTAAAGAAATTTCTGGTCTTTGCAAATTCTATATAATTATCATATTTATATAAGAGTAGTAATTTTAAAATATCCGAATTTTTAGTGATCTTAAAAAAATCGATCTTCTCTCGGTCTGTAAATCTTTTTATATGTACACGTATATATATTATATGTGTATTATCTTATAATAGATATATAAATTAATATGCATAACGCATATTATATGCCATACCATTACCTAAATCTACCACTGATAACTATATCTTATTTCGTATTAAAATATGTAATCAACTATTTCCGGAAATTATATCAGAAAGCTAACACCCACGACTGAGACGACCCAAATTGCGCGGATACGCGATCATTTTTCTCTGTATGTCGATAAGTGCAGCTGCATTGATATCAAAAAAACGTAATCGACATTGTTCCATTATAGTAGCGCGTTATGATATAGATTAGTTTTCTCTTTTCTTATATATATGTATAAATAAATATTCTAATTTTCCGTTCTCGATCTCACTTTCAACGGCAGCATTTAAAAAATACCTTCGTGGTAATGCAAAATGTGCGATTCGTTTCATTAGTTGCCTTCGGGTCATAAACCATCGGCGCATCTCAGTCACGCAGAAATGCAACACAAACCGGTTTTTGTACAATACGATTTTAAGGTAAAACTACGTATCTATTACTTCGGCGTATTCCACCTTATATCGCGTGTTTACAGCAAACGTACATATACCTTTACTTAAGACGATAACACAACTGACCGTTTACACGCCGCCTTATTCTTCCGTAGGATACATTGTAATCGACGACGATCGTAAATTTTCTTCAATCGTGTCATAAACGTTTCTCCATTGACTAATAAACGAATATAAATAAATGGACAAGTTCTTTCATGGTTTGTTAAACAAAGAATATAAATATAGTTATAAGGATTATATAATGAGAGAATAGACATTTCACAGATAGATATATTAAAGTGATTTATGACTTGAAACTCGCTTGTTTATATTTTCTATGATTTAAAATTTAAAAAAATGGTCTATCCAACTTCAAATTAATATATAACAATAAATCGGTTAGAAATAACTTATAAACTCACCGATAAACAAATTATCATCATTTTTAAAAATGTCATTTTAATAGCAATTAATGTAACAATTGTTGATAATGCTGTAAAATTTAATTTTTAGATAACTACGATTAATAAAAGTTTGATTTCTCCATTTCTTGACAATTTACTACTGTGAAGTTAGCTACTATTTAATCACAAAGGTCAAAGCTAATGAAGACATCTTTCTTCATTGTGATGAATCACCGGTCTTTGTCAAATTTAGCCGGGAGGCGTGTGCGGTCGCTCATTAAGAATCTAGGAATAGAAGAAGCTATATCCCGAAAAGAAGAATTATAATAACACTCACCCGTCCAGTGTGCTGTTCCTTTCCGGGAACTTGCAGAGATTTGCCGGTACGGGGTCAGTATTGTTGAGACCTCGGCCGTTACCGCCGGGCTCGACGCCGCTCAGCAGCATCTCGTTCTGAAGGATCAGCTGTTCACCGAAGATAAAGTGAGGTATCGAACAGGTGAACGAGCTCAGGGAGAAGAGGATCATGCCCCAGGCTATCCACTTGGGCCTGTGACCTTGGCCGCCGTAGTACGTCAGTAACAGGGACGATCCGATCTGACCGATCTCCGTGGCCGACATGATGATGCCTGTCGTCTTCGACTGGATCTGGAAGAGCTTTTCTATTGTCGTGATGACGGAGACGAAGTACGTGTAGTACATGCCTTGAAGCACCTGCACATTGATAGAAAAAAAAAGGAGAATAAAATAGATAGGTACGTCAAAGAAGTTTAACAAATATTATTAATTTGTTTTCTTGCTGTAAAAAAATACAATTAACTTCTTAGAGAATATAATGTTTTAAAATTTATATGCACACACACACACACACATACAGATATTACTTATTTATTTTTCATTTAATCTGTTTAATCTAAATCTATGCATCAGGATTTTGAGGCATTTATAATAATTTGGCAAAAACATGAACAGAAATTTAATAATAAAAATGATCAAAGTAATTGATATAATCAAAATGATGAAATGATAATAATGATGAAAATAATCAGAACGATCAATTTGATCGAAATAATCAATATGATCAAAATAATCAAGTGGTTGTTTAACATACTGACCCAGGTGAGGCAGAAAAACACGAGGAAGGTTTGCTTCGTAGCGAAGTATTGCAGCCAGTGTGGTCTGAAAGGACCCCATCCGCAGGAAATATCGGCGTCATCAAACTCCGTATGAAGGCTGCTCGATCTCTCATCGGGCACGATCAGTTTGCCATTTTCCGCGGCTCCGATCCCACCATGCAACTTCCCGTTGGGTATCGAACCGTTGTTGTTGTGCTGCTTGCATATCAGCCCGTTTCCGTTCGCCATCGTCGGCGGAATGATCGTCAGGGCCTCCACGTTACCGTTCGACAAGATCTGTGTATCTTCGCCCGCCATTTTTATTCTCTTCTCTGCGCGATATGTGATGATCTCGTTCCTTTTAACTCTAACGGAGATTCTTCTTCGAAATCTTTGGGCCGCTCAAAAGGCTGGTATTCGAATGGTCAATCTGTAACCAGAAGAGAAAAATTCGTCAGACATATATGGTAGACGTTAGATGAATTTTATTTTCTATACATATTATGTATAATATATCTGCAATTTTTTCACAGATATACTTTTAAAACACTTATATAAACATAATTTAAAACGTTACTTAAAAAAATTACTTTTCTTCAATTTTATTTATCATGAACAAAATTACATTTACTCTGAACACTACTAAATTTCATTCAGGTCTATCATTACGTCTTTTTCATCAATTGGTCTGACTAGTCGCACCATTAAGTTGCATTACAAATGAACATAGAATTTTTTAAAAATAATTTTGTGCACAAATGAGTAAAATAATGTTTTTCAATAATGATTAGTTATACGACACTTTTTTTGCTGATATTTTGCTTTAGAGGTGAACCCCTTTCTCTCGCGATCGACTGCGGAATAATCCGCCTGAGAGACACCCTGTAGCCGGCGTCCTCTCACTTTCATCGGTGCCCGACTTTCCTCATTTCCCTCGCGTTCCATTCTACGGGCTATCGCATCGGTGCGGTTTTCACTGACAGCAGCGTGAGTAGGAGTTTGTGCGCTAGAACGTCGCGCTACAGCTGGATACGTATGACGGCGAAGACGCGTTCTCACTTTCGCTTCGGGATTTCTTCGTAGTTACACGCCAACTTACGCATTCGAAAACATGTATGCTCGCGACGCGCAAATCCGCTCCCCAAATTATCAAATATATATGCAAGTGCGAGTGTAATTGATATACGCTACACAAATCTCGAAAGAAATTTTCTTGTATATATTCTATCCTTTTAAAAATACGAAAAGACTGCCTATGAACGTAATTCTATCCGCAATTTCTATAAAAATAATTGTTTATTTTTCTCAAGCAACACGCCATGATTACCGCCTTCCATGAAGGTAAATTTGATGCTTCTTTCAGCTGTTCTGATAATCTTCTCTAGTATCCTCGCAATCACCACAAGATCCTTTTGCTCCAAGTGCATGTGTCTTTCAATCTTCGTGCTAAGCCGGCGATCCTGGCTAATCAGTCATCTTTTTTTCCTCATTCATCCTAGAGTTAATGAACCTATCTAACAATACTTGCACAGATTGATCTCTTCTCTGCTTGCACTGCCCACATCTGCGCCGAGGTTGTGCAGTCTGTCGTATACAATATTTTAGTTGCTCCAATTCGAGACCTCACATTAAAACGGCTTGTGCCGCGTGATCTTTTTCTAACCAGGTCTCAGGATTTGTTACCAGACATGCTATCTAACCGAGAATGACATGAGCTTATTATTTGCTATGCATATCTCCATCTGTCTCTTCCTAGTTTATAGTTGATAATTTTGTCCATTAAATTTGTGAATACTAAACGCCTTGAGATCTGTCATTTCACAAAACTTTTATCACAGAGTATACAAAAGAAATTTCAACACGCGATCAAATAAATTTCGCTTAACACGTGCTTTGAGTCCATACCTGTTGAGATTGGCCGTATGAATTAATAAAGACGTTCAAAACCGTGAATGGAAATCAACGAGTTTTATTTACTGTAATGCGTTTTAATAAAAAATAGACATCACCTGAGTATCGAAAGCGCAAGAAAGAAAATATATTTTTGTAGACGTGTTCACCACGAGGTCTCGCGGCAGAAGAGAAAGAAATTTTTGTTTTGTTCGCTGCTGGACAAAATGCCAACCCTGATCTGATTACTAACATAGTCAACATTGACTCATTAAAAGCGACAACTCGCTCTCGATGCCATAAGACGCCAAAATTTAAACTCGATATAAACTCAACACTATCTATCTATAAAAATAATTTTTATCCTAAGTATTTAATATTTCTATAAAAATAATTTCTATAGATAATTTTGAATTTGAAGAACCTCAGACTTTTTTATTATTTTGAATAGTTTTAAAACTGAATTTGTTTGAAATAGACTTTTCGTTAAATGAAAGTTTCATATATGTATGTATATTATCTGCATTGTGTAATCTTAAATTTTTAATTTACACAATCTTGCATTTTCGAATAATTATACCTATTTATGTCAAAAGAATTAAAACAGACTTTATGATCAGACATAAAGTAGCTCTTTCTATATAATGTGACTTTAATTGCTTTCCAATAATAACATGTTTTCGCATATATTACAGGAAATTACTTTTCATTATCAATCATTTATTATCATAAATTATCATAAATATAATTTTACAAAATATAATTCTAAAATAGTAATATTATACATTATCTTAAATTCGAGATAACATATTTTTGGAAAGTATTATTTATCTATATTTATCCTCTCGAGGGTTTAATAAAAACTTAATAAACATAATATATACTTTCAAAAGCACTAAAAAATAGGAAAAACTAGAACTTAGTTAAAGTCACATTGTTACAAGTAGAAAAAAACATTTGATATCCATAACATCTCTCTTTGCCATCGAATATTCCGTCGCCTCAATTTTAAGTTATTAATTTCCCAATAATAACGAGAGAACAACGAATCGAACGAAATGGAAATGCTCGCGAAATTAATCGCTATTTTCCATCGCAGATTCTTCCTCAAAGCAGATACTCGCCGTTTGATCAAGCAGAAATGCTAAATAAGCAGCATGGAAATTGCGGAACATCATCGCGTGCGTTAGCGAGCGGATTTTATATCATCGTTAATGGCTTAACGACGTATGGTGGCTGACCCCTAAAATCCTGTCTAAGAATACAAATCTCTTTCTCTCTTTCTCTCTCTCTCTATCTCTCTCCCTCTGTTTACGGTGCTACGGCGCCGTTTCTACGCGCCATTGACCCTATAACATTCGCCATTCACTAGCAGGCACCGTGTGAGCATGAAAATTAGGATGAAGTTCGCGGCCGTCTTGAAAACAGATATAGATCTAACGCCTGCGAGTTAATCAACGAGCATATCTTATCATCTTACGTAACGTTAGAAAATTCACGATCTCCCGTTTCCATATATCTTTGAATTTCAATTAGATTTTATTTAATCGTTCAACCCTATATTAAGTGCAATTGCAATTAATTGCGAGTCGTGAAAGAAGCTTTGGTAAATCATTTGACACATCTTGAATCTGAAAAAAAAAAAAAAAAAATTATATCGCCGTTGAATTGATTTCTCTCTCGGAACGCAGAGACTTAGGCACTTTCTTTTTTCGACGGCCAAGGAGGTCATCGAAAATTGTTATTTTTATCTTCGTGCACCGTGTGCTTTTCTCACACAGCGAGAGCCGGGAGCATCGAGAGAGAGAGAGAGAAGTTGTAATCTCTCGCAACGAGAACGAAATCGAAAGGACCCGACTCTCTCGTCGCTCGGCTGGTCGCGATGGCGAAATTCTGCGAGAACGCGTTTTTGTCGATCGTAAATCCTTTTCGGACAAGTCGCAGACTCTCGCCCTCTCACCGCCTCCGCGTCCAGAGTGAAAATCTCTTCTGTGCACAGACAGAACCAGCTCCGACCCACAAATATCTCGCGAGTGAATCAGTCGCAGAAATCAGGCGCGGAGTCGCGCATATCAGCCATTCTGTTCGCTTAAAACGATCCTCAATTTTTTGCAGTTTAATTAAAAATACAAAAAAATTTATTTAATCAATAAAAAATAATTAATTTAATTAATAATTAATTTAATTAATTGTTTCGAACTTTCAAATCGCTACATTAAAATTTATTACGCAAAATACTATACGTATATGTAAAAAGGAAGACAGAATCGAATAAAATTCAGGTTCAAACATAATGATATACACACATGATGTTATTTTTTTACTTTCCAATAACTGGTTAATTTCAAATACGAACGCATGTGTCCTCCGGAACATCGTCGACGGTCACTACCAATATGTATTTACATAGTACACATAGCCTTTCATATGAAAACGTGACTTCGTCTACCACCTATATTCCTGCGTGCGGCGTATAACCAGGTGCGATGACGCAACTACAGGGAAGAAATTTCCGGTAATAAATTATCCCTGGTATGTCGCCTGTAGGCTTGAATGGAGAGACTCTAACATTTTGTAATCTTTTCCCAGGAAAACCCACGTATACCCGCACGCGGCCGGGAAAGATAAAAAGAAATTTCGCGGACGATATATCGGTGGATCAATCTTGGGGAAACCAACATGCATCGTGGAATGCGATGCATTCTTATTCATAGCCGCGAAAAAAATCGAGATGAATGAAATAATTAATTAAAAGATGAAGGAAAAGGGAGACAAATTAATGAATTAATTAATAAATCACGAGAGAACGGACAACGCCCGCTCGAGTTATTTAACACGCTGATGGAAATAAGGTCTCCGCTCTCGCGGTCGTGAAAGGTCTGTAGAATAATTTAACGTTAAAATCGTAAATCGACTTAAGCTTTAAACTCTCCTACTTCCGACAGCAGGGCGAGATTTAAAATATCCCCGTGAGAGAGCGAAAACCTCGGCCGACTCCCGCTGCAACTCTATTTTTCTCTACGCAGCAAAAGCGAGGGATGCACCATGTGCATGAGATGCTGACACGCGCCGCACACACGCTGCTAAACACACGCGCGCAGGACACGTGCGTCTGTTTCTCTGTCTCCCTTTATCTTTTCTCTCTCTCTCTTTGTATCTCTTTATCTTTTTCTCTCTTTCTCTTTCTCTCTCTCTCTCTCTCTCTCTGGTAAGTTTCAGCGTTGTGTTGCGAGCGGCTGGAGAGATACTTGGTCTAGGTCGCCTTTCACTGTCCTACTGATGTAGTATCGTGGTTAGTTGGTTAGCCTATTCTGCTTAGGTTACACCTCAATGCCAGCGTGTAACACGTTGTCATACAGAGCGATTCAAAAGAGATTCCCTCCTGTCAGCCACGTGACCGAGTGTCTCTTGACAATTCGATCGTGACAATATCGTTGGATCGCTTTTAGATTAACGTTGAAAAATGAATCCGACTTCGAAACTCAAGAAGCTCGCTTGATGTTGTGTCTAAAGGACATATTACGAGCCTTAACTGAATTTTATAAACGCTAAATTAGACATTTAATATTTTTTATTACATACTATAATGGATTAAATAATAAAATTTCCATTTTTTTCTAGACAATTATCAATTTTATTATTAATTAATTTTTATTAAAATTTTAGAAGTGTGTTGTGCAATTTGAAACATGATGATGAGATCATGCACGTGGCGAAAAATTATCATCAGAGATAATTTGGATGAGTCAATATTTTAAAGCGAATCAACGTCAAGGTTTATGTGTGTGTGATTTCCGTCTTTAGTATAATCTCACTTTCAGAACTATGTAGTATATCTTTGCTGGAAAGAGAAGTATAATCGCTATTAATGACCAATAATGATAAACTCGACATTCTCTATCGAAGATAAAAATTGCTGTTTTAAAACGTCAATGCGCAGTTACGTGGCACCGTTCTCTTCCAGCTGCCAGCCATAATCGTTTATTGAAAGAAAAACCATTTAAACGTTCTCATATTCATACGTTATTCATTTCGTAATTTTGTTAATCGCGCTTTCAGTTCGCGTACGATCAAATAAGCCGTACATGGTAATGTCGGTAATTGAATTTGTCGAACAATTTAATTCGAAACAGAAATTGAGATCCATCTGCGTCGAATCAAATTAGTATTTTATCACTTACAACGCGCGAATGATAATCAATCTCTCATTAAAACATGTTGGAGAAAGATTTTCAGAGATCACGTAATATTTTGACTTAATCGTTAATTTCTAATTTTTGCTATTTTTATTTATTGAAAAGCTCTCATTATATCTGTGAATTTTCGCTCTCGATAAAAAATAATTTGTTCCGTTTTAATCGCTGATTTACAGATTTTTGTCAAAAATTCTCTTTTTATTTATATTCTTATTTTACAGTCCATAAATTTCTCTAATCAAAACTTTTATTTAAATTTTTTTAAATAAAATTTAGATTTATAATATCGCTCTTCCTTTGTTAATAGCCATAATTTATTGTTTGAATGTATCTTAAATTTTGTTATCAAGTAAAAGTGGAAGAATCACCTGCTGGCACCGCGCTCTGTCTTTCTCTCTCAAATGAGTTATGCATAAACGCGCAATGATGCGTTATATTGATAAACTTGTACATAAACAGACCCCTACATCATGCGCCTCCGCGATAAGAAGTGAAGAACCATCTGTCAAGTTCACTCCTGATGCACTCGCGTAGATGTCTGCGTAAATTTTCAAAAAATGTACACTGTTCCCTAGACTATACCATATATTTTATTGTTACACACGCTGTTACAAACGCAAAAAAAAGAACAATTTATTTCTTTTATTTATTTTTTAATAAAAAATTTCGATATAATAGAATAATAGGATAGTACTGGATATATGGCTACACAGTGAAGTTTCTAAATTATAAATTATTTTACAATAAATATACAAAACATTAATATATAAAAGCAGTACATATATTATAAAAAATTTTTTTTAAGTAATCCATTATTTAATAAAGGCTATACATATATACTCTACGATATTCTGATAAAATGTCATCTACACGTAAATTATCTACATATATAATAGTAATATGCATATCTACTATTATATACATCAATAATAATTGATATAATAGTATATATGTACATATATGTATATACTATTTTGTATGTATATAATTTAAAAATATTGAAACGTGATTTTTTGTATTTAAATTTAAAAAAGCAAGAGAGAGAGAGAGATTATCCTTCATTAAACTTCATTTAATTTCAGATACGAATCTTAATTTGCAAGTTAAGTGTGGCAACATTTAAAAAATTAATATGCATTAAAAAATACTGTAATGAGATTACGCAAATAATTATTAAATTGTTAACGATTTAATTAATATATAATAATAATTTAAATAAGTATTAATTTAATAATTATTAAATAATAATTAAATATAAATTGAATCGTTACCAAAAATCGTGTAAAATTAATGCGCAGAATTATTTCTTCCAACTTTTGACACATTTACATGTTTTTTGCTATGTTTTATTTCACGTTTTTTTTTTTTAATTCCGTGCACCGTGCGATACCTCTTTCGCAAATTATAATGCATCCACTCATTATCCGCATGTATTTTCGCTTTATTTCCACGGATAAACTTTTCGTCTGATACAGCATTAATTGTGGCACCGGATTTCAACATCGCGCGCAGATGTTTGCAACCTAGATGAATTCAACGTCCGCGACATTAATCATGAGCAAACGACGAATCTGCCCGCAACACTCCGAAGTTTAGGGGCTAGAAATCGAAAATCCCGCTTTTCACTAATGTCCATAAAAGAACACGCACAAAACATGCATTAACTCGCGATTTTTCCTCACCGATAAACAAAGTTTTATACGAGTATTCGCGAGAAAAAAGGCGAATTTTTGTGACACGTAGTATGAATAAATTTTGACTTCTTTTTTTCTAAAGCGACCAAGACGAGATATGTGTGTGAACAGACAAAGTTCGGCACAAAGGACGGACAGGAATAACACCTAAATATCTCAATATTGCGTTTTAGTCGCCGTCATTATCGCGTAAATGTACGGCTCGTTGAAATTTTGACAGACAGACTGAAAGATGCGCCGCGTCGAACAAGACGAAAATAGCACAGCATCGCGAAAATCATCTTCACACGTGTATTCGATCGGTTCATATGCGAAAATTCCGCGGAGAGACATCACATGATCAACGTGAACTCTCTCTAATTTCTAAATAATTTTATTTTATATAAATTTAACTACTTATATTCTAATTGAAAATTCTAATTTAAACATTACATATCATCGATTTCTAGAATTATATATTATTAACTTGTAAACTACAAAGTCATTCATTGAAATCGATTATTAATAAAATCGTCACCAAAAAAAATGTATTTTGCATATTATCACAATTTTGGAAAATTATGATAAAATTTAATATGACATAATATTAAATATTATTACATATAATATTCAATATTACTTTTTATAATATGCTCATGATTATTATAATATATTAATGATTCCTTCATGAGCACAATTGACTCGCAGAAAATTAAACATTTATTTATTATATCTGTTGCGTTATTATATGTACAGAAAACGACTTATATCCTAATTAAAAATTCTAATTTAAACATTACGTATCATCGATTTCTAGAATTACCATATATATTATTAACTTGTAAACTACAAAGTCATTCATTGAAATTGATTATTAATAAAATCGTCACCAAAAAAAAATGTAAATTGCATATTATCGCAATTTTGGAAAATTATGATAAAATTTAATATGACATAATATTAAATATTATTACATATAATATTCAATATTTTTATAATATGCTGATGATTATTATAATATATTAATGATTCCTTCATGAGCACAATTGACTCGCAGAAAATTAAACATTTATTTATTATATGTACAGAAAACGAACGATGACAAGAAAAGTCGTAATCGAGCGAAGAAAGATGAAAGTAGCTCGCGCTCGCGCGAGCGTGCCCACAATCTCTATTAAATCACGGCATTGTTGGGAGAGCTGAAAGTAGCGAAAGTAATTCCCGCGGAGCAAACAGCGGAGAATCTCCAGCCCCGGTCTATTGTAGAAAGCGACGCGAAAGAAAGGGAACGCGTATTTTCCTCTCGCATCTCGTGCCGCATCGTGAATATCGTTCGCTCGCTTCTTCCCGGGAGCTGTAGAATGCGGAGAATATTAATCATTCAATATCTCCGTCCAACGCGAACGCTGCAACGTAGAATTTTCAGATTCTCTTGAATTTAGGACGACAATTTATTTCGAAGAAATAATATTTTTCAAAAAGATATTTACTACTGATATCACACGATATTTTTATCGTGTTATTTGAGGAATCCTACGCGAGAGCTACAGTGAATCTATGTATTATTTTAGATTATAAACACGTATATTATTTAGATTAAATGAATATTCTTACGCATTAGTATTATTTACAATCTTCTTTTCTTATATACATACATATATACAAATATTTAGCACTTTATATAATTTTTTTAAATTTTATCCTTTTATACATTCTATAGAGATTAGAAACGGCATTTTTTAAATTAATATTTTTCTTTAGCTTTTCTATATTTTTTACTTGTTTTATTACTTATTATTTATTTTTATAATATACATCTATTATCTTGATTCTCATGAAATATGCACCGCACATACATAGTTCTTCAAGAACGTAATATTAAAATTATTGTGAAACCCATTCTCACATTACTCTGCCTGTAATAAATAATATATTCACTCTAATCATTTGATTATAAATAAATAATAAAGACATCGAAAATATAAAAAAAATACTTTAAATCAAAACACACACATAGCGTGCGCTATAAAAAATTATTAACATAAAAAATTAATTAACACGATATATTCTCGAAGAAAATAATTACACGGGCAAAAAATATTTTCGATATCCCCCATTAAAAAGGTTTGCATGCAAAATCTGCGGACGCGAAATGCGTCTACTGCTCTCGTTTATTGCATAAAGTAGAAACGTGCGAACGTGTATCACAATGGCCGACACGCCGCGTTCGTTGCTCTCCCACGAGCGATAAAACTACGAGAAATTGACGACGTTAGTTACACGTGCATTACGCAAGGCGTTGCCCGAGGTACATCGCGTTGTTCCTCGCATAATACGCATTTTGCTGATGTTTTACGAGTTTTACACAGCAGGAGAGTTTTTTCAGAGTTCTTCCCTCCCGTTCTGTTTCATCGATGTCAAAAGACGCAAACTTGGCTGTTTCCATGATATATTTGTCTGACGAAGTCACTGCACTCTCTCGTGCATTGCATATTACGGTTGCATCAAGATAGAAAGATGCCCATTGATATAATTTATGTCATTAAGCAACGCGTTATTTTCTATTGTTATTTTATACAACTAATAACTCCTTTATCAATTATCTGTGTATCTTTTGCATGCTTATGTCAAAATAATATAAGTCTGTATAATTTTGTAATCTGGACAAGACAAGTAACAAGTAGTTTCCTATAATCTTATTTGTGCGTTAAATCCAAATTCGCGCGCAAGCGAAAATGCTCCAGAGATTTTTGAGAAAAATGGGATTGAAACAATTTGACTTGCGACTTTGAATTTAATATATAGAAAAAATATTTTAGAAAACTATTCTTCTTCTCCAGACCGCAAAATGTAAAATTATGCATATCTGTGTAATCAATGCATTCTGCAATATATAATTTAGATATTACAAAAGACAGCATTAATTAAAATTTTGTCGTTGATTACGTTAATAATCTGTTTTAACTAATTTCGTGCTGGAACACGATAATAATACCAGATAAATTGCATTTAGAGTATATATATGTATATGGTATACATAATCCTGCCGCTCCAGATGCGATATTTCCATAATAATAAATGATTACGCTTCGAAATACGAAACATTTGGGTCGCTCTCTCATTATTCAACTAACGATGGAAGGTGGATAGAACAATATAGAAAACGTATGAATGAAACACGGGGAACCGGAAAAGTTCTATGAAGCCCGCAAGGATCATTGAGGGTTGAAACAAATGGGCGCGGAAGAAGCGTCAGGGGTTGGCGTAAAAGTTGGCTGGCAACGGAGCAGTGACATGAAACATAATGCGCAAGCTCGCAATAAACGATCTCGCGTGCGTATGGAAAGAAAGCACAAAGGATTAAAGGAACGGGAAATGTATGAAATATTACTCCGCGCCTCTCCAAAAAAAGGGAGCATTTTGTCAGTGGAAAATATATCGCGAAAGTAGGACGATGTGCTCGACCTACTTCCTTACAAACAATGCAATCTTACTCGGAAGTCTCTCCGTCAATCGAGTTTCGCATTAAATGTCTAAAATTTAACATACCTATTCAAAGCTCAGGGGACAATGGAAATTTTTAATCAATTATTTGAATTTCATAAAGTTTCTCCGTAATGATATTTATGATCATAAATTAGAAATTTCTTGATACTGATATATTATACATTATATACACATATTTTCTTTTCCTTTTCTAATAATCTCACTCGTTCTTAGGAATTTTTACTTTTTAAATTTTTTATGATGGTATTTATAAAATATTATTATAAATTAACAAAAAATTAAATTGTATCTTTAAAATTAAATTCTTCAAAAAAATTAATCATGGAAAATGTAGACATTTTTTCTGATACTGATATATTATACATATACACATATTTTCTTTTCCTTTTCTAATAATCTCACTCGTTCTTAAGAATTTTTACTTTTTAAATTATAATGGTATTTATAAAATATTATTATAAATTAACAAAAAATTAAATTGTATCTTTAAAATTAAATTCTTCAAAAAAATTAATCATGGAAAATGTAGACATTTTTTCTGATACTGATATATTATACATATACACATATTTTCTTTTCCTTTTCTAATAATCTCACTCGTTCTTAGGAATTTTTACTTTTTAAATTTTTTATGATAATATTTATAAAATATTATTATAAATTAACAAAAAATTAAATTGTATCTTTAAAATTAAATTCTTCAAAAAAATTAATCATGGAAAATGTAGACATTTTTTCCGATATTCGAATGGCGAGCGAGAACTTTGCGTATCGCATATATTGCAATAATAATCTCTCTTTCTTTTCTCTTTCATTGATGCATCAAGCCCCCCAATAATTTCGCACTTACCTCGCAATCGCGGCACAAAGACATCTCGAGTTCGCCCGCCGGCCATCTGCTCAATTCGAGCGCGTACGTAAGCTTAATAAGGGTTTGTAAATCAATTGCGCGACGGGAGAGTGAGGGAGAACGAACAAGGATGGAGAATTGCGTGTGGTCAGGTCGTAGGTGTCCGTGAGCTGTGGACTGTACGGTGTAATAAAGAATAGTCCCTTCCTCGATACTTCGATACCACGCTAGTCACGACGAAGGGCTTTTACAGGGTGGTCAGATTGGAATGGACGCGTTTCGAACTTTATCATAATTTTTTCAAGGAATATAGATACATAAATATTTAAAGAAATTATGCGACAACGGATTATTAAATGCGAATCCGATATTAAAATTGACGAGTGCAATATAAATATGAAATATTTAATTTTTCGAAGATATAATAAACCCAATATCTGATAATGCTAATTTGATTAAGTTTCATATTCACGATATATCCTTTTTAAAAGTCAAATGTTTTAATAATATATTCAATTTTGGATGGGAATAAATAAACTTCTTTAATGTTCCACGTATTCGAACTGTAGCACAGTCAAATATGTTAAAATTATCTTATTTTATGACGTTAAACTTCTCAAAATTGCAATGTAATAAAGGAATTTAAAATACATCATACTGAGATTACTCCTTTTCTGGACTGTTTTGTTGAATTGTTATAAATATGTATAATCTGACAAGCACATTTCTGTTTCTGTCTCTCTCAAGTATAATTTCATCATTTTGATTTACTATCCGATTTTGACCAAAATAGATAAAAATTCTTTTGATTACAAGAAGATGATTTTCCAACTTTATTCAACTTTATCGAAAATGAATCTTGAAATGTGCATTTAATATCAGTTTATATCCGAGACTCACAAAGCAAATCCGCATCGTTCGTCTATGAACGCCCTGTAGATACGCGCAGCGTGTTATTTGCCGAAAAAAGGATGATACGGATAGCGCGCGCGGCAGGGATGATTGTTCGTAATTTGCGGTGGGAGCCGCGTGCACCGCAGCATATACTAGAGGGTGTAGTGAAAAAAGGGAACCGTGAATACAATCTATTATTACATCGCCTATGCGCCCGCGTGCTCCATAATGTGTATTAGTTTGTGGCAGTAATACCCTAGCATGGGTACATATTGTGAGTTTTCTGAGGGTGAATGTGTGCATGTGTGCGTATTTGTGTGTGTGTGTCGGGTTTATTGTGATGCGCGCAACAATGTGCACTTTTGCAACAAAAGTCGCGGGAATTAGACGTGGCCGAGCACGATAGCCAGTTATCTACTCTCAATTTGAAGCCAGTCCACGAACTGGACGTGGACCTGGATGAACACGCGAGATGACTAGCACATATATATATATATATATATATATATATATATATATGTACACACACACACAATCTCTTTTACGACCGAACCTATGCTGTATAGCAGTCGCCTTTTCTCCCGAGATCTGCGCTATAGTCGTCTTCTCCAGAGCTAGTCTTTCTTCTTATTTCTTTGCCATCAATGAAGGTCGCGCCTGTTCGATTCGTCGTGCTTCGTTGTAACCAGCTCGGGAATCTACGCCCCGATCAACGAACAATAATAGTTCTTTATCACTGATCAAGAAACAATTTATACCACTTAAATTAAATTCTTAAAAAAAGAACAAAAGAATAAAGTTTTTAGAAAATGCATGAGTGATAAAAATAAAAGCTTTAAGGAACCAGAAAAATTATTTTTCCGAAAATGAATTATTAATTTGGATATTTGTCATATCGGAAAACATTAAAAATCTCCAGTGAAATAATTCCGATACGTTCGTTAAGATGTGTCATGACGCTCTCATTAATTTATAGCGATATAGATCTCGCGGATTCATTACAAAGTAATTTTAAGAGAACTTGTACGGTATAATGTACTAGTTTACGGGGTACTAAAACCTATACTGCTATCGTCGCTGTTCATATGCATATATACTGCATCCTACGTTCTAGAATTGCACCAAGAGGATCCTCGCGAGAATAATTTGCAGATGCATCAGCATCAAGGTCTCTGTTGATTCAGTTTCCTACGATTTCATAGCTCGCACGGCAATAATCATCCGCGTGCTTTGCAATCTGATCACATAAATGCGCACACATATACACACAACTATTCGACTTTTACGTGAAAAAGCCGATTCATTGAATGAAAAATTTAATTTATTAATCTATTATACTTTTCAACTTAATTTTGCGGTTTATTTTTCAATTTTACTCATGGTATTGTTAATGCACACGCCTGTATTAAAAAATAAAAATATTTTTTGAATTATATATAAAACGCAAAAAAATACATTTTTTAATTTTAATAAATTTTTGACAGAATTTGTGTTTCATATTTTAAATAATCAAACGTGGATTTTAAAGCAACTGCATACAAATCAGAAAATATTAAAAAGGAAAGAACAAAAGCAAAATATTAAATATTGACTCAAGTTTCATTCTGATTACATCAGCCTCTATTCGAGAGTGGACAGAATGTATCTCTGCACACACATAATTGCTGCTCACATTGCTTCATACTAGATAGAATTCCTTCTTATAATAAGTTTTAAAGTCTCATTTCTCTTTCAATTTAAATAAACTTAAATGTAGAATTAATATGCAGTAAACAAAAACTCAAAATATGTATGTAAATAGTTACGAAATTCAAGATATCGATTTTTCCCTTTCTCTTCCCTATATTTAATTATATATTATTGGAAATTTAAATTATATATACATATAAAAATTAATAAACATGTAAATAGATATAAAATGTAATTAATAAGTATATTTTTTCGGTCGTTTTGTTAATATGATGTTCGTAAAGCAATGGCGACTAGGGTGATTGTCTAGTTCATAATCCGAAACCCGTTCGTTGTCATCGTCTTGACGCGTGCATGCGTGCACTCACGTGCGTACACGTGTAAATCGCCCGACTCGAGCTCATGCACCATGCATTTATTTCAAGCGTTCAGCAACTATGTGGCTGCACCCCATGGGAGTTTACACCGTACGCCAGTCTTAATGAATTCGCGGAAACGACATTCGCGCGCCGCGGATTCTTCGTTATGTTGTTAAGGGGGCACTCGAAATGAATCGTTTGAGAAGTCGTAATGGATGGGAGAGAATGTTCCTGGAAGAGATGGAAACTCACGGACGAAGCTGTAAACTGGAGAAGCCCTTTCTGAGCGACCTCGACCTTTATTGCCGCTTTTGCGCATTATTTCGCGTTTATTACACTACTTTAGCCTCATGCAGAATCTTCTAATCTATTTCATTTTTTTTATATACATCTTTAAAAAATTACAAAAAAGATATCTTTAAAAAATTACAAAAAAGATATTCTCAGTAACCTTAAAAAGTATGTAATTAGCATGTATCACAAAGTGCAATAAATCTTTATTGTTAGATATCACACTCTTTTCTACATACAAATTATATATACATACATGCATATCTGGAAATCGATTTATTAATTTTTAATTGTTTTATATACTTCTCAGATTTATTATGTTATTAGTTAATTTATTAATATTAGAGATAGTGTATATATTAAATATAATATTTAAAACATCATATATATATATATATATATATATAATTTCTAATCATATATAATATAATATTTTACTTACTAATTTACATACTTTATATAATTTAACTTTCATAATTAAAAAAAATTGATATTTTCTAATTTTAGAATACATGATTCTCAAGTTGCATACGATTAATGAAAAATAGACTGCTCGTAGTGGACAATAAAGAAATAAATATTTTCAATTAAGATTGCATTCTAAAATTCCACGAAGTTTGTGTGTCAGAGACTCTCTTTTCATGCATATTCATAAACCGCAATTTTGACTTGAATACAGCTTTAATTTAGACTTCTCCGAAGGATCAACTAAGCCACTTCGAAAACCGCGAACGAAGGGACAGAAAAGACCGAGAGAGCTGCTGAAACTCGCGATCGGTCGATGACGATGCGACGACGAGTAAAAGAGAGGAGTAAAAGAAAGTGAAAAAGCCGACACGATTATGCGGAACGACTAGACGGTTCGAGCGGGAAAAACAAGGATGATAAGAAACAGAGGCGTTTGAATGGATGAAAGACCTCGGTCACGGTGCGGCCCAGGTATATAAGTATGCAGAGACCGCAACCGGTCCACCCGACTCGCTCCGTGCGACCGTAGTTGTAGGTTTCGCCGACCCGGTGACATGCGCGCGATATGTGTGCACATGTCTTCGTTTTCGTTTGACGAAAAAATTCGCGCTTGCAGTTGGCGTGTGCGAATTGGCTCGAATGGGCGAAAATCCAAAGGTGAGAGAGCGTATTCGAAAATACAAGCGGCGTTAATATTCCGAATGAAGGCTTCGCTTCCATATACCTCTGAAATCAAAAGCTTGAAAGGCTTTAAATTAATCATGTATGACGAATGTACATCTCTAACATAAAATTGGGCTATTTCATCTATGTATGCTATCTGCGCGGAAAGAGAATCTCTGATATACACATAAATTTCAGGAAATTTTAAAATGCAGTCTTGTTAATTAAAAATATGTATCTACATTCATTATCCATTATGTGTAAGTAATATCTTCCATAATTTGTATGTAACTTGAGAATTAAATCATATAAAATAAATATTTATATATACAATGTTAGAAATAAATATATATATATATATATATATAAAATTTTAAATATTACGTTATAATAAACCATCTGTAATAATAATAAATTAATTAATAATATGAGATGAATCTAACAAATCTGTAAAACATTCTTTTGTTAAAAAGAAAATGAATAAATCAATGATGAAAATCGTTTTATATGTGCTGCGTATAGGTTTATATTTATCTTCACATTCATGTGAGAAAGCGAGAGCTTCGTATCAGTTGAAAATGTGTTATATAGTTGCGCGCCCGCATTAAATTGAGCAAAAGTAGCGTCATATATAATAAGTGTTCTCGTCGTAGCCGCATAGTCGTCAGTCTCGCAAAGTACGATAAATTAAATAATAATCCGTCGCGCGCATTATACAAGTGCCGAGCACTTGCGGCGCAGCAGGTACACAGCTGCGACCTGCTCCACATCATAAGTCTCTCGCGTAGGTGTAAGTGCGAGAGAGGTTGGCTGTATCACCTCGTAACCAAATGACACGTACGTGTGATGCATTGCACACGCTCCGCTTAATGAAACAAATTGATTTGACCCGGACTAGTGCCTATCGCGACAATAATTTCACGAAATAAGTCCACTGACCAGAGTTGCGGCACGTGCAACGCTTAGAGAATGCTCCAAGATGCATCTATCGTAAACAACATGGCAGTTCACAAGTGGCGATTCACATGGTAGCAAAATTTTCCACGAGCTTTTATTTTTTTTATTTTTTTTTCTACAAGATCAGAACTATATTATATTTTTATCCTTTTGAAAGTAATAAGAATTTTTTATTGAATAGATTCAATATGAAATAAATATTCTTTAAATGTTTTGTATTTTATATTAAAATATTTTTTTAAATATAATAAATAAATGAATCTAAAATAGAAATTAATATCTCTCTAAATAATAAATATAATAAATATAAATATATATATATATATATATATATATATATATATCCCTACATAATAAAGAATTGAACAAGCACGCACACAAATGCATGGTATTTATACATTTTGTTTTAAATGAAAGACTATTTAGCTACAAGTCAATGTTCCAAAGCGAGATAATAAAGAAACAAAAGACTCTTTTCTCTGTCGAGAAGAAACGCGATGATCAGCATCAATGATCTATAATCGCAACTTGTGCATCGTATTTTTCTTTCACGAAATGAGACTCGACAACGTCGGAGCAGTAGTCCGGGTCAGTCCAATTGTTTCATTAAGCAAAGTGTACGTAATGCGTAACACGTACGTACACACACAGAGGCTGCAAGCCGGTTCACTCGCCTCTCTGTACCTACGTCACGTCTCGATATCTCGGTTATCGAGCGTCCGAGCTCTCTATGAGAATATGGGACAGGCTGCAGTTGCGTACCTGCAGCTCCTCCGAAGCTCACTGCAACTCTGAGGTCATCCGGGCATGATTCTCGCTTTCTTTCAAACGCGCTCAGATCAATTAAAAACCGGCTTTTATACCTTAAGCGCTCGAAAATTCATCATACGAAGAATTTTTATAGTCTGCTGCTATAATAAAAATAAAATTTACTTGATTATCACTCTGGAAAAATGCAATTAAATTAATCTCGATAGTATCAAGATTTTATTTTGTCAGTGCAATAAGCAATAATCATTTTATCGATTTATATAAAAATTTTATTTAAAGATTAATATATAAACACGATTAAATTAAGCTGGAACGTAGGATACATATATATCTATATGTCTGTAATTATTACATGTATATATTATATTTATATTATAATATTACATAATGTAGAATATTTTATATTATTAGAACACTCCATTGTGCAAGATTGAATTCCAAACTTCTCTTTATCAAGCCATAGACTCGGTATCCTAGTTTCACTTTCCTAGATATTATCGACGCACTACAAAATAGAATTTCCTACGTATCTCCACCCTTCCGTTTAATTCTCTATGTTCTCGATATCGATGACCCAGTTTGATACAATAGAAAATCAGAACACCTTTCAACGTGTATATTGGGCCATTCTATAATCAGTCCATTACTTATAAGACACATTATATATGCGGACCATAATCGACTCGATCACAATTAATAATCAATAGTAAAATCAGAGAAAAAATAATAATAAATCTACCTGTAATTAAATCTAATTAAATAATGACGTTCGATCGAAAGAGCTGTCATCGATCGGTCAGTAAATCCCGAAGAAACCTAGATCCGCCAAACTGGACGGAACTCGACGATGCATCGGCACCTTGGGTCCGTCTAAGTCGAAGAAGACGGGGGTTGAGCGCCGGAAAAACGAGGAAAGAGAAAGGGAGAAGAATCTTGACGGAGTTTCTCGCGGGAAGTTTCTCAGCGCGAACGTAGCGTGTTTCAAAGCAGAAGTGTGCACCGAGCGAGCGGCTGCATGTGCATACACATGCGCGCGCTCGTCTCTCCTCGCTGGAACGCTCCATTGAGATCTGACCTAGTTCGTCAAGCACACGGTTCGCCGACACCGGCGTGCTTTGCCCGTGCAAAAGCGCCGACCGAGATGCACCGATCGACATACGGGGTGCATCGTCGGGCGCAGGCGCGCTCGCCTCAGCCGGGGATGGCCGCTTTACGGGGCACGCGATGCACCAGTTTTCGGTGCACCCGTAATATATCGGGCGGGGATTTGGAGCGCATCGGCCTAAATATCCGTTAAGGGATTGACGTCGGTTTTAACGTAGACGGGAGGGCGAATTTCGCGCGGTCACGATTAATCCTACCCCTGTTACTAATTATAACTTTATTTCTTATTCACAGTATATCTGTCTTCGATAGGGAGAGAGAAGGATAATCGCTGAAATATTCATTAATGAATCAAATTTTTTATTTTAAATCAATAAATTTTTATTTTTTTCTAAACCCAGTCGGTCATGATTAATTCTTCCTGCACTAATTATAAGTTTATTTCGTATTTTCTGCCCGAAAAAAATTATAGTATTTAAATGTTTTATAACAAAATCAAATGTTTCTTTAATAAGAAGAGTTCTCTTAAATAAAAGACATTTTCTTTAGAGAATTTAATTTTGATTTACGAATATCCTGAGCGAAATAAATCTCAATAATAAATAAGTGGAGCGAAATGTAAATTGAGTCAACAGCATTCCAAAATGTGTCATGGCGCGTATTTTTATATTTTTCGGTTGCATATGTGTTACAAGTACAAATACAGGTTACAGTAATGCAAATTGCAAATACGTGTTCCAGATTTTGTATGAGATATTTATTTCCAGCTTTATTTCAAGCGTCGCGAAATACGACGAGAGAAATAGGTGGAAAAAATGCATGATTCAAAAGAAAGCGATCGAAGACAAAATGCATTACGAAGTAGAAGAGTAATCTCTGTATTTATAAATAAATAAAAAATTTTGAAATATTTATTATTGACTTGTAAAAAGAAACACTTTTCTCGTACAATATTCTCATATTTTCATTATTTTTAAAAAATGCCTTCACTCTTGACGTCTCTTTTTATAGATGAATCTAAATGCGCGTGTTTTAACGATCGTATAATTCTTTCGACGAATAAAATATTTAAATTTCGTCGCTTTATAGAGCCCAAAAGTAAAAAGAGAAATCAAGAGAGAGAAAGTCGCGAGAATCTTATGACTCGCGTTTTGTATCTTTTCAAGCGCGTTCGAATTATACGATCTCTATCAATTTTGTCGTCGAGTTTCGCGCAAAATTTCGGCAACAACTCTCTGCTCGAAAAATTCGAGATGCATTACAAAGAGGTCACCGTTCACTGTTAATGCATTCGACGCAATTCTGAGCCGAAGAGAGCACACTCGATGTATCCTTGCGCTAAATATAGAAATCTTGACGCGTATCATGAAAATAAATTTCTACGCTTGTCGTGCGATGTACAATTTTTTATGGAATTCTAATTTAATTGCGCGAAAGAGCGTAATGCAATAATTGTATAAATCGCTAAAATTAATTTTTAAATTAATTTTCACAGCCGTTGTAAAATGTTCCTAAATTAAATTTATTATTACTAATTATATAACAGTTATTAATTAGAATACCTTGACCTGTAATTATCTTTCAATTAAGATTACATTATAGGACATTTATATTTGATAGTTATTAAGGTTGTAACATATATTCATGCGCGTAGAATAATTATTTTTTTTAATATTATTATTTATATCGATATGTCAACGTTTTCTCGAATTTCCACCAGGCAGTAAGTCGTTTTTTGCGAGTAATTTTGTGAAACCCAACGAATCCACACAAAATTAATGCGATTATTTTTATCGTACGCCGACTTTCCATCCTTGGAAGTCGTTAGATGCGACGAAGTCGCACTCGATCTGGTCGAGAATACTTGAACAAGTCGGTCTGGAATTGAGTGCCGTCTGGTCATCCAACTTACTCGAGACTCGAGGGTTTACATTGCACGAGGTGTCCGCGACGCGTTATTGGCCGTAATATCATGTGCGTAAACGCATAATACGCATGCCACGCAGCAAGGTGACGTGACACAATGCGTCTATTCGCAATCGGCTATCGAGATATATCGAGAATGAACACGAGTATCTCTTATCTGCGAATGTGCATGCGAGAGAACAAAAGGGGTTTGCCAATCAAATTTTCCCGTAACGCAAAATTCTCGAGCATGTTAACGTTAGATTTCTTGGTCGGTTCCGATAACAGTGATCTATGAGAAAAATAGCTAATTATAATCAAATAAATAGATAAAATAATTTTATAAACAATCAAAATTATTTTACGTTGCTATACATATTTATATTACGTTTCTTTTTTTTTTTTGCAATACCTATAGTGCAAAAGTTCTTCATAAACAAACTATATATATGAATCGATATCAAAAGTGTTAAGAGATTAATGATGATAAAGTAATGTATAGGTACACAAAATTCTCGACACTGATAAAACCGAGGTATTTATAATCAGATTAACCTATTGCAATTAAGATAAAAGAAATCGAATCCAACTTCTTACAAACTTAAATATCTTACAAATGAAAGAAAGTATTAATCATCGAGAGACTGATACAGAAGATATGCGGCGTCATAATTGAATGATAATACAGGCAAACAATCTGAAATATTCATCAGGATAATTTCGCGTTAGTTCTCACGGAATATCATGAATAATTATTAGAAGAACGAACAAAGTCCTTCGAAAATCCAAAGAGAATTTCCCGACACGCGCACATCACATTTCGCGTCTGAAACTCAAACAGAAATTTATACGCGACCTCCATCAGAGAATCCGCAAATAATCCGCGCGGCCGTACTTCTATAAATTTACCTTGAAGCAAACGGCCGGCCTTCTGCGAGCCTTCGCTGAATTGCGCGCGAATAAGTGCACTGGAAGTGCATCGGGTCATTTGCGTATATTCTTAGCGGCGCTTATTGATTTTCAAATAATTCGGAACACGAACGCAAACGCAAGCGCGAAAATGTAATGCATTCCCGGCCACCTGTAATTCAGGGGTATATTCGCGAGTCTGTAAGATTATATCCCGAAGATCTCTTATATTTCTTCATCTCATTCTTATATGCATTTGCGCGAACATATTTTTTTCGTACGAGATTAAGCCAGTGATTGGCGAAAGATAATGTGAAAAATTTCATCTCTTGCGTACGATAAATCATCTAAAAATACGATTAAAGCATCAATTTTGCATGTACTCTTTTATATGTTTATATTATTCAATAAGGAATATTTGATAAAATCGATAAATAATTAATGAAATCAATCTACTATATAATCTAATTAATAGATTATAGATTATATATTAGAATTTATAATATATTATAATATATATATATATATATATATATATATATATATAATATATTGTATAATTATGACAATATAATATTATATGAGAAATATTACAATATATAATAGCACATAATATATTACAATATATAATAAAAGACTTAATTAGCGAAATAATTGAACATGCGTAAGTCATTTTTTAAATCACAATAAAAAAGATGACGTCCGAGCGTTTTTCCGTAAGATAAGAAAGAGATTTATACTGGAATTAAAAATAGAATGGGAAGAGAATGATATATATCTCTTGGAAATAATCAGATGATAGTCGCTTACATAGATATTCGAGTTATCAGGGCGAGTTCCGGACGCGATAGGGATTTTCTTGACGCACGTGCATTCGCACATGCAAGCACGAAGCTGGACGATGGATGGCGGGCGTTGCTCGCAGCTTGCAGCGGAATCGTCAAACTAGGTCAACGAGAGACACCGTCGCTCCTGACGCACGTTCGAACACACACACATACACATGTTGCATCGTTGCGCGCGTATGCGCAAATGTCCTATATGCGCGACGAGAGTGTCGCCTGAATCCCTATTCTCTCCGGCAAATACTGGACGTATTGACATTTTACTTTAAGGCGAGCCGCAAGTTTTCCCCGACGCGATTGCACTCGGTTATTTTTGCATCCGATTTAATTCCGGCGGATTTATCAATATTCGACGGCTGTGACGCTTATCGACCCTATCTGTCATCCGCGTTGCCTTTATCGGACACGTTTTCACGCGTAATATTACTTGAATTGTGAAACAATATTTCCACATATTTCTTATTCATTCGTCGGTGACCGCGTTAGTGCGCAACTACTAACTCGCTGTGTACTAGCTAACAAGCGACTGTATAGTCACTCATTAAAATTCTTATGCATATAGACGCATCTGAACATTTTTGCAGAAATTATCTCATCATTTCCACAACACAAATTATTTAATTATTATGATTTTAGTTTAATAGGGAATTAGTTAAAGATATTAGTTATAGAACTAAAATTTAGACATAGTAATTAAATTTCAGGTGTATAGGGACACATTTAGCTATGACAGCTAATATTTTATTCCGTGTATTAACGTTTTATTAATATAGCATGAATGCTTTTTGCTTAGACGTTATATCGTAGTGACGGAGGATTAAATTAGTCACATATAAATATAAGTATATTGCAAAATTATGCAATCACCGCATACTGCATACATACTGCTTTTATGAAATATTAATTATTTTCATAATGCGCCTGAATTAAAATAATTTCCTATTAATATTATTTTTCTCTCGCCTCATCGGCAAAGAGATCGCAGAGAGATCGATGTTGCACTCGCTTATTTAAAATGTCGACAGAATTTTGTCGATTCTCGAAGGAAAGCGAACAAAGTGAAAGTATGGCCCGTCTCGAATTCGTGATTAGAGGGGCCTCACTTCCAGGGAACTTCCAGGCCCCCGAAAGGCGCCGAAAAAGGCGAATCACCTCGACGAAAGCCGCTCCTCGACGAACGAGAATCGCGGAGGAAAGACGGGAAAAAAAGCCGAGAAGAAACAGAGAGAGGATGTACGAAATAAGAGGTGGTTGTTCGAGCAATATAAGAATGTTTGCCAAATGACGTCAAGCATCATGGAGGCCAGGCTCTTTTCGAACCGACCGGTTAATACTCGCGTACGACGTTGATTAATCTCGAGTCAAAAATCTTTTTCACGAAATATAATCTGATTTTACATAGAAAAAAGACTGGAGAATTTACATAGTAAAATCTAACACAACGAGCGATGAAAAGACATAACATACGTACGTGGGATATAAATATTCAAATATAACAAATGATGAAAGAACCGAATAGATTAACGCGTTTATGGAAATTTTTCTTTCAACCCAGGTAATTTGTTTCTCGACTCCTCGATCAACGCTTAATTTCAAACTTATGAGAAAAGAGATAGACCAACAATATCAGTTTACAGGAAGCCTGCACAAGAAATGATGCTCGCTTATACTCGAACACATTATAGTAATTTTAATCCCGAGGCAATGATGCCATCAACGAGAATCAGCATTCTTCGGAACGTAAAACGCTCCGACAACGGACGTATGCACGCATTTCTGTTTACATCGCAGCTTCCTATGATGCGCCACGCAACGTTCGCATGCCGAGGAAACGAAAACCAAAAAAAAAAAACGAAGGGAAAAAGGATTCGAGCACGCAAGACAGAAAGAGAAGAAGAAAAAGAAGAGGCAAAAAAAAAAAGGGAGGAGAGATGAATCTCTCTCGAGTGCATAATAGCCGCGCTGAAGGCGCTTCGTACTCGTGTCTCGAGACCGAGAAAGAGAGGGACCTTCCATGCGTGCAGTCTTAAACACGAGCGCGTCTCATTATGTAATAAACGTGCGCGAGCTGCACGAACGATATGTGTCATGTATGCGCACAATGCAATAATAACGAGCGACGAGAGGGAAAAAAAGGAGACGAAGGAACGGAAGGAGAAAGGAACAGGCGTTCAATACGTAAGGATGTCCGATGTGCGTGCGCTCAATGCATATGCAGGTATGTATGCTGTTGTTGTTTGCCACGTTTGCGAATATCAAATGTATGTATAATAAGTAAAAGCGAATTTTTCATTTCGAAAATTACAGCGAGTTAAAATGATTAAAATAGATATAAATAAATTAATAAACTGCGAAAGTATATTCTCTCCTTTACGCAGTTTTAATATGTCTATGTGTGCATTGAATAGAAAATACAATAATAATAATAATAATAATGCGGCATACCTCATATCAAGACAAGTTAGAAATATTACAAAATTTTAAAATATAAAATAAAGTACATTATTTATAAATTATTTCAATAACTTTATTAAATATACTAAAATATTTATTGTGTATTAAAAAATAGTTTAGCCTATTTAATAAATTTATACAAAAAGAAGTCATACTTTTATTTAATATTTTTAAACTTCGTTGTATAATATTATTTATAAATTCATGAAATATGCTAAAGTGTTTAAATTCACAGAATACACAGACGTATACGGAATGTTTCGTTAACAAAGGTGTTAAAATTGGACCTGGAATTATAATGGTATCTCATGTACGTGTGAATATACGGAGTGCGGAACGTAAAAAAAGCAAATAGGAAGCTGCGATGGGCGGAAAAGCTCAACAATAGGCGCATGTATGTAGATGCGAGACGTCTGTCTACGCACGCGCGCGCGCGTATGCACATGCAGCGAGATGCATTTTCTATCCCTTGTATTCATCCGCGTACGGCGACTCCGTGACCCACTTTCATCTCTGGGAATAACAGGCACACGAGTGCACACCTTCTCGTCCACCCACGTGCGGAATCCCTCCCGTTGGTCGTCGTCCCATTGCCATCGCCCGTTTACGGTGCGCTATGCACCTGCACGTGCACGCCACACGCGTTGCAATCTGCGTGCTGGCAGCTCCGTATTACCAATGAGTCCGACGAGTCCGTCGTTTCCTTCTCGTTTCGTTTTCACGTGTAATTATACGCGCGTCGAGATATATTTATGCTGCCCGCGTAGAGCTTATTGTGAGTATTCGCGAGCGAGCGAAATTGTGTGCAAGTTTATATGCAATATATAAAGTATCCGTTCGTCACGTGTGTGCGAGAAGCGGATTGAATAGTATCTCTGTTCGAAAACTGAAATGTCTTTTACATAAAACTGTAATATATTTAAATGGGACAGAAGCACAATTTTATTATATTCTAACTTTTCTTCATATAAGATATACGAATGTTGCATTTTATCATTATTATTTTTATATTTCCCTTGTTCGATGCACAAAAATATTAAAGGTGCGCTAGGGAGAAAATATACTCGCAATGAGGTTTTCCCAAATTATTTACTATATTACATGCACAGAAATTTGTATTATATGATAAATTCGGAATTTAACAGACACTTGCTTTTTGAATAGAGATTACGATTTTGAAAATGAAAATACACATTCTGGGATTCCTCAGCAAAGATTTGTTCACCAGAGCACTGGTCTTATTCTAATCGAGAGTTCAGATGCCAGGCTCGTCTCCCGCATCGACATGCACGCGTGGAAGTCGTTTACCTCACGGAGTTATTTGGCCTCTTCGTAGTTATTTGGTTCATCAACACGCACGCTTCATCCACCATACATGCAGGCGAGAAAAATAAAAAGGCTGCCGCAGATAAAGAGATACAGAGAAAAGAGAGAAGGAACCAAAAATTTAGTACAAAGGAATTGAAAAAAAATATTGTATCAAAAAAAAAGAGAAAGATAAAAATACACAGAGGGACATAAAATTATTCATTCACTGGTACTTAACCAAATATGTGCCACACAAATGCACATATATATATATATATATATGCGTACGAAAGGGAAGTTAAAGTAAGTAGAGATGAGCAGAAAAGAGAAGGAGAGTGAAACGTAAATGGTCAGACACACGTGCCAAGAAAACGCACACGTGAACGTTTGCTTGCTTGTGTTTGAAGTAAGCATCGACAGCTGATTCCTGGCAAATCTTGGCTACTCTTGTTCTATATGCGACTATGACGGTTCAATGCACTTGCATAAAATATTAGTCTCTTTGATATCACGCTAACTATGTAAATGTATCAAGCTTATTGCATTCGTTTCTGTACTTTTGTTTTTGCAAGTATAATTCTGCATTATAATGCAACCTATAAATTATATTGAGCTCACAGATTTCACGTACACAGATATTATTTAAAATTGTCTCTGTAAGTGCAGTTTCAATTTTTGATTGTCAATAAACTTGCTTCTAGCAAGGGTTTAAAAATAGATTAATAAAATGTAAAGATCTATTGATAACGACTCACAAACGACATCCGATAATAATGGAATATTATATAATAAAGTCTTATAATGTAACTGTAATAAAATAACAATAGCACTCTAATTATGCCCTTAATTTATTGCGCGATCAAGATCGCGCGTCGTATATAAGTTTCATATGATATATTTTTTCTGTCATAATGAGAAATGACCGACTTTGGCGGATGTGTGATACTCTATGACATCTATCTCCACAGACGCATCGTCCATTGGATATTTACGATCTTTTAATATACTATTCTCAGATACTGCCACCGCAAGAAGCTCACAGCACGATATCTACGCCAACGACCGCGTTCAATTACTACGAAGTAATAAAACGAAGCAACATTGTCACGCAAAACGTGCCTTTACGACGCAAAGGGTCAATAAACGGTGTCTATTGTGCCAACACTTAAATTCACGTCATACGGTATTTCTAATAAAACCGCGGTGTCGATAGGACGCAGCTATTGGCGCAATGAAGATTACGGCAAATTTTTCTAAAGTCTGACAACCGCGTAACAGAATCAAGTACGCGAATTTTACGATAGTGGTTCAAAACGCTTAAGACTATGCAAATGTTATAGCTCCCTGTCATTTTATTTACTTCATATCACTTTCTGAAAACTCATTCACAATTATTTACAAAATTTGAAAAAAACTTTATCACTCAATAAATTTATTTCATAAAAAACTCTTGTAAAGTACGTAAAAAAATTCTTGTTAAAGATATTGTTATCATAGTTTAATTATAACATTGTTATATATAACAATGTAGTTATAAGTAGTATATCTAGAGTATACATATTTATTTGATTTTTTTAATTATTTGTATATATATTCTATTTTTTATCTTCTATTTTTATAATCATTCTTCCGTTTTATAATAGATATTATTTAATTAATCGATGTGTAAATATTCAAATTCCTGCCTCGAAATACTAAAAAAAGACCGTGAAAAATTAGCTCAATATCGACGACGAGAAACGCACACGCGTTTTATTTATCTTTTGAAGCCGCTGCACCCAAGAGTGTCTTTCTCTTTCTTTTCTTGTAAGTCTCATCGTTTCTTTTTCTCTCTCTCTCTCTCTCTCTTTTGCATATGCGTTAGCAAGAGCATGTTTTACGAGTGTGCACAAGTGTACGCTTTTAGGCGTCACGTTCTCCCTTTTCCCCACTATCCTTTCGTATATACATTGAAACGAACATCGCGGAGGCCTCCGTATGGCAACTCACCGTGCTCGGCAGAAAACGCATCCCGCATACGAAAACGCACGCGTCTCCCTCGCATCGACGAATCTCGTCGCGTGTCACGAAATTTCGGGAAGCCGCCGAACCCTTAGACATGATACGTGCTCCGAAAGGATTTGACGTTTCTTCGAAAGAGATCGTAGCTTTTTTGTCCGCTCTTTGTGAAAACATAAATAAATGTTAATTAATTAAATTATTGTTTGAGTAATATTAATTAAAATGCGTGTTGCAAACGGTGAGTTTGAAAATATTGGAAAATTTAAATATCAGTTCATTACAAAAAATTATTTAACATTAATTAATAAATTAATTACTTGCTTGGTACAAAATTAAGTTTTTTTTTAATTTATTAAAAATAAAATAAAGATTGAAAATGAAATTAATTAATAAATTAATTATTAATTAAAATAAAAGAAAATATAGTAATAATTTAATTTCATATATTAAAAATTTTAATTTAATCACACAGTTTGCGCGTTATCAATATATGTATTATATAGACGTTTGTTAATACAAAAAAAATTTGTTTTTTCTAATTCGTATAAGTAAAATTGTTGCATGAATTTATTACACAAGTCTTAAAATGAACATTCTAAGAATAATCTATGTTAAAAATAAAATGAATAAAAGAATAAAATTCTGGAATATTAATAATAACGTGACGGCTATTGTTTGATGATTGGCAAACAGACGGTTTCGCGTTGCAAACAGGCAGGAACTTTGTAACCGAAGGCGCGCGCACGCGGTACGATAAGCGCCTAGATCAGAGCCAAGTATTTAACTTGTTCGCATCCACGCCAGCAGGCAACTCTGATGACCATGGCCTTAATCACAACGAGCGTACACCGATATGAGCGACGCGCATCGCCTTTTACTGCGCTCGCCCTGCACGCTCGTCTACAAAAACGAACCTCTAACTCTGGAAAACTCGTTACTAGCTGCATCAAGAATTAAAGCCTACCGTAAACGTCGCGTTAATTCGAAGGAAATTATTATTATACATTTATTTGTGTCATATTTAGAGTTAAAAAGAAAATAATACAATTTTTTTTCATATATTATAATACGCTTAACTCGTTAAATTTTATTATCGCACATTTCTATATTTTGTTATACTTCCCAGGTAGCAAGCTGACGTCAAAATGACGTCATTCGGCGTGAAAATGACGTCGTTTGACGTCAAAATAACGTCGTTTTGACGTTTAATGACGTCAGCTTGCTACCTGGGAAGTATAACAAAATATAGAAATGTGCGATAATAAAATTTAACGAGTTAAGCGTATTATAATATATGGAAAAGAATTGTATTATTTTCTTTTATTATTTTTTTTATATATGACATACTGCAAAACATTTTTGTATTTATTCTTTATGCTAAAACGAGGCATTACTATTGAAAGTATGACTTATATTGAACATATGTAAATAATTTCTAACTATGTTCGTTTTGAAGAAGAAACCTTATTAATAGTTCAGGCTCAGCACATGTTATTCTCTGTTATATTTGTTTGTTGTGTAAAATTCCTATCTCATTTTGAAGATAAGTATATTTATATATTTATTATTTATTTATATATTTATTACTCTCTTTGTGAGATATATTTATTTTTAGATTGACCTTAACCCTATCGCGGGCTTGTTGTATCTTCGAAACACAGATAATTAGTGATAAAGTTTCCTGTGCGCGAAACTAACGAAGGAGTGCACAAATATGCGCTTGACCTTAGGTAATCATCCCTCCGCGGGGTCGACGGATAAAGTCATCGACATAAAAAACAAGAAACGACGTACTACGTTTTCGCTTCGAATTGCGTTTAAATAATTTATTGACATATTATTTCGAATTGAAAAATATATAACTTTCTTCTATAAAATTGGTATTAAATGGTAATTCGAATCGATAAATTGACGATATAAATAATCATTAAATCATTCCATGAATCATATAATTTTTGCATACCTGACACGTTTAAATTTTTAGATAAAAAATAAAACAAAAATACAAGACATCTTATACTGTATCTACAATTAGTTATATATTTTTGTCGCGAAATATAATTCTCTGCACACATATCTATTTTTATTTATATTTGTCCTACAATTTACGGTGTTTGTGGCTGCAAAAAGGTATCGCCTAAAGTTTGTCACGTCTTTTTTTATCCCGGCTCGTTCCGCCGAAATATCGATTCGGGCTGTTCCCGATATAAAGACTCTCTGAAATAAAACGCTTTTGCATTTTGCACAAAGTCCATCGTTAAGGAAAAAAATTGTAAGCGCGTTCAATGGTGCACTCTAGGCTCAATAAATTTATCACGAGGAAAAGCGCTATCTTATCGAGGCCGGCATATGGCGACACCTGATTGGAAAATACGCGACAGGTGCACTTTTTTATGCACGAATCCGCGAATCCGTAATATTCAGCGCTAAAGTATTGACCTCAATCAAATCACCTGACGACCGCGATATCGTTATCTTGTATCGCGCGCATTGCACTTGCACAGCATCGCGCAGTCTGGGAGATAATCAACACGGTAATATATATATACATATCAACACGATAACGCTACGAAAATGCATTCCTACTTACGACTCAACTTCCAAATCAACTTTCTCGATAAGATAAAAAAAGAATGTGTATATTTTTTTGCATATAAAAGTGTCTTGCATATGAATTTCTGTGTACATTTTTTTCTTGTGTTCTTATACAAAAAGATCTTTATAAGATATAAATTTACAATATTTATATACAATATATAATTTATATAATATATATAACATAATAACATATAATATTATATAATTATCAATATATATATATATATATTTTTTTTTGCATGATATTCTTCTTAAGCTGTTAATAGCAAATCTTAATGTGCTTTATATAAGTCACTGATAAATATGACCATTATATATCTTAAAATATAATTATGCTATAAAAGCAAATAATACCGTTCACTGTTATTTATGTCTTATAAAAATAAATGACATTACTGCAACTAAAAATCGAGCAGTCATATTTAGTGTTATATCTTCAAAAATGTTGATTGTCACAAATGGATATAATTGAAAATTTTAAACCACAAGAAACGTCAATGCCGAATAATCATTACAAAGTAGGTCATTGCCCTTATTTCGGTCGGATGGTGGATCACGTGGATATATATGTACAATCTCAGAGATAACCACGATAAAACATGACAAGTATCTGGAGTACCGTGTACTGGCAGCACGTGTTATGTATTCGTTTAGATACAAATAGACTAAGAGCCCGCGGGAGAGACCGGATACGAGATGACGAACAACTATGATGGTTTTACGACTAAAGGACACGACGGACGGCACCACCGTGTATAAATGTGGATGTAACGTTGCCTGTCGGAGTACTTTCATTGGTGTTATACAACCACGAGTCGACCGACCGCTGAAAAGAGAAATGGGAACACAGCGACTCTCATGCGAACCTTGCCGATCGCTACTGATTTGTAATTTAATGGTATCTAATCGATAAATCTAAAAAATAAGTGAGAACAATTAAGTTAATTGTAAACATTAGATTACTTTGTAATAATAAATTCTATATTATATATATATATATATATATATATATATATATAAAATTAATGCTCAATTCATTAGATTCATTATTATTACAAAGATTTACACATAAAAGATCTTTTAATATTATTAAATTTATTATTAAATAATTAAATTTTTAATATAAAAATAAAAACCTTTATATAATTTATATTATATATATATAATTATATATTATATTTTCTATTACATATTATATAAATTGTATTTTATAGTTTTTTTGTATAAGAACGCAAGGAAAAAATGTTTGTACATAAAAATTTCAACTTAATTTTAATTTTTATATGCAAGAAAGATAATGTGCAGTGTACATATGTTACTTAATGCTTGAAATTTAACAATAGCGAATAATAATGAGATTATTTGTATGCCAATCTTGACTTTGATCATTCAGAGTTTTAGAACGAGCTTTTCGCAATTTTATTCAACTACAATTTTCTGGAGTGAATAATGCGATTAAATGTATGTGTTGTGTCACGAAATAATGGAAGATGGCATAAACATGTGAAAGCACCGACCAGATCAACAACTTCGATGATATGTTGACAGATTTGCGACGCAACTCGCGTTGGTGCATAACGTCATGTTGGCCGACGACCAATATCTCGACAATTATTCGCGTTATCGTGATTTTTGTTATCGGACATAAAATTATTGACAGTACCTTAACTTTAACTATCAAGAATGATTCATTGAGAAATCCAATTACTGTCATCATTCAATATTATGGCACACTTTTAATATATTGTCATTTTTTTCAATACTTTTGATCTTGCTTTTTTACAAGCAAAAATTAATTCTATAGTTTAATCTTTTTAACCAACGTAATTATATTTGCGGTTTATTTGCAATAAATCAATAATAATGTATATGTATTAAAATCATCGTTAATTGAATAATTAGTTAGATTTATATTAACATATTTACATGATTGACTTTTACACGAGAAAAAAATCTGAAAGTCTATGACAGAAAGGGCTTTTGAACAACAAATACAAATAATTACAAATAAATTACAAAATATGAGATATAATAAAAATCAAAAAGAAGAAAAACAATTAATTAGCAATTTTAAAACCTTGATATATTTTAGCACCATGTATAAGCAGAACGAAGGAGAGTTTCGTCTCGTTAAATGCACAAGGTTCGTGCAATCTCGGTCGCGGAGAAAGTGCAAAAGTGTATCACTCACTTTATGTATCATTCACTCTACATACCGGGTGATGCCAAATATAGTAATTTAACAACATGTATGTAAGGTTTTCGAAATCTGTTGTAATATAAGAAACGTTAACTTTAACCGGCCAATTAATAAATAATTCCTAATTACAATTAAAGATTTTATAATTTTGTATAACAATAAGAAAGAAAGTAAAAGAGAAAACGTTTATCGACATTATACATAAGTTTTTGTAATATAATATCGCTAAACTAAATCTATTATAACTGAGTATAAGAAGTATTAGAGATGAACGTTTTAAGTAGATATTGAAACAATTTACGATTCAAAATACTTATTTCTTTCCTATGATTTATTTAAAGAAAATATTTATCCCTCCCCAAATTTCTTATGTAGTAAGAAAATTATTGTATATATATATATAATGGTTTCTTTAACAAACAATACCCACATTTCATCGTTTCTGCGTAAAGATCTTCACATGTGTTGCTCCAATTTTAAAAAAGGGCCGCCTCTGCGGTTTACTTTTCTCGATCTTTCGATGAAGGACGTAGTAAAATGTTCTTTTAAAAAATTGAAACTTGATCGCATGCAGTTTTCAATTTTTGAGACCAAAGCGAATTTTAAGATAAAAGAACATTTTGTTACGTTCTTCACTGAAAGATCGAGAAAAGTAAACCGCAGAGGGCTCTTTTTTGAAATTGGAGCAACACGTGTGAAGATTGTTACGCAGAAACGATGAAATGCGGGTATATTGTGTGTTAAAGAAACCATTATAACTATTAAAATCATCGAATATTGTTATTTTGGCAATAATAACGATGCTGATCGTAAACACGTTTATTCGCTGATAGATCTATTCATTTACGTTAAGTTTGAAATAATGATGTAGCTACATGACAACCATTTACGATTAATGCAACATCGTGATAATGTCACTGCTTATACTTTAAGCGCGATGGATTATTGCATATTAATAAGTACAAATGTGAAATTAGAGTGAAAAAAATTTACTCGAATAATTTAATACAAATTTAATATATTCTAGTTTATACATCTTTTGTGTTTCTTTAATATTATAATCCTATTCAAATTTATTATTTCTATAAAGCTAAGAATATTATAATTATAATAAAATTTTGAGTTTCCTATAAAAAGTACTAGAGCTTTTGATATGTTTCAAAAACAACCTTGCTAAAATTTAAGTGTAAAATATAAAGGTCCGGAAATATACATATAGAGTGCTGACTTTACATTTTATAAGATAAATTAATAATAATTTTGCCAATTAATTTATATATATGTAACAATATTTGGTGAGATATAAAATAATTACCAATAACGGTGAATTACATCTGAACACAAGTCTGGACCGACTCTGGATTTGAGCTCGCATAAACGAAACGAACTATCCGAATAAAGACAGAACCGAAATGATTTAGTGCTAATAATAGATCTTGATCGCTCTAGCTTCTTATATACCAGAGGGTTTTCTTCCTCTTTTGGTAGGATGAACGTTAGGGAAGATATGAAGACGATAGGTTGCTTCCGGAAACATCTCCCGAGTGCATTCTCTCTTTTTCTAGGAAGAGATGTTTCCAAATACAGCCTTATTCGAATTATCTCGTCTACGTGAATAAACAAATCGAAATATAGCAAACGCGATTGAAAAAGCTAGAATGAAAAGAGAGAAGGCGACTTTTTGGTATCTTGCCCTGGCGCCATAATTCTTTAATGTTGATCACGTATTGATACGTAGCTCATTGTTGACATTTTTCAATATTAAAGCTTCTAAAAGTTTTCACTGCTCTAATCACAATTTAAACTTTTATCTCTATTTTTTTAATGGAGCAAAAAACAGATTATCGCAAACTATATTGCAGTAAATATAACAGTAAATTATATTATTATAAATATTAAATAAATATTAAATTATAAGTATTATAGTATTAAATTATATAATTTAATAATTAATTAATAATCGACTGTAATATTTAATATAATATATATATTATAGTAAATATTACAGTCGATTATTGCAAATATGACACATTTTGAAGCAAAATTTAGATTTCGTGAAAGAATTCTGCGGTGCGGAAAGAGAAAGAGACAGAGAAAAATGAAGGATTAAGAGAATGGCAGTAAGGGTAACAATGTTGGCGTCAATTTGTCATTCCAGTCTTGGCGTTCGCCTTGTTAATCCAGCATATCGCTTCGCACGAGGGCGCGAGGCCTTTAATTCTCATTCATGGGTATCACGCGCCATACCATGTGGCATCGCGTATAGTGCAATATCATTCGGCTAGATTGCACTCTCGCGAGCCAACGATGGCGATGCAACGGCACGACGCGAAGGAAACGCGTGCTGGAAAATAAATTACGCACGTTAACTCCCGAAGGTGAGGTTGATTTCGTAAAATGACGCCGTAAATATTTTCCACTGCAATACGTTATTTCGCAATGTGTGACAGCGGGAAAATTTATTTATTCCATTTCGATTTATTACGTATTATTGTGCAGAGAGAATGTACTATTTTAAATGCAGGGAAATATAAGATATATAATCGTATATTTATGAGTAAAAAAAAAAAAAAATATTTGTTCAGGGAATCCAAAATGGAAGATAATAATTAATTATATAATAATAAATGTTTAACATTACGTGTCAATATTGGTATTATTATCTAAATCTAAACATAAAATGTATGCAATATGATTAGATATTTCTTTTTCTGACTTAGATATCTCTCGATCAAATAGAGATTATTCTATATTAAACATTTCTTAACCAAATAGAGCATCTAGTCCCTCTTAAATATATGTTTATCAGATAAAATACTTTTTTATCGTAATAAATATGATATATTTTCTTTTCCTCATACGAGATATTTTTGTATTTTTCCATCTTGTGTATTTTCTTCTTGAGATCCTTAAATCGGAGCGCCATGTGTAAACTAGAGGTGATAACAAAAAACTCTTATCTACTGCACGCAAACTTTGGCATCGCGAAGTTAACGAACCGCCGGATGTAGATTAATTGTTTAAGCGCCGTTCTGTAACAGGGCGTTTATGGTAAAGATAACGAACCGAGTTTTACAATGTTTGTTGAAAAAAACTTAACAATGGTAACAAATGAGTCTACAACCTCGGATCTTCAAGATTATTAAAAAAAAGCACGATTTTTCAAGATTATTTAAAGAAACAGTGTTGTTTCATTTGTCTAATACTTTTTATATTCGCACGCACACACATTAAATTTCAATATTATATATATATTTCAATTAAAAAATACTAAATACATTTAATACTTTAAAATAGATTTATTTGTAATGGGTCATGCATTTTTTCGATATAATCTTTTTCTTCAATTTCTTGGAATTTTCGGAATAGCTTTCCAAATTGGTATCGATTTTCAAAATGTGACCAATAATAGATTAATATACTCTATATTGGTATCTGTATTTTTTTAGGATCATAGTTCGCCATAAAATTATCGAGATCTCTGAAATATAACTTTGCGATTGTAACAGTTTCCTTTGAAGAAAAATAAACTATTAATATAAATACGTAGTTCATGTTGACAATCGTACGAAATACACTACTTGTCACATGATATCAATACTTTTATTTATATAAGCATTATATAAATGAAAGTACTGATATCGCGATATCGTTCCGAAAATAGACAGATCACAACAAAATCGTATATCAGAGAAGTGTTATTTTAAGAAGAAAAAAATCATATTCTTTGCCTATGCAAGAGAAAATCTATGTGCGTATTCTATATGTTTGAACTTTAAATTTATCTCTTCGTATATGTACATGTATAATCTATAATTTATCTTTTAATATATATAGTCTTATATAGACTTATAATTTACCAAAGGCATCACATTTTTCATAAGAAAGCTTTCTCATCGTCCCATTCTTACGCCTTCAATTAGCCATAATAGCGACGATTACCACCTGTATATAAGTAAAATGTTGCTCTTTAGAGGCGCGACGTTTGTCGTCCAAGAAGAGTTATTCCGATGTTGGAAGCTGAGAAAAAAGACAGAATAAGGGGTCTGTTAACGGGCGCGAAGGGTGCCGTAAATGCACTTCTCCGTCAAGTACGCCCTCGAAGAGTGTAGCCCTTTTAAACCTGTTTTCATTGCGATCCTTGTAACACCAGCCTACGCCTTCCTACTTGTACATACAACGATGGAGAGCGTCCCTTTTCCACGGTGCATTCTTAGTTAGTTTCCTTCTTATCGTAATGGACCGGCTCTCTCGACCTCTTTATTCCACCTCTCTTCTCGCTTTTCTACGAACCTCATCGGAAGCATACTTACTTATTTGCCTATTCTCTCCCAGCAGTTCGAAACCGATCGGAATAAGTACGATCAGTTTAAGAAAATTGAGTAAATATTTGCGCGCAAATTACCTGCCGCAAACCTGATGTGAATATCAAAATTACAGGAAGAAAGAAGATAATTATAATTAAATGAAAAAAAAGAGACAAAATTTTTTAAATGAAAACCATGAAATCTATGTACTAATTTTGAAAAAAGTTTTGCCTTACAACTTATATATTCGATCAAAATTACAGGAAGAAAGAAGATAATTATAATTAAATGAAAAAAAGAGACAAAATTTTTTAAATAAAAACCATGAAATCTATGTACTAAATTTTAAAAAAGTTTTGTCTTACAACTTACTAGTATATATTCGATCAAAATTACAGGAAGAAAGAAGATAATTATAATTAAATGAAAAAAAGAGACAAAATTTTTTAAATGAAAACCATGAAATCTATGTACTAATTTTGAAAAAAGTTTTGCCTTACAACTTATATATTCGATCAAAATTACAGGAAGAAAGAAGATAATTATAATTAAATGAAAAAAAGAGACAAAATTTTTTAAATAAAAACCATGAAATCTATATACTGATTTTGAAAAAAGTTTTGCCTTACAACTTATATATTCGATCAAAATTACAGGAAGAAAGAAGATAATTATAATTAAATGAAAAAAGAGACAAAATTTTTTAAATAAAAACCATGAAATCTATATACTAAATTTGAAAAAAGTTTTGCCTTACAACTTATATATTCGATCAAAATTACAGGAAGAAAGAAGATAATTATAATTAAATGAAAAAAAGAGACAAAATTTTTTAAATAAAAACCATGAAATCTATGTACTAAATTTTAAAAAAGTTTTGCCTTACAACTTATATATTCGATCAAAATTACAGGAAGAAAGAAGATAATTATAATTAAATGAAAAAAAGAGACAAAATTTTTTAAATAAAAACTATGAAATCTATATACTAATTTTGAAAAAAGTTTTGCCTTACAACTTATATATTCGATCAAAATTACAGGAAGAAAGAAGATAATTATAATTAAATGAAAAAAAGAGACAAAATTTTTTAAATAAAAACTATGAAATCTATATACTAATTTTGAAAAAAGTTTTGCCTTACAACTTATATATTCGATCAAAATTACAGGAAGAAAGAAGATAATTATAATTAAATGAAAAAAAGAGACAAAATTTTTTAAATAAAAACTATGAAATCTATATACTAATTTTGAAAAAAGTTTTGCCTTACAACTTATATATTCGATCAAAATTACAGGAAGAAAGAAGATAATTATAATTAAATGAAAAAAAGAGACAAAATTTTTTAAATAAAAACCATGAAATCTATGTATTAAATTTTAAAAAAGTTTTGCCTTACAACTTATATATTCGTTCAGAAGAAAAAAATTAAACTGCTGGAAAAGTCATTTTAAATCGTATAATTGAAAAATCCATAATCTACATCAACGCAATTTATTTAAACCTGATTTATGTATATCATGAAATATATACATCGTTTCAAGTACTGATAACGAAATAGAAACGACTAAATATGTTACTGAGATATGAATACTAATCAGATATAATTTATAGGCCAGATACGTCATATTAAAGCAAATCACGACGCAAATAGTTTTCATAACAGCAGAATGTTTGATAATAGTGAAGAAAATATACATTGAAAAATTCTATTTTTCCGAAAAAAATGCTTTTATATAAATATTAATATCGTTATACTCTTACACTGACTTATTCACTCGAATTCCTTTCTCTTTCTCTTTCCCTCCCTTCTTTCTGTCTTCTCCTCTTTTTCTACCCCCATCTCTATCTCTTCTCTTTCTTCTCTTCCTCTTTTCGTTCCCTTTTCGTTTTTTTTTCTCCTTCTCTTCTTTCCTTTCTCTTCCTCTTCTGCTTTTCTCTCCTTTCCCTTTCCTTCTTTCCTTTTTGCACTCACCCTCCTATTTCTCTTTCCGTCTTCCTCTTTCCTTCTCTTTCTTTCTCCGTCTACTTCTCCTCCTTCCTTTCTCTTTTTCTCTTCTTTTCTCCTACTCTTACTCTTTCTTTCATTTCTCGGCGTGCAATATCATCACTGCGTGCTCCACCACATACCATCTCAAAGACGTTATAAATAACCGCGTTCAACCCCGCGTGCATCCGTGATTACGATCGCGGAAGATAGCAGAATGCACGGCGGTCATGTTGTTGCACTCCACGTCCGGACCCTTCGGGACCATGCACGAGAACTTTTCCTTAGCCATGTCATTATGGGACTCGTTCCGTTCTACCACGACACCGTCGCGTAGATCTGCGTTCCACGCCTTCCTTCTTTTTCGAATCACAAGCATAAAATCTCTTGTACGTGTTTTCTATATTAATAACCAAAAATTGGAAAAATAATCTTACGAAGAGATGCTCTACTATAATATTTTCGAAACAAATTAGATATATATGATACAAATTATAATGTTTTTTTTTTTTTCAATAAAATTTATTTATGAGCATATATATTTATATAAATGATTAAAATTGAGATTGAGATTTGTTATTCACTCATTACATCTAAAAATGAAATCGTCCTTCTTGTAGCTTCGAGTATACTTTGTGCAAATTAATTCATTCGTGATAATCTACGTCTCATTGTATCATTTAATCAATTTTTATTTAATTACAATCTTTAAATAAATGATTTCAAATTAAATATAATTCGCGGTAAAATCGGAAGACGAAGTGAGGTTGCATATATGATTGATGGAATCCTCTATAAGGCGTATCGATTCTCAGGATTGTTCTGTTACTCGTCTAATTTTAAACATGAGACTGCGACTGTCCCCCTCATAGAAGCACTTAGTGTATCACACGCAAATCAATCACAGAATCGCGCTTGATGACAATCTCGGGTCAAAGTTCGTTCTCAAGTCATCAATGTTCATCATAGACTACATGACGCGCCCTACCAATGTAATAAGCACATGCGGAAATGGAGGGATCGAGATAATAAGTTTTAATCCACATCCATCATAGCACGCGCTAATTAACCTATTAGATAAATTATCAAGTCTTTTCTTAAAATAAACAGCGGTTAAGTCATTAGATATGAAGCACATATATAATCACTTTGTCATCATTGTAATGAATAGTTTTTGAATGCAAATATATATTCTCAATTCTTCAATATAAAATTTTATTTATGTAGGATATACTATAAAAGATTATAGGATATACTATAAAAGATTTCTTCAGAACTGACTCAGAGTTAGTTGTTCGAATTTTAAATTGAAATCTGATTTTTATTACATTTATGATTTGTACGAAATAAAAAATATCACAAAAATTAAATAAAATATGACAAAACAAATACTGTCTGTATCAATAAAGTATTATTGCCTTAAAAATATGAGAAATGAATATTTGTGTCATTCTTTTCTCGTCTTGGCAACGAGTCAATTTAGTTTTGTGGCAGTCTGGTTTAGAACTATAGATTATCTCGACACCGAATATATCGAGAAATTCGCGCAAAGGATGCTCCGTCTAACAAATAAAAAGTATTTATCGATTCGCAATTATTATACGCTGAAAATTGACAGCTATTGACAATTGATCGTTCCTTTGTTCAATAATGTTTTTTTCACTGACACCGACAGTAAAATTACGGAACTAAACGGATACGACACTGATATGTCACGGATATGTGTAAAGATAGATCTTAAATGTGATAAAGGAAATTTGACTAGCTTAAAAGCAGAAATAAGAGGACGATAAGGGACTTAATAAGACATGACTCATTCGAATTATTTCATTTGATGATAATTTTGATAATGAAGTAACAGGTTGTGCACGGCTCGAATCCATCAATCGATAAACGAGCGGGCATCAAAGCAAAATCACCGCCCATCAGCTGTTCTTATACCATATGAAGAGCTGGATGGCGAATTCGGCTTCGATATTGGCAACTCGTTATTTTATCGCGATCGATGGATCGTGTAATGGGCGCGAGGCGTGTCGCTCGGACTCTCCTCTGCGACTGCAGATCGTGACCGTATGTCTTCCTGTGTGTGCCGGCCCGTATAGAGGATATTAAACCTTCTGCTCTGTGAATCCGCTTGTATTATCACTTCCTCTTGTGTAACCATTTCAACCGATCCTTTCATTATTTATTTGATAATCATCTGATTATTCTTGTACAGTTAACTCATTTACGCCATATTTTATATAAAGTATATACTTATAAGATGTAACATTCTCTTATATTTTTTTTTTTCTATATTTTTTATGCCTCTTTTTTATTTTTCAATATGGAATTTTTGAAGAAGAAAAGAGATTAAATTTTTAATGACATTTTATAACATCATTTCCAAATATTTGATAGATACGATTTATCCCTGCTCTTTAACGATAGTAAAAGTATCAGCTTGACTCTCTGACGTCTCTTTCTGCTCGGGCGGAATCGGAACGCGATAGATAACCTTCGTGTTCAGATTAAAGCTTCGCAGTAGAGAGAAAACATACTTATACGTTGTATGTCTATACGAAAATGTACTCGGGAATTGAGTATGGACGTAATCGCGCGCGTGTTCTCGGAATTAGAGTTATTCAAAGGTTGCTCGGATACCGGGACGCGAATGATAATAAACGCAGCGTGCACCGATATCGATAACCGGTTTAATGAGAGTATTTATAAAATTACAACGTTAATTTAACGAAAGCGAAAGTGTGCAGTCACGTCAATTTTTTTCGATGGAATTCGCACCACCGACGAATCGAAACGACAGATGGATTTTCACGGCAGAAATCGCACTCGCGGAATGCATCGCATTTTACTGCAGAAACTTATTCTATATCAGTATCCCCGATAAGACAAAATTATATACAATTTAAATCAAAGTCAACTTACGTCACTCGGATGATTACCGATATTTTAATGTAATTAATTATTTATTTATCATGACCCTATTATCAAAGTGTCGCAACGGTAATCAAAGACCCAGTCATGATGTAATGTATTGCACAATTCTTCAACTCTTAAAAAAAAAAGAAAATAACAAAATTAAAGAGGATAAAAAATATAATACAGCATTTTTATCGTTATTGTAAATATATGAAAAAATATCAGCATAAAAATATAATGACGTAAAACGCCGTTTTTTTTTTCTTTTTATGATTTTGACAGAGTTATTTGCTACTCTAAGAAACCCGTTTTAGAACTGTATTTTATCCACGAAACGTGGAGGCATAATTAGCGACGCATTTTCGCGGGCACATTGATCCGTTAGTATAATGTAGTTAATATCTACTTGTTTCTACAACTAATATTTGCTCAACTAACGCTCGGACTCTAACACACTGCTCAAGCACGATATTACGAGTAAGATAAGCAAAGAGGCACGTACGTAGAGGATGGTGTTTCGTAGGCTTCTCGGGTACGATAAAAATTTGCGAGGGAGGTCAAGGTTATTACTCCAATGAGAGGATATTCTAGAATACAATAGAAGAATACAGCACCGGTATGTTTTATACGCGAGTGCGTCTAAAACAAATATATGCGTACGAATAAAATCTATCCCGTCAAAATGAATTTCTGGATATAGAGAATAAAAATTAGAATAAAAATCTACATGTAACATTCTCACATATAACTTATATACACGCATAATATCAAAAACGTGCTCGTATTATGACCATAAGCGTTACATGTGAGAGGAGTTTGAAAACTCAAGTACTTATATGAATATTTATGAGATTTACATATACATATATAATACTCTGGTTGTACTTTAATTAACAAACTACATAAACGTAATATATTTATGATAAATATAATTTTTATAATATTTTTGAAAAATCCAAATCAAACTTATGCGAGAAGCGAGCAAATTAAACATCTAAATTTATAATCAGGGATACAGAACTATTTGAGCGTTAATCTACTAATGGTTAAAAGCAATCACGAAATTTGTCGGTCATTGAAATGTTCGCGTTTCTATGTCGCGTGACTATGCAAATATAGTATATAGTATACCTATACAAGTGACAGCGTAATGATGCGAGTTATTACTTTGCCGCATGACTATGATTATGTATATCCATCAATCATACTCGATACTTGAACCAGAACAAAAAAAATTCATCAATCTATTCACCATAATAGTCGTGTTCACTAACTTTTGCAAATGTCGAAATATTCGATATTTTCATTATTTTCATTATTAAAAAATTTAAATATTATATTATCATACATGTATTTTTAAATGTATTTAAATTTTTTCTTTTTTTATGATAATGTGTTCACATTATATTCATACTAAAAATTGAATTTCATATTAGAGTTTATACATAATTTAAAATAACTATAACGTAAATATATATGAATAAATTTTAAAAATATATTAACTTTAATGAAACTATAAATTTAATAAAAATATAATAGTAATTAAAAATGTAATGAATAAATAATAGAATGTTTATAATTTAACAGATGCTTAAGTTGTCTCAGAAAACATAAAAGAACAAACGTAAAGTTAATTACCTGAAAAAAAGATTCTAAACTGTTTTGATATATATCCTCTTATAGATGGATTTCTTTCATCAAAATCATTGAGTGGAGAAAACCAAGGAGGAAACTGAAAAGTGAATGTTTCTCCTTCACGATCAGTGCCAATTATATACAAAGTCGAAGCCAACTTTTTGTTGCTTCTCACCGCGAGACTCGTGGAATATCATTAGTCGGCTCTTCCTCGTTTAAAGTGGTCACAATCGAGATCTAAATTATAATCTTTCGAGGAAAAAAAATCCTTGTATCATATTTTAACTTTTCTTCCGCTCCTATAATTCGATTACAAATTCGCCAAAGCAATTTCCCTTGCCGGATCTTTGCAAATAGCAAAGGTATTTCGCGCAAATGAATTCGAGTGAGGGACTCTCTTCTCTCTCGTATTTATTCAATCGATCAGGTAGACATACCTATAACTTTATTCGCTAATCGGCGCTCATCAATGTGACGGCTCACGTTCCTAAGAATTTTCGAAGGTCCTTCCCAAGCGAGGCTGTCGCGTCGCGTCGCGCAGTCTCGAATTTTATCCCCCTCGTGTATAATTCAGCCCAAGTGGGAGATATGGCAAGCGACGTCCGGTCCATGCGCCATGACAATGCGCGAGAGAAAACACGAATTTCTGCGGACTGAGCTTGACTAACCGATGAAAAAAAATCACGGATATGCTATCGTATCGTTATATCAATAGAGAAGAGATTTCGCTTTATTCATATCGAAGATAAAAAATATTTTAAAACTGAAATTAGTGAGTCAAAGTTGACAAATTAAAAAGCTTTAGTAAATTTTTACAATATTTTATCAATCATATTTTTTTTTGTAAATATTTATTGCATATATTCTTATATAATCAGTTTTTCCATTTTCTTTTTTATACTTTATTCCCCAGCACTGTCAATTATTCACTTTCTTAATATAATAGAATCATTTGCAGTGTTTTAACACAATTTATTAGAGATGTTGCATACTTTTCAGACCAGGTGTTACTAATTTTCAAAAAATATTAAATATTAAAACGATAAAATAAAGAATTTTTAAACGAAAATGAAGCGCAAAAGCTGGAATGTTGAAATGCAATTCATGCTACGCATTTCATGATAAATTAGTAATATTGCACGACGTTGACCCACTGACGTTATTATTAAAGATAGTCGATATTACTGAAAATATTATGCTTCAATGCATCATTGCGATAGAATGACGTATCTGTCACGAACGCAGATATCAATGATTGATGAGAAACTTTCAACATACAAGACATTGCTTTTTCAATTGTTTTTTGAAGTAACAATAATGCAGCATTTTTCATCTAATTATAACAAATAATAATTTCTGACATAAATATGCTTCTCTCGCTGCACAAAAAATTTAATATATGAGATAGAATTCACGATGTTATGCTGAAAAGCACCAATGACGCAGGATGCAAAACACGTGTAAAAATATCTCGATATACGTCGAAATTAGCATGCGAACTCGAAGTTTGCTCCGAAACGCACGCGGTATCAGACATGTTACTTTCAGCGATTGATTGAGTTACAAAAAATTGAGAAGAAAAAGTTAGTTTTACGGAATTACATCCCTACAACTATTATAAATATAACACACTATAAAAAGAGATAAATATGTAGAACCACAATTCTTTTCATAATAACTTTTTGAAAGTTTTTAGGAGCAAAATATAATGAGATTATTGATTATCAAATATAATTATTATTAATTAAAAATATGGAATCAAGTTACATTGTTTTCATGTTTTCATGCGGAATGTTTTAGTTTCTCACGATCAAGTCTCGATCAACCCCTCAAAAGACCGACGCATCCCCAATTCGCAATAACCCTCGTTGCTGTGGAGCCTCATGAGTCACTGCTCTTAGGGTCACCACGCGATCAAGGTCGCGAGAGGAAAAAAAAAAAATAAAACTGAAAAAAAGAAATGTGACTCCTACCTGTCACAGGTCACACTTTTGGCTGATGTTATGCGTCATCCGTGCAGAATCGGTCGCTCGTCCATGAGGGAGAATCAGCCGGGGAAGAGAGACGAGAGAGAGAAAGAGGAGAACACTCGTGGGAAGCACGAAAGAGATGGCAGGATGGGAGAAGAAAAGGACCGAGAGAACACATATACAGTCAACGCAGTACCACCAGCGGCAAGATATTTGGCGGGCTCTAAAATAGCAATAGCTCCGCGTCCTCCGTCGACGTTTTGCTGCTTCCTCGACGCAGTGACGACGCACACGCACATAGATACACACACATACACATTGCGTGCTATTCGTCCTATTCGTTTCTTCCCTCTCGTTGTCGTCGTCGTCGTCTCCTTGGTCTGCCTCGCTTTATAAAGAATATAGAAACCAACTTTGTTTCTGCTCTTCTCACTCGGTCATCAATCGTGCGTATCTCAAGATGCACTGCTTCGCGCTCTGCAAAATTAATGTCGTCGTCGTATAGCCGAGAAAGATAGATAGAGAGAGCTTGCCCAGACGTTTCTCTCAAACAGATAATCTCGAAAAATACTCATTCGTTCTCCATCCCACTCCGGACCCGGTCTCCGTCGAGGACCTCTCTTTCGCCTCCTCCGTCGTCTGCGACCCGATCTGCGATATCTGGGTATCCGTGTCGATCGCACTTTGCACACATTACAGATCCATTGATTCTTTGTCCCCTCGCCACCCTTGTCCTCCCACACCCGACACCCCTCGCAACCGCCACCGTCGTCGTCTTCGTCTTCGTCGTCGCCACCACGTCGATGCCAGCCTCTCCGTTTCGCGCGGACCGTCTTATCTCGGAGTGCACGGCACTCGACGCATCATGGTGGGATTATCGTGGCTCTCCGGAATCACACGTTCCAATTGGAGAATCGATGTCGAGCAACATAGACCGGGCGATTTTCACGAGATGTTTATTATCAGGGTGCTTCGCGTATCTTGAAAACCTTGAGCGCCAAGCTGTCAGCGAGAACCGAATGTCAGACCGACGACCGGGAAGCTGAGTCTGACACAATTGGAAGAATTGATCTTGGTGAATTAAATCGAAACTTAATGATAAGAGAAAATCAAGGTAAATGCTATCTGATGAATCTTGCTGATACTCTAGGGCGAAAGATTACGATTACTACAGAACTTGACGTGCTATCTTCCACATCGAATAAAGGAGAGATGACAACTCATTTTTCCTGAAGCCGATCAATAAATATCGAAAGTTTTCGCATCGAATTGTGTTTGCGCGATATATATTACCTCTCTCTCTCTCTGTGTCTTCTTAACACGAACAATTCTCTCGAGCAATCTCACAACGAATAATCATCCCACTGCGACCTGCTCCCCTCGCATTGATTGATAGCTTTCAGAGCAAGCTTCTCCCACGTGCCAATTCGTCAATCCTCGTGATGACCAGCTGAACGATTGCGACCGATTGCGAGCTCTTTGCCTAACAATTTTTCGACACGAATATTATTTCCTAGAGCGTCTTTGCAAACTGCTGCTATTTTCACTTGCTATTTCGTTCGGGTGAGAATTTCGTGAGTTCTACTTCAGAGCGAAGCTTTTCCCAAGCGAAAAGCTTAAAAGATTATCAAGAACCACCCTTTCGGACTGATTAAACACCCCTGCCGTACCGAATCACCCTCACTTTTTTCCTCTTCGTCCCGTTGCACGTGCCGGTTTAGCCCAGACATGCGGTTGATGGGCCGAAGCAAGCGCAGCAAACACTGAAGTCTCCCTTGGCAAAGCAAGAGAGACGAAGAGATGCTCGCGATTCCGCGGTACGCGCGCGACTGACCGAGGGCGACAGCGGAGCGCCTCAAGTCTATCCTTCTCTCTCTCTCCCTCTTTTTCTCTTTCTGTTGCACTCTCTCGCCGTCTCTATCTTACTCCGTCTCCCTCACGCCTGTTCTATCACATTCTCGCGTTGCTCTCTCTCTCTCTCTCTCTCTTTCTCTCTCTGCTCGCATACGAAAAATCATTCTCTCTCCCTCCCTCCATCACACCCTCATTCCTACCCTCCATCCCTCCTCCCCTTTCTCCCTCTCTTCTGCATCTCTCCCTCTCTCCCTTCCACTCTCCCTCTCTCTGTCACTTTCTCTCTCTCTTTCCCTCCCCGTTTTGCTATGCTCTTTACTCTTATGAAGAAACCTATCACTCTCTGTTGTTCCCACCGCTGATGCACTCGTGGCTGGGTATCGTCGATCTTTGTCATTCCTATTCTCGTTCCATCTCTTTCCACCTACCGTCTCATCTCTCGTCACTGAACAGGTTCACTCGTCGGCTCCCGTTCAACGTGGAGCAAGCGCGAACGAAACCGAAACTCAAACTCGGCGACCGCCTCCACCAGCGTTTCATCCTCGTTTTCTTCTTATTCTTCCTCTTGATGCTGTTCGTCTTCTTCGGCACGAAGCTGTTCTTTTTCCTCCTCAGCTACGTCAAGGTGGTTCCTTTTTGGTGTCTCCTCCATTTCTCGCTTCCATCTTTATCTTGGTCACCACAGATTTTCTACCTCGGTCACTTACATTTTCTTCTCGAGTCAACTTCTACTTCGTTTTACATCTTCTTCTTGTATGATTCGCGAAAAAAGAGATAGGACATGTCACAAATTTGTATATTTTGTTCTTTGATTCTTATATATCTTGATTTGATCATTTTTCTCCTTATGCTTTATTTTTTTCCATTTTTCTTGACTCTTTTCATCATTTTCCGTTTACATTTGTCCACATTATCTTCGCTTTCAGACTTTTCCTTTTATATGTATAATCATGTTTCTCTCTTATTTTCTTTCCTCTGACAATCCTCTTCAATTGTGCTGTTTTCCTCAACTTTCGCTTTCTCAGTTTCGTATAGACATACTTCCCTCATGATTCTGTCAAAACTCTCCATCCTTGTCTTTATAGCTACAAGCGAAGACACTGTCCAAAACTGGTTGGAAGACGTTCCAGCGCTCGTTTCGGCACCATAATCGACTGGCCAGACTGCCATGCCGAGAGACAGTCACCCGTCTTACTGCCCTCTCTTTATTTCATGATGATCATTTTTACTTTCCTTAAACATTTTTGCTCTTCTTCCGATTGCGTAAAAATAAAATTGAGGCGAAAAAAAGAAGAAAAAAAACTAATGACTAGAAAAGGATGTATCAAGTCGTCGACAAAATATAATCCTTCGAATACAAGTCTCTAATTTAATAGAAATTGATTTGTGGACTGAACACAATAATTCTACTTTCCCTCTAGTGCCTTCCTTTATAACTTTCTTTCTTTCTCTCTCAGTAGAAAAATCGATGATATCTTCCTCCGCCAATTCTTTAATCGCGCTTTATTTAATAATGTAACATTTAATAATATTTGTTGCTTGTTATATTTGCTTTTTTACTTATAAATATTATTTCTAAAACTTCATACTTTCACTATTACATTTTCGTTAGAGATTTAAAGTTTAAAAATTTAGTATTACAATCTCTACCTATTCCTCGCAAATCTTTGTCCTTGCTATGGTAAACATTGGATTTCTATCTAACATTGTTTAACAAAATCTAAACGTGACTGTTAAAACTCGAATCGACGAACCGAGATATAATAATGTGAATGTCATGGGACGCCGAAAGCATCAGCTCCGATTTGGCGATTAGGGACTAACAAGATTTAATCCTTCGTATCCTGTTTGGACTATGGTACGTGATTCGCTACACGTTTGCCAGTTGACAAAAATTTGCGTACCGATGAAATTAGCAAATCAAATGTTGAAAATGTTATTCTGCTTAACAACTCTGCTAAGAGAATATAAAAACTTCAGATTGCGCATAATAATTATTTTTGAATATACAAAGAGTTGTGTGTTAAAAACATTAATTATTGTTATTTATTGTCAGTTAATTATCAAAGCTTTTTGTGATTTTAAGTTGCTTAAAAACCTTACTTATCTTCATCTCATTATTATTTGAATAATTTAAATAGTACTCTTCCTTTTTATTGTTTAAAACTTTGGACGTTGAATATTTTTAAATTGATATTTTGTTGGCAGTACTTTTGTTTTTACTAAAAATAATTATAATTTGCTATAATATATTTATTTAAAAATTAAAACGAATTAAAAAAACTTTTTTAAGTATAATTTATTCATTGTTATCACAAATAGTCTAACTTTATTATATATTTGTAAGGGATAAAATGACTTACTTATACTTTAAAAATTTTTACTAAACATGACTGATTGGATTATTTGAAGAAATTGAGAGTGTTCATAGATATACTAATTGTAAGTGTAAACTACGCATATCTTCTTCCCCCAAATTAAAAAATTATTTTCGATAAAACAATGTAAAATTCAATTTTATTTTCCTTCTTAATCGGCCGCATAATTGTCATCTGATATTATGATAAATATCCTTTGCGATATTTCTCTTGGCTCACCGCAAAAAGTGCTCTCGCTATTTAAAGATCAAATTTTCATTTTACAGTCGAGAAATTTGATTAGAAACTCCAATATAAAGTAAATATGAAAAATTTAAAAACCTAATTAAATTAAACACTATTATAAATTATTGAACACGCTTTCAAACAAACATAATTATTTTTTTAGTTTGAATATATAATAATTAAAACTCTAATTATACTAACGAGAGAGAAGAAAGAGATCAAATTTGTACTATATTCCTCCCAACAAAAATATTGTTTATATTATATTTTTAATAATTAAAAATAGACCTCTATCTATATGTGTTACTCTTGTTTCTATTTAATTGTAATGAGTACTTATAATTATAATATACTCAGATTAAATATGAGAAGTAGCATGTATATAAAATACAATATAAATTTTATATATTTAAATATTTTCCAACAACAAATGGTGTACTCTTCATTGATACATTTTACAAATGCAATTTATGTTAACAAGTTTTGCAAGTAATTATAAAAGCTACACGAAGAGCGCGCAGTAATTAACTTCACGAACAAAGGTAGATGGTTCTACATCTTCAGTCGGCCCTTTATATCCGGCGGCCCCTAAAAAACTAGAAGATTTAAAAAAAAGTCACCGACGATTGGACATTTAAGAGGGATGGAAGTCAGGTCTGAACTCTTCGCAGCAACTTTGAAAGAATGGACACGCCCAAATTTAAGGATGCATCGAATTATAAAGGCTCAACATCACATCATTCTCAATGAAATCAAAAAGTTTTGCAAACTTTTCAATCAGCAAATATAAATATAATTTCAAATACAATTTTTGAAATAAAACAGCATGTTCTTTACGTCAAAGACAGAGAGAGAGCAAAAATTCTTTACTCAAAAATTATATTTGAACTATTTACATTTGATTTTGCTATTAACATAAAATGAAGTCTTTCCTATACTTTCTCCAGATTTTCCGCATCGACACAATTTTAAAAATTTATACCTTTTTTTTCATTTTCACCAATTATGTTCTCTCATCGGGACAAACGCGGAAGCCAGCTCGCAAATTCTTCGAGGCACCGTCAGGAAACGAAGACGGTCATCTGAGATGTCCCTTTTCGATTCCCACCCGTCAACGATCGATGCCCGACGTAGCGGGAAGAAATTCGCGCACATAATCCGCGCGTATCGAACCGTTTCGCGCGACGATTGACATTCAGCTCGCATCGCCGCGCGTCGAGATAGGTACATACAGGAACACACGGTGCATGTAATGCCCCGGCTACATCAATACGCCGACGTAACACACAGCCTACGTATCATCGTCACGTACGGCCGTCGATTGAATACGCGGAGGTACTCCGCGTGTATCCGCGAGTACCGGGCGAGGCGTCGCGACGCGATTGCGACAAGTCGGCTCGCCACGAGACCGCCCGTTATATACCGTTATGCGAACATCGCGGACGGGATTTTCTATTTACCGAACAACGGCACCCATGATGGATTAGAACGGACCAAGTTTTTCGGGTGCGGCCGCTGGATCATCGCGTCGAAAATTTCACGATGCTTCTTTACCGAGAGTTTCGTTTGCGAATTTTGACATATGACGCGAAATAGAATAATTGACAATGTCGAACGTTAGGATGACTCTTTGCCGCGATTATAACAAAATGAATACGTTTACGCTGATATCTATATATAAAGTGCGAAGATTAAGCGAGAGATTTTATTAGACTCGAAAGAAGTTTATTAGATTCCGACGAATGTAGATTGACTTTCGTCGGGACGTCGCGATCTTTTTCCAAGATCGCAAAATGGTAATAAGGGTGACTAAGTTCTCTCATAAATGAAAGGGTAACGAGGTTCTTTTTACATAGACGGCGTGATTCTTGCGACACTGTCTCGATAGCAGAGATTGATCGCCGCATGGATGACGTTACGTTCGAGCAATAGAATCTACTTGTCGACGAGCGATTGATCGATACCACTTATCAATAATCGAGATTTAGCATCGAGAAATCCTTGGCACCAAAAAGAATTTTTTGCTCAATGAAATTCTGAGTGAGATAATCAAAGGTGCATCGATGACGATAATTTTATAGTAATAATGTAGATCTGCTTTCAAGTTCTAATATAATATTCCTAATTAATATTTTCACATAAAAATTACAGGTGAAATATTGAAGTATTTTATTTTTCTAATAAAATCAATTTCTTTTTTAAATTTAATTTGAATGTTAATCTATATTTAAATAATATAACCGAAAAGATTAACCGTTCTATAAAGCTGAGATGTGTTTTATTTTTTCAGTAAAATCAATTTTGGTTTTTAAATTTAATCTGAATGTTAATTTCAGGAAAATAATATCTAAATAATGCATAACAAAAAAAAGATTAATTTGTCTCAAAGCTGAGATATTTGTTTCATTTTTCCTATAAAATTAATTTTTTTCAATTTAATTTGAATGTTAAATTAATAAAAATGAACATATTTGCATATTGTTATAAATAATATTGCTTTGTTCTAATGAGATGAATGACTTCAATTGTAAATGAAACGCAGAGCAAGAACTTCTGGGGATACTCTTACACGAAAGTACACCCGAATAAGTATGAGTACGCGGAGTCCTTGCTAAAGATAGCACGATGACAACGTCTGAATTAGCGGCGGCTTCTCTCTATCAATTAGATGGGGGTATAATATATACCAGGAAATGCTGAACAATTATTGTTGTCTGGCCCACATATTGCACCGGGCTAACTGCCGCGTCGCTTTCCTCATCCCGTCTTCCATTTGCTTTCATTGCATTCACTGACGGGATAATTTCTTTTTTTCCCTCCCTTTCTTTCTTTGTCTGTCACGCATCGTTCCACAAACAAAATGCACACTACAATCACGCGATAAAAAGTTTTGGGAAATTTATGCAATCGGAAAAATGCAAATCGTGCTAACAAAAGGTCAATCGATTGTGCAGCGTTTGGCAAAAAAAAATGCATTGATTGATTCGGCATCGACATCGATACTGCGAAAACAATTACTTTTCTTTAGTCTTAAAACACAAATTATTATGTGCAGAAAAATTAATTTTACACAATTAGATATTTACCGAAACATGTATTGTATACATGTAGTATTTTAAAAGTAAATTTATTGTGTGATGAGAGAGTTAAAATTTAAAATAAAGTGTAATATATAATATCCCCTTAACGTGAACCATATCAATATGTCAAGTACAGCTTACATGTACAGATGCTTTAAACTGGTATGCGCATCTAAGCTAGTTAAGTGTGGCATTACGAGTAATTAATTTGTTTATCGCTGCAACGACATGGTAGATCTAGTTAAATAGTATCGTATATTGACGTTCGTTCGTCAGCGTTGATCAAATAGCTTCGCAACAATAGAGTGTTGTATTATAGATGTTAACGTAATGAAGTTCGTGGACACATAACCGACTCTCTGTCCGGTATATATTAGTTCTACGATCACAAAATACTTAAGATATTATAAAATATTTATATTTTTATAATATTCTTATTTTTAATATATAATATCTCATTTATTTTTATCATATTTTTTAATATCATTTCGATTTACGATATTTAATTATTACTATAAGTGCATTTTGTATTGTGTATTGATTTTACAATTGTAAAAGTTGAATAACATGTAACGAACAAAGAGTCGATTGTGTGTCCATAAATTATTTTATTATGCTACTAGAATCTTATAAAACTTTTACAAAATATTAGAATCTATAAAATATTATAATTTATAAAATCACTTGTACTTATGTCATCTCACAGTATATTTAATTTAATTCTTTTTTTAATTATATTTCTGTATAATTATTTTATAATTCTATTTATAAAGATATAGAATGCTTCATAGACATATTATATATGTGCAGAGACAAGCTTTTAAACAGCCTAATAAACAATGTCTTCTACTTTGCTCGATTATTATTATTATTCGACGCGCTGCAACTCTAAATGAACGGCCGGCCGCGATAATATGGCTCAGATTCTTATCTACGATAGCCACAGCAGCAGAACGCAATGCGCATTCAATTCGGCACGCTTACGTCACCGAATAGAAGAAAGGAATTCAAACGAATTCAAACATTTGTCGTTCCCGGCACGTAATTCTTCTTTATAAATACGATTTATGCAACACTCGAATATAGAATCGCAAAAAGACTTTCGGATGCAAGATTACGCAATTCATTTTGTGTAATCCCTTATCGCTAATCACTTTATCGAACAATATTCTAAAAATTACAAGAGGTAAATAAAATACTTTAAGGAGGAAGAGAGACACATCTGTCTTTAAAAATAAAATTTTAAACTCAAGATTTCAATCAGATTATCAATGATTGCATATCACATTATCAATAATAATAATTAATGTCTACAAATTCTGACAAGTTGTATAGAACAAGAAAGAAAAATTCCTTACGTAAAAAAATTAATAATTACATGTAGTAAATATCTAATATTTATCTAATATTTTTTAGATTTAATAAGAAATTAATATGTTGCTAAATAATATTTTCTGCAAAATGATAATTATTGCATAATTGCATACTGTATCGAAAACGTGCGATAAACAAACGTTGTGACTGAAGATACAATTTTAATCGGCTCGCAATTTTGTCTCTCGTCAGAATAACTATACGCGTCTTAAATATCTTTTAATTCGTTACGAGATATTTTCTTATTAATAAAATAGCGGAAAGCCTGGATCGCGACAAGAACACCGTCGTCATTCTCGATTATTTGCGCGACCGAGAATCGGAGTGCAAGTGCATTGAACCAAACAGTCTGTGACGACGATTGTCATTAGGCGGATCGACTGGACTTCATTGAGAAATGAGACGCTGTAGCCCAGATATCGATGCAAATGCGTTTCACGCCTCTATTGGAACGTCGAGCCGCCGCCATCGCTTCGATATCAATCCGACGTGCATAAAGAGTTACATTGCATCAACACATTGGCAAAATAGAATTTTTTAAATTGAACGAAATAATTAGGAAAATTATATAATTTTACAAAAAAATAAGTGCATGTAATATACTACATAGATCTCTTTCTATTCTAGCACATCTCGTAAAATATATAAATGTAAAAAATAAAAAAAAGTTTAATCGAATTTAATTAAATTTAAAGAAAAAGAATTAAGCATGCATAAAACAAAATTGTAAAAAGTAGAAGTATAAACATATAAATTTTAAATAGATAAATAATTTGTATCTTGTATACGATATCTTGTACGATATGCTTATCTATTTCATAAGTACATTCTCCGTATTATTTGAGAAGCGAAATGGTTCAAACCTACGCGCCTAATAGGAAGATTAAGAATTTGGCGAATAAGCTAAGAGCGAAAGAGAGAGAGAGGGAGAATCTAAGTGTCGACGGTTTGCGAAGGAAAAAAAAATGTGAACGAGCGTGTTAGCCTCCATTGGAAAATTAGATTCAATCTAACGCGAGGCGGTAGTCTCTCACGCTTGCACGCGGCCAGACAGAAATTACGAAACCGACGATGACCGCGGATAATGTCGTAATGTTACAATGAGCGCGCACGCACATTCCACGCGTCGTACGACCACCGAGAAAGAACATTGACCACCGTACACACGCGGAAGTGATTAAGCCATTTTAAAGTTTAATGAAGCACATATGGATTAACCTGATTAACTTATTCATCAGGGAGAACATCAGGGAGATATTGATTGCCTGTCTAAACAACCGTTGCCGACAAACGTCGCCGATCGATTTTTTTCATAAGAGATCATACTTGCATGAACTAACAATAATAATCTTTATGTTCATTTTTCTTGCTTTAATTTTATTGTATCATCATATATCATCGGCGTAGAAACGAGAAATTATTAAGACAATATTTATTTATAACGAGAGAAGTATCATATGAATTTTTTTTTATTTGAAAGTCTAGAATAAGTTGAATTTTTATAGAGAATAAATAACAATTTAAGAAAATAATTTTATATGTAAAATATTATATAATATGTTACATATAAAATTAAATGTTATATTAAATGTTATATGTATATATAAAAATTAAATATATATTTACATAAATATATTTAATATATATTAATTTAAATAATTAATATAAAATTAATATAATTATTTATATAAATATATATATATATATATATAATGTAGAATTTTATATATAAAATATTATATCATATACGCGATCAGTGTTTAAAGAAAGTGTTAATGTATGTATATAGTGTCCAAAAATGTATACTTGGCATCTCGAATTAAATTTATAAATTGTGTCATAGATTTATAACTACAGCAAGTTATTCCTGTCAAGCAAAGTTATTTATTTTTATCGAATAAAATTATTTTTCTATCTTCATAATGCATACAAATGAATGATTCTAATGAATGAGAATAAATTGAAAAATATCAAGCTGCACTGCACATACATTTGTTCTTCGTGTGTTTTAATGTAACAACCACATGCTATTGCATATGTATTATTACGATGAAACTTTTCGCGAGGTAATTTGATGATGCACTTCAGGGATGTCCCCAAATTGTCCCGTAATTGTTACAATCTTTACATCTCTCTAATGCAGTACCGTTGACCCTGACTCGATATATATTTCGTCTGTCCCTTCCAAGAAGGCAATTATGCTTCAATTAGTAAATTAGTGCTGGTCTGCACTCCGCATTGTCAAAACTCAAATTGGAATCTCTACCTTCCACTCGTCTCGTTCCGCAGCTATAATGTCAGTTGTCTGCCTATCCACACACAACCATCGCAGTTATATACAGTAGCAACTCAAGCCATTTTGACCTTGAATATACGGCACGTGTCTTATTATATTGTATATGTAACAATTTATTTTTTATTACTAATTCACTCGTCGCGACTGTTTTAAATTGACGACGTTTCTCGACGTATCACAATTGATTTGTATGAAAATCTTTCAATGATAATGTATAAATACATTTTTTACATTATGTACCTATTTTTAAATTCTTTTATTCATCGATCAGTTATTTTTGTTGCTACTATATTAAACGTTTTTATACTTATCGATTCTACGCATCTTAAATAATTTTTTGTATAGAAATCAGTTTTCACACACAAATGAAGATCTTATTTTGAGACATTCAAATCCGTTTCTTTATAAAATATATAAGTTATGTGTAATTAAAGAAGCTATAAAAAACTTTTATAACGATCTTATATAAGCAAAATTTATTTAAAAAGATAATTTTTTAATAATTTTAAAAAATATAGACATTTATTCTTATTAGAAAAATTAATTGTTGCTGCAAAAATGTACAAATTAATTTTATCGCGAATTTTATTATTTTTCATCCATTTTTATCGATCTTTATTAGCAAAATCGTTGAATAAATTTCATTTTTAGATTTTCTAATACTGTTTCTACAAACGTTTCAATTTTGAAGTTCCTTGTTATTTTTGCGCTAGCGTATTCATTGAGACGAGTGTTATTGCTATCTCTCGAAAAATCGGAATTTAAATTATGCCGATATCTCTTACATAGATAATGCGTCTGCCACGGATGTATGGTAAAGGTATGACGCGATCGTTTCTGTTGTCGAATAAGAGCGTCGGCTCTCTTTTCGCCTTGTTTTCGAGTTTCTCGCTCGTGGACTCGCTGAATTATTGATGAGTATGCGATCGGCTACGCCAGGACGGCATGAATTCAGATATTATTCGTCTCGCGAACAGTCAAAAGCGTCGCGATAGCGATCAGGTGATCGATGGTCGGCCGTCTTGGCAGCCAGTGTTAGAGGTTAGCGATTTATGACAAAATAAAGAATAATACAATGTCCTAAAAACTGAAATTGCGCGGAGATCGATATGTATCGCGTATTCAATCGTATCTATATTTAGAAATAAATGTATTGTATGTATGTGTATACAGGTCACTGAAGACGCGAAGCATCGAAATCGCGACAAGCGAATGAATTAAAATTGACATCATTGACACAGTCTAACCAGACATGTGTCATTGAGATAATATATTTTAAATACCTTATGCACGCACACCTCTAATATGTATATGTATATATAAAATGAAAATATATTTCTTTAATCTCTCTTCAAAAACTACTTGCGCACTTGGCTCACACATATATTTACGCGCAATTAATTTAAACGTAACGAATATTGAAATCGATAGCACGATATGTCAAAATTGCGATTAGCTATAATTGTAGATTTCACTAGTAAGGGAGCATCTCTAGAAGAAAAAGACCGGCGGGATAGTATTTGATTTTATTCCTGGCTCGCACCGATTTTACGTAATCTCCTTTCCTTAGACGCATCCCTTCTCGCATCCCTAACATCCGCTATGGGTCCATTATAGTTCTCGACTGCGCTCGCCTTGTTTTATCGGAGCTGGTGAAACTTGTGCGGGACAGAGGAAGACCGGGCAAAATAGCCCGACTTATCGAGGGTGGTTTGACAGTTTCCATCCCTTCTTATGAAGGACGTGAGTTTTTTTGCCGGATATTTTGCGAGCCAAGAAGAAACTAACGGAAGATGAGGGAATGAAGGAGATCCCAGACTATAGAGAAAAAGAGAGAAAAAGGCGAGAGAAGAAAGAGAGTGACAGAAAAGGAAAGAAAGATGCCACGAGGGCGCATGTGTGTGCCACCATGAGCAGACGCAGACAACGGCCGACCTTGTGACGTCACCGGCCCGTCTAGACGGAATCCACCTCTTTGTACGTTCCCTGCTTGCCCCATTCGTGGATGAAATTCGAGAACGAGAAAGATAAAAAGAAAACAGCTGGGTGAACAAGCTATTGACACACAACCCAATACCCAATCCATACTGTCCGCTCTGTGGATTCCTATTAATTTCGGATATCTAGCTTGCCCTGACTAGCAGGAAAACGTAAAGAGTACCCTCTCTATCAGCGTTGCAGCGATTCAGTTTGATGCTGAGTGAAACTAATGATTCGATATCGTGTCATGTAAAAAAAAATCTCGCGTGAATAGCTTATTGAGAGCAGATGCTCGAGATTTGACCTTAGAAAGGGAAATCGATTTTCCAACCGGCACTTTAAGCTAATAAGATAGTTTCGATGGCTTATCGTCAATGCAAATGATAATAGAAGAGCTTAAGACAAAATTTATGTATTCTCATAAAGGAATATTATGTTATTTATTATTTATATGCAGAGTGTGTCTGTAAATATGTCGGTAAATTAAATATTTCAACATGACAAAACATCTAAAACCACAGTCATCTTATCTATCTATGCATGATCTCAATGAAAAAATATAAAATAAATATTTTGTTTGTTTAAATTTTAAAATAATTAAAATAACTATAAAAATGTTTAAAAACTATTTAAAATAACTGTAAAAATGTTAAACTACTGCTCGTTAGTTGGATAGATAAAAGATATTTTGTATAATATTTTTATAATCGAGCGTTATATTTTCTATGTTGAACATATTTATATTAAATTTATTTCAAATTTGCCCTAGCACTGTCTACTGCACGGAAGGGTGTGCTATCGCCGAGGCTAAAGTGCCGATCGATGTACACACTCCTCGACCACACCCGTCGATGTTCCCTCTTTTAGGTACTGTGCCGAACTTCGAGGAATCGATATTCATGTCGGATGTTCTAAGCTCTATGGGTATCTGACAAAAGATTTCTTATAATGTAATCTAATCTAATCTAATATATCTATACATAAATATAAATAGATATAATAATAAATATAAGCATTGAAAGAGAGAGAGAGAGATTTAGTGTATTATAAAAATAAAAAATAATTAAATACTTATGTTCTTCTATAAAATATTTTATTTATAATTTTCTCTTCATTATATTTTTCATGTCGGTGTTTTATCAATTTTTCCACATAAATATCGGGATTGTAATCTTTGATAAGCTGCTTTCTGAAGTTGATTCGATCGCATCGTATAAAAAATTCTTTTTGTGTATGACTTTTAATGCTTATGGATATTTTATTTTTCACTTAAAATTTGACGTGTGCGTGAACATGTCTCCCTAACTGTTTCCCTTCGGGAGGACTGACTTAATTAGACTTCTCTTGAAGGTTGTTCAATTGATGTATGTACATTCTTTTACACATGCATTCCGTTTTATTTATACTCTCTTTTTACCTTTCCTTCTTCGTCTACAAACAAATTCATGTTTCTAATTCTAAAATTATTATTCCTGTGTCGTATCGCAAATCGTATAGAAAATAATATACTGTTAATATAGAAAAATTAAAATTCCGTCTTATTTGTAAAGTTCCCTTTAAAGATCGTCAATATTGCCTCTTTTCAACGCATGTTACACCAATATTTGCTAAACCGGAAACCGCAAAGTGCAAACTACTTCATATTATTTAATTAAATCTCTTTTCCTTTCACTTTAAAGTTCTCTTCATTTTCGTGTTGTAATTAAATGCAATTGATACTATATGTACTATGTAAATCTAGTTAAATCAAAACTCGCGTACCCCTTACATCGCGTGTCTATATCTACTATAACTTTTAATTTATTATTTACTTTATCTATGTAATTATTTTCTTCGTTTATTTATTTTTGTTCTTTATCTATGTTATGAGAATGCGTCTGGCTCGGGCCTCCGGTGCATCAACCGCACCAGATTGGAGCGACGTGCAATCGATTCAACGAAGCGGAATCACGAGGCCCAGCCCCAGGGCCAAGGGCAAATCTCTTAAGAGACTGATTCACCTGCTTTGGTCGGACCATGGGTCGAACATTGACGACGTTGTTGTTGTAGGTCAAAGCCGGAGACATATCGAGCTCAGTGGGAAAGAGCTAGGAGTCGAAAGTCAATTATGTCGATTGATTGATATAAACGGTTTAACAATTTGGCCTCGACAAAGTCGCCACCCGACGAGTGAACAATCGATCGAGAGGTATCGGCAAACAAATTGCTAATTTTTTTTTGCCAAAAATTTGTTATTTTTCAATAGTATAAATTGCCTTACTTTTAGATGCATTTATTTCTATTTTTTATTATAATATTCAATATATATTTTAATTATAATATTTCATATGCGTTAATGTATTCATATATATTTATTTTCGCATACTTTATAGTATAGCGATATAAAGTATGCGTTTAAACATATAATTTAATCAATGATAAGAATATTAGATCTTTATTGCGAAATTAAGTAAGAAAATTGAGGAATCTGGAAATTTCGTATCCTGTGGTTGGGATCTTAAAAACTCTCCTTGTTCCTCTTTTAATTTCCTCTGTAAGAAATAGGCGAGAAAAATATTGGTCCGAAATTCCCAGATTCCTCAATTTTCTTACTTAATTTCGCAATAACATCGCGTTTGGCTCTATGGCCGAGAAGAAGGAGGTGTATATCGTGTTATATAATTTAATTTTGAATTATTTTCACAAAAATTGACAAAATATTATAAATTTTTGATATTAATTATATCATATTATTATATCAAAATTGTATCGAAATATTATATTCGCTATAAATTGTAATATTCAAAGAATATTCGAAAAATATTTAATTACAATATTTGAAATATTGAGATAATTAAATTTCTTAGATTAGTGACAAAATAATTTGTCAATTTTGGTGAAAATAATTCAAAATTACATTATGTATTTAAACGCATATTTTACATTGCTATACTATAAAGTAGTATAAAATATGCGAAAATAAATATATAAATACGTTAACGCGTATAATAAAGAATGTTAAAGTTCGCGAGTTAAAAAAGACAGCAGTGATCTAAGCCTGGAGCGGATGCGGCGGCCAAAATGTCAATCGACGTGAACATAACGTCGTTATTGTTTTTTTCACGTTTAGTTGCGGTTGGTGTATTTTTTCAGAATTCCAATTTTTTACCGTACAAAATATGTTCAACAGGAAAAAGACGGAGAAATGAGTATAAGCGATAAAGAAGCACTTGTCGGCAGTCGAAATTTATCTTTTATCCAATTAAATCGTTTCTCGTTAATATGAAGAATTTTTAGTGTTTCGATAAATAACGCCTACTAAGAACTCGAGTTTCTCTCGTGTTTTCCTCTTTTACATCAATTATACTGTACAAAAATGTCATATAAGCTGCAAATTAATTCATACCTTCATGAAATTAACAATATTTTGCAATAAATATGATCATTATAAGACAAAATCAATTATCGTTAATTTTCCTTTTATGCAAACATTATTATTATTAATAAATAATAATGTATTGATCACCATATATGAGTTGAGTGTGTGGTCATTAGTTGGTACAGTGTACATTAATATAAGACAATATAACTGTCAGATTAGAACCGCATTAAATATGTATTTATTCGCGATTTACTTTTTTTTGTTTTTTTTACATAAATACCGATGATGAAAACATCTAAATGAGTATACGAAATAGAAAAATCGACGTGTCATGATAAAATGTAAAAAGCCTTACAAAGTTGCCAATAAGTTGCACGATCAAAAAATCGCCGATACAGCGCCATATATTATCAAATTGATTAATATCGCGATAGTGTACACAAGTGTTAAATTATTCTTATCGTTTTGTATTAATCATGAATAAATGAGAAAAGTTTGTGACAAATAATCAAAATACATGTTACCTAAATATTCGTACAATAAAAAATAAGCAAACTGTAACTATTCATTTTAAAAAAATTATCAGCATTTTTGGAGCAGAATATATAGAAATTTAATAATATATTAACAAAAAATTGTATATTAATTAATATTAATATAAATAATATTAAAATAAATACATACGACTCGAAGTTTCTATTGTGGCAAATTTGCAATTGTATTTAAAAATTAAATTATTAATTAATATAATTAAATAAAAATAAATATCTCATGTCCACATATTCTCAAATATATATCTCAATAATACTGCTACAAATTTATTAACTCGATACAGGATAGAGTCAGTGTCATATTATTAATTGTTTTGAAAATCATTTACCTAATTAATCCCCCAAAATTCAGAACAATGCACTCAGAAGCTGATGCTTGTTCATTCACTCACGCAAACAGTTCACGACAACAGGAAAGCGTAAAGGCGTTCAGGACGGAAATACAATCCCTGGAAGCTCCATCTCGTGTTCGAGCTATGAGCCTGGAATACGCGAAGTAACCAACAATCAACTAGTAACCCAGACTTTAGTATTCCTACGATGTCGTCTCGTACGAGACTTCCTCATTCCAGAGTTGAGCTATTATAAAGCTCTCCCGTCTCTACGTTCCTTCGCCTCTTTCTACTCGTCGTCGCCATCGCTGTCGCTGGCATCGTCCACAAGCCTAATCGTATTACTTCAAGAGCGATTATGTACACTGTTCGTTAATTATGTATTCTCTCTATCATATTTAATATGCAAATTTCATCTTAGCCCTCTCCGTTTCTCTTTCTCTTTCTCATATACACATACTCATTAACTCATTATTTTTCTCTTATCTCCCTCACTCGAGTTTCTTTTATGATATCACCCCCGACAACTCCGCCTACTATTTTCTATTCATTTTTTATCTCATAATACTGCACAGTCATAAAGATTATTAAAAAAAAAAAAGGCTTGGAAAACTTGTTATCGTACATCCCAACAATAGAGATGTATTCGGAAGATTGAAAAAATCGTATGCCATTAACTGGGTGCCAAGCTACATCCAGGAAAAACCATCGAGAGACAATGGTAATGGTAGGTGTGCCATCAGGAGTTCCATGAAAATGCGTGATAACGTGCTGAGCACAGCTAATCGATTCTGTCCAGAGCGCCTTTGCCTCGACGAGCATCCCGGAAGAGTTTAAAAGGGAAAAGTTCGCCATATAACAGAGAAAGAAATGTATTTAAAAAAATTTGTTTTATTCAAATTTACAATCAAAATATTTTCTTCACAAAAATTTCATAATATTGTTATTAATATCATTATATTTATGCGTAATTACTTAAAAAATTATATTTAATTAAATTTTTGTTAGCATTAATTTTCTTATTATGACTATTCAGGCACTTCGAAATTATTTTTCTTTAATCAAGAATTATTTAATATGAAAATACCATTTACTTTCTCTGATAATGGCGTAAGAAAGATAAGATTTAAATAATTTCATCGGAGCATAAAGAAAGCTCCTAATGTATAAAATCCGCGAAACAATGTATATAAATCTTTTCACTCATTTAAAAAAACATTAAACTCTTAATCTATCTAATACGTTATCTCGATCAAGCCGAACAGAGCTCGAATATATATTTCGACGGAATCAAAGTTTCAAGTTACGCATTAATAAATTTACGCTAATTATCATGATTTAATTTACTAAGCAAGAACCTGATTGCAGCGCAAACTAGTTTGACAAATAGCACCAATAATCATCGGTGAAAGCGATATTAATTTAATCGTGAAAAGTTGACGAATTGCATTAATCCTTACATATCTTGTGTTGCCTACTATTATTACGTTATCAGCAAAAATAAACCGATTGTGATTAAAAAAATATATTTGAAAAAATTTCATTATTTTTTTTCTTTTTTTTTTTTACTTATAGATAAAATCAATTTTTTCATCAGATACTTTTAAAATATCTCTAAAACAATTTAAATTATCATATAAATAATATCCTCCAATTTTTTAAAAATATTTCCAACTGTCTCATTCTAATTTTTAAAAATAAGATAACATATTTAATTTTATTATTCTATAATTCTATATTTCATAGAAGATATTTGATTTTATATATCCTTGCTTTTCGCGAGATTCAGAAAGTCTATTGTTAACAATCCACAACACACACAATGTGATGATATTACAAGGTATTAAGCAGCAGATTTCCACTGCACAGTGTAAAAACAGTGCTATTTAATCTGCTTAATGCACCATTTAAATCATCATTCATGTGACCGCATACTTATCACGTGGCCTACAAGAGCAACGACTAAACATAAATATATATGAGAAACTCTTTTTCAATTAATTTTCTTGCCTACGTAATATTAATAAATGTATATTTAATTAATCATAATTTATTATTTTATTTTTCCTTCCCAAAAAACCGTTTGTCTGACATAACACGGATAATTCTCCTTGTTTACAACATTAAATCTGTACAAAATTTTGTATACAATTTTTAAACTTATTTTATTCTTGCGTTATTTCATATATAAAATGACAAATTAAGTGCTAAAAGAAATATATCATATATAATAATTAATGCAAGATTATACTGACTATATACATGTATGTAATATTAAATGCAAGCATAAAATTAATTTTAGATTTAATGTCATAAATTTATAATAAATTGAATAGATATATAATATGATTATTATATATAAAATATTATAATTAATATTATATATATATTTATACATGTATATACATTTAAAAAATTGTTAACTTTATTAAATCATTCGATTAAATTAAATTACTATTTTGTTAATTGAACTTATATTAGTATTTAAGTCAAATATACGTTTTGTTAGGTTCAATGTTATATTTAATTTAAATATTTTTGTATGTTCAATTAACAAAATAATATTTAGTTGAAAGATTTAGTAAAATTAATAATTTTTTCAGTGTATACATATATGTATATATTATATATAAAATTACAAGAGAGAAGTTACGAGTAAGATGTAGCAACACGTAAATAAATATTTGCATGATTAATTATTTTAATGCATAAAAGATGCATAAATTTTTAAACATAATTTGCAAAAGGCAATTGCACATTCGACAAAAATGTTGCATTGGCTAAATTGGCTAGATTCCATTTTCGATAGAGGAGATATAGATTATTCTGGCAGGATGCCTTAAAAAATAGTTTCTCTTTCTTTTTCTCATGCCAACACCCACGACATTTCATATTACGTCATTCGTGCATAACAGTTTCCTCTTAGCATCGCGAAACAGATTTCTCCGATCGAAACGTAACTTCATTGGATATCGCGCCAAGTTCAGCTTCCGTTTCAGTTTAACGCGACGTGACGAGAAAAAGGAAGCAACATGCTCGACATAGAAGTTATTTACGGAATGCTATACTGCTGTCAAAGAAAATATATGAGAAACTTTTCCTATTTGCGCTTGATGAAACAGTTAATCCAGACAAAGATATAAATTATGTTTTATTACGTTCTATTTTATCGCATATGGTATTCTTTTTTAATCATGTGTAATATATTCTATAGAATATATATTAAAAAAATAAAAATTGTATATTAAATTAAACAATATTTTCCATTTAATCTTCTGTAATTAAAATTATATATCATATATTTTAATTTCAAATTCTCTCTTAAATAAAAAGAGAACTTTTTCTTTAATTCTACCTCATAAATCTTACAATAAAATATCTACTACTATAATCAAAATTTTATTCTACGTGACTTTGTAGCTACGTTTAATGCTTTATTAATATAATTTATATAATTTATCTTGTTAAAGTTTAGTAGCAAAGAATGCAGAAAAACTATATAACGCGTTGATAAAACTTTACCGAGAGGAATAGTCCTCTGAAATAGCATCCACCTAGGCCATAAAAAATATTTTGTAAACAAACATATCAAATTTTAGATTGTCTGCAATGAGAGAGATGCGCAGTAATAAAATTTCAAACTCCAGGCAACATAAGATGCCTTAGCTATAGTTTACAAGGTAGAAATCTGCATGGAAATCGCATAGGCGCAATTAATGTAATTTTCTCGATTCCGCCGCTAATCCTTTTCTCACTAACTCATGCAAACTCTGCCAAGTTACAAAGGAGCCTGACACAGGAATTCTCATTATTAACAAGAGAGGAAAATATAAGTTGCCTTATAATTCTCTAATATTGCAAATATAATTCGTACACCGGCAAAAAGGCATAAAAATATTAAAAAATTTAATTACATTGTGACATTACAAATTCACTACACATTAAATGGGTTAATTTTTCATTGATTACTCTTTGTTGAATTATATGATTATCAATCAGATAATATATATTTAAGTTAATACTTGCTAATTTCACAGATAAATTAAAATCACAGATATCGATTGAGAATGGAAATTTTCATTTTTTATGAACTGTTTGAGTATCAAATTAATAATAGCAAACTTTACTTGAGCATAAGTGTATTAATTATGTACTTTTCTCGGGATAATTTGACGCGATTCTTTATAATGTGTACAAGAGTACAAAGCGACCGGCGCTTGAAGCTCCTCATATAAGCTCGTAATTAAGATTAAATTCAAGATTCTTTTTATCAATCATGTGCGCATCGGCACGTCTGAGCGTATTGCACTCACCAAGGTCACATATGCCGTACAGGACTGGTCTTTCGGGCGATAATAGAGATACATTATCATTGCTGGTTTATATCTCACAGCGTATATGTATATAAATGTTTGAGTACTGACAATAACAAATCCTCAGTCAATTAGCTGAATTATAAAAGTATTAGCGCACAGTTGTGCCGTATCAAATTTCTTTACATATCTATGTCGACAAGTCGTAAATGCTGTTCATGCCAATGAACTTGTAAAAGTAACATAACATCTACTTATGTATATGTTATATATTTGTTTATAAGAAATAGCAATGTGCGTCTGTGTCTTGGGGGATGCAGATACACCGATTCGACGATGTGCACGATGCGTTTGTTATTATTCCGTTCATTAATAACGTTCCTTATCTATATAATCTTTGAGCATAATTTTCGATCATTTTAATCCTCACGTCCAATTAAAATACTTTCACGTGTTATTATATACTATAGCTATATTCTATATTGATGCATTGTATGCTATGTATTTTGTATTGCATTTGAAGTAGCTTGCGAAATTATTATTATTAATCGCATGTAAAGTTATAGATATTTCTTCATAGTTTTCACATAACATCAGAAAACATTAAATGAATATATAGTATAAATTTTGCAAACACGTTAGCAGCGTATATTTTCAGCTAAAAAACTATTCATCTAAAAAATTTTTAATATGTGTACACATATACATAATATGTACGTTTTTTAGATGAATAAGTTTTTTAGATGAAAATGTACATTGAAAATATGTTTATAAAGTTTATATTATATTTACTTGAATATAATATAAGACTATATTATATTTATATTAGACAAAAATTATGAAGAAATATGCTTTACACGTGATTAATAATAATTTGTCAACTACTTTAATGCGTCAAATGCATACATCATATAATGCATCGATATAGTATAATAGTAACAGATAATACAGTAGATAGTAGACATATAAGTCGAATAAGGCATAAAAATATATTAATTGGACATGAGGACTTATATATATAGTTATATTTTTAATTTTTCTTAATTTTTCTTCGATAGATAACTACTTTCCTAAATGTCCTACGATGACCGATGACAAAGATGGAGTGGCGCCAAAAGCCGCGAATGCAATCCAAAGAGAGTCGAGTGAATAACAAGTAAATTAAGTATACATATAATTGAAATTCAATTCGCACAGTGGCACAGATACACAGTATTAGGATTCTGTTAGCAAGCTTCGCATTATACATGTGCGTGTAACGAACGAATGCATGTGCGTGCAAAGTTATCGAAATCACAGAAAAGTTGCACTACTCCCTTATTTCTTTTTCTTTAATTGTTCAGCATTTGAAAAGTCAGTGCAAAACTAACGTCAAAAATAAAAAAGTATTAATTATTTTCATTAATTAATCACAAAAAATATTATAACAAACATTGAATTAATGATTTTATTAATTGTTTTATTAATGATTTAATTGATGATGATGATGATGATAATGATGAAAAAGAGAATAACATTCCAATATTGCTTTTTTCAAATATTTTTAGATTTACAGTTTTTAAATTTAAAGTCAAATATATATATTATACGTTAAATGTGAACATTTTCTGTTACAAATAAATGAACTTCTAAATTAATCAAATTTATTGATAGAAAAAAATATAAATTTGAGATAACATATACTATCTTTGTCTTGTTGTGAATAATTTATTATACATATATTATTTATAGCTAAACAAATGCATCGTAATGTGAATAACGGAAGCAGAATAAAAAAAATGTGTTAATTTTATCATGTTGTTTGTAAATTAGTTCGTGAGTAAGAGTAAGAATGCGAGAGTGCCTCAATCGTAAATTACAATAAAATTACGAAACACTTAAACATTTAAACACAAAATGCATTCGCTTAATCGTGATAACATGAATATAGAAATGAAAACGAAAGTAGCGACTATACCAGGACTACGTCCAGTTTAATTAGTCGCATTTAAGATCTTTCATTTTAGATACTCGCCTTGTTACGTTTCATGCTACTATATTGTTTTCGATTAATATCACAAACTCGTTTTTTCAAGAACAGCATATTCATTTTCTGTTTTCACCAGATCAAAATCTCGAAAAAAATAATTCAATGTAAAAATATGAATTTAATGTATTGTTATTGAATAATAATGTTCCTTTACAAGACACCATTTATTTATACAAAATATATTGTATTAAGAAAAATATATAGACACTATTAAAAAAAAATAGAATAAATATAAATTAATTTTAATCAAAGCTAAATCTTATAAATATTTTTTTGTATTTATAAAAATATAGAATTGCACTGCTATATTATAATGATATTTTGTAAATCAGAATCATAGATTAATATTTTATTTAGCAAATTAGTTTTAATGAACCACTATTTCATCATCACTGGCACTTAAATCTTTTTAATACTCAATTTTAAATAAAAACAAAACATTTGAAATTTGTAATAAATTACTTTTATACGATTGTATATATGTATATAGTATTTATCTCTATATGTATATATATATGTATTTCAAGAACAATTGAGAATCTCTTAGATTCAATCGACAATATTTCCCAATTTATCTCAGCATTTTTCCTACCTATCAGAGAAATCGAAATTTCATCTCAAGAATCATTGTTGAGATAAGATAAAAAAACGCGAGGAACCTCTGCAAAACGCTGCGTAAGCCATGTGAAGATGTCGTCGCTCTCATTCAGAGGCAAGGGGGTTGAAGTAAAACGGAAGGGAGCCAGCCGCTAGAATCTAGAAGGTTAACAAAATCAATACCGAGATGGGTGGCATAGCAGCGAGAAGAGAGAAAGGGAAAGAGAGAGAAAGAAAGAGGGAGAACTGGTGGTGATCAACCCGCTCGCGCTGGGAGGGCTAGATCGGCTACCGACCTTTATTCAGGCCAACTGCATCATCCCCATTCCCGCACGCACATGCATTGCGCGGCTTTAGAGGGAGAAATGAGCATGGAAGGGGAAAATGAGAGGAGGAGGTCGTCTATTTTCATGAAGGGCCGTTTTCGTCGGATGAAAACAATCCTGGCATACATAATCCCGGCAAGAACGAGGTATGCATTATTGTCATTTCGATTAAACTTGTAATAACTATAAATCGTAAATGATTTATAAAGAAAGTATAATTGCTAATCACGAAAATTACCCATATTCTTAGGAAACTATTTTATAAGAATTATTCAATTTTAATTGTAAAAGTTGTTTCGATAATTCGAATACCTTTGGAATGCTTTTACCATACAAAGCAGTTTTTCTATACACAAAGTAATTTTTACATTTCCGATAATTTTCTATATAATTCTTTAAACATATTTGAAATGAATTGTTATAGTTAACAGATATACATTTTTACAGTCTTCAAAAGATTTCTTCATAAAGTTTCAAAAATAACAGAAATTAATTATTATTTTATATAAAATTAAAAATTGTTTAATGTTAAATAAATTTAAATTACAAAAGATCAAGAAAAGGAAAAAAGAAAAGGATATAATATCAAATTCTTTCGCCAAAAAATACTTGGAAAACAATGTACGTTTTTCTATTGTATTCATTATATAAAACATTATTTTATGTATAACTTTATTTTTTAAAATAATGCCACTTTCAAAAATTGTAAAGACTGCCTCGTTTAACATAATTTTGCATAAAAAATCGCTCTTTTAATTTCATAGCAGACTTATCTTTCAACTTTCTTGTACATTCGTGCAAATGAATCACGTATTACAAACATTTATACACGATAGATTTGACACGCTATACTATTTGAAATATCGACAGTAATCAACTCTATATATCACATTTATGTATTACATAAGTATTACATAAGTATTTTGTATTTCTTTAATAGTCATATTTGAAAATTATATATAATGGTTATTTTTTCTAAATGCTCACACACTGAAAGGCATTTAGAAAAAAATTACTGTTATTAAATTTCTAAATACAACAATTTAAAAAATGCAAAATATCGCGTGTGTGTAATGCTCGAGTCAAATAACATACGAATTTCATATTTTTTCAGTTTAATTCTATGATTAATTTTTGTTTATAAATCAGCAGAGAATAAATTAAAGAAATAAAGTGTATATGTGTCTTGTATGTTAAATAAAATTTTAACAAAAGCAAGTTATTAAATTATCCAATATTATTAATATCAGATAAAATATATCTTTAAGAAAACCTTTACGCGTTATTACAGTTTAAGAAATGCATTTTTAAATAAAATGTAGCGTAAAGATTTAAAACAGCATAATAAAAAATCAATTTAAAACAAGTATTCTCACACCTCAGTCAGAGCTTTTTAAAGTCTCTAAAGCTTTAATGTGTTAAGTGCTTTTAAATTTTAAAGATGTATTTTTTTTAATTAATGATACCAATATTAGATCGGTGGCGATAAAATAATAAGTTAGCTGTCACAGGCTTTTCAGTTTTGATACTATTTGACTTTTAATTATAAAATCACGTTAAATCTGTTATATAATGGTAATTAATAATGGCATAATTTCAATAATTTGAGCGAGACGATTTAAATAAAAGCTTTTCAACTATTTTCTTTTACATCGAAATGCTAAAAATTCTAAAGCTTTTCATTTTCAAGTTATCTCAGTATTATTATTTATAAATCCCATAAGAAATACAAAATTTTCGTATGAAAATATTTGTATTAACAGAATATAATTGTAACAAAAAATAAGATTTATCTTTTCAAAGATATTTCAATAAATACTAATTAAAATTATTTAAATTCAGTCTGTTTATCTCTAATTTTATTTAAAAAAAAACTTGAACTTTAAAAGAATTAATCTTTAATTAATTTTGACTAAGAGAAACATTTGTAATAAAAGTATTAAAAATGCCTCCAAATTAAAAATTAATTTCAATCTTTCTAAAGCGCATTTCACGATTTATATCAAGATCTGAAAACAAAGTTTCCGCGTCGCGAGAATATACATCTCACTAAAAAGTCTCTCTCCCCGGTCGTCGTTTCCTCCTGTGTCTATTTTCGTTGCACGCTTGCATAGGAATAGAGAAGTCGCATGGGGACACGTGATATTCCATCGCGGTTTCCGTCTTTCTGCCTTCTCTTCGACATGCATTCGCCACCGATCTATTTGGCACGTTTATTTCTGTGTTTACTTCGAAGTCGACACAAGACGTACTACGGAGCTTTGAAGCGCGCTCCATAACGTGATGGCATTAAAATATTTATAATATTAAAGATTACCTGTATTTCAGATGACTGCATTGAGTTGTCGCCAAACAATTACTTACCTCTAACAGGAGATACAAAAAGATTTTCAAACTTTCATATAATTTTTTCATCTCAATTAATAAGATTAAGATTTTAAATTGGTTTTAAATTCAATATAAACATATCAATAATACATGTACAACAATAAATATCAATAATATATTGTACATAAAAAATATTTTTTTTTTGAGAAAATAAATTAGTAAAATATAATTTTGTTTAATATTTAATTCTAAAATATTTTTATTCTAAAATCTTTCATTATTTAAAAATAATAATCTAAATATAATTATATTTCTTTACAATATAAAATTGTGAAGTTCTTTCTCCCCTTCTTTTTTGTTTCTCTCTCTTTTAAAAAATATGATAAGTATATTTTAAGGATAATAAAAAATAATAGAATGAGATGTTAAATAAAATTATATGTGTAATAATCTTTTTTCTAAATCATTTAAACACTAAATAAATTATTTAGTGCTGAATCAAAGTTATAATTTTCATCTGTTTTTAGCACAAAATAACTTTTTAACATATTATTACAGAAACAAAAATATGAATTTTCAAATTTAATTTTTTAGATGAAACAAAAGATCTCAATCCTAATTATTTTTATATAATAAAAATTTATAAATGATAAAATTTATAAATAATATATATGTATAAAGAAATGTAAAATCAAATTTCTGTATATAATAAAAATATTATTAGAAAAATATTACTAGCTCAGATAATATGTAATAAAAGATTACTTTTACTTTATGAATAATAATTTCAATATATAATAAATCAATATTCAAGTATATAAAAATTCACTAGAGCATTAGAATCTATATATAAATTGAATAGCAACAGATATAAAGACAGGGGAATATTTATTTATTTATTTATTTAAGAAATCAAACTCAAACTCTTGCACGAAGAACAGCTTGATAACCTAACAATGGTTACACAAGCAAAGTGCATATGTACATACCTCGAGACGAACTCTATGCGAACGTACCTTTTTTGCATCTGCCTTCCCCATTTTCCTGAACGTGTCCTGGCGTATCCTGAACGTGTCCTCGACGTTGATGATAATGGAGACAACGATTATGTAAAAGGAATCACTATTTCTCACACTCGCGTTTTTTAGCGCCAAATCACAACCGCGCGCGTTCCGACTGAATTGGCGCGGTCACGTGACGTCGTTGATTATCACTGCGCATGCGGCAGCGCGCCAAACGAAAGACTGCAAAGCCAGTATCCGCCGCTACTCATTCGCCATCTTGTGCTCCTGTGGAAATTGAGGCGACGTTCGAATCGTTGCTTGGATATTTAGCCAAAAAAAGATGCCTTGCACGCGCTTTCTTCTATATTTACTATTACAATACTTTCAGAAGGATCAAAATATAACATTGAAGATATCAGGGAAAATGTATTTAATGGTGTTTTGTCACCTAAAATTGTTGCACAAAAAATAATGCGAGAATTATAGCTCCACGAGTAAAGCGCATACTAACCTCGAGACGAAGCTGCGGGCGCAACGGCGAACTTTCCTGCATCTGCCCTTCTCTCCTTTTCCTGGACGTATCCTAGCGCATCCGGACGTGTCCACGACGTCGTTGACGAAAACGGAGCCGACGGTGATATGAAAAGAATCACTCCTCCTCGCACCCGTGTTTCAACGCTGAACCACAACCGCGCGCGTTCGGACTGAATTGGCGCGGTCACGTGATATCGGTCACGTGACTCGCGGTTACCAACTGTGCATGCGCGACAACGAAAGGCGGCAAAAGCAGTGTCCACCGCGCGCTACTCATCTGCCATCTTGTATTCCTGTGGAAATCGAAGGCGACATTAGAATTGTTGCTTGGATATTTAGTAAAAAAATTATGCTATGCTTGCACGCGCATTTATAAGCGACACTTTTATATAAAACAATATGTGCATATATATAACAAATCTTTTAACGAAAATTTTAATGAATATACACGCATATAATATCTCGAATTTAATATACTATACATATAACAATTAAAAAATATTTTAATAGACATTAAATAGATAAATGTACTGGTACTGTCAGAATTATATTAAAAAATGACATTGAACAAAATACCTGGAAAAATCTATTTCATATTTATTATCTATTTCGTGGCATTTTCTCATTTCTAAAACTGTTGGACTATGGCTAACGCGACAACAAAAGGTTACATTAGGTTACATAAACAAAGTGCGCACATACCTCGATATGAATTTACAACGGCATATTTTCCGCAACTGCCTTTTCCTCATATCCAGGAGTATCCTGGACGTGTCCACGTCGTCGATAACGTTGACGATAACGGAGACGATGACGATGTAAAAAGAGTCTCACTACCTCTCGCACTCGCGTTTTGGCGCCAAATCACAGCCGCGTGCGCGTTCCGACTGAATTGGCGCGGTAACGTCACGTGACGTCGCCCACCGCGCATGCGTCAGCGCGGCATCCTGGTGTCCGTAGAACGCTACTCAACTGACATCTCGCGTTGCTGCGGGTTGGCGGCGACGTTTGAATCGTCGTTGTTTGGATATTTAGCCGAAGGGAGATGCCATGCTTGCACGCGCGTCTCTAAGCAACGCGCCATAAAGCCTGCGCAGGACACGAGTGGACGAGTGAAATAAATCGTTACGATCGTATGTATATACTTTGTGACGATTATAAAAAATATATATCTCGATGAAAATTTGACATTTTTATTTTTAGGGGAAAGAAATCAGATTTTTGACAAACAGGAAAATTTCTTCTACGAAATTCGCTCGTAAATTTTTAGGCTATGAGGAGCATATATTTGATTTTGTTTCTATTCTGAGGAACTCATCATCCTTTAATAAAGATATTTATAAACGAATTATAGTGAGTATAAAAAATGATAAGAAAAATATATTTGTAAATTATAATTATATATGAGTTTTTCATACGCGTTTATATGTTTGCAAAGCGTTTAAAGAACGTTCAGCGAACGACAAAAGTATCATGAGATCGAATATAAAATATATAATGCAATTACACGACTTTTTTTACAGACGTTTATTTATAAGAGGAAAAGAATATAGTTATTCGCGCCACTGCAAAAAAAACGGCAATTTATCGCGTATCGTCGAACTTGTCGCCTTGTCGCGATACGCTCCAGCGATTTTATAGAACGAAACGTAAATCCGTCTCCGACTAATCCGCCGATAGAGTCCTTGAATATCCTGCATTCCGCAAAGATCTGGGTCTCGTGGCACTTATATATTTTTATTATCCGAGGTTTGATAAAAGGCTTTGATAGAAAAAATAATTATCACAACTCTTGTGGTTCGCGTACTTTATCCGCTGACAATTTGATGAATTGGCTGGCAATTTTTTTGACGCGTGTCATATTTATCATCATCATCATCGCTTGACTTTTGTACTGATTTTTGCCTCTATATTCTAGTGACTTTCGGCACTGGTTGACCGGAGTAATCTTCTACGAACGAACAACCCAACGACGGAGCAACAGCAGACTAATAACGGCGATGACAGATAAGAGTATCCAGGAGCGGTGTCTGGAGTCCTTAAGGTCTTCCTGTACGAAACGCAACGCGTTACGCAAACCGGCATGGAACGAGTCGCCAGCTGTGCGACTGTCACCGCAGCAATCGTACGTCATGTCACGCCGCGTTGCCTTGTGTCTGGCATCAAAATACAAATGTTAAACGCGACGCGAGGCCGGATGTCCTGCAAGGATATCGCGAAGCTCCGAATGTCGTCGTGAAGGACGTTGATGCATGCGAGAATCGCGATCGCGCGCCGTCGAGAGAGAGATCAGGAGACTCCGAAGATCCCCCGCAAGTTCCCCCGCAAACAAGCGAGCAGACAGTGCAGTGAACGTCAAGCTAGAGTTTTCACTTTCGACTGAAATCGAATGGTCGGATCGCACACCCGCCCGCGCGGGATGAGCGCGTATGGGTGCGTCGCACGCGTGCGTACTCGACGCATTCAACCTCGTGGAATACGATGTATGTACTATATATACTGCGATTACGCTATTAATGCAATCTTTGATACGAATCGCGAATTTTTTAATTGTATATCTGTGAAGCTATACGTTTTTTGTAAATTAATGACATTTCGGAATATATTCTTTTAATTTTATGAGAAACAATTTTTATCGACTAAAAAATGCATGTATTTTAATTGTATGAAAACTTTATGAGCAATTTTATTGCCTAAAATAGTTACATATATTTTTTTCTACTCTTTCTTTCAATTCTTTAAACATTATAACATGTATTATAATGAATTAATAACATAATAATAATTTAATAATTACTGTTTAATAATTTAATGATAAGCTTTATAATAAAACAATTGTTTTTCAGTTGGCTGCTAATATTCAATGATGACATTTAAATGCAAACAAAAAGAAGCGTCGCTAACATGTAGACGGATCAGGCTCGACTTACAAAATACGGATATCAAAACGAGATGGCTGATTAAGTTACACAGATATCACTTATCAATGACAGATTACAGGTGAGCATATATACACAAGTCACGTGGTAATGAAATAAACACATGATGAAAAGTAAATAAAAAAGCAAAAGTATGTAAATAATTTACGTAACATAAATCTAAAAATTCAGGAGAAAAATATAAAATTTACTTTTTAAAACTATCAGAAAATTTTATACAAATTTATTTCATATATAACATAAAGTTTAAATTATTTATATTGTTCTTACAGTTAACATTTATATTATACATTCATTCATCTATTCAATTAATAGGTTACATATAAAATATAATGTAAACTATTTCAATAAATAGACATTACATATGCAACACATGTACACACACACACACACACACAAACATCTTTTAGATTTTAAAAAAATCATATATTGTACAAATATTCAATCAATTATTTTTTCTCATCATTTAGATTATACTTTGTTTTTAATTTATCTAAATCTTCCATCTTTTTATCAACGTCAATTCGCTTAAATGCTTTGTTACTCTGATAATATAGAACTACTAAGTAACGATTACATACATTGAACCCACTCAAGTGATCACATGCATTCTTTGCATCAAATATATCTTCGTAAACAACAAATGCTGTTCCTCTTGTCTCAGCTGTGTTACCTCTGGAAATAGAAGAGAAACAAATGTAATTTTAATCAATTTGTCAGAGTAGATTTTACTCTATTGAAATACACTATCCATGACACATTACTTACACTCTAATTTGTCTGATAGCCCCATATTTTCCAAATATATCATACATTTCTTCAGCTGTAATCTTATATGGTAGATTCCTGATATACAATACTCTGTTCACTTCGGGTGGTAACCGTACCTAAGCAACACAAAATCTACATTTAATAGCAATATGACACTTCTTTTATGTAAGGATATTTAAAAAAAAAAAAAATATATATATATATATATATATATATATATATATATATATATTATTTACAAATACATAATGCATACGAAAAGTTAGGTTAGAGTTAGTGTAGGTCAAGTCACGATTTGTCATATATCACGCAAAAATTATTATATACTTACGTTAGCACGGCGTTGCAACATTGCCATAGTCATTTTTGCGAGTTAATTTTTTTCTAAAATTCTTGCAAAATAAAATAAATTTGAGATTTTTGTCAAATAACACGATGAATGATTCCAATCAACAACTTCAAGTTGATTTCAGAGACCTCAAGCGGTAAAAAAGTGAAGTTATTTTAAAGACTGCCAACGTTCGAAAAATAAATTCTCTGTTCTGATAAAAACGATTGTGCAGCTCAAGATGTGAGATATCTCCTCTTTTGCTTATATAATTTAAGTTTGATCTTGAACTCAGTTGATCTCTTCTATCTTCTATCGTATCTAATCAGCCGGGTGTCTGTCGAAATCGAAGAAGAGTTATATAATAAGCATTACACATTATTTTTAAATAGTTATATTGCAAATTCAAACAACGAATCAAATATCTTAATATGGCGAATCAAATTAAGGTAAAAATCTTTTATTCTCTCTCTATCCACAACATTATTAATATAAAAATTCAATATCTGAAATCTAATTCTGGAGGATAAGGATAATAGATTTAACATATGTGTACACACACATTAATTTAACGTATTTTATATTTTTATAATTGAAATATATTAGCCATTTTAAGGTAATCAAAGAAAGATGATAAATATAAAAGAAATAACATGAATTTATATATACTTTTTTTTCTCTTATTTAACATTTTTAAAGCAATTAAGAATAATAATATTTATAAAAATAGATACATAATTGATATATAATTGAAAAGAACGATTTTGAGTTAAAAAATGTATATGTGAACATGGAGAAATATTTTAACATATTGCTATGGTTTGCAATATATCTAAAACTTTTTTAATGTAAAATAATATAGAATTGTTGCTATTATTAATATATTTATATTTTTTAATCTTAGGTAGGAGTAATAGGTGGCTCAGGTCTGGGTGATTGTCTTCACAGATCATTCAATTGTACCAATACCATAAGTCGTGAGAATGCAAAAAATGATTTTGGATATCCCTCTAGTGATCTTTACTATGGATCCATTGATGGAATAAATGTAGTGTTATTATCCAGGTAAAACTAATAACTAAAATTTTTAACAAGTTTTTTGATTCATGATTTGTACATTTATTCCTAAAAAAATTATGTCGAGTTATACATTAATATTAGTGTTTTAGTTTTTACTTATATAGGCCTTTTGACTATCCTAATTTCATATCAAATACTTTTTTTGTTTTCTTTATCCATTTATCACATTTGATATGTTTAATTTATTTATCAAATTTATATTATAATTGATAACATTCTTCTCTATTTTATCATGATATAGACATGGCGCAGGACATAAGATAAATCCTACTGGAGTTAATTATCGTGCTAACATAGAAGCATTGCGACTTGCTGGATGTACCCATATATTGGCATCTACTGCATGTGGATCATTGACAGAATCCATCAGTAGAGGACAATTAGTTGTGCCTGACAGCTTTATAGACAGAACTTTTGCCAGAAAAAATACATTTTATGATGGAACATCTGTTAAATATAGCGGTAAGTATATTTTGCATTTATTATTTTTGTATTTTATATATTTTTCACAGACAAATAAAAAATATATTGCTTGTAAAATTATAGGAGTATGCCATATACCAATGGAGCCTGCATTTGATCCACGAACATCAGAAATTTTGATACAATCAGCAAAAAAGTTAGGATATAATATAAGAAAGGGTGGGACCATAGTAACCATTGAAGGACCACGTTTTTCCTCTAAAGCAGAAAGTAATGCTTTTCGTCTCTGGGGTGGACATTTAGTTAACATGACTATATGTCCAGAGGTATATATATCACAATAATCTTACATATAAATTAATACTTATGTACACTTCAGAATAAGACTGTTATAACATTTATATTTTATAATATTACAAATTAGGTATTCCTGGCAAAAGAAGCAGGTATCTTGTACGCAGCTGTAGCAATGGCAACTGATTACGATTGTTGGAGAGATTGTGAAGATAATGTTCATGCAGCTGATGTCGTTATTGTATTCAAACAAAATGTTGATAAAATAACAAACGTATTACTAGAATCAGTAAAAAGTATTGGTTCTGGAGAATGGAAGCAGGATATGCTTAAATTGAAGGTAATTTTTATTTTACTGGATATTATTTATTATAAGATAATAAAATATGTAGATACATTTCTAAATAATACATATTTATAGAACATAATGATAAAAGAGAAATAATTTCTAGGATCTAATCGAAAGCAGCAATGTGTCTTCAAAAAATTAAAATTCCTTTTACAAACGGGAATATAAAAATAATATACGTGTGTCTATGTGTATATATACATATATACATACACATAATCATAAATGATAATCATTAAAGGCTATAAAATGTACAAAATTTTATTATATGCACATTCCATGCGCACAAATTCTTATATGTTTGTATGATCTTTTATGAAGAAAGTTTTATACATATTACAATAATTTTTATATACTATAAATATACATACATACATATATATCTTTGATTGTATGTCGATTAAAATAAAATATTTTATATATATCTGCATATTCACATAGTTCTCCAAAATTAACAAATCAACATTTTATAATAAGATAATTGCATTAAACAACTAAATGATAAAAAAAAACTTTGAGACTTAATTCCAAGCAGCAATTTTTAACATTTAAGAACTTAAAACTGACCAAAAGGCTGTTTAAATCATCTGTTTATAGATATGACTATATCTTAGACTTTTACCTGTGTATTATTTTTATTAATATATATTATTTTCCAGTTAAAATAATTTATGGATATAATTACAGATTAAATATTAGTAAATATTAAATATTTTGCACAAATATTATCAAAAAAATAATTGTTAATTTCAAATTAAATAATTACAACTACATTTAATCAGAAATCAAATAGAACAAAAATATTTGATATATTTAATAAAAAGTGTCACAGATGGAAGATGTAAAAGTGGAATTGTTTTTAAATCTGTTTAATCTCGCCACTGCAATGCGGACAACATGTCATATTATTTGTGTCACATCGTGGAAGAAACATTTGTCCCCCTACTGCAACTGCCGCCCCCATCACCGCGGAACAAGCAATATCCTCTCTTCCGGTCATTGGTAGTTTTTGATTCATTAACAACTACAATATTTAAATATGAATTTTTTTAATCAATATTGATATATCTTTTTATAAATATTACATATTCGAGCAGTTTTACCTTTTCTGCATTGTTTTCAGCGAGTGTTTTCATATCTAAACCAATTATATTAATTTCCTTCTGTAATTCTGAATCTGGAATACCACTGAGAAGACTGACTTTCAGGATTTCTGTGACTTGACAACATCCCTGTGCCACATCTATAATATTAGTACTTGCTAATTCGTGTTTCTTGCTGGATGTCCCTATAGGATCAAATTTCTCTCGTAGGATCGTGAGCATTCTAAGGGAATAAAACTTACATAGAATTACAGAAACAAATTAATTTGATAAAATTTATGTAATATGCATATAAAACATATATGTACCTATATGTTTTAAGGGAAGTGTCACGAATAATATTATGTTCTTCTAACAATCGTTTTATGGTTTCTTGCAGTTCTGTTGTTCTCTGACAAAGTGCAGCTTTCCATCTTGCCAAATCTTCCACCATTAAGCTGTAATAAGTTTTGTTTTAACGACATCACTATTGTTTTATTAAAATTTGAATTTTTTTAGTTTCATGAAATACTGTTAGAAATTTTAGAAGAAAAATTAGAATAGAAATTATACCAATTTCATATAATAGTAGCAATAATTTTCAATTACCTACTAGCTAGAAATTTACTTCTCCAAACTTCACATTGGCCTGCCAGCCATTCTGTTTGTTCTTGATGTGTAGATAAATGTTGGGCCGAATTTAGTAAGGCTCTGGCAAGTTGCAATTTGTCCTCAGTTAATAAATGAACTCTTGTTTCCAGATCCTCTCCTACTGCAGCGACCAATAAGTTCTTTAATTCACCATTGACCTATATATGTGAGAATATACATTTTTATATTATTTTATAAATTATAAATATTAAATATGAAATTTTTTGTTGAAGCAGATAACTATTTTATACCTGTGCTTGAAACTTCAACTGAGTTTCAAGTTGACTGTTTTCTTCTTTCAACTTGCGGATTTCAGCCTCATAAGCTCGTTTCTCACTGTCCCACTCATTTTCCAATACTTTCTCTCTATCTTCTTTTGCACTTTCTTTTAATCTCATATCATTATCTTGGATTTTCAATGCAGCAACCTGTGCAATGGTAGCGTTCATGCGCGACTCATTCTTAGATAATTTCTTGTTCTTTTTTTCAAGCGGTACTATTGGATTAACAGCTGCCTTGTAAGGCTCATATGGTACAACTTTTGGTTCTTTGGACTTTAAGGAATGCAAGATACGTCTCTCCTGTTTTGTATTATCAATATTCTTTGGCACTAATTTTACTATTGTACCAGTAGGAGTGACTGGAGGCGTCGATCTTAATTGTTTTAGATTTGTAGGATGATAAATGAGAGTGTCCCCTAGACGACTTCGACTTTGCTTATTCTCAGCCTTATCCGCTATCACATTTTCCATGCCATCTCCTTGCGTTCGTTCGACGCAACCCATTATGTGAACATCTTGAAAAAAAAAAGAGAGAAATATAATAATTGTGTTAATTGAAATATTACAATTCCTTTTCTCTTTCTGCATCCATATAGCATTTTAATATATAATCGAAACAGTTTATTAATTCTAATAATACATTTTTATCTTCATTAATTTTAATTATCAATTTATCAATTATCACTTTGCGCTATCTTTATATATAAAAATGAGTAATAAATTAATAATAGGACTAACCTGGTTGACAGTGAGTACTGTGTTTCTTAAAATTTGCAGGATTACTCATGTTTGGCAGTGAATAATTATTGCAGAAATATACACAAATCTGTTATAATATCATGTATTTAATATTTACATTTTACAAATATAATACAAATGGGTTTTTAAATAGAAATTCCATATGTATGTATTTATGTATATATGTTACACAGAAAGGGAGAAAGTGTCAGATTGCGCCACAATGTTGGACGGTGCCCCCTGTCGGAGAATGTCTATACTAAATGTTTCCTCCATATATGACAGACTTCACTCTACTTGCGATGCAAAGGAAAGTATACGCACGCATAAATAAATTTCATGAGGAAGGTAATATCTTTTTATATAAAAAAATATGTTTTTAATATTCATCTCTCAAAAGATCTATCTCCAAAATATTTATCTTTTTTGTATATTATCAAAAAATGATTATATTTAGATATATACATATGTGTATATATATATGCGATTTTTGTTATTGAAAAAGGACGCGAAGACAACTTCAAGAGATATAACTTCAACGGTCCATCTCCGAGAAATCTCGCGATCTTCTACTTCCCAAAAGTAATATCCTAAAGAAATTGTATCCTTATCCACCCTGTTATAATTCTTATTAAGTGAGTATATGTCAGAAGTATGATTATATAATACAGAGATGAAACAATAATATATATTTGTTCGGAGGAATTCGTAGAAGGTAGAAGCAACCTACTCGAATAGAGTGAGATATATAAAGACATCAAAATTATTTATTTATGAGCATAATACAATTTAATTTTCTCAGTCTACAATATAATAGTAATTTTGAACATGTTCCTTTGTCAACCAATTATTCTAAAAAAAAAGATCACAATTTTATCATAGTTGTATATCAGTTTTGTCGACAATCTAACCTTAAATATACTTAATTATTAATTTATATATTAATGATATATATATATATATATATATATATATATATATATATATATATAATTATATATCATAAATATGATCACAAATAAATATTAAAATTTGCGACAGTAAATCAAATTGAGAGAGAAAGAGAGCTAGTATCTCTACTATAGGAATTCATCTCTCTCTCTCTCTCTCTCTCTCTTGATAGCTCGAGCGTTTGAAGAATTTTGATTAGGCATTATTCCGTCAAACAAACTTCGATCGCAGTCGCAAAAGTTTCGCGACGACGAATCGGCACGCGGTCGTTTCTCGCAAATATTCTCAGCATCAGGATAGCATGTGAGGAAAGATTTTTTTTCACCCCCAGCTTCCACCCCCGCGGCGTATGCGCTTTCGAACGGCAAGCATCCCCCGGAACAGGGCCGCATGCGAGCACCGAATTTTCGCCGGCGACGACGAAAGCGTCAGCGAGAGCCTTGATCCTCCCGACATCGCTCGTCAACGTCCTGTCATTCGTCAAGAGAGTGGCGCCAGAAGCATTCGCACCACCAGGAAGCTATAACTCAGGAACGCTCACGATCTCTCTCTCCTCCGGCTTCCGGACGAATACGATTCTCTGGAGTAGGAGGGTGTTCCAGGAGCGCCAGGATAGCAGGACGCCGTGGTGTGATTTTCGTTGCAAATTATCTATGTAAATTATATTAAGCCAGGGGCCTCGTCGACCTGGAAGAATAGGCGAAAGGTGAGCGTTTAAGGCGCTCTTAGACGATGTAATAGATTTTTTTTTCTATAAACTTAATCCCGCTTTCGCGATCGGGACGTCTCGGGACGAGAACAGGGTGGAGAATCACGTGTAAAAATTATGCGAGACGGGGTTGAGAAAAGGATGAGTCAAGACGAAGAAATAAGATGAATAGATAGATTATTGTACTGTACTTTTTTTATTATCGACCGCAATTCGTCTTCCGTACGTCTTAATTTCAGGCGCCGATCACAGGCGATCATGAAACGGTACGCAGCCAAGCCCGAAAAAATATCCAAATATTCGAGCATATTTCCAATAACGCTACAACATACGACTCTGTATCGGTGACGCATGCACCAACACATTCGATCGCGGTGCAACACAACCGTACTGTTTACTCCATCCTGATAAACGGATTCGCACAATCATGTACGCGCGAGTGGCCTCTCCCCTGACAGAGTTGTCTATGATTTTACATTAAATGTAATATTGAACATTAATATATTTTTTTATATAATATTTTCTAAACATTAGTAATTAGAAATATTCTAAATATATTAATAATTACATTATAATATTTTATTTTTTATAAATATTATATAATATACAATATATTATATCATATATATACATATATGATATTATAATGTACAATAATATAATATAATACACATGATTGAAACTTTGAGAAATAACAGAAGTATAGAAAAATTTCTATTTATTCTAATGTAATGTATAGAAAATAGAATATAACACAAAAATATATTATAGAAAAAAGTTTACATATATAATAAAAAGAGATTTACGCGCTTTTCTACATTTAAGATAATGCAAGCGACATTATTTTGAAAGGAATAGCTACAAACATTTACTCGGGAAATTAACCATCCGCGAATGTTTCGCTTTACTTTAAATAACGACGAGGTGTTTGATTGCGGTGAATACTAATTGCAACCCAGTAACAGGATTTATCCCAATTTGTGCTTCAAAGCACGGTCTTGTTTTTCCACTAGGGCATCATACGCGGGACGGAGTTTCTCCTAGACACTTTCTTGTTGTTCCATCCCTGGGGACTCCATGTCTGGACGAGGGTGAATGACCGCAGACCGATACTTCGAATATCCTGATAACTCGCCTCGTGCGCAGGTATGATAAGTAATAGATAGGTGAGGTGTGAAAAATATTTACAACATTGATCAATAATTCGTTTTCCCCGGTGCAGGTTCGAGTCAAACGAGAGGCATCCTTTCGCTGGATTATTCCGTTGGAAATTACTGCAATGGCCGAAAGATAACAGTGGTTCCGAGATAGGAACGGCAACGCGACAGGATAACAGAAGGAGAAAATTACTGTGTCGGCGGGGAGTAACGCCTGCGCACAGAAACCTATGATACTTCCTTTATATTATACGGGTATCCGCCTAATAAGGAACATCTTTCACAATTAGGTATGAACAAGACACAAGTACTGAGATAACTAAATTGCCAGCATATTTTAAACGTTTATATTAATATAATAATATATTGATTATATAATATAGGTATATTATTAAATTACAATATTATTATATAGTATAAACAATTCGAATGTATAATTGTATTAATGCAAACGTAATATTACGGTAGATATTTGAAAAATTATATATGATTAAATGTCATATGTTGAGAATTTCCCATAGCTCTGAGAAATTTAATTTTTTTCGTTCAAATGAATTAATTATTAAGGCCCGATTCCACAACTCTTTTCTTTAACCGAAGTTTAACTTGTTATGAACCAATCCTGATTAGTGATTAGGTTTAACGAGTTAAACTTCGGTTAAAGCGAGTTGTGGAACCGGGCCTAAGAATTTATTAATTTAAGCGAGCGGTTAAATACTTATATGACATTTAAATATAATAATGTAAATTTTGCGCTCGAAACAATTTATCTTCTTCGTAAAACTGGCATATAATCAATAACGCGCGCTGGCGCGATTAAGAGAATCTGCTCGCGGTAAAACAATGTTTTGAAACCCGGTGTCAGCGTCTCATCTTTGCCTCTCTTAAACCAGCAGCAGCCTCTGGGCGTTTAAGTCCTCAAACTGTTCTAATTGAGCTTCTTCCTTGTTACTGCGAAAGAGTTACCGGAAACAATGTCTGGAACAAAGAGAGAACAATTGAATGCTAACAAAGGCACGTCCTCACTTTGCGTCAGCGCGCGATCTAACTTTTTCTGGCTTTCTCGCTATTGTTCCATTAGTACTACACAGCGATTGTGTCACGATAACGAATAACGAAGTGTCCGAAGGGCGTTTCGAGATATTGACACAATCACTGGGTGGAAACGATGCGCGACTAACAGAAAACGCTGGAGCTGGCAAACGGAAGAGATAGATATATGTTGATATACATATATCTCTCTATTTTTTATAAAAAAGTTAATTAAAAATTAATCAATATTATTTTATATTTTCAAATAAATATATACGTTATTGTATATCTGTTTTAAAATATAAAATAAAATTAGTTAATTATTATATTAATTATTATAATACTATAAAGTATATTAGTTAATTATTAATTATTAATTATTTTTAGTTAATTTTTCTTTGAATCAAGAAAATCAAATTTTAACGTCATTGTGAGGAAACAATTCGGATAATGCATTTCTATATCAAATTTTATGCTAAAATAATTATAAGAAAGAAGCATGTCTAGAAAGCTAAACAATTGCTATTTAATTACACTTTTGTTTCTCGTATTCTTCTCCTTTGTTAATTGAGAAATTAACCGAGTCTAAAATCTATTAACATGCTCTTATATCTTTATCAATGTGATTATTCCGTATTTCTACGAATATACTTCATAGAATTAATTTAATGAATCTTTTGCCGAAACTTAGATCAATTAAGCTTCCATAGGAATTAATTAACCGGGAATTTGCTCCGCGAGAAGAGTGTTTCTCCTACCTATATAATTTCTCACGCTTACAATCACCTAGAACGCGAAAAGAAAGAAATTTCTGCCGCGTAAAGCGAGATATTCCTTTTCGTTGGAGGAAAAAGCAACAGAGCCTTATTCGCCGCATCTCATTTTAGTCGAGCACTCTTCGCGTATACGACAAAACATTCCAATTAATTATTCCGTAATTAAGATATGAGAAAGTAGTCATTACCCGCGTATTTCCGCGTCGGTTATCCGGAAACTTTCTTCCTTTCGTCGCCCTCTTTCATTTTCATCGATCTATTCAAAAACATCATATCTCTTTTGCTTCCGATGAATTTTCCGAGATTTTCTTTTTTTACATTTTAACATATACAAATGAACACATATAAAATATATAAAGAAATTATACGCTTTCTATTGATTATTATAGATAGCTCAAAACTTTATACTCTTTCTGTAATTAAAATCTGATAAATAATTATCATTTTATTACAACTTCTTAAATTTTTTATTAAATTTTATTTTATTATATTATAATTATTTACTTATATAATTAAAGCTCTGTTGAAAGAAATCCGTTTGAAATTAATTGTATATTACATTTGTGCGTGATTTTATTCGGGCAATTTTTTCTTCCTATTTATTTATAATATTTCTACACTGTATTTTTGCGACCGACCTCGCGAATATTTACGCCGGCCCGAATCGCGGGTATTAATTATCCACGTGTCAGAGAATCCCAAAGTGCTTACTAAGCTAGGTAAGCAACGCAGACATCACGGCGTTATACAGAAGTAAATATCTTTCAGGTGCACGGTCGACTTGGCTTGGTTGCAACTTTTTGCTGCGATTTTATCTCAATTAAGGAGACTGCGACATTCAGCGTTGAAAATAAAGAACTCGCAAAAAAAGGAATGATGACGTTTGTCAAGGAAAAGAGTTGTCATAATAAAATATTCGTCATTAAAATTCAATTCGAAATGAGGTGAGATACATTTTATCTATAATTTTCCGTATAATTTCAGTCATGAAAAAGAGTTAGTAAGAGCTTGACACAGACATTATAGATAATAAAATTAATATTTTTAAATTTCTCTATTTTACTAACTCTTCATGACTGAATTATCTCCGTATAATGTTAAATAAATGTGAAATAATGAATGGCAAAATAGCTAATTTCAAAACTTGATTATTAAATATAAAATGAGAGTTTTTCTCACATTGCACTTCTGACAATTTGCAAATTTTGTAGAAATTCAGCTCTGCCATTTTTCATGTATAACTGGCGGGATATATGTATATACAAAGGGGCGGCGGGGTGAATAGGCCACGAACTAGCCCAGCGCTAACTTTTCAATCTCGGTCGAATAATCCGGCGGAAAGCATCCCCGTGGGATTTACTCTGCGGCGACGCGATCCGGCCTTTTATTGGCTCGCGGGCTTTCGCGCAAACCGCTTCTCTCTACCTCCGTTTCCTCTTCACCTCTCCACCCTCTCTCTCCCTCCCTACCTTACCCACGGGGATGCTTTCGCCCTCCAACCCCCTACCGATCCTCTCCAACCCTCGCCTCCGCCTCCGCCGTCATCCCCGCGCGCACTTAGCCCCGTGGTTAACTTCAATGAGCGGATAACAAGCCGCCCCTCGACTGCGCTCCTGTAATATTCGCTCGTATAAATGGACCCGCGGCTTTGTCAAATCAACTGTCGCTAGTAAACAAGTCACCCTCCTAACTTCGGCGCGCTGATACACTGAGACTCCACGGGACATCATCCTCCTCGCACGCCACTGCTTCCCCCTGGGATTTCAGCCGCGAGATCTCTCTCCTCGATAGCGCGTTGATCTTAATTCATAAGGCCGATTGTTAGACAGTGATGATGATATGGGGGAAGGGTGTAAGATCACGATAAAGTAAAAACGTTCTCGAAATATTATGATACGTATACGATCTAGTCGGTGTGATACCTGATTTTATAAATTTTTTGACAGATGACAGTTGTATTATTTGCATTGATAAAATATGTATAAATATATTTCTAGTTTGATAAAAACAAATATTATATATTTTAATACGAACATATAAATATAATTGACATGTTTTGAGATTATTGTGTAATTTATATTGTGTTATTTAAAATACTTTTTTTAAAATTTTACAACTTGTTAATGAAATTTGATCGAGGCACCTGTGTTTAATGCTGCCTATACACGCGCGATTTCATGAAACCTCGTTGAAAGGAGGGTGAGATACTTGTATCTCCGCAGGGTTCTATGTGTCATCCGGTATTACCGTAGCATAAACGAGCCAATCAAGCACCTTTGTGACGACAATCGTTCCTTTGATTACTCGGCACTTTGCACGAAAGCAGGAACGCGGTTACGTCGGGTAATCGGTACGTTTCAGCACCGCCCTGTTTTCTGACATCGTGAAAGTGCATTATGGAAATGTAATGCGCTGAATCTAACGAATCCAGAAGACCTCCCCATTTGATTTTCTTATTTCAGTCAGTATGCATTCTCAAGAGTACATAAATATATACTATTATATGATATAAAAGGATGTAGAATGTCATGATAATTCTGACAATTTATTTTCATCCTTTATCTATATTTAATTTATTTATTTTTATCTATATTTTTTATATATCTTATTATATACTATATATTTCTTTTTTATTCTTTATCTTTATTATTATCTGCATTTTTCATATTAAATAATATTAAAGAGATTATTGATAGGATTTAAAATGTATATCTGACGACTAAAACTTTTTTTTACAGGATGAAGATTTGTCTAATCAGAGTTTACAACATTTATTCAACCTCCTCTTGGCGAAGATCGCGCGTTAATTGTCTCCACATGCCGGAATATATAGAGTCTTTCTCGCGAAAGAAGCCGCGACGAAAATCGCATATTTGCTATGGAAACGCGTTCATCGAGCTCGAAAGTGGCCACGGGACCTAGAGTACGGTTCTACGAGGCTCTGAAGAGCCTCCGCAGTTATAGAAGGCGAACAAACAGGAGCGCCTTTCAATCGTAATTGGAACCGCAGGGGCCTGACCAACGTTCGTGTTCAAGCACTCCTTTTCCCATAACCATCATTCTTCGAGAGTGTCTTCACCTCTCTATAAGGGAAATACAATAGCCCGTATATGCGGCGACAGAATAACACATCGAGTTACGGTACGTATAAAGTGATTTCTACAGAGAACGCATTCCAAGACGATGCGTTACTGTTTCCGAGGCAATATTTCATCATCTTGTAATCTTATAAATTTACTTATGCTTAAAATCTTGAAAATTTTATCATATTTATTAACGTCACATTAAATTCCAAGTTTTGTAAGTTAGCGTAAAATATATAATAGGAAAGAGATCAGAGATCATACTCTAATATATTTAATATGTATTACTCTAATATTTATTAGTTTTTAAATTACCTTTTTTATTCTGATCAATGCTAATGATAAGTAATTAATAAAAACATTGTGTCAAAAAGAGCATTGAAAGAAAAAGCAATGGCTTTTTTCGGGTAAAGTTGCAGGGCTTTGGTCGCTTTGTAAAAGCTTCAGTATACGAGCTGGACGATGCCGCTTCATACGGAAACTTCACTTCGGCAGTTATATTCACACGCGCGGTCGCACATCAATGGATCCTGCTTACGCTTGCCGCGATTGTTAACGATTTTCGAGGTTCTTCGCATTGCATCTCGTTGGAGCTGTACTCGTTATCGCTTCTGTTTTAAATCGCTCCGGCATGATTCCCTTCGTTGTCCTTTATCTTTCATCTGTATTTAGTTATTCGCGCTAGGATGATTTGTGCTGTCAATACGCTATAGACAGAATTTTCAGCCCATTGAGTTTCAGCGACCGGTTTTTTCGATCTACGATTCCATAAAAAAAAGAAATTGAGATAGCTAGACAAATTCTGCAATTATATATTATTTCGGTATATAACCGCATATATCGATCGGTGGAATTTTATTAATTACAATGTATATGTGTATTAAAACGATATTTCATGTTAATATACTGCGTTAAAATTGATGCGTAATTTATTTTCCAGGTCAATTCTCGTCGCGAAGAGATGATTTCTCGCTAACAAAATCCCATTTGTACAACACAAACGCGTAGTGATGCGAAACAGACAGAAGAGGAGCGCCCTGAGATGAGATCTCGGATATCCCACGAGGGTGGAGCAAACGTCGCAAATTGCCGATAACGATCAGCCAGCGGGAGTTATGGTTTGTAGCTAATTCTACGCGAACCGCCCCTTCGCTCTCATTATCATTAATTTGTCTTCATCCAGGACACGATAAATGCGATAAACTGTTTCCGCTATTAATATTTCTCTTGTGCACATGGTCACGTAAAGACTCTTTTTTGTATAAAGAAGCTCCCTAAATTACTATAATTGAAATTTGAAAATTACACGATTATTTAGAACATTGTTCCAAAGACGCAGCTATTTTGTTTTCGATTAATCTTACAATAATTATGTCAACATGAGTGTTATATTACACATAATTGTATATTTTATTATATTTTATTTTTATAACTGCAATTCTTAATTATTTTATTTTCTATGTGTAATGAATTGATTGAAAGTTATATTAATTATTTAAAATGAATGAATGATACAAAGAGTGTACTTTACCTTTCTGCATACTTTTTCTTAAATAAATTTAAATTCTACATTTATTTTAAATAATATAACATTTATCAATTCATTATATATAGAAAATAATTAAGAATTACAGAAAATAATATAAACAAAGAATATTATTTAGAAAAAACGTAGCTCGCGTCCTCGAATTTTCATTTTTGACGCTTAGTCTTTTTTCTGTCTCCGGTTCAGTGATCACTTGAATCTTTGGTAGACCCTTGTTTCTCGCGTTTCTCGACGATTTTCAATTTAGTTCGTATCCCGGCATGCATTTATTCCGATCCTTCTCGCCGCCCTTTTTTCCACGCCCATAATAAAGGAGACGCCTGGCCGCTTTGCTGCCCCTTGAATTAATCTGCCGCATACATTAAACCTAATGAATTCCGAAACGCGCGCGCGTCAATCTTGACGAAGGGCGTCTCGTACGTAGAGTCAGTTTCTACATCGGTGATAGAGCTTACGTTTAAGATCGATGACTTTATGCGACGCCACGCGGTTGAAAATTTGGATAGGACAAACATCCACTCTATTCCGTCGCTGACTTTACTTGCATCGAGGTGAGTTCGCGTGAACGATCAGAATTAATTGGAGCCTTAATTAATGCTATGCGCTGGGGTATTTTTGCGGAATTTGAGAATCGTTGAATGCGATAAAACTATCGAAAAACGATCGCAGATTTTTGATTGATATAGATAAATTATTAATATTTTCTCTTCTCATTTTTCCCTCTTCGCACGCGTTTTATGCAAAACTCAGAAATAAATAAGATTCCTAGGAAGAAATTTTATTTATTTTTCTTGTTATAACTTTTTATATTAAAATTATAAAAAATTATTATTATAACGTATCTAAATGTTATGTTATAATGTAATAAAATATATAAATTATAAATAATATATTATAAGTATAATATATTAATAATAATTCAATCATCATAATAAATCAGTCTCTCATAACGTGTCTAAGAGTCTTGACGTGTTGTCAAACCGACACTATGTTCGTTCTTGACAGTAAAATAAGTTTATTTTTCTTTCAGCTCCTCTCGACTCGTATCGCATATATCTTGATTGAATGGTCGTTGCTCTGAGATCGCTGATTTCAATCATGTCATCTGATTCGTGTATTCTGCCAAGAGATATCCGATAAAGAGAATACGGCTTTTCTTACACACAAGCTTTACTCAACGACGCGGCGCGCATCTCGCTGAATTCAACCCTGGATAATTTCTCACGACGCAGCATCCAAACGTATACAAGTTTATGCGGCCGCATGTCAGTAGGTGCTTAAAAAGGGGTAAGTGGTAGTGCAGTGAATAGACTAACAGTATGCACGACGGGAGAGATATAGCGAGAAAAGGGGAGGAGGAGAGTCGGCTCTCGCGGAGATACGCGAGTGATGCAAGAGGAACGAGAGATATAGGAGACACGGAACTCTCTCAGAATGATTGCATACACGCATCATGCATATTTACACTCGCAAACTACTTCTGGCAAGCCGGGGTGGTTTGCCATGAGAAGAGGGATCTGCGAAGGATGTATTTATGCAAATGTCGATGCGCATCCGCGTTGCACCTTGCGTTATTCCGAGTTATTCACGAATTGATCTTATTATCAGAGAAAGAGAGAGAGAGAGAGAGAGAGAGAGAGAGAAATTTTTGACAGCTTCGATTTTTCGCTTTCTGCCGATAACATTTATAGGATTTATAAATGAAAATATCTTACAATTTCATATTAAGAAAAGTAAAAATATATGTATATTTTTTTTAAATTTATATATTTATGTATTTACATATATTTTTTTTAATTTATATATGTATATATTTTCATGTAATATTTCGGGCATTTTGTTACCAGTAATGATGTAACAAATTCTAGAGTTGTAAAGATATAATCGAGTCGAGAGAGAAGAAAAAAAGCAAATATGTATATCAATTCTGGAGAATCCAAGTTTTTTTTAGACATTTTTCACCAAATTTTTCAAATATATTTATATTTTATATCCAGTTTTATGATTCAGCTTTTTACATTTCTATATATTACACACAAATATGTAGATAATAAATAATGCACAGTAACGCACATATGAATAATAATTAATCTATAATTATTATTTTATATACATAGATATGTTTTTTGTCATAATTTGTTATGATACAAAAATTATATTTTTTATAATGCAATACACAACATAATTTTTAACTTAAATTATAAAATGATTTTATATAATTTATAAAATATTTTAATATATTATTTATATATTAATATAATAATAAAATGCCCCAAAATTGCATACTAAAATAGAAATATTTTTTTAATATTCATGTCTTATGTTACAGATTGCACAATTTGTATGCGCATTGGATATATATATATACAATAGTTTGGAGTAATATATTAAAAATATAAATACACCCCAGAGATGTGGTTTCTCTCAGAGATTTATTATGCTTGACTGTTGCCGCGTCAGGCTCCTCTTGGAGTTCCATAACGAGAAGCCAACAAGAGAAAACCGACGAGACTGATAACAGCAGTAACTCGGCAAGAGTGAGTATCCCTCTTTCAAGCACCGAAATCATAGAAAGCCAGCTATATCGGTGCGCCCGCAAGAAAAGTTTCACATTCAATTTGTTCCTCCCCACGTTTCGCAGTAATCGCTCGCCAATGACTTCCCTCTCTTCTCTTACCCCCGTATCTGCTTTCTCTCCCTCCTATAACTTCTATCCTCGTTTTTCAGTGCACCATCACCATCCCTCCGCATCCCTTATCCGGATCCACTTAAATCGAAACGGGCACCGAGATACCGAGACTCACAGGTGTAGGAAGAGGGACTGGCTCCATGGAGTCTTCCGACCAATGACGACCTCGGGCTTTCGTCTCTTTGCCTCCACGTCCTAGTCTCGGTGAACCAATAAGAGAGACGCTACTGGTATTTACAGTGGGGCGAGCATGGCGCATTCCACCTCCAAAATGGCTGCGAAATCGCGCGGGCATTAGGCAGCCCGTTCAAAATAAACGGGCGGATTAATTTGAGGGGTGTCGCGGGGAAAAATACGAAGGGTTACGCGAGCAAGTACACCTTCTCCCCTCTTCCATGTCGACCGCATACCAACTTTTGTGCGAGCTGTCCTCTGTGTATGTCTTCATCCCCCGCGTGTTTCATCTCACTGAGAGAACGATAAGAACGAAGTTCGCGAACGCTTCTGGTCAGCCTCGACGCAGAAGGACGCCGAGCGTCTGCACGGTAGTATATGAAAATCGGGTCTCCTTGTCGCGGTGTCGATGTATCTCCTGCAAACTCGTCGCGATTGATTGTTGCTTCGTACGTATAGGTGCAATCTCGATTAAGGATTGTGAGAGTCGTGAGTGCGTTACCTCGCCCATGGCGATGATGCAGGAGCACAAGTCCTTCCTAATCAGGGATCTTCTGGGGGACGTGTTGGCCGACCGTGTCCAAGGTATTTAAAACGCAGTGGAATAGTTAACAATAGCGATATAATAGCGGAAATCCTAAATAAATTATTACACGAACAAAATGAACAATCAACAATTAACAATTGAACAATTTGTTATAATTTACTTAAGATCTACAGTTGTTTTCGTTTTTTATTTTTATAAAAAGATTACATTATTATATATCATTTTTATATATGTAGAAAGAAACTTAATTGCAATGAGGAGGGTCTAATATTATTTTTATGTATGGAAGAAATATATGTGAATTAATCTTTGATGATATAAATAATTCATTTCAATTGCATTCTCTTTGATAAAGTCTTAAAATGGAGTGTGTTTTAATATAAGTTAGAATAATTCAATCACACTATCTTTTTAAATGCCTGAAATTATTATGTCATACGTTAATTTCATATACATTCATAAATTTTATTCAATAGTTTCTCAAGAGAAATTAATTGCATTCGTAATATTTCGATTTGAAAGTGAATATTTAAACAGGCCTAATTAAAAAAATAGATAAACATTATCATTAATATTATCACATATAGAATTGTCGTGTAAATTTTACTTTAATCGATTTCAGACTCTGTTTATTAATTTGAGACGAGAATTTTTTTTCACGCAAACATTTCTAGACACGTGGCGGATCGTCAAAATTCTCGTTAGAAAATGGACCCCGTGGTGTGTTCCTATTATTTAAATCACCGACATAGAGCCACCAGGGGTGACTAACCCCCTCGGAGGTGGTGCCCCATTAAGAACGATTCTACAGATGGTTCGAGGTGCCGAAAGATTCGTTAGAGCTCGTTAGTTCGTGGACTTTCATCGAAGATTATTACCCCCCGGCGCGTCATCGCGAGTCTATTGGCTAATCCAGAGGGGGATGCAAGCAGGTCTTGCTAATTCAGATGGTTTGCTCTAACCGAAATCGATCACGATCGGTCGGGGGTTCGTTGGATTATTGTTTCGATAATAGATTTTGCTCGACCGATCGAATTCGGCGATTGGATCAGTCAGAAAATAGCTGTTAGTACAAAGTAATGAAGGAGACACGCGTGTTGTTTCACGTGTATTCTCTCGAATACATATATTTCTCTCTAAACTCTAAGAAAACAATAAGTATTAATAATATAGATATACAATGAAATTATATTATAAAAGATTTGGAAATTTGAAACTGTGTTTATGTTACATGAACTAAATCGTGGAATAAATAAAGATAAAATGAATCTTTCAAAGAAGTCAAATTAATTGACTTGATTTTTGGAAAATTTTTTATTTTTTTTTTAAATATTGAAGCATAGATTAGTTAATTAAAATTGACTAAAATTAAAAAATGTGCGCGAAAAGTTTTGATTAGTTTCTGAATTTAAAGATTCTTATAATAAAACTATGCTTTATTATACGCAATAATTTTATTACAGAAAACTAATACTTTTATCATCGCGCTTAATGTTTAATAATTATTATTAAAAGTACTTTCAAGGAAAATTATTTTGAAAAAAGTAGAAAAATATATTTTACAAAAATATGTTGCAGAAGATTCAGAAGATGATTCAGCCGTCCATTCAGATTCCGAGGATACTATCGATCCTGGCAGCAGTCCTTGCACGCATTTAGGAAGTCCGCCATCGGTACATTCGCCGTCGCCAGGTCCAGCAAGCACATCTGCAAAGTCTTGCGGAGTGGCTAATAATGCACCACCGACTAATAGAAAACCACGAAGACGACGAACCGCCTTTACTCATGCTCAACTGGCTTATCTTGAGAGGAAATTTCGTTGTCAGAAATATCTCAGCGTAGCGGACCGTAGCGATGTCGCTGACGCTTTATCGCTCTCAGAAACACAAGTGAAGACCTGGTATCAAAACAGAAGGTAAAGCTAGAAATTTACCATGAAGACAATATAATTTTTCATTGTAACTTTAAGTACTTTAATATTTATGAGAATAATAATATATGAGTTCTTCACAGAGATAGTATAATAGTATAATACAATATCTTTGCTCATCATTTTCTTGCTGATTATAGTATTAAGTTTTTTTATTTATATTAGCATAATATATACATATATTATATATGATATACATTATACATTTACATATATGCATTATACATTCTAATACATATATATTATATACATTATAATGTGTATAATTACATATATTATACACATTATATATGTATATTTCATACATGTTATGTACACGATAGAATATTATAGTATACTGTGTACTAAAAATAATATTCTAAAAAGATATTCTAGCCGCAGTTAACAAAAAAATTATGAATTATTCGAATATTTTTCATAATTTGAAATCAATTTTTCTTTAATGCAAACGTTTTGATCGAAATATTATCATCGTTGATCGCAAATAATTATTTTTTAATATTTTAATAATCTTAAAACATTCATAGCTGCTAACTTGTTCACTTTTCTAAAACTGAAAACCGGAAAAACTTAATAATAAACTTTTATATCTACAGTTGATTATCACATTGATGTTTGTAATAGATTCTTAATTCTCTTAATCGTGTTATAAACCTATATCTTTAATCTTTAAACTAAAGTAGGAAAATGTTTTACAGGACAAAGTGGAAGCGACAGAATCAGCTGCGATTGGAGCAGCTACGTCATCAGGCCACCGTTGAAAAGGATCTTTTGGTGCGGAGCATCGGTCTTCATCACGGCAGCATAGATGCTTATTGCTCGCCATATAACACACAATCGCAAACCAGCCATCCGCCGCCACCGCCGCCGCCGCCGCCGGCACCGTCCACCGCCTCCACGACGGCATTTCTGTCAACGGCAGCCGCACTCTTCCGGAATGTCACCTACGTCCACGGTTGCCCACTTTAATCTCCAAGATCTCCAGATGATTTCTGGATCTGAGAAGCGAGCTTGAAGAAACAATTCGACAAACTACTTATCTTGTATCGTGAGTGTTAATAAGTTATAATTTCAAGTGTTTCAAAATATCTTTAATTATCTTCGGAGTTAATTGCTCGTGCATTAATTGGAGGTTTGGATTTTTCAACAATTTTTACTTTACACAGTAATTTACACAACAAAAGGTGCTCGCGCGTATTTCTTTAGGCGATGTATTATATAGTTTTACGTGTTGTGTTTAAAACTTGTTCTTGTGTAAAAATTGTCTAAGATAAGAATAAGGGGAGGGAGAGAGGGAGTCAATCGGTTATAAACATTTCTGCCCTTGGAAAGTTTTTTGTTTTACGATCGTTTTCCCTCTTGCACATGTCAGGCATATTAAATGATGATTGAACGTAAAAATGTAAATATGTAATTATGAAGTTGATCGATAGTCATAGCCGCTTATTCTCTTTGCAAATAAAAATCAATAAAACGTTTAATGTACTAACATTTTACGAAAGTTTGCATCTTCTCTTTAATGAATGACAGAATTTCTATATAATCGATATCATTACAATACTACAGCAACATAATAACGTAATACTTGATTTGTCACCGTAGATGCAATATAATATTGCATTTAGAAGATAGAACGAGAAAGATAGTTATTTTGTCAAAAAAGAAGCATCTTTTGCACAACTTCGTCCATATAAATTGGAATCAGAAGTTTACGTGTTTAATTGATAATTAACGATTTACGCAGCTTAATAAGAGATTTAATTCGTAGTTACTTTAGTATTCTAGTCACAAGTGTAATCTCGACTCTGTATACAGGTGAAAGTATATTGTAATATTATCGAATGTGTGCAATGTTGGAGCTTATAATGCTAATTATCCTTCGTAATTTAGTTAATTATTGTTACTCGCTGTCAATAATCTATCGATCACTTTTTGCGAAACAGGAAGTTATTGTAGATAAATAAATTATTATCGAAATCAATGCGATATCTTTCAATCAATCCGATATTTTTTCATTTAAATACGTTTAAGCAAAATTTACTTCCTGTTGATTACAAAATTCTAGACAATCTCTGAAGGGGAACACAAAGCGCTCATACATTTATATACATTTCGTTTTTATTTTTATCCATCTATTGTAAGTGAAATATACACGTGGCGATAGACACGTGACCAAGTAACGAGTAATTGGTTGAAACCGATACATATGTCGAAAGTGGTTCGATGATACTCTCGAGCGTGGCTTGGAATTGGCGGATCTAATTGCACGGAAACGAGAGAATACGCGACAACTGTTGCGATTATCGCGACAATTTTGTGCGAATTTGCGTTAATTAAACCGAGAGAAAAGGAAGCTCTACAACGAGGCGTATGATCGGTATTTCCGTATGAATGATTTATTAGACGAGTGTGTACTATTAACTACTACTTTGTGTAACACAGTCGAGAAAAACAATCAAGAGGAGAGGAGCAATCAATAAGATCAAGCGTATGAAGAAATGATTATCGTTAACTTCCATTTGTCTTTACACAAAAAAAACTGTAAATATATAAATGAAAGGAAAGAATGTTTTTAACAAAAAAAATGTGATCTATAAATAATTAAAAGAAAGATTATTCTTCTCTTCTATACGAAAGACTGTAGAAATTGAGTAATTTTCTCATGATTTCATCCTGCTTTTTTTTCTCTCTTAATTTTTTTCAAAGCAATGAAGGAAAAAATATAAAAATGAAAATTCCGCGAATATATTTAGAATAAAATAAACTTCGGACCGAACTCTCATATTCGAAGTTTAGAGTGTAAGAAATTCAGAGTAGGAATGTGAAATCGTTTGGACGAAGAAAAACATCTTGCAGTTCTCGTTTTTTTCTTCGATGCGCTATTCACGTTCAGTACGCCATGCTTTTTTTATTAAGAGAAAAAAAGAAACAGATATCTTTCTTAATGCATAATTACTTCGGCATAATGATAAACCACCGACGTTCCGTAGCAGGCGAATCTCGACTTATTTAATATAAATCATATCTTTATATATTTATATGTATAATTATATTTACATTTGTCTATATAGTAATGAAAAATTTCTCACAATCTTGCGCGCGTTTGTTAATTTTTTTTTTTTTTTATCTATCTCTATAATAATTTTTTGATATATATGCACACCGTCATCAAGAACTGAAAAGGGAGAGGGTTTCCGAGATACCTAAGATAAGTGGCGTCGCACGCGTGTTCAGCCACGTGCGTATTGTATTGTGACGAATAGCCGCGCGCACACGCGTGTGCATACATGCGTAAGTCATGTTGGCACTTGGGCACGCGCTTCTTATTCCTCTCTTCGGCTCACTTCTTGTCTCCATAGTGCGGCATCGTTAAATACTTCACGGGGGGGGAGGGAACAAAACTCTTTCTTCTCATACGCGAAAAAGAAATTTTTCGCTCCTTTTTCACACGATTTTTTTTTACATCCTGTATCGAGAGCATCGGTGGTTAATTTTTCTTTCTTCTTCACAGTGTAAGTGCAAGGGCTTGGTTAGCTGGAAAAGGAAATACCTGGTATCAGAATGGACGGAAAGATTTGCGCTATCTTCATAGATTAAACGCTATAAACGAGCATCCTCTATTTTCGCTAACCAGGGCATAATCTTACAATAGAATTAAATGCATGTGATTATTAAATTGAACTGACAAATTATGCCTGTTGTAATTATGCTATAATATATTTCTTCTCGTTTAAATTTTGACTTATGTACTTGTAAACGAACTGAATCAGAGACCGGAAGAGAAAAGAAGAACCGATGTATACAAAAAAGCGGTTTTAATTTTTTAGAAAAGCGATGGAGTAATTGCTGGAGAAAAATTCCAGATATACAGCGATTTCTCTTTCCTTCCTTCTTCCTTTCTTCTCTTAACGAAAGGCAAAAGCCAGAAGTAAAAGGGAGGTCGGCGGCTTCAAGGAAGACAAGAAGAGAGGTAGCGCAGGGTGAGAAGGAAGGAAGGGCGGAAAAGGGGAAAGAGGGAGATAGAACTGAGTGTAACGAAGCTCTGACTTTTTAATTGGAACACACTCAAAAGCTCTACGTCTTTTCATCGCGAGATGCGATGCGATGCGATGTGATGCGCCGTGAATGCGACTTGAATCAACGCGGAATCAACCGGCGGATTCACGGGGTCAATCCAGGATTTTCGAGGATTTTGCATGAAATCACATCTCATTCGTCCTTCCTTTTTTTTGTGACATTCAAGACGATTTAATGACACGTCTCAATGACGCTGGAAATATGTTTAAAAAACCAGACAGAAAGCGTAATTTACAAATAATATTTTTGTTGCGTTATTTTTATTGTGAAAACATTTGCGCAGGATACAATTTTTTGTCTTCGACGAAAATACGATTTTATGAAATGTCAGAATTATACGATTGTAAGAAACATCAGTGCGAACAATAACTATATGTATATTCTCCTTCGAGAAACAGAGAGCCTACGGCGAATTCAATTTAATGGGCTGTTTGCTTGCAAATTGCGCTACCGCTAAAGGGCAGCGAACAATTCACAACTCGTTTTAACTTCCACATTTCAATCCCGAGAGTCGACTCGGGCCCTTCTCACAGGCGTCGTGTATTTGCATAATTGTCTCTTATGCTCTCGGTTTCTCTCCTCGAAGCAAAAGCGCTTTTCTTTCACTGTTCGTCGGTCCAAATCCTTTAGCTAAACTTGCCATTTGTTAGCCAATCGTGAATTTTAAAAATCAAGAGAAAAACATTTGTAGTATTAATTAACAAATTTTTTCAATAATTATCTTTTTCTATATTGTATAATCATTATATTTTTTATAGACGCAGTTAATGATTTTGCATCTAGTAGTGTAATGTAGCAATTATTATTTATTATTTATTTAATATTAATTCTTGATTTGCATCTTGTTGGGATAGCTTCCAGGTTACATTTCTTTACATTCTCACATTTTAAATTATTAATCTTTTTACCTTATTATATATTATATTAATTATATCATTTTACATTATAACATTTTTACACGTTGTAATAAAATCAGATCAGATTAAATTGAAATAAAAACTAAAAATTTAATTAAAATTAAATAAAATAAGTTAAATTTAATAAAATAAAATTGAAATTAAATAAAACACAATAATAAAAATAAGCGTCTAATATGCATAATTGTGCAAGAATTAATTCTTAGATTTCTTAAATATTTTGTTAGATTGTAAATATATAAACTTTTCAAAATTCCTGTGTTTTTTAAATTTATTAGCATTGATGTAATTAAAAAAATTTATTTCGGTTGCAAAAAAAATGCCCCGGGTGAGGATCGAACTCACGACCTTAAGATTATGAGACTTACGCGCTGCCTACTGCGCTACCGAGGCAGCTATCCCTCAGGGTATATTTTGTCTAAGATAACCTAGATGCAATTGATAAAAAATAGAAATATATTATCAACAATTTTATAATATTATAAAAATAATTCTTGTAATTGAATATATAAGATCTCATATAAAATAATATTATTTAGTACGCTACTATTGTCTAATAAATATTTTTGGATAAGTTTAGGAATATTTTTGTAATAGGGAAATATAGAGTGAAAAGGAAATAGATTGGCAAGATTGTCTAGAATTGATTGAAAGAGCTCTGCTTTATGCCAATTTTGCGAGTTGTCAATAATTGTAAAAAGTGTTTTTTATGATTTAATTAGACGTAATTATTTTTCACTCTCTTACTGACAGCAATATGACAGACGCAAAGAGTTTGAAAGAAGCTATAGAGCAGTATGAGACTCAGGTATTATTGATAGTTTATATGGAAAAAAATTATTTCGACATAAGTTAAATTTATTGTAATACTTTTTTTTTTCCTCATTTTTCATTTTTATTTATCATACTCTTTGTTTATTTACGTTTACACATTTGTAGCTGTCACAAGTAGATACAACACTGTCTGCAACACCAATAGGACCTGACAGAGACAACCTGCTCAGCTTAAAGTCTGACATCGAGGAACTTATCTCTTTGACAAAAGAGAGTTTGCAAAGTCTTGAAGAAAATAGTACAACAGACAGACATAGAGATGAAGATTCTGATGATGAGGCAGAAAATTTATTGGAAAAAGAATATGCCTTATTCAAGGTCTGTCTTAAAGTATCATTTCTAATTATTAACAAGATTGATATATTTTATTATTTCTTTCCTATGACAATACAATTGTAAATCAGCTAATAGAAAAAAATATTATCGAACATGATTTATTATATGAGAGTTTATTGCAGCATACTTTCATAATTTTCAAGTATTATTTTATATTTGGTATGTAAATATAAATTATAAAGCAAATATAGACAAAAAAAAAGAAAAGAGGGAGAGAATGAAATAAAGAGAGTGCTGTGATATATAATGAAAAATGTATTGCTTAAATTATAAATTGCTTAAATCCATTAGGCGGAACTGGAAAACTTTTCGGATGATGATGAAAATACAAAACTGGATAGTGCAACTAACACAGCTTCTGGTAGTATTGAAGTCAGTATACAACTATTCTCTATGTCATAACAATGACACAATTATACGGTGCAAGTTGATCTTGTAGGATGAATTGAAGGAGCTAGAGGGTATGAAGTGCAAGGCCCCTTATGGTGGTACTTGGGGTGGTACTGGTTATCATAATGCTATGGTATGTTCTGCTTATAGAAGCAATGATGAGGCAATTAAAGATATCCATGATATTAAGGTAAATTTGTTATTAATACTATAAATAATAATAATTTAGATTGTGTAACATGTTTTTTTCTTTTTTTTTTTTTTTTTTTTTTTTTTTAATTTTTAAACTTGATTATTATTAATTAGGTTCGAGTTTTTTTTCTCAATCCAACGCATAAAGAAATGATTCCATGCCCATATTTTCTTGATGGAAGTTGCAAGTTTTCTGATGAAAATTGCCATTACTCTCATGGTGAAATTGTGCCATTTTCAAGTCTAAAGGAATACAAGTACTTTCTTTTAATTTACAAAATTGATTATTACTCAATATTTAATTAGTACAAAATAACTTAATAATTCATATAGAGAACCTGATTTTAAAAATATTAAAATGGGAAGCAGGGTATTAACTAAACAGAAAAACAATATATGGCATAGATCTGTAATTTTAAAATTACCTGAAAAAGATGAGGACGAGTATAGAATAAAGTTTGAAGCAAGTGGCAAAATCATGGAATCTAGTTTACAAAATCTTTTACCTCTTGGTAAGAGTGTCATAAAGACTAATTATATAATGTAATCACACTTTCTAATATAATCTTCTAATAAAATATTTTTATTATGTTTACAGATGATACAGACTTAGAAATGTCAGATACATCTGATGATAGCGATCATGATGATGATGAGTCTGTCTGTAATTCATCATCATACTCAAATGAACAATTAATTCATAAATCTCTTTTATCATTACAATCGACTGAATCTTTAGGAAATTGGGAAAAGCATACACGTGGTATTGGCAGCAAAATAATGGCGCAAATGGGTTATGTAACTGGTACTGGTCTTGGAAAACGGAGTGACGGTAGACTAGAACCTGTTGAAGCTACAGTCTTGCCACCAGGAAAATCGTTAGGTTCGTTCAAGCAGTCAGTTTCTCATAACTGTCCAGTGCAATGTCTAATACAACATATTATTGATTTATTTAATTTTTCAGATCATTGTATGGAATTACGTGAATTTGCCGGTGGTGACAAAGATTTATTCTCTGCAGAACGTAAAATGCGCAAGCAGCAACACAAATTAGAGCAGCAAAGAGAAAGACAATATCAAAGAGAGAAACAAAAACAGGACAGAAATGTATTTAATTTTATCAATAAAACATTAGGTGATAAATGTAAGTTGAAAAATAAGAACTGATGCATTTAAAAAATATAGCATAACGTATATTCATTGAATATAATTATTATTTATTATATATAATTATTTTAAATATTATTAATATCTTTTACAGCCAAAGACGACAACGCAGCTAGTAGTTCACAAAATAAAGATAAACTTAAAGCAGAATCGAATAGAAACCTGAATGTAGCCAGTTTTCTAGTTGCAGAAACTATAAATCGTTTAGAGAAGGAGTCGTCAAAGCTCAAAGAATCTTTAGCAAGACATGCTAAAGGTAGCGTACTTTATAATAATATTGTGATGAAGTATGATGAGAAACAAAAAGAGCTTAGTAATTTAAAAGCTTCCGAGAAAAGTATTGTTGCTGAGCAAAATCAAAGGAAGAATAAAGCTAAATTAACTATATTTTGATATTTAGACGGTAGCATGAATGAAACACACGTCAGACATGTCTGTATATAAAATGAATCTAAATACAATGTTTTATTAATATTTTTCCATCGTGTTACCATCTCATTACTATTGACATGGCCAAGAATTTTAAAATTGTTTGAGATATTAAAGAGGTTTGATTGCACTTTCATGAAATTGTCAAAGTGTTATCTATAAATACTTAAATATGTATAAATTATATGTATAAAAAATGTGTATATTTATATATGCACACACATTTTTTATACATATAAATTAATATATATATATAGAATATGTGATATAATATATTTATTTATTTATAACATATATATAATATTTAGAGATATTTATATTTTCTTATACATTTTCTGTGATTTATATTAGGAAAATTATATGAAACTGAAATAGTCATTCAAATTTCGCGCCATTTTAAAAGATGCGAAAAAAGACAAAAGTAAACTGCTAATTTAAATTTCGAGAGCTGGGCTTAGGGCTTAGCTGGGAAACAGTGGAAAGTTTTGAGCTCTGATAAACCACACGAAAACATCTCGATATAAAAGGTAAAACAGAAAAATTAATTACAAAATAATAATTCGAAAGTAGAAGTTTTGATATTTGTGGTTTAGTTGACTAACGTTAACTTCGTTTTATTTATTTCTAACCTCAACGCTGCGAAAACTGCGGTGATTTAACGACGCAAAACACTGACGATATTATACATATCTACGTTAACAGATAACAGAACGATAATAATGTCAGAAGAAATCTTGTCGAAAGACTTAAGGGCTGGCTTGAGCCTTGAAAAAGATGAAAAAGATCCTACAACATTATCGCAATTATTTGACAACGCTTTCGAGCTCTTTAATAATATTAATAAAACTCAGGAACCGACAAATAGCACAAAAGTACAGGTATTTATGACGATTTTAAAACTTCTTACAATATCTTTTTTGTTCTAAACAATGCATATATATATAACATTACAATACATATATATTTATATGTAATTTATATTTTTAAATCAAGTCAAGCTCTATGTGAATTTTTTTATTACGATAAAAATTATAATAACATTTTGTTTCTTTCTTTTGCTGTTTGTCATAGTCAGATATAAGGCAGACAATGCATATGTTTGAGGAAGCAACAAAACTGGTATCCATAGTGGATATGTTCAGCGACAATGAAACTTTCGAGGAAGTTGCTACAGAAAATATCAAATATTTCTTACTACCAGCTCTACTGGGCAAGCTTACCACCAAAATATGTAACAGTGACGACAGGATGCATCTTGTTAAAGTAGGAGAAATTTATTTTGTGGATTTCCTGAAACGGCTGAAAGCATACAATCTGACAGATGTTGAAATACCAAAGATTAGTGATGAAAAGAAAGAAGCAGGAGATAATCAAAGTAAATTGCAGAGCGATTCTCCTAGCATGTTGGAAGACATGGTTGGTTTCTTATTGCACAACATTGTTACATTACAGATAATATGCAATTATAATCATTATCATTGATTATATTTTATTTTATTATATTTTTATAATTATAATTTAAATATTATATTAATTATAATCTAATAATACTGTTCATTTTCAGGTACTTCGTAGAAATGCAAAATTACAAAGATATAAGCAAGAGAAAGATTTGGAGTCTCGTTTGGATACTCTGAAGAAAAATTTAGACAATCCAAACGTAGATGATGAAATAAAAAGAGAATATTTCGTTACTCTTTTAAAATTGTATGCAGTTCAGATAGTAGAAGAGTTGAATTTCTTGGAAACTGAGAAAACAATTTTGAAAAACACAATGGAAATGGGTTCAACACGTTCTGCTTCCAAATCACAGATGGCTCAAAAACGAAAACCAGCTCCCAAATTACAACCTATTATCATTACGCGTGACGAGGTGCAGAAGAAAGTTTTTGGAGCAGGCTATCCAAGTTTACCAGTCTTAACAGTTGAAGAGTTTTACGAACAGAGAGTCAGAGATGGAGAGTAAGCAAATATTATATCTAATAAACGTTCTTTTTAATTACTTTACGAATTTGACAGAAAAAATAATTTATGCGATGCTTTTCTAGCTGGCCTGATCCATCGCAGCATAATGGAACAAATTCTCGATGTTTGCAAGACATGGCGAATAAAAGTACAAATGAAGACAACGAAGCCATCTTGAAGGAGGAGAGGGAAGAGAAAGACGATCCCGAACATCTCGAACAAACGCGCGCAATGGATGAATATAAAGACACGCATCGTCGCGGATGGGGTAATCGTGCTAACAGAAGTTAAATTCAGGATAGATTTAACATTGTTACAACGTTCTATATTATGGTATGTTTTTTTACGTTTTCGTGTTTTTATAGCCCTTTAATATCTATAATTTTGTATGAATCATATTTTTGATTTATACAAAATTACAAATCTATCTTAAGATCTTGTGGCTAATCTATCTGTTCTATTTTATGAGCAGGAGAAGGTGGATGCTAATTTTTAAAATGAATAGCGTAAACATATACATATGTACGTATACCTTGTTTATTAGTATAAACGTGAACAAATCTACATTTTTCTAATAAAATGAATGGGAATTTAATCATCTCCGCACGGTTAAAGTAATTTTCGACAATATAAAAATATATAGTTTTGCAAAACTACATATGTATTTGTATTCCACTTCGTGTATATATATATATATAATTAAGAAATTGTAGATTTTGTGTGAAACAGAAACAGGAATGTTCTTTATCAGTTCGATGTTCCAACATACTACTCATCGAAAGATGGGAATAAAAAGCGTTAAGTAATTTATTATGTGAATATAACATAAATCCAAAGGGAGAGGTTCTCCGTCCACAGCCACGTCCTAGATTCCTCAAGTGTTCGGAAAATTACGTCGCAGCGACTTGCTCGCCTCGAGAGGAATCTCGCATCTTGATTTCGACGTTAATGATTCATGAAGCTGCTGTAATATATGCGCGCGCGTGCAGCCAGGCCGCAGTTAAGCATCTGTGAATGGCCGTCCCGATATAAACACAGTATCTTACCGCACAAGGCTATTGCCTTTCTATGTATGCGTTACGTAAACACGCAAAGAAATCCTTCTCTGTGTTTTCATGCTTAGAATGTGTGCGTACGACAGTACCGTAAGCTTATATATATTACGAACGATATTGGTGCTGGATCAAGGAATGCTCGATAAAGATAAAATCAATAAACGTGAATGTAATTTTTTTCTATAATTATTAGCATTTTTTTTGTGTAATTATAGTTATGGATCGGTTTTTTCGCGTCAAAGAGACTGACTAATCGAGTTACATTCCTCACACATATTTTTCCTCATCCATATTCAGATTGATTATGTTTCATACTTTTTTATTTTATTCATTGCGAATTTTTTAAAATCATAATTGTTTATTCCATTTGATTCTCGGATTAAAAACAAAATGTAACGCAATGTAAGACGAAATAACGATAAACGTAATATATAAAATTGTCAAAATAAGTAAGAGAAATGATACATTTAATGATAGATATGTATATATTTATGTTTATCTAATAATTGAGAATTAGTATTTCAATATATATAAGTATATATATTGAATTTTATTAAATTCCAATATATGTATTTTAATATTAATTTTTATGATTAATTAATAAAATAATATATAAATTATATATAAATACACATATATATATAATTATTAATTCAAAAAAATTAATATTAAAATATTCTACATCTTCATTTATTCTATAAACGAGTACAATGTTATTTCGTCAGAAAAATATTTTCTTATCAATAATCTGTAAAACGTCAATTCATCGATTTATTATTAACTGGAAAAATCAAATTTCGGGCACCGAAAAATTCATCCACACCGCTGCTCTAGCGATGCGGAAGATGGCGTCAACCCTGAAGTTGCGCAGGTGTCACTCGGGAGCGAGTAAAAATGGCGTACGCACACACAGACGCAACGCATGCGCATAATTGTATGCGTGTGCGCGTGCGCCCAGCAGGTTGTCGGAGCAGCGCGCTCGTATAATCTTTTTTTTTTTTTTCTTATCGTTGCTATGTGTTCGTGCGCGCTCGGAGAGGAAACATGCAGCGGATTAGAGGCGCGTGAGCGTGTCTCGTGAACGAGTGCACGCACGTAAGATTCGCGTCATACATTCCCGCCCCCGCCCACCGACGTGATGCGTGGTCGCGCGCGGAATACATTATTAGGACTTCTCGGAAGCGGCTAGCCTCGAAAAATCGCACTCGAGTCTCGCGTCAACAGGCGCGATCGGCGGATCTCTCTCTTTCGGAACAGTTGTGGATTACAAAAGCGTCATCGTTAAGTCGTTCGCGCGACGAAACCGTTCATCATCATCATTATCATCATCATCTGTCCCAACTTCAGGTATCATCTTTCTCTCTCGCTCGCCGTTTAAATCTCGGAATTACGACGATGAGCCTGCACACGTGATTGAGGGTCCTCTGTCGAGGAATTCCGCACGAGTCCCATTCATGAAGAAAGGCGTCAGCAGTAACTTGACAGCAGTAAGTCGACGAATTGGGTTATGTTTCGTGACGATGATAAAAGATGCGCTCGTAAACAGCGTTGTTTTGCCGCGTTAGGTATATTTTATTACATATATATTATGTGTGTATGTGCGTGTGTCGCGAGAATGTAGTTGTGGGAGCTGCGTGTTTACATGCGTGTGCAAAGTATTCCTCTTGTTCGAAAGAGAGAGAGAGGAGAGAAGGGAGTGCGTTAACGAATAAATTATTGACGACTTCGCACTTATCGCATTTTTTACTCGTATATTCGATTATACGTTGAAGAGAAACTGTTCGCTGTTTACGAACGCGTTGGAAATTCACACCTGTGTGAGAAAGATATATATGTATATATGTGTGTGCGTATGTGCGACTTTATTCAAGTTTGCTTAGTTAGTTTCTCTGTTTTGTGGAATGTGATGAGAAACGACGTTCGACTTATTATTCGAGAAAAATTCCCTGTCGTGAATGATTATTTGTATTCTTTAACTTTCGAAAAGTGAATGTTCGATAGTGGTTCTCCGATGTAAATTTGTTATTTCATATTCCTGTTGTTTTCAAAACTTTCAATTTTCACGGTAAAAGTAACAGGAATATTATTCTTCTCTATCCTAAAAAGTGAAATTATGCGCATAATAAAGCTAAAATTATTCATTGAATCAACAGGAAATAAATAATGAAAATATAACAAATGAGAGATATTTATCTTAATATATGTTTCTTTGCTGACAGAATATTGTTTAAAATTTAAATTTATCAAAATTTATCAAAATTACAGCATCTATTTTATTAAAAAAAATTGATTAATAATAACTAATGCACACATACATATATATGACAAAAACACAATCACATATATATGTACAATTGTTTTGTCTTTTACATTTAGTATTACTCATAATAGAGATAATTTCATATTTGTAATATCTATCCTTTATTACCATTTATGTTGAGCTTAATGTTATCTCTCTGATTCATTCAAGATTAGGGCTAATAATAAGAAAGAAAAGAGTGAGATATAAATACAGTAAACCTTTGATATGATTAATACAATCTTTTTAGGTATCAAAGTGGTAATACATTGTCAGGAGTTGTTAAATGATTTTAAAGGTACTTCGGAGTTGAATATACATAAAAAATATCAGAGAAAGAGAAACGGAAACATGGATAGAGGACATGGTGCCACCTACACAGGAGGTGATAATCACTTACTCGAATACTGGGAGGAATATCAGAAAATGATAGAAGAGACAAAAATGCTGGATGATTATTTAGATGAAGAATGCGGTCCACGTAGTTATGATGGTTTGTATTATTAACAATATTTAAGTTATTCAACAATATTAAAAATTTCAATAGACAAACAGTTTTTATAACTCTTAATTTATTCAATTCAAAAAGTTTTTATAATTTAAAAAGAAATTGAATTCTATAATGTTACATTATAATATTTAGAATAAATATCTATATTTTCCTTATAGAAGGGGAAGAAGAAGCTGAATGGTTACGCGCAGCAGGTTTAGGACAGTTAACAGAAGCGTGGAAAGCAGGCAGAGAGGTACAGCCTGAAGAATTAGGAGCAGCCTTACGTCCTCTGTCACGAGTTCAGGCAGAAGCTGTGAAACGTCGTGTAAGATCGCTTAATCATACGGTTAAACAGCGTTTCAATCAACGTCAACGTGTTCGCAAACCTGATATTAGAGATGTCTTCAAAGATGTAGAGGTACATTGATAAATCGATAAAAAATAAATTGTTAAATACATCAAATTATATTTTTATTTTTTAAAATATGTATATTTTTTATTAATATCACGTATATAAATATTTTATCTGTCGAATATATTTATTTAAAGGTATCCAGTACAGGTACACGATCACGTAGCGCTACTCCTGATTCCTTGGATTCAATTCCAGGCGCTACACCAGAAAATGCGTCACCTCCTTCGCCTCCAACAGTCAACGTAATTGAAGATGCACACCAAAAGTATATTTATACAATGTTTGACATAATTAATTCTTTTTATATTTTGCTTGTGATACATTATTTATTTTTAATTGTTTACAGCGCTAGCGTCCCAAGTTTCGTATCCATATTCCACCGAACATCAAATGAGGGAAAAGCAACAGTTCGTAGAACACCAAGTGCTCCGCAAACAGTTCTCAACTCTGTACCAGGATCCACTCCGAATCCTGCACCTCTACAAGAGATTTTCCGAAGAACTGGCAACTGGTCGCGGGGAGATGTCGCAAATGATTCTGGTATTATTGCCTTTAATATTTGCATTTAATCATTTATAATAATCAGTAGTTTTATTCTGACATTCAAAATATTGTATTACACAGAAGGAATACAGCTGACCGGCTACCATAGATTGGGAACGATACATATCAGTAGACCAGTTCAGAGACATAATGATGATCTCAGCGATATAGGAAATGCAGCGCACATAGATACCAAGTCGGTTAGAAAATTGGCCGTACCAAAGGAATCGACTCTTCGGTAATTTTAAAATAATTAAAAATAATTGCTTACCTAATTATTCTCCAAATTAATCTCTTCGAATTGTGATCAATAATATATTATTTTAGACGAAGTGCGGGTAGTCATGCAACAGTAACCCGAAGTCACAGCAGTTTATATGGCTTGACTAGACCGGCGAATGAGAATCTCATCGCTCGTCCATTAAGTCGCACATCATCGCACGGTCATCTTAGTTTCGAGGAAATGTGCAGAACCAACGAAGCCAAATCTCAATGGTCTTCCGATAATCTTGTAGCTGATGACGATTATGCTCGGCAGGATGTTGAATTATTATCGCAACGAGATCTTACAAGATTGCAACCTCTTTTGTGGCTTGAGCTCACGGCAATTTTCGATAAATATAATATCCCGCTTACGAGACGAAAACCTAACAAACGGCGGAGAAAAAGTGAGTAATATTTCGAACGATTATTGTCTTTTTTATCATAATTGTTTTGTATTACATATATATATATATATATATATATATATATATATATATAATTGTAAAAATTTGTAGCTGGAAATTTGTTTGGCGTTTCCTTATCAACGCTGCTGCTTAGGGACAGTCAATTAACAAGCGAAGAGAATAACATACCATTAGTATTTCAAAAGATTCTTAGTGAACTGACAAAACGTGGAGTGAAAGAAGAAGGTATTCTTCGTGTCGGAGGCCACAAACAGAAAGTAAGAAGAGAAAATTAATAATAATAATAATAAAAGTATATAATAATATAATTATTTACACATAATTATTAATTATTCAGGTAGAGATTATTTGTACGGAGCTGGAAACAGACTTTTATTGTAAGCCAAAAGAGATGGACAAATTGTTTAAGTGTACTCCATGTCACGATTTATCAGCCGTTTTGAAAAGATTGTTACGCGACTTGCCGCAACCTCTTCTCACTGTCGAGCTGATTGACGCTTTCTATCAAAGTCATGGTTAGTGCAAATTATTTATATGATATCTTGTGTACTCACTATAGAAAGATTTAAAAAAATAATTTCTTACATCTCTTTTTTACAATTTTATATACAGGTGTGAAGAATCCCAATGACTTAGTGTACTCTCTTAATCTTCTGGTGCTATTGCTACCTGTTGAACATCGGTGTACTTTGGAGGCATTGTTGAATTTTTTGAAACTGGTCATCGAAAATCAGGCATCGAACAAAATGTCAATACACAACGTGGCAATGATAGTTGCACCATCGCTATTTCCACCTCGCTACGTTCATCCTCGGGACCGTACCGATCTGACCGCTCAAGTAAACATGGCTGCCATATGTTGTCAGGTAACAGAAGCTCTACTTAATAATGTTGACAAATTGTGGTATGTACCGACGGAACTTTTAAATCAATTACGGAGACAATCTGAGGTGGAGAGATATCGTAAGTACAAAAAGAAATACTACTGATTGGGATCAGATAACTTAAAATTATTATTGTGTAATTTCAAATTTTGTTGTACTTTTACAATAAGTAAGTTGTATAATATATTAACAATTTGAATTTATAAGAATTACTAAGTGATTCTTCAAGGCATTGATATAGCGCATTGCATACTTAATATTCTAATGATGGTGCCTGTCTGCATATTACGAGATCTGCAGCATTTTGTCTTTACTATATTAATTATAAGATATTTAGGTTAATTAATGTTACTTTTTAGTGATTTTTTTTATAAAAATCTGCTCTTGTTAGTCAAGTATATGATATCATATTTCATCTTTGAGGATAACAATTACTTACTATCATATATTACGAACGTTTATTAGAATTTGTACACGTGTATGTGCAAATCTATATGTTTCAAGGTGCAATAATTTAATAAGAGATTTTTTCATTCTTTTGTTTGATAAAAATTACATATAATTTATATGTGAAAATTTTCTATACAATGCTGAGAAATTTTATTTTTGGCAAGATTTTATATTACGACAAATTATTTAATGATTACTATATAAAATATAAACTCGAATATGTCTATATTTTTGAGTGCTACATATGATATATCTACATTTTTCTACTAATAATATTTATTTATATAATTGATGATACAAGGTAAGATATACAATAGTTATTCAGTTATATTATGTATATTTTTGTGTATTATAATACAGGAAATTGCAATGTCTCAGATTCTATATTACAGTTTATATAAAGTTTTTTAATTTATTATATTGTTAATTATAATCTATGGAACCTCATTAGAATGATTATAATTTTGTCGATTGTTTGTTTTTCATTCAAACGATATCTCTTTAATTCTATGAAGTTTAAAGTCTATACGAAAGTATAACAGAAACTATCAGGTAATGTCTTAATTTATTATTATTAAATTTATTTATATTTTCATAAAAGATATAGAATGGTATTTATTATTCTAATTTTGTACCACTGTGTCTTACTCAATGATGTCAATAATGTATGTGCCTATAAATCTTATTACCCAATTGGGAAAGACGGAAATCCATTATATTATAAGGCGACGTTTATGTAAGATTTCTAATGATGTGTCTAATATTGTGACATATCATTTTCACAAGAATAATTACATTTACCATTTCGATATGCCATATTATCATAAGACTCTGTATATACCATTTCGTAAATTGTTATATATTTGCGTTAATAAAGTGCCAAAGAAAACAAAAGCTGGGTGAATGTTTTCCAATATGTGTTACACAATCTGTAAGTCTGATTGTGAGTGCGTGGAATACAGACGAAACAGTATAGTGCAGATATATATTTGTATATTATTAGGGGATGCATCTTTGAAGAATTGTTGCTCATGTCTTAAGAGTTTTCAAGAGCTTCATCCCTTGCAGTGGTGGTATCGAGTGTATTGGTATCGAATCTGCAAAATAAAAATGTTAAAATGTTATGAAATTATTTCAGAGTTATATAATTTAGGATGGAGTGAGCGCAAAAGAGAATCTACATTTATTATTATTATCCTTCGACGACGACTGTCCTTTCAACTTTAAACCTTGATTCTTTGAATCTTCATTTTCAGATGATACCTGCATATAATTAAGAGAATTAGCAGTTATAAAGTATGTCAATATAATTATTTAAAAAATGCATATGACATTCTTTCTCATTTGTCTATATATTGATACCTATTGTTTTTGTAAATTTGTATTATTTTGATCAAATTCTGTTGAAGAAATATTCTGTTGTATTGCAGTGCTATTATTTGTATTCTTTTCAGAAATCACATTGATAAGATCAGTGTTTTCTTTGGAATTAAAATCGCAAGATAGCAACACTAGAAAACAACAAATTATTCTGAAACTTAATATGCCATTAATGTTATAAATTGTAAATTTTCTTACATTTTAGTGCTTTCTTATAGTCTGGAAAGGATAAATATAATTATTTCTATTCGAATAGAAATTGTCGATTAAAATTTCATGTATAACAGTGTTGTGATTAATTGTAAAATGTGTAACATGTTTAATTAATTTAAAAGCGAATAGTCTTCTAAGTTCTCAGTATTCTTCATACTATCAAGAATTTCTAAGTAGCGGGATATGTGCTTCACATCTATAATAATGTCGAGGTAAATATAAAAAAATAAGTAAAATATATTATATTAGATAAATTAATCTAGGAAGATATATCATTTTTCTTTACATCGTTTTTCTCACCATTTGATTTATTCATATATTATGTGCATATTACGATATTTTATGTATTATACATATATGTATATCACGATTCTTCATGCATCGACAATTGCTTATGCAAAATATTAAAATCTGTTTAGTGACAGTCGCTAAATATCAGTTTGATTGAACGGCAATTAAACTGGTGGATTCGCACATTTTATTCCCAATTTGCGAGATTATAATTTATTCTAAAATATGATTTTAATTAAATTTAACATTAGAATATAAATAATAATTATATAAAATATATAAATATTAATATAATATAATAAGTATATTAATATTTACATATATTAATTAAATCTTTTTATCTGGCCGTACCTTCATGGTATTGGCGAGAATTTCAATGACATCGGAATTGCTCAGGATCGCTAATTTGGCGCCTAATAAACGGCAATAAACGGTCTCTTCCCAGGTAAATTTTACATGACAGAAAGTATATACATGATATATTTTTTTGACAGGAAATAATTTTGCACTAAATATAAAATTGCATCCTAGTAAAATCAGCTGATTTTAATGACATTCAATTTTTTATATAGAATTAATGAGATTCTTTTCACATATTTCCGTTTGGATAATAGAATGTTTTGTATGTAACAGAATATCACACTTATGTGAGTCCGTTATCGATTCGATAACTCTTGTGGCTTTCTCCATAGTGTCTAAAATGGCAAGATTTACATTGTAATAGCTACAGAACACTTGTGCTTCGTCCCAAGTCACTTGTTGAGAAAAGAAAAGATATTGCGTTTTGTTTAAATCGTAATATTCTACCATCGGTTGAAGCTCGCCTTTACTTTCGAAATAATTGTTTGTTTAAAAAGACAATTTACAAGCAGTTAACTGGATTATATTATATAGACAAATAAGAATGTTGAAAAATCAATTTTTTTATGTCTTTATTGCAATAGTATATGTTTATCGAATATTGTCAACCGGAATCTGTAAATATATAACATATCTTGTGAAATATTATTTGAGAAAGGAGAAAGATCAAAAACTTTAATTTCTTACTTGTTTCTTGTACCTGATATTGTTGGTATTGCATTTTCATTGGATGTGACTAGAATTCACCGTACATTTATTTTACATTTTACATCCTATATTAAAAATAATTGAATCGCAGGAAGTTAATTTATACATGTTTTAATGTTAAATTGAATGTCTGAATATTTTTTGTATACCTTGACATAAAATTTTGTAGCAATATTTTCTCACATTTATCGCTATCGTTACAGCAGCGGTGATGAAAAAAGTGAACATTTTTGAAGTTCTCAAATTATTACGTTACGTATTTTTATTATCTACTCGAGAAACAAATTATCCATCACCTGACTGCGATAGTCGAATTTTGATCCAGGCAGAAACTTTAATTTCTTCTTTTTAATCTGTACAACGCGTGCATTTCTAACTTTACTTTCGCCTTTGCATTCCAAAGACGGTTGTGTAAAACTTTTACGTTAGAGAATGCGTGTACTTAGCATTTGTTTACAAAGCAACAATGATTCATAGCGATTTAAAATCGTTCCGAAGAAATTAAGTATCGCGTTGGAATCCAATCATTGTTACGCAATTAAGAAAAAGTATTTTTTTGCTATAATATTTTTATATATGTATTTGATATATTTTACTGGTTGTAATACACATTTATTAATTGGATATGCATTCTTAAAATTATATCGTATAAATTAATATCCATTTTTTGCATTTCTGTTTCTCTAATGAAGTATATAATTGCTGATTACATATTTTATAGATATTTTATTGTTGCAGATTGCAGAGAATTTATCGCACAGACGCGATGACCCTTTCGAGATCTGCATCGCCGATAATCGGCGCAAATAATTCTCCAGCCAATTCTCGAGGACAGCATCCGGTAAGAACAGGTAGGACGAATAGAATCCTGGCCAATTTGTTGTCTCGATCGTCGCGATGTCGAAGATGTCGTATTAAGGCCTCTACGGCGTTATCTCTCGCTTGTGACATTACGTGGAAACCATTGGTAGTATTGGCAATCTCTGCAATTTTAACACGACATATATTTTAAAACCTGAAATTTTGTTGCTATTTTTAATCTCAATTTTCTCACCCTTCTAAATTCCAGAGTATTTTAATATAGAATACTTTTTCGATGTATACGTATATTGTATAAAATATCATTGATGTATACAATAAGAAGAGTCTACTTTTTTGTATATCAAATAGATAATAAAATAGCTTTCTACTTATAAAGTTCAAAACAGCTTTTAGGAAAACTGTAGATTAAATTAATTTCAAAAGAGAGTGATCTGGTAGTGAAGTATCAAGTTAGATATCAGATTGAAAATTGAGATGGAAAATATATAGCAGAAAAATTTCAATTCGGAACAGTATGTACAATACATAATACTGCTTTTTTTGGTTCTTTATTTACCGGGACGACACAGCGCGAATGTGTCCAGGATGCACAACTCGACGTTGTCGAGCTGCAGTTTTGCGATCGCGGTTCGCGCCGCGGTCAGATAAGCTGTTGCACCGTCGTTGTTCGTTATGTTTTGTCCTCGTATATTCATTAAATCAACCGGCCATGTGGCCGCACGTAAAACGAAAAGAGCGGACCATCCACGACGGAGAATCTTATTTTGCTCCTCCACGTTTAGCATCGAGAAGTCTCGGTGACGACGTGCACTTCTCACGGCCGCCAGGAATATTTGCGCGGATATCTCGTACTGTATAGCCGTACCTGATAAATTTCATTTGAATTATTGTCGAAAAAATCATGCATCATCAAAAATTAAAATTTTTGTTCGAATCTATCAAATTCGAGTCAAATTTGATGAGAGAAAAAAAACTTGATTTATCTTTTATATTTCATTAATAATTTTTTCAACGAACGGTTGAAAGATTCCATAGAGTTTCCTCTGTGACAAATTAAATAATTTATATATTTAATGAAAAAATTACCAGGCGATATAATTCTTGTCGGCTGTATATGACGCGACATGACAGGTAAAAATGTATTCTCCCCAGTTTCGGACTCGTGTAATGTCTTCATCATCAAAGTGTTGTTCGGTGTGAGATTTTTAAAGGGCAAATATATCTCGGAATTAGTAAAACGCGTACAAAGAGCCGTTGATGAATCGACTGCAGGCTTCCAGGTGAGACTAGAATTATGCGGATTTGACAGCGTGTTATTTCGAACACGTGGTCCTCGCTCTTCCTGCACAGCTGTGGAAAAATATATGCTTTAAAGTTTAACATTATCTTTTGTAAAGTATTTTTGGTCATAATTTTTATAATTGCTTTCGAAATTACTCTTATAAAGACAATTTTTACAGATGAATAGATATAAATATATCAGTGTTTTATGAAAGCACTGAAATTTATTTTTACCAGTTGAATAATTATATTTACAATTGACTTTTATTTTTATTAAATTATTGCTCGTATTACATTCATGCAGTTACATTATCGAAAAAAATATAGCATGTTATTTTCACTTATGTATGTATAATTGAATAAGTAGAGAAAAGAATATTTATTTTTTTATATATAACAAATTCGAGATTTAAATATGATTAGATTATTCCTTAATTATCCTTTCTTTGAAAAAGGCATGTTAATTGAGCGAATTTAATTTTAATCGAAATATTGAGACTTTTTTCTTTCTGTGATGCTGGTTGGTTATCTCGAAGTTTGCTTCACGGCTTGAATCTTGAATCACAACCAAGTCGTTTGACAAGGTTTGCAGTTTGTAATTAAACTTAATATTATTTTAATTTGCTGAGTTCCTATTATGTACATAATTTTATGTTTATGTCATCGAATTTCTATTATATGTATATAATTTTAATTCACCGAATTACTATTATGTGCATAATTTTAATTTGAATTTCTATTATGCACATAATTTTAATTTGCCGTATTTCTTTTATGTAAATAATTTTAATTCGCTGAATTTCTATTACGTACATAATTTTATTGTATACATATTTTATTTTTATTGTGTACATAATTTAAATTCGCTGACTTTCTATTATGCATATAATTTTAATTTTTAATTTTTCATTGTATATACATAATTTTAGTTCTTGAATTTCTATTATGCACATTATTTTAATTTGCCGTATTTCTATTATATAAATAATATTGAAATTGTACATAATAGAAATTCGGTCAATTAATATTATTTATTAATATTAAAATTTAATCTATATTTACAGAATAAATTATATATCAAATTCGAGAGAAATTGAAAAAAGGCAAATTAAAAAAGTTTTGAATTTGATCCTATTTCAATTTTCTGCAATCGCGATTGTCTTGCAATCGCAGACTAAACCTTCAGTATAAAATATCTTATTTGAATACAATATTGTATAATAACACTTTTGAATAAATATTAAGCTGAATATATACTATATAAATTATTTAATTTATATAATATATAATTATTTAAATGCTTAAATGCAGAGCACAAAACTTTTTTTAATTTTTTGAAAGGGAATTACTGCAATAATTTCTCTTTTTCTCAATTACCTAATATTAAAAACTAATATTAGGAAAAATAAAACTAATATTAGGAAAAATAAAATTAATATTATGAAAAATGAAACTAATATTAGGAAAAATAATAATATTTGAAATATAAAAAGGAATACTAATATTAGGAAAAATGTATTTTTGGCAAATTCTAAAGTATTAGAAGTTAATATAAAATCGAGAAATGATTTGCGTAGCGCGCGCTTTTGTTCTAGTCTTTTATAAAATAACAAAGATTCGTGAAACACGCATTTATTTATTTTTTTGTTTCGTGACTGTCTTAACTTGTACGCCTTATAATCAATACGAAAGCACACGTAATAATGATGTAGTCGAACAATTTCAGCAGTGAGTTGTTTTAATTCTTCGATACAGCGTATAGGCTTTGTGTACTTAAGAGCTGACCACCGGAGTTGACACTCGATGTCGTTTCACGTGACACGTTATCGCAATGGCTATCCACTATATTATTTATAAGACTATCCAGAAAGTTGACTGAGAAAAATAACTATCGCGCAGAGCTTGTATTTGATTTACTTATAAACTGATTTAGTTCTTTTCCTCAAAACTATTAAATATTTTCTTTAAAAGAAACATTATTTCGAATGCACAAAATACACACAAAATAATTCACAGAATGTATACACGAAAGAAGCATTAGATTGACATCGATTGTCTTGGTTGCAAGCCCGCTGTCAATTAACTTTTTCCGGTTAAGGGTGAAGGCACGTGTCTAGCATGCGCCTATGTTTGCATCTCGTTGAGTTCATTAGCACCTGCTCGACCTTACTGTGCTTACTTGTCTCCGGTGATTTTATGTTCAATCTGAGATTTTGTATGTACACAGGATATCTCATATCGATTTAATCTTATTTGACACAAAAAAAACGATATAAAGATCGGTCAAAAAGAAATGCGTATAAGTGACAATTATAAAATGATAAAATTATAAATATACACTGAAAAAAATATTTATGTAAAATTACATGATTAAGCTAGGTTTTTTCCGACCCAGCATAATCATGCAATATTGATATTTACATGGAAGATTACATTATATATGTAATTTCATACGAAATATATTCTTAAATATTTTCAAGATTAAAAATATTACACTGAACATGTAATTACACATAAGAAATGTTAGGAATGTATAAATGCTATAAAATAATGTTATAAATAAAATAGATAAATACTTATAAAATAAAATTTTAATAAAGTAAAAGTAGTAAATTTAAAATTACATATGATTTTTGCATAATAATAATAATTTTACCTATATTTTACATGTTTTTTTACATTAATATGTATTTTTATTTTAAAACAAATGGAAAAAAAATTACAGTGATAAGCAAGTAACTTTTCCAGTTCTGATCTAGTAATTTCTATGTAAAAGTACATGGATTTTTTCAGTGTAATTTTGTTATTTTATAATATTTTATAAGTAATAATTATATGTAGAAAAAATATTTTGATTAAATGTTTTGTTTTGCAGAATAAATGATATGTATACCTATTGATCTTTAAATGGTTAATACAAAATATATATATATATAATGTAATGTGTATAATGATTATTATTGTGGCATGTTAATTTTAAAACGGAAAAACTTGATTTTGTAGCTATGTATACCAGAGTATATTTAATTATTTTTTTTTCTTACCTGCTGTATTCATGCCAACGGAGAAACATTTTTTTAGACGGCAATGCGGACACCAATTTCGTCTGGCTTTGTCGACGGTGCAAGAGCCATCGCTATCTAAATAATTAGAGATTTAATTATGACATGATTATGATATCTGTATATACAGGATACAATCTTCAAATATACAGGATATAACAAAATTGTGGAGCCAAAAATTCATTACATGGTTTATTTTTACAAAAATTATATAAGCACCTGTCCTGGCAGGACGAAAGAGCCGATTAAAAAACATTTTTGCATATGAACTTTCTTGAATTTTTTATTTTATTTTAATGAGAATACACTTTTGAAGTAATGGCTCACATTTTTGTTACATCCTATGTTCTTTTAATACTATAGGATGAGAGTACTGGGACATCCTGCATTATTTTAAATTATTTTAAATTGTTTTTGTTAAAAATATACAGACTTGTACAGGTGAACAAAGCGCCGCGACGCACGGATCTCTTGAAGAAACACGAGCAACCATCGCAGCAATAAACACCGTAATGTTTACCATATGATCGATCACCGCACACTTTACAGGACACCGGCGTGGGCAGAGTTCTTCCTGTCACGAGAAATGTCATTGTTCGTCAGATAAAAAAATTTTAAAAGTACCAAGACTTTATCTTGCATATTGCGCACAGAATGTTTTACGATTTTTCCTTTTATTGTATATAAAAACTTCGTAAAAAATCAACTACCTATGCTTTCGAAATACAAAATATTATCTGCGATTGAAACATGAAAAAGATATTAAAAAAAGATTTACCCATTTTTTATATTTTACTGCTACAGGTTCGAAGACGTCGGAATCGCAAAAATCTGGCCTGATTTCGACAGAAGGTGACGAGTAGTAAAATCACGTACTAAGCTGATCTAAGCGATCGTGGCCGATCAGATTCGCGAGCGAAGACAAACTCTTGTGAGACCGACGTGTAGAAGACACATCCCTTGTCCGAGGGAGGTTTAACTCGCCGCGATGGTGGTGGAAGCAGAACCGAGGGTGAGTTGAATTTGTCCGATGTGTCACTTCGAACGTCAGAACGCGGAAAGATAATATTTGCGGTAGACTGGTCGAGCGTAACCGATTATTGTTCGATCGTGAAATTATTATTCCAAGATAGACGCGAGGAGAGAGAGACGACTTTGTTCAGTTCATCGACGTCACATACGATGGAAAAGAAAAGATTCGCTTTTAATTATCGGAATTTAATTGAAAAAAAAACGTCGCGACAGTCTGAATCTCTACGTAACAGAGATTACACGTAATCTTTTTATTGAGAAATAAATTTTTTTTTCTCAATTTATAATATTTTCGCGTTTGATCCTGAGGATGTATAAAAATATGTAAAATAAAAAATTGATAATCCAATCTTCCATTTCTCTGGCATTATCATGATTTGAATTTTAATCAACAAGGAGGTATAATTTTATATTTTCTTTTATTTATCAGCAATACAATTAAAAAGGTATGTCAGAAACGCATCGGATTTTACAAATAATATTACGTGCGTTATTGTACAAAGTAGTTTAAAGTTATTCTTCTAACTTTTGGATACGTACAAATAATTGAGTGTCCTCGTTTGTCCTTCGAAGAAATATCACCATCAATTGCATATTATATAATTATAGTACTCTGTCATATTGCTTCAATAATTTATTTGTCCATATAAAGTGCAGGAAATGGACGAGATTTGCGGAAAAATTATAACTAAAGAAATAATTATTACACAACAATGTGTGATTAATTTATGACTTTTCATTAACTCTTCGTGAGTTTATTCCGAATGGATTTTCTCTTGCTCTAGTTTGAAAAAAACGCAGCTTCTCTCGTCTTAAGTAGAATAAAATTATTTATTGCGCATTGCAAAAGTAAGTTATAGAGGAACTATACACAAAGATTCGCGTTTTCTTGATTAACTAAACGTATGCTTGAGGAAATCGTTGGCAGCCCTTCGGGCTACGAGTCAATAAATTATAAGAATGGCTCATCAGGCTTCTTCCTTTTTATTCTTCAAAGTGAATCGTTATTTGTAATTGTGCAAGGATTATCATTATGAGTCCCATAACATTATTGTGCCTCGAAAAATTGATTTTGCCTATGTTTCGCTTATTTCTTATGACTTTATAAATTCAATGTTTATCATGCGATAGTTGAGATAAATAATAATTTTTTGAATATTGAAAAAAAAAATAATTTAAATATATGTTGGTCAAAAATGGAAAGATGCTACGTAAGAGCACAACTTATTCTGATTTAGATTTACTTTAGTATCAAATATAAAATGGTGAAGAATTGCCGAGACCAAAAAAGATCTATTTCTAACATTGCGATAGAGTTTACCATGGAAATTATTTACAATTAAGTATTCTCTTGGATAGAGTGCGTGCAGCGCGCATTTGTCGTGTAATGAAAAAAAGACTGTGCTGGATAATCGGCGTAAGTAAGTTGAAAATACTATTTCGACATTTAAACAATGAAGCGGCATCTTCATCTGTAATCGTCAATATAAATCGAGATATACTGAGTAGAAAACTGAACTATATATGTATGAAAAACACACGATGTCTCATTCTTTAAATGCAGAAATTTCATATCCTCTATTCACATTGCACATGAGCATTTACCGATAATCCGCCGTTTTTTATCAAGTATGTATTTGCGCTTTTTCTTCAAATCAGGAAGCACTCTCCCGCACTAATTATATTATTTTTATTATTACTCAGCTATTTACACATGTGTCAGATATTGCGAACGAACGCTAGAAGCGCGTAGTTAAATATGGAAATCTGCTGCGTCTTGTATTAGCGGGTTTTTATGGTTAAATTAGCGTAGAGTGAAGTTTAAAATGTATTGTCCTCGCATAATTTTTTTATAATCCCTGTCATTGACTAGAGATCCAATTCTCCTTCTGATTAAGACATCACACGTCTGTTAATGACACGCTTAAAATCGAAATCTTTGAGGCGCATCGATGATATTTCAGCTCTCCTCGAATTGTTCCATCGGACATCAAAGCATCCGCGTAGATTTCTGTATAATAATGTAATGACTCTCTCGAAAAGTTATATATATACAATGTGTCTCATTTTTTAAAAGTGACAGTCAATCTCAAAATGACAGGGTTTCTAGAAAATAAACACAATAAGAAAAATCAATTGTAAAGAAAACATATACAGTTGTTTAAAAAAAATATGTAGCTATGCTAATCGCAAATTACACATACTTTTTCTACAACATATATATTTTTACACTTATATATGTATACTTTTTCGAGAAATATCCTTCTGCGTTCATAATGTTTAAAATTCTATCACTGATTTTTCTAATTTCAAAACAACTTGCACGTCCGTCACTGACTGACTAGTCCTGCGTAAAAGAATCCTTCCAGTTAACTTTGTCATTCTCTCTTCCAATAGATTAGTTCAAGTCAGATCAATCTTCAATTCTTAGATTCACTGTCACAAACTTCGTGATTCGTGACGTAAGTTTCTCAGTGAATACTTGGCTAGTTCGTGTTGCGGAAAAGTCTTCTTCTTTTCAGTCGCTCAATACGTTCGAAATTGATTTGCCGAGGCGATTCTAGCGAACGGACTTCGATCGTTAAACAATTACGAGGACGCGAGTAATTTCGCCGCATTGGTGACGTGATGCTGATGATGATAGGGCGTCTCCTGGGTGGCGTAGTAGCTCTGCTGCTGATGCTCGCTCGTGGCGGCGAGTTGATGCGGATGCTGATAGTAAGATGAATACGGCTGGCCGACGACGCCGTCGCAGCTTCGCGGTTCCGTTTTCACAGCAGGTACACTTCCGGTGGCGAGAAGAGAGGTATGACCAAGGTAAACGGGTCTGTCGGTCGATGTCGACGAGCCCGACGACTTTGACGCCTCGATCTGATGTTGTTGCTGCTGTTGCTGATTGCTCTTTAAGTCTGTAGAGAAATGGTCGCAACGTTGCGTAAATAAATTGTGATAAATGTTAAGGCGAATCAAATTGATAACGACCATATTATTTATAACATCCAATAAATATAACAATAATTAATTTAATTAATACTTTTAGTTATGTAATTCACTTTATTTTCAGAAACTTGCCTGCTAATATTAAAATTATTATCCATCAATAAAATTAATACAATTAACTATTAACAAATGTAAGAATTAATTTTATTAATTATTCTTATATTTATTAATAATTAATTTTATTGGCGTGCAATAATTTTAATTTAATATTAGTAGGCAAGTTTCTGAAAATGAGTTATGTGAATTATATATAATAAAAACTATTCTTATTTAAAAAATATATAAAATACATATATATTAAATAAATGTTAATATATATTAATATATTTAAAAAATTAGATATATTTATTTCTATATTTTGAAATTTTTAATATTTTATATATCTTTCTGTTACAGAGAAAAAAATGCAACATCTACCTGTGGAAGGAGAGGATGTGGTCGAAGTGGCGGTTTCGTGGTCCCCCGTAGACGATCTGGTATTCGACTCCGGGGTCTTCTTCGGCTTCCTCTTCCTCGTCTGGATACCGTCCTTTCGCATGGCCAGCGGCCTATTGACCCCGTGTAATTTGAAGTACAGGCCGCAGGCATTACACACCGGCTCGCCCTCGTTGTTGCGCCTCCACAACGTGGTGGTGCGAGTGCCGCAGTTTGTGCAGCACAGCCCGAGTCGCCTCGTCGCAGTCTGAAATTCCGACATCTGTCCCATTTTGTAACGCACTTGCCGATGCTGCCCAAGGTATGTTCGTTATTTATTAAACAAAGTATCCTTAAGAAGAATTTGACCTAGATCTTTGTTTTTCAATTGCATCCTATTAATACATAAGAGAGGATGCGCCAATATATATAATTGTTTCAATATTACATAATTAACCGTATAAACAATTATATAATTTTAATTTAATATATTTAAAAAATTTGGTTGGGTTCTTCGCGGACATTCTATATATATATATATAATGCTACATCATTTTTTCGGCGTAAAAAATAGCTCTCTCGACAAAAGTAGGCATATTTATTGATGAAATTTCATATGATCATTTATATGGATGAACTTACCAGGCGTTTTGAAGGCTTGATGAGCGGCCTGTTCATGCCGTTCATCTTATGATAAAGTCCACATGCGTTGCAAAGATAATGACCAGTGCCATCCCTTCGCCAGAGCGGCGTCGATATCGCCCCGCAATTCACGCATTCGCGACCCTCGCCGAATTGAAAATCCATTGCGGTGTCTGTAATCATTTTCAATCGATTACACAAGCCTGCATAATTTTATTTTTTTATTGCGATTTGGAAAAAAATTATTTCCTACAGTTTTTTGTGCAATCACAGTTTTCTGGAAAATCTAACATGATATAGGCCATTTTGACTTGCAAATTTTTAATCAACGCACAAAAATTATATGAAATTAAATTCTTCTTTTCTAGACTGTAAAATCATGCAGATCTATGTTAAATGATAGCACCATTAATCGACTTTACACCCCCATTTAATTATTGTACAATTTAAAATCTTAACTGCAGTCAAGTCTGATTGATCTGGTTTTCTTTTTATATCAAGCTCCGACTCTGAAAACTTTATTCGAAATTAAAAGCTTTTATACATTAAAAGAAGTTTAAGAGCATCAAAATTGCGAAAAAAAAATTTAATGGGATGACGTTAACTCTCTCTCTCTCTCTACCACTTTACTTTTTATTCTAATATCGTAAATCGGAGGGATCGTCTTTGCGGCGCGTCGAGCTGACAGGATAAGACGGCTCTCTTGCGTCTTTTATCTGGTCTCGAGGATGTGGGATTTAAAGTTAGACGGAGCAGAGAGTGCGACGGACCGCGATTCTCGTACTTCTCTTCAGAGAAAGCATCCGCGCGCTCTCTGAACCGATTTCCCTATCCTCTCCTCTCTATCCGTCACTACTGTAAAACACTTGACCGCGGGATCGACCCGACTTAGTTCAAAGACGCCGCTATCACTTATCCATCCCACATGGCCCGGCGTGGTGGCGAGAGCAGCAGCATCCGCGAGAAAAGTAGTTTCTTTCTCTCCAGCGCTCTCTCCTCACTACGTTTCGTAAAACGGTGCTATCACGAAGTCGGTGTTATAATCGCACACAGCATCTCTTTATACGCGCACGCGTTAATTTGATTTATTTCAGTATTTAAATATATCTCACGCAATTAAAATGAGATTTATAATTAGAATGGGAATTTATCTCGTAAATAGGAAAAAATAATTCGGTCAGAGAGAAAGAGAAAGGGATATTTTAATTCAAATCGCGCCAGATATATATATACATATATAATAGAAATAGTTCCTTTGCAAATTCCACAGAAAATACCATCTCGCGCGTGTTCACGATATCGTATGTGTTGCGGTTTTCGATAAACTAATCGTCGTCGTGCCATAGGAAATTGCATGCCTATGTATATCTTATCGCCACGGCATACGGGCAGTTCGCATAACTTTTTGTTTATCATCGAGGACTTTACGCGTGATGCACGCCAACGAAGAGCGATATATACGTTTTCACACGGCGGAAGGGTTCATGTAATTCAGTCGCATCAGCAATATTCTTTTACATTACATAAATATTTTCAAGAAGCACGGTTAAATAGTATATTTAATTCAACCATATCAGAGAGAGAGCAGTATATCACATATATATATTTTCAGTCAGAATGTTATTTTATAGAATTTTTTTTCTATAAAATACTATAATGATATTATATTGTTATTATATTATGTCTTATTTGAATTATATATTATTATAATATATGATAATAAAAATATATAATTATATAGTATATAAAATATTAACTTTGCTTCTTGAAAATATGATTGCCATATCTTATATATCGAAGGCCAAGTGACATTCCTCTTTTATGTCACGATTTTACAGTAATTTGCGATGTAAAGTGACAAGTGAAAATATGCGTTTGCGTAGAAGAGTTTGCGTAAGAATATATTTATAATATCTCGACAACTTTTGCAAACTGGGATACTGCGTACGAACCGTAAGGCGAGGCGCGCTGGAAGCCGGCGCCGTCGTAGGCGCGCCACGAGGACATCATCGCGACGTTCTGCGCGTAGAAGGGCGCGGCCGCGGCGAGGGTTGAATGCGGATGCGCTGCATGCGGGTGACCCGCGTGCGGATGACCCGGACCGGCGTGCGGGCCCATCGTCGCCGCGGTTCCGCTCGCGTGGCCGGCGAGCGCGTGATGCGCCGCGTATGTCTCCACTCCGTGCTGCCAGGACGCCGTCTTCTCCCTTCGGGAAAATTTGTTTCATTCATTTAATTCTCTTGCCCTTAAACTTCCGCGTTTTTATATTTTACATTTTTTTACCTTATTACATTTTATTATACAATATATAGCACGTGAAGAGAATTTTCTCTTGAAATTTATCCTGAAAATATCATGGCAATCGTGGGACAATATATGGTATTGGAAGAATTTTATAATATAAATATTAATATGTACATAGTAAAATTAATCGAACATATTTTTTATCTTATATTGTGGTAGATATTACCTAATATTTTTTGATAAGTATACTGGTAAATATTAATCAGAGAAACTCATAAAACTCTTCCAATACCATGTGATTTTCAGGGTAAATTCTAAGAGAAAATTCTCTCTGTGCACTTTTATTATATATTACAATAAATTCAGATCAATTAAATTAAAATTAAAAATAAAATAAAAATAGATTAAATCAAATGAAGCAAAATAAAATACAATACGTTGCAACAACATTACATTAGAACACCAGCAACTCTAACTAAGCTAGAACATGTATAATCCTTATTCTAATCGAAATGTTATAATTATTATTGGTTTTAGAGATTTGAGATTTTTTTACGATAAAAAATCGATGTGTATTTTTACCATGCAGGCGAGGGTGAAGTGGAGAAGGAATGATATTGCGCCGCCGTGGCTGCGGACGGAAGTGCCGGCCTCGACGAGGGAACGTAGACCGGCGCCTGGAGTTGTTGACCGTGCTGTTGTTGCTGTTGCTGCTGGGACTGCTGGTAATCGGAACTTGCGCCGTACCCGCTACTTCCGCCCCCGTGGAACATCCTCTTTCCCACCGAGAGCTACCGCAACATCTGTCAAGATCGAAAACGTCGAAAGGTAAGTGAAAAAGTGAAGTTATATTAAAAGTTTTTCCTCAAATCGCACAATTAAGAGTGACGTCCAAAATAATCTTGAAAAATCCTTTTTTCAGCAAGAAAATTTTGAATTAAATAAGGTGTTATTTTTGAAAGTTTTTTTTAAAAGCATATTATTATTTGCAAATAAATTTATTGCGTTAACGGCGTCTAATTTTCGAGATATCGTGGATCAAAATTCCAGTTAAGCATAATTTGAAAATAATAAAGATTTCTTTTTGAATAAAATGAAACATTACAGTCATTGTTTGAAGACTGCAGTTTATATACAAATAATAATATTATTTTTGTAATGTTTTTTCACATTTTTTATTTTTGCTCAAAGAGAGGATTTTCTTCACTCTTCATATACAAATTACGTACAATTGAAAATGCAATGCAAGACATTGTCCTTGATTTTAAGTTATTATTTTCTCAGTCGGCGACGATGCGACATGAAAATGAACGCTGTAAAGGGTTACAATCTTATTTCGCTACCGCGGAAAGATATATCGTTACAAAAACGGGGATAATAATATGGAAACAGTAATAATACATTCCGCGCGGCAGATAATGTTAATGGTCCCTTTGGCCGATAAACACATTCAGATCTCGTCGGAGTGTCATGTCCGACGAGCCAACTTGGGTCGCCCATGAGACCAAGGATGCTCGTGAAAAAATCGAATCTCGTCATGGTCGCCGACGGAGACTCTTTCTCTTGTCTTGCCTGAACGATTTCGTGGCCGCGGAAAAAGAACTAGAAGTCCTTCGGCTTATTCGAGTAAGAGTTTTTCAAACTTCAAAGTATGCAGCTTTTATGTTGCGATGTCAACGAGAGTGTTGACCGAAAATATATTAAGCTCCGTCTATATGCGACGTGCGAAATATCTTTCGCTATATTTATACGTCGATATCGACGCATGTGTTTTGATATATAAATTAATTATTTTGACAGATACATTCTTTGTTCTGAATGATTTCAATAAGGATCTTTAAAATTGCAACAGTTTTGAAATTTAAACAAGTATATACTCATATTTCCTATTTGCTCATAAGAAAGAAAAATATTTACATTAAATTAAATTAATTAAAATTTTTTAAAAATATATAATAATATAAAAAAATAGAAAATATGTGTGATAAAATTAATAAATAGAAAAAATATATATTATAAAAGTTAAATTGAATTATAGACATATAAAGGTAAGTTTTTGTCTCAATTCTCATATTATTGCAAATAACATCGAGATGATTAAGCGAGTATATATACGGTAAGTGCATTGCTTGCGATAATTGACAATTACAGCTGAGAGATAATTTCCATCCACGCGCGCCTGTTAAGCTCGCGCGATTTTATGACGCAATATGGATTTAACGATGATATTTTACTATTAGTGCTATTCAAGCGGGGCGAGTCAAGAATTTACCTCGCGATATTGTTAGAAACGAAAATGGCACCCGATACATATCGTTATCTCCCTTCGCACACCGAGACCATTTCGGTGCACGAGTCTTGTGCCGCCCACGAGTCTCATTGTCAGGACACGCGTCCTTTCTTTAAGAATATCCGCATCGTATCTATGCATTCCATTTGGTGTACGATGCATGGAACGTACTTGCGTCGCGAAACTTAAAGAAAGCGGATGCACATTACCGCTTAACATAAAATACGAGACAAACGCGTTCACAATTTTATTGTTTTTCTTTCACTTCCGTCTTTTTTCACTGACGTGAAAAAATAGACATTGAGAGTACACTGTAAAAAAATATGTAATATATTACACAAAAATATGTAAAATTACATAAATAATAAATGTAAAATTACATGATAAATAATGAAAAGGTAAAGATTTCTATTATTTATTGTGTAATTTTACACTTATTATTTTTTATGTAATTTTACATATTTTTGTGTAATATATTACATATTTTTTTACAGTGTATAGGAGCAAAATTTTGACTCGTAAACGCTTACATATCAATTATCTTACGTTTTTCGACAAAGTCATGAATTATTTAATCTTTTTTTCGGAAAGAAATACATCATTTTTTTATCTGAATAATAACAATTATTATGCAATAATACTTAATATAAATTATAATTGATACATAATAACGATACTCATTTTAATATCGAATGAATAAACTCTCTTTTTGTTTTCAACATTTTTTATTAATTTTTCATTGGTCTCACGTTTTAATTAGACATGATTTATTGATACGTTCTTCGAAAGTGATTTTTCTATCTCAATAATAACAATTATTATTCATAATAATTATATTTAATATTTCGTATAAATTATATCGATACATAACTTTGATACTCGTGACGTTTTGATATCGAATGAGTGAGAATATCGATACCTGAAATATAAGCATCCCTAGGTGTGAGATAACGATAGGATAATAGATATCAAATTTTCATACGCCTTGCCACCCACGGTCGGTCCATTGTCTCGCGTTCTCCAAGGAAAGGATTAAAGTACCGCCGTACTTTCACGAGTTGCGACCCTTCGCAATAAATTTGACAAAGCAACTCCAAAGGGAACGGAGGATAAGTAATTTATGATCGCTCGTACGAGAAAAGTGCACCGAGAGATGCATTTGCATGCGCGAAAGAAGGAAGGGAAAAAGATCTTACGATTTCCGCAGGAAACATACTTTCTCATTAGTTCCAATCTATTGTTATCAAACAATTCTTTCTAATTTTCGCAAATTTTATTGACAAATTTCTAAATTATTTATACATTTAATTTATAAATTATGTGTAGAAAAATATTAAAAGTTTATATAAATTCAAAACATATTTATAGAAAGTCTCTCGCATTTTTAAAATATTTTTTATCACGATATAATATCTAGAGTCAATTTCTCTCTATTAATTAAAATTAGGACACATAATTAAACCGTACGTGGGGGTGGGGAGAAAAAGAAAACCGACAAGAGAGAGAGACGAAAGAGAACAAAGAAGAGCGCAGGTCTGAAAAGAGAGAGGGAATGAGAAACATGCCGTGAGGTGGGGATCGAATGATAGTTTACATGTCGGAGTGAGAGAGAGAGTCGCGGAATAAAGTCCGGCGAATAAAGGCACCGCCGCAGGAAGAGAGAGGAACACGAAGACGCGCAGACGCGTCTCCACCTTCGGCTCTTGGTTCCGAGCGTGGAATCAAAGATACCGACAGCGGCCATCGCGGTCACAAACGAACCCCGTGTAGGCGGGTCCAAAGCTCTCGTGTGTATGTGTGCGTACATTTGCATATGCGGATCGACGCGTGGCATGCGTGCGATCGCGTTAAATTGCTGCGGTTCACTGTAAAAAAATATGTAAAATTACCTAAATAATAAGTGTAAAATTACATGATAAATAATAGAAATGTTGGCCTTTTCATTATTTATCATGTAATTTTACATTTATTATTTATGTAATTTTACATATTTTTAATGTAATTTTACATATTTTTTTTACAGTGTGACGAAGTGGGTAATGATCGATCGAATCGAACTCGAGATTAATCGAAAAAAGGTGATTGTACTGTTTATTGTTAATTTTCGATTCTATTGATTTTTATTTTTTTCACTGAAAGAAGATAGATTTGATCCGAATCTGAAATGTTCTCGTTTCGAAATAAGGTGTTTGAAATTTGAATTAATATTCTTAATTAATTATAAAATAAAATTATAAAATTAATTATAATCTGTTATATTTTATCGTATATCTACGTATAAAATTATGTTACAAGATTTAAAAAAGGGAAAGAAAAAGAAGCTACGCCTCCATCTCTTTTTTCAACAAATAAATGTAAATATAATTTTTAACTTGGAATTTAGTTCATTAAACTCGTAATGGTATCTACAAAAAAAAGAAGAAAAACAGATATCATCGTATATCGTTGCACATGTGATGTTTGATCGATATGGCAAAATTGAAAAAAATCGCGAGAGCATTAAATTATATTATTAGCGATAAAACCAGTTGGAATTACTACATAGTATCGTGACGGCATAGTAATTCAAGTTCACTGCTATAAAATCAGTATCTGATACTGACTACTGAAGTTTTGTAGCATACTAATTTATCGAGGGTAAGGAAAACCCGTATGAAAATTCCAGTACAGGAATAACTACCAATATATAGTCATATTTAATTAGATAATGACGTGTAGACTCTCGTGCTTCTTGCAACTTTGTTTACAAATTCCTAATGTCATATAAAATTCCACACGTACATATAATTCCATACATATATATTTGTAGAATTTCTCAAATTTGTGACAAGGATCGATTTTTCAATATTAATTCTATTTCTTTCATAATTCTTTAACGAAATCATTTATTGGAGAGGGATATTTTAGAGAGAGAAAGAACTCAGAAATCATAATTTATAATCGCGTTTATCAAATGAAGGAACACATTAAATTTTTTCATTTATTTTCAATAGAAATTACACATTTTTTGATAAATATAAATGTAGATTAAAATAAATAAAAATTAAAAAAATTAATTAAAATATAGATAATAAATGTAGATAAGATATATAAATGCATATTTACTTAGATACATTGTAGAGCAACGCGTTGAACGGATTAATCTTTTATCAAATGCAACCGACCGGTCACCAGCAAATATGCGATTCTTTTCGCGGCCGCACGATAAATATTAATTTTTCTAATTGGCATTAATTACGTTACATTGCTTGACGGAGCGTAACAAGTGGTAACGTAGCTTATCTCAATTTGCGATAGAAAAACACGTATATATCACACACGTACTCTGTAACGTTAGTAATAAAATTAGCATAACTTATCGATATCCGAGTCATTTTGATATCGCTTGACAACGTGGTGGGAAAGCGCGCAACCTTGTAAACATGAATCAAAATTTATTCTCGTACGAGATCACAAGCAAAGCAGGAATTCCGTTATCAATTTGATGCGACGATATAAAATATCGGAGTATGCGCTCATTATAAAGTAATTTAGCACTAAAATCATATAACGATATATTTTAAATATAAAATATCTACGATTGAAATTATTCCTATAATTTATAGAAAAAAAAAAATGTAAACTGTAGGAAGAATTTTATTCGCTGATATAAATTTGTTTAAAACATCGTCGTGATTTTTTCATGCGATAGAAAAATTAAAACTTTCGAGAGATATCGCGTCGAGGCATTTTATTATTCATTAAACTCCATCAGCGTAATCGGTGTGAAAGGTGTCACGCGATCCTGGATGAGAGCTAATTTATTATCCACGCATTGCGTGATCCTTCTGCGAGTGTTTTTGCTCGCATTCTGAGTAACATAGCTATATTTGACTATCGTTAAAAAATACCAGTTTAATCGGCATAATAATTGCGATAATTATGAGATAAAACGACGCATATAACATAAATTTTCCATTTTCATCAACATAGCTATCCTGTTTTCGCAAGAAACAGAAATGTATTTTTGGGGAGGGAGAAAAGAGATCAACAAGGACGAGTAAAGAATTTCTAAAATTTATGTATATTTGTTCTTCAAAAGTTTAAAGTAAAAAATCGAAGAATTCTTTATTTAAAACTATATTTGCCATCTCACTCGCTAATAAGGCAAAATAAAACGCCTCTCTAATTCCAGTTGTTTAATGGATACACATTTAAAGGATACGCTTAAATCTCTCGCAGATACGATTATATTTGTTACATACGAGCTCGTTACACGCGACGGATGATGGCGTTTGTAATTATATTGGCCGCAGGATGTTCTTTTTTTTCACAATTATATTAAAGCGCGATTATGATTTACGAGACGTTAGCTCAACGAGAGAGTAATAATCCTGTTCGCACGATTTAATAATTACACGCGCGCTTGCCGCCGCTCTAATTTACAGTTGATAAAAAATAAACTCCCTTCATTAACGTGATTGATATATTTATACAACGATTCATTTATGTGGCCAATCATTGTGTCTCGGCTCATCTGTCATTTCTCGACGCCTATTTGAAATTTTTATATATCGTCGGATATTTACATATTCGCGAGAAATCGTTCTGTGAGAAATCACGAGTATAATTTATAAAAAAAAAATGTATGCGCAGATCATAAATTAATATATATTCATATTAATCTAGTAATAAATCACCGAATAGCTTTAATGATACAATATCTTAATGTGTTGCAAATATAAAGTGACGCGAAAATGAATTTAAACACACACTAAATATGAACGAAAGTTCATATAAATGCAATTATAATACATGCATATATGTATATATTAATTTCGCGAGAAAAATTAATGCCGCGTCGAATAAGATATAGATGCATTTAATATGGAGATATTAATATGCACATAAATACTTTTATAAGTGTCATTCAGATATGTCGTCGTCATTCGTCTTTTTGCAGGATAGAAAAAAATTATTTTCGCGCTTTACATTTTATTATGATTACGAGAAGAAAAATTCGCTCGTGCGCAACTAATAAAGGCGATTATAAATTCTTCGGAGCGCGATTGACACATTCTATAGTAATAAATCGGATTTTTTTCTCTTTCTTTCTCTCGTTATCTTTTTTTTAGCAGAGAGGAAAATATCGAATCTTCTAATGGAGACCGGTTGAGAAAATAATCGCGTTTCGATGTTAGGCGGCGACGGCGCCACATCAACGCGGCGCCGTACTTTTCACGGTCCTCGGGGACGGGATCACACGGAATTTAGATGAGAGTCTGCGACGAGAGTTAGAAGGGTCCGACGCCACCATGTCGATAGCACCAGGTATATATCGGTAATGGACACCGGTTAAAAGAACCAAATGGAACGAGAGAGGAACACGAGATGCTTCTTTCTCTCTTTACGTGCGTAGAAGACAGCTGCTGTGCTTAAAATTGCGGCCAGTTCAGTATTCTCTTCACATGTATGAATATAATAAAAGGAACTAAGGGGGAGGAAATTTTAAATAAAATAAAATATATTTATTTTATAATTTAATTTGAAGAATAAAATAAAATAAAATATATTTATTTTATAATTTAATTTAAAGAATAAAATAAAATAAAATATATTTATTTTATAATTTAATTTGAAGAATAATTAATTTTGAAATTTTTACGACCGTAAAGAACACACAGGAATGAAATTATGTTCTTTACGGTCGTAAAAATTTCAAAATTAATTATTCTTCAAATTAAATTTAGTTTATATCATTAAACTGAGCCGCAGTTGACATTATGTTATTATAATATATTATTGATATATATAGATTATAATACTTGGAGAGAATTTTCTCTTAGAATTTACCTTGAAATCACGGTAATCGTGAGTCATGGCATTGGAAGAATTTTATAAGTTTCTTCGATTAATGTTTACTGCAATAAAAAATATTAATATGTAGTAAATTACTATGTACATAGTAAAATTAATCGAACATTTTTTATATCTTATTGTGGGAGATATTAATATTTTTCAGAATAAATTCTAAGAGAAATTCCCTTAGTGTATACAATAATTATTACATGTATTATATAGTATGTTATAATAATATATGTATGAAAGATTAATGCAAATGAAAAACACGAGCGCGAGATCATTTACCTTATACGAGGAAACTTTTCAAGAACAAATATGCTCTTAGAAATTTTTTTATATACTCGCCCTTATTGATTCTTAGAATAAAGCGACGCGTTATTTGTGTACCGCCGATCAGACGCGATCGCGAGGAGCTTTAATCCGGCGGCTTTAATTCGTGGAAGGGACGAGCCTCTGACGATTACGACGAAGTACTCTGGTACACCGTCCGGAGGAGGGAATGTGTTCTCTCTCATCTCGAGGAGGACCGGCTGGTGCCGAAGGCGCCACGGCGCCGACCCGCGTAGAAGGGTTTCCTTGTAAATTCTACGCATACATTCTCGTATGCTCACACAGTCACGCGAATCACGCACGTTGCTCTATACGCGATGCTTTTTTTTATTTTTTTATTTTTTTTTCTTATAATTTCAGTGAGGTGACACAGAGAGGGCCCGGAGCTTATCTTGCCTCCGTGATATCGTCGAATTATTTGTTACGTTGTGTTACACGTAAACGAATATCGCCGTCAACAATGGCGCACGCAACTCAATCTATTCTATTTATTTGTTTAATTTTTTTTTTTTTTAAGAGTCCAAGCTTCTTTTTTTCTCTCTCGTCCAATAAGTTACAAAATAATTAGTCGGAGGTTTTATCTGCGCAGCAATCGTGCACGAAATGTAAATATAAATTGTTAACCGGGAGTCTTTGTTGACGATAACTCCTTTTATCTTCTTGGTAAATTGCGATTAAGACCAAAGTATTTAGAGCACCGCATTTGTTGTCAACAATATCTGATACTTGCGCGAATCCTATTTCTGTACGAATATGCGTGACGAATATAAAAAGATGCGAGAATTGCGTGACGCGGTTCCGTAAATTTGACGCGCAATAAATAAAACCTGGTCTCTTTTTTTCTGAAAAGAGACTCCAGTCACGATCTATCGATCGTCGAACTGGCACAAATCCTGCGTGTCTTGGATGAGAAAAAAAATATAGGCCGGAACTTTTCGGGAAATGGCTCTTTAATTCCCGCGCAAGTGTCAGCGATAACAAAGATGAGATGTGAGAGAGCGTTTTATCTCCTTTCTGTGTACGATGTGTATGCAAATTTGTGCTATGTGACAACAGTACATTTATGGAAATACAATTGGGGGGAAAAAAAGATTATTCACCGACGCGATCGAATCTGGCAGAATTTTTCTACGATTAGCGAACCGTCGAAGAGACGAAGACGAAGATCTTTCGACATTACATACACTGTAAAAAAATTTTGTAAAATTACATTAAAAATATGTAAAATTACATAAATAATAAATGTAAAATTACATGATAAATAATGAAAAGGTAATTATTTCTATTATTTATCGTGTAATTTTACACTTATTATTTATGTAATTTTACATATTTTTGTGTAATATATTACATATTTTTTTACAGTGTATGCGAGTTTCTTTTCGAAAACCACAGTCAAGGTGATCTTGTCGCGTGTTTTCTTGACTTCTTTCTTTTAGGCTTTCGAGAGAAAGAAGAAAATCGAGTCGATAAATTAATTTGACAGGCGATTCATTCTGTATAAAAATTTTTGCTAATACGATGTTATTCGAAAAATAAATCCGACATTACAGCTATTTGAAATTAATCTTCTTTCGTTTTTTAAAGAGATATATTTAATTAAAAACAATATTAGAGAATTGTAGAACATTATATTCGAATTAAATAGAATCGAGAGTAAATAGAATTTTATTCTAAGAAAATTCTTTTAAAGATTAGGAAGTATTAAAAAAAAAATATTGACAATACGGAAATTACGAGAAAGAAGATATCCATCTTATCCTCTTTTCTTTGTCTCTCTGGTTAATTATGAAAAATTATGTGCAATGAGATTTATAGCTAATTGAAATTAACACACATTAAATATTGCAGCTAATTGAAATTCACTCATAAAAAAATTTTCTAGAGTTATTGATGCAAAAATATTTAAAATAAAATTAGTTCAAGAAACATAAAGTTCTTTTTTCGCTTTTTAAAGATATATATTTCATTAAGAAACAGTATTAGAGAAAATTCAAAAATAATATTCTAATAAAAAATTCTTTATAAGATGAGATAATTAAAGAGCCTTTTAAAGAGATGTTTCATTAAGAAAAACAGTATTAGAGAATTGTAGAAAATTCAAAATAATGAAATCGGAAAAATAAATAGAATTTCATGAATAGAATTATAATAATTCTAATAAAAAATTCTTTATAAGATGAGATAGTTATTAAAAAATGTCGGTAGTATGGAAATTACGAGGAAGTAGATATTTATCTTATCCTTTCTCTTTCTATCTCTGGTCAATTAACAGAATTCTTAAGAAATTATGTACGAGACGGTGAGAGGTATCCGAGATTATCCCGGGATGCCTCGGGGATCTGCCTTTCAGTAACCCGAGACTGTAGATGCAAACACCAGATAAGATCTCGAGGGTTTGTGGTCCAGTTTCGGCACGCGCCTCTGCCCTCTCGAAATCGTGCGAGAAACCCGCGATGACGCAGGTGCTTATATGAAGATCCTAGTATACACAAACATACACTCATTCGTGCGTATGTAAAATTAAAAGTGTGTAGTATATAATCTTATTTTTTTTCATTAATATTAAATCAATATTTATGCTTTGAACGCTTCTGTCATCGACGACTCTAAATTTACGGAGAATACATGACGCGTAAAATTAATGATTTTATTAAGTATAAATGCATCATCCTGTATATATGAAATATATATATATATATATAAAGGATACACGCGTGCCTGCGTCTCTGAGGCGGATCTACGTGCACTTATAGTTTTAATGTCAATGTCCATTCGACTTAAATGCCTCGACGAGCTACTCTCTCGCCATTAATATAAATCCTGTGAAGTAAATTATTTATTTGCGTTTATATTCGCGCCACATGATCACGCACACACGAAGAGAGAAAGATAGAGAAGTAAAGGAGAATGACGGGAAAGGAAAGGAACGCCGAGTCCTCGCGCGACGAGATTTTCTGCTCGATCCTCTCGAAAAAATGCGTGATATTTCTTCGTGCGCGTGTGTGCACGCGTGAATTAATCGACCTGAGTAATAAAGACGCGAGTGTGTTTCAAGTATTAAGTGTGCATCTAATTCTAAGGGATTCGCGACAATCAGGACTCGATGCGGAAACTTCAAGATGTCGGATATCGGAATGTCGGTGAGTCTATGAAAAAATATTATCGCACGAAAAATATTTGAATAAAAGAAAGAAAGACACAATGCTTTCATTATCATTTATGTGCCGCGAATATATCGCAATCGCCGTAAAATTCTTGTCTGATCTGACCTGAAACATATATAATAATCTTTTGTCGCGCGTGATAAACGCAATCTAAGTGGATCTAAAATCTTTTTCGCGCATTATTCCTCGAATCTTTCCTCCGAGATGACGTTTCGACGTGTCGTCCTCGTTTAACAATTCCCAGGGTGACTTATCTGCGTGCACCCTTCGCAAAACAATTAAAGTGTCGTTCGCGAACCGGTTGTGAAACCGCCTCGAATCTTTCGCTCTCTGATTTATCATCGTTTATATTTCGCTGAAAATACCCGCCGAGTAATAACGATCTCTTTTTATCGCTATTTTTATTGTCCGAGACACCGGCCGAATCTAGCAGTAAATCTGGAATACGCGTACTGTGTACACATAAGCTATATATGGCTGCTCGGCTCCGGGAAAACCTATAGATATCTATGTCCGATACGACCATAAGCGCTTAAACCATTAACCGAAGTATTGCAAAAGAAAAAAAAACTTGTATCGTTCTACCTCTTATCGCGCGCCTTATTATCTTCGCCGAACTTATCCGTGACATCGATTTTTTTCGAGCTCATTATTGGTTAACTTCGTCTTCGCACAAGTGCATAGAAGAAACAATAGAATATGTTATGCATTGCAATATTTGTATTAGAAATTACAACAGAACAAATATTGAGTTATTCATATTAATGTATAATTAAAAGTACGATTATATACATTTTGATATTTAATCTAAATGTAATATTATTACATTTATTATTTCGAAACTTTTTCTTTATATTTAATATTACTATTTTATACGATATATTATGTGTAATAATAGATAAAAACGTTAATAAGAGTTTATCACACTCTATACGCATAAAGTCGTACTGCGGTATATAATGATTTTTTGGCAATCAGCTGATTCCGCCGTCATGAAAAAAAAATTAATCTGTCTAAAAAAATTACCTTTTCTGGAGAAAAATTAAATTATAACAATTACATATTTCGAATTAAATATACAACGATTACTCATTTGATTTATTTAATCTAATATAATATTGTTATAAATTAATTATTTTTAAACTTTTTCTTGAACATTTAATATTACTATTTTATACGATATTATGTGTAATAATACAATAGATAAAAACGTTAATAAGGATTTATTAAATTCTATACGAATAAAGTACTGCGGTACCTACAATAATTTTTTGCAGGCAATCAGCTGATTCCATCGTCGCGAAAAAAAATTAACTTGCCTAAAATTTTTTTTTGTGAAAAAAAATATCAAAAGTATAACGATTTTACATTTCAAATTAAAGATATAACAATTACACATTCAATTTATTTAATTTAATGTGATATTGTTAAATTAATTATTTCTAAACTTTTTTTAAAGTATTTAATATTTAATACGGCAACATAATACAAGTAATAATAGATAAGTATGTTAATAAGGATTTATCAAACTCTATACGAATAAAGTTGTACTGCGATATACAATGATTGTCTGGCAATCAGCTGATTGATTTTGCCGTCATGAAAAAAGAGATTATAATCTGTCTGAAAAATTTATCTTTTCTGGAGAAAAATTAAAAGTATAACGATTACTCATTCAATTTATTTAATCTAATGTAATATTGTTAAATTAATTATTTCTAATTTTTTCTTTAAGTATTTTATATTCCCATTTAATATTAGTCTATTATTCTTCGATCGCAAGGAGAATAATAGATTGTGTTTGTCAATTTCTTACGACTGCGACTAAAGTAGAAAGACCTTTATGTGTAATACTAGATAAAAACGGTAATAAGAATTTATCATATTGTACGTACGAAGTCATAGTATCTTTTCACCGTCGCGAAAAAAAGAGAGATTAACCTGCCTAAAAAATGTACCCTCTCTGGAGAAAAATGTTTTACCTCCTGCGCGTTAACGATGTCAAGAAGTAATAAAATTGAAATCGCTTTCGGCGACGACGACAACTCGAAGGGTAGGTCGTAGATACTGAGATTGGCGCCAGGACTGAGGTCGGGCTTCGTTAAGTAATTTGTCGGTCGCGACATTACATGGGAAAAGAACGGAGAGAGGGATCACATCTCTACCTAAGAAGTTCTGCCGAAAAGAGCGGCAATATAAAAAAAAGCTACGCGCGTTGAGTCATTCGCCCGTAGTATAAAGTTTCACCTTTCTTATACATGGAAGGTCGTGATAATATCGTTTCGTTAACATTTTTCTTCGTGAATCAGTCAGCGAGAATCTGCGGAAATTGATTGTCAAAGGAAATATCGAACATTGCTAATAATGATAATGTGTAATAAAAAATATTAAGAAAGATTTATAAATATATATATTTTTTTTTTCCAAGGAGGATACATTTTTTAAGCAGGTAAATCTCTTTTTTTGCAGTGGCAAAATCGGCTGAGAAAACCTCTGTATGATTTCGTACATAAAGTGTGATAAATCCTTATTACCGTTTTATCTATCATCTATCATTACACATGTCGCCATATTAAATAACAATTAAATGCTCAAGAAAACATTTAGATACAATTTAATAATGTTAAATTAAATAAATCAAAATGTATAATTATTATATTTTTAATTATTAATTCGAATAATTTCATATCTGTTCTGCTGCAATATACATATATTACGTGTATATATAGTATATTACAGTAATACAAATATTGAATTATTCGAATTAATAAATATGATTATACATTTTGATTTAATCTAACTAATTGTAAGCATTTAATATTATTATTTAATACAACGACATATGTAATAAATAAATAAATAAATAAATAAATATATATATATATATATATATATATATGTATGAAAGCAACGAATTAATTAATGCGGTTAGTCGAAGAAAAATAAATGAATAAATTATTCAAGGAATTATAAAGTATCTTTCCAGAAATTCCAGGTTGACATTTGAGTAATTTTCATGATGTATATAATTTATACACATGTCACACGAATAATATTAAACGCTTAATTTTCTCAGGACCGTAGAGGATATCCTCGCGCGATATTCCGGGTTGAACAACTAGTGCCGACGATATAATTCGCGATGGAAAATAGCGTGCGTGGTGGAAGTAACGCGCCCTTATTTATACGTCCGCAACGAGACTGCAGGTCGAGTGTATTATTCGCGATGTCTATTCGATGGCCGGTACATGTTATTGCCCAATTATTATTCGATGATACGACGATCCTCGGCTGCCGCCGAGGCTGGTGCATTTCACCGTATTTTTTCCCGCCTTTTTTTTCTTTCGTAAAATCAACCAACTGAGCGGTTGATAAAATTTCGCGGTAACTATAAAGCGAACGAGAGAGTGTATAAAAGCTAGCAAGCTAGTATAAGCAAACTGGCATACACTAGGTATATATTCTCTCTCTTTCTCGGTTCTTCTACCATTCTCGCTCGCTCGCTCGCTCGTTGTTAGTTACGCCGACTTTTCGCGCGTCCGGAATAAACGAGATCTCAATCGCGCATACGGAATAACGACGCGGGCTCGTAAGCACGGCAACTGGACGAGCAACATGTGCGTACGTATACATATGCGTGCGTGAGTGCGTGCGTTCGTTCGTTCTCTCACGCGCGATGGAAATCGAGTGCCTCGTATGTCTCTCCCCGTTTATATTCGATCTAGGTATCCGCAGCTATCGTCTCTTCTCTCTCTCTCTCTCCTATCTCGCTCTTTTCTCACGGTAGCGCGTTTTCGCGACTCCGAATGGCCTTGCGGGTTTGCCTAGGGTATACAGTGATCGCATTTGATATTCCGTGGATGTGTTTCTGCTAAAGTGTGTGTTTACTGTTCTTGAGGTATATTTTAGCGCTTTATATGGAAATTGTCTCGACCAACTCGGAAACGGACGGTCAGTTTCTTTTTTTTAATTCGAAATTTAATCATCTTTTAGATAAAGTATCAAACTTATTTATTGGATATTTTTTAAATAAAGATTTATCGAATAAGTTTTTTTTTTTTTTTTTTTTTCCGTAGTAGTCGAAGATGGAATATCGTGAAAAAAGGATTTCGCGCGATGGACGGTTCGGAAATCGGAGCGTTTCGAATTTTTTGACGAGTTCAGGATTCACGTAACTTTCTTACAGAGAGAAAGAATAAAAGGAAAGCGTTCGGGACACCCGGTTTGCCTACTTACGCCTACTTTACACGAAACGTACGATCGATTCAGCTCGTGAACATTCTCCGAGCGGGTGGCGAGACTCGATTGCGAAAAAGAAGAAAAAAAAGAGATCGAGAAAGCGAGAAGACTCTTTCGAGAGAGGACTCGCTCGAATCGTGCCGGATGCAGGAATCTTCGCAATCGCGGTCGCCTCGAGCTCGATCGCGAATCAAGCTTTAATAGAATCGTCGAGACGAAACTCCCGATACTTTTCAATCTGAAAGGAATGCGCGTTTGCATCTTCGTATGACTAGTTGTCAAGTTTTATATATTATATTTATATTTATATATATATATATACATATAAAACTTGACAGTTTTATACATGTAAACTCTTCGCGAATTCATCGAGATCTGTATTAATTTAACGATTCATTATTCCGAGTAATTATTGCATTTAAAAAAATTTGGTGCACATTGTGAGAGAGATTTATTGAAAAAACTGTGAGTCTTAATTAATAACGTTGAAAGAAATTGAGAGGAAAGGCTAGTTGACAATTAAATTGTTTGTCCAGGACGCCTTTGTATTATATGTGCATTTGTGCACATACTAAATGTCGATGAGTTTTGATAAATCTGAACCACCGGTGATTATCCAGCGTATCTATATATTAATACGTTTTAAACTAGATCGTGAATTACATCGTTCAGTCCCTTTTGCATATCGGTCTCGCAATTACAAACACGTTCGGCGACTTCGTTATCGTAATTTCGAGAGTTTTCCCACGTGTGATTATCGATATATATATATTTCCTACCTCACATTTATCACGTCCCGCGATACCGTTCTGTATATTAATTCTGAAACTTGTAGAACGTTAAATTGATTCCATACGACGACAGAATCGCAAAATATCATGGAGATATTGATTTAAGCTAAACAAATGTATGAAGACTCTAGGAATTCAATATTAATAAAAAACATTAATATATTATCTATTATATACATATTATTTACACATGTATGTGTAATATATATTTAGTAATTTTAATATTTTATATTAATTATTTAATATTATACACATATATTATATGTATACATATAACATGTAATAAATAATATAAAAAATATTAATATTACTAAATAATAATACGAGATACCTGTTGAATGTCGAGAAATTTTCGTATAAAACAGTTTTAGAAATCTGCATCCTATAACGCATCTTTATAAATAAGACGGTATCGTCGTTATATACTTTCTCTCTCTCTCTTTCTCTCTATTTTTTTTTCTTGTTTGAGAGATACACAACGTCAAATATATTAGAGAATCCGAGGAAATAAAACGCGCGCGTGCTGGATAGATACCTTGATATAACACGCGAGTGAAAGAGCGCGCAGAATTCTCTCTCTATAATACACATACCGCTTAAATTATTTATGAATTACATCGTGAATCGTTCTATAGATTTCTCATTTTTGCGCGACCGGAAGCCCCACGAACCAGGAAGCGCGACCTCTCTCCTCTTCTCCTCTCTCACCTTCTGTCTATTCATTCGCAAATGCTTGCGAGGGAGATTTATGCATCCAGCCGACATTCGCACACACGCAGGTGCGGTTTTACTTCTCGGAGAGGCACAGCTCGTTACTAGAAATCTAATAATCTATTCGCCATTTGTGTTGTTGGATTTTGCCCGTGTAACGGGTCAATCTTTAAAGGGCGAGCTCGGAATTAAAACAGCTGATCGTGCCCCGAACACATACACACATATATATATATATACGTATATACAATAGGTAAGATGCATTTAATCGTGCATTTAATTTCTCCGGCCACCGTTCGCAGAGTTTCTTCGAATAAGAATATCGCGACGATTCCGGATCCACGTCATCGTCATCCTTGTCGTTCTCGATTAGTAGGCGTCGCCTGCGCACGTGTCATTGTCGTCGAGATACGCGTGACAGTTGTTCCTCTTATATTCGGATTATCGCGTGCGCTCTCGCGATTCGTGGGCGGAAGACTTGAATCGACATCCGGGGATGCTGGGGACCCTAAACTTGGCAAAGACCTCGAAGAGGCAAAACTAAAATTGTTACATCAAAGAGATATGGACATATATTTTTATTTTATTTTATACATTTTTATTTTTATTTTAATCTATTGGCAAATGCGTTGAGGAAAGATACAAATATGATTGAACTGTCGCGTGGAAAAATAACGTTATAATGAATAATCTCGTCAAAAGTGTGACGTCACGTCAAAGCGACCGATCGGATCAATGTGCACCTAAAACAGCGACTCTATCGTGATGGGGGAAGCGGTTCTTGTTGAAACTTCCGGTTTTGGCGCCGAACATGACTTTCCAATAAGGTCGATGGTGCAGCAGACGGCTGTCCCTGGCATCTGCGACGATTTTATATATATATATATATATGGTATACCTTCGAGACGCCGACTCTCTCGAAGCGAAACGCACAGGCTGCCAGGTACGAGCGGAGTCAGACCTTGTGACGCATCGCGCTTATCTACACGCAATATCTCGAACGTCCATCCATGCGGCACCATCCGACACCGATAAAACGACAGGGAGATTCGTCGTAGGACTGATCTCGAGTCCGATTAGGACGCGCGACCGGAAGTACACTAAAGCGAACTCGATGTCGATTGATGGACTGGAGTAATGTTGAAGACGTGAAGTGTGAATTATAAAGGTTAATAATAATATGAATAATTATGAACCGTAAGGGAAAAAAAACCTTGTATAGATAAAAGAGAAAGATTCTATTTCAACTTTAAATTAATTTTTTTTCCAGAAATTAAAGAATATTAAGAATTTTAACTAGAAAATTTATAAATATATTTTTAAAAAATTCTATTTAGAGAAATTTTAATTTATTTATTCTAGAATATAAATTTAAGGGAAAATTTGAGATTTTGATTGTTTTTTTCAATTTGTATTAACTGAATATATGTATATATCCAAATGTGCGAATGATAAAGCAGCTATACCGTCATTTTAATGATGTATCATAGGCGTGCCATTTCATCTTTCAAGGAAGGCAGGGTTCTATTATGTCAGCGTAACCGGCTATTACAGGGGCCGACCTGTCATTAGTCTCCCATTGACGTCATGCACCCTTGATATAGAAGGGGATATTTAGTTATGGCGTTTTAGATGCCATAAGCACAACAGCCATTATGATTCCAGAGTACACAATTTTATTTATTAGAATTTTATTTATATGCATTATATTTTTTTATTTCGAACAAAGTATATTATTATATTTTTAAATATCAAATTAATATATTAAAAAAATATAAGCTTAGATTTTCAAAGACGATTTTTTCCGAAATATTAAAAAAAAAGAATTGGTGAAATTTAAAGATAAAATGATTTCAAGTCCACACTTTTTACTGACAGTCATCTTGATAAATCTTACTAGATTCTTTCGTGTGATTATTTGCACTAATGAACATTAGTACAGAGGTTTCATTGTATCTTATTATTATTGACTCGTGTTACGCTGGTTCGAACTTTACGCTGGTTGGTACTTTTTATAAGAAATTTTATAATTCAGAACTTTATTAAGCTATCTGATTTGATTTCTTAATTAACTTAAGATTTAATTGCCAAGATATTTAATGATGTAAATGAAAAGTTTGCGCGATTCCCCATCCAGAACAATTCTGTCAAGGGAAGAATTAATTTTTTTCTCATTTATATATGCATATAAATAATTTATTGGCAAGGAAAGAAAATGACTCTCATTGCAGAATATATATATATGTATGTGTGTGTGTGTGTGTATGTATATATACACATTGTCAATGACACTTCAGTCATCATTCAGATAAAATATTTCACAGTAATTATATCCTTTTTTTAATGATGTTGCATTCGACGTACGCAAAAACGAGAAACGGAAGTTACATTGACTTTGGAATTTACACAAACGAGCACAATATATTAGGCTAATAACATCACGTATATCTTATCGTAGCTTAATTCGCTTGCGTTAATAATTTTGAAGCGTGTACATTATGCGAATTTTAATAAATGCGACTATAATCTGAGCGGCGGTCTTTCGCCATCGCCGCACGAAACGCACCTGTGCGTACAGAGCGTGGGTTATGTCGGCTGCCGTATATACTTACTTTATCGCGATAACCGGGATTTTATTATATGTAGGTTAATGCAAGCTGACTCTTGATTGAATGCATCGTGCGAGGTCTCGATCGAGCTCGCCAACAGTTTTAAATTATTAAGACTAGATTACATTTGTCAGTATATATATATATATTTACATAAATAAATATATATAATAATTTAAAAATGAAATAAAATATATAATTAGAAAAAATTAAAAAAAAGTACAAATAAATTAAATTATATATTGCATATATAAAAAGAATAAACTTGACGTGCAATTTAAATTGCGATGTTAACGTTTATAAAGAAAAATGACGATTAATTGAGAAAAATATAATATATTTACATAAATAAATATATATAATAATTTAAAAATGAAATAAAATGATTAGAAAAAATTAAAAAAAAGTACAAATAAATTAAATTATATATTGCATATATAAAAAGAATAAACTTGACGTGCAATTTAAATTGCGATGTTAACGTTTATAAAGAAAAATGACGATTAATTGAGAAAAATTGAATCGACGCAGTAATCATTGATTTATGATATATGACACAGTTGTTCGCGTTAAATTGTTTGAATACCACGTTTCAAAATGCGAGTGAAGAATACGATTAATGAGAGGGACTAAAAATAAGCATTACTGTCACCAAGGGGATAGGTAATTATAATATAAAACTCGCCGCACGTCGTGTCGCCTTCTGTGTCTCATCGCGATTCCCTGTCCACTTCCTTCGGGAACACATCGCCGGCAGCCGCCGTGCAGATGTTCTCAATTTCATCTTACCTCTTTCGTCCGTAGAATCTGTCAGTGATAAGCAATATTCGACATTATTTATCAACTGCGAATAAGTTGAAAAAGGATTAATAAGATTAGTGATGAACTGATGCGAAAAAGTCTTCGGATTTGTCTTAAACTGATATTAAAATCGAGTATTTTACTTAAGTATTTATATCTTATATAATATATATTAATTTAATATAATATATTATATTAAATATTATATTAATACGTATATTATTAATTTATGTATATTAGATTAAATTAATACATATACATATATTATATGAAGACTTTTCTAACTTCTTGGTTTTATCCAACAGATAGGATATTTTCGTGTTTTTTTTAAATAAGTTCTGAAAAAAGAGACGAAGATATGCTATCTGTCGGGTATAAAACTTACCAAGAAGTCGGAACAACCGGCCCTAAAAAATTCTATGAGCACACTGAAAAAAAAAATCATCGCATTTAACAGAATCTGCGGTCGAATACGTGCAAATAAATATCAATGTAATAAGAACTAAATATTTTGTTTTCCTGTGCATTATATTTTTATTGTATAAAAATTATACAATTTGTTAAAAAAGGAAATACTTTTTCCCCACTTCACTCGAATCTCTTCGAAGTCTCTCGCGGGCCATTTGAGAACCGCTGTCAACTCATTGGCAGGTCGTGTCTCTATACCTTTCGACCGATCCGATGGCAACACAACAGGCTCTGAGAGCCGAAAGAGGATGTGTGTGTGTGTACGCGCACGGTGTTAGAACGGTCCACATTAGCTAAAAAGCCCCGAAAAAGTCGACTCCTTCGCGCGCTGTCGCCGCGAAATCTTGTTCGCCGGCTTGATGAAATATTATTTGCGCCTCGTGTTATATTGGCCGCGCCACATGCTTGTTGCGACCGGCCGAAAAACAGGGCGACGACGCGAGTGGAGAAGAGGCTTTTGACGGTGACACACGCACACGCGAGTGTCACCGTCCGCGAGCCGTGGAGACACATGGGAACCGAGGGTCCTGATCCTCGTAAAAATTCACTTAGCTCTCTCTTTCTCTCTCTACATCGAATTATCTGCCCGACATCGCATTCATTAAGTTCCATTTGCGTCGAGGGACGACGGTGTCTCCGCTCTCTATATCTGCGCTCGTGCAGCGTATTTTTAATGCACAGATGTATACGTTGTATATGGAGTACGAGATGACCGATGTGTTTGTGAGAAGTGTTACGAATAATATTATTCGGGAATTTTTTTTCACTTCCATTCGATTAAATTATATCGCGATATAAAAGGAGCTTCAAAAGTGATGTCGGAAAATTGCGATAATTGGGAAGAAAAATTATCGTCATATTTATGGATATTTATTTGTTAGTTTTGAGAAATTTTTTATCAGAAAATTTATTTTTTAGGTTCGACAGCTATGTATTTTAATTATATTAATATATATATTAATTTAATATTCTATTGGTATATATTGCACTTTATTGGATGAAATAATTTTTACGAAATTATCTATATAGTGTACATATATTCTTTTTATTCTCAATTTTCTAATATATCATCACTTTTGTGGAAGAAACAATATTACATACAAGTGTTTAGCTTTTTTACTCCTATACTGTTTCTCGAATGGAATAGTCGGAGGAATTTCTCAGATTCAAAAATTCAAATCCAGATTCAGGATTGAATAAGTGTATATAATACTTTTCCGAAGCGACATTTCAGGAAACTTTAGTATGTTTCGAGATAGCAGCAACGAATAAATATAAAGTGCAGTATATACGTCGCGCATAGAACACTTTCGCGCTTTCGCGGGCGTGTGATTATATATACGTGAGAAGGAAAAAATCCGAGGCGCATCGATTCATTCATATTATTGTCTTAATCCGCCGGTGTAGAGTATCTTAATTATTGAATTTATTAAAGCGCGACGCGTAATCCTCCTTGCAAGAGCTATATAATATAATCTCTCGGCGCACATTGCAGTAATACGGTCACGTCCGCTCTCGCCGAGAAGTTAATTAGAAAACAAACAGAAAATTAACGCGAACCCGGCAGCGCGAATTCCCCACGGGCAGCCGTTACTCGCGATTTATCGTAACCCGTCTTGATATCAGGTCTTCTCTCGACCGGTGACCGGTTTTGCTTACGTCGTCGGTCGCCTACGTTGATCGACGATCGAAAATCGCCGATGAATCCGTTTCTCGTATGCGACCGATCCTTAGCTAGGAAAAAGCTCCAGGAATGTATCCTGAATCTTCGAAGATATTATTATAAGATACCATTTCATGTGCCGCAGCAGTTTGTTGCTGCATTGGTGCAATGAAGTTCAATTGAACGAACAGCGAAGCAGAAGAACACGCAACTGGTTGATTCTAATTATTATTATTATTTTATTTTAGTTAAATAATGGATTTTAAGAATAAAATAGATTATTATGAGAATATATAAGCAAAAATTATAATTTTAATTTTGAAATAATATATAAGAGAACAAAGAAATATGCTTTAATAAATTTCGACCACGTGACTGATTTGCTGCTGCGTATGAAATGCACCTATAGATTTTCTTTTCATCGGATATCTCCAGCTTCTTCTCGCGTTTATTGTTGCATCTTCACTCTAAGTGCTTATCAGAATAAAAAAAAGTATTGTAATAGTGTCTTGTGTCAAACACTTGTCTCGATCTGTTATAAAAATTATTATGTAATATATTGTTTTTCCTACAAAAGTGATGATATTGGAATTAAGAATAAAAAAATATGCACGCACGATAGAATTTAATTTCTTTGTATTATTATTTGAATATTAAAATAATTTTCAATAAAGTGCGATATAATTGAGTATTTTATTTAAATATATATATGTATACATTATATTATAATATGTATATATATAATTAATATAGGTGAAGTCTGACAAGTCTAGAGTGAAGATGCCATTTTCTCTCGTCGAAGAATCATATTATAATTGAACTGAATTAAATAATTAAGCAACAAATTATTTTCTCAGATGAAGATGTTATTTTCTCTCGTTGGAGAATCGTAATTGAACTTGATTCAATTGTAATAAAAAAAAATCGTTAGATTATAATAGGCTTTAAATATTTGTTGGAATAAGAAGTATTTTATACTTGAATTATTTTGACAGTTCTCTTTAAATTACAAGAAAACCCTAAGCTTTCCGTATATGGATCCGCTCCTGGAAGGAGCCAGCTTCTCTTCCGCGACGAGGGACAAACCAGTTTGGTTGTCGACAGAAAGAGGTGCGAGAAGGGGAACGATCGCGGAAAAGCACGAAGAAATCATGAAATATCGCTCGATCTCGCGCGGACGTTTAACCCGTTAACACGCGTAAGGAGGGATAAAGAGACGAGAGGTATTAATCGATCATCGCCTTCCTGGGATTTCTTTTCTTTCATTTGGAGCGATATTCGCGTTAACAGCGTATGTATACTATGTGCAGTTATATATATATATATGCGTATTACACGAGTTTTTCGAAAAAAAAAATAAATAAGTAAAAAAATCACACGGACTGTGAAAATCTTTGCGACCGTTAATCTTGATTTATGATAAACGCGATATCTGGTCTTTCTCTCTCTCTTTCTCGGCGACCGATCGCGCCGGCTATAATTGGATTGTATGTGTACTTCATCTGCAGGATGCGAGACCGGTAGATCTCTTCGAGTCCTTTTGGTCCTGGACACGGAGAAAATAGCAATTACGCGATTCAAAAGAGCGGAGAAATGGATTTACGATATTATTATATGTCTATCGACAATTTTTTACCTCTCTATATTCGCGCCTTTTTCGGCTTTTCGCAGCGAAAAGTGCCTTTTCATGCATTTACGCAGCATGCTGCAGCAGCAAATCAGTCACGCGATCAAAATTTATCGGAGCATATTTCTTCGTTTTTTTATTATTTCAAAGGTTAAATTACGATTTTTGCTTTTATATTCTCGTATTAATCGATGTTTAAAATCCATTTACTAATATAATAATAATTAGAATTCTAAAATAATATTGATTAGCCGGATAAATTATTTTAATTTGATTTTTGCATTTAATTGGGACTGTTCGTGTTGAACTATTTTTAATAATTTAAATTTATTGTTAGCGTATTTCGCCTTTTAATTTTGACATAATTATTTAATTTATTTTGACATTGTATTGCGACTTTTTATTAGAATTTTTATTTATATCTATTTATTTATTATAATGTTTATTGCGCACTGAAGAAGACTGAGTACAGTTCGAAACGTTTGTAATTGATTTTTTTAAATTAAAGTTTTTCCAAGATTTATAATAATTTGTTATTTGCTCGTTACACATGGCCTCGTAATATTTATTAAGTTATAATAATAATTAGAATCCTTTGCTGTTCGTTCAATTGAACTTCACCAATAGCAACAAACTACTGCGGCGCAGCATGCTGCACATGAAATGATACCTGAACGCGGGATGACGATTTATTTTTTATTGAAATTTCGACCTAACTGGCCAGTGAAATTTAATTAGAAACACTGCGATGCTGTCGAATCAACATCTTGAAAGTTACACTTGAAAAGGACCCGTACCTAAGGGTCGAAACGTAGTGTTTCTAATTAAATTGTACTGGCCAGTTAGGTCGAGATTTCAATAAATTTGTATGGTTTTACTCATCACTTCATTAATTTTATCGTGATTTATTTTTTGTTTATGTGTTTCGAATCAATTTTTTATCTCGAAGAAAAATTACTCTCTCTCGCGAAGAGCATCCGTTATATTCGTATCATCAGTATTTAGCAGAGTCGAGAGTGTATATATTTATCTGCACAATTTTGCGATACTTAATTCGATAAGCGCTCTACCGCCTTTACTTATCAATCACTGATATATATATATATCGTTAATTATGTTACATTTGTGTCGTTTATATATACGCAGAATTCATAAACAGATAACATTAGCGTGATAAATTGCGAGTATAACATCGTATTTCGATAAAATGAATTAATCGCACGGAACTCACGACATATAATAATTAATATCTCGCATTATACTTGTGTACACGTCACAATAATGTGTTTATTTCGACCATTAACCATATATTTATCAAACGATATATAAAATTTCGCATTTACGAGACCGCATGGCGAAACAAAAAATTGTTCGAAACATTCTTCGTCACGTATTTCTGCATATATCATAAACGCTACCAATGTAATATCTCGCTCTAACACGTTATCGCACACTCTGTCCCATAAATATTAAAACGAAGGCCGTTTGACGTTTGAAAAGCCACGCGGAAATCGTTCCCAGCGATTTTCTCTCTTTCCTTTTTCCCGCATTATCACCATAAAATATACATAGATACTGTATATAAAATCGAGTCCACCCACGTCTCTTTCCTACTCTCCCGTCGCACATTTAATTCCACGGTTCGTTATCGTCATTAATAGATCGCACACCCGTTCGCGAGTATATAGGAGCGAGTAAATCTTAATTAGGTGTCAGCCTGCGCTGCCGCGACAAAGAGAGCAAATTAAGAACGCGGATCCGTTAGCCTCGGATCGCTGCATAATATTATATATGCATATGACGCGTAATTTGAGAGAGATAGAGAGACCGGTTGGAAGACGCGCCGAACCGATATCGGCTACGATTCGATCGTTTTGGCAAGGCTCGTCTCTTGTGACGAGCTATGAGATTCCGTCTGTACTTAAGCAACTATGCTTAGAAAACTTGACTTCGACGTAACTAGCAAATTTTATTTAATTATTTCACGACGTTTCGACTATTTGGTTGTGGTCCTTTTCAAGTGAAATTTCTACAACATAATATTACACAATAGTTTTTAACATACGAGAACTCATTTAAGTGTTAAATTAATAAAATAAATATAAATTTTGTAAACATACCCATCAATTAAACCGAGGTTAACGTAACAACACACTGGTGTTATTTAAAATCGAAAGTTAAAAGTTAAAAGAGGAACACGTCCCATCGTTATGATGTTGAAAGTTAAAAGTTAAAAGAGGAACACGTCCCATCGTTATGATGTTTCGTCAACGACTAAATTTGAAACGCGCCACTAAACAATCTTAAGCAACTATACTTGGCAAGCCGCAGTTGCACCCACCGGATGTTTACTGAATAATCAGATCGCGAAATGCGCACACGCCGGCATCTCGTGAAAACCGGTCCTGAGATACGTGTGTATGTGTGTGTATATATATTATTGGGAAAATAATCGTTTCGCTTAATTAGAACGATCGATTTGTGCGATCTCCAGAGGTGATTTCCGCGGTATATAGAGAGAATTTCTCCGAGGAATAAGGACGAAAAATGTCGGCGCAAAATTGCAGACTTAAATTGCGCGAAATAGGAGCGTACATATGTTATATTTTATTAAAATAAGCGAATAAATAAAAATGTTTGGTGGGCGCAGAAAATTTGTGGAACACTGTACCGTTTGCTTTTGATATATAAATAATACTTTTTATATCACGTTGATCAAAAATCCAAGTCGAATTCAAGTTATGATAATATTTAGAATAGTTATATATTCGAATTTTAGATTGAGTACCTATTTCGAAATAATTTAGTATTTCTAAGTACTCGTCAAGTACTTAATCCCACCCCTAATATGGACTTATACATTCGCAAAAAAGAAATCTACAAATTATTAGCACCCTCATATAAGTATGGTACATATACCGGTTAGTTAACTAGATCGGCGCGAATCCGCGAAAACGTAAAACGATTAAGCTTATAAGAGCGGGTGCGCAAAAGTAATCTTTTATTCTAAATAACGGCGGGAGATTTCGCGGCGAGATTTTTTTCAAATTCTTTCATGACATTTTTCGCCGAGAGAGTAACGACTCGTTACTCGCGGTATTTATACTTTGCCGGGACGTATTTATAATGCGCGACCGCGATAAGCGTTTCTCTCTCTCTCTCTCCATCTTGTTTCTTTCTTCTTCCTCTTCTAAACCGGTCAAGCGCCAGATCGGCATAAATCGCGGATATGGCGAGTAAGAAGATCCGCGGACGGCGCGCGCGACGATACTTTTCCCTTTATCATCCAATTAACGATAAGGCTCCATTACGTTTATTCGCCTCGGCGGCGGACGATTTTATTATTGTGTGGATGCAGCCGCGATTTTATCGGCCGGTTCGTACGATATCCGTGCAGCTAATCTGCAAAGTAGTTAAACCGTCCGATGCGCGACTTTGATAAGTCCGTTCCCTTCTTTTCTTCATCCTTTTTCATTATCGCGCGATAACTTCATCCTGGACACGTGTTGCTCTCGTAAGTACGTAACAGTACGCGGGAAAATAAGCTCGCACTTGTTTAAGTTAGATATATGAAGTTGCACGTTAAGAGGACGAGAAAAGGGGCTAAAATTGCTCGATTAGAATGGAAGAAATGAGAGTTAACATAGTTTTCATATACTTTTCTCATTTATTTATATTATTATTTTATATCGTCATTATTTATTATTTATTTTAGCGTGAGAAAGATATGAGTATAGTTAAAATTTATGCGTCGGAGGAGATTAGATGCATTCTTGGTTAACATCTCGAGATTCTCGACTATGTAATGACTCTCCTTGCGACTGACACGATTGACAAAGTATATGTATATATTTGCCACACGGCAGAAATAATTGCGGTCACTCTCGGAAGCGATCGATCTGTAATATAAGCGGTTGGCCGATTTACGTCGCGAATAAAGATTTATTACGTTGAGAGAGAAAGGAAGAGAGAGAGAAAGAACGACGGCTGATATATTGAAACAAATTGACATAATCGTGCGACCGCGTGATAATTACGTAATTCGCCGTAATTACAGTTTATATATATACTTACAAAATGCGTCGCTGCGCGAAAGATCAACAAACTTAAAAGGCGCACATTTATATTTTTAATTGAAAGTTTTGCTCTTTACATCGAGTACAATTTTTTTCCAGACGACAACCAATCTATTTCGATCGTCACTGCGAAGAAGTGAGGGTTTTTTTGCCGCATTCTTTTTTTCCCTCCTCACATCATTCACAATTCTCGCATACTAATGATTAATAAGTGCCCTTGCGCCGCAAGAAAACAAAATTAATTTTCTCATAACAACTTGCAAGTTCGCGCAATCGGCAATAGTGCTGTAATGTTTCCGGGATTATCCTGCAGCTACCGAAGGATCTACCGGATCGCGTCTCGCTCGAGTGCATCCGATCTGCGAGATGCAGCGGCGTTGCATCGCGTGTCGATTTTTTTAGCGAATCGCAAAGCGATTTTACCGTTAATCGGCTTACGCAATCGCGCGATATATCGAAGCCGTGCACGCGAACACGCGTGCCTCGCCTCGAAATCGTGTTTTCGAATTTGCCGCGAAGAAAGGGAGAGAAAGATAGAGAGAGAGATATCGCGCGAGAACTATTAACGTAAGAAATTAGAAATATTAGAAATTAGGAAATCTTTGCGAGAATAATATACGCGAAGATTATAACACCGACAAGAGATAAACACGAGATAATAACAATTATCTCTTGAATGCTGATTATATCCGTAACTTTAGATGGAGCGTCTCAAGAGCCAGATTGTAAAAGCGCTTGCTTGCTCTTCTCGTAATTTTTTTTAAACAAACAGAAATATCGGCCGCATAGCGCGCGATCCGAGGAAAACAAGAACAACATGCAGATCGAGGAAAGTCTTCTTTCGAATCCTTCGAGATGCGATCCTTCGCAGCGACATTCCCGCCGGCGAAGACGCATTAAGGCGAGATGGGAATCCAACGTGGAGTTTTATTAAGATTTAATGGAGTTATCGGGTTCTCTCCGCGTTGTCTCTCTCTCTCTTTCTCTCTGCCGAGACGAGGCTGTGTTGCGATCCGTGCGAATTTATGGCCCGCGCTGATGACTTACCCTCGGCCTGTGAGAATCCGCCTGAGGGTGAGCCGGACACGACCAGTAACTATCGCGTAGCTAATATACCGCGTGTGGCGATACAATTTAACTCCTTGGCGCCATAATATTTATTTTCATTGTAATTTGTAAGAAAAAAATCGTATGATTTCCCTTTTGATACCATAATTCTTTATGACGTCAACAAGAGACCAGGAACCTTAATTGAGAAGTATTTATATATATAATTTATATATTTGTATACCGAAGAATTAATATGAGAATATAGGAGACATTTTATAATTAATTAAATTTATATAACTCTAAGACATTTGACACTTTAAAAGAAAGATATATATATATTATATATTGTATATATAAAAATACTTAAAGGTATAAATATTGATAGGATGCAAAATATTGTCAGATTGTCTTTTGACAGTTCTCGAGTGTCAAAAGTTAAATATAAACTGTTTTTCTTCTATATACAAATGTATAATTTAAAGCTTGTTTCCCGAGTAATTTTTAGTGGATCTTATTTTAATTTATTCTCATATATAGATGCACGATATTTTTTTTTATATATATATAAATGGTAGGGGACGCGTCAAACTTTTATTCTCAATTCTTCGGAAAAATTTGTGACGTTGCATCTCCTGAAAGAAAATTTTTATCCGATTTATAAATGCAATCATAGCCTCGGATTCGAAATTGCGCCGTCGACGCAAAAATAGAATTAATTAACGTCCGCGTGATCGATTGCGAATTAATGCGAGTCGACGGAAGACGAGATAACGCGATAAGAGTTTTTTCTAAATGCATATCTTCGACTTTGTTACGCACAGAGAATAATTATAGTCGATAAGAAACATTTATTTCCTTTGATAATTTTGCGTGCTCTAAGTGATAAAAGAGGAAAATTATTTAATGGTGTCGCATTATATTCAAAAACCCTTAAGATGGGAGTACTTTTATATTCTTTTTTAATTTTCAAAATCACCTACAATTTTTTTATAATCTATAATTTTTTTACGCCGATTTATGCTTTATATAATATTTGAAAATTGAATAATTTATGGAAGATATTTTATATTTTGATTTAACATAAATCATAATTTTAATTTTACATAAATTATAAAATATCTCGTAAAATATTCATTTTCGATTATCTTACTTGAATAACTTTTATACATGAAATAATGCTGTGAAGAAAACTCATAATGTTTTGAAGAAAAATAATGCATAATTTGTAATTAGCAGCTATATACTTTTTTCTACTCGCATGACACGCAACGCTTCGTGAATGAAGGCGCTTGAATAATCGCGGACGATGAATGATGGCGAGTTCTCTCTTTGTCTCGACTTCCATCAGGAACTTTGATACCCTCGACAGTCGCAAGAACTGCCGGATTAAACGTCGACGTATCGCCGATATAACGAATGTCGGCATTACGAGGCGAGTGCGTATCGCGCTCATCTGCGTGCCCGCGATATCGCTGGAATGCGCGGCCTCTGATACGCATTGCACTCTCCGTCGTATCGCAATTCCTATCGGGGTCGGTTCTCTGCCGGAGCTGCCCTAAGACTCGGTACGCTCAGGCCTTTTATATCTCCACTTTCCCGGTGGAAAACTTTTGTACGATGATGCGCTACGAGGGTGTCGACTTCTCGCCGATTGCGCGAATAATCCGATAACACGCTTTAATCTTCAAGTATCTTAATCCCGCGATCGTCGTCAGAGTCGGTCAATTTTCTCGGAAAAATGTTCCATAAAAAAAATCTTGTAATATTTTCGAGATATTTTTATTTGAAATGTCGTCCACTTCTCGATCGTATATCATAAATGAAACACGTGGTTCACTCTTCTTCCGGGGCACGCGAATAGGAATATTATTTATTCTAATAAAAGATTTATATTCTAATGGTCATCGCAGATGCTTCTATCGGGAGAAACGCCGCGGCTCGTGCAATTAGCGGTCCGCAATAAATAATTTAAGCGGGTTTAATTAATGTACGCCGCTGTGCATCGCGTTAAACAGAGAAAGAGAGACTCCTTTAAACGCTCTCTTCCTTCGGGCGTTAATTAACACTGCGATGTAGTTGTATCGTTTGTCAGTTTGTTAAAGCGATGGATTTTTTTTAAATCTCCGATCATCTCTTATTTGCAGTCTCCTTATATAGAGAATTTTGTGAAGTTTTGGTTCGCAGAATTGGTCAGGTGGTCGAACTATTTCAGGAACCAGGGCATCGCGAACGATATGAGACTCGAGAAGAAACCTCTGCTTTTGCAAATTATATGTATATAAGATTACAAAAAAGTGTAAATACGCAAATATATAAGATTAGTAAAAGTATATGTATCCAACACGAGAATCGCGCAATTGCACGTTTAATCTCATCGAAATAATGATAATGGTCGACGCTCACGTTACATATCTTATCCTCGCGATGTGGAAAACAGTTATATTCTCACGAGACGCGAACGACGGCTCCTGCGGATTTATGGAAGGTAGATGACGCGAGTTAAAATTGTAAGCGCGCCGCTGCACATATATGTATATATATATGTATATACATATGATGCATATATATTTTTTTAAATTTATTTATATGCATTGCATCGTGCATGTTCAGCTCGCCTTCTCGGCGAGGTGTTTGCGTTGGCCTAGTGCCGAGACACGTTTGCAAAGCGAAATTAATTACCTCGTTCTCGACGTAACGGGTCTTCGGCCGATACCGAGAGAGAAAGAGAGAGAGAGAGAGAAGGAGCCCGGCCGATACGATTTTATCGGATTTTATTGCGGATTTACAGTTGCCGCGGGAAAGCTGCGCTTTCGAGACACTGTCAGGATTAGCCGCGTTAATCGGCCGTAAATCTGACGTATGTATGACATTCGAGACGCGCGTGTGAGTCGAATCGAGATCGAGACGCAAGGGAAGAACGTCGCGTCGTAAACGCGCTCGTAATACCCGCTCCTTCGTCAAGGACTTACACCTTGACTTGGGATCCTGTAATGTTCTGTAATGTTGATTGATATGGTCGATTAGATTTTAGTCGAGATCTCTCTATATTATTTTCTCTGTCGTACATATTTTTTAATCACGTAACGCGTATAATGATTTTTCCGAACGTTTGACAGAAATCAGCTGATCGTGACAGGCGAAGTAAATTTTCTCACTCGCGCTTACCAATACTTTTTGCTCTTCTCTTTTTCTTGTTCTTAAACTAAAATCTCGTATTCATAAAATGTGTGGAAAAATTAACCCGCGAATACTCCGGATGTTTGTCTGTCCTGCTAATGACGTCATTGCCATCGAGATGGATGGAAGGTGGAGGCGTGTAAAAAGGTCTGATCCTCTTCGAGTCGCATCTTTAAAGTGATAATTAATCTCGCGAGTTAATGGCGATGCATATATCGCTTGTCCTTTGAAATTTTTAGTGGATTTTATTTTGGGGGTTTATGGAGAAATTGGCAGACCGAATCAATGTCCTGTCTGTCGAGAACGTTAAATTTTAATGGATCTCTCTCTGGAGATCGAGAACGATAGATCGACGTGCGAGCAGTCGAAGTTAAGCTTAATACATTTATTTATGATATTCGAATCGTAAAATGCTCTGAAAGAGAAATTTATCGACATGTACTGCCTTTAATTTTTAATCTATGAATTGGCAACGGTTGTCAGTTAAATTAATAAATTAATAAATTTTTTTCATAATTTTATCACTGATATATTAATAAAAAATTTATAAAATTATTTAAAATAAATTAAAGTGAGTATAATCGATAGAAATATGTAGAATCTGTCAAAGTGACAAAATATATTTAAAATTTGAAAGTTTTTAATATAAAACTTTAATTAGTGTTTTGTCGTATTTTGAACTTCATTATTCATTTTATTGCTTTCAAAATAAATGATCGTATATTAGAGATCGCAAGTACCATTAGCAATGACAAGTTGGGCGATAGACTGGTACGGCATGAATGGAAATAAATGGGTATCATTAAGATCTGGAAAGAGATAGATATTAGACAGATCTCTCAGACACACGCCACGGCGATTAAAACGTTAAATTAGACATTACTTTCAGGAATCGGATTGAACGATATATATAATCGACATTTTTTAAATAAAATCATATAAAATATATACTTTTTATATTTAAAGGAAAAATGAAATTAAAATATTTTTATGCCCCGTCATTGGACGACAATTATCCATTTACAGGATCGTTTAAACGGGGCTCCTTAAGAAACGATTATAGATCCGTAACTAAATAAGTAAGATGTAAAAGAGCAGGAGACATGGATAAATATAAGTTTATCCCGAAGATTTCTCTTTTTCTCTTCTTCACTTAGATAGACATAGACATCCATAATTATGGGGAAGGCGTATATTATTATATGTTTATACATACTTGAAATGTGCGATTAATACATATTATAGGATATTTGTATGTCTGATAAATGTTAAAATACTCTAGAACGGATGAGGAAATAGGCATTGCATATATGAAGTTTAATTCAACTCACACAAACTAATCGTTATAGAACTTTAAAGCAGCGATATTATTATCAATATAAGAAAATGTGAAAAAATCCACACACAATATAGAACTAATAAAAAAGTGCAAAATATACCTACAGATAATATTTTACTACAGAATTATAAGCAAGAAAGAGAGTAAAGAAAGACAAATCGCGTAATTACACAACAAATTATTTATTTATTTTATATTTAATGTTATTTCATTAACATTCAATTTCGTTTTGAAGTCTCGTGTTTGTAACGGAGTATTCGTGTCAGAAACGCTAACGAGAATCAATTTCCGATCGACGTGGCGGAAAAGCATCTTGCGAGAGATTCGTTGTGAAAAAAAAATCCACCAAGTAAAAAACAAGTTTTTCGGTGAATATCCAATCCCGATGGAGGAGAGCTCGGCGAGCAAACGCGAGTTCTCGCTCGTAACTCTTAATCCTTACATGCGTGCAGCTACAACTCACGCGTCTCTCGCAGTTTACGTATATAATCACGCTTATACAGAAGAGCAATCTTGTCCGTATAGGCATACCGGGTGTCACCGGGCGAGACCGAACAAGATGGGTGCGGCCGAGAGCTTTGAGAGCGTTTAGAGAACGTCCGGTCATTGCCCAGCGAACTCACGTTAAATTAATATCCCTCTCCCATCGCGACTCCGAGTTTTAATTTATCCGAGCAAAGAGCGCGAGAGGATGAATTATATCCACCATTCCTTCGGGAATACTAGCTAGAGAGCGTGTTAATTTTTCTAGGTACATTATCCACCTGCGATGGAGGTTTAAATCCAAAATTTAATTCTATTACGATACTTGAACTCAAACCATTACAGTGTATTTTCTTTATTAGTGAACACTTGGTTTTCTTGAATTTTTACTATCCGATTCAAGAATTAATTTATATAATATGTTATATAATAATAATTCTTATAATCTTAATATATAATATATATATATTTTTTAAATATATATTTATATATTAAATGTATAAGAAATTAATATATGCATACATATAAATATATATTTTTATTTAAATATATATTTATATTAAATGTATAAGAAATTAATATATGCATACATATAAATATATATTTTTATTTAAATATATATTTATATTAAATGTATAAGAAACATACACAACGAATTTCTTTCAGAATAAATTCGAGAAGTTTATGCATTCTGATTAATTTTCAAATAGGGGAAACGAAGTTTGCGAGCAATTTTTTAGTCTGAATGATGGCAAAATTGCTCTCACAAAAATTACCGGGTCTCTCTCTCTCTCTCTCTCTCGTGTTCATTGAGTGACCCGCTCGGTTGATTCGATCGTCGAGAACCTCTCACGAATTTTATGTCGCTAATACGGTACGTACAGGGCGAAACCAGTTTGTCGGCGCTTTCGAAGGCGACGACGTCGGATGTCGAGGACGCCGGACAAGATCCCGGAAAGCGTCCCTCGGACCGGATCAAAGGGAACGTAAGGACGGGAAGGGGATGGGAGGGCGAAAGGGGACGAGTCGGGTGAAAAAAGGAGAAGAGAGGATTAACGGACAGCTCCCTGAAAATTACATCGCCAGCTAATGAGACGCCTTTGGGACCCGATCGGGCAGTCGAAGAATCGAGAAAGATCGACGCAATGAAATCGAGGAGAGAAAAAGAGAGAGAGAGAGAGAGAGAGCTCGACTTCCCTTCGGGATGAACGAAGAATCGTTCACTTTGCTCGTGAAGTGCAGGTGTGCGTTTAATCCTCTCATCGACAGGATCCTCTTTTCTGCTTTTGCTCTGTTTGTTAAGTAGCGATCGCGAGCCGAATTGCCGCGATACCGGTTTTAACACGTCAGTCGCGAAATTTACTCCGATTATTGTCCCCTTCGAGAGAGAGAGATCGCATTATTTCATAATGAAAAGATACTTATCAATATTATTATATAGTTCCATCGTTATGTCATAGAACTATTTTCTTTGGATTACAACGAATGATATATAACAAGCTAAAATAGTGTTTTAAAATACTGATTCGATTATTTTCTTCGGATTAAAAAATTGTGCGCATTTTTTGCAAATTTAATTAAAAAATTTAATTTAATAAAAGTGATTTTTATCGTCGAAATTTATTCCGATTATTGTCTTCTCCGAGAGAGATGGATTATTTCATTATGAAAAGAAGATATTTTATCGCGTTTTTTTCTCTATTATTTAGGTATATTATTTTATCACAGAACTACTCTATACTGTTTTACACAGTTATTTTCTCGATTGAAAAACATCGCACGTTCGTCGTAAATTTAATAAAAAGTGAATGTTATTAGCGTAACAAATTACGCGCTGATTATCGCGCTATTATGCATGCGCGATCTTAAATACAAGATGATCTTATCGATCACTGTGTTTGGCAGATAACTCGGCAGTATTATTACGATATTATTATTATGGAAAGTCATCGTGATCTTTATCGATTCATAAGACGATTAACGATCATTTTATGATCTCACGGTAAATGTAAACGTGATATAAATGGCATGGCGTCGAAAGTGAATGTGGTCCAACGTTTCATTTTCACATAATCCGCGCGTAATTGCATTTATAATATTCCATCGTGTTAAAATTAACTCGGAATTAAATATTAATATATCATATACATTTTTTTAATTTGGAAGAGGTGATTATAATCCCAAAATTCTTTCTATAAGCATAAAGTATCGATGTAAAAATACATGCGGATATAATTGCAACAAAGAAAAAAATTAAAATTGAATCAAGCAAGATTTTTTTTCAAATATGATTATGTTGAAATTAAAAAATTAAATACTTATATGCAATATTAAAAAAGATAAAAACAATAAAATTTAAGCTTAGAAAACTTGACTTCGACGTAACTAGCAAATTTTATTTAATTATTTCACGACGTTTCGACCATTTGGTTGTGGTCCTTTTCAAGTGAAATTTCTACAACATAATATTACACCATAGTTTTCAACATACGAGAACTCATTGATTGACTAATTGATGGGTATGTTTATAAAATTTATATTTATTTTATTAATTTAACACTTAAATGAGTTCTCGTATGTTAAAAACTATGGTGTAATATTATGTTGTAGAAATTTCACTTGAAAAGGACCACAATCAAATGGTCGAAACGTCGTGAAATAATTAAATAAAATTTGCTAGTTACGTCGAAATCAAGTTTTCTAAGCTTATTTTCACCACTAGCGACCAATATTAATTTTGATTAATATTAATTTTAATTGATCGTAATAAAATTTAATGTAAGCCATACGTATGCATCTGTGGAATCGTCTAGAGAGAAGGAGAGCGAGATTTTGCCGTCTTCTGTTTCCTCATCGAGGACCAACGATCCAGTTCTTCAATTTACTCGACGACTTCCAGCCACCCCTATCGCGCTACGCGAGCAGAAGATCGCCGGTTTAAATTCCCTCGCCTTTTCCTTCGGAATTTCACACGCGTGCACGCGTAACACGATCCGTTATCTCGCGCGCGTCCGCGACTTTATTCGCGACTCTCGGGTTTCGGGAACGAACGATCGCGGATCGGGTTCGGATCGACGATGTCCTCCGAAGAGATCCCGTCCGATACATAACTTCTTCCGCTACCGGATTGCCTCTGGTCCTCGGTGTGAGAAAACCGGGTAATATAATCCAGATCGTATCTAGGCCGAACGACGTGGGCGAAGTAATGTGGATGTTTTGTAGCGTTTTTTTTGGCAGGGGCCAAGTACGTGGGCGTGGTCCACGATCTCAGTAAAATTAACATCCTTTTTTCAAATTTATATATCTATATTATAAGACAGGAGTAATCTCAGAAACTACTGAATTTATTTATGAAAATATTTTGCTAGTGGATAGCTTAAATCTTTTTGAGTAGGCTATAAAATTCGACGCGTCTCATAATAATTTTTTTGAAAGCACGATTTAAACGTTGCTATAATTTAGATTATATATTTGTATATTATAGGCAACGCGTAAAATTTGGGAGATCCTGACAATCTGAGAGAAGGAGGAGGCCTAGGAAAGGCATCGGGCACTGATGGAGCAATCCAAAGGTGAATATTTATATCGTTATTTGTATATTAATTATTTTAAATTATATTAATTCAATTAATTTATTTGAACAATTTAAATAATGGAAACTTCGAGTTATTATATACATTTTTAAGAGATATATAAATATTTATATGAATTCTATAAAAGTTTTTACCTAAAAAAATTCTTTTTTTATAAATAAAATTATTTGATTATATATTTATATGTATATAGTTTTTTATCGTTAAATGCATTAAATATAAAGTTCGGCGCGTCCAATAATTTTTTGAAATAGCAATTCAAACGCTGCTATAATTTTTTATATTTGTATGTTACAGACAATGTAAAATTCGGGAGTGTCGTTAAAAGTGTCGCGCGTACAAATGCGGGAGTGCCGTTAAAAGTGTATCGCGCGTACGAGTGCGGGAGTGCCGTTAAAAGTATCGTGTCTTTTAATCTACATAACCTGAGAGGAGGAGGAGGCCTGGGGAAGGCATTGGGCACCGGCAGAGCAACCTTAAGGTGAATATATAATTAATTATTATAAGTCACATTAATTCAGTTCATTTGAACAATTTGAACAAGGGAAACTTAGTTATTATATCAATTTTTAAGAAATATGTAAATTATATAAATCCTATAGTGTCTACTTAAAATAACTTTTTTTTTAATTTATAAAATTATTGTTATGCACTAACAATAAATATAAAGTTTGACGCATCCAATAATAATTTTTTGAAATACAATTAGTCATTAATGTGAGCACTGTTATAATTTAGATTTTTTATTTATATGTTACAGACAACGTGGCTTTAACTCCAGCTTGAATTATTTCGCTGTTGCGCATCAGTGTTGGTGAGTGAAATAAACTTTTATTTAAATTTGAGGCAACGGATTTATAGATTCTAGTTGTAGATTGATAGATTGTAGATTATAGGAAGATTCGTTGCTGTAGAAATAGATGCATGAATGGATTAGAAAATCAAACTTAGTATGGATTTTTGATAGATGCTTTAAATATACCTACATAATTAAAAACCTATTACACATACAAGTGTAATTTAAAATATAATAATATATATGACTGAAATGGTATAATCACGCCATGAGATAATCTGTTAAAACATATACTTACGAGCTGTCGTTCAAAAGTCGATCGGTATCGCGACACAAAAATGGGTCGTCGACTTTATCGAAACGATGCTCGCTCGCAATATTTCATCTTCATGCTGAGGGAAAAAAGAACGATAAGATGAACCAAGGAAAATAAGATATGGGAAAAAATGTATATTCTCGCGTTCCAAGATATTTTTAGTTTTCCATAATTTGATAGAGTTCTGTCCGACTCTTCCTTCTCTTGCAAAATTTTTTATATAATAATATAAAAACATATTATAAATATAATTTAATATAAAATTATAATATTAAAATATATATTTTATTTACAATAATAATATATTTTCCCAAGAAAAGCTTACTTCAGTAATTTTGACTTTATTGATAATAATTTTTAACTTCAATCATTCATAATATACCGAGTTGAAATTTTTATTGAAAAATATCTATTTCTTTATCTTTGCATCGAAAACGCGATTTATGTGTGTTTGCCCACATCGATATTATTACAAATTCCTATCGAAAACTGGTCACGAATTCGTTGTTTTACTTTTACCTCTCTCAAACTGCGAATATTTTTGACATTTTATATTTCGTAACTTGTTTGCGAAAAGAATCAATATAAAATGTGTTACGCTATTGAAATTTGAAATTGAAATGAAATGGTGGAAATAAGAAAGAAACAAATAATGCAAGACGATATACTAAATTCATATAATTATTATCAAATAATTATCGTCATACATCAATATATATTTGTGTAGATGTATAGTAAAAGTAACAACTTATTCTTTCAAACAGATGATTATAAGTGATATCTAAATTTTCTTATTACTTCATTTAAGTAGGACATATTAAAAAAAATACTGCGTTAGAAAAAATTGATGCAATAATTATTGCATTATATATAGACATAATATATATATATAATAGTCTGACGGAAAAAGTTTATTCCGATACTTGCTTAATATTCACGCATAATAAAAAAAACTTAAGCAATATCGATGAAAGATATTCTCGAAAGTGGAAAATGTCACTATTCCGTTGACATTGCCCCTAATAGCTTATACTAAAAAGGTGAGTAACTTTCACCGAAAAATCTCCGAAAATTCGCATCTCGATCTTATATAACGATATCGAAGCAATTCAGCACACCTACCTAAATTCAGAAGAACCAGAAGCGACGTAGTTCTCTCTCATAACGGTTTCGTACATATTCTCCTCGTCTCTCTCTCTCTTTCTTTCTCTCGGAAAGAAGCTCGAGATCCATGCACGCGAAGATTTAAGGAGCAGCACTCTTTGAAATCCTTTATTGAATTGCCGCTCGATCCAAATTTTTTATTATCTCGCAATAACCGATTGTATGTTCGCTGGCAGCGAATTTCGATCGTTTATTTCCCGAGTAGCATACCGAATCTTTTGGAATGCAATTCAATGTGTGATCGAAAGCGCATCCGAGATCGCGAAGGACAACCATGGGCGGCGAAATTTTTTTATAGCGAAATATATATTTTTTTACACAACCTTTGAAAATGAATATATTTCACCTTAGAAATAGATATTCAATTATTTCTCAATTATAATCACATAGCAATTATTGATGATAGGATGATACAAAGGATATATAGCTTCATCATCGTTTCTTATGCAAATATTTTCAATAAATTAATGAATAATGTAAAATAAATTAAGTATATTTATATTAAAATTAAATACCTTAATATAAATAATTCATATGTAAAATAATATAAATTATTATATTTTTGCCCGATATTTTTCAATGAATTGACTTTCACAAATAATGTTGTTATTACTTGGAAAAAAAGTACGCGTTTCCACCTTATTTCGACGCCCGTGTGCGAGATACATACTAAAGTCAGTATTCATGTGTCCGTGGGTTAATATAAAGTTGCACGGCGCATCGTAATGTAACACGTCGGTTTTACGGACACGCACTTCTGCCGTGGAAAGGCGGCCCGATGTGGCAATGACGTTTATTTAAGGCTCCGCAGCACGTGGGTAAGGGAGCATCGAAAGTACTCGCTGTCGAGTATCTAAGTGGTTTATGGATCTGCGGCGACGTCGCGTCGTCGAGGATAAATGCAAGCGTGCAGATGCGTATATGATTATCCTTAAAGGTTACGCGATTGCGCGATCGTCGCCGTTATGGTTGTTCCTCTTCCACGGGACGACAGCGAATAGTCCCTCGGAGCTATCATCGATTCTATATTACTGAAAAAAAAAATCCATTCCGTATTCTGTATCGCGGAGAGAAAAGTTATATTTATTTTTCTCTTTATAAAATTATTATCCTGTCTCGGACAATAATACACTAGTCGATACATAGTTCGAACGATGATGACCGAATATTTTTTCGGACGTTGTAAAAATTTGCTCAAATAAAAATCGAAGCATTATTAAACATCGATTCCTTATACTGACAAAAAAAAATTTATTTCGCGTATTTCGTATTCTATATCGCGGAGAGAAAAAAGTACACTCTTTCTTGTTACAAATTATTATCCTGTCTCTTCACAACACGATGCAGTTATCCTAAATAAAATATTAAATAATAAAATATTTTTTTGAAGTTTGTAAAAATTTTCTGAAATAAAAATCGAATAAAAAGAAGCGAAAAGGATGCGTTAAGCCAAGAATCGCGTATGAAAAGGTTGTGATGGAGGAAGAAAGAGAGACGAAAGATTGGGAACCTCGAGACCATTGCGCGACGACGTCGTTTCCGATCCTTGATCCAGGTTTAGGAACAAGACGAGACGCCGGGCGACAACTAATTAGGCCTGAAAAGCCAACGATCGCTTTCACGGTGCGCCGCCTTGCTTGTGTATCCACCTACACGCGCGTTATTTCTCTGTATACGCATCCCCGAAGACGTGTAAAGGATCTGGTGCCACTTGAGATCGGCGGATCAAGTGGTTCCCTTCTTCTCCTGAGAAGACCGGCACTCCGTGTCGGAGCATTTTTTTATTCACCGAAGCGATTTATGGAAAACTAGGGATGTTTGTAGGGATGTAACATCTCGGCGCAATCTTTTTTCAGGATTGCGTCTGGTGTAGCAGTGAAGTATCGTTATAATTCTCAAAGACTAAAATATATGTATGATTACCACACATCTTTTTTTAGCATTTTAAAATTCGCAATTTAAAAGTGGGCAAGCGTCGTGTTAAATATTATAATTTAGAATACATATTGCCTTATTGAACGAATGAATTATAAATATGTATCGAAATTAATTCTACCAGAGTTGAAAAAAGTAGAAGAATTTTGTTTCAAAAAATTTTAAATTCAAAAGCAAAGCACAGAATTATTTTGTGACTACGCGAGTGTTTAAAATTACCTGTAAAAGTTGAAAAAAAAATGAAATACAGACGGAAGGTGGCCGATTAGAAAGACACTGATTACAGACGACTGTAATCAGTGGTTGAAGCGGATATGAAATAATCGCCAAAGAGCACCCGGTAGTGTGATAACCTATCGTGAAGTGGCTGATAATAAGTATGTCCTGACGGTCTAAACTCTTTCGTGGCAAGCTCGGCCGAATAATTTTCATGCGAATGACGTTATTTGCAAACTAAATTATGATACGCATAATTCTCATCGGAGACAAGTTAACTCGCGTTTGCAATGTTTGCCGATGTTTAACCTATTCTGCTACTAATTTTGTTTGACATTGATAGAGATAAAGAAACATTGAAACTTTTTATCGCATTGTAACAACGTGTTTAGAAAAAAAAATTTCTTGATAAACGTTAACACATGAACTCTCATTATCCGATGACGTAATTGACGAACAATTGTCGTGTCATTTTCGTTTTATCAGCATTAAACGCAATGTAATTTTTACTTTGGTCACACTATATTTATGTGATAAATATTTTACATTTTATTTCAACATTCTCTAACATTTTAAAAGGAGAGAGAAATAATATATAACACTAAGTGTATATATATATATATATATATATATATATATATATATATACAATTAAATCTGTTTGACACTTGTCAAGTGCAGAGCTACTATTAATGTCTCAAATAGAAAAATGCTAAATTAAGAAAAATTTAGAGAATGTAATTATAATATGTATATCTTTTTTTCTTTTTAATATTATATACATATTATAATCACATTCTCTAAATTTTTCTTAATTTAGCATTTTTCTATTTGAGACATTGATAGTAGCTCTTGACAAGTGTCAAACAAATTTAATTGTATTTCGGTCGAGAGAAAATTTTTACCTTTTTTAATTGTATTTATTATCGTTTAGTTCGATACTGGACAAGAGGGTCAAAAGTGACGTTTTACCCGCATGTTGGGATAAAAAAGGCAAAGCCGATACCGAAAACTAGTGGTGCATATTGCGATACCACTGATAACTATTGTTCCATGGTAAGAGCTTTATGAGCATTTGATAGTCGTATGCATGTCCTCGTAAAGCATTTTTTTTATACAGAGGAGAGACAAAAACATTTCTTAGACGTGACATCTGATTTCTAACGTGTCATTTTTAGGCGAGAGAAATGTTGGTTTGACAAACAAATAGTGTCATCGAATATTCGATTATAAACCATTTTTAGAATTGAAATTTCTACGCTTTTACATTAATTATTTTATTAATTATGTCAGTCAATTATTTATATATTTTTATGTAATCTGTTTTATGCACTTGAAACGCTTTCCCTCCAAAAAAATTCGATAAATTCTCCTATTTTTTTTTTATTATCGTATAATTATTTGGTATGCAATTATAATTTATTCATTCAAAAAGAATTATTCGAAAGAGAGATATTCGATTATAAAAGTATAAAAATCTAAGATCAGAAAAGTATTCTGGAAAAGTAGTCTATTTGTGGAAAAATATGATGGATGAAATTTCGAAAGTGAATAACGCATAGATATCGTTTATCGTTAATATCCCGCTGGAGAAAAGATAGCACGTCCTGCATAGACAGGACAATGTTAAAGGAGTTGACGATAACTTCATGAATACTTATCGTGGTACATCGAAATATGCCGGCACCGTCATTCTTCCATCGCACAAGTTTTATCTAAACAGCTATTTCCCGCACCGCGATACGGTCTGCCCGTGTTGTTAAAACCTGCAACAATAGTTTCGCCGACTAATTATCTATCTTGACGCGTAATTTTTACGAGCCTCTTGTCTCTCGGGGTCCGAGACTCGGGAATCAATTTTACGCCTACTCGTTAAACGAAGTCACTTTACCCGTGTTAACATTTTACCTCTTCATGAATACGAGAATACGCCTAGATTTCGCACGTTATTCATTAATTGCACAGTGAACCTGTAAAGAATAATTAACCTCGCTCTCTCTCTCTCTGTTTTTATGTGGACGATAAAATTAATTTTAAAGTTTTCTTGAAATCCAAGTTTCAGAAATCCTGAAACTCTTTGAAAAAGAATAAAAATTTCCTTAATTATATTAAAATTTACAAAGTGAAGCTAAATTCACAAAACAGCTGATCATAACTGATAGAACGATTTTAATTTATTTAATTATCACGCGTAAAATAAGAAAGGCTAGAGGGTAAATTGTAGATTGAATGGAAAAAAAAGAAGATGAAAAATATTCAGGTAACGGGATGATTCCAGACATCGCAATGGCGACGCTGGAGAGTATCTCGTGCAGCAGATGCTGGATTATTGACGATGTCTGGCACAGCATCTCTGTAGATAAATCGATATTTATGGATGCTATGATTCCGCCAGCTGTACGGATCTGTTCGCTAATGATATCGATGAGAAATGTGTTTATTTGTGTCTATAATGTATGATTATTATTATTATATGTATATTTATTTAATGTCGTATTGATTTAAAGTTAATCGCGCGGTCGAAGACAGATCAATTATATGATGCAGGAATTCTCGCCAAATTTAATAATATTATAACTTTAACATAATATTTATTCACGCAAAACGGTAAAATTCAACTCAACTGATATATTTGTATTATTAATTTTAAAAGATTTGGAAATACCTCCGATAATCTATATAAACGATAAATTTTTATTGTATGTCAAGGAATATTTCTTTCATAATTGTGAATAAATATATACTTATGTATATTTATTCAAATTATATTTATTTTATAAATTTTGATTGTGAATGTATAGTTTTGAATAAATACTCAAAATTATGAAAATATTCTTTGATTTTACCATAAAAATTTGTGTACATATGCATCTATATATTTTACACGATTAGCTTGCATTTTTCATTAACTATAATTTGTACGCGTATTTCAATTTTATATAGTTACATACTTACAGTTTTATTTCTAATTCGTTTTTCACATGCAAAGTGTTAAGAGTCGACGAGCGAAAAAATCGTGTTCATAGACGGAGGCATTGTTTCCTATTTCGCGTTTCAGATAACAACGGACACTAGATAACGAATTGTGACGGTTGTAGCTCGTGACTGTATCGCTTACACCAGATGCGGCGGTAATGTCATGCCATGCAGTAAAATATTTCATATTCTCGATCGTAATAACCGTTAACCGATATTGCGGCGTCGAGCAATTCTTGATTTATCGACGACCGTCGTGTTCCTCCGAAGAATGTATTAAACTATTTCCTTGTCTAGAATCTACACACACACACACATAATGCAACTGCAACTGCAACGAGAATGTGTGTGAGTGGAGCGATAAACTTTTATATTCGTCATTTTATTCGCTACAGCGTTATGGTATTTCAATTTTTTCTCTTTACTTAAATTATTTGAAACGTGTATTAATTTTTTGAGAAAAATTTGTGAAGCCGTTTATTTTTTCCGATGCAATTCGGCCTACACTGCTTTAAAAATCGGATCGATTTGTATACCTATATATAATTTATTTATTCTATTTTTATATCGCGGTACTTTTTTGCGTGCATCTAATATTCATCGCTATTACAGCAAAACACATATTATTACACTTGAGAAAAAGATTTGCGCGATTGTTCATTTTATTCTCAAAAGTTATAGTCTTTGCACAAATTAAGATACAAATAAAATAAAAGAGAAATATAAAATATAATAAAAAGAATATAAAATATAATAAAAAAAGAAAAGATATATAATCTTTAAATTTAATTATTTATATCTATATATCGAACCAAAAGACATCTGTTTTTTTAGCTTTTTTTTACATAATTAATTATAATAAATGAGATTTTAATTGATAATTAATCTTATCGGTAGCTAACATTAGATCGCTCTTACTGTTTCAAGAGTCGCAAATAAACTGTTGATCACATTTTTCTGGATTATCTGATAATTTTGTCACGCGAATCCCAATACTCGTGTCATAAAATAGCAAGTTTTCAGCGAATGAGAACCGCGACACCGTATGAGCAATATATTTCAATACGCAAAGCAGTATTGATAATTATCGAGAATAATAATTATCGACGTTCCGCACCTACCTACACACATACATATATACACAGATACACACAAAAGTCTCATCAATGTCGCGAAAATTATCAGCGTTGCATAATAATATGATATATATAATCCGAGTAAAGATACACACCCAATTAGTCTCTTTGATCGAGGACGTGTAAAAAAGCACAACCGAACAAGAAAATCTTCTGTTATATATTATTAATAATATAATCGCTGGCGGAAAGATGTGCCTGAGGAAAATCAAAACGCAAAAAAATCTACGCATTGTTCTCGATCTGATTAATATTAATTCGCATCATCAATTCAATATTGATATCGAATGTGACGAAAAGAGCCTTAAAATGGCCCTTAAAAATATTCTTGAAAAAAATGTTTAATCGAGTAATATATTATTTTTAAAAGTAGGGTCATTTGTAAATAAACTTGTTACTTTGCGACGTATAATTGCCGACATATAATATCGCGAATTCAAAGTTCATTTAAGTGTTGTTTAAATATAATTGTAAATAATGAACGTGCTTTTTTGAGTAAAATAAAACATTGCAATCATTGTTTTACTGCAATATATTTAATATACAAATAACATAATATTTTTGTAATGCAATTATTATTTTGAACCTAATATACGAATATTTTCTTGATTATTATTACGCAAATGATGTAAATTGTTTTAATGCAATAATCAACCATAGCGATAATATAAATTCTACCAAAAAATTATATTTTATTAGTGAAAATGGCATAAGAAAGATAGTGCCAATTTCCTTATTTGTCATTTACAATTGACTTCAATGAATTTTAATTATGAAATAATCAATTTTTATTATTTTATCGATCCAAACACAGTTCATGATAACAATAAATATATATATATATATTTGCAATCAATCAGAAATGAGCTTTAAGATACTTCTTTAAATATTTTTTTACTTTTTTACTTTTATTTAAATGAGAAATTTTACAGATGTACAGTAATACTGTTTCTGTACGTGAGTTATCGCGATTGTTATTATCACTAATGAACGTCAATATGCGGAAACGGTGACAAAGATAAGAAAAATAGTCTTACACATATTTATATACTAAATACATTATAATCGCGATGTAACTCGCATCCTGATAAACGCAACGGTCATCCTTATCACGGACTTGGTCTCTTGAATATAATAATCGCAATTCGCCGAAATCACCGCCGCATTTCCGGCCACACTAATTTTATGTCTCGCGTTTCTCTCTTCGATGATTTATTATTTAATTTAATATTATTTAAATACGAATTTAATATTGATTAAATTTACGATCGCGACTCGACTTTATTTATCGTATGTAAATAACAATGAAGAGTGATTAAATAGGCGAAAAGGAGAAGACTTATTGGTTCGCGATGTATTATCTCTCTTTCCTTTCTTTTTAATAAATAATTTATAAATTTATAATATGCTGTTTTTTGTTGATAACATATAATAGATATTCTTTTCCGGAACAAAAAAAAAATAGAAATTATTTTCAAAACTTTCGTTATCGTCAAAAATATGATTATAGTACTCACGTATTCAGTCAACGCTTGACATTTTCGTCCTATGGGAATTTATTTGGCTCGGAAATCTCTCTCTTCGTAGCAGGATAAACATATGATATTTATAGTCTTCTATAATTTAATAGAGTACGACACCGTGTCACTTTACACTCTTTCGCTAATGAAATAATTAATTTCTTCTTTCGTAAAAAAATATATTCGCCGGCTTTACATTAATTGATGAATTCGGAAACACTCGACGATTTAATAATTAGTTTGTTTCATATCGAAACTTTGTCGGAATGAACACTTGCGAAGTATTTTATCAGTTATGATCAGCAATTATTTCACAATTATCCGCAGCTTATTTCTGAGTCAACAAAACAAAAACATCAGTCTTCAAAGAAGATTCGTTGGCATACCATATGCACTGACAATGAGTCACCATAAAGGTCTTATTTGTAAGATTTTAAGATCATTATCAGTTCTAGAGAAATTTTTGTTATTTTTGAAAAAGGACATTCATTCTCTTCCGCATAGCTTTTATTTTAGACCCCGTCACATTATCAACAAAAAATTTTTCATAATCTTGATCTATCTTCGATATTTATCAGATAAGATTTAAAAGTTTATACAAATATTATTTCTCGATATACGATCAGATATAAACTGAATTTTTATTCGCAAATGATCTTTTTCTCTCTCCCTTACTTTTAAAGCAATGCATTAATATCCGGATTTGAAAAATCCATCAAACTTTATGAGACTCTTCTATCTTTTAAACAATAATTCAATTCTACCGGAACGTTATATATTTTAGGTCCGTCCATTTAATCCACTTGCATAGTCTCCGAGACAATGTTTATATTAAATTCGAGTGCACTGTCGAGATTCTAAAGGGATCTCTTCATCGCATCAACACGCTCGTCACAAAACTTGGAAATGACACCTTCGTAATATCAGAACATACACTTCCATTTACCCCCAACTCATCAGTAGTCCGAACGCTCGAAGGTTGAAGTTCGACAATTCCAGTTCAACTTGATTCAGTTTTGGTCCATCGCGATTGATTCCTTCGATCTCCCGAGGTCCATGAACGACCCGCGGAATCTAAAACGCGTGCACATTCGCGTCAGTATTCGTGTATATGAAGCAACACACAGGACTGCGCCTCCAAGACGTGGTGCAGCCGATGACTGCGTCTCTGAAACTGTCCTGGACAGTCACCTCTCGAGGTTGGTGCCGCGAGAGACGAGGAACGGGAGGGTTACCGCAACATGGAAAGGCGATACCGACGAGGGTAGGGTCGAGAATCCAGGAAGGGATGGGATCGCGATCGACGAGGAGGAGTGAGAATCGGGTATGCAAACCCGGAGAGGGATCGTCCAGGGAACCGCGTCGGCGACCGGACTAGGCGGATCGAATCGCGGTGACTTTCAAAGGCGGAGCGAATGACGCCCACGTATGGAAACCCCGTTCAAGGAGGCGGCGACCACGTTCGAGAGATCGATTTTTATACCAATTTTTTTCCAAACCCTTTCCTTCTTTCTCTTCTTGGGTGCTCCGTCTCTCTTTCTCTCTTAGCCTCCGGCTCCTTTCCACCTTGTCGCGACTATAATGTCCGACCAGATCGGACGTGGATAAGAAGGCGCGCCAGGTCGTTCCTCACGGATATCTTCGGGTATCCCGCCGCCTTGAGTCTGACTTATGGACTGACTGCCTCTGTGTACAGGGTCCCGGAGGCTTTTTGGCTCGCTCGACCTCGCGAGATCCGTGCGTGCCTCAATCAGCCATACTTGGATATAATTCTTGTTATTAATGACAAATATTTTCTCTACTCTAATCGGTGTATTTTATATGCAGTATATTGTTGGAGCAGATTTGCTTTGTGTTCAAATTTCATCATTTGAAAGAATTTAGTATAGGTATACCTTTCCTAGAAATTTTCTCTTTTCCTGCAATGTGAATAAATTGTTAAAAATTATATTCAATTCTAATATGATAAAGTTTTAAATTTTATTTATTGTTTTTTTTATTTTTTATTTTTTTATTTACTCTACGTCTTTAAAAGTCGGTTGTTTCAACTTCTCGATAAATTTTGACAGATATGTTAGCATATATCTTGATCTTTTTCAGATAAATTAAAAAAAGACGAATGTATGTTATCCGTCGGATAAACTTTACCAAGAAGTTTGAACAATCGGCTCTAAGTTTGAATTTTGCGGTCGTGTGAAATAAGTATGGTGAAAATTAATGTCAAGATTTGAAATCGTATAGTTCTCGCGAAATAAAAAAGAGATATACCAAGAAAAAACCTGTGCAACTCATACACTTACCGTTGGAAACTGTAAAATCAGATTATCCTCTTAAATTGTTTTCAATAATTAAACAAAATATCATTTATTAAAATATTATTCTTCATATTATCATGTATTTTCATTATTTTCATTATTTCAAGATTTTAAATATAAAAGTCAGTAGGATAATAATTCCAATTTTTTCGTCAGCTGCCATCTGATATTAACATAATATATCGTTTAATATTGATATAATGTAACGTGAAGTGCAAGTATAGTGACTGTATCGGGCACGTTGATATTCGCAGAGATCGCAACGAAAAATACAAAATTGTGGCTTACTTCGTTAATTGGAAACGCGAAGTTAATTGCCGGTCGATTAGGGCGCGATTACTCCCGTCGTTACTTATAATAAATCAGCTGTCTGCGCTTCTTTCCACTCCCCAGATAAACGCGTCGCGGTTTTTAGTAGCCGTTGCTTAATCGCGCCGACTACATACTGGCTTTTCTCTTTGTCTTAGTTAATTGCAATAGCAATTGCGGGTGAGATTTCTTAAAATTCACACAGACTCGCGAAGAAGAAATCTGTCGAATACGGGAGATAAACGTGAGAAGATTTTGATGATATGACAAAATGCAATATTATTAAAGATTGTTAACAATAAGCTTAATAAACAATTAAAGGCACATCATTCTCTTCGAGAAAAAAAAAGACGAATTGTGCACACATTTTTGCGTTTAATTTTTAATTTACGCACGTATGTATTGGGTTGATTCATAAATAAGTTTCGTTTTAACTGACATTTAAATTAAATGATTTATAATAAGTTTTAATCTTATTATATTATATATTTTCCATTATTAAGTACAATTGTTAACTTATTTATATGGTAATTTGTAAATTCTTTCTTTCAAGAATTTTGAAAGTTCTGATGCAAAAAGTCTTTTTTACAAATTCGTTGAGCATTATTGAGAAAATTGTTTCCATTTAATAAATTTTAAAGTGATCTGTGATGCAAATTTGAATAACGAGGATAAGATAGAATTGACCACAAAATCTCTTCTGGCTTATTTATTTTATAACCGTACATGATTTTATAACAAAATCACATTTTTGCAATTGATAAGGACTGGTCGTTATTTTTTGGAAATTTTTCTTGTACTCTTGTTACACGATTACATTTGCTGCGAATGTTTCATTTTGATTAGGAACACAGTTTCTCAGACGAAGTAATTACTTTATCTGAGTATTTATCTATAATGGAACTTATTTATGAGTCAACCCAATATTTTTGAAAAATATATTTCCTCAAAACCAAGCATTAAAATTAGATTTCTTCTGATAAGATGACATGAAAGGAAGTCTTACGATATATGTATGTAATATGCATAAAAGTCATCTCTTACATATATTCTCGTGATATACTGCTTAATAATGCAGCATGTATTTTTTACACTTTGAATTACAAAATCGCAAATTATAATCTTTAATATGTAATTCGCAAACAGAAAGTGCGTTCATAGTCGGGGACATATGTTATTTATTTTATAGCTCGGAGAGCTGGTTTTGCAATGAAGTGAAATTCCCCCATCTTGTGTATATATTTGTATATACATAATATTCCTTCGTAAATTGTTACTTAAAGTTACATTATCTATGAGTAATCAACGATCGCATTACAGTTCTTTGATTATTTAACAGCAGATGTTTTTTTATCTGTAATCGTTGTGTTGTAGAAGATTACGTCGGTTAAGAATTTTAAGTAATTAAACAAAAGATAATTATTCCAGGTATAAAATTAATTCTTCCTTATATTATTATATTTTTAATTTTTTTTATGAAGAACTTATTATATATTTCAAGATTTTAGATACAAAGACAGAATATATTACTAAGAATAATTTTGATCCATATATTTTTGTTGACACTAATGTTTTAATTAACTTTATATGTATATGTCAAAATAAAATTCAACATCAAATATGTTTGTGCGGGTAACAGACAAAAATACGATCAAAGAACTGACAATAATCAAGAAGCGTTACATGACATCATAAATGTGTACCGTAACGTGGAAACACGTAGAAACACGTGGAAAGCGAAAACTACAGAATAAATTAATCTACTTAGAGATATCTTGTCGCGCATTAATCGCGCGATTGAAAATTCAAGAGGCACGTTTATGCACCGCGTCATTATCGTAGGCAAGTCTCATCAAGATGCATGCACGGCGAGCAAAACAAGAAGCTCGAGAGAGAGAGAGAGAGATGTGACGACGAAAGGCTAGCTATCTAGCTCGCATTAATCAACCGTACGTGGCGGTAGGCTCTTTATGCAATTATATTGACCGTCGCAATGTGCATAACATCATGAGCGAGAAAGAGAGTGATCTACACCGAGTGTAAAAAATTTGAACAGCTTATATAAATATAGATCCTATTTCAATTATTAGTCATAAAATTACAAGAGATCAAAGTTATATTAATGTAGTGAAATAAATAATAATTTTGAAAAATATCTAGTTATAATTTTCAAAAAGTAAAATATATATTCTGTTTATAAATTATTTTCCAATAATGACTGTATGCTCATAAAATTATACAAGAGATCAAAGTTATATTAATGTAGTGAAATAAATAATAATTAAAAAAAATATCTAGTTATAATTCTCAAAAAGTAAAATATATATTCTATTTATAAATTATTTTCCAATAATGACTGTATGCTCATAAAATTATACAAGAGATCAAAGTTATATTAATGTAGTGAAATAAATAATAATTAAAAAAAAATATCTAGTTATAATTCTCAAAAAGTAAAATATATATTCTAATTATAAATTATTTTTTAATAATGACTGTATGCTTACAAATAGAATGTTTAGTTTTTTTTAATTTAACTACATATTAAATCTACTATTCATTACCGCACTTTAATAAGACTTTAATCTCTTGTAGTTTTATCATTAATTGAAATGCAATTTATTTATTTATATAACATTTTTTTGTTTAAAATCACCTTCCGAACAAATTATCAAAGTTTTTTTTACTCTTGTTGTAGATCACCCTGTAATTTTAACTAATTATTTTTCGCAATCAATTAAAAGACAGCGTATACTGCATATCAATCTACACAAAGAATTCTGTTCTTATTACGGGAGAAATGCTGCAAGGCACGCGATTAATCTTTATCGCAATAATTTTAACAATTTTTATAAGACAGTATAGTCTTTTTTGTGTCACGTTTTCTAAACTCGCACTGTAAAAAAATATGTAATATATTACACAAAAATATGTAAAATTACATAAATAATAAGTGTAAAATTACACGATAAATAATAAAAATGTTTACTTTTTCATTATTTATCGTGTAATTTTACATTTATTATTTATGTAATTTTACATATTTTTAATGTAATTTTACAAAATTTTTTTACAGTGCGTATATACATATACGACGCGGCTTAATAAAAGCATCCGGCGGATGAAACACTCCCTAGGGGATTCGCCGCCCCCTAATAGAGGTGTGTCTAATTGTTCGTTACATCATTTGGAAAAAAATGAGACAGAAGCACGGGATCTCTGCGAAAAAACCCGGAAATGACGAGCCTTGCAAGAGCTAAAATCGATTCTTTTTCTTTCTCTCTTCCTCTTTCTTTTTTTTTCCTTTCACTATTCTCAAGTCTTTGAAAAATCAGAATTTTCCATTTTTTTAGATTAAAATATCTGAATCTAATGTTTGGGAAAAAAATGCTACAAGTATCAATTAGGTACGATTAGGAGCAAATTGTGCGTACAGGTTTTTTAAAATCGGTCTCCCATCGGGATATAATTCGAGAGAATACATCTTCGGTTTTACTGATTCTTATACTTAATTATTCAATTCTAAAGAGATCCTCTAAAGATTTGTATATAATACTCTATAAACGTTAATAGCTTTAAATATCACGCGCAGAAGAAAAGGACTGACTATAATTCCTTTATTGTTCTGTAAGAGTATATCCTTTCGTGTCCTTTCGAATCCTCAAAAGTAAGTTAAGTTTAAATGTATATTAAAAAAAAGGATTTAGGGCCCATAGAGCACCCTGAGAATTAACGTTATCTTCATCTCGTTTCACGAGGAGCGTCAATACGTAACTTATTATTGGTCAAAGAGGTTTTTTTTTTTTTTTAAATATACAAAGATATACGTAACCAAAATAGATATATCTTCAGAAATTTGGCACCATCAGACTTTTCCTCTTCTTTCGTAAGATAAGTGTTTAAAAATATCTTGCAGGAGCTATCTTCTGCTGTTAGCGCACAGCTTGTAATAAAGCTGTTGTCTAATGGTCTTTCGAGATTTGTCTGACATGGATCTCGGCTACCGATCTTCTTCTATCTCTCCTGAGAAGGGTAGTCAAAAATGCTTCGGAGAATAAAATACCAGTGACTATCGATAATACAATATTAACAGATACAGGCTGCAGGAGATCGAGATCGATCAAAGTGCATTTCTCAAAACTGCACTTATCGATGAATGCAAATGATGAAATTAAAGAATGTTTTTCTCCTTCAGAAAAAATAGACGAGAGAAATAGAAAGAAACATATAACAAGCGCGACAAGTTTGACCTGAGACGCGTGGAATGTTTTTTTTTAGCCATCAATTTATTTTCTAATGGGAAAATTATTCAACGTTTGTAAATGTATCTAAAAATAGCAATTCAATTTTTATTCAAGAGTATGAAATTGTATCTATATTATTCAAATATCACTGATTAAATTATTAAATTGACGTTTTAATTAGTAATCTCGCATTCCTATTTTAAAAATTATGTATTTGATTCATTCTTGAATGAACGACGTAACCGTGCAAAAAATAATTTTTTAAAATCTTGTAAATTAAATCGTTTTTAGGTAAAATACAATTTATTTGTTCCTATTATTTTATATGACATATTTAATTTTCGACTTTTTATTGAATACCCGATGATGATCTCTTTAACGACAAAGTAACATCTAATGGAGCTGTTTTCTCTCTATCGTTTCTTTCAGCTTTCTTTTTTATCTGAACATGATCTTGGCTACCAATTGTCGGGAAGATACGATCTATACGAAATCCCTGCGATTCCGTGGTCTCGTGATCTTCGTTCAAAAGAAACGCCTACGAAAGCATGTTGTCGATTCCTTTTATTCGTCACACGAATTTTGCGACTCGAATTTGCATTTTTTCGTCTCTCCCGGCTAATTCAGCATCTGTATTCTGGAAGACATTATTTATTCAAATTAGTAATAGAACTGAGTCTGTGTTATAAATACTTTAGATATATCAAAATTTATAATATGAGAACGAGAGAAACGTCAGACAAAATAATAACACGCGGTATAAATAATATGTAAATTATTCAATACTTCAAATATTTCATAAATATGGATATATGTAATTATAAAATTCAAATACTTCGAAAAGGAAATGTTTTAATTTAATTACATATAAACAATATTAATAATATTTAATATAGAAAATGCAGTGCATGCATACAACATGTGATTACGAGATATTATTTTTTTCGATTTATCGAAATCGTTTGCCATGTTTCTTAAAATAATTAACGCACAGTTAATTTAAGCGATCTTCTCGTATTCTGTGTAAGTACTTTCTCGACACTCGCTTTAGCGTAAACATCGTGATTTGCGAATGCATTTTGGTCTCGTAAAAAAATTTATCGGATATTATAAATTCCACGTTTGACTACCGAAAAATATTTGTATCGGGGTTCTCTCAATAATATTGAGCATTATAATTAATGACGCCGTTTTTAGTAAATGACGCGAAATAAGCGAAAGTATTTCATGATTTTATGTATATGCGGAGTGCATTATTCTGTGTAATGTGCAATATTTTGCACACAAAGTGCATTATATGGCTATCGATATTGTACACATTCACTTTCTAACTTGGTTCTCATAAAGCATATGTAAACTTTCTATGAATTCTTGAGAGTTTTGTGGGAACGGGACGAAAATAATTCATATTACTTTTATGCAAAATATTTCGTAATCGCGAAATTTTTTTTTGGAAGCATATAAACTGAAAAAAATCCATGTATTTTTACATGGGAATGACTTGTTCAGAATTGGAAAATTACTTGCTTATTACTGTAATTTATTTGTCCATCTTTTAAAGTGAAAAAACATATTAATGTAAAAATATATGTAAAATATAGATCAAATTACTATGCAAAAGTCAAGTGTAATTTAAAATTTATTTTATTAAGTATTTATCCATTTTATTTATAACATTATTTTATAGTATTTTCTAGGTGTGTAATTCCATGTTCAGTGAAATATTCTTGAAAATATTTAAGAATATATTTCATATGAAATTACATGTAATCTGTAATCTTTCATAGAAGTAGCAGCAATATTGCATGATTATTTTGGATCGGAGAAATATACCTAGCATAATCATATAATTTTACATAAATATTTTTTTCAGTGATATGCTTCTCTAAAATACTGTTTAATCTAAAATAGAAGAACGAAATATTTTGCCATACCGAAAACATTGTTGAGTTAAAAAAAAATAAAAATAAAATTCTCTCTGGGCGAAGTTATAGTATTCTTTCTCACAATAAGAGCCAACGACGTTGTCCATAGCATCGTCAAAAATTCCTGCGCGCGGCACAGCGAGTAAAAAAAGAAATTCATAAAATATCACTAATTTACGTCCCGGACGGAATGCGCAGGAGCGTGGTCCGGACGATGGTTCCATCATGGCGGCATCGTAAACGGGGCTGAGGTATGTACCGAGACCGGGGTGTCCTTTCGGGGAGAAACGCGCGCGTTGATATCTTTCCTGTCGTGAGTAGTCGAGATGGGGAAGGGGAGAATGGCCAGACGGGAAGGGCGAGAGTGCACGGAAAGTGCACTCTCACACCCCTTCGACCATTCGCCATCCATTAGCGGCCACAACGTGGAATGCAATTCCCCGACGAGGCAAATGGTGGAAGGAGAAAGAGGATAAGGTCCCGGGAATTGAAGCTGGAGAAGCATGGGAGGAGGAATAAAGAGAGATAGAAGAGAGAAAGAGAGAGGGTTGATAGGAAAAATTTAGGGGAAAGAGACGCCGATCACATGTCCAAAAAAGGGAGGAGGGAGTAGACAATTTATGTCACGACCTAGGATGAGGAGATAAATGTTCAAAGTCGACTAAAAATTCTCTAGAAAATGCATAGATGAATTTACTGGTTTTTTTGAGGCTCAAAAATGATGAATAAATGATTGAGATACGATATATAAACACGTTTAAGGAAATGAAAGAAAAAAGGTCTGCGAGGAAAATGTTCAAAAATTTATAATTTTCTGTTTGCCGATAATATTGGTGTTTCGCGATTCCGATCTCGGGTCGAGAAATTCCACCAGGCAAATTCGCCTCGGGCTACTGTGAAGCAACACAATGCTGTCGATTTCGGAGAGGACTCCGACGAAGGAGTCAAGGAACGGGGCTTGTTAATTGGCGCCGACAATCCGACGAGGATGTTAAGGAGAGAGAAAGAGAAGAGATTCGGAGAGGAATAAAACCTGGAAAAACAAAACCGGCCGGACGACGACGCTAATGCGTGCCGCGAGATGACCAACACACCATCAGGGATCGCCGTTTTCCTGGAAGCGGTTGCTCGCTCTTGTCGGGGAAGATAATTTTCATCCCACCGCGCCGGGATTCTCCTCGCAGGAGGAGAAGCAGCCTCCCATCTTCGAAATGGTCCACCTTCCGATCGTTCTCCAAACCTTCCTCTACGCAATTCTCCTTCTCTTTCTCTCTCTCTTTTTTTTTCTTTTTTTCATCGAGATCCTTATTGTACAAATTTTTCGGTCACGCGATTTTTCGCGTGTTTTCATTCTATTTTCAGCTCTTATAATATATATTTATACATATGTATATTATTTTTTTTTTTTTTTATAAAATTTGCACGCAGTTTATAAATTATAAACAGCAAGTAATCAAGCTTAATGCACGAAAATTTACAGTAACGGCTGATCGTACTTGTATATTTTTGTTACGCACACAACGCAACATCCGTCAACGTTAATTAGAGTCGATCGATTAGTCGAAAGCGCTGTAATACCCGCATTATCTCGTAGGGACGTTAGGATAAAATACGACTGATGCAGCTCATCGTTAAAGTAACGGTGGAGATAGGCGTGGCGCCGATCAGAAAATTGAAGGGTGCAGCTTTGGGGTGACCCAGGGGTGGCCGCCCTCTTCTGCACCGTTTCGCTCTTGTTTTTTATGTTGCGTTCCGAGTCATTAAGAGTCATCGTCTCGCAGCATTACCAATTGTCACGCATTTTTTCTCAATAATTCACTTGTTATTGAACATATGTATATAAAGCAATTATATTAATTAATTTTAATGTTAATTAAATATTTTGAAAAAATAATTTAATTATTTTTATTATTTAATTAATTTTAATAATAATTAATTAATATTTTATTTAATTAAATATTTATTTATTTTGATTAAATTTATTTAAGCAAATTAACATTAAATATTTTGAAAAAATAATTTAATTATTTTCATTATTTAATTAATTTTAATATTAATTAATTAATATTTTATTATTCTATTCTGAATTATGCCGAAAAGCTAGCTGTGTTTCCTTGGATTATGTATTTTTTCGGAAGATTGTTGAGAAATTATTTAGGAACTCGATGAAATTGTGATTTAAATATTCCAGCAGTTATACTGAATAAATAAATGAATGAACATGCAGATGCATACGCACAAACAAGAGCATATGAAAAAGATTAGTCATCCGTTTTCGGGGTAATAAATAATCGTCATAAATATACTTTGCACTCTCAGTTGCATGTTTTCAACGAGATCCGACTTTTATCGATTTATGCATGATTTATGTTTCTCAAATCTGCAGATTACGCGCGTCTCCGATACTAGGCCTTTCACCTCCGCCTTTGCGAACTGGCTGCACAACGACAAATCAACCCACATACATTAAACATTACTGCAATTTACATATCGAGATCCGTGCGCCATGCATATAATAACGAATAAAAAAAATACGCGCCTTGCGTATGACATAGCGTAAATATCTCGATGCATATAGTTTAGTGTTCATATTATTTATTTCGTATATACGATGGATTTCATTTATATTTAAATCAAATCTTTCTCTCCCTCATATATCTATAGGTCCTTGTATTTTTTAAGTTCTTAAATAATCGAATTTCCTCATTCTCAAAATTTTTTAATTTCGATATCTCAAATTAAAATTTTATAAAATTCTGAAATTGTGCCGATTAGTATCGTGCTTTTTTATAATTATTATTTTTCGCAAAAGCTCGAAAAACTTAATTTTCACACTTGATATCGTCTTTTCTCCTGCCAATCGAGATTAGACAGTAAATTAGAGGAACGCTTTCGCGGCAGCTGCACTCTCGAGATCCCTCTGGCTCCTCATCTCGTTGCTTCTCGCGAATCCATTCCGGAATTAGTGGAGTCCCTCCGTTGCAATCTAATCGTCAACGAGCGTCGTCGGCGTTCCTCTTCCTGGAAATCGGATCCCGCGCATGTGTTGGCGGCCGTAGAGAGACGTGGGTGCATCAGGATCGACCGTAGGTCCTGGTAATAGCCCTGTGGGCGAACGAGTCGCCACGAGAGTCGCCAAAAAGAAAGAACATTGGCGATCCGGAGTGATGGAAGAAGGCGAGGGAAATAAAGCGCGGAGTAAAGCTGCGCAAAATGTGGAGGAAATCAAGGTGGAAGTTTTGCGAATGATAAGAAACATGACAGCGAGACTAGCAGGATGATGATCCGTTAGGGATCCCTAGAAGGATTTCTAGAGCGTTCTTGTAGAAGCTTAAAGACCTATTAGGATTTAAAATCTTTCTGTTGATAAACGGGTTGCAGATGCCCAAAGCAATTTTAAATGTTGAAAAGGTAGTACTTTTTCACCCCAAATAAAATACTTAGATCCTTTCTATTCGAAAATTCCTAAAATACAGGATTATATATACAATGAATAAAAGAAGTTTTGACAGTTTGTTTGGGAAATTATTTTAAGTAAAAAATATTATGTGAATATCTTAATTTTGTGAGGTATTCGAGCTCAAGGAACAAATTTTGAACATTTGTTATAATTTATACATTAGATTGTTATTTTTTAATAATAATTATTAATTTATAAATAAAACATGTTTTGTTTTTTAATTTAAATTTTGTAGTTTCACAAAACTACATATTAAATCTACTATTTATTACCGTATTTAACAACTAATTGAAATAAGTCTCAAAATCAATCTTCTGAACAAGTCAAAATTTTTTTATACTTGAAGATCAATCCTGTATAACGAGAAATAAACGTTCGATGTAACTGATATAAATAATTGTCACAATGTGTAAAAGAAAACCACATAGTTGGGTATCCGGATACTCATTGATGGAAAGATAAAAAAATTATTCATTGACAAAAAGATAAATATATCGAGAATTTGTGTAAAAATATTGAATCTTTATTGAGTTAGATAAAAAATATTATTTTATTCTTTAAGAAGCAAAGGAGAAAAAGGCAATTAAAATCGCAAAGTGGCAAAATGTCTTTGATATTTGATTGCATCGCGGAATTAATTAAATATTTATTAAATATATTTATTATAATTTAACTATTTATTATGCGATCATCTATCTCTCTCTCTCTCTCTTCCTCATTTGTCATTCTTTACTATCTATTATATCAACATTAATAAAGGGACGTGTTGTTTCGTCGGGAAATGTTTCCGCTTTTTTCACAAAATCCGCGATGCCTACAACAAATGGCCGCGTCTTTGTCATCGCTTTGTTATCGTGGATGCGCGTACTGTTATCGGGAACCATGTTTGGATGAGAACCTGGCCTTATCACGGGCGCCGCTCGTTGGAAGTTAATGAATGCATCATCAAGTTTATCGAGAAATGTGCGTATACAACGCGATAGTAGCGACTTTAATTTACAAAAAAGCGCGGTACGAGCGACTCTTACAAACGATAAACATGTGCGGATTGCTTTTTGGCGATCGAACGGCGCAAGCTCGATTGTAAGAAGCCATTTTTCACGGCGACAGTTGCGCTACTTCGGTTCACTTTGGTTCTTTATGGACCAATTGAAGTGCGATTGATTTTTATAAATTTTTATACACGTTTTATTTTATAAATCCGAATGAAATTAAATAATTTCAAGAATTATTTTATTGATAAATTTTTTTTTCAATTTTTTTTAGAAAAAGTAAACTTAACTTTATTTAAAATACAAGTTAATGATGCATTTTTTTGTAATTTAATAGATTCTTGTTCTAAAATTTTCCAATCAACGCTACGAGAGGATTATAAGGAGATTGAAATAAGAATAATAGAAAGTGTTTTGCCACCACATGCAACTTTTCTCGTGGAATTTCTTAAATTATCTCAACACCATTAAAAGATAGCGCGAATACAGCTTATATTTATAATTATATGCGTTTTTGATACCTTAAGCGATAGTTTGCCATTAAAATTGCATAACATAGAATCGCAAACAGTCAAATGTTCAAGTGTTGTTATCATCTTTGTATAAATATAATGTACGCAAAATGCGCGATATTATACTATGTGCGACTAATATATTATGGCAAAAATATATGAGTCGAGATTATTTTTGCGCGGAACGCTCATATGTATTACATATCGTTACAGTTGATCGAAGTGTAAGAGTTCGGAATTATATACAACCATCGTCACTCATATAATAATGCATTTTATTCTCTTAACATCATTGTATATTTCGATGAAATATACCCACGTTATTTCGCAAAATAATTACACCTTTCGCTCGATAACAGCTGATATATAGTATCGGCTGCGAATGTTAATGCAATTTACACATTATTTTGAACATTCAACATTTATTAGTACTCAATAAAAATCTAAAAATACTAAAATATTGGAAACTATAACGCTTCCTCATTGTTAATTTGCGCCGACACAAGCAGATACAATGATCGGTATTCCTAGTCCGACCTTAACAATTAAGATCGTTTTTTACTCCTTAAGTAAACTCGAGACAATTATTAGAGGCAGCCATTCGAATTGTCTGAATTCACCGCCGACTTGTAAGCGAACTCGTTGATCTGCGATAATGATCGGTATTAGTAGTTTGATCTTATGTTTAAGATCGTCTTAAGTACGGTCTTGAGATGTTGTGCGACTATTTGATTGGTTAAATGGAAGCTTAAAACAACCCAAGACCACTTGAAACGATATTCTAAATATAAGAATAGACCATGAATACCATCCAACTGCTATCTTGTTCTACATTGAACTATCTGCGTGTTCTTGATCCCTAAGATATACTTGAGGTGATTATTATAGAGGCAGCCATTCGAGTCGGCTAAGTTCACCGACGGAATGGCGGCTTGTGCAGCCGATTTGACATAAGCAAACTCGCGTTTTACTTCTAAAATAATTTAATAAATACACGTCATATATAGATTTTTTAATGCAGAAACGCAAAATATTGTGCCTTATCATAAAATTGTGTAACAAAAATTATATTTGCATCTCTAATTGCAATTAAAGACCTTAAGCCTTAATGGCCTAAATGGCCTTAAAAATCCCTCTTTTAAGTGAAAAAATATTGAATAAAATACCAAAGGAAAGATTTTTAAAAGTAGCTTATTATTTGCAAATAAATTATTACGTTACTATTTCGAGATATGGAGCACAGTTCTAGCTAAGTTGCCTAATGTGTAAATATGTTTCTTTGAGCAAAATCAAACATTATACATATATGTATTTGTACTTAATAAAAAATTAGCTTTTAATCTAATATTATTTAAATATTGTTTTTTATTTCTGGGCATTACTCGTTAAAGTAAATATTATTTTATTTTAGAAAAGAGAAAAACCAGCTTGATGATAACACTATATTGTATTATTTCTTAAAATTAAATTATCAAGTTTTAAAATTTCTCTAAACGCTTGTTATTCGTGGACTATTGATGCTTCGAAATTCTGTCAGTTTCCATTTCGTTTTTAATTAATTTTGTAGGATTTGTGTAGATAAATTAAAGATCTAATTTTAATGTAATAATTTTGATTAAATACTTTATTTGGCACTAAATTTATTCGGTATATAGTTTTTTAAATATTTTATCTTAACTTAATTGAAGCTAGCTTATCACATTATCTCCCAGAAATAAAAATATTAATTTTCTTTGCAAGAACATCGATTTGATGATAACTTATTATATCTCCATATTTCATTTTTTGAGCATAAAGTATTCTATAGAATCAAGTTTACCCTATATTAATCGGGGCATTGACCGAAGGCGGGTTAGGAAGTTTTATTGATATTAGCCTTTAGTTTAAACAATCGGTCGGAATTAAAGTTGCCATTGCAACGGACGATCTGTCAGTTTGACGACCCAAAAGAAATTTCTATGACGATGCAGCACGAATAAGGGTAGACACGAAAATGGCCAAGCGACACGAATACCAAAGATGAAGATATCCCTTCGCCCTTGAAGTCGCAAAATGGTCGACGTTTGGCAATTATCGCACACGCCGCGATGGTGCTGATCGTATATATTTTATAAGAATGAGAGAAAAAAAAACACAAACTGCCATTTTTTTAACAATGGATTGCGTGTCTGAATGCGCCGCTTAACAATCGCGCCGATAACATGGTAATTATAACAAAGCTCGGGCTGAATAAATTAAAACAATAATAGCGCGATAAATGGAACGGAATGAAAAGACGGGCCTCGTATAAGAAACTTATCGTTATTTATTGTCAAACCGCGTGGTTGCTCGATTCGAGATTACAAACATGATTTACGCAAAATAATTTACGTAGCTGAGAATGTGCAACATTTGTAATATGTTTGTAATGAAAATGTGACGATAGAGTAATATTTTTCTTGTTTAGATAAAAATAGTTAAAAAGATTTAACATTTATATCTAAAACCGTGACAAATTATAAAGAGATTATTTTTCACATTTTTTTTTAACTTACAATTAGTTTTCCTTTCTATACTCGCTTTCGAGCAACCATCTTGTCGGAAGATATAAAAGTACGAAAGAGCTGTAGAATATATATAAAGGAAAATATAATGCGAGTACGTACAAAATATAATTTATCAATCATGCTTCATGCAGAATAAATATTAACAAACAATTATACATTTTTATTACAAAGGATTCTTGGGCAGAATCTCTTGAAATAATATAAAGAAACTTTTAGAAGAATCGTAATGTTCCTATTACGTATTTTCAGATAAAGGTGCCATGTAAATTAATAAGACTTTTGTTTTTTCCTCTATATATAAATTTCTTTAAATTCATTAAATGGAATAATAATAAGATTACTAAGAATTTTGAGGGGAAAAATTACCTGTTATAAATAATAAATTATATTTGTATGTGTATAAGTTAATGATTTTTTAAATAATCTCCTTAATAATGCTGAAAAAACATTTCGTGGTCCATGACACATCTGTCGCCGCGGCACGTAATTTTACGCTGATTTATATGTAAGGGTGATAATGAAACAAATCATTTTCAAAATGAAAATTTATCCCTATTTCTCTGACAATGTATCTTATCGCTTGCTCTTTGCAAAGCAAATAAAAGAACCATGTCGCGACTCGCCGCGCCCAGAGAAATTAAGCACTGCGTCTACTGCATTCCTGCAGTTCTCGTTTTAGTGGATCGAGATTTGTATGCGTCGCGTTCACATACGTATGTATATATATATGCAGATACCTACACGTGCCTGAGGCCCAGGACCGACAGCGTGTCCTGGGCCAAACTACGGATCGAACATCGTAGAATACTACCCGACTACAAGATGCTCTCTCGACGTCGAAATGTTGGCGCCATTCTTGTACAGGCGAGAGTCCGCACATGTAAATGTATTATACACACGGATTATCATCGTCAACATAAACATCAAAATTCCACATGGACATTATCCTATATAAAATTCTTGGAATTAGATTATAGTTTCAAAACTGTCAAATACATTATAAATAATTGTAATTTGCATTGTATATTAGGCAGTGCATTACAAATGCATTTCTAAACGTTTATTTATTTTTGTTAATATTTGAAAGATTTTAATATACAATATAAAACGTCCGCGTGCAGATAAAAAAAAAGTATATTTTTCATTTATTTTAATTTTTTCTACTTTCTATCATCTTCAACATAAACATCAAAATTCCACATGAACATTATCCTATATAGAATTCTTGGAATTAGATTATAATTTCAAAACTGTCAAATACATTATAAATAATTGTAATTTGCATTATACATTAGGCAGTGCATTACAAATGCATTTTTAAACGTTTATTTATTTTTGTTAATATTTGAAAGATTTTAATATACAATATAAAACGTCCGCGTGCAGATAAAAAAAAAAGTATATTTTTCATTTATTTTAATTTTTTCTACTTTCTATCATCTTCAACATAAACATCAAAATTCCACTTGAACATTATCCTATATAGAATTCTTGGAATTAGATTATAGTTTCAAAACTGTCAAATACATTATAAATAATTGTAATTTGCATTGTACATTAGGCAGTGCATTACAAATGCATTTCTAAACGTTTATTTATTTTTGTTAATATTTGAAAGATTTTAATATACAATATAAAACGTCCGCGTGCAGATAAAAAAAAAGTATATTTTTCATTTATTTTAATTTTTTCTACTTTCTATCATCTTCAACATAAACATCAAAATTCCACATGAACATTATCCTATATAGAATTCTTGGAATTAGATTATAGTTTCAAAACTGTCAAATACATTATAAATAATTGTAATTTGCATTATACATTAGGCAGTGCATTACAAATGCATTTTTAAACGTTTATTTATTTTTGTTAATATTTGAAAGATTTTAATATACAATATAAAACGTCTGCGTGCAGATAAAAAAAAGTATATTTTTCATTTATTTTAATTTTTTCTACTTTCTATCATCTTCAACATAAACATCAAAATTCCACATGAACATTATCCTATATAGAATTCTTGGAATTAGATTATAATTTCAAAACTGTCAAATACATTATAAATAATTGTAATTTGCATTGTACATTAGGCAATGCATTACAAATGCATTTTTAAACGTTTATTTATTTTTGTTAATATTTGAAAGATTTTAATATACAATATAAAACGTCCGCGTGCAGATAAAAAAAAAGTATATTTTTTATTTATTTCAATTTTTCTACTTACGTTCTACGTAATTCTTATTTATACAAATTTTTATACGATTAGTTAAAGAAATTAAGCACAATTTTTTATCAAAAATCGTAAGATTACGAGAAAGTCCTTTTTCGCGGTCTTTCACTTCTTTCTCTCTTTCTGAATCGTGTTTATTATCAGTCACATAATTTCCATGTGTGTACAAAAGAGCAATACGCGCATTATAACATCCATTACAACAGCGTGTTTTTGCAGCTGTCTTCTCTCTCTTCTCCCGCGAACGCATCCGCGGTGCATCGTGATGCATGACTCTTGCATAATGCACGCATAATGTTCTATCAATCGGACGATAATGCATCTTGTAACATCTTGTATCATTCATCACATATGCAAATAATAACAATATAAATCAAAACAATCGCGTAATCTCGCCGTATATGCGTAACATTTCTGACTACTATTTAATCAACTGACTCATTGATATCGTGATACTTGTCTGAGAAATCTGCGATTTTTTATATTTTTTTATTGATTTTAATTTTTCTTCCTTTCCTTTTGCAAAGCCGATATTTTCCAAGTTTTTTGATCTCCGTTTTTTTTTTTTTTACGTACAGTATTTGATGTTAAAAGTATATACATATATATATCTTATCGGTGTCATTTTTTGTTTCCTATCTTTGTTTACCGATCTTACATTTATTTTAGAATTATATCGCTCCAATATAAATTTTCGATTTCGAGAAATGAAATCTTTGAAAATATGTTTGAGAACGAACAAATAAGAGTTAAATCGAATATTATCTTTTTCGTGAAAATATAGTCGAAAAGCTATTAACTCTCTTTATTATACGTTTTGGAAATTTATTTCTATATGTCATTGCTCATATGCACACACACACAAACAATAGAAATGCAGATATCTGCAGTGCGTACAATTTCGTTTTTATTACATCTTGCATAAAAAGACAGACATTACAATTTTAAATTTTAATTGTGCCTCACAACCATTCTCTCCCGCAACTTCGCATAAATCACGAGCGATTAAAACGAGAGCTCGTTCGCGACATTATCGAGTCCTAGATTCTTCGCGAGAAACATTTTTTTTTTTTTTTTTTTACACTTGCCAATCGTTGCCAACAATAAATTGTCATCTCTCCCACTCAGCCTCCGCGGACTTCGTGGAAATCCGAGACACGCACAAAAAAAAAAAAAAAAAAACAATAAATTATATGGTCCTTCGAAAAAAAAAAATTTACGAAAGGGAGTACGAGAAAGAGAGGTGGGAGAGAAACCCTGTGGTGAAAGAAAGAAAGAGAAGTCCGGGATCTGTCTCGGCATCGGTGGATCGAAAAAGGGAAGGGATCGTCGAGAGAGGGCGGCGCCACGTTTGCGCCACACGGTATAAAAAGTTCCGGAGGGGAATAAAGAAGAGGTGGAAAAAAAAGAGAGAACGGCTAACATGGAATAGCCCTTAGCCGGCACGATAGCCGCTCTTTAGGCTGATGGACTCTCGTCTTTCCTCCCCCCTTCTTCCCCTCTTCCTGCACCCTTTCAGACTCCCTTCACCCTTCGCCACCCCGTTTGCGGTCCAGCTTTCTACCTTTGTCGCGCTTCCATATACAAGTCGCGTGCGCCAGTGTACACTGTAAAAAAAATATGTAATATATTACACAAAAATATGTAAAATTACATAAATAATAAGTGTAAAATTACACGATAAATAATAAAAATGTTTACCTTTTCATTATTTACCGTGTAATTTTACATTTATTATTTATGTAATTTTACATATTTTTAATGTAATTTTACAAAATTGTGTAAAATTACACGATAAATAATAAAAATGTTTACCTTTTCATTATTTACCGTGTAATTTTACATTTATTATTTATGTAATTTTACATATTTTTAATGTAATTTTACAAAATTGTGTAAAATTACACGATAAATAATAAAAATGTTTATCTTTTTATTATTTACCGTGTAATTTTACATTTATTATTTATGTAATTTTACATATTTTTAATGTAATTTTACAAAATTGTGTAAAATTACACGATAAATAATAAAAATGTTTACCTTTTCATTATTTACCGTGTAATTTTACATTTATTATTTATGTAATTTTACATATTTTTAATGTAATTTTACAAAATTTTTTTACAGTGTATGCGAGGTACTGGACTTTATTTAACACGTGGTATACGAACCAAATATTTTGTTCACGTACAGAGTGAATCGTAATGAGTGTAAACAATTTGGACCGTTTTTGTTCAGGGGGTGACTTTAAGTAAAAATGTTATATGAACGTAGGTTCTATTTTAATTAGTTATAGAAACTACAAGAGATCAAAGTTTTGTTGAAAGCGATAATAAATAGTAGATTTAATATCTGGTTACTATTAAAAAAAAAAACATTCTATATTAATTGAAAAATCGTAGAGTTATAACAAGTACTCCAAATGTGCTTCTTGAATTCGGATGCAAGCTTGACATCTAATTGAGAAATAGGATTTATGTTCATATATACATCATGTTTTAATAATGCACTATTATAAGTTTCTGTGAATTTATAGGAATATTTATTTATTCTTATATGCTTTCTTTTTATAAATGTACGATGTACAAGAGGGAAATTTTGATAAAGGGTCTGGTGATAAAATATATTTTACATGAAATAATAAAAATATTATATCGTAACGTGTCTCTCTTTGATGAAAGAATACGTCAGAATTATCGTACATAGCTTGATTAACAATGATAGATTTTACACGCTTTGTATTCGACTTTATTTCAGCTTAGATATTATATACGATTTAATATAAAATGTATGATTTACGCAATTAATTCGCGCATTCCTATTGCGACAGTATAAATATTTGCTATCTAGGCTTTCGTGTTGTATGTAATGTGCACTGTTAAATAATTTATCCTATTTGCGCAATTTTTAGAATTTTTCCACTGGGAATGTCAATAGTTACTATTGACTAAATTATTATTTTGTTGAACGGTTTAGTCAAGTTAACAATTCTTTTCGGTATAAAAAAAGAACAGAGAAACAAAAAGACTGAAAAACTAAAAATTTACTATTACGCCTATATGTTTATAATTTATGATTAAAATAATTTCATTATTCGCAATCTATATTTCATTTTAATGATATTACAACAAGATATATCTGCATAATTAACATGCAATTATATTACATGTAATGTAATAATAAAATATTATTGATCAGAGAAAGAGGGAGAGATTTGCAATCTCATTTTGAAAGATATCATTATATTTAAAAAGTAATTTGCAGAAAATTAGTCTAAATACGTAGTTATATATAAATACTACTCTTTGGAAAAAGATACATACATATATATATATATAAAATTATTATATAGATACAGTTATATCTTTTTGACTCTTATGCGATGTAAATACATATATATTTACAAAGTCGGGCACAAATAGACGAGATTTGCACGTGTCACATATTAAATACAATTTTCACGATAAATATAGATTATTCATTTAGAATGTTTCGTACATTGCATTGTCATGCACATGACGGAGAAAAATCAAGTCGACAATTGCGAGAAAAAAATATATCTGTTATAAAATATAGCTAACGAATGGCTTAATGAAATGTAATTGAAAGTTGAATATTTGCATTATATAAAAAAAAAGACTCAAGTTAACTTTAATTGAAAGGAGGATGTCCAAAATGTACGATTTTTTGACCTCGAGCGGAAAGTAAAATTTGAGTTGTTTTAGGTCTCATACATCTAGAATAATGTAAAAACCATAGTGGTTTTTCCTGGAAATGCAGGGAACATTTATATAAATATCATCATATATGTTTAGAGAAAATCACGTAAATCAATATCTCGCAATAAATCGAGATTGCTTGATGTTTCAGTCAAATATTTTGGTAACATCAACTTTCCAAGATCATTTAGACCGATTTTAATGTTCAGTCAATAATAAATTGAATAATATATGTATATACAGGGTGTCTAACGTCCGATCCGGACTCTTTATCTTGGAAACGACTTGAGATACGAAAAAATGTTTTAATCAAAAGTTATAGAATTTCGAGGGGAACATAAGATCGTGCCATTGATTTGACTTTGAATAGTCATGTGAAAGTCTGTTGAAGGTCACGTAAAGGTCACCAATTTCTTAAATGGAATTATCTATTTTTTATTACATATTTTTGTATGTTAGTTCAAAAACTTTACAAAACCCTATACTAAAATATATTTTTATAGAGTTCTTGTTGAGTTATAAAAGTCTGAAGTTAACAATTTTTTGACATAAAATGTAAAATAACTTATAAAATACTCATCAGTTTTTGATAATCATACCGTAATACTTTTTTTGCACAGAATAATGAGACTTATCAACTGGTATAAAGAAAACAAATAATTGTTTAAAGAAAATAATATTCAATATGCAGCTGCATATTTGCTACTAATCCTACCACTTTTGTTTGAAACTTTTTTCGTATCTTAAGTTTCCAAGATAAAGAGCCCAAGTCGGACTTTAGGAACACCCTGTATATACATTATTCAATTTATGATTAACTGACATTAAAATTGTTCTAAATAATTTTAGAAACTTGGTATCACCAAAATATTTACCAAAATATTCGGGTAAAACATCAAAAAATCTCGATTTATTGTGAGATATTGATTTATGTGATTTTCTCTAAACATGTGATGATATTTAAATGTTCCCTGCATTTCCAGGAACCAATATGGTTTTTACAATATTCTAGATGTATGAGACCTAAAACAATTCGAATTTTGCTTTCCGTTCGAGGTAAAAAAATCGCACTTTTTGGACATTCTCCTTTAATTTAACAAAATCTATAGAATGTTTTCAACGAATCCGCGTAGAGTTATTTTATTTTATTTTTTTTCTCGTCTTGACAATTGTGTCTCTCTTTTCGTCTGATAGGGAGCGCATCTGTTCAGGTATTTTCTACGACGAAGCAGTCTACAATATCGGTAACACCCTGTAGAAAATATTACCGATATTGTATCGCAAGACACCGTATACATGGAATGTGTGCTTTTTCGTTACTTAGCAAAAATCGATATACTTAATATAAACTAAACGTTAAAGACAATAGAAAATACACAGAGAAAATTTTCTCTTAGAATTTACCCTGAAAATCATGGTAATCGTGGGACAATATGGTATTGAAAGAATTTTATAAGAGTTTTTCTGATTAATATTTACCACAATAAAAATATTAATATCTATCACAATAAAATATAAAATATACACGATAAATTTAACTATGTACGTAGTAAAATTTACTATGTACATATTATTTTTTATTGTGATAAATATTTTCTCTTAGAATTTACCCTGAAAATCATGGTAATTGTGGGACAATATGGTATTGAAAGAAATTTTATAAGAGTTTTTCTGATTAATATTTACCACAATAAAAATATTAATATCTATCACAATAAAATATAAAATATGCACGATAAATTTAACTATGTACGTATTATAGTAAAATTTACTATGTACATATTATTTTTTATTGTGATAAATATTAATCAGAGAAACTCTTATAAAATTCTTCCAATACCATATTATCTTACGATGGCCATGATTTTTAAATTCTAAGAGAAAATTCACTCCGTGTAGATAGAATTAATACATCGATTATACAATATCAGCGCTTTTTAATTCTCAAGCGCTGCAAAATAGACTATTCAAGTAAAATTAAAATTACAATATCTAGGAAAATTATTAATATAATGTTTGACTAAATAAATATAAATATATAAGCGATAGGAACACACATATTTTGTAATAATCGTTTCCTAATTCCAAATTCGCAATAATTAAACATCTAGGATGCGCTAAATTTTATATGACACTTAAAGCTCGGATGTTTCTCCTCAGCATTGAATAATCGAGTACGTATTTTTATAAAATACGTACTATTTTTTTAAATTTATAAAAAATGATGAGATATGTTTATATTTGCGCGTTCGACACGATCGGGGTTTTTATCGATAAGCGACAATAATGAATAAACCAATGATAAGGCCTACCAATCATCGATACGCCTTTGCCGCGAAACTTTTAAACTTGTTGCAGCCGCTGTCGGCAAATGTTTTGAAGTCGGTAAGAACGAGAAACGACTTTCTATGATCTCTCGGCATGAGCCGCCGTAGTAGACGTTATAACCGAGGCGAGGTCACTGCTAGACTGACTAGTGATTGGTTCTAGTGGTGGCACGCTGGAATGAAAAATAACATATTAACAAGCAATTTATTTGTCATTTTTTTCAAATTAATTTCTTATCTCATTTTTATTTCGATATAAAAAAATATTTTTATTTTTTTTACAATGAAACATATAATCTAGCAATCATATATGTATATATCTACTCGTGTTTCATTATCTTTATATCTGAATTTTCGGATTTTTTTTTTTAAGAGAGTGTTTCAAGACTTTCGCCTGGCATTCGAAGCCAATTCCTTTTCAAAATTAGTCATGAAATCGTACATTAATTAATATTTCAAAAATTACAAATCATTTTATGTTCACTCTCTTTATTTCAAATTCCTTCGATTTTTAAATTCTATATTTTCTCAATTAATAAATTCAACCGATAGCCGTCACTTACGCGAACGCGCGTCGGAATAGATCTCGCACGTTGATAACAATCGAGATTGAGATATTATTCGTGACTTACGTAAGGGTGGTTTGGTGATTCAACACGGCGGCGGTAGGTAATGCGAGGGGCGAATGTGCGTGCCCTAATTGCGCCCCGGTTGGTGCACCTACAGGAAGACAGTGCTCTTCAACCCCTCCATTCCCGCCCCCGCCTGCGTATATTGTGTTCAACTGCAACGAGTCCACTGTAATGTCAACAACAAAAAAGGCGACACATCGGTCACGATTATTCGGCTCGTCATACTTTGATTAACGCTCGCATTAATTTCAGTTTTTAACGCGTGTAATACACTGTAAAAAAATATGTAATATATTACACAAAAATATGTAAAATTACATAAATAATAAGTGTAAAATTACACGATAAATAATAGAAATGATTACCTTTTCATTATTTATCATGTAATTTTACATTTATTATTTATGTAATTTTACATATTTTTTATGTAATTTTACAAAATTTTTTTACAGTGTAGGTGTGACTTATATTCCAAGAGATGCACGCACTCTCTATATAATATTCGATATTATTCTACGATACATTTTTTACATCGTCTTAAATTTACATGTTATTAATTTACGATTTTGCCTTTTTATTTTTTAATTATATATTATTTAATTATTTGATACGTTCAAGTCGTAAAGATTCAGCGATTCGAGCTCTTATCAAGTTGAATATTTGATGTGTTCATTGATAGACATTTGATCCTTGTTTATGAGAATGCCTCAAGGTTGTGATTTTCGAAAAAGATAAACGAATGCATATAACTCGAGTGAAAAATTCACGATCTGTCATTTTTGCGAGTCTGCAAAGTCGAAAGATTATATCGGACAATAATATTTGGTATGAAATGCGTTAATTAATTGGTTTAATGCAATACATTTTTGATAAAATAATATATTTATAAAATATATACATATATACTTATTAATATAAATATAATCAGACATGCAAGTTATTTGTATTTTTGTCGGTTATGGTTTTAATTAGAATTTTTTAGATACGATAAAATTCTGGAGAAATTAACTGCGCACAATTTTCCGATTTTATTCCGTATTATGAGGAATATATTTATATATTGAAGTGTTTCGGAGTAAAACATTTCCCTCTTCTCTCGTATCTCCCGTATTCCTCGATTTAATTCCCCGTCGAGGTGTCGCTATCAACGAGCACGTCCCAAGCTCTGACCAATCCGAGGTACTATCGGTTATTGTGTACTCTCGTCGGATTTTCCCGATCCCCTTTGCGCTATCACATGTATATATGTACACGCGATCGTATATTTAGTCAGCTATCGAGGCCGACTGATGGACGAGGATGGGAATTATGTGACTATGCGTTTTCGTTTTTAAAAATTCGCCCGTTTATAAAACAGTTGGTTGATCATTGTCAAACATCGACAATGGTAAAAATAATTTTTACAATTGTCTAAAATGATGAAAAATGCAAATTTTATAATTTATACGATATTCATATAAATCTATATAGCGATTGCTCGTATAATTGTTTAATCGTGTATTAAAATAATTATAAATTCGTATTCCTCACAGTATCTCGGTCACTTCTACCTGTAGGTACACCTAATCGAATCGACTAAATTGTCCAATTAATGTTTGCACAGAAAAAAAGAATATACAGAGTATATACTTTATCAGAGGAAGAACTTATTTTAATGTCCATGATTTTTTTAAGTGATAAAAATAATTTTGACTCGTGAAGAATTTGATTTATTTAGGGGCGCAGATATACACCCCGTATATATTTTTTAAACCAAGATATGGGAAAAAGGGGGAGGAATGTTGGTTAAAATATATTGTAACATAGACTTGCTCACCGAAGACTCACCAAGTAGGTTGGACTTGATTTCTGTCTTATGGATACCACTGGGTCCGGGTAAAGTTCCACTGATGGATCCCGAGTGGTTCTTTGGTTTTCGCTTTCGTGTCTGAATTCCTTCCTTTTTCATGCTCAACGGCCTATTTACCTGTAATTAAATTAATTACGTGTGCGTGTTGCCTCCTCTTTTCGATTCTTACGAATTTGACTTTTATTAAAAAAATAAATAAATAAAATGATTTTAAAGAAACCTAACATTTTGTGGTTTTAAGATAGCTCAAGACTCGTATGATTATTTGTACAATAATTACATTTTTTTATTGCTTTAATATACGCTCAAAATTTGTGATAAATATTAAAAGATTATTAATTGTTAATCACACTAAAGCTAAAGCATGAAATAATAACCGTATAAAAATAAGAAAGATCGAATATATACGATAATATATAAATGTATTTTTTTCGGTCGATTCATAGTACAACCGCTCATCAATCTCTGTTTTAATTAAATTTATTGTCACGATCGTTTGCACAGATCCAAGTACAGATAATCTACGCTCTTCTACAACGTTGAGACATACGGGTCGTCTCATACGTGCAAAAACAATCAAGTTACCGTTATCGTAACTAGCGATCGCAAAAAAAACTGATAAGCGATGCGCTGACCAGTCGTAACGAGATTAATATATTAATTAAAAGTAATTGACTCCACTGCTCTTTTCATGTTTTTTTTATATCACGAGAATGGAAGAACACAATGCGTTAAAGAAATACTAAGAATATTACTCAGGTATATTGATGAAAGAAAGTTCTGTTCTTTATAAATTACGCTCTTTCACGTCAACAATATAATTTTTTTTCTGAATTATCATTTTATATTGTTTACCATTTATTTTTTATAGAATGTTATAATACTAGAAGACGTCGATTATACGCGTTAATAAAATTTCCGTTTAAATTAGATATGAGAAAATAATTTTATATTATACAATATTATATAACTTTGCAACTCACACTGTGCAGCTTGTAATAAAGGCCGCACGCGTTGCAAACTGGTTCGCCATTGTTGTTTCGTCTCCAAAGGGTCGTGTTATTTGTTCTGCAATTTGCACATTGCACTCCTGTTCTTCGTACGCCAGTCTACAATATTAAAAAATGCTACTTTCATATAAACACACATTAAATAATTGCGTATATAAAAATATCTTTGAGAGATCTCTCATCTCTCTTTCTCTCTCTTGCAGAAAACGAAAGACGGAGCGTGAAAAAAATATCGTATTATATTTAAAAGGAAATGATATCATCTCACCGTTATCTAACAAAGCATTTAATATATGTTTTTATAAGCCTATATGTGTTTTTCTAAGTTTTAAGGCAACACGAGAAATGACAAAAATTCCTGTTCTCCGACGATGACGACATGCTGCGTCGTTGACGACGGGGTGTTTGAGAAATCGAGAGAAAATGGGAGTGCTCGCGGCAAGAAAACTAGAGCAAACAACAGCCGACAGTGAGTCCCCGTAGTGATTATTTGCTCGGCAAGAGATAACATCCCTCTTTGCTCTGTCTTTGGTAACGGTAGAGGGAAACGAGAGAGAAAGAGAGAAAACGCGCGAGGACGTTACTTAATATCGAAATCATGTACGTTTCACGAGCGAAAAATTTATCAGGGTAAATATATCGGCGGCCCCTCGTTTTGGCGATGGTCAAACGTATTTCGCCTGTCAAGCGTTTGAACGCGAGAATCGTAGATTATGTTTTTTTAATCTCTTTAGTTTTTCCTATTCTTTTTTTTTAATATTTATTAGAAACAAAATAATAGAAGGAAGATTTTCACCTGTCATTTCTAACATAATAAATTTTACGCTGAATTTATTATGTTAAAAATTTATTTTTTCTATTATTTTTTTTTAATATAATAAATATTGAATATAATAGTCTCTGCGGACAATTTTTTGCCGAAAAAAAATAATAGAAGAAAATTAAAGAGATAAGATTAAATAAAAGATGAAAATTGAAAACTCAAATCTCAACTCGAGAAAGCTGTCAAGTTAAACAAAGTGTAAGTCGCACATTATTGGAGTTGCGCTAATTGAAATACTTGTTACAGAGATTAATTACAATAATGTAAAGAAACTAATAATTATCAAAAGAGAAAAAAATGGGTAAAATCGAGACTCGAGGGTTATACTCTCTCGAAGAGTTATGATTCTTAGATTACTTCCAAAAAGAACTATATCTTATTCAAAGAAGATTAGAGATACATTATAAAATAATAAAGATTCGCACAATGTTTACCGGCGCGACCGACTGCTTCGGCTTGGGGCATCTCATAGGTGGTCTGTTAACCCCGTTGAGCTTGCTGAAGAGGCCGCAGTTGTTGCAAATATAGTGACCGGTGCCGTCTCGTTTCCACAACGGCGTCATGTTGGATCCGCAATTGGTGCATTGCCTAGGCTCCGTCGATATGACGGTACTGTCGAAGGCCTCGTCGGAAATCGGTAGGGTTGTCCACGCCGAGGGCGGTCCGCTTCCGCTCGCAGAGATGCTGTATCCACCACCGGAGCACAGCTGCATGTTGGCGTCGCCGACGGAGATGGCGGTGATTCCCGGATAACTCGGGACGTACTCCAAAGTCGGAGGCGAGGGTGTGCTGTTCACTGGCCAGTAAGGATCGCCCGAGGGTTGTTTCACGTACTGGTACGACGGCGGTCCCGTGTACAGTGTCATCTGGGAGCCGGGTGAACCAGGCTGCTCGTAATGTATCGGAACCGCGCGAGCTGAAGTTAAGGATGACGTCAACGTCGGGTCGCCTTTCATAAACGCGCTGCTAGGTGATTCCACCTGTCGAACATAAGAAACGGATCTTGTATCTTCGATTTAAAGGCGAAGATAAGAACTGGACCGTGTTATCAAATTTTTTCTTATGTATACAGGATGTCCCAGAACTGGTGGAAAAGTTTTTAATTAAGCAGATTCCCCGGTATCATTTGGAGACGATTTTTCCTTAGTGAAAATGTTGAGGGAGGCCATCATTTTTAGCAATTTTTCTTATTATGTATTTTTATAACTAAGCCTTATATTAAAATTCTATTAAAGCAAACTCTATCTAAAAGGCTTAGTTCCCAAAAAAAATCTTTGTTTTCACTGCTTATAATTCGAAAATTATTAGTGCCTCGACATTTTCGCTGAGAAAAAATCGTCTCCGAATGATACCAGGAATCTGTCATTAAAAACTTCCGCCAGTTCTGGGACACCTTGTATAGGGTTTCAGTTAATAATCATCGCCTCCTCGCGTGCAGATAAAAGGAGTTCGATGATTATCATAAAATGATAAGAAAAACCGAGACGCTCGATTGAAAGAAATAGTTAAAACACTAGTACACTTTTCTTCGTTCTCTCACCTCAGTTGCTCTCGAGCCGAGTTGCGCTGACGGATACGCCAGGATCACCGACTCTCCCGGCTTGGCGTAGCTGTAGGTCGACGCCTGCTGGAACGTCTCGCTGGCCGACAAATACTGCGTGTACTGAACCGTCTGCGCGGATGGAATCGGAACCGTCTCCAGGTTGGTGTACGTGCTCGAACCCTTGATGGTGTCGGCGACAGCCGCGGATTCCGGAGGATCGTATTTGACGACGCCGTCGGCGTAGCTCGTCGGCACGAGGTGTTGCTGCGACTGCTGACCAGGACGAATGCCGTCCATGGGCGGCGAATACGGAGGCGCCGGGGATCCCAAGTGCACCCCGGTGGATCCCGGTTGCGTGACGATCGTCGCGGTATCGTAGTTTTCCGTCGTAGCGCCGGCGAGGACCGGCGACGTCTGGTACTTCGCGGATCCCTGATGATTGTCGTGCGGGCTGAATCTCTGGTGCCCGACCGCCTGGTGCTGGGCTCGCCGATGATCCATCTGCACGGTGATGACTTGGCTCTCCCTTCGAACCGTCTCGTGACCGTCCGCGTAAGGTATCGCGTACCGGTCTATCTCGGCACCGTCCGGCGCGGGAGTCTCGTATCTTTGTTCGAAGAAACGTTCGCGGTGTTTAATTGTGCTTCTCGGTTTTTTAACGCGAAAGAACTCTTAGCTTTAGAAAAGATCGATTAGTCTTACCTGGGTGGCTCCTTTACTGTGATGATGGCGTCAGAGCCTTCCGAAACCTCGACTCGCACCTCCTGGCCGTTACTGGTGGCGTAAACGACGCGTTGCTGAACCTCGGCTCCACTTGGATGAGAGATGTGCACGTAATGGGTCTGATGGGCCTGCTCCTCCTGATAATTACGCTGCTCGTGTTGTCGCTCGTTTCTCTGCGGGTGGAGATTCCCGGCGACCGAGTTGGAGTCCGGCGACTCCGGTTCGATTTCTATTCCCTCGGTTATGTGGCCGGCTGTCGTAATCGTTCTGACATGTCTTCTCGTTGTTATGACGCTTTGAGGACTGGACACAGCTTGGTCCTCCGTGCCGGGGACTTGCGGCGAACTATCATCGGCATGATGCCCCTCCCACTCCATCTTGATTTCCTGCTTGACCAGGGTCTCTTTCATTGTGTCCTAAGTAAACCGGGCAGTTAGGTAGTTTAGGAAGTCCACAATAATCTAATCGCTTATGTAGAATATATCGGGTTCCATTCAATTTCTTGGAAACATTTTTTTTTTATTTTTATTTTTTTTTATTTTTTTTCTATTTTTAGAAAGTCATCCTTTCTGTCAGAATCAACCCACGACATACTTTCGTGATTAGGAATAATTAAATATTTCATTTTTTTGGAAATATATATACGAATAAAATATTAGATCGAAAGAGGAGATTAATCTTTCATAGTCAGAGTGTTGTTTTCAACAATTTAATATATAATATAAATAACAGAGCGACGCTGTACCACCACGTGCGAAAACTCGACATCGGAATAGCGTTATCGTTCGCGATAACGGAATCGTGCACGAGCAAAGTCATATGTCGGATTTTCAACCGGATAACAGAAAAGGTTGGTGTCTAGGTCGGCGATCTTTGCAGAAACTTTTGCTTTCGCTCCATTCTGACGGAGAGAATCAGTTATCTGAAGTAACTACACATTTTTTTCCGAAGCAATGTTTTTTTAAAGATATTTTAAAGATATCTTAAGATCCAAGTTTATCCGATGTTTGGAATAAATATAAAAAAAAAAAATTGCATTCAACGTTAAGCATATGCAATAAATATCTCCAAAAGGAAAAAGATACATATATGATTTTAAATCCCCTTTATCAATAGGATAAAAGCTAACGGTCCTTGACAGATATAATTAGTCATTCTTTCTCTCAAGGGGAAGTCCTCCGAAGCATATAATCTGAGAGGCAAAAAACACGTATGTATACGCGATTAGTGAAGGGAGTAGAGGAGAGAGAGGGAAAGGACCGGGGACACACCTCGTCCGTCTCGAGAAAAATGCGAGGAACACTGTTTGTCCTGCGTCACGCTTCCGCTTGACAATGTCAAGTTTCGACTTCCGGCGCGAGAGCACGCGACGGCTCTCTTCCTTCGGCAAAGATCGAAAGCGCGACTTCCGCTATATCTCCGTCGCAATCCGTATATATCGCGGAGTGTCAAATCGGAGTAACGCGAGATATGGTGAGTCATATATTAAACCGAGGTTCAAGTGAAGTGGCGAGTGTCGATTTTTTATATCGTGAAATTGGACGCGAAATTTTTGGAAATGCGGAGAAAATTAATTAGCGAGTGATGATTTTATTTAGTGAATAAATATCTTTCTTAAATATCGAATAAACCATTATATGTTGAATAGAACAAAAATTACACTCGTAGTTTTTTTCCTTTAAATAAAATCATTCACATCAACAAGACAAACTCTTGAGTTTATATATCAGTGACATTTTATGATATGCGAATAAAGTATAAAAATAAAAATCACTTAAAAACTAATAAATCAAAATAAATATATAGTAATGCAGTAATAAAATAAAAATGAAAATTAAATAAAATATTATAGACATTAAATGTGACTTTATAGCAAATAAAATAAACATGAAGAATAATTAATTGAATTAAAGATGCTTTAATCAAAGACTTATCATTAAAATCTTTTATACTCTTCAATAAGATTTATCTATAATAATTCAAATATCTTTTGTCAAATCAGATTTCTCGAGTGACATAAAATTCCTCGCTAATTCTGTGCTCTTTGAAATTCGATTGACGCGGAGAGTGAAAAATTCGTCAATTAGGTACCTCGTTTGACGCGTGTCGCATTTGACACTCGTGCCTCCCTTTTTGACGCACTCTGCAAAACACGCACCGGGAACGCACTAAATTTCGGAGTAAACCGATGATGGCATGCGTGCACACGAAAGTGATTGCGAAAGGAGACGCTTCCTTCGCCGGCGGGAAGCCAACTGACGAGAGCGAAAAGAGACGGCTCGTCGTGTGCCCACAAGAGACGTTCGAGAACGAAGTGGTGGCAGAGAAGCGCAGGTGAGTCCCTACTGTACCGTGGCTCCGAAGTGACGTGCGTTCTCGATCGCGTAGCGAGAGAAGAGCCAGAGAATACGAGAGAGAGAAAGAGAGAGAAGTTGCATGTGGAGAACTCTTGCAATAGATGGTTTAGATGGACAGGCATGAGTGAGCGACGTTTGGGCGGATCCTCCTCGCATTTCATTGGTCAGCTGCTTGCGAGATTTCTTCCGCGGTAGCTTTTCACGTTTCTGGCGCCGCATTTTTCTCTCATCCCCTTACTAGGTATAAAAGAGAAATACTGGCAACACTTTATCATATATTATTACCTGTTTTCCAATTTTTTTTCTCTAAAAGCCTATTGTATGTTTTTTTTTTTTTTACGAATACAAAGGGAGAATATAGGAGTGCGCAAGAAATATCTAAAAATAAATCACCTTTCAAAATTTTTTTACAAAAATAGATAATATTTTGGACTATTCATTGAAATACCTTTTTGAAACGTTTTCATAAAATTTCAGGTACGATAGACGGCACAAATAGACGATCGGAATCCAAATTGCACACACACACACACACAACACTTGAGAGGGAAAAAAGGCCGCGGAGGGGTCCGTTTGTTTGCTCGTTGATAAGCGCGGTATTGCTGCGATAGAGATAACGAGGGACGAGGGAAACGAGACGTGTCCACGAGAAACTCGTCGTTATCGTTGGTAGCCATCGTTGCTAACGCCCTGGTGCGCCATTTTGAAACATCTTGACCATTATAGAAGCAGGGATGATACGTAAATCGTCGGGAAAAAAGGGAGTTTAATAGGCTAGTTTAATAGCTAGGATTTCATTTTTCTACATCCGAAAATGGTCGTCATCTCTTTATAAAGTTTCACTTTTCTCTTGTAGGAATTTTTACATTTTTTATTCTTTTTTATTTTTGTATTTCTATTTTTTTTGCTCACACAGAATTAATGAAGACGGCTCCCGAAATGGAACCGAAACTCGAATTTTAAACTCAAAATACTTCTGTTATGATAATTAGAAGGAAAAATTTTGTCCCTAATTATAATCTTAAACTAATAAATAATACCTAAAATTATTTAGGAATTTTATCCGTGTCTTTATCGCGCTACTTGGCTTTTATTAGCCTTTTCATTACCAAAAAATCTATGAGATTTGACACTTAATTACGTGCGTCACATTCGTAATATTTATTATCATGAATTTTTTAAATATATGTATTCGAATGATATATAATGGATGTCATACATGAATCTAGTAAATCATTTTTCATCTCTAGATTTCGCGGCCGATTAATTAGTGAAAATGTAAAGCTCGTTCGTCATAAGCCTTCAATTTATAGCCACTAAATTTTTTCCAATTATCGTATAACATTCAGAAAATGTATGATAAAAAATATTAAACGCTACATTTATAATGTTGCACGAAATATAATTGAAAATAATAATAATTGCGAAAAAGTATATTAATATATATTATTATTATAAGTAATAATAATTAAAAATCGGGTTTTTTATGGTAGAAAAATCGTAGAGTACACACGCTGCAGCTGGTTGATATACTATTTACGATAAGCACATGAGTATCTTAAAACAAAATAAGACAATTGAATCATACGATATCGATCATTGTGATATACGCACTGATCAATTTATGTTTACTCCCGAAATTTAGACCTAAAATAGTAAGTAAATATGTTTGCTTTGACCTAAAATAGTAAGTAAATATGCTTGCTTTGAGATAAAGAGAGAGAGAGAGAGAGAGAGAGAGAGAAATGATAGAAATTTTCATCGCGGCAAAAGTCGTCTCAAGATGATGACGACTATTGCTTTGCATCACGTTGCGTCCTGATTCATTTTTGCAAACGAAACGTCATCGATAGCGAAAACCGTCACAATTTCGGTAATCAAAAAAGGTATGACACACGTAAAGTGTCATACCTTTAAACACGCTTTATCTCTCTTTTACTTTCGCATCGAACTTACAATCATTATTTGTTTTTGCATTATCTAAATCAAAATACAAGATTAAAGAAGAAAAGTTTATCCAAAAAGGGTATATTAGAAACGAAATGTCCTAGAGTTAATTCATACAGACTATACAAAAATATATATTTATATATAATTTTTCTCCGAAAAATTAATCTGCAATTTTCGCTAATCGCCGATTGAGTCAAGCAATAACATTTTATTATAATTGGTCTCTCTTTTTAATCGATCTCTGAGAATATATAAATTAAAAACACGATCTCGACAAGAGTTTAAGATACAGCAGAATGGAAGAACGTTTGAAGCGTTTTACTGCCACGAATCTATCAGACTGACTGAAAAGTTAATTCATACAGACTATACAAAAAAATATATATTTATATAATTTTTTTCCGAAAAATTAATCTTCAATTTTCGCTAATCATCGATTGAGTCAAGCAATAACATTTTATTATAATCGATCTCTCTTTTTAATCGATCTCTGAGAATATATAAATTAAAAACACGATCTCGACAAGAGCTTAAGATAGAGCAGAATGGTGGAAGAACGTTTGAAGCGTTTTACTGCCACGAATCTATCGGACTGATTGAAAAATAGATCGCGGCGCTCGATCAAGATGAACAAAAGAAGAGAGGAAAAAATATCGAGCCGCGAAAACCTTTGGACGCACATGGAATTCGTTCGGAATGGCGTACGTGACAGTGATGGATATTTTCTACATGCGATCGCAACGATACCATGTAAGCTCGTCCGCTCGATAGGAATCAAGAGCACAAACACAAACACACACACACACACATACGTATACACGGACACGATGGTTTCCTCTCTTGAAGCAATATTTCTGATAAGAAGCGGTTACGAACACAAAAGGAAGAGACGAGATTGTACACAATTGCAACATAACGAAAGTTCGATGGGACGGGATTATATTTCTGTTGACTTTGTCACGATTTTTTCCCTTGTTGAACTGTACGTTGAAAAAATTCCTCGTTTTATAACGCGCATTTTGTCCTCGTTTTATAACGCAAGAATGTACAATATTATGAACACGTAGGTACCTATATAAAATTAAACATGCGAAATTTCCTCTTAATTCCTCTAATTTACACCGAAAAAATTGTATTCTATAAGCGCCAAGAAGATCCTCTTAATTTAAGATGATATTCTTAATTTATTCTTATTTTCAGAAAAAAAATATACTAAAATTTAGAGAAATTTCTTAAATTAAGAGGATCATCTTGGCGCTTAGAATACAATTTTTTCGGTGGAGAAGTTGAAAATTGGAAAATATAAAGATGATCGGTTTCTGTCATCTTATATAATAAAAATGTAAGTTCTTTATTTATTTATTTGCAATCGAAATTTTATATTAATAGATGATTAGCTTTCGCCAAAATTTAATATTAATTTGGCGCTGTCGAGAATGGCAATATTAATAAATTGAGTGTGTAATTTTTATTCCTTATTGAAAATAAATTTGAGATAAACCATAAAAATGAAATGAATTGACCAGAAAGCATCAAATAGAGTATTGAGATTATTAAGAATTATGAGATTATTAAATATTACATTATTTTTATTTATTATATTTAACACTATATCCCATTATTTTATTATCAAACTGATGCATTATATCCGCAAGACCTATTTCCTCGTTATTTCTCGTGTTTGCCGATCTTTACACAGTCTCTTCGGGGACGAATTTGTTGATCGCTGCCAATAAAAGTTATTATCGTAAAGCAGTCGATTGCAGAAGTGATGCGTTTTTGGCGGAATCGTAAAAACTGATCCCGGGTTTTTTCTCTCGTCTCGATGAAGCAACAAATCCGATATTGACTCGGAAATCGGCGCGGATTAACTTTGTGCAATATGCAGTATCGCGGTTAAAACTGAACCTACACAAGGCTTTCATAGGCGAAGTTTGGCGATCATTTGAGTTTACAATCGTGTTATGTCGCAAAGTCAGCAAACAGCAGCGTTGTCGGCAAACAAAAGGTAACTGCGACGTGAATAACGTATACAATAATTACATGGAAGATTTCTCAATGTCGCAACATATACGATGCGTAATTAAATTCTGACAAACGCTAATCACCTGTCTCTAAAAAAATTAAACTTAGATTACAAATCAATAAATGACAACTTATATATCTTTTGTAGGCTAGCAGACACCATTTTTATGCTTTGCGATTTTTAATTTACGATTTTGAGAGATATTAAATATATTTCAGTGTGTGTTCAATTTTATATATTTTATCTGAAATTTCTTTTGAATAAACATTATAAAGGTTTCACAATAATGTCAAACAGTTGAATAAAAATTATATACAATTTAATAATATTGCTATATATATATTCGACGCAAAATTATTATTTAAATTCTGATAAACTTAATTACTTGGGTACATAAAAATAAAAGCTTAATTGCAAATAAATAAATAAATAAATAAAAATTTGTATTTTTTGTGGAAACTGACAATTTTTTACTTTGTGATTTTTAACTTGTGAACTTTAACATAAAATTTTTGCGTGTTCAATTCTATATATTCTATATTTGAAATTTATTCTTGATAAATAATAAAGGTTTTAATCAGTCACAGTAATGTCACATAATTGAATAAAATATTTCTATTCGACAACGCTAAATTAATAAATCCTGACGAATGCTAATCCGTCTCTAAAAAATAAAATTTAGACTAGAAGTAAAATAAATAAAAACTTGAATCTTTTTGTAAGATGACACGAGTCGATAATTTTTATATTTCGTAATTTTCAACTTACTTGGGCTGAAAATGATCAAGAGCCATCGAATAAGAGATAATAAGATCTCTTTCTGACACTTGATACAACGCGCTACTTTGCACCGAAAAAATTGTATTTTAAACGCCAAGAGGATCCTCTTAATTTAAGATAATATTCTTAATTTATTCTTATTTAAAAAAAAATACTAAAATTTAGAGGGATTTTTTAAATAAAGAGGATCCTCTTGGCGCTTAGATTGCAATTTTTTCGGTGTGGAGATACTTTGTCTGCTTCCCTGTCGTAATCTTATTGTATAATCTATACGACGGAAATTTTGGACGATAGTGCACGATTATGTAAGTACACAGGCAAGGTAGAAGAAGCGAAAAACCACCCAAATTAATGCACAAAACGCGCGGAGCATCAAAGCTCGAATATTGCCGATGGGGAGGTGCGCGAGATTGCCACCACACGTTGTCAAAATAAACGACACTATCGCGATTTATCTCGTTTCCCATGATAATAAGAGATAAAACTGCATCCTTACATTAGCTAGTATATCAGCTAAAATGATAATTTCAGTCGTCGGATCCGCCAGGAGCGCGTAGGGCCGCTCTTATATACTCACCTCCGATCGAATCGTCGTATACGACCGTTTTGTTGCATTTTTGTGTCACTCGGAAATGCTCGACGAACGCTTTATCCCAAAGTGAGTGCATTGTTAGAGATCTGTCGAGTGAAGTTGAAAGAAAGCAGATGGATGGATATTTTTTATCTATCCGTTTTGTTTCTTATCCTTTTGTTAAAACGCGCGTGAATAATGTATGATAGTTTTTAAAAATAAATCTGTCAAATTTTTCTCGAAGTAGTAAGAAATATATTCAGCATACTCGAGGTAAAGTGAAGGACGAGTGGATCTAATTTGAGGTTGTTCTCTGACTGTGAATCTCTGAGGAGATCCTCACAGCAGGACTCTGTATATAATAAAGTATGCAGTATGAAATAGAGAAATAGAAAATTATACATATCGTGTGCATCGTGAGGATAGATATATATATATTATCGAGGTTGGCCTAAAAACTAATTCGTGAGAAATTTTTGTGTACTTTTGATGCAAACACGGTGGAAGCAAAAATTGCAAGCGCGAGCACAAAGAGGATTTACGATTTATTAAACGAGACGCGAACACGTCGAGAGACCATTTTCTTTATCAGCCACGTAGAAATTCCTTATCATTGTATATGAGAAAAATTGAAGTATACGTGCGTGAGTGTGTGTAGAGATAGATATCATATGATTCGCGCAAGCGCGTACAAGAATCCGTATCATTGGGAATCTACGCGAAAATGATGTCTTATTTTTGCACGTTGACATCATGCAATTCAAGGAAATTCCGATATACGTGGTGTCCACAAATTTTCGAATGTGTTTTTAATTACAGTTCTTTATCCGATCAGTATAGGGATTTTACGCCAATAAAAATATCTCCAGATTCTCATTATATCTCTATATACGATATCTCTTCAACTTTGATTACTGTGTCTTCTTAATTAATTCTGCGAATTAAGATTGTCTATCTCTCTCTCTTCTTTTCGCTCTCTTTATTTATTTAAAATGTGTCAAAATAAATAAATTTCGCGTCTCTAATATTCAGAGGCCATTAAAGTTTTATTACAATTTAAAAAAGTTCCCAGATGTCATATCATAAAGACGGATCGTAAGACTTAGAAAAAATATTCAAGCTACAGACAACTTCCCGACTCGCATTGAATATTAAGAGGCCAATAAAACTTTATTACAATTTGTAATCAAGCATAGTGCACGCCTGTGCATCAAAATGGCGAATGTTACAAGTCTTTTATGGCCCAATCGGCGTCTCGCAACTCGCGCAAAAGACGAGGAAGGTTTTACGGCGCAATTATGAAAATTTACAACGCGATTCGTGGAGTTGTCTCCATTTTAACGTCGACGGGATTAACACCATCGCAGTAGAATCGCGGTCCGTGCAAACAAATTTCATGCTCATTTTGTTTTCGTCGCAAATATAAGTGCGCTCGTTCGCGTCATAAAATATCCGAAAAAATGAGCTCGGAAGTAGAGGATAATTAACAAGAGAATTATGCAAACCTGAAAATTCTGATTTTGATGAATTATTACATTATACGTAAAAACAGGATAAATAGATGAATATAGAAATTTTTTATTGGTTCAAAAATTCGATATATCTCGAAAAAATGACACGGAAGTTTGCATCGTTGGAATACAACGATTTAAATTTTTCAAAAAAACTTGTGCGTTCATAATAGACAAGATTTACTTGCATGGTTTTTCCGAGGGTGAAACATTATTGTCACCTGTTTCATTACGTTTTTGCGGAATCTCGACACTAATCATGCAGGTAAATCTTGTCTATTATACTACACAAGGTTCTTTGAAAAATTAAAATCGTTGCATTCCAACGATGCAAACTTTAGTGTATTTCGAAAAAAGATATTGGACAGCAGATATGTATTTATATTTGAAATATCAAAATATATTTTATAAAAGTTTTATGATAAGAGTACTACTATTTAATCACATTAATAACATTTTGAAAAAATAATTTTTTTCAAAAATTTTAAAAAAATTGCTTTTAAAAATTATTTATAATTTTATAAATTATAAATTATATTTATATATAAATTGAGTAAAGTTTCATAAAAATCAGAATTTTTGCAAGGTTTTCTTGCAAGATATCTACGCATACAGATTTTATTTTCTAATAGTAATAAAATTGTTAGTAATTAAAAAAATTCTAGAGTTTTAGAAATCGTTTATCGCGTTTTTCTCGAACGAAAGAAGAGACATGCGCACGTTTCACATAATACCATAGCGATGTTTGCGTTTCTGCAGCGACGGGATCGAAACTTTTTATTCCAATATTTGTATTTCGAGCGCCCGAATGGAACGTTGCGAGACCTTGAAAAAAATGATTTACACTGGGCTCTCGCATTTGGAACTAAAACCATCACCGCCTTTATAACGGCAACAGATCTTTACAAACGCTCGATCTTTATTAAGGCGTAATATTCCTATTTAATGTCTCATAAGTTTCAAGTTATAATTCAAGTAATTTACATAAATAAATATAAAGTTAAGTTTTCAAGATTTCGAAATATAATAAATTCATCGATAAAGTATAAAATTTAATATTTATTAGGCTTTTCGAGCATGAAATTATAATAAATTGAAAAAACAAATATCAGATGTTCATCGATAAAGATATACATATTATAATTAAATCTGCATTTGTTTACAGAATATATTAATTTCGCGTGTTTAGTATCTTTTATCGAGATATTTTTTGTTGCAAATAGAGAACATTTGCTAAAAAAGAAATGATACAATCTAAATTCCATTAAGAAAATTATTTTAAGTAAGCCCATATCTTTAAAAGGTTATTCTTAAGGGAATCTTAAACGATTGGTTTCTAAACGAATTCTGACGAAATCCGACGGACTTGAGAAGTCTTATTTTTTTCCTTTTTTTATCGACAAAATATGACAAATATTAAACTATCAATCTATTTATTGACTATACGGAGGTATTTTTTACCTGAAATTAGAACGCTTCGCCTTTTGTTAATATTAATACTTTAATTTGTACAGGAAAAAAATTTATCAATCTGTATAGTCTCATATTTCTTGATTACAGAATTATGAATTCTTAGAATTCAGTTCTAATTTCAGATAAAAAACAATCCGTATAGCCAATAAATAGATTTATAGTTTATCTAATATTTGTTGATAAAAAAGGAAAAAAAAACAAAAGACTTCTCAAGCATCCGTCGGAATTCGAACAATCATTTAGAACCTTCTTAACTGCGAAACTATTGTATGTCTAATCGAAACTTTCGAAACTTAACGACCGGAAAATCGATAAAAAAAGGATCAATTTTCGCCATCATTATTTCACGATTTTGGTGAAATCTCGGTTTCTTCGTATGACAGAGAGACTTTTCTGAAATTAAATTTTGCCGATTCCGAATATTATAAATCGATCGATAATGGAGCGAAGAGCCGACGGCGCGACGGGACCAATAATTAACGTGCACGACAAACAGTATTATCGTTGCCTGATATTATTCCCATTATCTTATATGTACGTCGGCTATGTGCTTAATGATTAATAAAATATTATCTGCGCTCTCTCGGGGGATATCTTTCTTTCTGACGACGGATAGTTTTGTGCCAGACATCGCAAGGAGCACCGATGCCGATCTGCATCATCCTCAAATGACAATGAGATATTAATTTGGATTGTGCTTTCATGAAGATTCACGTGCCATAAAAAATTATTTTGTTCTTATAAATGGTGTCTACGTGTGTGGATGTCTCATAGTGAATATTTTGGAATCGATTCTATCATGTAACCGATGATAAACTCTTGGAGAAGATTTTTGGCATACTTGTCAAATTCGAGATGTAAAAACGAAGTTGGAGGTGGTGTCAGGAAATATGTGCGCCAAAGTATAATAAAGGATGACAAGTGTGTCTTAATTAAATTGTGAGAGTGTGAGTTTTCAAAATTTTATAAAATTTATAAAGAAGAAATGTGCGTCACATGATTACGTCTCGTCTGAGAGACGTATTTATTCATTGAAATCTTCCGTCGTAAGCACATCATTGGATGTACTTGAATTATCGATTTAATATTTGCCCTGTCGATGTTGTAACCGAATAATCTGGACATCGTCGTTTTTGGGGATATGTCTCGTTCTTAAGTGGCAGATGCAGGTAAATTAATTAAACATTAAAATAATTAATTTGCTTTTGAGAGAAAAAGAAAGAGAGTGAACTCAAAAGTCTGCAAATATTTTCGATCGTTTGTATGAACTAGAAATTACGTATACTTTAATGAGCCCATGTTTTATTGCTCGAAATTTTATATTATTTTTCAGAGAAAAATTTGTTCAATTTTTTATCTAATTTCTTCTCAAAAATAAGAAAGTAATAAATTTAATTATTTGAAAACGATGGTAAAACTAATTTTTCCATCACATATTCACTAACTTTCATACACTATTATTTACGTTTATTCTGATTTTATATGGTGTAATCATCGTTACATCGAATAATTACTCGCGTTTCTATGAGACACAAACTTCCCATAACGATGTAATAATACTTGTGCGACTTCGAGTGACGAAACAGCTTGAAATCAAGATTGAACCGAGAAAACCTTTTCTCGAGAAAAAAAGATTTTCAAGAAAAATCTAAAAAAAACTGTCAAGAAATAGAGGGCAAGAATAGTGTGTCTAATAAGAAAAGATTTTGGGACCTTATAATTTGACAAAGAGAAAGAGAAGGCCAAATACAAGACACAAGTGTCGAAGAAGTCTCAAGTAGAAACACAAGTGTTTCTTTCGTTGCTCGCTTTATCGAATGTTCATTTTCAATTCTTTCTCGCGTATGTGTGTCGCTCTTTTTCTTTCTTTTTCTTAATAAGATCAGATGAAATCGAATTAGCCGATTCGATGCTATATAACTTTATATTGTGTATTATATCTTAATGTTTTTTTAATATTTTACTAATATAAAACATCAGCCTTATATTTGGCCTAAATTAAATTATAATGTCGATATTACACGTAAATTTGTATTAATATTAATTAAAAATTTCTTTTTATGTGTCAGTATTATAAAATGAATGAGACCTCATCTTCATCTATTTCATCTTTATCTCGAAGAGATACATGTGTGACAGAAGATCGCTATATAAAATATCTAGTTATTTTCAATCTGCTATTTAATGCGGTTTTTCAAGGCCTATTATTTACCTTCGCTTCTATACTTATTTCTAAATAATACCAATCATATTACAAGGGGAAAAAATCAATTCAACGACAATTAGCGTTTGTATATATAATATTTGCTACCGAAGAGCTAAACGCCGGTCTCTGTCAGCACACAAACTCGCGCGAAAAAAATAATTACAAGACTGTTTCTGACTTACAAGAGTCAACGGAGCAGGAAGATGAGAGAAGCTTTGACCGTCGAGGAAGATTTGACCGTATTCTTGATTTGATCGAAGGCTCGTGATGTGACAGGCTCGTTTCTTCGTCGACTTATTCCGGTCGAATCTGCGAGCGAGACGCGCACTTGACGCAGCTTGACACAGGTGCGTTTCCTCTATACGAGGAGTGCGAGAAGAGTCTCGAGGCCTGGTTCTTGGAGAACGTCGTCGACGTCGACGTCCTCGTCGTCGTCGTCGTCGTCGTCGTCTTCGTCGTCGTCGTCGATGATCTGCTGCCGTCTGGTAGCGCGAGATCGAAGCTTCGATTTGATCCGAGAGACCGTCAAATATTGACTGACAACGATTAGGAGTCGACTGCCATGCTCGACCTTCTTCTGCCATATTGTATCGATCTTCTCCCGCTCCGTCTCGGCCCCTCTTCTTCAGTCATTTCCTAATCTGGTAAGTTTCAATGGAAACGACAGTTCTCTTTTCGAAATACTCGAGACGCAGTTTGGCTCACTCAGAGAGAATTCAAAATGAATTTCAAGTTTTTTTTTTTTTAGTATTAAGAAAGGAAATGTCAAAGAGCGATAAGGTGTAATAAAAATAATACAAAACGTATAAAAATAATGGGGAAAGTCGTACATAGCTTGAACAGAGAGACGCTATTTTTCTGACGATGCTGTTAGTAGAATAAAAATAAGATTTAGAGGAAAATTAAACAATCATGAGAAGATTTAGAACTATTTTGTTTTTCAGAATTCAGCTTATGTATAAAAAATTTGCCAATGATTTTACCTGCTTTATCACGTTTGGGTAGTTTCTCTTAAGGCTTATCCTTTCTGGTATTCAATCTTTTCGTCAACATTAAGATGCAGCAAAATATTTAAAGAAATATAATAATAATTTATATTTGCTATTTTTAGTCTACTTGAAATAATAAATGAATAAATCGCAAGAAATACGTGCTTTGATAAAGATTTATCATCGTGATACAATTACGCGTTGCTTATCGAAGGTTTACTAATCAGTGATTATAATAATCATAATGAAATATTTTCTAATATTTGTCTCACGCACTCACATTTAGAAAAGAAATTTGACAATACACAGAGCACTTTGCTCAAATGACAAAAGGATCGCGCGTATTAATAATAAAATGTACCCCCCAAAAAAAACAATAGCCAAATATCGTATTACAATTAATTTAATTACCATTTCGAAATATTTAACATTTCGTAATGCAAATATAAACTAAATATTTTCTAAAATATCGACGGCAATCGGAGCCTATGCGGATGACATGCACAAAATTAATAAATTAAAATGAGATCTCAAATCAAACTCATTTATTAAATTCTAAACGTTTCGACCCACTTCGGGTCTTCTTCAGTAGCTGCAAAATACAAAGAAACAAAAATAGAAGATAATCGGTACAATCAGAAAATTATAAAACTCGTATACATACAATCCGCAAATAAATTAAATATCATTCTCCTCCCTATTCAAACCGTCCGGCCGTCGGAGTGTCTCCCTAACGGTGACCATCGTCAGGAAGGAAGCAGAGCCGTGACTCCCTTACCAACACTAATCAACATGGTATAAATTAAACGTAGAACAATTCACAAGAATTAAAAATTAAAAACCGGGAAGAACACTCACCCCGACAGCAAAAACAGAGAGAAGACGATGCTACACGTGACACATCACTCTAACGACTGTGCGGTATTCTACCTCGACACAGTCGATACATATATACGCAAAAAACAAATATAAAAATAAAATATGAAAATAAAATAAAAATAAAAACAACTAAACTAATCGGCACTCATGTCAAAAGTCTAACAAAAAAACCCGGCTATGTAAAATCACAAAGCTAGATTTTGGTAAATTTTTCTATTAACAGATCAAGATTCTCATTTAATTTATCAGTGTCGCTATGTAAATTTAAACTATTCTTCTGACGTTTTATGTGGATCATTTCGGATATCAAACGTTTACCTAAAAAAGGCTCCTCGTCTAAGACTTTTACATCCTCCCAATTAAATTCATGGTTCAATAATCTATGTTCCCTTTACCTTTATGGAATTTCGGATGAGATAGCCAAAAAACTCTATCTATGAGGCTGATAATGGTGCCCTTTTTATGACAGAGAGGATGCTGCGACGCGTCACAACTATCAGTCATATCGGAACATAGATTATTGAACCATGAATTTAATTGGGAGGATGTAAAAGTCTTAGACGAGGAGCCTTTTTTAGGTAAACGTTTGATATCCGAAATGATCCACATAAAACGTCAGAAGAATAGTTTAAATTTACATAGCGACACTGATAAATTAAATGAGAATCTTGATCTGTTAATAGAAAAATTTACCAAAATCTAGCTTTGTGATTTTACATAGCCGGGTTTTTTTGTTAGACTTTTGACATGAGTGCCGATTAGTTTAGTTGTTTTTATTTTTATTTTTATTTTCATATTTTATTTTTATATTTGTTTTTTGCGTATATATGTATCGACTGTGTCGAGGTAGAATACCGCACAGTCGTTAGAGTGATGTGTCACGTGTAGCATCGTCTTCTCTCTGTTTTTGCTGTCGGGGTGAGTGTTCTTCCCGGTTTTTAATTTTTAATTCTTGTGAATTGTTCTACGTTTAATTTATACCATGTTGATTAGTGTTGGTAAGGGAGTCACGGCTCTGCTTCCTTCCTGACGATGGTCACCGTTAGGGAGACACTCCGACGGCCGGACGGTTTGAATAGGGAGGAGAATGATATTTAATTTATTTGCGGATTGTATGTATACGAGTTTTATAATTTTCTGATTGTACCGATTATCTTCTATTTTTGTTTCTTTGTATTTTGCAGCTACTGAAGAAGACCCGAAGTGGATCGAAACGTTTAGAATTTAATAAATGAGTTTGATTTGAGATCTCATTTTAATTTATTAATTTTGTGCATGTCATCCGCATAGGCTCCGATTGCCGTCGATATTTTATTTTTATTGTAACACAATAATTCGAGCCGAGATTAACAGTTTTTTTATATTAAATATTTTCTATACCATCTTGCATTATAATTTATCTTATTAGATTTGATCGAAAAATTTGTTGTACAAATTAATTTAATATTTATATTTCATTATCAAATATTCATATTCTGAAAAAACATCTCTCTTTTTTTCAAATTTGAAATTTTTAATTATATTTTTTTCAATTACATTTTTTAAGTAAAGAAATAAATGGTGCGTGTTGTGTAATATTTTAATATACTTGGGCCTTGCGCACAATAGACAAAATATTAGGAATGGGAATAAATATTAAGCACTAAAAGTACAAATAGGAACAGGGAATATCCGCTAATATTTTTTTGCTTCTGTCGATAAATATCTTTATTCTTTGTTCTTATCGCCTATTCTTTTGCATAATAGATAGGTCTAAAACTTAAAATGTTTTTCTATTCTTCATACTTTCTCTATTGTGCGGTGCAGAGGCCTTAAAAATTCCAGGAATTCCTTGAATATAAAAATATCAGGAATTTCTAGAACGGTGAGTTTTAAAATTGCAGTATAATACTATGTAGTATGCCATGCAGTATATATCATTTCTTTGGTTATTTTATTTTTTTGATACTTTTCTCATTTGTGAGAATTTAAATTCGAGCAAGCTAATAAATGATGTCAGTGCAAATCTTCATTATTGATGGTTAATAATTATTAAAGATTTGACAATTTAAAAATATTTTAATTTGTGCCACTTGAATTTATTCTTTCGATATATTTTCGATATACGAAAATTTGAATACTTTCTAATTTTTTGAAAATTTAAATTTTCGCGTTTTGTGTTACTTCTTTAATACTGATTATTTCCCGATATTTCCGATGTTCAAAAATTTAATTTTGCAAATCTTTAGACAGAAGATATTAGCCCAAAATAAATCTCGTATTTATGCGACAAAGTCATTATTAATCATTATAAAAAAATTAACCGCGAAAGTGAATAATGCTAATGTTGAAACTGAAACGTAACAAGGCAGGAATGAAGGAGCACGTATTTAAATCTTGCGATTTTACGAGAAAAGATTTTTATCCTCGGCGCGTTTATTCTCTGTCGCGTATTCGCGTTTTTTATCCGCGCGATTTATTATTCTCTTATCCTAAAGTTATTTTCGTAACAGCTCCCTGTGATGAGAGGGAATCGGTTTACCTTGCCGTGTATAAGCGCGATGTGTATCTACAGGTATACTCAGCCTGGATTATCTCTTATCACCTGCCGGCGAAGAGGGAGAAGTGCGAAGCTTTGGGGGCGGAGGACTGTTGTCATGGTTGCAGAGCATACACCAAGGTATCCGTTGATAAGCGAATCAGATGAGACATCGTCCTAATAAGGCGACGATCCAGCGTGTATTAATGCTCCAGATGCAATAGCGTAATCTTGTTATTTAAAGACATTTTTTATACATAATGGACAATTATATGTCTTACTAAATAGCAAATAAATGCAAAATTTTATTCAATTTTTATTAAATTTATAATGTATTAAAAATAGATCTATCCCGCTTTAACAAGTTTCATACATTTTAGAAATCTTTTTAAGAGACTGAAATTAATCAGATTTCATAGAAATTATATATGTGATTATAAAACAATATGCTAAAAAATGTACTAAATTTTGTAATTCGAGCGTCTAAAAAATTATTTCCGAAATATTATTGTAAGGCTTTTTTAGTCGCTTTTTCTCTGTTAGTTACGCCATTGTTACGGGAGGGAGCATATGTGACTCGCGCAGAGATTAGCCGCGACATTGTATTATCGCCAAAAATACACAAGGATGAACCTTCCTCCGGTCGTTCACTGACTCTTCGCCTCGTCAGCTAGGTAATGTTTTTGTGGATATAACAGCGCACATCCCGTGTTAGCCATATGACTCGGAAAATCCAACCTGATAATTCTACAAGTGTTATTGCCTGGCTTTTAAACAACGCGATTGATGCAATTTTGAAGAAACGACACGCATCATATTACGCGATTGTGCATAATGCACAACGCATCAGTTCCATTTTTACTTCTTCGTAAAACGTCACTTTGCTTCTCACATTATTTAACTTTATAATTAACATTGTAATTATATAATTAATATTACATTTATTATGTTTTTTAATATTTTGCAGTGAAGATCTCAGTTATTTCTAAGTTCTTAAATTTTTTTTTTCAAATCCAAATTTATATCTAAATTTAAGCCATAATATTAAGTACAATATAATTACGTATAAATTGAAGACATCGATTAGCTTCGGTTTTTAAATATCCCTTTTTATTTAAAAATAATTGATGTTTTGATATACAACATTTTAAAAATATATTACATAAAATATATTGACGCATTTGCGTCTGTAAAACGGTATGCGTTACTAGAAGGAAAAAAAACATTATATAATCGTTCACATTTAGTCTTATAATATGCCGTCGGGAAAGGGAGAAATATATGTTCATTCGTATAATATAATTATCTCTATATACTTATTGTCTAATTGTGCATTACATTATTCTTATTGTTTTTAAACATTTTAACGCGATACTGCCTTATATATTGTATAACAAAGGCACTTATATAAAGGCTGATATATGTATCAGCTGCAAGATCCTTATATTACGCTCGAATGATGTATAAGTATATTTATGTCTAATCTTACACAAAAATTCCCGTTTATATGTAGATATATGTATTATGTATATATACAGATACAATATTTTCTGCAATTGTTTGGCATATTGTTTTACATCATGTCGACGCGCAAGACTCGTTAATAAAGTCTTTTTTGGTTAAAAAAAATTGAAAACGAAAAGATTGAATAAAAAAGTAATAGAGAATAAACAATTTATGCAAATGAAAAGTCTGCGTGTCTCTTTCCGAAAAAAAATAATATTAACATCTTAAAAATTTTTAAAAAGAATATTTACAATAACACTATTTTCTCGCGCTTTCTTATACACACATGATTATTAAAGATATACATATAACTTGCGATTTCGCGTATCACAATGCGCGTAAATAAGAAAGTCTAATGAGATGCTTATTTTGCTAGTTAAAAAGAAAAAAAATCGACATTGTGCAAAAGACAATTACACAAATTGAACAACAAACTTTAATATTAGATTATATATGGATTGTAAAATTCAGTAATATGTAAAATGATAATATACATGTAAATATATAATATATAAATATAAATGTATAATATATATGCATTATATAAATATATATTATAGAAATACATATATTTATATATATATATAATCAACAAATCTCCCTCATATAAAATATAACGGTCCAATTTGGAGAACTGACCCGAACTTCCTTCCGAACAGCCTTCTAGGAGGATATTGATACAACCGTAGATCTCTCCAGGTGTATATATATTTATATATATATATATATATATATATATATATATAATCAACAAATCTCCCTCATATAAAATATAATGGTAATTTGGAGAACTGACCCGAACTTCCTTCCGAACAGCCTTCTAGGAGGATATTGATACAACCGTAGATCTCTCCAGGTGTCCATTGTCCAGCACAATCTTGGGACCAGCCGGGCTACTGGACGGACTTCCCAGGGTAACGATATGCGGCGAGGTGAGTTGGTGATGATCAGGCGATTGACCGGCCGAGGCCATTCCGGGCGAACGCGTGACACAAGGTGAGGACGGGCACTCGATCTTGGGCGAATGAGTCTCTATCAATTGCTGTTGCTGCTGGTGCGAACTGATCATATCGTAATACAGGCCTGTGGTTGTGGGCTGATAGGGCACTATTCTGCTCGAAGTCTGGGTGTTGTTGTAGAGATTGCTCGAGTATGTAACTTGCGTATGAAGTGGCGGTACGCCGGAGTGAGCCATCCTCAATTCGTTGAAGGTATCTGACAATATTGAAACATCCACTATATTGTACTTCGAACGTATCGAAAAATTGTGTCAGATGAAAATTAAAAGTTCTAGATATCATTAATAAGATATTATTGTTTACCTGGCTCGAGCTTGATGTTGTTGTTGTTATTATTGTTGTTGTTTGTGCATTGCGCGACGTTGCTCGTGAGAGGCGTGTCGCTGGTTTTCATTCCGCCCTTGGGCTTCCGCTTTCGCGTTTGAATGCTATCTTTCTTCATGGTGGACGGCCTGTTGACGCCGTGCAGCTTGAAGTAGAGGCCACAAGCGTTACACACCGGTTCGCCGTGTGCGTTGCGACGCCACAAAGATGTCATCGTTGTTTCGCAGTTGCTACAAGAGAGACCAACTCGCCTCGTAGCAGACTGAACAAATAGAAGAAATCGTTATTATAAACCGTTCATTGCTCTTCGACCGAGAGAGGAAAGTACATTGAGCTTTGGAAATGATTCCGAGGAAATGATTCCGATTCTGATGAAAGCGCAATGATGATGGATCGCGGTTTGCTCTTAAAAACGCGTATGATTTTAATTCAACAAAATTGTTGCGAAATATTAAAATTTATACGATATAAAAAATGTATAAATACAAAATATGAGTAACTTAATCGAACTGTAAATTTGAGAGGAAACACGAATATTTCATAAGAAAATCGGGAAAAAAATTTTAAATATTCGAAAGCTTCGTAGCAAAGTGAGCGTTAAATGATCAAATCGCTTTCACCAAGTCGAGCCACTAATGAACTCGGATACGAACTCAGGAAGGAATGGATTACCGTGACTAGAAAAAGCTTTCTGTGTGCAAGGTACCGCAGAGAGACCGCGGAGCAGAAAAGCGAGCCGACCCTCCGAAGATCACGCGCAAGCCTGGAAAAACTCAACAAACATCACAAAGAATCATTCCGTGTGATCGTAAAAAAAAATAAAAAAAAAATAAAAAAAAAGAATTACGAACGAAAATTACACGTCAAATAGTGTACTTTACATTTAACAGGCTGCACGTGATTTCAGAGGGTAGGAAGAGAGTGCTCGTACCATGGGTATAGTGGCACCTCGGGGCTTACGATTCGAAAGTCGTGGTCTCCTGCTGAATGTAAACATGTTCTGACGACGAAAATGATCGAGAGGATTGCTTTCGTCGACGGTAATCGATTGACGTTTTAACGTAATGACGTGATGATCGGTTAAAGCGCGAAATTGAGGGAAAGCCAGGGAACAGGAAGATTCGTCGATCCTTATTTAATTTTTTGACAGTTCACTATTTTTATAATTCAATTATAATTTTTTATCAATTATAATTATTGACACTCTCAGGAATTTAATTACCGACTCTTAGATACAAATCTTCTTCACTTACTCATCGATATTCTATTCTTACACACACTTAATTAGTGTAATAAAACACTATTCGTTCAAAAGTGTCAATCTAATATATTTGTTTAAAGATATACAAAATGGATAAGAAAAATTACTACTTCAACCGCTACTGCATTCATTAAACCAATCACCAGTTGTTATCCCGTACTCGATCAGTAAAGAATCAACGAGGATGATGATGAAGTGCAACAAAAGGATGGGGGATGCTAATGATAAGAGGGAATAGAAAGAAAGAAAGAGAAAGAGAGAAAAATATTATTGATATACAGTATCAGACAGAAAGAGAGAGAAGAGAAAGAGAGAGAGCGAGAACGAGAGAGAGAGAGAGATGCTGACTTGGGAGGATGACACCTACCAAACGACGGCTCGTTTTCTCCTCCGCGAGGACGCGACGGGAGGCGCCACTATACCCAGAGAAGTAAGATTCTTTGTAGAAATTGGGGTCCACCACTGAAACAGACATGAGGCCATACGTTAGGGATGTTTTTTTCGTGCGCGTATTAAAACATACACGACGAGCCTCGAGGGCTAAATTTTCTCTTTCTGTTTCTCTTTTTTTTTTTTTTTTTTCATCGCCTCCTTTCAGCAAAATCACAATCGGGAAGATGAAGGAAAATTGCGATCGCTTGGTCTTACGAAAGGGCAGAACATCACAGGCGAATTTCCACATTAGGCTCCTGGACAGTGACGGAACAACGTGCGAGAAAGGATCCTTCGTGTTTCTTTCTCTCTCTCTCTCTCTCTTTTTCTATTTTTCTCACTTCGTTTCTCTCTTTCGAGTGTACCTTGCAAAATCAATCCGGTTTCACGGGATCAGAACGTTATACAATATCATCGAAATTGTCCAGGTTTCTCATCAAATTTTTCAACTGTCAAAATTTTTTCCCGTTGTGTCAAATATTAAAAAAAAAAAAAAACGCAAATAAATCTGTGATTTCGTCATCAGATCGTTCTGTTCTCGTTGTTCCGAATAGCGTAGCAGGAAACGGGAGAGAAAGGGAGACGTCCTGAAGCCTTCCTTACCAAGCGACGTGGTTGCTTAACTAGAGGACGATTCATTCCATTCATCTTGTGGTAGAGACCGCATGCGTTGCAGAGATAATGTCCGGTGCCATCCCTACGCCATAAGGGTGTGGAAATCGCGCCGCAATTGACGCACTCGCGACCCTCCGTAAAGTACTCCGCCTCGATGTTGTGCACTGTGGTTTTCGCATTCACACTTGGGTTTCTCTTTTCATAACAATCGCACACAAAATACGCACATGTATGCGATCACATATATGTATATACATTATATTAGACAATTAACATATACAGGGTGTATTGAAATAAGTGCGAAACATTTTGGGAGATAATTCTTGAATTTGAAAATTAATTCTTACGCTTTTCTAAAGAGGGAGGTAAATATTTTTTTCTAACTTTTAAAAATTTTGTTTTAATTTGAAATTTGAGGAAAAGAATCCTCCCTGAGAGAGGGATTAAGAGTATATGTTTATACAAAAAAAGGATTCGCCTTAATTTTCGAAAAAGAATCATCTAAAATTTTTTGCAATTATTTAGATAAACCTTATATATATTACATTTTTGTTTTTATAACTAAATGCAAATTTGAAATTAAAAAAATCTGCAACCAGTTGATGGGGTTAATAATCTGGAGCTAAAAAATAATTGATTGCCAATGTGTTGTTCCCTTTCCGAAAGACAGCATGGTGTATTTAGTTAGTGATGGTTCATTCAAAAAGATAAAAAATGATAAAGTTATGTAATATAATATCTATATGATTATTGACGACGTAATATATTTGATAGCGCAGTTTAATTATAGTTAAATGATATCGCATTATTAAGTGTTTAAAATATAATTATAAAACACATATGAATATACTCGTAGAATCGACTCATCCCTGTATTCTACGTAATTTGTAAAAGAATTAATTTGAAATTAATTATTAAATTTACGTATATACACACAGATACGGTTAATAATCAGAAATTTAATTGGACGTAATTCATTAATTCGATTTTAAATAAATTAAGTGCAAAGATTACTTGCTTTATATTTTCACGTCTCTATATATATATATATATTTTAATTTTTATCTCTTATATTTATATATTATACATTTTTATTTTCCTCTCTGTTTCGCAAAAGCAAGTACTCTTGTCAAGTCAGTTAAAAGCAGGCGTAACGCAAACGCGGTGCGGAATAAATTTAGCGAGATAGTACACAACAGCGCGACCATGTCGCTTTTCCCACGAATCTTTCCTTTTCCCCATCGCAGAAGCAAAAAAAAAAAAAAAAAAAAAAAAAAAGCGCGCAGCCGTATAATAACAATACTGGCAACTGCTTCCGGCGCAGGCGCGACGCAATTTTCGCGACCAGGTAAAAAGAGCACACTTAACACACACGTGTCTCCGACGAGAGTAACCATATCTGCGCGGTGGCCTGTTTTTACGTGACCACTCGGAAACAATTGTTTCGTTGGCTCTCGTTGGCGCACACCGCCTCTCTCTTCCCTCCTTTCCACATTACGTGACTATGAATATGCATAGTCTCTCTCGGACCCGCGAGCGCAACGTGGAAGGTAAACTGCATTATTTCGGATTATGCGAAAAGAAAAAAATTGCGAACAAATATTCGCGATCGAAAGAAGCGAGAAATTAATAAGATGTAGGATGACATGATTATTTTTTATAATTTTCCCAATGATCCCATTAAAAAATCTTGGTCTCGAAGTAAATGACTTTTGAATAAGGCCGTTCTTAATGACTTAATATTTAAAATCCAATTATTAACGTCTGAAGAAATTTTTAAAATCGTTATTTCGGATTATGCGAAAAGAAAAAAATTGCGAACCAATATTCGCGATCGAAAGAAGCGAGAAATTAACAACATGTAGGGTGACATGATTCTTTTTTATAATTTTCCCAATGATCCCATTAAAAAATCTTGGTCTCGAAGTAAATGACTTTTGAATAAGGCCGTTCTTAATGACTTAATATTTAAAATCCAATTATTAACGTCTGAAGAATTTTTTAAAATCGTTATTTCGGATTATGCGAAAAGAAAAAAATTGCGATCGAAAGAAGCGAGAAATTAATAAGATGTAGGATGACATGATTATTTTTTATAATTTTCCCAATGATCCCATTAAAAAATCTTGGTCTCGAAGTAAATGACTTTTGAATAAGGCCGTTCTTAATGACTTAATATTTAAAATCCAATTATTAACGTCTGAAGAATTTTTTAAAATCGTTATTTCGGATTATGCGAAAAGAAAAAAATTGCGATCGAAAGAAGCGAGAAATTAATAAGATGTAGGATGACATGATTATTTTTTATAATTTTCCCAATGATCCCATTAAAAAATCTTGGTCTCGAAGTAAATGACTTTTGAATAAGGCCGTTCTTAATGACTTAATATTTAAAATCCAATTATTAACATCTGAAGAATTTTTTAAAATCGTTTACAGAGATGTGTTATAAAAAGGCAAATTCCGTTTTCGAGTGCTTCATACTTCGAAATAAATAATACATTTTTATTGCGAACGCAATATAAATGATAGATATTATAAATATTATATATTTATATGCAATATAGTTATTATGAATCTTGAAGTGTTAATAATCATTCAGAATTTTTCCTGGTTGCGACTATGAATATATGAAAATCACTGGAAACGCGACAAGGAGCACGAACGAATGAGAAAAGGAAGGATGCAGGAAGTATAAAGGCGACGAGGGAAGCATGGAAACGGACACGGCGTTATCAGAATTTCCGGCGTTTGCCGATAATGACGAGAACGTACCCGGTATATAGTCGCGCCATGTGTTGCCTTAAAAAAATGCCTACAAAATTATTTCTAAATAACAAAATTATTAACTGGACCATTGAAGCAAATTTGACTCTTCGAACAACTTCCTATATTTTCGGGAGGTTTTCTCAATTATAAAATCATCTACTAAACGATTAAACTAAAGCGCGTCCCTTATCCTTCCTAAGGGAGAGAGAGACCGAACGGGTCACTTGACGACGGAGAAAAATAAGAGAATTCATCTCGAGTTACTCGGTGAAAAGAGAAAAAGAAGAAAAAGCAAAGCGGAGGAAGAAGGAGAAAGAATGAGGAGAGAGGTCGGCGTACGCGAGCAGCACATCCGGCAGAAATGCCACTGGGAAGCAATCGGATATTGTATGTAGGTAAGCAAGAAGCTGCTGCTGATGTTCTCGTCCGCGAGTCCTACGAACTCTCTCATAGAGAGTGTATTATGCACAGCGGGTCGAGTTGCATTCTCGCGCCTTCGTGACGCCACCTTGACCCACAAATACCGGGTTATTAATTGTCGGAATTTTTTATCGGAGCGAATCAAACATTTTTGCAGAGGGTTAGATTTATTTCGAAGACTGCGAATAAATATATGCATATAGTGGAATTACATAATATTAAAATATGTGATATTATTCTCGGTATTCGATAAATATAATAATAAAACGAATATATAATAGTAATAAAAAATGTATATTAGAAATTAGAATTTAATTGGATATAATTGATGACGTGTGTATACGTTTAATTGCAGACCTCGTTTTGCTTCCATTAGCGACTTATCTTCCGAATCATTAAATTAAAATTAAAATCAAGCTATCCGATTGCTTGCCGTCCATCACGCTGTTCTCGAAGTAGAGGAACGTCCGTAACTAGATATGAAAGGAAAGAGGGCAGAGAGGCGAGGAATAAAAATGCACAGGCATTGAATTACCAAAACCGACACACTAGGACGAAGAGGTCAGAGGACACGAGAATCTTCTCGAGATAGGGAGCGAAATCGGACTGGAAAGCAATCGGATATTATGTAAGCAAGACGTGGCTGACGTAGCCTCGGGAGTATCCTCTATACGAAATATCCTGCTACGTACAAGAAGGGTTCACGTTGCATTGTCGCGACTTTGACCTAGGTGACACGTCGTCTCTCGGAAGAAAAGAGAGAAAAGGTCGCGGGAAATGAGACATATTCGAGAGGAAAAATAACGAGGAAATATTTACATATTATACATCGCTTAAAATCAAGCGCGATAAATCGAATTGTGACGTTATTTCTTGCAGGCGAACTTAATTTCACAGTTAGACGATTATATATACCGGGGCGCGCGATAATAAGCATTGCGTTATCGTCGCATTAACATTCTTGTTCACCTGTGCTTTTGTTCCCTGCGAGCACTCTCGCTAAGCTAATCTGCCCTCGGCTTCGCGATACTTGTTGTTATTTCATACTGAGAAAGCTCAATCAATTATAGGTCGTCCTATAAACCCGCAACCTTTGTAAATGCCCCGTTTGTGCGCCAGGTGTTCAGACACATATTGCACGCACTGCAATTGCCATTTACGACTCCTTATTTATGACTCTTCGTCCTTCCTTGTCCTTTAATAGCCAATCATTATTATAAGATACATTCGGTACTTTGTAAGAATGATTTGCATATTATAAGATACATTAAAGAGGCATCAAGGAAAAAAAGGATTGATTCTTTCAATTTTTTGACGTTCACAAGTTTCGATTTTATAGCCGCATAAGACGCAATTTTATTTATTCGAAGAAACAGTGATAAGAGATTGCTACATTAATTTTATCAAGGGAACCTCGCAAATTCGAAAATTGTGATTTTGATGAAATTTTGTAGAGATTGTAGAAATTAATTTAGAAATTTTTTATTGCGGTCCAAAAGATTTTTTAAAAATTAATAATACTTTTCGAGATTATCTAGAAAAGCAAAAAGCTTACGTATAAAGAGTTTTATTTCTTAAAAAATGTCCAAGTTTATCTATTTATTTCTCCTACATGTGTTGATCAAAATCGGAATTTGCAGACTCGCTTCGTTCTCTTGTTACTCCGAAACATCTCGCTCGTAAATGCAAACATAAATGAAAGTGAAAAGAGGCGAGCTGCGCGATCGAACATCGTTCATTTTATAAAAAGAAAATTTTTGGATCGAGCCTCCAGATTAATTTACGGACGGCCACGTGCACGTGGTCCTTCAGGATGATGCAGGGCTGTCACGGTGTTCTTGCACCGACGTTATACGACGTTTATACACGAAAGCATGCCAAGAGAGATGTTCCCTCCTTTAGATAGAAGGGAAATACGCGTGTCTGGCGTGGTTAAACTTAAATACTGAACTCGCGGACTCGAGATATACTCTCGAGGTCGCGGTATGTTAAAAGGAGCATCTCTCTTTCTCTCGGCCTGCCAGAATGGAGTATGTATAACCGCAGACTCTAGTTCCTGAAGAACCACTTAAGGTCTTCCAATTTTTCCTCCAACCGATACATCCCTTAACGATGCACATCTCGCCCTCTCTATTTCTCCTCTGCGTCTCTCTTTGGATTTTTTTTTTGTGAATGACTCGATTATCTGAATCTTCATTGCATACATTTTCCTCGACAATAAAATGCAGTTGGAAATGAATGAAATAGTAATATTATCGTGTAAAGAGCTATGAGCGATATAAAAGTCAAAACAGAAACACTTGACTCGAGTATGGAAAAAAAAAAGATTCGTAGACGTGTTTTTCTAATTCGTTCCCATGAATGCCTTGAGTGTTAAAAAAAAGAGTATACAAAAACTTAACAACATACATATACGTATTTTTTTGTACGGTAACGAATTTTCCAAATTCTCGAGATATTTCTCTACGAGACTTCCTTTTCTTTTTTTATGAAAAAAATATAATATATACCGAAGATTTACTCTCGATACGAAGAGAATATATTTCGACAATTTAAGATTCGGCAAGATATTTTCAACTTCAACTCACATTGCTCTCTCAGCGTGGCGAAACTTTTACGTCACGCGGATAAAAAAAAGTCTGGATCGTGACCTCCGTGAACCTGGAGGAGCCAACACTTTATCTCTCGGTATCATTATTAATGTCTAAAATGAATTCAACGTCGAAGAAACGCGTTCAATTAACGTTACTATGTATTCGGTGTTATCAAGCCTCTCAGCGAGACTTAATTATATTACCCGAAAACAGGGAAAAGAAAGAGAGCGAGCCCGCGCATGATATCGGCCACGGTCGTGAACTTGGGCTTGCATAAGATTCAGAATTAATTGCGAACGAAACGGGGAGGAGGAGGTATTTTAAAAAGAGAACGACACACAAAGATATTTCGCGAATTAATCAAACTACTTATCCTCCGCATGACACGCTCCGCGAACGTGATATTTCATTGCCACGAGACATAAAGGCGCATCGCGATTTTAATTCGCATCAGCGACATCATTTACCCTTCTGTCGATGCATATTTTTTCATATCAATGTATATGAGTTCTCGGATACCAATCGCATTTTCGACACATTTCTTTATCATAGCAGCAGCTGATATTTATTTTATATATTACAATAAAAATTTGGTATATTATATATTTTATATATATTATATATTTATTATAGAGCAATTTATATTATTTCTTTATCATAACAGCTGATACTCTGAATATCAAACATTGTTATCCGTTATATTTTAGGATGTTTCCGAATAAAAAAAAAAAATTCTCTGTATTTTTGTTTCAAGCGGAGAAAAAATACACTTTTGACACTTGAAATTATTTTGAGTGTCCGTTCATTGACAGAAGAGTTAAAAGCATATGTATGCCTCTTCGGCGCTTGATTGACAGCTGTAGATTCAACGATCTTACACGTCTGGAACATCGATCGAAAAACCGGAAGTGAACATTTTGGTAAACAAGTTTCCACCGCTAAAATCGCGATTATTCCGGAGAAAAAGGCGACGATGTGTGTCGTTTCCATTTCAGATATCAGGCAGTTTCGCTGCGTGTGTCACTGACCGGTTTTTTTAGATTAGATACCTAAGAGATGTTACGCCCGAAGAATATATATACACACATTACGGTGGAATTATCGTAAGCCGACGCTGTCCCCGCTAGATACAAGCCCTATCGTTACCTCCGCGTATCGCGCGTAGACGCAACTAGATTAGGCTGCCGGTTGCTGCAACCTAGGTCATGGTCGTATCAATGTTCGCCTCCTTCGATAGCGCGCGTGACGTTCGCGGGAACAGGTGCACAGACTACATAAGTCAGAATTTCTTCGTACGGTCTCCTTTTCACTGGCAAGGCCCGAAATCGTAGACGATAAAAACTGGACTTGCAGTTCGAGAATCGCGAAGAGAATAATTGGACCTCTACGAAATTAAAGGAAATGCGTTTCCTAAATTAATGAATATATATACTACTTATTTCAAGAAAAAAAGATGTATTCCTTCATCTTGGAAAAAATTCAGAGTAATGATTAAAATTTTTACGAAATTAAGATGACGAGATAATACAAATTACAAATTTGTCTTCTTCGTTGAATGCCGCGAAAAATTTAGGGAGGAATGGATATCATAATTACTATATTTCGAGAAAAAAAGGAGATTTATTTCTACAACTTTAGAAAAAATTCATGAAGTAATAATTAAATTTTTATAATATAAGGTAAAAATAAAGTTTAATATTTTTACGAAATTAAGATGACGCGCGAAATAATACACTATAAATTTTTCTTTCCCGTTGGATACTGCGAAAAATTAAGGAGAAATAGAAATATATGTTACTTATTTTGAGAAAAAGTATAGATACATTCCTCTATCTTTAAATGCCTCAATTAAAAAGTTTTGAGCGAGAGACGAGTATTTATAAATAATCGATTGCGCGAGTTGAAAAAAGTTTGTGTTTGTTAAGTCAATCCGTTTTTTTGACAAGCCAACAAGACACAATAAAAGCGCGGATTTGATATCGCCGACTCTCGTTTACAAAGTCGACGGGTCAGCAACAGAGCCAGCGCGACTGACCCGAATGCAAACGATAAATCTTCGATAAGTCTCTCATGATAACGAATATAAATTCGTGAAAGATACGCACCACCTATCCCATCGATCATCCGATATTAATATAACGTTGCTCACAAATAATTCTTACGGGATGCAAACTAAAAAAAAGTCGAGAAATATCACCAGCAGGAACCAAGTAAGAGAAAACCGAAACGCGATATACGAGTGGTCTGCCGGGACCGCCCTAATTTAGTGGACGAATTAGTCAAAACTGTATGACTTACCCGGGAGTGATCCGATCTCGTTTCTGTTATTCGATTTTCCACTAAACGAAATATCGAATCCTTTTTTCTTATTATTTATGACGACCGTAATACGACACACCGTTGATCATCACGGAGAGTTTGGGTTAAAGTCAATTCATTATCCAAAATTAATCACTAAAAATCACTGAAAACTTTCAGAGAACGAAATTCAACGAATAAGATCATCAATATCCGATAATCAACGAGAAAACTCGCACGAAAATGATATAAAAATAATGATAAAAAATAAATGATATAAAATAAAATAGTAGACGATTAGTTGTCACAAAAATTTTCGAAAAAAATTGGATAAGGAAACATTTGTGTCGCGAATTTTCTTTTTTCTCTCTAAAAAATGATATAAAAAATTAAAAAATTAATTATATAAAAATAAAACACTGAAGAGTATGTATGTAACATTAAAAAACAACTAATACTGGGCAATAAATTCTTTATTAAATCCAATATCTCATAACGTTTCAACCTCTGGTTTAGGTCATTTTCAAATGAAAATTTTCTTTAAGATGATAATATAGATAAAGTAGTGAGATACCCTTATAACATATCACGATGTATAAAAAGAAAACTTTATGTCTTAAAAGACGTCTCGTCAACTTTTTGAACACGCATTGTTACTAACGTCAGTAACAATGCGTGTTCAAAAAGTTGACGAGACGTCTTTTAAGACATAAAGTTTTCTTTTTATACATCGTGATATGTTATAAGAGTATCTCACTACTTTATCTATATTGTCATCTTAAAGAGAATTTTCATTTAAAAACGACCTAAACCAGAGGTCGAAACGTTATGAGATATTGAATTTATTGCCCAGTGTTGGTCGTTTTTTAATGTTACATACATACTCTTCAGTTTTTTAATTATTTTACTGGCGAATTGATTACACACACTTAATCAATTAAGACATTCGATCCAATCAAAAATAAAACAGCTGTTGATTAGTCGAAAACAATTTTCGAAAAAAATTGGAAAAATAAGGAAACAACGTGCGTGTCGCGAATTTGAGATCTCGAGGAAGCGTGTCTATGCGTGTGTGTGTGTGTGTGTGTGTGCACACGCCCACCGATCTCACGTTTGACAATATCCACGCGCGCGGCAAGCGACAACCTCGCATGTGTGCTTTAGCGCCGGCGTTCCATTTATTTCCATATACGAACGCAGATGCGCGCGACGAAGGATCATCAAAGGACACCGCCCACTTTGGGAACGCATGCGGCCAACGCGCCGGGTGCGGCGCGGCCCACCAAGGAGCAAAAGAGCTCTGGATTTTGGAATCTCAAGGACCACCACGGACGAGGGTTGCTTTACTCATCGGTCACTTGCAGCTCGCTTACGTTACCTGCACTTTGCGGTTTCGTGTTACGAGAACTGCTTCGAAGAATTATGAAGAATGTGTCGGAAAATATGTGGGAAGAAAAAGCGAGGAAATAATCTCGATTTGGAGCTCGCTGACTTTCCTTCGTCGTATTATTTAATTTAATTTAATTAAGAAAAAATGATATTAAATTTTTAATCAATTTACATTCATAAATGCCTAGTACGGCATGAATTTTGTGTTGTATAAATATAAGCAACTTTTGTGCGATTTTTCTAATAATGTAACGATGTAAAAATAATTTTGAATACTTCAATAATAGTAAACAAAAATTGCTAATACGTGCGCGTACGAGAAATAAAAAAAATTAATAAATAAAACAATTGTTTCTCGAGGATATGGATGACTTTAAATGAAGGAGAATCAGACTATGAAATAGAAGATAAAGATTCGAACGTATTATCACAAAGTGCTGGGGTTGCACGTGAAAAAATGATATACATCCAGCAAACAAATCGCGATGATTAATAAACTATGAGGAATGTTTCTCGTCAATTTCCACGAATCGAATAAAATTACAACACACGTTTGTGTTATCGCAGGACTGGCCGATATCCCCCACGGTTTTCATCGTCGGAGACACGAACGTCGCGATTTTAATAATCTAAATCCGTGAGAATACGCGACGATCGCTGCATATATCGATACGGGATGAATTGTCAGAAGCGATACAAGTATAAATCTTGTTATCACTGTACGAATTTAACACGGATTCCTCACTGTTACTTTTTTTTCTATTGTAGTATTAAAACGAAACGAATGAGATTATCGATATGTTTAAAATTTTACGATGAACATTATGCGATTCGCCTGCCTTTAATCAATTGTTTTCATTAACCCCTTTAACGCCACGATCGCGTGTATACATTTTCAGATTCGTTCACGAGAGAAAAAATAACGAATCTTCTAATTTCGAAAAATTATATGAGATTTATTTAATTATACAAATAGAAAGTTTTGCATTGATCGATTACGTAGATGACATTATTAGTTATCAAGTCTACAACTTTTTTCATTTTTCTTACGTGTCAATGCTTTTTAAAATTCAAGTTTAATATATACATATATCGAAATAAATAAATAATATATCATAACATAAATTTTGTAATTTTCAATTCGTCTTTTAAAACGAATGACAGATGTTCCGTTGAATAATAGCGCGACCACTCTGTGGTTAAGAGGGTTAATTAATAAAACTACAATCCCAATTCTAATTTTATACCTAATCTCGCTGCATCTAGCTGTGTCGTAAACACTCCGTTTGAACGTAAATAAAAAAAGAAGTCTTAATATCGTGGCTATTTGATTAGAATAGAAAGAAAAAAAATATAGACTCACTTGCATTTAGACTCGCTGCAGCGGACATCTGCGTCGGCGCCGTCACGTTTACGGTTTGACGTTTCGAGAATGTGTTGTATTGTGTTGTCAGCGGATCGCTCGTGGGCGATGCGTACGTCCAAGAAGCCTCCACGGCAGCCCCGGTGGTGCCGGTGGCATTTTGCTGAGAGGTCGCGTAAGGTGGACTATAACGGAAGCTGTTTCGTGCAAATGGTTGCGAAAAAGCCGGCAAAGATTGATGAGACACGGTACCTGAAGCTTTCGTGCTGCCATAATCTTCAGAAATTGGAAGCGTGGAGCCTAGACCTGTTGAAAAATGCAAAAAAAAGGTGCATTGTATCAGTATAACGAGCCCGAAGAATTTCCAAGAAGCTGGACGGCGTGCGGACCTTTTTTTTGCTCTTCAATCTTCGTGAACATTCTTTTCTTTAGCCGATATAGATATATATACGTTGTATTCTTTTCTTTCTTTAAAAATGTCAGGGACATTATTTACTGGAACTAAATAAATTATTGTATATCTATACAGATACCATTCAGGCGGTTTTTTTTGAGTGGATTTTAACGCACGAAAGTTTTGAACTTGTTAAGAAGTCTGTCCACTTGAAGTCTGTCCGCACATTTGCGATACGATTGACAAGAGAATGAACAATCAATCAACCCTAAATTTAATTAAGCCATATTACTAAAATCGTGATTTATGGTAAGTATAATTGTTAACGTGATTTTATCTCTTTGACTTCTCTCAAAATTTATCACAAAATATATGGGCACACTCTCTAAATTTCTTGGAGTGAGGGCTGAACAGTCTCATTCCAAAGGAATGGAATCTCACTCTTCTGGAGTAAAATTCCACTCTTTGGAATGAGATTCTTCGGTTTTCACTCCAAGAAATTTAGAGAGCTACAAAACTATATATATATATATATAGTTTATGAGAGATATCCCTCTGCATCTCTTTACAAAAACGGCAAAACCCCTTAAAAGAATTTCTAAGCTTTTCTTCGAGTCGCGCCAGGATTATCGGCAAGAATAGTCGTAGACATTGGACAGTCATCCATAGTCTAATAACATTAAAACGAATAGTTGGGCAAGCTTATCTCGTCAATTATGTCCACGGTACTAATGTATGACGTACCTTGAGAGTTCCAAATCTGAGACGACGCCAACTCCGGACTGTTCATATAAGGGAGAGTATAAGTACCCCCTGTTCCGGTTGCGATCCCCATCGTACTTACGTTGTTCACTGGTCGATATGACGAACTGTAACAAGAAAAAAATTCATTTATACTATATATATATATATATACACATTATATTATGATATAAATTAATACGAAATAATATAAATTATATCATAATTTATATTATGGTACACAGAGAGAATTTTTTCTTAAAATTTATCTCGAAAATCATGGTAATCGTGGGACAATATGGTATTGGAAGAATTTTATGAGTTTCTCAGATAAACATTTATCACAATAAAAAAGATTAATAATGTACACAGTAAATTTTGCTATGCACATAGTAAAATTAATCGAACATATTTTATATCTTACTGTGGTAGATTTTTAATGTTTTTTATTGTGATAAATATATATATTAATCGGAGAAGCTTTTATAAAATTCTTTCTAAGAGAATAATAAATATTATAAATTATAATATAATTAATATATTCTAATACAATATATAAGACGCAGAAATATTCAGTATAATTTTGACATCATCAATTGCAGATTAACAGAGAAGTTTTGCTTGGCTCAAGAAAAATTAATATAACGATTGTAATAGCGAAATTTGATTATTAAAAAAATGTACTTTTCTCTCGTTACAGTTCTATAGCGATGATATATTTGAGGATGATCGGTTTCGAAGTTATTTAAGGAAAATTGAATACACTTGAAAAAAAAAGAAACAAACAAATATGCATTCGAAGCAACAAACTTCGCTCGCTGAGGCTCGTGCGCGCCTCGTGTTTCTTGTGTAGAAATCACGTCTCGAACCAACGAATACGCCCCTACCCATGGGATTTGGATCGGCATGCATCGCATGAACCGACCGAAATACCCAGGCGAGAGTCACTCTTACTTTTTATTGCGAGTCATCTGTAAACATATTGCCTCATTACAAGATACGTATAGAGTTTCCTGGCGTAAACTTCATATTTTCTCGATCGATAGAAAATAAAAAAGGCTCTGAATTTTAACATGAGTGATAAGTAGGCTAAGAGCTAGTATTATATTATTATTAAAGATAGAGAATCTATTGCTGTAAGAGCCAATATATAATGCTTAGCAAATTTGCCAAGATGAGAAACTATCTCAAATCGAGATTTAATTATATCTCAAATTGAGATAGTTTCTCATCTTGGCAAATTTGCTAAGCATTATATATTGGCTCTTACAGCAATAGATTCTCTATCTTTGTTATTTAAAATAAGAGCGATTTAGCCATATCATTCGTTATATTATTACTGTTATTAACGAAAAAATAATAATAACGAGTGAAAAAGACTAATAAGAACCAATGACAGTTATTAGTCTTTTCATCACTCGTATTCATATTTTCTCGTGTTCACGCAGCTGAAGCGAACGCGCGTCTGATAATACCTAACAAACGGTTTTTTAAAATTTTTTCATTTTTTATCGACGTTCCGCGTCGAAGACACCGGAAGGTGACTCTCGCGGGTGAGAGCGAAAATCGCGGAAGTTCGACTCGGCGAATGCGGGCGCGTGCCCCAATGAAAGGGGGTATCACGAAGGGGTTTTCCCTCTCGAGAAGGAACAACGTTCTTGTTCGCTGCGTGGCGAACTCTACCCTGTGGTGACCCCGCATAATGACCGGAACGACACGGGTACTCCATTATCTATTACCATTGCCATTACGAAGAGTTGTTTATATCCTTTCACCGACCACTCAAAGTCGTCCCTGGGGGTCTCTTTCTTTCTCAGGTATATAGACCTGAGACGAAAGGGTCTTTCGAGGGACGCAATGACGGCGACGAGGCGAATTATGAGTTTCCACTTAAACCGATTTCTTTCTTTTTGTGCAGCTCTAAATCCAGCGTGACATTATCTTGTCGTCCGAGAATGTGAGAGCCTTAGGAGAAGTTACCCTCCAGATTGTTACAAGAAAAAATGCACGGGAGCCAAAGTAGTGACGTATCAATTGGTACGCGGTTATAAATTAAACAAGATTCGGAGTAAATACGTTGTTTGAGCGTGTTTGAACATATCGTGATATCTTTATTTTATTTATCTTTATATATACTTCTAGCAACTATAATAATAGGTGATTCAATATATTCGTTGCTTATAGCTTGTTATATTTAAATATGCATTGTTACATTTCTTTTTATCCTCCCCTTTCAATTTGAATTTCGAATATTAAGCTTCGAAGTTTGAATTTATTCGATTTTTTTAACTTAAACGCGTAAGGCCTTACGCACTTGTCATTCAAATCACGCAGATGGATATAAACTAAGTACCGTCTGAAATCGCGAAGCGAGAGAAAAAAAATCAGAAATACAAATAATATTTATTCTCCCTTTCATAAACATCGCTGGCCTCTTCAAATTTTATAATTCGTATAGAATAAAAACATTTTTTTTTTCCTTTTTATTACACGTACAATTAAGCGCGTGCGAGAAGGACCGTCGCGCACGTGCACTTTATCTCCGGGTGCGCATTAACGTGTCCCAAACAAGGTAAAGAAGCGCGGCCCGGCTTAAAGCAAACGAAAACACTGCCCGTAACGTAACGTTCGCGCCGCGGTGATGTCAATACGGATGCGGCCTTGGCGAGTCGCGCGCTGCCCTGGGCACGTATCTGCATACCGGTACGTGTCCAGAGCCGATCTTCGCGCGATGTCGACGATTCCTCGCGGTGCTCTCCCTCATCCTCCAACAAACCTGGTTGCCGCCCGACAGGAGAGAAAAGAATCATCGATAAGCGCGTATGCGACTTTTTTTTTTTTTTTTTTTTTTTTTCGTTTACGAATACATAATTAATTATAATAATATATAATATTTTAAATCGGCCAATAAAGCGCGAAAAATTAATTTTTCGGAACTGTATCTCTTGGTTTGAGACTACTAAGTTCCATATATAAATTAATCTCGAACTTACATGTGGAGAAAAATATTATATATTATTATTATTTAATATTGAGAGCTGACAAAAAGATTTCTTATCTGATAATTAATTATATACATTTTTATATATGGTATATTATATATAATATAGTATTATATATAATATATTTATACTTATAATATATATGGTATATATACTTATATAATATACTACACATATATGAATAAGCTATATATAATAGATAAATTAAGATAATTGTTTTTAACAATTTAATGAAGAGATAAATGTTTTTTACAAAAACAAAATTTGTTAATTTTCGAGCAAAAAAATTCGCGCTTATCTATACTTAAGAAGAGCGGATTGGGTATATATTGTACAGAAAGCGGTTTTGTTTGACGCGTGACATTCCAGAGTGCATTAATTCGATGAATATTTGAGCTTGAATATTTCAGTTTGAAATTAAAAAAATATCAATGTGTCTTTTTTTAGCGAGCGGCACGTGAGTGGCTAGACGAAAACTGCGACTCGCGTGTGCAAAAGTGCACGGTCAGCAATATATCAGTCCCGATTCAGTTGTGACGAATATAAAATTTGCAAACCAACAAACGGGGACACACGACACCAAAACGTGATCTGACCCTCGCGAAATCTGCTTAGGCGATTTACATTTACGTAACATTGGGGCAGGTTATGAGATGGAAAGGTCGAGTATCGACGACGATCGAGCTGCAGATATTTTCAACGATATAGTACGATGGCGATTTCGATTTCGAAGCGAAAACTATCAAATGAAAGAGAAAGAAATTTGCGTACCAACATATATAAAATGTCAAATTCTCTTCCAACCATATAGTTTACGGCATATATTTTTCCTTCGCGTAAAATTTTCAAGTTACAACTTACGTTCGCACGCGGCATCGAGAAATCTCGCATAAGCATAATTCCTTCTCTTATATACGCATTTTTTTTCGATCGGCAAATAAAGCGTCGCGCATTTTTCATTCGATGCGTAGTAAATATACCTCTAACGGTTCCGATTGTCTAAGGATGTGTCGTACATCTGACACGAGCTCTCTCGACGGGCACGAGGATGCGTCGTCTTAAGTGCATCGTACTAATTGTAAGTTAAGCGTCCGTTCGATGCAATACGAGACCGTGAAGAACTGGTTGCTCGTATCCCGGATGGTCGCGTGTACACCAGGTGCAACCGGGTACTTTGTAAAACCGCTAAATACGAGAAAGAGAGAGAGAGAGAAAACGATATTAGACGGGCACGCGCTGCGCGCAATTGCACGCTCGGTGCAACGATGCGCTTAATGCGTTTCGCAATGCAAACGACTGACTGATACGGCGACGTGTTGTACAGACGGAAGGAACCTTCCTCCGACAAAACTATGAAAGGTCACGCGCGTGGACGGACAAGGATAACAAAATATAATATATAAATATATCACATTCCAAAATTGTTATGAGATAAAATGACAATTAATCATCGTGAATCTAAAAAAACGTGCGTAAGAAGCAATACTCTTATTAGATGCTTATGACTCGGTAAATGATCACTCAATTATGAAAATAACATCATTATTTTCCGATTAATTTATCAGTGTCTATTAAAATCTTATAAACAAATTCCCTCCCAGGTATTTTTGTTTAAGAGTAAGTTTCTTTATTCGCTATACTTGTAATATTTTCTGTCCATACGAATACAAAGAAAGTTATGCAAGAATGCAATTTTTTCTAGCATTTCGATATCGATTTATTAATCGTAAAATTAATTTTGAACAATACAACAGAGTGCAATATAGCACTATATCTATAAACGCTAAAGATATATGCAAAAATGTAAAATAAAAATATTAAACAAAAAAAAAAAATTATGTTTCTCAAACAAGAGTATTAAGTAAAAGATCACTAACAAAGGAAAAAATGGCCAAATTTATTTTAGGAGAAAAAATGCCATGAAAACTCTCTGGATTTTCTCCAGATAAGTCTCCGATTTTTCCAAAAATAGACATCCTGATATTATAATTCCGATAAACGGAAAGAGAGCATTTCCTGCCGAGTCTCTAGGAAGTTTGTGCTTGGCAGGCACGAATGACGGCTTAACGTTAAGAAAAGTAATGCTCAATGACGTAACGTCATTCCTAACAGGAATCGAGAGCGACTTCTGGACCGGGCGTCTGCGTATGCGTGCGCGTAACACGGCTGAACGGAGGAGCTCAATAATACGAGAGATCTCGGGTTTCTCTTCCAAGAATCTCCGGCGCACTTTTATTTAATTGCCGCCGCCGTTAATCTCGATCTCGAACTCTTCCTCCCCCGTTCTCGAGTGAGATGTAACGATTACTATTTAGACGACGAGATCGATCGAGCGAGCGAGAGAGGTTTTTTGTTCTTCGCGCGCTCTCTCTTCAATTTCAGATGAGCTCGCGCGAAATCGCGACAAGTTTATTTAATAAACACGAGAAAGAGAGAGGAGATGAAATATGCGCGGCAGATATAATACGCCATTTGTGTATTTGCCACCGGAGAAAGACGTAGGGTTCTCCTCGCGCTCTCGGAGGAGTGCGAATTTCGCGAAATCCAATATAGCGAGTTTAATGTCGACCGGGGTTATAGCCCTGCTGCCGTAGGACTATCTGAATCCACCGAGCTGATAAGACGCTTCTCACGATGCTCTGCGAAAGAGCAGGGGGTGGAGGGAGGATTGGAGGAATGTTGCAAGTAGATGAGTACGACAAATCTACGAGAGACGAGTAAACGCGTCGGATGAAGGGTGAAAGATGCGCGTGATGTTTGCTCGACACAAATAATATATCACGGAAATCGATATACGATCTAGAATTCCATGATATAAATCGATAATGTGCGATGGAACTCAAGTTCCAACTTGCTGATAGGTTCGACTAAAATAACGAAATTTTTTTTTTTTCATTTTAGATATGGATAAAAATTTCGTCGAACGAGTATAAGAAAAATAAAATATATATGGATATAAAAAATTATATACGTATATAATAATTTGCGATATATGTAAATTCGCGGTTTTCTAAATTAATATAGCTATTTGTACAAGATACTTATTTTTCTTTATATAATATTAGATGCAATATGAATAAAATTTGTGTTAATTATTCACATCGTTAAAGAAATTTTAAAAAATAGACATTTTTACCACCGAGATGTTAAGATAATTCTTTCTTTCGATAAAATCCGCTTTAATTCGAATTTATAATTTGCGTAAAAATTCAAGACAGAATTCTATTTATAATTTTATGTGTCAGCGCTTATTTCAGTGTGTGTGCGCGTATTATAATCTATATATTTTATATGCAGTATGTATTTTTCTTCTTCAAATTGTGTTTTGTATATCATTAAAAAATACAACAACGTATAAGATTATAAATAAAATTATATACTAAATTCTGTCACGAATTATAACTGATTGAAGCGACTAAAAGCGAACTTAACTAAAAAATACCCAGTGAGTAGAAAACATCTTAGGTGATGTTTAAAAAAATATATATTAAGATTCGTATTATTTTGAAAATCTTATAACACGGTAGATATCTCATATGACGAAAGATAAGAGAAGGGCACCATTTCTTATTTGCTTAGCATGAAGATTGCTCAAGATATCATAGCTGATCTTTTTATACGGTCAGGGTTGTGTGCTGGAACGCGAGAATAAATCACGTTGATATATGAATTTAATATTTTATATATATATATATATACAATATTATTTATATATGTAATACACGAGAATTGATAAAAAAGATTTAGTTTCGAAAAATAGGCAAGAGTGAAAAATCTCTAAATAGGTGCGAGATGTTAAATATCATTCTTTCGATATATGGAGACATTTTAAGTTAGCTACTTATAAATATGAAATTATCAGATAATATACATACAGAATTAGTAATTAATGTAAATTATGTAAAACTAAATATCGATAATATAATATAATTGCGCGCAAAAGAGTTGTGTGGCATTTGAGATTTCACAGAAATGTTGAAAAAAGTTTAGCGTATTGAATATCAATATCAATATCAAAGTTGTAAAAACGACGTGATATTTTCTTGTTCACATCGTATTTATTTGACTGCAAATCGCGCCAATTATTATCAGGATTCGCCATTCGTATTTTATTCTTATTAAAACCAGATTGCGATAAAACGAGGGTTTCTGAAGAATGTGCATTTAATCGATGGAGCAAAAAAAAGAAATGCAGTCAAAACGGCAGATTAATTAAACGTATATCATATATAGTGTGCGTATAATGTATGTGTATGCGAGAGAGATTACCTACAGACAAAATAAATAACAAATTGTAATGCGGTCGACACAAAGGAGAACATTGCGTAAAAATAAAAATTTTATATATATATATATATAAAATTTATGATGTATAAAATCATATCATTCTAAGTTAATAGCTTTTGCATATTTATCTTTATAAAATATTAAATGTAATATTAAGAAAGAGGAGGAAAATATGTGTAACGATATGTATATATTATATATTAAAATAAAAAATATATAAAATGAACAATTATATGTATTACCAAAATATTGATAAATGATAATAAAGTTAAAAATTATTTATGTCAATAATAGCAATCTTATAATAATAATAATCTTTATTATATTCGTAATATAACAATTTGGTTACATAATCTCCAAGTTTCATCCAAAATCTGCATAACGTATATAATGACATTATTTTATCAGGATCAGCTAATTCCACGTCACGTTGAAAATAAACAGCACATACTGTCACTCGAGAAGATACGAAAAGGCGGAGTATGACATGCGCGCATGCGTTATAAATTCTGTTTAAATATTTTTTTTTTTTTTTTTATTAATATAAAAAAGACAGACTCACTGCATCTTAGCAAGAGCGCAAATCGTCCGAAAGAGATCGAGATGCTCTGATATATCTCCTGTTCCTTTTCCTCGTGTTCTCCTCCAGCCACTCGGTCGCGTCCTTCGTGCGAGGATAAAGATGTCAGAAAGAAGGAAAAAAAAAGAAAAAAAAAAGAAGCGGTATGCGCCTTAAAGGGTACAAAAGAAAGGACCAGACACCCGTATCTGTCACCGGGCAGACAAGAACTGAACGGATATAATCTAATGCACGAAACGTCGAGCCGAGTCGGAGCAGTCGGAGGACCCTGGTCGCCCGAAGGTGGTCAGGATTTCCCCTTCTTTTCTTCCCGAGAGTCCCTACCGGTGGGGACTCACTCCTGTCGGCAGTCAGGGTAATTATCCCCACTCGCGTTCTTTTTTCTACCACATCTCTCTCTCTCGCTCCCCTCTTTTCTGTCCTCCCCCTTCTTAGTTATCGGAGATACATCGCGCGTTGGCGATCGCATTTCTCTCGGCACCATGCAAGCCCCGACGATGCCTGTCACGAGGCATATCCCTACTACGACGTGATCGAGACGCTCCGACCCCACTATCCGAAGGTTCTCTCCGCGGAGTGTCGATTATTATGTCTCATTTGGCGAACGAAACGTTCGCTTTTCCTATATTTCGAAGGGACGTCACGACGCCACGTGGAACCGTTTGGTTTTATAGTCTATATAGTTTCTTGGGTCTAGAAGTGTAAATTCTTCAACTAACGCGTCACGTGAAATATTTGTCTATTTTTTTGACATTTTTTGAATTATTTTCAATTATTCTTTTCTCTTCGTTCTTATCTCCGTAGTTTCTTACACTGAAAAAAAATTTTTTAGCTTCACTAAATTACTATATTGTTGTTCGAACGTATATTAGTATTCAAGTCAAATATACGTTTTGCTAGATTTAATTTAAATAGTTGTATATATGTTCAGTTAACAAAATAATATTTAGTTGAGAGATTCAGTCAAGTTGACACATTTTTTTTCATTTATTATTTTATTTATTATTTTACAAATCGGATAAGAAATTTAATATGACATGTCATATTTTGTAATTCGTTCTCCATCCAATTACAGGGGATAGTTATAGTAGACAATTGAAATCCGGATTAGTACAAATCGAGATCAAGATTGATTCTCGAATACTGATAATTTCGATTTGAATAATCAGATATTAGTTATATGCTGATCAAATAAATAAATATATATAATACATATATAATTGGACATACTTAAAATTTTATACAATTAAAATAAACTTACTAAAATAAAATCGAATTATTCTGTCGACAAGCAATCGTCAGTCATTTCGAAGGGACAACCACTCTGGTTCTATGTTTGTCCTAAAATTTTAAATATCCGTTTTTTGTAATTTTCTACACTTTCTCTTATTTAGAAACAAATTCTTCACTGATGTCACGTCAAATATTTTTCAGTTTTTTTGAAAAATATTGAATTGTTCTTTTCTTTTTACGTAGCTTAATTTCTCGCTCTTCTATTACGTATAATTCAAGTAATTTTAATATCACATTTTATTTTTCTCTCCAATTATCTGTACCGTAGAATAGTCGAGGTTTTATTAGTACAATATATATGTTATATTGTATTAATTAATATAAATTAACAATCGAGTTGAATTTATTAATATAAACTTTATATTACGTTCATTAAATTAACATAAATCAGAAATCAAAGAATTAATATAAATTAAAAAATTAAGATCGATCCTCGAATATAATTTTGATAATGTCGACTTGAATAATTCGAATCTTATATGTTGAAAATATAATATATACGTAAAATCGGACATATTTAAAACCTCAGAATAAACGCGAACCGGAGTAAAATCGAGTATGAATTATCCTTGAATGACAAGCAATTGCCCCAGTCTTTTCGAGCGGAATCTACCACGTGCCACTTCCGCCGGCATGGTCACATCGAAAGCGACCGCACGTGGACATAGGCGAAGGAAAACAAATGCTGGAATCACCTTCAGATGTAGAGACAGCTGCGTATATTGCACGCGTGTCTCGTGATACCTCTCGGCTCGTGTATTTGTAATTATTGTACAATCTTAGGCGAGAAATTGTAACGCACTACGCGCAGTTACACGATTCCACAGAATATTTTATACCTGCTGAAAATCAGCTTTCATTAATCGATTTTTTCATTTTGAAAGATTCTTTGAAGAAGAGATACAAAGACGTCTTATATCGCGATTAAAATTATTTATATGTGAAAAATAATATTAATTATTAATATAGAACAAAATAAGTGTGTGTTTAAAAAAAATTCATAATAGGAAATAAATAGATTACATAATATGATTTTGTTCTAGTGCAAAAATCAGCTTTCGTTAATCGATCTTTTCATTTTGAAAGATTCTTTGAAGAAGAGATACAAAGATGTCTTATATCGCGATTAAAATTATTTATATGTGAAAAATAATATTAATTATTAATCTAGAACAAAATAGGTGTGTTTAAAAAAAATTCATAATAGAAAATAAATATATTACATAATATGATTTTGTTCTAGTGCAAAAATCAGCTTTCGTTAATCGATCTTTTCATTTTGAAAGATTCTTTGAAGAAGAGATACAAAGATCTTTTATATCACGATTAAAATTATTTATATGTGAAAAAATAATATTAATTATTAATCTAGAACAAAATAAGTGTAAATTCATAATAGGAAATAATAGATTACATAATATGATTTTGTTCTAGTGCAAAATCAGCTTTCGTTAATCGATCTTTTCATTTGAAAGATTCTTTGAAGAAGAGATACAAAGATGTCTTATATCGCGATTAAAATTATTTATATGTGAAAAATAATATTAATTATTAATCTAGAACAAAATAGGTGTGTTTAAAAAAAATTCATAATAGAAAATAAATATATTACATAATATGATTTTGTTCTAGTGCGAAAATCAGCTTTCGTTAATCGATCTTTTCATTTTGAAAGATTCTTTGAAGAAGATATACAAAGATCTTTTATATCACGATTAAAATTATTTATATGTGAAAAAATAATATTAATTATTAATCTAGAACAAAATAAGTGTGTTTAAAAAAAATTCATAATAGGAAATAAATAGATTACATAATATGATTTTGTTCTAGTGCGAAGGAAGGGTTTTATCCTCCTACGTGATTCGTAGAACGAGATGTGGATATATTTATGAACTGTAAACTTCTCTCAAATGATCTATACACACACATACACAAAACTTCTCGCCACTATTAATGATTCGTTTGTTCTCGAATTTCTTTCTTCGTATTACAATTGCATAAATTATAATGATTCAAACTGAGATTTTGAAAACTGACACTTTTGTTTATCTGTGTTATGGCTTTAATTTAATAAATTGAAAGGATAATTAAAATTCAAGAAGTTTTGTAAGATTTTGAGATTTACTTCAGAATTTCACTCAACTGATTCTGAATAAAAAATAAAAAGAGCTCAAATTTTTATTTTTATTTTTTCTATAATTATAGAAATAATATTATCTGTTATTAATTGATACTATTAATATATAATAAATTAATTAAACATATCTATTATTAATTGATACTATTAATATAAATTAATGCATTGTAGATAGTAACTTAAAAAGTTCTGTCTCCCTAGACAGCACAGAAGACTAACGTCTAACATAATATTACAAATAATCACCTATTACTTTTAACCAAAAGATCGATGCAATTTGACATCCTGCTTAAAACCTGTTCACCCAATAGTATACAAACGAATAAAATTTTTATTTGATGCACGTGAATTTGGAATAAATTTACATAACGTCGTATGTGTGTGTGTGTGTGCATAAATACATACACGATTGCGTAATAGAAACGACTAATTTCTCTGCACTTGTATAAAGTCACCGCTGCGTAATCTCTCGCATCGGTCAGAAAAAGGAGCAAACAAGTTAAAAAGAGACGAATCGCCCGCGATCTGCACTCGAACTTTCGATATCAAATTTGGAAGGTCGTGGCCCGTAACACGTGTACAGTGCGTGAGTGAGTCAACAAGCACGAAACGTAGGCCTCTTTCTCTCTCTCTATGTTATTTTATCTCTGTCTCGATTACATTTGCAGCGATGAAAGTGTCAGCCGGCCGATCTTCTTTCGTGGAATTGCGAAGTGGAAGTCGATGGAAATCTATCAGTCAATCGCATTGATCGGTCAATAAATCCTTATCGGATGCAGATCCAGTACATCAGATAAGACTAGCTGTACGCTGTGATTAACAGGAGAAATAAATCGCGGGAATATCGTGCGATAATATATAACCGTGCTATATGCACCGAGAAGAGAGTTTTATCGCGATCGGCGTATATTAATTAATAAATCGATAAACCTTGCGCGGTTAATTAATTTTTTCTCCTCTAATCGATATTGAAAAAAAAATTGCTAATTTTCTGTATTTGCCAAAGGTGCGTTTTCTTTCCTCCCTTGACTCCCTTCGCAAACGTATATACCTGTTTTTATTCTGTCGCTGCAATAAAGATAAATCCGCAGTCCCCGGTCAATATGTGCGCGAATATGCGTCGATCATCGAGTGAATCAACATGGAACCTTGGATTCCATGATGACGCACGACGACGCCTTCGACGATTCTTGCGATGCGAAGCAATCTGCCTCGTTGCCTTCCCGGAATCGGAGGATGACAGCAAACAATGCGATCCGTGGATCACTTTGATCGGTGAACGAACCCTCCTCCTCATCGTCAGCGAGCGAATCGAAGACGAAACAGAAAAACGCGAAATCATTCCGGATGAAAAGCACTCTGCGTTCGTTATTTATCGTCCATAGATCTTGGCAATCAAGCATTTCTCGTAATATTTAAAGAAACGTCGAAACTATACGTATTAATTATTGCTATCAAAAAATGTGATGTTTATTGACAGAGCGTCTACTCAAATCTTGTAAAAACATTCCCCAAGAATTACCTGATCTTTCAAGTACCTGATCTTTTCATTCAAAATTTCAAGTAAAAGTTAGAAAGTTTGTAGATGCAACTTTGTAAAATAATTTTCTTTTTTCACGCTTTTCATTGTGCTTTCTAATATTTTCTATTCGTATATAATTGCGAAGTAAATTATCAATTCCTAGCATTTAATCAAATTGATGTATTAATCGTAAAATTAATTTGGACATAACAGAGTGCAATGTATCACTATATTTAAATGTTAAAGATATAGTGCAAAAATATAAAAAAAAAATAATTGATTTTAAACGGATCAAAGAGTATTAATTTATTTAAATATTATTGAAAAATTAAACGATTTTCTACGAAACTTATATAAGCTCTTGATGCTAAAAAATGATTATCAATAAAATCATAAGATTTTTAATATAAACTCAAATATTGTAAAGATATATATTAGATATGTTTATGTATTTCTGCAATGCTAAATAAAATAATTAAAGATTTTTGAAAAGATTTCTCGAGTTTCAATAAAATTTCGGAATATTTATAAAGATAATAAAAAAATCTCTGGTAATTCCCGATTTTTCTAGTTTTTACAAGGAATAGATACCCAATTTAAAAAAGATAGTATTAAAATAGATCACAGTAAAGCCGAAGAATTATATATACATAACAATTCGAGGAATGTTCAGCATTCCAAAATTATGGTATTTAAAAAAAACATAGAAAAAAGATAGAATAAATATTTAAAAAAATTCTTATTAGAGAGGATATAAATCTGAGAAACAGAAAGAAGATAAAAACAAACTAATCGGCGACAAACGATTGAAAATAAACTGCATCGAAGCGGATCAAAACGGGGAAGTATCGAAGATTACCACACACACACACACACATACACACACACACACACACACATCTTTTTATTGTTAGGTCCTCGAGAATATACCTAAAATTTCAAGAGAGAGCTCGTGCTCACAAATCAACAAACACAGCAGGGGTAAGGAGAGAAATACAACCTCTGCTTTCATAGCTGTTAGCATAGGGCCATCGTCATAATCCTTCACCGACGTCGGGCTTTGTTTCGGCCTTGTATCACCTACGCACACACCAGCCCTTCGCGAAGAGAAACAGCCCTTAGACGAATAAATATTTTTTTGCGCGCAGGTAATAAAAATCGCATTTGCACGTTCGCACGTTTTGCGATGCAACATCATCCCGCACGTGTTCAACGACATAGCACGCGTTTGATCGTACCGCACTTGAACAAAAATTATTATTTGAGATTCAATTTAAATCACGCCTGTCTATGGATAAATCAATCGTGTCCAGTCATTAATATATTATATAAAATGATAATTATATATATTATCATATTATATAACGTTATAATATTTTTATATAAATTGATTATATTCATCAGTATGTTTAGAATTAGTCGGGCTACAAAAACGTCGACATCATTTTCATATTTATCTGTATAAAGCAAGTTCATCATTTTAATAAAATTTTTAATATCATTTGTATATTAATGCAGTCTACATAAAAAAACACGCCTATCGCAACTTTGTAGTTTCTGTTAATTAAAATTCTTTTTTTATGCACCGGAGACAGGACGTGACACATACATATGTCATATCATATCGTATTATGTCTCGAAGAAACAGCGAATGCTCAATCAATTCCCGATAAAACAGTGAATTATTTCGAGCGAAGTTTTTATTTTCCACGCGAAAGAAACCGCAGATCTCCGTAGGAAAACGTCGCGAAGATGTCAACGAACGGTGCTGCAAGTTGACATTAAATCGCCGTCAATCTGCTCTCATCTCAGAACAGTCATTATTGCGTCACTGTTTTTGTTCACTGAATTTATCATAATTTATTAACATTAAAAAAATGTTTGCTTTGCGATGAGAAATATTTTTACGAGACGAAAATTGATCTTTTTAAATGTTGACAACAATTCCGGACGATTTGAAAATCGATTCGCTCATCACACATGTGCATATCCATCCGCGATAACGATAACGATAACTTGAGAAGTGGACTAACCTGGAAAGTGGACTGGGCGAATGCGGCGCGGAGTGGTCGTGCTGATCCTGATGATGATGATGAGGTGTACCAGCGGTCGCGTGATGCGCGTAGATCGACTCCATGTACAGCTGATCCGATACTCGCTCGGCCTCTTGCAGCCCGTGATTAGTCTGCACCGACGGTGGCTGCATCGTCGTGAGATGCGTGAAAGACTGCAGTCTGCCCTGATCGGTGGGACTGTAACCAGCTTCCTGGGCCTGTCGATGCGGCGACGACAGGCCCTGATCGTCGTGCGGACTGTGACTGGAAGTTGGGGAACCACCGACGGTCCTCATCGACGGTGAACCACCGCCACCACCGCTGCCGCCACCACTATTGGTCGGTAGTGCAGCCCCGCGAATTTGCAGATACGGTTCTTCGGAGAGAACGTCCTCCAGGTGGTGCGACGTGTGATGATGATGATGATGATGATGATGATGGTTGCTACCAGTGTTGCTGGATGTGGTGTTGGAGGAAGCGAGATTCGTGAAGAATCCAAGATAATCGCCCCTGACGCTCCTGATGGCCGCGGCGATGCCGCTGACGCCTCGGTCCACGTCCTCGTCCGTCTCCTGGTGATGCTGATGCTGCTGCGGATCGTCCAGGTGACGATTAGCGGACGAAAGAGCGACGACGTGCTGATGCACCTCGGACAGGTGGTGATGCGGCTGTGATTGTTGTTGTTGTTGTTGCTGCTGGTGGTGATGATGATGGTCTGTCGTCGTCGGCGAGAGCGTCTCCGTACCGTAACGATGCATCGTGGAGTGAGACATATGACTGGTACGGCGTCCTTCCGATGCGACGGAGACCTCTGTCGACGGCCGGTTATCCCCACCCTCAGGAATCGGGACTTCTCTTGCCCCAAGCTGAATATACTGCTGTTGTTGACGGTGGTGGTGCGTCTCATGTTGCTGTTGGTGGTGCGTTTGGTGGGGCGGCTGCGAAACCTGTTGCTGCTCTTCTCTCATGTCGCCGCCCCCGAAACTTCAGGGGTTAAAGAGAAACGGGAAAAAATATTTTATTAATGCATAATGGAATTTTGCAATTAGTAGATTGATTTAATTTAGCAAAAAAATTAAGACTGATGAATATGATTATTTTCCTCATCAGGGTTTGATTAATAAAAATGTTAAGTTTCTAAAAAAAAAAAAAAAAAGGAGGGTAAATAAAATATGAAACGAAAAATTCTTGACATTCTGCAAGTACAAGTACATACAGGGTGCGAATAAAAAACGCGATTAAATTACGTCCAGGACATCCAATCAGGACGTCGCTCGCTCACCTCTCATGGATTATGTGCGCGGGATGGTAGCCCAGCTCGTGAAGGGTATAAGTCGGGTTTGGATCCTCGTCGGCGTGATTGTCGTTGGCGACGGCGGCGACCGCAATAGCGACTGCTTCGGCACCGGTTGGCTGTACCATGACGCCATTTTCCATTTCCGGTTGTCCCGCCTCCAGCACGCCCACACCTCTCTCCTCTTCACCGGTCTCCTCGCTCGTCGCCACGTAGGTCGCCAGCTGTTGTTGTTGCTCCTGTTGTTGTTGTTGCTCCTGCTCTTGCTCCTGCTGCCGGTCTACTTCATTCTCGATGACGTCCTCGGTCTTTATCGCCTTCCCCTCCTCCTGCTTGACGACTGCCTCTCTGCTGGACTGCGACGCCGGTTCCGCAGCCCCGACATATTCGATCAGCACTGCGCACAACCGTCAAAACGTTTGCTACCTTTTGTTCATAGGTTTCGATTCTTAGAACTAAAAATCCTAATTAGATTTCCAATGGGTATCCAAAAGTATCCTTTAGCAGTAAAGAATAGGACTTTAAGTATACCTGCTGACAGAGGATATATATGACGTTGTTTGAAATGACTCCAAAAGAATCAAATTCCACTCTTGTGGAGTGACACTGGTCAGTTTTCACCCCAAGAAGTTTAGAAAGTAGCTATACAAAGTATCCTTTAGTAATGATGGAACTTTAAGTATCTATACAGTATACCTGTTAGAGAAAACTTAACTGCGACAGAAGATATGTATATGGAATTAAATAACGTTTTTTTTTTACGAGTAAATGTATATAATAATATTGATAGAAAGGAACTAAACAAAGAATTTTGTACTATGTATGACAACTGTCACAATAGATTTGTTGATTATCTTTTGCTCGGAATGTTATAAATATGCTGGTTTTTATTACTAGAACTAAAAACCTTGACTTTGGACAGGACGTGATAGCTTAAAATCCGTACCTGCCCTAAAGAAAATTGATAACTGATATATACAGTTATGTGCAAAATATTGGCACTGATTGAAAAAATGAGGAAAATTTGTATATTTCCTCCACTATCGAAAAGTGATTATTAAAGGATTTCCTGGTATTCGTCAGTTCACCCGAAAGTCAGATTTTAATCCTAGATATATAGTCAAGACAGTTAAACATGATGAAGGAAACATACAAATTCCTCTCATTTTTTTAACCGGTACTATTATTTTACACATAACTGTACATAACATCAGATATGAGTTGAATGACGTTTTTGAAATGTATAAATGTAAATGATAATATTAATAGAAAATTAGTTATCTCTATTGTCATTTGCAAACCTTCCAAGAATACGGAGTCTCAAATATACATAAATTATACGTAAATCATACGTAAATATACGTAAATATACGTAAATAAAATTTTCCATTTTTCTTTAATTTAGAGGAAAAAATTTACGACTTACGAAACAAAATGTGAAAACTTTTATAAAATTAAATTATGGTTATAAACAGAAAACTAACATTTTGCATTTGACTATTGCAAATTTTAATTAAAAAGATGCATAATGAAAAAATTAGCTATCTCTATTGTCTCTGAAATAAAGTTTAAATTTTCCATTTCTTTAATTTATGAAAAAAAATTCGCATGAGAAAATTTTTATAAAACCAAATTATGCTCATAAACAGACTTGACATTTTGCATTTAACTGTCACAAATTTTTACATGTCGTTTCTATTATTAAAAAATGTATACGACGTAATTGATGAGGATGGAAGCGTATCGTATATTGCTACTTTGTATTATATCTCTTTGGTCGTAAATTGTCTACTTTATAAAGAACGAAAACAAGTATACATTTGATCGACAATAAGTTACGCAATGTTACAAGATTCCGAAATGTTAGATCCGTATACACGCGATTTCACGTATTATGTACAAACGTATATATCTCTCATATGTACGATATCATGAAACCATACTAAGTATATTATAAACGAAATATTTTAGAGAAACACATTCAACAGTTTCATCCAACGCGGGACGCATCTTATCGAAGATCCGCGTCGCGTTATCAAATATTTCGGAATCCGCTTTAAAGAAAACATTAATCGTTTTTTTATTCTTATCGTCTCTTTACTCTCAGCGTGTGGGAATTACGATTTTAAATCTGTAATTTATTATTGTGACTTCTTTTTCTATATATAAAAGAATTATGTCAAATATTTCTTATTTTTTATTATTATGACTTATTTTTCCTTAAAAAAAATTATGTCAAGTATTTTTTTATTTTTTATTACTGATTTGAAAAAAAAATAGTAGCATACATTTTTTTTTATTTTTTGTTACTGTAACTTATTTTTTTAAAAAAATGATATCAAACATTGAAAAGTTTGAAGAAATAATATTATTCCTCTATATTTGTAAATTCTTTATTAAGAAAAAGTTTCTAAAAACTGATAAAAAAAATCTGTCTTTAAAAAAACAGTTCTGAATTATAAGAATATTCTATTACATAAAATGCAATATTAATTAAATATAATAATTAAATAAATTACATTATTAATATAATAATGTAAATTGATGTAAGGAATGGAAAATCTCATGGTTCCAAAAACCTGTCAATGAAAAAAAAAAAAAAAATAGATGGATTGTTTCAGTTGCAAGTCCTTTTTTCGAACTGAATGACATGTTTGCATAATCGTGCAATGAAAATCGGAAGATTCGGCGTAGGACACAAGGCACGATGACACTGAGAAACTGTTGCTAGCCGGTGCGTTACAAAAATAACTACATATGCTCTTATCTACTCGTCGTTAGTGGTGGTTCACGCACTCTCACGCATTCACGCACGGACGAAGTGACGGACACTGCTGCATGTACGAAAGAGCAAGAAAGAGATAGAGATATACATATAAAAAGAAAGCGAAAAGAGGCTAGAAAGAGCTAATAAGAGCAAAGAGAATTATTTTGCGAGTTACTCTTTCTCCTCTCTCTCTCTCTCTTTGGTTTTCACGCAGATAAAAGTATTATTTTTAATAATCGGGAATTATAAGGAGAGTTATAATTGGAAATTATAGGGAGAATTATAATCGGAAATTATAGGGAGAGATCATGGTAGAATTAAAGAACGCGTGCATCATGATTCTAGAGACTTCAATTTTATCAATAATATTTGGTTTATAATTCGAGGATGATAATTTCCAAAATTTCTCCTCTTTTTCCCGGAAGTTCTTCTTCCGCTCTCTCCAAGTCCAAAATATTTTGCGTCTCGATACACATATAAGAGTGTAACAAAAATGTGGACACTTCAAGTTTATTCTACTCATTAAAATGAGTTCGTATAAACATCCAAGAGTTCATATAAACATATATCGAAAAATGACCTTTTAATGGTCCTTTTATCCTGTCAAAACACTTGACAGGTGCTGCTTATAGACAATTTTTGGAAAACAATTTGCTCCGATATTGCTCGCGAATGAATTATTATGAGAATTATTTTTTACTATATTTATTTGATATTTTGTTGAAAATTAAATAATACGCTTTGTAATTTTTTGAAGTTTCAAGCCAAACAAAACTATAACAAAACGAGGCATTTTAGCACATATGTTTATAAACACTTTTTTGTTCACTTCGACAGACAGACTGCTCCGGAACTATTTTTGTTATACCCTGTTTTTCGATTAATTAGAGCGAAATGCGACACGCGGCACGTACGCTCTCGCGCTCTCAATCGGACCATTGTCTGACCTCGAGAACGATGCAATATGGGCCGATCGTGACGATTTGATGCGTAACTCGATTGTCCACGCGGCCGCTGAGTAATCACGTGTGTCGCGTGAACGTGCAAGTATACGAAACCTCAGAAATATCACGTGCGCGCTTCGGCAACACCGATCTGATCTTAACTCGTGACTGTGCGCTCATCCGACAAAGTCCAGATATCGTATAACCATATGACTAACATATATATATTTCTGTACTTTAAAACTAAAAAAAAAAAAAAAAAGAGATCCAAATTAAGTTTCCGCCTATGAATCAACACGAGTTGTTTAAACGCAGACATTTCGTTAAATATGTTATTTTGTATCTGAGATTTTCTTGTATGTTCTGTTCTTTGAAAAATAATGGAAACATATTATTGAATATCTCGTGGATCAAATATTATCTATTTAATTCGTCTCTTCGTTGTAAATCAAATTTTATATTTCAATTTTTCGTTATATATTTCATTTTGTATATCTATGTATAAAGTTTAGAATTAATATATATTTTTTTAAAGGAATTATGTGCATGATTTTTATTTTAATCTGGATGATAAAATGTCCTGGATTTGGCGCGTGAAATTCTCATTCTAAAACCGTAGTATCACCCTTGAAGACGGTATATCGAATGTTTAACATTGAACCGACCTTATTGACATTACCTAATCAAATTGGAAAGGTCAGGCTCGTTGGATTATCTGGTCGTTGCCACGTTCGGCAAATTTTATTAAAAAACATATTTTTGCACAAAAGGTCCAAGTACAATTCGCTCTCAATTATATATGAACCGGAATATAAATAAAATCTACGCGTTAATAAACAGGATGATTTGACATATATATATAAATTAATGTCGACATAATATTCTGCTTAAATCTTAAATTATTAAAGATTCAATATTTGTTAATATTCTTTTGTCATCTAAAAAAAATAACGAGAGCATCGTAAAAATTCGAAATTGAGTTAATTTTCCAAAAGCAATGAACAATTTTATATTGTATTCGCGTGATCTTATTTCTTATATCAATCAGTAGTGATTAAACATAATTTCCACGCTTTAGTTAATAACAAGATTTTACTTGACAAGAGAATTTGATAAATGTAAATTATAAAATAAGTGGCTATAAATATGGTGATGTGAAATAATTGAGTGTTATTCCAATGCGCAAAACTTGAAATAAAGGACTTTTAAAGAGAGATCGATGAAAAAGAATTAGCCGCATCATATTATCTGCGGCGAGAGGAGATGCAGAGAGCCGCGACCCCGATTAATCATACGACGAAGAAAATATATATTCTCGTCGGGCCGACGACAGCGAGAAGGACCTTTCCCCATTGTTACAAAACTAAAACGAACGAACGGACAAACGACCAGCATCGACAAAGAAAAGCGATCGATTCTGATTCCACGACGGTTGTGTTACTTATTTCATTTCGATACTTCGTACGATCATATCCCACGTTTTATATCGATGTCAAATCTTATAATTAAAAAATATATATCGAGAGAGTCTTACGCTTTTTCATATATTCTTACGATCCCGTAAGATATTCCGTAAAAAAAAGAGAGCCGGGTCAACTTTTATTTAATATTTCACAAGGATCTCTGCTATCTTATCTTCAATTTAAATATATATATATATATAGATAATATCTTATGTAGATATAAAATTTATATATGTAAATATATAGTAACATATTAATATATGTAAATGTACAACTCCTATGATGACTCCCTTTTCAACAAATCAGATATGTCGACCGCTGCAAGGTGCAACAAATACGTTTGTGAATTATCGGCATGGGAGATTTCGTTTATTATCCGAGATATATCTGTGAGAGGAATTAGCGAATGCCGCTCCTAAACGGTAGCCAGAGAGAAGCGAGTTTCATAGAGTCGCATGGACGAGCGGAAGAGGTTTTGTACGTCGAGGCCAAAGGTTGCCCTTATCTACCAGACCCCCACAAAAACAGTCTCTGTTATCCGCAATACGAGCAAACGCAATGAATATGTGTACACACATGTACGTGTATAGGTAGATGTGTGTATGTGTATGTGTGCTCGATGCGGTTTACGATGAGATTTTCAGAGATTGAATGGCCTCTTTATCTCTACCTCTCGAGAATCCTCACCATCTTCCTCATTCTCTCTCCCATTTTTTTCTCCGCCTCGATGAAACTCGCAGTAATTGACAACCTCGATTCTTTTTGATAATATATTATATTTAGATAAGATAAAAAATTGATAACATATGGGAGTCTTTGAAATTACATGTATCTTGTATCTCTTGGAGGTGCGAAGAAAAAAAATAAAAGAAAATGAATTTTCTATTTTCAGAGATATACATATACATTTCGTAGCTTTCTTGACATTTCCTTTTTATCCCGCCAATATATTGAAATTTTACACGAAAGGTAAAATAAGGACAACTTTTACGAGGCGTATCGGCACGAAGGAACAGGGAGTGCATTGTAGGTTGACGAGGGCGGCCGTTGGACTTATAGGTATGACTGACTGGGTCGGGTGCGTTCCTGCCTATTTCCGATAAGAGAAAGGCCAGGTGTTCTCGCGCATCATCCACGGAGGAGCGACGCGTTTTCCGCCCCGCAATTCGTCGTCGACCGACTTTCATCGCGAAGCACAACGAATGATTCACGACGATGACGAGCGAGCTGTCATTCCAAAAAGTCACGTACGAAAATGGAGAAATCGATGCATCATCGCCACGTGACGTTCAATGATCGGTCAGTGTAAAAAAAAAATTGTCAGGATGTTTTACAAAATCTTACTTTGATTTTTTTATTTTTGATAAAATCTTACTTTATCAAATTTCTGAAAAATAAAATTCCAGAAAAAATATTTTTTTCAATTTTTTTTTCTCGTTAAAAAAATGATTCTCCTTCGAGGGCGGAGCTCGTATTCGAGAAAGCGCTTACTTTGCTATAACTCGCCCATCGGAGTCAGTGTCGTCGCGGTGTCTGCCATTGAAATCTGCACCGAATGCAGATTAGGCTACCGCAGGCGACTCTCAAAAGACGATAGAGAAAGCCCACAATCGCATAACTCTCCGTTCGCGCGTACTACGCGCACGCTTATGATAAACTCTCCGCGCTGCTGGCAGTAGAAATAGAAGATAATACAATCGCGCTGTATAATCGTACGTAGGCTCATTCATCCCGCAGCTCAAGATAGAGCTAATCTCCGCAACGTCACGTTTTCTCACATCCTTGACGATTCCGCGTTCCAATTTTTGACACGAATCGCGAAGCGTATTTCTTTTATATGTATATTTAATTAAACGATTGATAATGGAGAAATTCATTAATTTTTTTCGTGATTTATCAATTAATCGAGTTTAAATTAATTTTATATACGCCTCTAAAGATTTATTTATCTTTATGTTAAAAATTATAACCTGTTGCTCCTTTCTTGTATTTGATTTTAATAAATATTTTTTTGCAAATATTTTCCCGGAAAAAAATCGGAGAAATACGAAAGATAAAGAGAGCCTTTTATTATTTTCACGAGGCACATTCCCGAACGAATTTGTGGGCTCGGCTTGTGAGACAGTCTGCATGCCCGTCATAAAATGTGCAAACATCTCCGTGTGTTCCTCAAAATGCGTGTTTAAATGTCAGACTCTCGGAGAAACCGGTACGGTTATATATACACCAGTGTACGTAAAACATCGTTGCTATATAAAGAAAATCGAAATTGCGATAATAAAAAAGAATAAAAAATTTAACAAAATAATTCTCCAAGTTATCGAATATTCCTTCAGAAGAAAATAAAATTTCGGAAGAGAATATCGCGATTCGCGATTGTTGCGTAAAATAGTTTATGTTTGCCTGAATCTCGAAAGTATATGTCTGTTATTAATTCTGCAGATTTAATAAGAAGAAAAAAACCGCGATATATCTGGCCAATCATATGGTGTCAAAATGACCGATACAGAAAATCGCGAAAACAGATCGCGATAAATCATTCACGTTTTGTGATCACAACGACACCTCGGTATCTTAACGCGGAGTCGTACAAAACTACTACCTCGACCTGATAAGACGTGATAAAGCCGATAAGGTGATACGAGACGGCACGCGACCACGATATGTGTTCCTCGCACTTGCACGTGCGCGAATGGAGTACGAGAGAAAAGAAGGAATGACCTAAGACATTTTTTCAGCATACTATGTTGCGCCGATTATCATTTTCGCTGCATTTACATTTCTATCGAATGTAAAGTACGATGATATTCTATCACGACGAATATGAATGAAGCGAAATTGTGGTGGTGCAACAAGTAAATTTAGCTCGTGTGAGACGGGAGAAGATATTATATTATATATAATATTATATGTATAATATATCTTATTAGTTATAAGATATTATTGATGAATTAAAAATAATATTTTGATATATAATAATTTATAATACAATAAAATACTTTTTATTTCGTGTAATAAAAAGTAATTCAGTCCTAAATATTGTATTTTCTCGATAATTGAGTAAAATTGAAAGTTTCTCACCTGCCTAGCTTTTTTCCTACAAGCAATTAGAAAGCTACATTAGAAGGAGCATATTTAAAAAAAGTGTCTAAAAAAAGGAGAAAAATTCATATAAACATATGTTCAACACATGTCCAAAAAGGATTTTTTTATTTCCTGTTTTGTATAAACTCTTTTTTCAAGATTATTATGCAGATGTTTCAATGTTCTCCAATTTCTGCAATACTTTCATGACGCGTTGTGTCATACAAGAATGCATAAAAAAAGAAGAGTCTAACTCAATTAACATCTACCAGACGAACAATGAGCCATGACTTTATCAGACTCTGTCTGCGCGCAAACAAAGAGGACGATCATTGATGACGGGGGAAATAATAAGAAGTGTGGCGTCACGGAAATTTCGCTACATGTTCGAAGACTTGTATGGCAAAAAGAGGAAGACACGAATATAATATTCTATTTACTGACCCAGAGCTAAACTACAATCTTTTCTTCTCTCATATTACATTTGGATAATATAGAGACACTATAAAATTGTCATTATTTTATTAGATATTCGATGAATTGCGATATACTTGTTTATTAATTATTAATAAAAATGTTATTATACCAAGCGCTTCGAAAAATATGAGAGAAAATATTCTTCAGGAAACGTAACCTCTCGAGAATTAGAAATATGACACATAAATTAGAAAAATACGCAAATTGCATATTAAATTATGTATAGTATTGCCAGTATCAAAATATTTATTTAATAACAAGTATAAATATAAAGCTAATATAAATTGTAATTAATAATTCAAAATAAATTGTGAAAAGATGACACATCGCTAATTCTTGCTTAAATACGTGTCGCGTGTCGGCTATTAGCTATTTGACGTAGAAAAGCTAATGATGTAGAAAGCACTAATGACGTAGAAAGCGCTAATGAATGTCGACGCATCTGGAATGCGATATACAACTATATTGAAAATGTCAAGTGAAATCTTTTATGAAAGTAATTTGTACTAGATTAGATTGATCGATCAAAAATAATTCTGGCGAATAATTATGCTATAATTATAGATCGCGACACATGTTAGCGAAAATTTTTGCGAAAAATGCTTTGCATGGCGTAAAACTTTTTTTGCAGCAACAAAATCGCCGCATATTAATAAATATGAATTAATAATTTCCTATTTATTGATATATCCGATTAATATATAAAATCTGGGAATATCATAACAAAAATTTGACATTAAATCGATTCAATTTAAGATATATTTATCTCATTTGCATCTTAGTTGCTTATAAAATTGCGTATTAGATGACTTTTATATTTTTTAATTGGCATTACGTCGTAAATAATTATTAACGAGCTTATGTCGCGACAGGGATTAGGAGTGTCGGTCAATTATAGACGAAGATGACGTTCGAAGACTCCCTCCAATTTTTTTTCAGGATACTAAATTATACTTTCTCTCAAAGTTAATGGGTAATAAAACGAAAGGCCCTGACAACCATTACAAAACGGCTGCAGGATGTCAACTGGCGGCGACAGAGCTGACATGTCGTCTCTTCTTCTTTTCCCCGAAATCCATTTGTATTCTTTCAGAATGTCGAAAAAGGATTAACTGTATAAGTGAAATTTTCTCATTTGTCATAGTGTGATACAAATGCTTTGGTAAATGTATTTTCAAAAATTCGATTCAAAATTTCGACTGTACGAAAGTAAACCGCTATTTCGTAAATTCAGAAAAATATATTCGATGATTATTTATGTACTTATTTAATTTATAATATTAAATTAATGTAATATTTAATATTTTTTTATATGTTATATATATTTTACTTTATATATACCTTAATTTTTTTATTTTCTTTTATTTTATATACTATTTTATATACTAAAAAGAGTCATGTTTTTTTTCTAAAAATTAAAAATATCAATTCTGATTAACATAACAAACTAAAAAAAAGTTTTTTAAATGAATTTTAATTATGCTATCTCTAATTATTTTTTTACTGAAAGAAAATAAACTATTATAACAAAAAAAAACATGAAACAAGTTACGTATTGAAGAGCTTACACATCGAAAGAATTCGAGGCTGGTTCAAGTGAGAGCTCGTTTCGAAGATTAATAGGTGTTACCGATGATTAAGAATCGGTTCTTCAGAGAAAGAGAAATTATCCAAATGAAGGGACATATAATATATCGATCAGCAGATACTTGCTCGCGGTTGGAATTAACAGTTTATGACCCGATAAGTCGTTTCGTCTGATTGTGAGTTTGAGGAAAGCTCCTCGCGAGCGAGATGAAGAAACCGAGATACATATATGTGTGGCAGGGGGAAAGAGGGGGGTCACTAACCCCTATTTATCTCGAAGACTCTACTCTCTTTTATCTCTCTTTCTCTCTCTCTCTCTCTTTAGCTTTATTATAAACAAATCTCGAGCTCGTTGATTTATAGGCTGTTCCGCGCTCTATTTAGTCTAAGTACCAATAACGAGTGGCTGGAATTTTTTTCGCAAGTTTGTTGCGTTGCTATGCAAACGTGTGCATCGATTGACTTTTTCAAGCAGAAAAATTCAAAATTATTTCTCATGATTATAATGTATGTTTGTAAAAAATCGGAAAAATCTTACATCTATCCAGATCTATTCAAATTTTATAAAATAATCCCTGAGAATTCCTTGATCTTTCAGGTAGTTCCTTGTTTACCTAGTTTAAAATTCCAGATAAAATAAGAAAATTTATACTTGGATGCAGTTTTTAAAATAAATTTCTTTATTGCATATGCTTTCTAATGTTTTTTATTTATATGATTGCAAAGAAAGTTACCAAAAATTAATACTTTTTCTAGTATTTAATATTAATTTATTAATCGTAAAATTAATTTAAACTACAATCAAGTTATAATATATCATCATATCTAAACGTTTCAAAGATATATAAATATATAAAATAAAAATATATAGAACAAAAAATAATTTATTATAAACGTCTTAAGGAGTACTAATTTATTTAAATATTATTTAACAATTTTCTATCAAACTGCATAAAATCTGCCATTAATAAAAAAATCACATGAGATTTTTTTAAAAATTTAAATAATGCAAGGATCTTAGACATGTTTCTTAAGTACTAAATAAAAGTAAAATTATCAAAGACACAATTTTCGAAAAAAGTTCCCTGAGTCTCAATTTTATGAGAATACCCGAAATGGTCAAGATAAAAAAATCCCATAAAATTGGGAAAATCCCAATTTTATGAGTAGACTTGCTAACTCTTTCGAAAAAAAAAAATCCATAGACAGTCTTGTCTCTTTCAATAGAAATTAATGATAGGAATATATAATTTACTTTTTTTTCTGGAAAAATAATATCTCCACAGAGAGTTTTCACGGGATGAATCGAGCATTTTATGCGTTTTAATATAGCACTAGCTCAGGAACACGAAACAAGACACGGTCTTAAAAAATCCCGCGAGTCCTCTTTGTATATGTATATTCGGTGCAGGACATTCCTTCCGACGAAGGAAGGTAAGCAAATATTTAGTGCGGCTCGTGTAAAAGAAAAAAGACGCATGGTTGGGTCATTAGCGACGACGCCTTACAGAAATAAATAAAGTCGACCAGGTGAGAGAGAAGGTACCATAAATCGAGCCGGAAGTAAAGGTGTCAGCTGCGACAAGCCAGAATATTTGCCATTTCCTCGTGAGCATTTTTTCTTCATTTTCACATTTGATTTTTTTCTCACTTTGTGAACGAAGACACAAAATTTCCGCAAATAGAAATTGCCTAATAATTGTCTCGAAAGGAATACATTATATAAAGTATCTGAAAAAAATATTTGGAAATATCGATTATCTCCCGAAAAACTTTATAACAAAAATTTACTATTTTTAAACTTTCTTCATGCAAGGTGCTTACTTAAATATTATTATTAAAAAATCCTTGAGAATTTCCTGATCTCTCTCTCTCTCTCTTTACACTGAAAAAATTTATTAAATTATTACATATTTTTATATCAAATAAACATTTTTTCACAAGTAATATTATTAGTTTTAAATAAATTTTTTTCAGTGTAGATATTTTCGTTTAAAATTTCAAGTTAAATAAAAAAAAATGTTAAATGTATCCTTGACCATCTTCGATATTTCCAAGGAGACACCCTGTTAATGACAGAAAAATTATAATCCTCATTCTATCTCATTAAATCTTTAAATATGTCATAAGGGCGTTTCTCTTGTATACAGATGTCTAATATTCACGTGTGGGTATCCATTGACATATCTCGTTTCGGGGGTATTTGCCAGAGAGACAGGTTTCTTTCTGTCTCTCTCTTGTGACGAGTTTCAGCCGTCACGAGCCGCGAAACAACGAAACACAGACAGCGTGGCGTAACGCGAGAAGGGCACAAATTGGGGAGGAGAAAGGGCGTTTAAGTGTCGTCAGTACTTCGTCGTCCTTTTTTTCTTTTAGATATTGCCGCCCGCAATTTAAACGTCACTTCTGAACGACTTCGAGAGAAATTAATGACAAGAAAAATCGTTGCGAAAAAATTCTGACATAAAATTCCAATGAGAGACATTTTACCGATTTTTTTTTTTTTGCAAAGCTTGCTTGATAAAAATGGGACATCTTAACCGTAATTGCCGTGAAAATGCATTCTAGTAGCATAGCTTGATGAAAATGGGACATTTTAACCGTAGTTGCCGTGAAATTACTAAGAGTGCATGAATGCCGATGTTACGGTCGTCGGTCATCATTGTCGGTATTCTAAAGGCATTCAGACCGAAGCAGAGCACTTCGGAAAAAGAAATTAATTTTCTCGACAGTCGGGAAATGGAACATATTCTTTCCACTTCGGTTTTTCGGCAATATTTCCTTGGACGTCTGTAAAAGAATTCGACACGTTCTGAAGTACTCTCACATCTTCCATGACTTTATCTACCATGTTCGATGAGGGCGACGAAAACTTAATAGCTTGCTTAGGAGTCTGTTACGTTTTTTAATGACGCGTACCGACCGCGATTCCGCGTTATCAGCGTTATTTCAGGGACACGCGTGAATATCTCGAGCACTTGCCGCTCCTGGATTTTTATGAACCGCGAAACATGCGAATAAATACTTTCGTCGTGCTTTTTATCACGTTACTGCTCCCATTTACGATAAAAGTAAAAATAAACAATAATAATATAGATGCAACACTGTCAGTAGTATATATGCAATTCTAGTATATATGAGAGATTTCATTTTATAATTTGTTTATTGTTTAAATATTGCATATTAGATGCAATATTGTTATATAATGTAATAAGTCTTATTTGTATAATAAGAACTCGAAGAACACGAATATATCGAATCGAGATCGAAAATCTCACACGGTAAAAAACATTTCGTATTTCTGTTGAAATTATCTTGTGTAGAAATTTTTGTGTTAAAATTTTAACATACTCTTATGTTAATATAACATATTGTCGTTATGTTATTTTGACATTTGTCTGTTGAGTTAATATTCACTATTTTTAAGTGTTAAAACAACACAATTAAATGAAAATGTACGAATTTTTGCTTATATTATATTTTTTTGTGTTATTTTTTCACATATTACGTGTGTTATTTAATTACATAATTGTTTTCTGTTAAATTAACATTAAAATTAGAGTGGATAAATTGGGACATGTGAAATGTGTTAAATTTAACACAATTTTTTTTACTGTGCAGGAAAGCGTACGTGCTCGTATCGGGCCGGAATTAAATAAAAGTTGCGACGAATTCATCCCGGAAAATTCATTCGTTTGCCTTGAAACACGACACGCCGCGTCGCAGTCACTTCGAACCCTGGATGAAGGACGACACGAAGAGTCGTCGAACTCGATCTCACGAGTTCCCTCTAGAATTATCGAGCTCGAAAGAGGTCAATTTATATCGATATGCTGTAAATCGTGCGTAACTCCATTTACAAAAATGCTCCCGCTACACGAGTGGGAAAAAAAAAGAGTTGGGAAGGATGGCGAGACGATGATCGTGAGGGAAAGATCGGTTTCGAAGCGAAATGAGAGCGGTAAATCAGTCATCGGGAAGTCATAGGTCACGAATGCCCTATTATATGTATTCACATCTAACGCGTAATAGGGTATTAGACCGAAGGGACTTTCGATGCCCTACAGTCTCTCGAAGCTGAGAATGAGAGACCCTTATTAGCTTGGACAGATATTATTTTATGTCACTTTACGACTCCGCGAGCGACCCCAGAGTATATTAACCGGATTACTAAGGGAGCAGTTTTTACTTCAAAAAATACATACGTCTCAAAAAAGATGACACCTGTATATGATAATAATTAATAATGATAAAGAGATGTATTAACAAGAAAAACACGATAAAGATATATATTAATAAGAAATACGTATATATTATTAAGAATTAAATTCTCTAACACATACATATATTTAACGTTGGGCGTTAAGAAAAATTTTTTTTATTAATCATAAAATTATTATTATTATTATCATAATTTTATGATTAATAAAAACAATAGTGTTAAAATAGAAAATCCTTTATTTAGTGAATAGAGTGTGTGTTTCCGCTTTCTTTTTCTTTATTGAGGTGACAGACTTTTATTGAGATGAATACAGCTTGCATGTCACATAATCAAAATAACAAAAGTAAATATTTAGACTTTAGCGATATAAAAACATTTTTAACCTCAGTAAAGACCTTTCACCTCAATAAAGAGGAAGAAAGCGGAAACACACCCTCTATTTACTAATAAAGGATTTTCTACTTTAACACTATTGTTTTTTCTACGACTTTCACACGATCGTCACAAATATTGGTTCAAAAAAGTAAAATTGTTAGCTTTTCTCTCTCAAAATTTTTCTCTGATTTCATAAGCTCGATCTCGCATTTGTATTTATAGGACAAAAAATTAATTTTTTTACTACAGATAACTGTTAAATTATCATATCGAGCATTTCTTTCCTCGAATGCTTCACAAATGATATACATTGTGTAATTATTTCTAACTAAAATTATATTGCACTTTTAATTAAAAAAGTAAAATGTAAAAAATTACATTGTTACTCATAATTAAAAAAAAAAAACAGCGTTAATGCTTATTGCACATTTATATTTATTTCGAAACGTATCGAATTGTATATGAAACGTAGAGCAAAAAAATGAATGTGACAAATAAACAGAAGAGTATAGGGAATTGAGGCAGAGAGGAGAAAAGGAGCAAGAGAAAGAGACGCATAGAGAGGAACATGTTTGCGTCGCAAACAGTCGGGCAGGTTTACGGTACTTGCCGGCCTGCCAGCAGCTCTGACGTCACATCCTGCGCGGGCGGACATCCGGTTTCGCTGCCGGACTCCTGCCCCACAGCGATAACAAAATCTATGCTTATTAAAAAAAAGGAAGGAGGAGAGGAGAGGAAAGAGAGCACCTCCGCTGTCGCGATCCTACGATAAATCTTTCGATGATATACCATGAGATTCGGAGTTAGTTATCGTTTATATTGTTTATATAAAAATTACTTCATAAATAATTCACACACAGTAAAAAAAATTGTGTTAAATTTAACACATTTCACATGTCCCAATTTATCCACTCTAATTTTAATGTTAATTTAACAGAAAACAATTATGTAATTAAATAACACACGTAATATGTGAAAAAATAACACAAAAAATATAATATAAGCAAAAATTCGTACATTTTCATTTAATTGTGTTGTTTTAACACTTAAAAATAGTGAATATTAACTCAACAGACAAATGTCAAAATAACATAACGACAATATGTTATATTAACACGAGTATGTTAAAATTTTAACACAAAAATTTCTACACAAGATAATTTCAACAGAAATACGAAATGTTTTTTACCGTGCAATAATGAATAAATAAATCTATTTTTAATAGCTATTATTAAAAATATAATTTTTAATGACACGGATAATACCTACTTTTCAAAATTCTAAGAATATTTAATAATATTTCGATTTTTAAATTAGCTTAGATATTATCTAAGGAAAAGTAACAAGAGTTCACGTGGTAAATGATGAATTGTTTGTGATTGTAAAACGAGGAGCAAAAGATATATGATATTTTCCTTAGGTACTTTCCTTAGATAATAAAAGTAGATCAAATTCCTTTATTATCTAAGGAAAATATCAATATATTTTGCTTCTTGTCTTGAAATCGCAAACACTTCATCATTTACCACGTGATAGATAACTCTCCTCATCGGAGTTTCTGTTTATATTGTTTATATAAAAATTACTTCATAAATAGTTCACAATGAATAAATAAATCTATTTTTAATAGCTATTATTAAAAATATAATTTTTAATGACACGGATAATACCTACTTTTCAAAATTCTAAAAATATTTAATAATATTTCGATTTTTAAATTAGCTTAGATATTATCTAAGGAAAAGTGAGAAGAGTTCACGTGGTAAATGATGAATTGTTTGCGAATGTAAAACGAGGAGCAAAAGATATGATATTTTCCTTAGGTACTTTCCTTAGATAATCAAAGTAGATAATCAAATTCCTTTATTATCTAAGAAAAATATCAATATATTTTGCTTCTTGTCTTGAAATCGCAAACACTTCATCATTTACCACGTGATAACTCTCCTCATCGGAGTTTCTGTTTTGAGCTGACATAACGTGACACGGTTAAAATCCTCGTGGGAAATTCGCGAAGGTACTCCCACGAGACCGGAAATCATGTGTTCTTATTTATCAAACACGGTCGTAAGAATCGCGTTACGCATTTCTAGTCGAACGGGTCTGACTGGGCCGCGTCGCTGGGTTTTGCCGAGCATTAGCCGGGCACGACTCTTTTTTCGCGCGTTGCAACGACGAAAACATAACAATTAGGGCCCGCGTTATCACTAGGATAACGTCGTCCCCGTTGCTCCGTGTCTTCCGCGTCGCGATAATTCGATAAACCTTCTGAATAAATCCAGTGTTTTAAGACCTAGAACTGACCCTAATAATCTTTCGACTATTTTTTTTATCTGAAGGACTAGAAGGCTAAGTAGCAAGTTCGATAATCTCTAAGATTTTTCCATCAACAAAAATGTGTCAAACTTAATGTTATATACTTGCCGCGCAAACTTTTGCAAACATTCCATTAATTTTTCTATACCAGATTTTCCAGATAACTATGTATCTATGTACATTAAACTACTTTAACTACTGCTTTTCGTCTGCAACGGGATTTTCAAGGATCATTTAGAAAGGATTAGACGGGGATTTGCCTAGGAATTATACGTCGGCATATAATTTCCAGCACGAGACTTTTCTGAGTCTTCCGACTGCTATTTCTCTTGTGGACACACAAAAGTTTAAAGTCTAACCCAACACAATGCATAGCCGACCAACCTCTTTCTTTTTCTTCCTTTCTCAAAGGAGAGCGACGATATATTTAGCCTAAATATTTGTCTAAATATTGTTATTTTTTTTACGGTAGTATTTTGATGCGTATAGAATTAAAATTTTATGGTTATATAATCGTAAAGTATATTACGCACGTAGTCCCAAAGGATCAAAATCGATCGGGAAGAATAAAAGGAAACCTACGTTACGACCTATACAGTCCATACAGCATGTATATATTAAGACAGCCTATTTTATTTCAATTGCTTTTCATTTCAATAAAAAAATTTTTAATATTTGAAACTACAGGGTGCATCATTGCATGATATATATGAATTACAGAAATTCTCCAAAAATAATCTTCTATTTTAATTATGCTTCTGTTCGATGTATCTATAAACAATTAATCTAAAATAATTTAAATGCATACATTATTATTATTATTATTATTATTTCATATACATATGCAATTTCCATCGACGTAATCTTTTCTGGAAAAAAAAAATTGAAACTGAAAAAGTGCATATATTACATGCACATCGTGTTGTTCATGCCACGAGTCACAGATGGCATTAGTTCGCAGAATAGCATGCATTAAACGCGTGCATTACACGGACGTTGTTCACGTCGACGTCACGTTGCATGCATAGCGCGATGCATAGCGTAAATGCGATTGCCTGCGCAGCGACGAAAAGCCGAGTGCACATATGTAACTGACCAACGGTTGTTAATTCTTTCGACTTTATACAATCTCGCTGCGAAAAATTTTTTTCAAATATTTTTTATATTGTTTAAATATTTAAAAATTTATTTTAAACCCATCCCATAATCACAGCCATGTCTTTAATTTGCGTTTTGAGATAAAAGGGGTGAGAAAATTGCATTTACACGAGTAATTTTGCTATTAAAATGTCACAGACGACCAGTTTTGTTATTAACAAGTTGTAAAATTAATTGCATTAATTAAAAACGTGTTAATTATATTATAACATATTAATTTTTGAACAAAATCGTGTTGTGCTTAAAAAATGTTTTATCATTTGCCACGTGTGTTGATTTATTAATTAAATTTATTAATTCTATCAAATGTGTAATACTATAAATTTATGATCTATCAAATTATTTATTTAAAAAAAAATTGAATTAAAAAAATTCGAATTATTGTTTATTGGTTATCAAATGTATAAATGTTGAAATATAAATTTTTCTCACGAAAATAAAACTATTATTTTTTATTGTGTCAAAAATGTTTCCTCGTGTTCCGACGCAGCAAATCGAAAATTGTTAATGTAAAAGTAAAACGAGAGAGAAGGAGGAAGAGAGAAAGAGAAAGAAAGAGGAAGAAAGAGGCAGGCGCTTACTTTCCCGTCAGAACGATCCGTATTTCTCGCATTAATTACTGCTGCAAGTCGATCGCCTTTACACTGGTATTACACGCGGAACAATCGCTAGAGTCACGACGTTTCCTTATGGAACCTATAAAATATCGCACGGCAGTTTGTTATAATACCTCGTACGCTTTCCTGCGTCCTTCTCCCTCGATTTACCATCACCTTCGTGTTCTCCCGCATCAGCGATTCTCATTTTCTCACTTTGACAACACGACCGATGATTTTATTAATCGCCATTGCATTAGATAATTGGTTGACGAATTGGTTTTAAAAAAAATTTAAACAATTATTTTTTATCATATTATATAATTTTAATAATGATCAATCAAGAGTTATATTAAATTTATATATATTAATTTTAAAAAAGGTCTAATAAATATTTCTCTAATTAAAAAATTTAATATAATAATTATAATTATTAAGAATGAAAAAATAAATCACTTTTTTCAATCAAAATATTATATTACTATTTTGTTTAAAATGAACAAAAGTTCAAGAAACTAGGAATAAATATTATATTACATTTAATATGTATGAGATATTATTCTGCGAAGTTTAAACAACGTCGCATATGTATAATATGCTACCTAAACATCGTTTAAACTGATTGACACTTTTTAAAGATACACCAAGTTTGGAAACAGCTTTCTGAGTGGTTTTAAAAGGTTCTTCTTTATCATGAAACGCATTGGCATTTGTCTTAATGATTGGTGAAACATCCCTATGCATGCAACAGAGAAAATAATGCTGCTGCGCAGCAGTACGATACTGCTGTTTTGACAGGCCATACATGTCTGGCACACGCTGATAAATCATGACTATGGGGGCGTTTTTGGGGCGGCTTTAGTTCTCGAGGGACAACGGCGATGTTTATGCGAAGAATTTCGACTCCAAAGTATTAGTGACTTATAAATACAAATAGTTAAAATTAAGAGTTCACATTTTCATTAAAAGTTCACATTTCATAAAAGTGTATGCTAAAAAATTATTTAAAAAATTATTAAAAATTATTAAAAAATTATTTAAAAAATATATATACATATGTATCTTATTTATAGAGAGTTACATTAATATTGTATAGAATACGATTATTAAATATATATAATTTAATATAATATAACATTTATTTCTAGTTTCTCAAACTTTTTGCTTATTTTAAGCAAGATATAGTAATTTAATATTTGGATTAAAAAAATATGCCTATAATTAAAATATGCCTCTTCATATTTTTATAAAAACGTAATTAAAGATTCTGAAATTTTAGTTTACTAGAGAAAAATATTGTTTTACGTATTTCGTCAGAAAAAAACAGTGTCGTGTGTCTAATGACCGAGGTTACAAACCGCCTCTCTCATGGGAATTGTTTTCCACTGGTGGACCAGAAGGAAAGGATTTGTTTCGCTAATCCATATAAGTCCCCAGAGTAAAGTTTCCACAAGGGATCTGTTTAGGACCTTGAAAGATGGTTTGCACATTTCTGTATTCCTAAACCATCCATTATGATGAATGTTGCCTTGACACACACACAATGGGTAAAACAAAAATATATATATATACATTTTATTTTTCTTGCAATAATTCTCCGAAAAAAAATATTAGACAAGCGTTTCTCTTTATCGGAAAATATTGAAGTGTTTAAAAAATAATTTTCTAATAAGTTTTTAATAAGTTTATATCCTTTTATTTCATAAAGAAAAAGAATTTCTGTCTCCTTCTCTCTTCGAATAATCCTATCGTAATTGTTTACAGTATAATAATAAAAATTATACTTTAAGAATTTTAGTAAAACTCAAGTACAAAAAAATGACAAAAAAATAAGTTTCTTAACTCATCCTAATATTCATTATAGGGCATATAAATGGTCGGGATTTCGGAGGAAAAAACTGGCAACGACCTACGAAATCCTTGGCTTCTATCGATGCAGTCCACGTTTTCATTAGCATGAGCCGCGAACGTAACGTTTGCAAAGTGGGCCGTGTCGACGACGAGGTAACGTTTTGTGTGCGATAAAACCCGCATGGGAGGGAGACATTCGCGGTGCGATGTTTCCGCTCCGGGCGACTCATAGTACATGAGAAAAGAACCCGCCTTTTCACCTTTTGCTCTTATCACTGGCCGCACCCCCACGCGGGTTGCTCAGCTGTCCGTCCCCAGAGAAAAAAAAACGTTTAGAGAAGATTTACACGCATCATCCTCCCTCCCTTTAAAATGCAACCAGGTGCTAAATCGACGTACCACCAAAGCGCAACCATCCTTCCAAATATAGGACTTCTCATTTCCCGAGCTAAAAAATTTTTCAAGAAAAATAATAAATAAAAAAATCTGTTATATAGTATAAATACAAATTCAGATATGAAAGAGCTATTGAGAGTCAAGCACAAATATCAAAGATGTAATAAAATTATTTAAAAATTTTTCCTCTATATTTATTTTATGTTACAAAATAAGTAGGTATAGAGAAATTTAAAAATAATTTTGTTGCACCTTTAGCTCTTTTACTAGTTCTTTTCATTGAATTTTTAAAGAGTATCTTCCTAAAATTTAATGAGAAATATAATAAAATAATAGATTTTTCAAAAATATCTTTTTTTCATAAACTTAAGATGCTTATAGAATTGCTATATATTGCTAATAATTTTATGGTGCTAAAATTTTATGATAATTAAAATAATGCAATCGACAGTTATTGATTCTTATTTCGACCACAATACGCAATGGATTAGCTTTAGCAATGAAAGACTGAGATCTTAAATTCTTAGAGACGCAATCTGAATCTTCCTGATGAGCTCTTACGTAGCACGGACGTGTTATCGTCATATTGACCCGATTAGAGTATTTTGTGACGTCATTATCACCAGGAGCGAAGCAAGAAAGAGAAAGAGAATCTGCATTTCTAAGGTACAGAGAAGGGGTGTTAACAATGCACAGATTTATCTTCGCGTCCTTGGCTAATCTCTACCGCAAGAGAGATTACCCTATCAACGAAGCGCAAGTATTACGTTCTCTCATATGCTTATTCGACACGTGATTATCACTAACATAAGGACCACTCTTTCTGACTTATGAAGTGAGTGAGAAATCTCGATATCCTTAGATACGTTTATGATATCTGAACTTGTGTTCTTGTTATCTAAAAACTTTCAATAAAAAATAGATACATAATATATATACGTATAATATGTGTGATTATATAATATGTATAATTTTCTGATAAAATTTTGTTCTCTCATCAAATTTTGAGAACAAGTTTTTAATTAAAAAATTATCTTACCAAGAGTTTTCAGATCATAAAAATTTAAAAAATTGCATCGTAACGTATGATGATGATGATGATATGACATGAGAACCGATTCAGGAAGAAAAGAAATGCTAATTCAATCATTCCGAGACATCAGCGTCATTCGAGAGAAATGCACGAGAAGCTCGTCCAATTCTTCGCACCGCCACAGCATCTCATTCTCTTTCTCCCTCCTGCTTTGCGTACGCGCACATTATTTATGCCTTATATGTAGGAGACGCATAAACGTGTATGCGTGCATTTGTAAGAACCGTAAATGCGTGGCGATGCGTTACATCGGGGCCGCGTTGCGAAGCGCTATCGCGCGATACCTTATCTGGACTAGTTGCAAGCCGACAGGGGCTCTCAATCAGCTGACAGCTACAGCTTTTTCCTTCCGCGATATAAGATCTAACAATAACTATTAACATGGAATGTGCAATAAAATTTGAAAGATTTTTAGTAAATTAAAATAATAAATTGAAAAGATTCTGATTAATAAATACAAAATTCAAGTAAAAAGACCAGGCACAAATATTAGATGTAACAATATTTTTTTAACATTTTTGGTAATAAAAAAATTTTTATTGTTTTTTTTTAGTAATTAATATGCTAAGGATGGACCAGAGGAAGGACCGGAAACGTTTAACATAAGTATAGAGAAATTTAATATAATTTTGTTGCACTTAATATCTGCAATGTCTTTTACTAGCTCTTTTTATAAATTTATAATAATTAATGATTCATTATTTTTTATTTTAGAAGTTACATATGCAGATATTAAAAAAAACTTCTGATGTTATATCTGATATTCTATAAATTTATCAAAAATTTTTTGAATAAGAAGAGAAATTGATACTTTCGATGATACCGTATAGAGGGTGATCTATAATACGAGTGTAAAAAACTTTGACAACTTGTTCAGGATTTTAAGTAAAAAATATTACATGGACATAGATCCTATTTCAATCAAGCTCGCATTCGAGCTCAAAAAGCACATTTTTAACATTTGTTACGACTCATACTGTTCCAATAATAATTGTTAATTTCTAAATAGAATGTTTTGTTTTTTTAATTGTAACTATATATTAACTCTATTATTTTTTACCTCACTTTCCCAAACTATCATAATTTCTTACGTTCGTTGTAGATCACCCTGTGCATCGGTATTTTCATCTGCATATTTAATATCTATTCGCGAGAAGGAATGTGCGATTATGATCACGAGGTCTAGATTAGAAATGACCAGAGCTTAAAGCTTCCGGAAGAGGGCGGATGGGGGATCAGTTGCGAGAATTGACGTTACACACATGGGCGTACACGCGATCTGTAAACAGAGCAATACGGATCGGTATGAGGAATCGTGTCGGATGTCGAGGAACCCGAAGAGATTGTTATCTAAGTGATAATATATCCCCGGACATCCATGTACGTTTCATTAGGCTCGCTGTCGTCACATGCATTCTAAAGTCCATAACAGCTGCGTTGAAATTTTTCTTCGAATCACATATAAAAAATATATTATTCCGACGACAATATATAATAGTTATAGAGAAAACGTTCCAAAAAATTATCGCGTTTCTCGATTAAAGATTTTTCAATAAAGTAGCGATTGATAAAAAAAAGAATTATGCCTAGAAAATCGCAAAATATATTGATTGTTGTACCATAATAATTTATATCATTTGCATAATAATTAGTCAAGGAAATACTATAGTCCGTCATAATAAAAATAACAACATCATTATTATTCAGTCAAAAAATAACTGCAATGTATTTTATTCAAAGAAACGTTTTCTATTTTTGATTCACGACATCTCGAAAATTAGACGTCGTAATGTAATAAAATAATTTATTTGCAAGTAATGATTTACTTTTAAAAACCTTTTCAATGGCATATGAATTAAACATTTTTTTGTTAAAAAAAGGAGATTTTTAAGTGCCATCTTTGTGTATCACAATTCTTAATGACATTTCAGTTAATTATTTTCATTAATTATTTAACGAAAAGGTTGAGTAACAGCGCAAACTCGAATAAATAAACTTCCTGTGTATAAAATTGACGAATAAATTTCTGACAATACCTCGCTAGCGAGACATCGAACAAAGAAATCAGCTCGTTAAGAGAGAACTTAAAGCCTCAATCCATTTGCATGTATAAACGTATTCGCCTTCAGTCTGCAGTACGGGTTATAGAAAATCGCATCGACTTCATAAAAGCGACCACTACAGCCATCTAACTAACGCGCGGTAGCCGGACTTGTTTTATTCCTCAGCACGCCAGTAAATCACGACGCAATAATACCTGGCGTGCGGACATGAATAACGTAACGGTATACAACATAGTTCGTCGAGATGAGGAAACAAATGGAATCAGTCGTGGTACAATTTTTCCTAGCAACAAAAATCAGCACTGACAGTTAGACAGTTCGTCGAGATGAGGAAACAAATGGAATCAGTCGTGGTACAATTTTTCCTAGCAACAAAAATCAGCACTGACAGTTAAACAGCTGAGTTTGACAGCTCGACGACTTTCGTGGGTCTTCAGAGGATGAACGTCACAGAGGAAATACACGGTTCGGTACCTTTCCTCGAGAGTCCCGAAATGTGAAATTTCCGCGATTTCGAGACGGAAAAAGAGAAACAGAGCGTTCCGCTGCAGACGACGCGGAGATGCACACTGCACGCGCGCGCGCGCGCGCACGCGGAGCTCAAGTCAGGTTTCCGTCAAGCACCGGTATCGTGAGATAAGTCCTATCGCGCCGGCTGGTACACACACCGGGGCCCCGATAGAGAGCCACCCACCATTTCGCGCGGCACGCCACCAAGATAGAAGCCAAGTGCACGAGCCAGGCCAGATATCGTCGTCGTTTAGTCGTTCTCTGTGTGTGCATTATCACACGCGCTCGGCATTTCAAATCAGTCGCTGCCGGAGCCGCGTCGACGACACGGCGACGCGATTTGGACCCTTCTCGGATGAAAGAAAGAAAAAAAATCAGTGCAGCTTTCTTTCTTCTTTCGGATGGTCGTGTTTTTACGTATACGTAAAGAGGAGATCGTCCGCAGTCTTATCTCCGGAGAGGAGGCTGTGACCCTCGCGATCGCGAAAGTCGAGTTCGGGATGGTCTGACTTCCGGTCGGAAACCGAGAGACGCGAGAGCTTCGCGAGATGGGAGAGAGGGAGAGTGCAAACCGCGCGTATTATTAACGAGACGCGAGATATATGCTCGAGCGAGCGATTGCGAAAGACGAGAGACGTGTCCCAGAATTGTGTCGCTGAAATTTCCTTCCCTTTGCTGCTGGTGAAAAGCTCGGTCGCGTCTGGTGAAATCGGCGGCAGAAATATCGTTAAGTACGCGCGTGTGAATGCTGTTGTCGAGAAACGGTTCGCGAAAACGAGACCGCGAATTTTTCTCGCCTGCGAAATCCTATAGGGAAATGTGACGTAATTTGTATGCAATTTTTTTGTATAAAATAAATTTTCGAAATGCAGTTTTCTCTCCCGATAAGAAATTGCTGTATTATATATATTATTGTTGTTCTTAATTAAGATATTAAGAAAGAAATAAATGCAGTATACACACACTATACACACCAGAAATAAAAAAAGACAGTGAAGCAAAACAATTATGAAAGAACTCTCTTAAATAGAATCAGTATAAATTCAGTGATTAAAATAAAATGTGACAAGATTTCATCTAAGATCAGTGAGTGATTTCATTGATCTTCGGTGAAGACATTTACATTTTCCCCGGGACTCATGTTTCATTTATTAAGGGGTGTTAAGATCTCATTAAAATTTAAAAAATTATTGTAATAATTGGACATATTTGCAAAAAATAGGTATCTTAAAATTACTTCTATTTATTTTGGATTATTATTGCTATTATATTTTTGGAGGAAGACGTAAATATCTCTGGAATAAAATAATACACACGTATTTAAAGTTATATACATGTTACATTTTTTTATTAAAAAATGTGGGAAATCTAAAAAAAATAAACAAGACTTTTGATAAAGAAAATTCAGATTTCTTTAAAAAAAAAATACATTGCTACCAATTTATCTCTTAATAATATATATATAATATTAATTAATATTATACATAATATTAATTTAGTAACATTATATGCATTTTAAAATATCACTTTTAAATCGAAACAACTATCACTACTAATTGATTTCTTTCAATGAAATAATTTTCTTAAAGTGATTATTCATTGTTTGTCAATGATATTATACTGATTCCATTTAAGAAAGAAAATGTAAAATTATCGTATTTGCTGAACAAAAAATATCATTAAAATCAAGTAGATGTAGTATATTTATTATATTTATGTCTTGTGGTACGTTATCATCTTGGCCTTATTACGAAACAGCTATAGCTTATCGTTGATCATATACTTGCTTAGCTAAAATTACTTTTCCACTGGGAGAAACATTAAATGGGATATATTTATTATAAAATATATATTTAATTAAAAATTAATTAAAAAACTATATAAATATAATCAAAAAATAATTTTCTCTAAATTTAAAATGAATAAGAAAATGAAATATATAACCATGTGTTGCTAATATAGCGACATTTTGGCCTCAGATATAAATATTGCTATTCATCATTTTTGTCACGTAATCTTGATATTCTAAGATTTACAGACTCATTCTTTTTACGAGGTATTCGCACGGAAAATCGCCCGATTCGCGGTGCAAACTTAACCGTTTGCGAAATATTCTGCCGTTTCTCGAATTACGCGCACGAGCATACAGGTCGTTAAATATGATCGTACGATAACCTTGAACGAAAAAACGTCGCGTATTCCGCATCGGCAGCCATTTTTACCGCGAAATTATTACTGCGCATCAAACAACTACTGTTCCAAAAAGAAAAATGATAAAAAAGACATATAAAAAGAAAAAATGTCATACGAAAGGGGATTTAATTTTGAAGGAACTTAGAATATAGCTTATTTATCATGAAATAGTCGCACGACATACGTATGATTCTCCAACAACACCCGGTATATAGACTTGTTTCCGGTCGCGCCACATCGTCGAACGCGACGTGTTTTGTACTTGCACGAACTCTTGGGTGGAAAAGAGCGTTTCAAGAAACTCGAAAACAATGCCTTACAATGTCGGCTCCAAATGACGTAACAGCGACCTGCCGTGTAAAGCAACCTCGTCGCTCTTGCGACACAAGTCTACCTCTCTCTGTCGATGTTAATAATGCGCTTCTATAGGAAATACTTTTAATTTAGCCATAGAGAAGACGTCACATTAAGTACTCCGCTTCTCGATATATCTATTCGTTAGAATTTAAGAGCTTTTATTTCTAAAGAGTCGTTTTCATATATGTTTTTTGGAGATTTATAAGCATGATCAAGGTTGGGTATAATTACTAGTTAATTAGTTAATAGTTAAAAAAAGATTAAAAAGTTAATAACTTTTAACTTAGTTTACTTAATTTAAATGTATTAATTTTTAACTTCAACTATAGTTATTCTTGACCTTAAACTTAACATTTTCCCAAGTTGGGTATAATTACTAGTTAATTAGTTAATAGTTAAAAAAAGATTAAAAAGTTAATAACTTTTAACTTAGTTTACTTAATTTAAATGTATTAATTTTTAACTTCAACTATAGTTATTCTTGACCTTAAACTTAACATTTTCCCAAGTTAATTTTTTTATCTCTGAATACCATTATTGTTATTTTATAAATTATAAACATATTATTTTTAAATTAAAATATTATTAATTTTTATATTCATTTGTCATCAATTGTGTAATTACCAAAAAATATATTTCTATATAAAAATCAAAATTTCTTTCTTATTTCTTATTATAATAAATTTTTAAAGAATTAACAAACGAAATTCTAATTTAATATAAATAATGTTTTTAAAAATTAACTTTTGATTTAACTTTAGTTAATTTAATCTTAACTTTAACTGAGTTAATTTTTTATTCACGCAACTTTTGACTTAACTAAATTAATTTTATAAGCAACTTTAACTTAACTTTTAATTTTAAAAAGTCATTAAGTTATTCAACCCTGAGCATGATTATGGAGAAGTTTTTTCCAGAGCCTTAGATATATTATATGCCTAAAATCTACCTGTTTTAAATGGAACAGATTGAGAAAAAAACTAGTTTAGATATTACCATATCTGGCTGCGTTTCAACTCTTATAGAGCCTTATATATCTAATATCTATTTAGTTTAAGTGGTCGGTCTGCGAAAAAATGTTCTTTATGTTTGAATATAATCACACCTCGAACTATCCTGATATATATTTGTACAGCTATATGTATATTTTACTGTTATTTTTTACTTGGAATTGAAATTATTTTTTTTATTCTTTCTAATTTTTTTAAACTTATATTTTAATTTTTTACTTTTAATTAATTATATGTATTTTGATGTCGCGTACGATCATTTATAATTTTCTGCTGCAACACGGTCATATAACAAGCAGTATTATTAAAATAACATATACAAAATCTATCTGTTTTAAGTAAAAATTTTATATAGACTGTCTGAAAATGAAAACTCTTCAATTCTGGATACAATTATATCAAATTATCGTGATCTGTTAATATATTTTTGTATTGTTTAATGGAATTTAATATTAGAACATTTTTTATTTCTTTTAATTTTCTTTTACCTTTAATTAATTATACGTATTTATATATCGCATATACTGTTGTTTATAATTTTTTGTTGCAACAATCATGTAATTAGCGGTGTCATTAAAATATGAATGGTAAAATAGCTTTAATGGGTTATTTCCAACTTATTTATCGTCGATGGTTCAACTATATTAGCTGCCTTTACGTAACGTAAAAAGTAACGTGTGTCGTCGAATTTCCATATGGTAAATCGATTCCTTGAACTAAACGACGCGACTAGCGATTTCCGGCGGGGAGTTGTCAAAATATAATTAACTTCTCATAAAACGTCGATTCTCCTTTTTTTTACATTTTTATAAAGTTATTATTTTAGCCTAATGACATAATTATATTTTCCCAAGCTTCAAAGAGACGTAAAAAAACTTATAATAGCTTTAAAAAATTGAAGCTAAAAAATACAGAACGTTAGAAAGTTAATTAAATACTATAGTTAGTTAATTAAATAGACGTTTAACATGTAGAAGTATATAAATGGGAGATGTCAGAATAATCCGAAGATTTTTGTTCTACTGCTGATAAGTACGCGTAACAATTTTTTTTTTAATTTTTCATGAATCTAAAGAAGAATTTTACAACACGACCTTTCCTCTAAATAGGTTTTCTCGAAAAACTTATCTTTTTTTCTTTCTATTTTCCTTCTTTTCAATTTTCCGTCTTTTCAAAATGCTTTTGAGAATTCTATGTAAAATATATTATCTCGCTGCAGCCTTGATTATACGTCAACTACCCATTTTTGTAAATTACCCAAAAGTCGCGTGTCCTTCACAGAATAGACGGCATGCATAAATTACGGTCAAGCGATAAGGGAAAGAAAAGCTAAAAAGTGTTGCGAAGAGAGCTGAGGTCTCAATATAGTCAGAAAAAAAATAGTTTGTATCGTAATCTTAGGAAAACATTTTTATGTTTAAATTCCAAAGATAGTGACATGATCTGTTGTCTTCTTTGTGAAAACTACAATACGTCGCGCTACCGAAGTAGACTCAGCGCAACATTCCAATTATCTGCGCATTTAAAAATTTACTATAATATATATTTTTTAATCGAAATATAAGTTTCGAATTGATAATAATATTTAAAAGAAAAAATGATGATTATTAATTTGTTACATTAATTATATATGTGTATACTTATAAAACTTATTTTAATATTAAATTTATATATATACACATATATATATATATATATATATATATCCTTTAATAATTAAGTTAATAATAAACTTAATTATTAAATTAAAAGATTCCACACCAAATGTGCGTGTGTGTGCATTGGATTTTGATTTTTGATGGAATTGACTTTTTTCATATGTTATAGCTTTTATGTTCTGCTGAACAAAATGTAAAAGCCCCAAAGCTAAATATTAGTTACTGAGTTACAGCCAGTCAAACAACTTGGAGAGTTTTACGTAGTTGACTGGCTGTAAATCAGTAATTGTCTATTTTTTAGCTTTGAACCTATTACATTTTTTGTTCAGCATGATAAGCTACAACATATGAGAAAATTAATTGATCTTACCAAGATTTAATTTTATATATAATTAGTAGAGGTTTTTGAACTTATATAAAATCCTAGATGAAATTGAATCTTGGTAAAATCAGCTGATTTCCTCACATGTTGTAACTTATGACTTGCTGAATGAAAAATATAACTTGAGCTCAATAATAAATAGTTACTGATTTACAGCCAGTCAAATACGAAAAATTAGAATTTTGCGAGTTGTTTGATTGGCTATAACTTAGTAACTATTGAATATTTAACTTTGATGCTATTACGTCTTTTGTTCAGCAAGTCATAAGCTACAATATATGAAAAAAAAACAGTCAATTCCATCGAAAGCCAAAATCCTACGTATTTGATGCAGAGTCCTTTAGATATATATTTATTTGTATATTATATTATTATTAATTTATTAAAATAATAATATATAATACGTATATGTATACATACATGCAAAAAGATAATTCGTATAACTTTATCAAACCTTATCATAAAAGTATACTGTGCTTTAATTGACGGAGATAATTTTGGAACGATTATAAGATTAAATTTTTTATAAGTTGGAATTAATCAGATAATAAATTGTAATTTTAGATCATATAACTTAACGCATTTCGTGTAATGTAACTTGTAGGAGATCGGCATACAAACAAAACCTCGCGCAATGCTTGTCAACTAATTAACTGGGATGGGAACGTTCGCGAGGTGAGTCGGTTAGCGAGCTAATTTAAATGAAGGCGGAGCAAACTAGTAGGAAGAGCTTGATTCCTCATATAACGGACCATTCGCCTTCTACACATCGCTGTAGCGGCCATTTCAGAGAATCCATAACATACCATCCTTCCATAAACCCGTCTTTCGTATCCGTCTTACCATCTGCACGATCCGATGCTTCGATAATCGCGATAATGTCAAAATTTCGATAACGCGATTGAAGAATATTACAATGCTTTAAGGCTCTTCTTTATAAACGAAAAATTATTATACAATTAATTATTATATAATTTGTAATTAATTATTATTATAATAAAATTATTATATTATGTAATTTGCAAGACTTTGAGAAAGATTTTAATATTGTTCTATCATCGCAATAAAATCAAGAAAAACTGTTTATTTCTGCATTTTATCATCCGTGAATAAAATTTGATTAAAATAGAAACACGATAATATAAGACGACAATACAATATAAGACGACAATACAATAATAACTTGATCGATTAAATATTCATACATCATAAAATAATATCATACAACAATGATAATGTCAAAGCAAGGATTTATTTATTAATAGTCGGTGATAGGAAGAGCATGAAATTCGAAGGAATGATGATAGTTCCTAATACTGTCATATATTGTGACCATTGAACTGTGATGTAAGAAACTGTGTACATTCGTGAGTAGGAAATGTCTGATAATGGATGGACTTGGATCCTCCATTTATATATATACATATATATATTTATATAGATTACATATTATATATGTATAAATTTACAATAAAATTAAATATTATATTACGTAACTCAAATAGAGTTTCCTGTAATCAATTCGTAAATAAAAAGATCTCCCGATATTTCCTTAATATTATTTCTTATTTACGAAAAATGTGAAAATGCATGGCAAATATATTTATTAGTTATTTATTTTTAACAAATGTTAAAATGTACGAGCATATATTTCGCAGAAACTTGTCATTGTTAATGCAAATTAATTTTTAACCGTGTGTACGTATATGCATGATACAAGGGAAGGAACGCAGACGAAGGATTATCGATAATGTGAATAACGTGAATCATGTTGTGCGAGTAGGCACAATTGAAGATATAATATTATTAGATTAATTTTTATTTTTACGCCTCGCGATATTCTAATAACATGACATGATGATAACTCGTTCTCTCGTTTAGTATAATTAAGATAGAAACGCATATCGGTTATTCGGTAATTATGAGAGATACGTTTGTATTATCCGCTCCATGACATATGATTCGTGCAAAATTGCAAGTGTCACAACTCGCTGCGAGGAGGAGAAGGGAAAGAAGATGATAAAATATCCGCGATGATAAGGACCAAGAACACAGAAGCGCACATTTACTTCATCCGGGTTAATGATGTTGTCTAGCGAGAGAAGAATTTTATCGTTGATAAAAAATTGTTATCGCGAGAAGAAATGCTGTTTATGTCAAAAGTAACTGAATCAGTTGTTAAGTAACTCTGAAGATTAATAAGATGCTTATTTTGCTAATTAATATTTTTAGTGACCACTTTCTCTTTTTCGTAGAATTACGTAAGGATTATAATATGTGGAAAAAATGTACATTTATTTTATTTAAAGTATATATATATATATATGTACGTTAAATGAAATTAATGTACATATATGCATATATAAAATATATATAGTATATATGTAACATAAGTGCCCGACAAAAAAGAACAGTGCTAATTTTATTAATGAGCTGAAAATATTACGATTATTTCTGACAGAGATTTCGAGATACATTACACTATAAATTTCATCAACGACATTCCGCGGTTGTCGGTTGTTTACCATATACGGATGTGGTTTGCATTGCATCCGCGTTTCTCCATTTTTCTTTTTTCCGTATTAACTTATATGACCTTAAAGTTCCCGCTTGTGATAACAATCGGAATAAAGATCTCTCTATTTTCGACGTATTATTTTAAGATCTCTCTAGTCGCGTTTTATCAAACATATGTACAAACTAATCAGCATCGCCCGAGCTAAGAGAGGACGAAGGAGAATCGTAAACTCACTCGAATAGCGGCTACGATGAGGAATGCACTGTGCTCCGTTATCGAGCAATGTTAATTATGGCCCATGCAATCAGCAGAAAAAGTCATAACTTCAATATGCAACCTAAACCACATAACACTCGATCGACCCGGATTATTTCCTTTGCCTTACTTAGATAAGTCATCATAATGTCATATATTATTTTCTTTAATATATATAATATAATATATTAAATACATATAAATGTTAATATTAATTAAATAATATTATTTATAAATTATATTAAACATAGAAATGTCATTTAATACATTATATAATATATATTAAATAATTTTTTATGCGGATGATTTCTATAGATTACAGTAGGTTATAATTTACTCTGTATAAGCGCGTCGATGCATCCAAGGAACGAGGGCGAAGATGTGGAAGATGACGGCAACGACTACTATCGATATAAAGATGACGATTATTTAATGTACATCGGTTTACATGAACCGTGACTTTTGTGCGCCATCATGACCTCGTAGTTTAACCCGACTCAGGCACAAGTACTCGACTGTATGGCGAATATTCAGGCCTTCGACGAAGGCAACTTGGTAGACAAAGATAACGATTACGATCATCTCTAAATTTTCTGAAAGTTTTCTGGCGCCGTACAAGATTCCTCCGAAAATTTTACGTTCTATTTTTTTCAAGCTCGAATTATTTATACTTGAATTATTTAAACACTAAATATTGAGGTCGACGCGTAAATATTGATCATCTCAAAATTGTTGACTATTTGAATTTGAGTTTCCAATTAAGAAATAAGTCTTTGTGTCTATTCACTTTTTTTTTATTAATAAGTGACTATATATATTTTCTATATTTTATATACTGTAAAACGTAAAAAAATCAAGAAATTTATTAGATATCTTAAATGTTGAACATAATTTTATACATGTATATAATTGAAATCGTGATTGAATCATCTTCAATAATTTTTGAGATAATTAGTTTATATCAATTACAGATGATTAATCTGCAAATTCTAAACTAGAAACTGATAAATATATGCGATGCTATTGCGATTATTCATCATTTATTTATGATATTAATAGGATTATAGTAAAACTAGACCTATTCATCAATTGTATATTAAAAAACGGGATCACAAACTTCAGATAAATATAGGTAATTAATTATCAAATTAAATTCATATAAAATATACATATAATATTATATGTATTTTGACAGGTAATCTATCTCAAATATTTTATTAATAAAAACAAATCATTGATTAATTAATATTTCATTTGTAATATTTTATGTATGTTCCTGACTTTTCAAAATGCAAAAATCAAGTATAGCTCATTTCTTGTGACAGCTACTTGATTTTATGTCAATAATGTTCTGAAACGTCATGTTAAAACAGTCGTACACATTTACATTCTTGAGCATTTCAGCGAACCGGTTATTACGACGATTTTAACAATAAGAGTCCGAACAATGTAAAAAAAATCCATTAGTTCGAAAATACTCAACTTCTCAAATTATATTTTCAATTATTATATTTCTTATATTTCGTGCGCGACATTGTGAGATATTTTTTTTTATTTTACACGCGAACACAATTATAATGAATACAATTGTAGCGAAAGCGTTTAAAAAAACTCGTAATAAAAATTGAATCAGATTCTTGTACGGAGAAATACTTTTTTTGTGTACTTTTATCATCTGACCAAAACTGTAAAAACATCTCACACGGACGAACTTGACATTTTGCTCTTTCGACATATTTACGTAAAGATAGTTACGAAATGAAATATACATGTATATACGAAATCGCCTGACTCAACGCGATAAGATCTTTTTCGAGATCTTTACTCCTCTCTCTCTTTCTATTTTTCTTTTTCTCTTCAAATAAAATATATTTATTAAACTTGGCATACATGTTTGTGGAGATCGATAGGTTAATCGTGTATAAAAAAATTGAAAATGATTTCTTAATAAGCGTCCTTTAAATTTTCGACCAGTGTCAAAATGTTTGATAAAGACAAGCGTTCTATTAAATTGACGAAATAACAAATATGGATGAAACAACGAAAGTATATCGATGTTACGGACAATTTTGTTACGGCTCGAAAATAACCGGGGACCAAAGTTATATTATGGTATATTATGGTATTAAAAGCAAAGCGGTCGATTTGTATAGACGCACACGTGATTCATAGGATCTCGACATGACAATTGAGTAACGCATAATAATTTTTCCATTCATTAATATTCGAGTTGCTTTACTAAGCAGAAATCCACAAAAAAAATTATTATAATTTAAATAATCCATAAACTAAAATATATCATGAAAACTAAAGAAAACTTGTTTTGTCGATGTGCTTCGCGATGTTTGCAACAGTTTGCGGAAATATCTTTTGCATGCGCGTGTTATTTTTGTACTTCGAAAAAATAATCGTAAGATTTAGCTTTCAATTTGTTTATTTTTTACGTTATATTTATTTCCTTCGAGTCAGTGAATCCGATTACAGGATGTCTATTCAAATTCTATAAAAAAAATGTTCGAAGAATTCCCTGATCTTCCAAGTATTTTCGTTTAAAAAATTTCTAAATACAGCTTTTTCAAATAAATTCTTTTTTGTATGCGTTTTCTAATATTTTATCAAAGACATAACTTTGAAAAAAATTCCCGATTCTCAATAAAATTTCGCGAGAATTTCCGAATTTTTCGGAGTAAAAAAAATCTCTGACAATCTTCGGGTATTCCCGATTTTATCAAGGAGCAGACACCCGATATAAGTAAACGAAACGGGAAAGATGTTTTTCGCGAACGAGAAACGAGTCTGATATACGAATCGAAAAGCGATCGGCGGCTCGTCTTTGAACGTCACAAAATGACACGCACTGTGAATGACTCAGGAGACATGTGACGCAGCGAGCAAGTGTTTAAATAGAAATAATGGCGCGACCCTGACGAGATCGAGCCGATAAAATTCAACTACTCGAAGGAATGGCCAAAGTGACCGTTATAGGTGCTAGCGATGCACTTGTACTTGCGAAATAAGTATAACAGAATCGCCCGTCATACCGTTGCGAGTAGTTCATTCGTTCTGAGCAACGAAACCAGAATGAAAATAAATGAAGCAAAGAGCTTTGTGTATAAAGCACTGCATTTTTAATAAAATATAGATAAATATCTACTGCGTTTTCCTACACGCAAATATTTTGCACGAACGTTTATATAACATAAATATATGTTGATAACTTATTGCATTAAATAAATAAGCAAATACTTACTTTGACGTAATATTAAATATTTTCCTTTTTATAAGACAATCAAATTATTGTAGCCTATAATCAGCAGCATCAAATACATACATATACAATACTTTGCGGTTTATTATCTTTATTACTGATTATTATGTGGTTTTAATCGATAATCGAGAGTATTCGATAATTATACATTACAAACCGCAACTAAATGCAGTCGTTTATCATAAACTGTTATCATTGCGTTACAGCATCACAAAAAATATTCAACAAGTATATCATGTTAAAATTATCTGCAGACGCAAGAGAGAGAGAGAGAGAGAGAGAGAGAGAGAGAAAAAAAATCATAACTCGCCCCAATAATATCGAATTGTAATAATAATTATAATAATCGTAAATTATGTGTAACATATAGAGACATTCGCGAAATCAACTTTAAATAAATAGAAAACATAGAATATCTTCAAAAAATTAAGTTTTAGATTACCTGTAAAATCAATCTGACAATGAGAAGGAATGCATATTTTATTTCAGAAATTTCAAAAAGTTCAATATAACTCTTTCTTAATTACATACATACATGTTATTGAATAGATTAATTAAATAGCAAAAAAAATAAATAAAGACAAAAAGTTAGTGATTTCCTATCTCTAGATATTTTCAAAATAATTGAAGAAGAGCTTACACATATATGCAACTAACTGTTTCTGTCTTTTGTAAATATGCAGCAGTTAAATTATCCACGTTGAAAAAGCGCTTCTCTCAATTCTAAATTATGATCTGATCTGATATATTTACATGAATCTGGAGTGATGTTTATAATATCGAGCTATGTAGCAAAGTGTGAAGAATACTTTTATTTATTGACATTCCACGGTTAAGTGTTATTAAGGAATTTGACTTGTGTAGAGGTTGAATATAGGGTGTAACAAAAATGTGGGCTGCTATGTCAGGAGCGTTTCTGCTATTCCGAAAAAACAAATAAGTTTCTTTAAACATAAATATCCAAAAATGCATAGTTTTTATTTGCAACAAAATAGTGGAAAAAAATGTTCTCATATCTTAAAATAATTCATTCCCTCTGTATAATATTTATTATATCTTAAACGTAAGACGTCTCTGAAATATTACACAAGGGGAATGCATTATTTTGAGATATGAGAATTATTTTTCTATATGCAATATTCATTATATCTTAACGTGAGATGTCTTTGAATTACACAGGGGGAATAAATTATTTTGAGATACGAGAATTATTTTCCTTTAACGTTAGAAATAAAATAATACGCATAATTATCTTCAGTTTTAACTCAAATATGATTGTAACGTGAAAAAAATGCATTTTTGAATATTATATTTATACGAACTTTTACCTCCTTTTTTTTTTTTACCGCGGATGCTGAATGCAACCGGCGGCTGCACCACAGCATGTGCATGTTTTATACCGGCGAGCGTTATCGCGAGAAACTAGGGGCGGCGTTATCACTCTGATATCCAACGTATATACATCCTCCACGACCGGTTCCTGGCCTCCAGTGACTCGCGGACCACCGGCCTAGTTAAGCGTTTTTTAGTGAGACACACCGTGTATTTATGCAATTTTGTCCGCAAGATCCTGAACGTGAATTCGTTCGATCGATTTGTCAAGTCGCGATCGCAAGTAAAATCTCATTCCTCCCTCTCTCTGTCTGCGAGACCACGAAAAATCACTTTCAAATAAAAATGCTAGTATCACTCACAGTATTCCCGATGTCGATATTTAGCTGCCGGTTTCACGTCCTCGTCGCTCCTTCTCCTCTTCATCCCGGGATTACTCCTGTTTCCTCTTCTCGAGTGCGCGTGCTCTTGTCCAGTATATGTTTATCTCCCTCGTCGTTCCTCCCTTGTTTCGCAGCCGATCTGGAATTCGCACTATCCGTCAGAAGAGAGAAGAAAGATTCCGACCACTTTACTTCGATTTGGCGAGGATGACCGCGCGACTCCGACGACGTTTCACTTTTGAAGAATCGCGTGTCGGTTCTATCGTTTTTCGCGCGTACCCGAAAGATTAAAGGGAGCGATTATGTGTGCGTACCCCGATCGGCGACTAGACGAAAATTAAGATCCCGGCGACTTTTGCTTGGCTATACGAGAGCCCGCGCCACTGTGCTCTATGATCGGGAGCGAGGCTCGTGTATATTATGTACATAGAGCAAACGGAGGAAGAAAGAGAGAGAGAAAGAACGGTAAAACAGCAAAAAAGAGGGAAAGAGAAAGAAGGGGAGCGAGAGAGCAATTGCAATCCTCCGGCGATGCAAGTTTCGTTGGCGCAGGCGAGACGAGGATGCCACGAAAACGAAGAAGGGTTGGGTAGGAGCGAGGATGAATATAAAGAGCGGGAGAGTAAGACAGAGAAAGAGAGAGGGGGTGAAATGTGTGTGTGTGTGTGTGTATGAGAGAGGGAAGTGTGCGAGAGAGAAGTAGCGAGGAGAGAAAGAGAGAGCGACTGACACTAACCGCGGCCGCGAGCCAAGTGACAGCTGGGGAGGGGTGGGTTGAAGTCGGAGCAGTGGCCACGTGGTGGGGGCGCGCAAGAGGGAGTAGTAAAATCGCGCGCGCGCGCGGTGGATTATTATCGCGTAATTTCTATACTCATCTACCTCCCTCTCCGTCATGCGCGGTTTCCTTATCAGTGACAAACGGGTGGAGGAGGGGAGAGAGCGACCACCCCTTTGTACCCTTTCCTTGCCGGCTTCTGTGCGCGCTGCCAGTTTTGTGACTCGCTGGAATTTATATGCATCGTCCCGCGGTGTAATTTTATTGCAGTTTTATTAACCGCGCGCGCGCGCGCTTTGCAGCTTTCGGAGAATTAATGACGCTCTCGATCGCGATTAATATCGCCAATTCAAATTTGTTAGCTTTTAATATTGCGCTTTGATATTCTATACGCGTAAACTATACTTTGAATTCTCTGTCGGAGTTTATTGTTAACGAAATTATTTCTTACCTCGCGTTCTGTCTCTCATCCTTGCGTCTTCGACCATCACTTCGAAAGGATATGACCTGTGATTGATGAGACAGTCATAGATTATTTTGTACTATATCAGAAATTGTCTATATGTCATAGATACAATAGAAATCGTGAGAGGGGTTTATGGATATTATTTATGTGACGTGAAGTCACTGAAAGGGGCCAATTTCAGAGTTAAAATTAGCAGGGTTGCCAAAACCAAATTTATTCGTGTGTCTACGAATGTTATTAATTTTTATACTATTGGCTAACCTATTAATTTTAACCGTCAGTTAAATTGATCTTAAACATTTTTTTTCACAACATTGCGATATTTATATTGATATTTAGACACATGCAAATATATTTGTTATAACACAACCTATATCATATTCGACATTTGACAATAAATATATATCTGTTTTTATATAAAAAAGATATTTTCCTTATTCTCTTTCTGAAATAAATACTGTGTCTTAAAATACTAAATAAATTTGTATCGCGAAAATATTTTCTGATATTAAAATTGAGAAGTACCAGAGACAAAAGATTTATATTGTGACAGCACAAAGCTAGAAGCTGAGTTCAAAGTTTCATTATGTATCAAAAATTGTTACCTTTTTCTCTTCGAAATCCCGACGACCCATCGTTGCCGAAAGTATGACCTGTGTTGGCTGTGTTCAAAACAATACTAATAGATTACTTCGCACTACTTACAGAAAGTTTCTCTATCCATAGATATAATAAGAATCATGAGTAGAATGTGAAATTAAATTCGGAATACTTATGCACGCGAAGCATGCAACGTCTAGATATGTGACTTATGACATAAACTTTGTTTGCCAAATTCACAGGTATTCATTCTGACGTCATGAATGCCGTGAACTTGCACCAATTCAGGCATATTCGAAATATACGCATCGCATCTATGGATATTCATACATCATGACTGTTTGGTTAAACAAACAATAAAACATTTTTAATTTAATTTTTAAAAATATGAAACTTCTAAATTTAATTTTTATCGATTGATTTAATATTTCATGAACCGATTTATTGTTAATCTTGTTTCTAACACATATCGAAGTATCAAACAAAAAAGTCTGAATTATATGATGTATAAATATCTTGACACAATATGTTAAAATTCGCGAAACATGTATTATTTATTTATATACATTTATGGAATTTTGTCATGCTGTATATAAATTTCTAACATATAACTTAAAGAATTTTTTAATTAATTGCGATTTCAAAAATATAAGAATTTATCAACATGTGTCTTAAAATGTGCTGAAGTATATTGATATATAAATACGTACAAAAATTATTAATTTAATATGTTAGAAATTTACACAAAACGTATATATACATGTACAGTGTGCGATTTGTGTATCGTATATTTACAATGTACAAAAAATATTTATATTCTCATGTAATTTATATGAAATCATTATATGATTTGTATAATTTTTGCCTGCTTTTTATTGAACATAAATAAATGTCAGATTAAGAGAAAATTATTACCTTTTTTTTCTTTCTGGGGTTGTCTATGAAATTTTATCTTTAAACATTTTCTGAATGATAAATCAAAAACGGAGAAATACTGTACATATATAATGAGGACCTACGATACATATAATGGGAGAGGGAAGATTATTTACAGGGTCGGCGAAGTTGAAGCAAGTATATAAGCAAACGGCTGTTGTGAGCGACTGTTTCGAGAGTGCCAGGTTACAGATACTCGGCTGTCAAGGACAAGCTTGTCCATTCATTCCGTTCCTACAATCGATCGATCATTCATTCGTTCATTCATTCATTCATCCAATTGATTATTACTGGCACACGTGTGTATATGCCAGCGATTTAACTGAGATTTTTTTTATCATCAAATTATTTTGCATGCATTACTTTCAAGAACTATCATTTCTGTAAAAAAAAAAATGGATTTTTTTTTTATACATATGACGGAAGATTTAATTTATCGAAATCATGCAAATCATTTCTACGCGCACGTACTATATTTATTTTATAAACAAGATCACACAATGCTCGTGCGCATAGTAAAGCATTCAAATCACCTCGAACGATCGTAATCCTTCGGTACATAAACATTACATTCAATTTCTTGTCGTATGCGTAGTCATTAAAGAGAAGAAATTCGCTTAACACACTTAATAACTTAAGTTCATCAATTAATTGCAATTAATAAATTTAATATTTCTTATGTGAAAGCATATTTCAAAATAAATATGCTTCTTAACATTACATAGAAAATAAATGATTTAATAATTCCGTGCGTTTTGTAAGGAACAAACAAAAGTTTCAGTTATTCCTACAATGAATATTATTTTCATTAATACTAATTTAATTAATGAAAATAATATTCATTGTAGGAATAACTGAAACTTTTGTTTGTTCCTTACAAAACGCACGGAATTATTAAAAAAATTAATAACATAAAAAATAATAATAAATATAATAAAGACATCTATAAATAATAAAAATTATTTTAGCTTATCTTTTCATTTGATCGATGCAGGAAAAATTCTTTCTTTCCCTCTTTACAAGTAAAATATGAATATATTTTTTCTAATTATGTAAAATTATTATTATTTTAACTCTACTTCTAAACAAAAATATCGACTAGCATCGATATGTATTTTTAACGCTTGACAAGAGTTAAAAGTATTGCGACATTTGCAAGCCAGCCTTGATACATTTGCGAGTTTGACCGCTTTACAATTACAAGCGCACCATACACGAGACTCACCTCGAACTTTTAATGATCCCCGCGCTAATTGCTTATTGTTTTCTCCGGGAAGTAAACTCGCAATTGTGTGCTCTGACCTCAGGAACCCGATCTATCCGTCCGAGAAGTATAAAATACACAATACGTTTGCATACTCCTCTCGAAACATATTCTTTTTTTTTTTTATAAAAACTAACGTATATAAATCTTTTTACTTCACACGCTGGTTTTGTTCAACAATATACAACTTTATTCTGTCGTACTTACAAGAAAATTGTGTACAAGCAGATTAAAGAGTACGAAACGACGTAGATCTCTCCGCGCGTGCTATTGTAATTTTAGGGATGGATTTTACGTCAAAGGTAATTAACACGAGAATATTACCCAAAAAAAACCTATTGTAATAAAAACTTTGCCAATCAATTAATTATCTCGTGGAAAAAATTACATGTGTTTCGTTCCACGAATGCGTATATGTTGCAGAAGGAGAATATTTCGGTTTATGAATATTTTTTTAAAGATGTTTTACATTTACGCATTCATTCATTTATAGGAAATTATGCGTGGACCGAGACACAAAGCAGGCATTGCCTCATAATGTTATATACAGTCATTACATTACCGTCATTACATTGCGTGGTACATGACAGTTTATCATATTTTTTTATGACAATTATTTACAATAATTTTTTTCGATAATAGAGTCTCCACAGATTAAAATATATGAACACAAATGTTCATGAACTTTTCATCATCTTATAAACTGTGCATTGCTAAAATGGAAAATTTATATAAAATTAATGAACACACACATTCATCGATTTATAGAAAAAAAAAAAAAAAAAAAAAATACAAAAAATTGCCTTTATATAATAAATGCATTATATCTTCATGACATAAAGAAAATTACTATTTGAATAAATGCCAAAATTGCATAGTAGGATTCATGAATATAAAATATGTATAAGTATATACTTTGCCTATTTGTTACATCAATAAGAAAAATCTAGAAAGTTAATCAGTATGTTTATATAAGTAATATTTCATAATGAATTTAGAGTGACTATTGCTTTGAAATAAATGTTTCTATATCTTCACAATTATGGAGTATCTACAACATTAATATTGGTATAATATAACAAAAATTTTTAATCAATCGTTATTCGACATCTTTGTTTCAATATTTTGTCCAATATATTTTGCTCATGTAGCTTTTGCAAATTGAATGCGAAAGTTTTGATATCCAACTGAAATTAACATACTCTGACAAATTTAGTAATTGTTTAGAATATGTATGTCCATATACATAAACGCATCTTTAAAAAATCTATTTCGTCTATTTTATGTTCATGAAAATATATTTGAATTTTATTGGACGTGAATCCTCCACAAAAAATATAGTATATTTACGACCTATTATCTTTCTTAATTTTTAAATCTGTTATCAATATTCCAGACAAATTGTTGTAGACAAAAAATAAAAAAAATGGACAGTGTATTAAAACGAAAAATTCAATCCGAGAATCTGCATAGATTTTTTTTAATCAAATCAACACGATCACTTAACATGAGTTATATAGTTTTAACAAAAAACGCGACATGCCAGTTGTTGAGATCGGAAAGGAATCGTGGATCTTAAGATGACACGATTGTCCGACTGCACAGAAAAGCGGAGTTCCCGATTTACTTTGAATCTGCATCTTCATAAATCGCTTGACCAAGCGTCGTTTTTAACCGATGATTAGACCGCAACCCAGTCTGAATTGCTGCTTGCTGTGATTGATCATACCGCTAAGCGCAAATGAAAATGGTAACGGTTGTAGCCTCTTTTCTAGGACTGCTCCTACCGTCCAAGTCGTATCTACGCTACCTGTGACACGTGAGAAATTAAATTAGAGAATCGGATAAGATTGTGTAGCGCAATTTTGAACACCAACATACCTTTAAACACTAAATCCGCTTTAGGTAAATCGACTTGATAGGCGATTGTCGCCGTCGATTCTTGCATTCGCGCATTGATCTCTAACTCCACGCCCACTTGTAATTGTGGACTAGCTCGTTGGTGAAAACAAAGATGGCAAGCAGATGGACCTTAAGAAAATAATGATTTACATTATGAGATGAGAGATCACATAAGAAATGTATTTATCGAGCAAATGAGGACTACTTACTAAGACTACCACTAAATGTGGAATCACCATTTGTATATCTCCCTGCAGCAGATAATAATGCGATTTGTCCACCTGGTAAACCAGGTCCACGCTGATATGCAAGTTCACCACCCAATGCGAGTGATGGTGTCAAGCTTTGTAAATAATGTAAAACAAGTACGCCTGAAAATAAATTGACAATATTTAATATAGATAATTCATGCACTCAATAATATTTTTAATTGTCAACTTACCAGAGCAATTAAGAATGTCCGGATTGCCTAATGTTAATGAGCAGGTATACGCATCACCTCTATAATCAGCTGTCATCTGCATAGCTGTGAATTTATTTCTCTGTACTTGCGCTGCCAATTTTCCTTTGAGTCTTGCACCAAGCTGATGAAGGATATTAGCATTAAGATTTCCACTTGGATCAATATCCCCCAACAATACAGGATATGCCTCTGTAGGTGAAATTTGTTTTGTACCAACATAAGTCGCGCCAAATCTGAAAAATTAGTTAAATATCATGAAAAATTAGTTAAGTATACTGAAATTTGTCGTAAAACAAATAAAATAATCAAAACTAATGAGTATATCCACAATTATTTACCTGTAGCCAGACTGTATTACAGAACTCATATTAATAGTGTGTGAAATGTGGAAATGGTTGCTCAATCCCTTATTTACAACCAATTTTGCTCCTTCAAAATTTATAGGAAATATATCTGCAAAATACATATATAAATGTAATCAATGATTATATATTATATATACATAAATTATAGTACATAAAATGACAAACTAATTGATGAGAAAGTACAATGTAACCAAATAATTTGAAAAAATTATCTTCCTACATTTACCATGCATTATATCAGACTAATAGACTTGTATCATACTGTCATAATCATATCGAATCCTATATTAATCATTTTTTGACTTGTAAACTATTTAATTTTCTTGCTTTCCTTGCTATTATATAATTATGCAAATATGTATTGAAACATTAATATAAAGATAGAGATAAATAGATAAAGAAAGAGGTAAATAATAGGAAACAAGTAATCCAAAAAATAATAACTAAATAGAAATAAAAATAACAAACATGAACATATAATTACATTTTTCTTTTGCATTCAAGTACAGAGAGGAATAATGCAGAAAGCTATCCAAAAAGAATGATACGCATGTTAGTTACATAAAGAAAATTTGGAAAATTCCGAAAATTTTTCTGTGATAAAATAGAAATGTTAGTTATTCATAAAGAAACAATTTGGAAAATTCCGAAAAGTTTTCTGTGATAAAATGGAAAAACACAAGGAGAACCCATCGCGAGGAGGCGATCGAGGCTCGTGACGTGCACTTTGACGAGATACCTTTGCACTTTTTGTGCAGGTCCTCGATGGTACCCGGATTCTCGACCTGAACGGGCGTCTCGGCGGGAGAGTACACGTCCGTGGACACATCCTGTTTCCCTAAATTCGGCGTCAATTCGGGTCCCGGTGGCGGAGTGTAAGACGGCGGAGGCGCGGACGCGGCTATCACGTTTCCCATTATTTGCACGTTTATTTATTATCGGGACGACTAATTCGGGACGATACGTCACGCGTTCTTCTCGGTCCTGTCAGTTTAACTAGATATTTCGGCTGCGCCGGGTGCCTCAGCTTTTGATTTCCACGTCGGAGAAACGAGAAGAAACGGGCCGGACACGAGCCTTTACGGGTTATACACGATACAGCGTGTTTCACCGTAAGTCGCCATTTGTACAGGGGGCGAAGTTCCTTTCGTGAACGCGCTCGGCGCTAGTCGCGCGACGCCTGCCAACCCGATTGAAGATTCTAGTGAAAGATTCTAGACGGGAGCGTTTCAATGGAAACCGGAAATGAAGCGACGAATTCTGCTGTCAATAAGGCCGGATCTACAAAGTCAAGAATTCAAGAATGAGGGAAATAATCACGGTCGTATACGCGTAAAACAATAATAATTAATACAATATAAATACAATACAATATATTAATATTAATACATTATATTAATATTAATACAATTTTACCGTCGTAAAATTACAAACACGTGACACGTGTTGTTACATCTCGTCGAAATGGGCGAAAATTTATAAAAAAAGAAACAGTGTAATATTGTACAGAAATTGTAATCAGCTGTTTTTGTTACATGATTTGCAGCAAACTGTAGCAAAATAATTTGCAACTGGTTTGTTGAACAACTTTTGATGACTTTGTTGGTAGATGAAAACTAACAACGAAAGAAAAGGAATAATTATTTAAAACTTAAATATGATTCGAGATACTTTAGGAAAAATAATATTTAATACAGGAAGAAGTTATTTGAAACTCGTAAAGAGAGCTAGAACTTTACATTCTGTCTCGAGCAGTCAGAAATTCATACCTCCAAAGTCTAAATCTGAAACATTACCAAGTAAGAAAATATGAAGTAATATGTGTTTTGAATATTCAATTGATACATTACATTAAATTCTACATTGTTTCCAGTTTTTCAATATCCAATAAGTCAAGAAGATACTCGCAGGGTTTACGTATGGGGTCTTGCAAATCACGGAGCTCTTGGAGAAGTAAGAACGTTAAAAAAAGAACAGCTTTCATATCTTTCAAAACCAAAAAGATTATCCTTTGCTGAACGATATAAAGTGACAGACATTGCTTGTGGATATGGTTTTACAATTTGTGCTGTACATTTTCCTGATAAAAATGTTGTTTATGGAACTGGAATAAATACGGATTCACAACTTGGTAAGGATTGAACCATTTTATTAAAATTATATTATTTTTGCTCTGTTCAAAACAGATTTTGATGTTGAGAATTGTATTACAATCTAGTTTTCTTGCAATAGGTTATAGTGATTTTGACAAAAAATTTCCTAATAATATGGTGTTTAACCTAAGACCAATACATTTGCCATTAAAGAATACTTCGACAAAAATTATAAGTATGGCTGCTGGAAGAGCACATTCGTTAATATTAACAACAGAAGGCTTGTTTACATTGGGTAATAATGCATATGGCCAATGTGGTAGGCCAATTATATTGAATGAGAGTTATGAGAAAAGTATGGTTATTCATCATATTCCTGATATTAAAGGAAATAAAATTACTGCAGTAGCAGCTGGTCAAGATCACAGGTAAAATTCTAATTTAAATTCTAATTTAAATTCTAATTAAAATTCTAATATTACATATTTGCAATCTTTCTATATTTTTCTCATTAACATTATATAATAGCATACTCTTGACAGAGATAGGTGAGGTATATACATTTGGCTGGGGTGCTGATGGACAAACAGGTCTTGCGCATTATCGAAATGAACATCGACCAAGTTTAGTTAAAGGTGATCTGGCAGGACAACATATAATCAAAGTTGCTTGTACTGCTGATTGTGTATTAGCTCTTAGTGGTATGCAAAATCATATTTTTTCTGAATTTGATATAAATAATTATAAAGAACCAAAACATGTGCATGAAAAATATTCTTGTTTAAGATAAAGGGAAAGTCTATGGATGGGGTAATTCAGAGTATGGACAATTATCAATTAAAGAAGATAGTTACCAAGTAAATATTGCTACAGAATTAAATATACCTAAAAAATTAGGACATATTATAGACATTGCAACAGGTGGATGTTTCTGCATGATTTTAAACAGTAAGTATTAATGTATACTTTATGTAATATTATAAATTATAATTTTATATTTTAATCATATCATTATTCATATTTTCAAATTATGAATTCATATTTCAAATGAGTGAAACTTTAACCAAAATATACTAAAAACTTTTACTAAAATTTTATTTAACATATTAAGTTATTTTACATCAGAGTATTTGTTTCATGTTTTATATGTGTTAATATATCTTTACATTATTAATATATTTACATTATAGATGCTGGTAATGTCTATGTATGGGGATATGGCATACTTGGTCTTGGTCCTCAAGTACAGAAAGTATTTAAACCAACTAGGATTCCTCCTACATTATTTGGCAATAATGAGTATAATCGTGATATCAAGGTAATTAATGCGAATTTAATAAATTCTAGAAACTTTTACGAATTTAATAAAATCTAGAAACTTTTATATAATACGTATTTTATTAATAAGTCTATTTTTTATATGCATAGGTAACAAAAATACATTGTGGAATTAGTCAATTAGCAGCACTGACCAACTCAGGCGATTTATATATGTGGGGTGGTAATAAATTTGGATCTTTAGGATTAGGACACATGAAGGATCAATTTTTTCCTTTAAGGGTATAGTTATTTATTATTATCAGTAAACATGATAATTTTGATTAAATTTGCATAGCACTTTAGCAGGATTAGTGACTTGCTACAAACTCTTTATATCACTTATTATTATTTTTATAATATGCCACAGATTAATCATCATAATACATATAAATAAAACAAAATTAAAAAGCAATTTTGTAACAAGAGTATAAAATTATATCAATATGAAAATTTGAATTGCTTTAATTAAAGATCTTTAGTAAATGCACTTGAGCTTACGAGAACTTTGGGCAATCTGAGATTATTTAAAAATTTTTTCTATCTAAAAATTATAATTTAAATATTTTAATATTAGAATTTTCCTTTTTTAAATTACCTGAAAAAAAGTGCTATTAAGAAATACATAATATAGTGGCTCTTATTAAGTTTAAAATGCTACTGAAATTATTCCTATGAAATATTAAAAAGTTTAACGAAAGTTTTTAATTAATAAATAAGTAATAAAAGAAAAACTATAAAAATTACAAAGAAATGTCAAAGACAATTTAATTTTTCAATCCATTTTGGTGTTTTATAATTTAATAATTTATTGTCTTCTCATAACAGGTAGCGGTAGGAGCTAAAGTAAAAAAAGTTGCCTGTGGAGTGGATCATACAGTGACTCTTTGTAAACCTTTTATTTAAAAATACATTTTTATTATATGTCAAGGTATTTATGTAAACAAGTTTAAATATAATTTCATATTTTTACATATTTATCTATTCATCAATATACATTTACATACACAATATAATAATTACAAAATGTTTTATAAGTTTATTGCAATAGTGTAGCATTAAAATGTGTATAATATGATTTATATAATTATAATTTAGTATTTAACTAATGTTGAACATACAGAGAGAAAAGTACAATAAAGAAACTATTAAGAGAAACAAACAGGAAACACTCCAATGTATTTACATCAGCAGCAGAGTGTGAATATGGCTCTTTCAATAGTTTGTGGAAATGCATTTATATTAGTGAATATCAGATCGACAATATTGTTAAAATACCATGTGTGATTATGCATTGCAAACGCTACTAAGGATCTAGCTGGTGCAATGATAAACGATGTGGCATTGAGACAATATGTTGCGCTTATGAAGATTGCAAGCATCCAAGAACATAAAATTAGGCAGAAGATTATTAGAAGATTAATCTTAAGTCTTAAATTAATTAAATTTAACAATAATTCTGAAGACATTTATTTTAATTATACGTAGGAATTCTTATTTTCATATGACACGTTTTAGATTAAAAAAATAGGAAATAAGAGAATAATTATACTTATATCAAACGCAAATAGGAGTTTGCAAATACAAGCAACATTTGACTTAAAGATTTTTATCTAATCTAAAAATTATTAATGAGTAAAATATATAAAAAATATACACATTAGAAATAATTTATAAATTTGAAATTAATATTAATTTTCTGAAACATTTGTAATACACTGACAAGATATTGATTTTTTAAAAGTAATAATAGGTTCAATTTTTAAAACCAACTAATTGAATGATAGTTAATATTATTAAAAAATATGATATATAAAAAATAAATATTGTATAAAATCTGAAGTCACTCTTTGCAACGACATTTTATGTTTCAATCGAAGAAAAACTTTAGTGGCGCACGCGCGATAAAGAAAAAGTTCGACGTTCATGACAGAATTTTAAAGTTCACGCCCACGAGAATATGAATATTTAATAGCTGCTCCAGGAGGAAACGAGCGGTACACCGGCGATTTGATTTTTTTTTTCATATAACGATGATATCTAACAGCTGCGCAGTAATGTAATTTACATAGTACGAAAAAGAAAACATTCATCCCGTTTCTTTTTGCCCTCGCAACTTCGAGAGCATTTCAATTATACGAGATCTGTTTGTATTTCGTAACTATATATTTCGCTACTAGAAGAAATATTTCAGTTATCTGAATATTATTTTGGTGAAGATAATTGCTCCAGTCTATCTGCATATTCTTGTAGAAAGAGTAACAATATATTTAAAATAGGACATCTCTTGTATATAAAAAATACGAGGAGAAATTTATTAAATAAGATCAATTATATTATATTCTTAATAAGATAGAGGAAATTTATTATAATTAAACAAGATCAATTATTATACTCTTAATATTATATATATTCTTATATATTATTAGGTCTATTATAATATTATATATATCATATTCTTAATATATTCTATTGATTAAATAGATGATAAAATAATAAGTATAAATATTTCAAATAAGTTTCAACCTATAGAATCTATAGAACTATCTCTTTTTTCATTTAAAAGACAACAACCATCTCATAAATGTGCACTTTGCGCATGAAGAAGAAGCTTGTTTCGTAAAAGTAGAAATAATAAGAAGTAAAACACGGGATTAGGAAAAGAACGCGTTTGCTATGGAGACGACTTTAAATGGATTTGCTTGCAGCAAAGTGAGCTCAGGTCAGTCGCAGCCGATGTAATCGCCAGAATCCATCCTGTTATAACTTATGCAAGTCCTCGCATAATCCTGGAGCGTCCACCTTCTATGTTATACATTTTCAGAGCGTACCATCAACGCGCTGAACATGTAAATTTAGTGGTGCTACGCTAGGATTTTCATTTCAAACGAAGCCAAAGACTATGCGCAGATGTAAACATTTTTGTATGATGGATATTCATGTGACTTATCATCAAGCAAGACACAATGAAATTTATTTCATATATACATATATATATATATATGAAACGTCTTTACTATGCATTAATAAATACATATGAAAATTTTCTTCTTCATTCCATATTGATAGATTCAAAAATTTTTATTTAAGATTAAAATATTTTAAAAAAGAAAATCAAATGTTAATCAAATATTAAACACAAAAGAATGCATGATCAAATTTCCTAGTTAAAAAAGTTATGTGTTTGCGTAATTTTATTGGTATTTTTTTATATATCATTTCTCTTATACTGATAATAATCTGTACATTTTTATTATGCTCATACATTTTGCTTCTGTGACAAGTATTCATATGATTTATGATTTTTTGTGAATTTCATGCAAATTGATTCGATTATAACGACGGCTATAATTTACGATATAAAATGGATATATGCATACACACACACACACACACACACACATATATATATATATATATATATATATATATGCTTGCATACATATATATTGCAATAATAATTTTACAAATTATTCTCATTCAATCACTTCTAATTTGATTACATATTAATTTACAATACATACATATATTATTCATTCTCAGAGATTGTGGTAGAATTATAATGAAGCGTTAACTATTAAAAATATGTATTAAAATATGATTATATCTAATTGCATTTGAGTTTAATCATTCTGAACTGAAAAATTGAACGAGAGATAAATTATATATAATATGTAATTTCTCTTTGAAAATTTATTTTAATCTAATTCTCTTTTTTTATACATATATATATGTATACATATATATTACATCTTCTGTTAAAAATCTAAATATTGAACTTTTATGCATTACATAATTATATAATATATTTTTATGCATGCATTATTGCAATAAAAGTTTTTCTCATTTTGTTTAATCTAATCTTAACGAAGCAATATATTATATTATTTTTTAATAATGAAATCTTAAAAATTGTAATACTATGCATAAAACTTATTATTGCAATGCGTACATAAAAATATATATCAATTATGCAATGCATAAAAATTCAATATTAAAATCTTTAGCTTTAATTTTATTAATTATTAAATTAATTGAAATATGATTATGTCGAATTGTATTTGAGTTTAATCATTAATTATTTGCTGTTCTGTCCTGCGCTGAACTAAAAAAATATGTAATTTCTCTTTAAAAAAAGAAATTAGCGATTCGTAAGTGACGCCATATCACGTCGATAGAAAATTCAGGGTTGCATTCGAAAATCTGTCAGTCAAAGTGTAGAATTCGACCGACCAATCAGAGACCGAGTATCTCTCTATTCTGATTGGTCAATCGCACGATTCGTCGTGGGTGAATATATTTTCGAACACAATCTAGTATGATGCTGCCCTCTGTGGCTCTCTCTACTGCACTAACGCGTTGTTCATAATCAGCGTTTGTGGTTTGCGCTTCTCTCTTCGCTAGTCTACGAAGGACGAATGTGAGTAGTAATTAATATCTTTAATCATCGTTAATGTCATTAATTATTGTATAAATACGATCGCGTTGCATGTTTCGATATCGTGATCGCGATCGTACGCGCGAAATTGACTTCATCGATTATAAATCTCGTTCAACCTGATTCAACCCGCTTCATAACCCCCGAAACCGTGACGTCACAGCTTTTGCCGCCAAAAATTCGCGCGCGCGAGTTTCCGAGGATGCATCGCGAGAAGTATCGCCTGCGCTTTCGACGCGATTTCCGCAGTTTTTTTGACGTTGTCGATCGTATTTCAAGTGGGTGATTGTGCGTTTTCGGTCGTACTTTCGGATCATCATGTCGAAGTATTGGTAAGCGACGAAATAATTTCATAATTCTCGTAAAAACAACAAGTCGACTACACCGACAATTGCGCCGCTATATTATTATTATTACATTTATTCAATATCATAGATTGGTCTCGGAAACTTTACCATAAATCCTCGAGAAATATTTAGTAAAGAGTGAGAAGTACATATATTAATTATGTTTATTATCGAAATACGCGACAAAATCGCGAGTTTATAGTGTTCTCTTTCTCTCTCTTCACTCTCTTTCTTTTCCTCTCTCTCTCTCTTTCTCTTGTAAAGAGATTTTATGTAGATTTTATATTTACGTTAATATTTTACGGTTTAAATTTAATTAATTTAAAAAAGTTCCTCAGAATAATAAAATAATTATTATAGTTTAAATATAATTTAATTTATTATAATGATTATACTATAATTTTTTAATCGATATGATTATTTGTTTTAAATGCAGATGTGGTTATCATTTCTCACAAATTTAGCGTTGTAGCACCGAAAGATTTGATTCGAGCAAAGCAGGATCTGCTTGAATAAGTTGAATAGATTTAATATTTATTTTTATATTTCACGGTTAAAATTTAATTATTTTAAAGAGTCTGCTCAGAATAATTAAATAATTATTATAATATTAATTTAATTTAATTATAATAAATATACCGACCATAATTTTAATCGATGATTATTTGTTCCAGATAAAAATATAATTACATTTCATCACGAATTTGGCGTTGCAGCACCGAAGGATTTGGTTCGAATAAAGCAGAATCGACTCGATGGTAAAGATATTTTATGTTTATTTCAATATTCACGATTAAAAGTCAATAATTTTAAAGAATCTGCTCAGAATAATTAAATAATTATTATAATATAAATTTAATTTAATTTATTATAATATTGATATACCATAATTTTAAGCGATATGATTATTTTTGTTTTAGATGCAGATGCTGTTATATTTCTCACGAATTTGGCGTTGCAGCACCGAAGGATTCGGTTCGGGCTAAACAGGATTAGCTCAAAGGTAAAGAGATTTTATGTTTATTTTAATATTTCACATTTTTTGAAATTTTTAATTTTAAAAAATCTACTCAGAATAATTAAATAATTATAATATATATTTAACTTTTAATTTATTATAATGAATACAAGTTTTTATATATCAAATTCTTTTTATTTTAATAATGAATATACATCACAAGAGAATAAGCTTTAGAGATTTTATTTTATAATTCAAAATTTTATATTATTTATTTACTTATAATTAACTTTTTGTAATTTTATATAATAATTTCTAAACTATTTTTGTAAATGATAACTTTTTATTGCAAAAGAAGAAATATATTTTTAATTGTGAAACATTTATTTTTAATTGTGAAACAACTTATTAAATCTAATCGACGACTTATTATTTCTTTGTTGCAGGTCTGAATGTGATCCTGAATCAACGGTGTCGGTGAGTGAAATTTAAGGTACTAAATCGCTATTTGAATTCGATATGATCTGTTTTGTGTATAGATTTTTGCTTGACATTCATCACGATAATATAAATTAAAATTAAGAAAATATTTCTATATAAACATACATATATAATATAGTAAAATAATTTCATAATATATCATAATAATTTTAATTTTAATAATTTCATAAAAATACAATATATCAAAATAATTTCATTAAAACTTTGATTGAATAGTGAGTTTTGAAAATGGATCTTGCTTTCTTAATGCGCGTGTAGAATCTTTTAAAGAGATAGGCTGTAGTTCGCGGTTATATTCCATGATATAAACATAGAGAATAAAGATGATATATATTAATTTTTATACGAATATTGTTTGGAATATTTCGAAATGACGATTATAATTATTGTGTAAGGACAACAGGAATGCGCGATTATATTAGATTAGACAATTATAAATCAATTATATTATCAATTTTGAAATGTCGGCGACTCCTCAGTGCGTCGTGGGGGAAGTTGCCATCGTCGTTTGATAAGGCTCTCCGATAAGGGCCTTCGAAAAAGCGGCGACGCGAAAACGAGCATCGGTTTTCGCGCGCGAATATGCTCTCGCGATTCTCGCGTTTTAGTGAAACACGTCGAAAATGTGATAAGTAAAACTCGCGCGTCGCCGCATGTCGCGAACAAGAAAAAGTAACGCGAGTGTTTCGAAGCTTCTACGAGGACAATTCCCGATACAGAGGGAATTGATTTCCTACAGGAAAAATGGTGCCTTTTTACGTAAGTGAGTTTTAAGTATATATAGTTTAATTAGTACTTTCTTAATACAGCTTCCTGCTTGGCAGAATATTTTCTCTCATAGTTTCGGTTTTGTTTTTCTTTGAAAAAAATACCGGATAAAGATATACAAATTGTAACATGTGACGATAAGGGGATGAATGTTTGACTGTGAGAAATTTGTTTCCCGGAAAAGATGTGGAAGATAGAACTAATATAGAGATTGCGTCCGGCAGGATAAACCTTCCGGAAATCGCCAACAGTTTTTACATTTGTTAAAAGAGAATAGGAAACGAGCACAAAAGGGAAAGGTGTGGTATTCTTGAAATTTTCAGGTCTTCCATGTGATATCGTTTTCTTTCTTTTAGTTTACTTACGTACTATTTACTTATTATTAGTGTCCTTTCGCTTTTTGCCAGTTCGCTTGTGTCCGCCTCACGAGTTTTCCTAGTGCTTTTATCTTGTTTTTATCTTTTTAAGGACAGAAAGAGAAAGAGAGATGTTAGATACTTTGGAGTGAAGAATTCGCTTAACACTTGTCTGAATTTAAATGTTAACACTTAAATTTTGGTATACCAATTCCTGATGTTGACAATTAAAATGTGTAAATTGAATTTATTCCTCAATGATAACTAGATATTAAACTCTTAATGATTGAATTTATTTCTCAATGATAACTAGAAATTAAACTCTTAATGATTAGTAAGTTAGAGATTAACACTTAAATTTGAATATTAACCATAAAAGTTTTTATAAATGATCAAGCCTTCTTTCTCCTTTTTTTACTTTCTACATTTATTTCTTTACTACTCAGTTAAAAAAATTTTTTTTTTATATTCGTTGTTTCCACGTGTTAGTTTACACGATTATTATTATCACAGTTTCTCAGGCTCACCGTTATGAAGAAATATTTCTTTTTTTTTATCGCGTTCCTCGCTCTCGTTTTTTTTTACGTCTCCATTTATAAACTGTTTCCTTCAGTTTATCTCGTCTTGCAGTGACCTCGCTCTATTAAAACTTTGCGTTTCTTTGTCTCTAACTTTGCGGCGCGCCGCACCTCATTTCTTCGTCGTCCTTCTCACTTTTCGTGTATCCTATCTTCCTTATTTGATCTCACTGCCACTTCACTACTTTTAGTAGTTCCATTCATTCTCTTTCATTCTTGGTAGTTGCATGTACCGCTGTTAATCATCCCCTTTCTACATCGTCTTCTTCCAATCTTCGAGTTTGTCTTGTTCAGAAAGTGTAATTTTTTTTCGTTTCCTATCCATTGTTTTTGTACGCTTTCTTTCTTCTTCCTCCAAAATTATTTTTATATATTCCATTTTGCTCTTACATATTCTTCCTTATATATTCTCTCAACGTTAGCATTACAGTTTTTTGATGTTATTTTGCATATACGATATTTTTTGTTCTCTTTGCAATACATATATTATTCCGTTTTGTGCATATTTAAATAAAATCCCTCAAGCAAAAATCACTGCACATTTAAAATCGTCCATATTATTGATATTAAATCATATTTTTCTAGAGCGAACTTTTTTCACAGCAAATTGCTGTCATGTCATTGAAATTAATAAATTGTTATACAAATTTTTATTTCTTGAAAAAATAAATGCTGTTGCTTTTATTGTTCATGTATTGATTATATTAGTCGTTTTATTATTCTGTAATATGTGTGTATAGTAGTATATTTTTTTCACTTTTTCTCTTCTTCCCTCCTTTCTCTTTCTCTCTCTTTCTCGAATTGTATTAATATAATTGATTAGCATTATCACATAATATACAGCAATTATGTATATTGATTTACATTTTTCTGAGATTGAGTTATCTTGAGAAATCAATAGCATAATATAATATAAATGATCGAATATATCACATAATTTTGTTAAGTTTGTCATTGAAAAAAATGCAAAAGAATATACTTGAAATTTTCTGTGTATGTATAAATAAATATTTTAATAGAGTTTTAATAATATGATAAATGAGAAAATAATGCCTTTAAAAAATTTTGATAGTACTTATAAAAGTTAATTTAGAAATGTACATTACAAAATATTAAAACACAATCTGATATAAATTAGAGATTAATTGATGGTACATTTTAAGTCCATGATAGATATTCAGTTACTATATTTACTATTGTAATCGTTTGATAATAATTAATAAAAAAATGTTTTGTTTCTTTTATTCTTTTGCATATTACAACACTCAATGATTCAATATATTAAAATTTTATAAAAATAATAAAATAATAAAAAGAATTAAATGTTTTACAGTTTTTAAATACAATAATTTAATACTTTAAAATATGTTAGATAAAATATTTAAAATAGTACGTAGCAATTTAAACAATTAACTATTTATAAATAAAAATTTACAGTAGAGAAATTGAATGAAAAATTGTTACATCTGTTCTAATCAGTGTGTGTGTGTGTGTATGTGTGTGATGTTGGCGTTTGATTTCGTGGAGACTTATAAAAAATGAAGAATTCTAGCTTTATTTTCAATAGTTTAAAAATTTTTGATAATTTTAACAAATAGTTCTGGCTATAAAGCAACGAAAATGCCTTGGGACAAACTGAAACGCCAATTTCACACAGCGTCTTATTTTGTCCTACTGTATTTTCCTTATGAATAATTATCAGGATTAAAAAAAATTTAAATAATTCTAAAAAGAATTCTGCTTTCTAATACATGTATGTATTTCTATTTGTTACAGGTGGCATTACTGATAAGCTATGCACGAGTTTGATTGCGAAAATCTCGAGTGCTGAATAAATCGTTGCTTCATGTAATTATAGTTTTCGTATTGTGCAACGTACGCGAAATACGCGAGCGATTCACGCGTCGCGTCGGGAGTGCCATGTAAAGTGTCGCGCGTCGGGAGTGCCGTGTAAAGTGTCGAGCAATCGTAATTATTCGTGTTTTCGCGAGTCTCGCGAGTGTTACGAAGAACCAAGAGAGGAGGAGGAGGCCTGGGGAGGCTCGGGCGACAGCGGGGCAACTGTGAGGTATGCAAAATAAAACCATTTTTTCTCCAAACTGCACGATTATAAGATATTCGACTGTTTCCAGGCTTTCAAAGCCTTGTACGTATATACACTTAATATGTATATGCATAATTTGAATATTTTGTTTTCAGATCATCAACGTGCTGTCTACTACAACTCCGCTATTGCACGCTAGATGTACGTCCTCGGTGAGTGAGAAATTGTTTAATAACATTTTTATAGCGATAATGCCAGTGTATAAAGCTGGCAAGCAATATTGCATACTCTCCGGTGTAATCTCGCTGTCGTGACGAATTCTCGCAAATCGTTATAAATTTTTAGCAGTTGCGAGCGCAACTGCAGTATATACATGCATAAAAATATCGATACACATGTATATGCGCACGCACAAGCTCACGAAAGGTGTGAGGAACAGCAAAGGTACAGACAAAGGGATGACCTATATACACATACGGGGTGCGCCTAATTTACATTCGCTTTGACTTTTAAATTTTGCGACATGGACTTTACAATGGAACGAAGTGGTCAGAGAAGTGGGAGGAGGATAGGCAATGCCCGATGCATAGACGCCGCTGCAACGCATAGTTCGGTGCAGATGCGTCGTCGAGATCGGCGTAGATTTGCTTAAGAGGTCAAAAAGAAACTACTCTCCAATTTATTTTCCACGGTCGGTTCGCATTTGCCCTTGTTTCTCATCTTTCTTCACCTCTTTCGTGCTCCTTTCTCACTTTTACAGACGTGTTCGTGCTAAAGATTATTATCTCGTAAATACTCACCCTTTTAAAATATAAATGGTAAATTGTGTAAAAATAAATTATACATTGCTTCTTAGGTAGCGAGTAGAGATGTGCGAATCAAGATTTTCTAATTCGAATCGAATCAAATCGAATTTGCAAAAAAACAACTTGAATCGAATCGAATCGAATCACCCATATTTCAAATTTGAATCGAATCAACGCGTATAGAATTAAACGGGTCTTCTTACGTGGTTCTTTGATTCGAATTCGAATTACAGTGATTCGACGTTATCGAATCTTTCAATTTCGAACTACGTCGATTCGAATTCGAATAATTCGCACATCTCTAGTAGCGAGCGTTCGTTTTTGCCGTATAATAGTTTATACGTTTGGATAAACAGAAAAACTTAATCGAATAAACGCATGGTGAAAACCTGCATCAGGTTAAAAGTCAAAGCGAATGCAAGTTAGGCGCACCCTGTATGTGTATATAGGTCATCTCTTTATCTGTATCTTTGCTGTTCCTCAACACCTCTCGTGAACTTGTGCGTGCGCATAACGTAAAGGAAAAATATTAGACACAATAATGTCATTTTGCATTAAGCGAAATAAGCGAGCTCACAATCTCGTTATTGACTCCAAACTTAGCAAAAGGAATTAATTTGAAATCGCATTACAATGTAGAACGTAAAGAAAATGTAATAGAAAATTACAAAGCAAGAGTTAAACTTATTAATTAATATTATATTATTAAAAACATTTTTAAAATAAAATATAATATCTTTTGTATCTTGAGTTTATTTCATATGAAATATCATTGAAAAAAAGTTAAATTTTTAAAATTAATTTCTCTCTTTTATGAATTCTTCATAAATGCAATTGATACGAAATACAATGGAATTTTTTTAATAATATATCGTGGAAATTTTTACTTTGATAATAAAATACAATACAATAAGATCGAACAAGAAAAATATATCGATTTACATATAGATTTGTATGTATAATGGACTAAGCACACTTATACAATCTGAGATGACAAGATTGACAGATAAATAATAGATGCGAGAGGAGATGTTTTCTTCGTTACATAACTGCTTTGGAAAAGAGTGATATAACATATAAGCGATTGTTTCTTCTCTTCTCCCTTTCGTCAATAGTAAAATAAAATATAAAAAGCATCTTATTCTTTTTTCTTTCTAATATTATTTTTAAGTTTTTAACGGAAGTGTGCTCAATTTATTTATATAAAATATATAAATCAATGGATTAATATGAATCAATGGATGTTCATTGGCATGAAAATAATATTGATATAATTACTCCGATATTCGCGAAACGGAACGGTAATAAATAGTGATACATTTTGTTGAAATATTTTCTCTGCATTTGTTTTCCTTTGAGCATAAAGCGCTGTGAAAATCTAAAATTCTCTATCTTTCCGATACAATGTTAATGGATCGTGCTATCAATAAAAATTTAGAAATCTAAATTGAAATGATAATAATTGAAATGGTATAAAAGCCTATGACAACAAACGCCACATTGCGTTTGTTCACTTTTTCACAAAGCACACATAAAACGGATTTAATTTTGTATCACACTATAAATGTCATCTTTATATATATTTCGCGTTAAAATTATTAAACGTTGAAATATTCTAGACTTTGATATTAGAAAAAAATTTATTACACATGTATAACATGTAATATTTTATAATATAATATTATATTTTATTTTAAAAATGATTTTAATAATATAATATTAATTAATAAGTTTAACTCTTGCTTTGTAATTTGCTATTACATTTTCTTTACGTTTTACATTGTAATGCGGTTTCAAATTAATTCCTTTTGCTAAGTTTGGAGTCAATAACGAAATTGTGAGCTCACTTATTTCGCTTAAAGCGAAATGACATTATTGTGTCTAATATTTTTTTTTTACGTTATTCATGTAATATTTGTAAAAGTTAGACTTATACTTATAATGGTTTACGTTAATATTGTTACGTCTATTAATTAGTAAATTTACTTCATGATACAAGCTGCAAATTGTAAAGAGTAGAAGAGGATGAGGGAGACTTTTCTCACTTTCCTCTTCTGTAACTAGCTCGAGTCAACTGATTTAAGTAAGTCGATTTCGCTGGTATTTTATTTTAGCACATTAGACGAAAAATTACACTGTACAGAAAATTTTATCCGGCTGCTTCTAACGTTCTTACGAAAATTGAGCTCAACGAGAGATGCTCAAATGCGCATAATAAGCATCCAAAGTTCGCGCACAAACGCGTTCTTTTCATTCCAAAGACTCTTTGCCTTACGTCACTGTTCGTTTTATGCACTTATTATCTCACATTGTTTGTTTTTATTTATTTAAAATATTCCCTAATTTTAATCTCGATACTTAATAACTTTGCGCGAACTTAATTAATGGAATTATTTCAAAATGTCGTAATTTTCGCGTATAAAACCGCAAGGGAATTAATTTAATTTAATTTCATAATGTTCCATAATGTTTTAGGATATATATATACATAGTTATTCAAAGTAATTTATCCGATTTCACACACAAATGATTATATTTTTAAAGTTTATAAATACGCTAATGATATATCAATCAACAAATAACTATCCAAGTTGTGATTTCCCTTAATTAGACGAATAAAATCGAGACAAATTAAAGATTAAGGCTATTACATACCTCCATTGTCCACAATTCTAGATGAACTAAAAAAATCACATTTTACAGCTGCGGAATTAATGACAACGGATGCTAGAATAAATATGTCTTAACTTTGTATTCGTGTAACGTGTAAAGACAAAATCTGGACACTTTCTTTTAATTGATGTATCGCTAATTACAATGTATTTGTAAATTTCAAAAATATATTTATTTGAAATCGGATGAATGATTTTGAATAATCCTGTATATAGGTATTATTTTCCATAAAAATACTTTTGTAATATAACGTGATGTGACTTCTTGAATCATTCTTGGATGTTTAATATCCCGGTTACATTAGCAATAATACTGAAAGGCAAGAGCGTTCCAAAGCGAACGGACAAGCGTTGCGATAGACGAGAATAGGCAAGAGCAGAAGGACCAAAAAGAAAACGATGCACGAGTAAGAGGGTCGCGCAGTGCATTTTCTTTTCAGCGCACAAAGCGAAGTTTCTCGCTTCGGGTCGAGAACCAAGACACATCGTACCGCTTTCTCTCTCTCTTTCTCTTTCTCTATTTCCCTTCTTCTTCTTCTTCCTCGCAAGAAATGCTCTACGGAAAAATGCTATTTCATCCTATCCAATCGCTTTGTCTGCATCATGCCGAGGTTGACGGCCTTTTAACACAATTTTTCAAGCGGATCGCCGATGCAACTCGCAACTTCCCCTTTTTCCCGGACTATCCCTATCTCCTTTCCTTCTCGTACGCTAAGTTGAATGGACCTCTTACATTTGTCCCGGTGCATCGCGAGGATCAAAAGACGCGTTCGGCACGAATAAACATTGGTACTCGGTCCTCGTTGGCGGACTTACATGCAGCGCGCGTGCATCCTTTCGAAGTTGCGGGAGCGTAAGAGCCCGTGTAAGATGCAACTTTAAATGCAACAGCGAAACTTGCACCGGCGAACTCTCCCTCTTCGACTTCTTCCGGTCTATCGTGCAAACGACATCTTCATTCGCGATTGCGCGAATGATTCGAATACGTTGGCGTATATCTTTATATGTACAGCCGTGGCTAATCAAGAAAATCTAAAATTGCCCTCGAATGTGTTTCGCGTTTCGCGAATATATTCGGTGCAAAGTTTGCAATTCATATACTCAAATTTCTGTCGCGTAGAAAGGATTATGCTTGTTTCTTATGACGATATAGTTGCTCGAATCTTACAGAGTTTCTCCTCTCTCTCCTATTTTTCCAGTCAACTAATTGCCCAATTTTCTAATTAGGACCCTATAATATAATACAAAAGTATAGGTAACAAGAATAGATTATTTATGGATTTTTATTCTTAATAGTTTATACATTTATATTGTATTAAGGCTTTTATTCACGCACTTTCACTCCTGAACCTTCTCTTGTTGCCAATCGTGGCGTTTTGAACATGTCGACACAATAGTTTATAAGCTACGTATGCGACACGACTACGTGACGAACGTCCAACTAAATTAAACTAAACTAAAGCGCAGCATGTTTGCTGCGATGTGCAAAGGTGGAAGAGAGATAGAAGGTAGCGAGGTAACGTATTACGTGTTACCGAAAACGCGTCTATGACTCGCGCGTCCGACCCGGACTCGAACTAACGGGATGCAATTAATGTCTGTCAATTTTCAGAATTCAATATTCTACGCTTCGCAACGTCCGACATAAAATTGTAGCGAACATTCTCGATGCTACGTAACACTTTGTTAATATGATAGGGAAAATAATAAATAAATCTTATCGCAAAAGAACATTGAAAACGTATCTGTCATCGCAATGTCTTATATTGTTAGAATATCAAAATGCAAATATTAATTATAATCAAATTTTTCTTCCATTAATGAACTTAAAGTCTTAATTCTTAATTCGTATCGGTTGAAAACGACGTTATTTCCAAATATATTTTTATGCAAAATGAAAAATATCGATAAGATTTGATTCAATGATAGAAGCAGTCGCCTTGCAAGTGAAAGAAACTTGGATTCGATTTCTAATTTCAACATCTTCGCTTCTAATGTTTTTTTCGTCTACACTTTTTTAAAGAAGAGTCAGAGGTGTTTATTAAAAATTTTAAAAATCTCGAGACAAGGGGGTTTATTTAAATTCTTGTCCGAAAAAATTAGCGCTCTATGCACAATTAAGTGTTGCGCTTATAATATATATAAAATAGAAATAGTTGAAATTGTACCGTTTATCGAAAACTCGCATCACTTTCAATTGATTAAAATATCGTAACATAAATATAACACAAATTCTCCAAAACGAGAATAATAAAACTTTTCATAAATCGGGCCATTCATCAAAAAGTAATATAGATGCTTTATTGTTAATTTATTTTATCTTTTTATAGAATATATACCTTTATATATATATATATATATATATATATATATAAAGGTAAAATTATATATACCTTTATATATATATATATATCTTTAACTTTGACGAATACATAAATAAAAAATTATCTAGTCTGTAGACTAGAATAAAATTTATAGATATAAAAATTGGAAAAAAAATTCAACACTAAAGCATTTAATATTTTTTCATGAATAGCCCGATTTATTAAAAGTTTTATTATTTCCGCTTTGCTGTGTTTATGTTACGATATTTTATAGTCGATTGAAAGTGATGCGAATTTTCAATAAGCGATATAATTTTAATTTATTAATCGAGTTCGATATTAGTATCATCCCCTTTCCGTATTTCGGAGCAACAAGTGCCTTTTTTTCTTGTAAAATTACTGGTGGAAGCCGATTGTTATCTACAAGATTAATCAACCGTCTAGCGTGGCGGAAGAGCTCAGTGAACAGTAACCCTAGAACGTAACGAGGCGAAACTTTGTTAGCCTTAAAGCGCGAAGGTCGGCATTCGCGGATGTTTACTTCAAAGTTCGTAGCGTGGTGTAATAGCATTGAACTTAACTGTGCCCTGACAAAATCAATAATTAAAAATAAAAAAAGAAAATAATAATCCGATCTGAAAAAATTGTCGTTTTACGGAAAGTGCCTAATTAGAATATAATTATGGTATGTTCATCGATTTACATTTCAACGTTACGTTGCGCATAAATATGCAAATATATATATTAGCATTATCGTTAACTCTATCAATATTTGTAATAATATATGGGAATTTTATATATTAATTAAAACGAGAATGCGCATGCCAGTCAACCAGGTAAATATACGTGTATACATTGGCATCCGGCGTTCTCGATAGTTACACATAATTGTCAATATAATCGTTACAATAATTCAGTCTATGTGAGGCAACGTCGTGTAGAGGATATCAAGCGGCATATATATACATATCGCGCGCATCTACATCTCGGTATGTATAGATATACATATACGATGGTCCGGTTCCATGTACGCAAATTATTGCGCACTCCACTTTGAGGATGAGGTCCGTGGTATCCGTGGGTCGTGAATACGTTATCTTTGTGCGAGAAATTTCATCAAAATACCGCGCGCGCGCGCGAGACCGAGGTTTAATATAACCCTAATCTGACGTGAACCTTTAATGAACTCGAGACTTCGGACAATTCTCGCTTTCGTCGGACACTTCGGAAAATAATTTTGTCCGGCAGTGGTGGAACTCTTGTCAGAATGAGTGGTCATCGCGTCGTGCGATATTGATTTTTCGTGCGAGCAAAGTTTTTCGCGCAGCCTTCGTAAAATGTATGTCAGGTAAAGGAAAATTTAGATACGTTTATCGAGTGAAAGACTTATAAATGTCTAACACATGCTCGTGGAATATATTCGTATCTTCTGATATATAATTTGCATTGCGCGGTCAAATTTATCAAAAAATCTATTTATAGAATCTGGATCAATCGTGTTTTGGCTCGGGAAAATTTTTGGCTTCCGATTTCTTGTGAAACATCATGATTAATCGTAGTAATTAATATCCTCTTGTGGCTAGTTAAACAAGAGATCATTAATTATCATCATTTATTATCTATTATCGTAGTTATAATTACAGTAGTACTATAATCATAGTTGTCATATGAGGTTAAAGCTGATATTCTCCATGCTGCTTTCGCTTTTGGTTTGTTTTGTCCCACGTAAATGTTTTTATTTTTATAATAATCTCTATCACGCATTGTGTACAAAAATAATTTTTCGAAATAGAATACACATTTAGTTATTTTTTTGCATCGGCAAAATCCAATAGCGCTTCAAAAATAATTTTCATTATTGACAGAAAAAGAGAGAGCGAAAGGGAGAGAGAGGCAAATTGATAAAGTCGCAGATCCATGGTGTATGTACATATATATATATGTGTGCGCGCGTGCGAAAGAGTTACATTAGCCGACACGCGAGCAAATTGCATTTGTCGGAGCACACGTATGCACACAGTGTATATCGGTGCGGCGATACGCGTGTCGTGTAAATCGAGAATCACGAGAACAACGTTCTACGCACATAGATCACGCGCCCACTCTGTATATTTGTGTGTGTGTGTATGTCGCGTAGCTCAGTATCAGACAACGGAACACAATTCGGCACGCGAGTTAGAGACGGGCATTAACTGACGCGCATCACATCTGCATGTCGACTTTACGACATTACACAACAGTGAAGTGCGTGTGCGTGCGTGCATAGACTTATCTCACTGATTCAAGATGTATCGAGCAACACAATGCGTGGCTGTGTTTGTATGAATTCAACACGAGATACATACACGTGTACATGTATAGGGCGTATGTATTTACAAAGTTAGGTTGGCATGCATAAATGCCAAATTGGCAAATAGGTATACGTTATACATACGTGTACATAACGCAATATCGTTGCACAGGATAGAAGTTTTTAATACAGCGCGTTTCAATCTCGCACGTGCATGATTAATCGTGTAAATAAAATCAGCTGTTAATTGTCAAAATAAAAAGGTAATCGAAAAACTTGAAATTTAAATTAATACATTTTTTATTACTATGTATACTGTATCATAATACACACGCATAATCTCTCTCTCTCTCTCTCTCTCTCTTTTTGTTGTAAAATAACTCATGCTGATGTAATCTGTCTTCATTTCCCACACGCGCCGTATAGCTTTTCCAAGATTTTTATTTTCGACATTACATTACCTTTTCAAGTTGGATATTTTATCATATGTCAAATATATATCAGTTCTCTGTATAATGGATTGGTGTGAGAGAAAAACTGTTTCGCACTGACCTGTTATCACTTATGCTAGCATGAAAAACCGTTTCTCTTAATGGCAAGGTAAACATTCGACTTTACTAGCATTGTGAGAGATTGCGAGTGTGCAAACTGCGAATTTCAACATGCGTATACGCGAGTAGTTCAGTGCGCGCCGTTAAAACGGAATGTCAGCAGATAAGGGAGCATATGGCCATGCTGCAAGTTTGTGCATCCACACACACACACACACATGGCTTTCCTTGCGATATATTATACGAATTGTCGAGAATTGAACATATACGAAAGAGACGAACTTGGCGAGAGGAGGAGCACATACATGTTTTTGTCGTATAACTCGTGAAATAATGTTCGTTAACTTTTCAAGTTAGCTTCGCGACCCAGCTGTTCTGCTGTTATTCCGTTAATTACAACGAAATATAGCTTCGACAACTGAAAAAGAATCTACGCGAAACAAAGATTAAACCACTTTTATTAAATTCTGGTACAGAAAGAAGATTGACGGATATATATCTCATGTTCTACCTTGACATCGCTTGTTATTTGAACAGCTGCATTTAATAATGCGATTGCACACGCGTACATTTCTCGAGCAACTTTAATGTCGAAGAGCAAAACGTCATACACATTTTCGCACTTTTGTCTTTTAGAATATTAAAAAAAAAAAAAGAAAAAAGAGAAGAGAGGGAAAGGGTCAGAAAGCTCATCTTTGATGTTCCAAACTTGACACGCGTACCCAACAATACGACTTGCACGTGCCCTCGCACGCACATACGTACATCTTGACTGATCGCAGATATATATATATATATATATATATATAGCGGCTGTAGCGGCAAGTTTACGGACGGATGTACGTACGGATGTAGGGACGGACGTAGGATCGATCCGTGGCCCTGGAAAAGGTGCGGGGCACAGGGTCGGAAAGCAGCGAGAGGTGGATGGCGGTGTGGAGAGGGTGGTAGTTCTCCTCGCGCATGGGGTGGGAAGGAAAGCCGCCGTGGTACATTGGGGAGAGAGAGGGATATGGTGGTCCTGGCGACTGCTGTGCGCCGTCGCGACGTCGCTCGACGTCGAGGCCAGCCGAGTTTCCACCCGGTGGGGGTTGCTCTCTCTCTCTCTCTCTCTTCTCGACCCTCTCTCTCTCTCTCTCTCCTTCCTCTTCCTACATCCTGTCCTTCTTTCTTCATCCCCCTAGTAGTCGACTCTCTCGTGCTTTTCCTCCCCTTGCTCTATTCCCGATGTCGTCTCTGTTCAGCCACTATCATAGGATCCGCTTCTCTCGCTCTCTCTCTCTGACCTCGCGGTCTCTTCTCCTCATCCTCCCTTCGTCATTCCGCCACCCTCTCTCATCCTGCCTCTCCCACTCTATTTCCTAGTCTCACTCTCTCGCTATACGTAGCTCTGCAAAAACAAGCATACGGCTATCCCCAGTAGCACCCCGGTATACAAACCCGACAGAGCGTCACGTCGGGTGCTCCGCGTGTCTAGGGGTAACGTGGACCCTACGTCTCTCTCTCGTCTTGCCGTCACGATCAGCGTCACACGCGATGAGCGCCGCGCGTCACGTGCTACTTGCGCGTGACACCTGGCACGTCACGACGTAATCCTCGACGACGACCTCGACCCTACGACTTCCTCGCGTCGGCAGAGTTTGTTCCTCGGTTTGTTCTCTCTCGCGAACAAATATTCTGCATTTTCTTTCGCAACCGAATCTTTCGTTCAAGACAACCCAGTTGCCGAATTGTGTAAGAGATCCCGGGATTTTGCTCCAAACGGAAATTCTTTATTCAACGATTGTGATTTGTCTGATGACAGTATATACTATCGTCATATTCGGACATTCCAAGCGCAATCTCTTCGACCATCGATATATCTCGAGGTGCATTTGCGAGGTGGTCGACAGTGTCCTCGACGACGACGACGACTTCAGCTGTGTTGAGAAATTGACGAGAAGCAATTAGTGAGAAAATTGTGCACGCGATAATTGCCGCGAAAATGAGCGTGTCGGGATCAAATGTCGAGGAAAATCGGTAGTGTGCAATGCTCTCTCATGCGCGATCCCAAATTCACGAATCTCACTCTCGAGGATTTCCAGCGCAGAGAATACGGCAGCATGAAGACGGGGACTCATTGGAAAGTTTGATGCTTACACGCGAGCTGAAACTTGCTCCGTCGTCGTCTGTTACGGTCGTCTAAGGATAACGGGATTTCATCAAAGCGTTTTATGATTGAGACTGGCGTGCTTCATCGCAAATCTTTGTTCCTCTCTTTCTGTTTCGCTCTCCTCTCTTTTATTCTTACGAAACTTTTCCGGACTTCTTCGTAAAAGATTATGCGAAACTCGTGGAATCATTAGAGCGTTATCATCACCGGTCGATGTCGACCAAACTTCGTCCGGCCGTCGATAATTCGTAGGAATCGTCCGATCATAGTTTGGTATCTGGTCGTTGGTTGCGCCTTTAATAACCACGTCATGTGTAATGATTGATCGTTCCCAGCTTCCGACAGAAAGAGATAGAACGGATGAGTTCTTGTAATATAACGCGAGTTGCGTTGACGATCAGAAATGAACCCGGTCATCGCTCTTTTGTCGAGCCAATCATTGGATAAATCAGGCTTATCTTCTTGAAGAGAAATTCAATTTGTGTATTATTCTTGGCGTGGCGAGAATTCCTGCTGGACGTGTGAGTCAAGTCAAGTCACCGAACTGATTCTGAACGAGTTAAACTCCTTCATTTTTTTCACGGTGCATTTTCATAGACCCTCGGACTTTTCATAAACGTGCGAATATGTAGGTGGTAACCCTCATCATCTGTCGGCGCATTTGCGAGGGGTGAATCGGCGCGAAGCGTGTTACAGACAATACAGATTATTTCGAGCACGAGGATCGAATGCTGCAAACGGTTGGCAGGATTACACGTCACGCTCAGCTAAGGGAAGATTTTGATCGCATTAGCGGTAAGTCGATGTATCATATATTCACTTTTTACAGTGAAATCCTTCATTTTACGCCTTGATGGTCCGGCAGACTATCAATCGCGAATTTATCACGAGATAGAATGAAAAGAGAAATAGGTAGGTAATTTACATCTCTTATTAAATGAAAAGCTTGGGGAGAAACTCGATCAATTAATCATTAAGGAATAGATATCATAATACTATCATTTATGCTTTTATAAGCTTTTATTGACATATTGATAAAAAGCTTATCAGCGGTAAGCTTTTTTATCAATTATAGAGTTGTTGAATATTGTGTGTGATTTTTTGGTATAAAATATAATCTCATTATATTAAATATGTTATAAAAGGCAATATTGAGTAACCAGATTATTTGTGTTTCCGCAAAAAAAAATATAGGATATATATAGTTATAAAATACGGAATTGTCGCAGATCAATTTTCTCTCTTCCTCGCTCTCTATCTCTCTCTCTCTCTCTCTCTCTCTGTCTCTTCTGAGCTTCTCTCGTTTAAATATACCTCTTGTAATCGATCGGACATTAGCTATAAGATAATTGTCGTTCGATTAATTACAGCTCGTACTCAACGTCTCTCATTGTCTGAAATAGCCATTTATTCACGAAACAGTTACTTTAATGACAATTTTCATTGATCTCTCTTATATATTTTTTTTTACCTTTTATATTTTTTTATACTGTTTGACCAATGAAAATTCGCGCTTTTAACAAGGAAGAAAATTTAACAATTGTTTTTAGAACGATTTTACACAAATACCAGAAACGTACAATAATATTTACACCATTTTCGTTTATTGATCTAAAGAATATAATTTATAGTTAATTTAAAAAAAAAGTAAAGCATTTAAAATAAACCAGTTCAAATAATATAATATTCAATTTAGATTATTGCGTTTTAAAATTAATTTTAGCATGTTAAAATATAATTTTATTTTTTCTTGTTATTATCTATTTTTAAATAATTATTAGAACTTTGATTACGGAAAATATAATCAAAAAGGTAAAAGGTGAACTTTGAATTTAATATATTATAGAAATTTAATGAAAGCTGAAGAAAATATGAGATATAGGCCATTATTATTAACATATAATTTTTGAGCGGTGAGTCTTGCACGTATATTCACGGTTAAATCGATTTACAATCGAACGAAGTTCATATCGCACGTTCTCGTAATTCCGTTCGCGATTGAATGCACCTGACATTTTAACAACGATCGTAATGGCACGCCATACGCAAGTTTCCAGATCGTTATACATAGTTAACTGCGTTTCAGATTAATTGATGAGCATAATCGATTTTGACGATGATCTCGTTCAAGTAAAACTGATCGAATCGCGCGTTTAAATGTGTAATTATATACTTATAACTTGTAATATAATAGCGTACCCGTGAGTTTTCATTTTTGGATAAACGTCTCAAATCCGAATCACATTGTTCTATTAGTGAGGATCTAATTAAATATAACTCAAATCGGGTACGGTATGAAATATTAGAATGAAATTTTGATTTTCAATCAATACACTTTAAATTTCAATTGAAAATCATATTTGAATTTATCGGGCAAGTAAGAGCTTTAACAGATGTCAGTGTTAGTTCGAGGAAGAATCTTTCATTGAAATTGATTTTTCTTGATATGGAACCGAAAAATTAAATAAAATCTCTCAATTCAAGATTTTATTTCAATAAATTCCTCTATCTTTTCCCTAAAAAGAAGCAAAGGCGAGAAAAATATCGGGGCAAAGTCAATTTTCATTTTCGTATCCTTGTTTCTGGTGTGTAAATCTGACTCAACCTATCTTCCTCTCGGGAGAAATTCATGTGTATATTCCTTTAGTTCTTACGAAAATTACTTGGAGCTAATTTCGAAAATTACTCTGACTATTATAGGATCCTACAAATCGAATTATCTTTTCCTTGTACCTGCAGGAAAAATACGCGTAGAAGTTTTTGCTACTTTTCGAATGAGCATCACTGCACTCAATCTTATTTACTGGCGCTGCGTTTTATCGCATGTCTATAGCGTCTCCAATATCGGCAAGAGTCGCTTTTCCGACTGTCATTCATTTTCCACTCTATTTCTATGCGTAAAATTTTTTGCGATCTTTTTCATATTTAATAGACTGTTTTAATTATTATTGAATTCATTAAAGAGATACTGTGATGAGTCTCAGTCTTTCAAAAAATATTAACTATACTTATCAATGGAAAAAATTAATGTTTCTTCTAATTGTTCTTTCATACTTAAAAAATTAAAATATAACAAAAAATTAAAATGTAGTATATGTAGTAATTAATAATATAAATAATACAATAACATGTATTATCTGTATTGTTAAATACATATATATTATATTTTAATTTTTTTATTATATTTTAATTTTTGGAGCAGGAAAGAATAGAAATAATACATATATTTAATAATACAAATAATAGAACAATTGTAAATATACAAATATAATATACGGTATACTAATATAATAACTTCATTGAAAACTAACTTGGGAGGCAAAGCAAGATATCTTTCAAAAAGTATTAACTATACTTACAATGAAAACAATTGATTTTTTCGGAGCATTCCTTTATAGAAAAGGATTCTCTATAAAAATTAAAATGTAATAAAACATTTTAAATGAAGTATATATATTGTATAATGTTATTTAATAATACAAATATAATTTTCATTGAAAACCAGCTGAGGGAGAGTAGGGCAACTCATTGTGAGACGATCTCGACGTGAAATTCTATGGTAGATCACAATGCTTGAATTTAGTGGCATCATTTTCGTAATAGCGCGCACATCAACGTACATGTTTGTCGTAATGATTTGGCTTCTCATATAATAGTCATGGTAGAGATCTCTTCTATATTAACCCTCTAAAACGTGCTTGGATGTATATACTATATACTTTGTCACATTTTCTCTATCTCATTCTCTCTTTCTCACTTGTATAATATATATTATTTAGCTATTTATTTTCATATATCTAGTTTCTTTAAAGAGAAAAATTAATTTGAAATAAAGATAGGTTTTTAATCATTAAAAATTTAGAATTTTTACTCGAAAACAAGATATTGCATTACATTAAAGTATTACATGCACATAAAACAATTCTGAGGTAAACATTATTTATTCTTCAATTGTTTCTACCACGCTGGACAGCTGTCACAATGAAAAAAAAAGAATGCAGTTTTACATCCTGACATAATTTATATCTAGAGATCATATCTAGAGATAAATATATAAATAAGATTGTGTAAAATTTTCTTGCGGTTGCTGATTAAAATTTTTTCTAATAAATGAACGCATAAACCTCGTCTGACTCTCAACGAGAGCTTAAATGTATTTTTTATAATTAACGTTTTATAATTTATGTACAATAAAGTATGAGAATTAGTGCGCAGAAATTCGCGATCAATACGAATTAAATTCTTTCGGTCTGTCCACAATTTGTCCAAATCGCTTATATTGTTTTATGTAACATATTAATTTAATTATTAATTATAATTTTAGAATTATAATAAGAGATACTATAAATATGAAAATTAGAAACTATATTATATTAAAACATTAATCGTCGCCTTGTGCTTTATAACTTTGTTTGCGGCCTTGAATTTGCATCCGTTTTCATAATTTACTATGCAATCGTAAATATACTCTGTAGCGCGGCCACTTCCTATTATAGTCATAAATAAATGCAGCACGTGCGCACGAGAAGAACGAGAGAGAGGGAGTGAGAGAAAATAAAGGGGGAGAGAAAGGAGGAGAAAGAGAGAACTTCTCTTATCATTATACGTGCGGAATAAAAATATCACTATTAAAGCGGTGACATTCTTGACGTCGTCGTAGGTTTCAAGCTGGAGCTGGATATGCACCCTCATAGCACACGCTTTGCATATCAAGACTTGTGTATCAAGTTACCCTTTGTGCATCACGTGACCAACACAGGCTGCAAGTTCTCATCTATCTCTCTTCCTGCTTCTTCTTTGCATACATACACCGCACGTGTGTCCGATCATTCTGCCGGCGTCCTGTCATTTCGTCGCATAAGATTTTACGAGTTGATGCTTGCCCGGTAACCGTGTGATTACACGCTCGCATTTCCCGTACGTGTGTCCTGCATCCTCGAATAAGCGATATTCTCGCACATGCGAGACCCTCAGCGAAGTCACTCCCGTGCATATATATTCAAAACACAACTGAGCCATTTCTTCTTTTGTACATAATAATTTGTCATGATATATTTTTACACACATACACTTTAGTAGGTTTTAGAAAGTTTACAGTTTTATTTTAGAAATGTCATGTCCTTCAAGAGATTTGATCTTGAGACTTCTCTCTTAACAGGTAATTTTAAATAAAAATTAGAGTATATATATATATATGTCCATTGAAAAATGAAATATATAACTACTTGTTTATTCTCTGGTGGCGCAATTATCGTTTACAAAGTGTCGGCGACATAAAAATCGAACGATACGAATCAGGCGTACTCCGAAAGGTCTGACAAAAAAGCTTTTTACGGGAGAAACTCGCGTACCGTGTTAAACATTTCATTCATACTTCATTAAGTCACTCGTCGCCGACGCTAAGCACTCTCGTCTCCCGCGAACTGTATACATGTCGCATACAGTGTATACACCACTCCGGATACAATCACGCGCGAGAAGGAGAGGATTCACGCCGTTGTTTGACATGAGACTGATGCAGGGAGGGTAATATCCTCCACTTTACCTTACAGCGTCCTGTCAGCGTCTTATTCGTAATCTCGTATACACTTATCCTCGGTAGACCCGTTATTTATGTCAATTTAATCTCAGCTAATCTAACTGTTGATATATGATTGAAAATAATGAGCGCAACGCGTGCGATAAACGAGATTGCATTAATTCAACCTAAAGACGTCAGTAAGAAAAAGACGACCAGTCTTAATTAATTAAGAGACGCGTACTTCTTAATTAGTTAGCACCTGAGATAAAGCTCTCTCTCTCTCTCTCTTTCTCTATTTATTTATTTATCTATCTTTCTCTAAAACTTGCGGCATTAAACCGACATCATTGCGCTGAACTTTCCTGTTAACCGTTGACGCCTGTAGAGAAATTGCGGTCGCGCGCTTGCACATATACGGGAGATTACTGTACAAATGTCATTCGCGCAAATTGCGTTTCTCAAGCAAACGAATATTTTACTGGAGAGCAAAACGGTGCCCTTGCTGCACGCGCCCGATATCAGATGAATCCCCGTGCTATGTAGGAATCGCTCTCGGTCCTACAAATTCCTCTACCACGCCAAGCTTGTATAATACGACATGAGCTTATATAAGCTCGATGTTTACCTCGGTACGTTCTGCCTATCTCTTCTCCATTCAGATTGACATCTTTAATTCAATTGAAAAGCTTCAGCTATCTCACAGAATAAGACTATCTTTGTCAAGCCGGGTGCACTCAACTTAATGATGATGCTTATTAATGTTATTACGAGAGATTGTAAATTATAGATGTCTGATATTTTAATGTAAATATCATATTCTAAGGAGTGTTTTAATTTGGATAAAATTTTAGTATAAATTGCTTTGCGAAATTAAAAGCTTCCTCTCAAGTATACATACAGAATGTTTCAAAATTTGCGATTCAAAATACTATATTTGGAAAACTATTGAAAAATGAAATGATAAAAGTATTTGTAATTTTTTATTCAAAGTAGAGTATAGTTTTTGAGATATAAGAATTTAAAACTCTGATTAATCACAGAATACGTTAGATCATCATCGTTTGTTCGTGAATCATGTATATTGTATATGTATACAGTGGTTTAGTGATGCATATACGATTTATGAATTATCTAAACGTATCTTGTATGATCCATCAACTTTAATATAATAACAAAATAATTATTGTATCTCAAACATGTTTAAAATAAAAAATTGCAATATTTTTATCACTTAATATTTCTATCACTTTGTATGATTTAATAAAACAGGACGTGAAAAAAAAAATATTACAGAGAGATATTGCTATTTTATTTCTTAAAAGTTTGTTAATTCGAAACTGATTGTGAGATAACAACAAATTCCTTCGTATTCTCCGAATTCTAAATCTGAAGAGAAAGAGATTTTTGGGAATTATAATTGACATTTCTCCTGTAGTCGCGCGACAATATGTCGCTCAGTGTCGGATTTATTAAATGCATTTGCGCGAAATAATAAACACAATAGAGCGAATTTGCGAACGGTAGGCGCGCGAACCGTTTATTCGCGCACGTATACGATATATTAATCGCCATTACACGGAAATCCCTTATGCGCGAAATTGCAAGTGCGAAGGTATACACGACTCGATAACGGCCGATGAAAAATCGCGCATTAATTCCAGCCTATTTATTACATTAGAAACACTCGCTATGTTATCCGACACTTATTTTTCATTCTGTCATCGTTAGCTGCAACAACCGCGGCTGTTGCGAGCTATTAATCTTTTTCTCCCCCTCTTGCCCTTTCCCGTTCTCTCGTCCCTTTTTTTCCTCTGTTGCCCTCGCTCGTCTTACGCCTCTTTTTTGCATCGCCCATCCTGCTCCTCGATGTAATTATAATAGATTGAGACGCGTCGCGCGCGCACGAGAAGTGATATCGAATATTCTGCTCATCCGTATCATCTTGTACTGCCACGGGACGGAAACAGCAGGTGGTCCTTGAATCCGTTTCTCTCTAGGCGAGAGAACCTCGCGTCAGATAATTCCGCCGGCGACGGCAGACATTCGTCAGTGTCATCCGCGGAAAGAAGGAGCATCCGTGGGAAAGGAGTTTTTCGAGCGGTTTCTACCGCTCGCGGAAGAGTTCTGCCGACATCACTAGGCAAAAAAATAATTTGTCAACTAGCTTCTGGAAAACTGGATTTTCAGAAAGAGGCAAATATAGTCGCGCTCTGGCGCGTGTTCGGAATATGTTGGATATCTTTTATCATCCGGTAAAATAGGAATGGTAGTTATTATATCGTACATCTATTTTTCTTTCTCCCTTTTTCTCTATTTTTTTATCCATTTTTCTCTGTTACAATTTATCATTTTTTATTATTTTTATTATTATATTTTGTTATATTTTTTATTATTAATATACGAGAGCTGTCCTTAAATATATTTACACAAGATTTTTTGGGGGAAAATATTAATTGATAAAATTTATTGAATATACACATATATGTACTTAACTAACAATTTGCTACGTAATATCTCATTATATAACTATTTCTGTATTTATAAACAATTAAACAGTTGTAAACAGTTCACATTACTTTCGTTGATCAATATTTTGTGTATGTCGAGGTAGGCGATATTTTCAGTAATTTGTAATTTAATGAAACAAATACATTATTAAAAATTTGCATTACTTTAGCTTATATGAAATGAAAATATAAGAAATACAGAAATAGTTGTGTGTAGCAAGATTCGTTCCTTATTAATCGAGTGCATACACATATTCTATATTTCAAAAATGATTTTCTTAAAAACTGCGAAATATAAATATAATAAAATTTTATTCTATATACTTATTCGATTTGCATTTGTATGAAGAATTACATTTATTTTACTTGTACCATGATTTTTTATATACTGTAATATTATATATATATATTATTCTATTATCATGATTTTATATTATTTTAATTTTTAACAAATTACTTATATTTTGTATATATATATAATTATAGGAGATGTATTATTATATTTTGTATACATATAATTATGGGAGACGATTATATTATTATTCACGATATCTTGACAATCACGGAACCACTTGATACATTCATCCTCTATACCGACTTTATTCCCAAGAGAACAATAACGGAAAACGAGCACCCTTCAGTCTTCGCGACGCGTTTGTTCCCGGTTATTCCTGGTTGTTTCACATACATATGTGTTCTGCGTCGCATCCGGCGAATGATATCATGCCTCTCGTTTGGAGTGTAAATTTCAAGTGCTACCAATTTTACGCGCAATCCGGCACATATACACGTTATAGTTTGAAGGGGATAGAAATTCATTCCAATACGCAGTCATGTACGTATACTCACTCAGAATATCTTATACTTGTGCAAAATTTTCGAACACCTCGCGTTAGAACGTTTTTATTCTTGAAAGTTGATTTTTCGCGTTGGAAATTATATTCGCAAATCGTAACATGAAATTATTCATATGCAAGAGTTAGGGTATCTGGTTATTCAGACAATTATTAGGAGAGATTCTAGTTATAAAGCCAACAGAAGTATTCATTAATGCATTAGAAAAGATTGTCGTGTATATGTTTACGCTTTTTAGGATAATAGTGTCTGCGAGTAAATGATGAATCTGGATGTGTGTCCTTTTAATTCTGAGAGAAAAAAATAGAAACTCAGAAACGCAGAGAGCAGCGATGAAAGAAATTAACAAAGTATGTAGTGAATAGTTCAAATTAAAATAAAAAAATAGTACTTTTTCGCGCAGTATCATTTAATAAATTTGATAAAAGAGAAAACAAAATTCGCAGTTTTAACTTATATTTATATTTATAATCATTGACTGTAGACGTTGTATAAAATTTTGCTGTAAACATTGCGCCCAAAGTTTTGAAGCGCATTCGATATTGATAATTCCACATTGAGACGCAAAAGCAGCACGATATTTTGCGAGAAAATTTTAAATATTGATCTCATCGGATACTATCTCGTTTGTTAGCTCCGATAATTATCGGGTCCAATCGTATATCGAAGATTGCAAAATATATCGAAAACAACGAGTCTGGCTTCGACAATTCATTTAACCAATCGGGTTTCTTGTGAAAACGCAGGAGAACTTACGAGTACGATTAAAAGAAAGGGTACGAAACTGCCAGCAGTCGCTTTAATTGGAAAAAATAAATTAAAAGTTGAGCGCGTGCGCGCGGGTGGAATGAAATACCTAGAGATATTCCGGTGCAAAGATGCGGTACACGAATGGTAACGTTTCTATGACTCCGTCAGAGGTTGTGCCGCGCCACATCCATTAATTAATTTTTCGTGCCTTTTTCGTAGTTCCAATTAAGCTGAGATGCTTGCGAGCTTAATCTCCACTTCATCTCACGCTTCTACGCTTAGAATAATACCCGGCCTTGAAGGAAAGAAGGAGGTACTAGAAAGATAAAAGAATAGATAAAACCACGCGATTTGCCTCACAAGCTGGCTGCTTTCTCGATGACGCTACGTGCAAATGAGCTTTTAATGTCCGCAGCTCGCTGGTAAATAATTTAATTACATGCTGTACACGCATTGCTGGTTTTTCTTCTTCGGTCGCCGGATGGTTGAAATAATCTTATAAAAGCTCAAGATGGCCCTTAAAAATCCCCTTTTTAGGTGAAAAAATTTCGAGTTGGGTAAGGTATATTTGGAAAGGTTTTTTTTTTGCAAAAGTAAATTATTATTTGCAAGTAAACTATTTAACTATTATGATACGACGTTTAGTTTTTGAGGAATCGTGAATTCAAATTCTAATTAAATTTCCTTTGTAAATATGTGTAGTAAACATGTTTCTTTTAATAAAATAAACCATAATGCATTAATTGTTTGACTGCAATATAAAAATAACAATATTTAATATTAATTTTGTATTATTATTTTTATTATAGATGATACGAGTATTTGCTTGACTCATTGTTACGCAAATGATGTAAATTATTATGCAGTAAACAACAATAACGATAATATAAATCCTGAAAAATTTTATTTTATTGGTGGACAGAAATAACACGAGAATATGATAATGTCAATATCCTTATTATACCATCTACAAATTACCTACAAATTATCTACAAAATTAAATTTCAATATATTTTAATTATGAAATAACTAGCTTATTATTTTTTTTATCCAAAACGGTTTATGATAATATGATAAAAATATACATAATTTGTAGTCAGTAAAAATTAATTTTAATCTATGTAATTAACTTTTTTATTTTGGCTTAAAAAGAGGATTTTCCACCTGCCACTCTTTAGCTTCCAATTAAAAATACAATTAATGCTAGATATATTTAAAGACCTTTACAACACACATTTCATTTAGTTTATTTTATTTTCAATATTCTGTATTGCTATTAAAACTTGGTTTATTTTTTATACTTGGAAGACAAAATTAGGGAAGAGAGAGATAAAATCTAGATAAGAAAAAGCTCCTTGAAAGCTTCTAGTGAGAAGCCTTTTCATTACCACTACGTTTCTTTCTGTCGTCTCGAGCAGACTGGGCCAATGAGGAGGATGGGTGAGATGAGAAGAGACGAAAGACACCCTAGAGGCGTCGATCTCGCTAGCACATCCGCACAGCAGGCGATAGTGCACTTGTTAGGGGGACGAAGTGTACTTTCCAACCCGTAGCTTCCTGTTCATAAATTTAACCGCGTTGTATAAGCGATCTCTTTACGTTGCGCGACGGCATGAAATTTCCGGCGATATAAATATCGGTAAATAAATAAGGATTGCGCGTTGTATCGATTATCGTTTACTTTGAACAAGATCGTCGAATAGTTATTCTATAGCAGTTTATTATAGAACTCATCTCTTAGAGCATTTTAATAATTATATATTTATATATATATATATAAAATTAGATAATATTTTTTTATTCCACAAATGCACAGGTTCTCTTGAAATGTATTTTAGTCAATTAATATTACATCACGCTATATACATTATATCCTATAAATAATGCTTGAAGAAAATGTGGAGATAGATAACAAGAAAGAAAGGAAAACTGCTAACTCGTCAAATAAAACCGTTTGCTGAATCTCGCTGCGTTTCTGGTTGGCAAGTTTCACGCTTTGAGGTCGCATTGTTCATTTATCACACAAAGTATCCCGTTGATTCGTCGTTTTGCGTGCACATTACCGCGATACACCTTTACAATCTCGCCGTTGTCAGGGAACATTGCAGGGAACGGACGGTCGACGGTTTCGTAAAATTTTTTATTCGCTTCATAGTTTAAACTTTATAGTTTTCATACTTGTCTGCGAATAAAAAACTTGAAACGAACGTGGTTACTATTTGAATTCCATGCCATAAATTCCATCACTTGCGTAGTTAACAGCTCGCGTTAGTGGCAGCGTTAATGTTTTAACTTTATACGAAGTTCCTTTCGGCACGAGACATTTCGTTATCCACAAGCATCTCGATTCCTCAAAGATCTCGAGGCACGTATTCGAGAATCTAATTTCTCGATCCCGGCGCGCATTCGTTCTTGAATCTGGAACTTTTTGTGCGAACAATAATGGCGCGCACGTCTCAATAACCTGACACGACGACCTTTCCATCGCTCTTCCCTATCTTATCTCCGCACTGCTTTTTTTCCCCCGGTTGCATTCTCGTCTCTGGCATCGCATCTGGAGTCAATTTCGCGCCTCTTCTCCGTTCTGTGATTTTTCCGATCAGCTCCGTCGCCGCGAACAACGACTGCGCCGCAGGCTGGAAATAAAAAGCAAACGAAGGAGAGGCGGATGAAAATGAGACGAGAAATGGGACACCGAGACATGTTGGACTGTCGTGTAAATCTCTGGCGAGATTTGCGAGATAATCGAAGCGTCGTGATGGAAGTAGATGAGTTTTGGTACACCGAAAAAATTATATTCCCAAAATGTAAAAGATATACTACAGTATTATTATAAAATCTCTCTCTTATGAGATATTTTTTATTTAGAATTTATAACATTCTTTAAAACCAAGAATATATTCTTTATTAAATTTCTTATTAAGTTTCTTATTCTAACAAACAATCGTATGCTTTTCTATGCGAACCGTTTATTTGATATTAAATGATATTGTTGCAGCAATGTATATAATAGTGTTGTAATTTACAGTGCACTATAATGGTTATTACTGAATGAGTTTATTAGAAGAATGGATAAAAATAAATGGCACGAAAAAGAAAATTTCAGCGACTTAAGAGAAAGGTTTATGAGTCGTATTATTATACTTTCTTTATACGTATATTCTTTTTTTTTATTGCTTGTGTATTGTCAAATAATGTGACAATTATGAAATGGTTTTATGAAGAGTACATAGTAAAAAATGTACACAATAAGAACTACATTACATTTTAAAATATGTACACAATAAAAGAACTACATTATATTATAAATAAAAAATATCTGATACTAATCTTTAGAGAGAATTCTCATCTTAAAACAAAAGATTCCTTTTAGCGCCTAAAATCTAAAAATAAGTTGGAAATTCTTAAAATAAGAATGTAATTTTTTCAGTGTGTACCGATCCTAAAAAATTATTTCCTAAAAAAATTTCTTTGCTCATTTTTTTTCATTATTTTTTGACAGGTATATTAGAATGATATCGAGTCTGATTTATGCATATGTATCTCATCATTGCAAGAGTTTAGTTCTCGAAAATCTTGTTAAATTCAATATATTATATTTGCACTTGAGTTCATGTTCATGTCTCATTCAAATTCATGATGTTCCAAAACTGGCTTATTCTCAAACGAACGACTCATATGTATTATTCGGACGTGATATGAACATTTCAGGCATTCTAGTTTTAAATGAGAGAGACAATAAAGCACAGAGAGCACGATTTATGAAATTAATTAATTTTATGAGAGTATAACTTCGTCCGTTTAATAAAAATCTCACAATTTGACGTCTCATAGTACAGAAATTATTATAGTAGAGAGATTTGGTGCTTTTTAAATATAAAATTATTGCGTACAATCAAAATATGCAAATCGGAGATGAAATATGTGACAGTTGATAAAGAGATTACGGGATCTTGCTCATCGCTATGGATTGATATTGTATAACGTGACCGTACAATAGAATGTATCCATGTAGAAATATTCACAGTCAAGTCAATTTAAACTTGTTCTGCGCTATGTCGTGACAAGAAGTTTCGTGACGATGTGCCGCTATGTTTAATATTGCTGACATATAATCTACCCTGTAGGTCGGAAAAGTGAATTTATATGCGGAGATATTTAAAAGTGTTAATGGGTATTAATGGGTGTTTCAGAGGAATATTTATTGTCTCGTGATATTTCATTTGAAAATATATTCGGTTCTTTTCCATTTTTTTTTCTTTAACGATTATTATTCAATTCAGTCGAATTATTATTCCCGCGTACGAAATTTATTATTTATAAACGTTCAATATATTGCGCGAACATTTACCTTTTAATCATTTAACATATTTAAACGTTAATGCGAGTTAATATTTAAACGTTCAAAGCTATAATTTCTGATTTCGACATCTGGAATATATTAAGTTAATTAATTGATTATTATGTTCTAAAATTATACGAAACCGATATCTTCTTTATTATTATATTTTTCGATGCTGCAGATGTTGTCAATAATTACAACGAACGTAATTTACGCGCAGATGTATGAGCTGCAGCTGCGAATAAATTGTTTACTGGTAATGGGCAATGCGCAATGGTACTGTAAATTGTAATTGAATTATTACAACCGGCATTATATTGCCTTTAATCAAGCCCATCAGATAACAAAGTTAACGATAGAGATTGCTCCGTGCGTTATGGCAATTACATTAACTTAGGCTATTTACGGATATTAAGATATTTAATTTAATGGGAATTAATCATTGAAAGCATTGTTTCCACAATCTGATGTAATTGTATGTATATTGTATTGTACAACATCAAAGAGAATGATTAATGTTTATTTATGGAATTCCATCTCTTTGTGATAAACAAAATAAAGTATCCGATCGGAAGCATCCAATCTCTATTAGAATGGATTTTCATGAAATTTCTACGAACATATAGTTTTCTCTCCGAGCTTTCATTTATGGCTTGATTAAAACGAACAAAAGACAAAGATAGATATCTCTTAAATAAACCAGGAACGTCCGGAGCTTCAATCGCAATCCATCTCATCGTTTCTTTCGCAGAATCTCTAAAAAAGATATTTTATCTTTATTTTAAGATCAAAAATTAGAGCCATTGGTAATTAAGATGCAATTTATATTAAAAAAAAAAAAAAGGTTCTAAATTGTCATTAACAAATAAAGATGACAAAAATTATACATAGTTAATAATAGTCATATTTGTATCAACAATTATTAATATTTCTATCAATTGCACCCGATAGATAACAAATAACGTGTAAAAATATTTCACAAAAATTGGAACAGACATTCGCATAATGCAATCGCAATCAGGCCGATCGATTGTCTTTTTATTTTGGTGGTTCTCTCACGCGGGGTCCGCACTCTTTCCCTATGCAAACTCGTCGCGTGATTAAAAAGACCAAGAGGGAAAGAAAAACTCGCGTGGACGAGTGCGGAGAGACAAAACGGCGACGGTGGAAATGTTCCGTGCACGAAAAGTAGGTTTGCACGCCGCTTCGGCACGAAACGAGCACGCGAGTTGGCGACTCGCGTGGAGTGCACTCGGAAAAGTAATTAGCATAATAAATTAGCTCGCAAATAAAACAGGTCTGTGCGCGGGCGCATGCGGGCGCAAGCGCGGCTAACGACATCACTCTCGTGATTAGGATAACAAAGAGAGCTCGGCAACCTGGTCTCCGAAGGGAGTGGTTGCGCCCTGCAAGAGCGTACACGCCAGCGAAACGTCAATTAACGTGCGATAGGTGAGGGAGAAAGAGAAAGGAAAAATGTTGTGACACCGGATGAAGAAAGTAAGGGAAAAATGAGAGCGAGGGAGAAAGATATGGCGCATGCTTTGTGTCACGAGATTTTTATCCATGGTTGCCAGCCGTCTCATGGCTTTGTTTTTTCAACGTTGACTAAAATCTACTAGGAATTTCTCGCCACTGGCAAAGGGGGTCTGCTCTAGAGGCTAGGAGTCGAAAAACGTTCGGAGCAAAAGCGGCTGAAATTAGTTTAGCATCACTTCGTTTCGGTATCCGCGGTTCATGGGGAGCTTCGAACTTGGTTCTCCCGGCAAAAGAGCTCGGAACTTCTTTTTCCGCTCATTCAGCTCATGCTTCTCGAGACCCGTGTGTAAAGAGAGTACGAGGAATATCTGGTGGAGGAAATCCCCTTCCTCTTCTTGCGCTCGCGGCAGGGAATCCTACTCCTTGCTCTCGAGTTTCATTGCGGAACTTGGTCGCAGAGCGCTACGAGGACTGATTCTTTTTTTACATTGCGAGGATTTCATCCTGTACGAGTACCTTTTTTGCTAATCTTGTAAAGTAAAGAGGGAATCTTTTTGCGGCCGATGCGAAAGACGTACGAGAATTCTCCATAATTATTGAAGATGTCAAATGCCCTTTTTAGTATAGAATTTTGCGACGTTTCTCTTCCCCTTTATTTAGAATTGTGTTTGTGTGAAAAAAGAAAACTTATTATCTACTTCATCAATTATTAATCTTTAAAGAAATGCTTTTCATAATTGGCTAATTAATTATTCACTTCTTTGAAACTCGCACCTTTATTGATGATGAATTATTGATTTTGTGATTATGACAACAATAGTTATATATTAATTCATTTTATAAGCGCGACACGGGATAATTCACGAAGCAGGAAATTAACGTTTGATGAAACTCGCGAGTAGTCGAGTTATGGCGCTGCAGATGACGTACTTTCGCATTAAGGGTTGATCAGAGTCGCGATGAAACGCGAATTTCGTGCAATCGCAGGCAAGATCGTAAACATTAGAGCGCAAATTGCAAGAAAGAGCGAGAATGTCCGATATTTCAACGTTACAGAAGCAGGAAGCTGCAACGATCGTCATAAGAGTTAGGCGGGGCTCGATATTGTTCACCGGCTGTCAGAGATATCGCGCCTTATCTATAATTTGATTTTTCCAACGTGACGAATGTCCTGCGAGAGACCAAACTGATCGTCATTGCATTTGTCGTTTGTCGATATTCCGCGGAAAATTGTACGCGTTCTTTGAAAGAGTCAGTTTCCCGACAACTTTACGCCGGGCCATATCGCCGAGTTTTTCACTTAAACTAGGGAACGATCGTACGTCCGCGTATCTTTATACACCGCGTATCTCTCCTTTTACTTTCGCCATTTGCTAGGACGACAACTTCCGCACTTTGCGCAACCTCATCATTTTCGCATCGCGCATTGCCTTATCAGATCTGGGATATCGAATCCCAGCGCTGCCTTATTGCCGTTTTACCGAGATTTGCCGTCTTCTCTCTTTCTCTCTCACAAAATCAACTTATTACTGTTTAATTCCATTGTTTAATTTTAGTTTTCAATCGGTGTTTCGGCTGCGAAGCAAAGCAACGCAACTGGAGTACCTGGCCAATCATTGTGATCTTGTTTTCTCGACCTTTATTCCCCGCTCTTTTGACCGCTTGGGGATTTGCTTTGTTTCTGCATTATCGGATTCGCATTATTTTTCTTGCATCGTTACGTCCGTGCTGGGAGCTCTGAAAAATCTCATCTCATGCGTTTTATATTAACATTTACGTTAGTTCTGATTTTGCCATCGGAGAAATGTGGCACTTTATTAAAATATTATATTATATTCATTTCTTAACTGAATAATTCAATTGAGTGCACTGTGCTTTTATGAAATTTGAATTATACATTTATTTTTCAAAAAATTTTTTTTTCAATTTAAAAAGGAAATGTTTGTTTCCAAAAGTTTTCGAAATGTTAATAAAATCAATTATATTTACTCTGGATTTTATTCATCGACGTTATTTTTAAAGTAGTCCCCTTGAGAGTATATATATATATATATATATATATATATATATATTATAATCAAGATGAAGAATTGAAAATTTGTCGGCGTAGAAAATATCCAAATCAAATTGCGGGAAATGATGAACTTTGAAGGATTTTCAGGAATCAAATCATAGAATTAGAAGTATATATATATATATACATCTAATTCCATGTACTGTGTCACAGCGAGAGACATGTGTTAGCGCGTTATCATGATGAAGGATACAATTCTTTGTGCACCACCTTTCTAGAAAAATAAAAATCAAAATGAAGGACCAAAGATTTGACAGCGTACAGGATATCCAAATCGAATAGCGATCGGTGATAAAATTCTAACAAAAGATTTTTAGGACGCATTTAAAACATTATGAAAGGATATTACATTCTAAGCATAATTTATTTTATTAACATATTTCGAAACTTTTGAGTAATTTTTCTCATGTTTTTCGGAACACTAATATTCTAAAATTAAGAAATTATGTAACTGAAAAAATCAAGAATATATTTAACTAATACATATTATAGCTGGAATTGTTTCGACGAGACCTACAACGTTTGTTTAAAAAAATCGAATTTTATTTTTAAAAAGTAATTAATCTTTAAAGTAGTGCTATAAAGAAATATCTTGTGTCCTACTTACGGTAAAATAACTTTTATGTGAAAAATTTTTTAAGGCGTATGAAAAATAATATTTAATAAGCGTAGAACATTAAAATATATATTAATTAATAGAAGCAGAGAAAATGTAATTGAAAACACTGATTCTATTTCTTCATAGTTTTCGACATATATAATGGTCATATGCTCGAGATATAGAAAACCATGATTTATGGGAGACATTTGTACCGGCAATGACAGTTTTCTCGTAGCACAAAATGAAAAGAAAGTTATCGTTGCAAAAAACTATTTCACGACGGACAAGACAGAACAACATACGGATATTACGTCGCCGTGGCATCGATCAGCTGTTTATTTATCGTACTTCGATTTCGCAAATTAAAACCCGTAAAACTACTTTAGCGCTAAATTACAAGGTTAATTAAAATATTGACACTACTTGGCGTGATTAAATTAACAGATTTATCGTGCCAAGCAGATTAAAAGCCCTTTACAAATTGCGTTATCCTGCGAAATCGCCAGGTCGCGCGCACAATCTTGTTCCGGTTCTATCAAAACCATCCTGCGGAAAGATAAAGAGAGAGAAGGAGAAAGAGAGAACACTATAACTATACTTACACTATGCTATATCAGGCTAATTTCTCTCTTTCGCGTTACTGAGACTGCAAAACATCTACATCCCGCAGTGTTTCATAGTCGATAACGTAATTGAACCAAGTTCCCGAAATGTTTGCGTTGACCTCAGATTAAAAGTTGACTTTGTTTTCAAGAAGATAAGAGAAAATAAGGAGAGAAAGAGTAAGTTTGATTCAAAGGTGTTGCCGTGAGGTTGCGCTCTGTTTGGCTTTTTTCACGTTTGACTCCTTGAATGCTCTCTTGAAATCTTGCTTTCTCTATCCCTTTTCGTGGCTCGTTTGCTGCTCCTCGCAGCTGCGAATAGTCTGTGTGTGCAGCTGCGACCTTAACTCGGCCAATGAAACGGTAACCGATTCGCCCTCTGTCTCGTTTAACCGTTCGTTGCTCCACTCCAAGCCAATTTTCCTCTTCGTTTTCTTTGCATCGAGAGTCGGTTTTCTTTCGCGCCGTCGGAAATGCGAGAATTTGTCTAAATAATTGGAAATGAGTTTCTTAAAAAAGTAAAGTGGACGTATAATAGAGCGTATAATGGAGATTATAGAGAGAGAGAGAGAGGATGAGAAAAATTGGTTAGCAATGATTAAATCGAGCCGAAAGATTCGATGTGCTTCAAAAATGGAAGCTTTCGATGTATTGTTGTACTAATCTTGCAATTGTGAATTTTTAAAGAGTTGAATTTCCAAGAAAGGATTTATAAAAGCGTTCGTTAAGTGTGTATCGGAGAGATTAGAAACTATCGTGGTATTTATTAAATGATCTGCTATTCTTAGTATATTTACCGGTTTTCGCGTACGCTTCTCTTCTTATATAGTCGAAAGTTACGTTTAGTTTTAGTTGTTGAAACGATCCCATTCTTCTCAATCCGTTCGGGAGGCAAACAACAGATATCTCGGTTTATCTTTCCCCAGGACTACGAAACATTCGTCCTGTATTTGCTGCGCTGTATTTGTTTCGCTCGAAATCGCGCGTTTATACCCAGGCACAAGTACTACTCTTAGCGTCGTAAAGTATTTGTTTGCGTCCGCATCTCTCTGGGTACTCGACGTGAAATCCCGATTACGATCCAGCTTTGTACCGTCGAGTGTTTCGGTATCGCCGGGTGTCTCGTTAATCACGCGGATTTCTTGGGAAAATTGGAAGCGAAAATCCTGATATGCACCAAAGTCGATGTCGGGTAGAGGCAGAGAGAAGGAGAGGAAAGACAAACTAACTGATACTGCGTTGTACAGCGTAACGAGCGGAATTTCGGTCTTGCAATAATAGACCGGGTGAAATGACGAGTTGTCCCCTCCAACGAAATGGTTCTTCTCGACGAAAATGTAACTTGCATTCGCAAAAAAATTGCATCGTATAACAAGAAAAAATTGAGAGAAAAAGCTTTACCTTCTTCCTAAATTTGAGGATAATAAATATGTAGCATATATAAATACTGTCCTGTATAAATAATACGTTAAAGTTTAGAGCTTATAAAAAAGGGTACATGTGTGCGAAATATATATGTGATGCGTAGCGAGAAATACGAGTAATATCATTGAATTTTTTAATTAACAGACAACTTTCGTATTATATTTTTTTTTTTTTTTCAACAAAGATCTCAGCATTTATCGAGTTTGAGAGCGCAATATAAATCTTTTTTATTCATTGTTATAAATAAAAATGAATAAATATTTATAATGCAGTACTCTTACGTATTGCTTCCGGTATTCGCTTACCTAATGGCGTAATATTTTCACTTCAAAGTTTCCTGACAAATTCGTTATTGATGATACATTCTGCACACTCATGTGAACTTTCGAGGAAGTTAATTCATTTAATGAGATTGAACGCGGCAGAAAAGGGAGGGAGACGAGCTCTTCTTAATCATCCATTAATCTATCTCCTCGTCATCTGCCTTCTGTGCCTTAACAGTTTTCTTTCTTTCTTTCTTTAAACACGTCGCCTTAAGAACGGACATCGCCCCAGAGGATAGAGTTTTCGTGGCCTACCCTCTAATTGACCCAGTTTGGAAGATGAGTATTTCATGGTACAGTCAGCATCGCAAGTTACCTCTCGACAAATCTGCCACCATCTATGACATTTTGTCGGAAGTAACAGCCCTCGGGAATCTCGACGTCGCGTCGTTGGGAAAATGTTGATGACGATAATCTTGGAAAAATGCGATTAAATTGCAATCACGCTCCGGACGGACTATATTAAATTTTAAACCGTTTTACATTTTTAGGCGTGGATAAAATTATTCGCTCGAAGACGTTATCCAGAAGGTAAATTTTCATATTTACGGCGCTATAGCTAAAAGGTTTATAAAATGCTCTACAAAAATATAGCCGCAAAAAAATATCAAGTGTCTGGGTATCTAGAATTATTTCTCTTTCTCTCTCTTCCCGGTTTTTTTTTCTTTCTTTCTCTCACTTCTTTCTTTTCCTCTCCGGATTTTACCACCAATTTGAAGTCAACGTATTGAAAGGTCATTCACTGACGTACTTGTTCTACTTGTCGATTATTCGGCCAATTATTTTTCAAGAACGATCCATCGGGTCATTAAATTTTACAATAGGATATCAAACGATGTTGAATGTAAGGAGGAAATAAATCATAAAATTTCGTCGGAGTTGTTGAAATTGCCCGACGCAAAGTCACACGGCCAGTATAATTGAAAGCGTTTTAGAAGCGACAACCCAGGTGGGTGTCCCTGTGGAGGTACTGTGGATGAAAAAGAGACCGAATAAAATAACAATATCAGTTATGAAGGCACGCAGAGGAGGAAAAGAATAATCCGGTTTGCCTTTGAAAGCGACATAATCCCCTTCTCTAGCGAAACTAGGGGGTTAAGTAAACTATAGTAACCGAATAATTGCTTAAAACCGGAATGAGTTTAATGCGTAAAAGCAAAAGGGAAAGAAAACACATACATACCAGCGGAAAATGAATCGTTGAATTACGATACAATTTCCATTAAATATGATCAGGATGGAAACGCGGAATTAATTAGGAGTGCATTAGCTCGCATGAAATTTTGATACAATCTATTGTGAGGGGCGCGTTCGCATTATTTCATGTTTTAATAATTTTTACGCTTTAATGAATATCTCTTACGTATCGATGAATTTGCATAAATTGCAATAGGAAATACGTGTTTAAATTTTACATAATTTTAAATAGGATAATAAATAGGAAATAATTTCGGGAAAGTATTTTTTTCGAGAAAAAATAAATTAACATAATCGCATCAAAGTATTTTTATATCACACTCTTATGTTCTATTAGAAAATAAAAATTCACATAATCTAAATATTAGATCTCCAATTATATTTCAGATGTTAAATCGTGTAGTGCATATCGCGAAACCAAGTTGCCAAAATAAAAGGTACGTGAAATTACCGCCGTGCAACATCAAAGATTTTTCGACTAGACAGATACGCGAGAATCCGTAAAAATCCCCGATGCTTGAATTATTTTCTTGCCTGCTGGCGCTCTCGCTAGCTATGTGGTTTTGTGGTCTGGGACACTCTTTGCGACACACTCTGGGAATTTAGAACATAAAAATCGGGATATCAGCGACCGCAGGGCGGAGGAGTGCCAGGGCACAGCTCCAGTGATTTCCGGAGAGGATAATTTTCGCGCCGCGAAGCAAGAGAGCCAGGGAATATCTGTGAAAAGAACCGAAATGAGAGAGAGAGAGAGAGAGAAAGGGAAAAAAATGCGTACGTGAAAATTTTTACGCGAAAAAATATATATCGAAATAATTAATGACATTATTAAATTGAAATTATATATAGATATATTATATGCCACATTTATTAGATCATAAAAATAGAATTTTATAAAATATAAAAAACGTAGGTGCGCTCGAAAATTGAGAAAGTCCCATGAGTTTCGCGGACAGGAAAGAAGAATGACCGGCGATAAATTCGAAGAGAAGACGAATGAAAAAAGAGGATGCTGCAGCGCGCGAAAACGAAATCGGGCCAAGTTGAGAACGCTTGAGCGAGAAAAAAGTCAACTTTTCCCCTTTTTTCCCTTTCAAACGTGACCCACTTTGGGCTTCGTCTTTTTTTTTTTCCACGGTCCATAGCGCGCCGGCGACGACCTTTTGTCATTGCCGACGACAAATTTGACGGGTACGCATTAATCTCGGCTCTATTACCGACCCACGTTGGGCTCTAGCCGGCGACGTCGCGGTAATTCCTACTTCCTGAATTTTCGCGGGTACGCCGACAGAAAAACTGCCGGACGCGAATTACAAACCCGGACGACTAAAAGAAATGGGACACGCGAGAAATGTTAGAGCATATAATCGTACAGCTGGGACCCGTGTTTCTCCCTTTTTTTTTTTCGCGAGCCGACACCTGTAATACGCTAGTGTAACATGCGTGCGACAATTACGTACAATCGCCGATTTTTCAAGCGCTTTTTAAGACCGATATATATAGGTACTTTTTTGTACGCGCGCGTTTGAAAAGAGGAGCTTTTTAGAATAGGAAATTCCTGTTCTATAGATTTCGCAAATAATTAAGATGGTTATATATCGTTGCTCAATTTATTAATAACGTATCGATTTTAATAACACGAATGCAAAGTCTGTAATTCGGTCCTTATATGTGTAACGCGATAATGAAGTCGAAAGCGTATATAGCTAAATACGGTAGTTTTTACATCAGGTAGGCAGTGTACAGAACGGACTTTGTTGAATGTGTCTGCAACGTGATGTTACATGTTTACAGAGAAGAGAGAAAAGAAATGTATTTTAATTAGAATGTTATTTTTACTTCGCATGCACAAAGACATTTATTAGGATATACTGGTCTTGATGAGAAATGCTGCGTGTAATTTGAGGAATGTCGGAAATTCACGAACCGGTTTCCAGGGACTAGTCGTAAGTTTCTGGTTAGCATGTAAACTTTGACCAACCGTATATCCATTAGCAAAAGCAAATGTGCCATGATTAATGTCGAGTACATGAGTAAATGTTAAATAATGTATATTTATTATTTTCGACGAGAATAGATATCGATATTTAAAACATTGCAAAAATATCTTCAGGTATGAAACAAATGGAAAATATGCACAATTGCAAACAATAATATTAAAAATAATATATCGCAAATGTTATAGTATTCAATAAGTAATATTTAATAATTAGTATATATTTTGTTACAATACTATTATGCCTTTTATATATAATTACAATATTTTAGAAACATTTTATTTTTTGTTTTAAAAGGGTTGTTATTTTCGAAAAAAATCGCACGAATAAAATAACTAGCATCTAGAAATCGTCGAGGTATTTTTTGATCGCGGTTCGCGAAAACGAAGATCGCAGTTAAATTGCAAGAAAAATTTGACTGTTTCGCATTAATCTCGGTCCCGCCATTCGTCGTATAACGACGGTAGAGAGTTAGGGCGCCGCCGTAATTTTTGCCTTCTGAATCTCAATGGCTCGTCCGACTGAAAAACCGTCGCAACGATTTACTCCACGTCGACCGCAAGAGAACAGGAACGTGCCGATGTGTATATAGGCAACACGGAAAAAGGAGAGGGAAGAAAATTACCGTGCGCTGCGCCACCGAAATAAAAGCAGCTGCTGCCACTCGCAGTGAGAATATTTTGACTCCCGTCCTCTCTCTCTCTTTCTATTAGATATGCTAATTTTTCTGCTGTAATTCTTGCCCCCGTGCATTAGCCCTAGCTTTCTTAATTTCGTGTTTCCTTCGTTCTTCGGCGAAACGAAAGAGAACTTTCTCTCGTTCAAAGAAGGTACAATTTTCAGAAAATTGCTTTAAGTAACTATCGTCACCGGATTTATACTCTTCTTCAGAAACTTGAACAATTCACTGAGGATGCTAATGCGAACAAGAGAGAGAATCGGATATATTAACATATATTTAAGATCTAGGAATAATTGCGAAATTATAATATACAATATTATGTATATATACTCGTACTATTATTGATAGTTGGCAGAAAGGCGATTTTAAAGTTCGAAATTTCATTCCTAAAAGAAGATAGCGCTTGGGGTGTTAAAGAGTAGGTGGTAAAAGATGGAGAGTATATAAGTGCGATAAAGAGTGATGAAGAAAAGAGGGAGATGAAAGCGGGATGGACGAGAAATTAAACGGACGTCGCCGGGAATTGCTGGGTAATTGAAAGCCCGGCTGCAGGAGAAGGACGGTATCTCGTCGTGAACCTTTGTCGTTCTCGACATGGGGAAGCCGGCTATGAAGCGGAAAGAGCCACGATGGGGCCATTCGAACATTAATTCAGATATTTAGCCTGACGTGAACTGAATATTTGGTCCTCGATTGCGATAGAGTCAGCTTTCTCGCTTATATTGGCATAGCTATATTGACATAGAAATCCGTGTTATATATCTTCGTATTTTTCGTGCAAATTTACACATGCAAATATATACATATATACAAAAGGTTTGGTGAAGGAGAGAAGTGGAGTATTCCATTTAGTCCATTAATTTAATTAAAATTACAATAACTATTGAATATCGCTATCAAAAAAACACCAAATAAAATTTATAAAATAGAGATAGATAAAAATAGAGAGAGAGAGAGAGAGAGATCTTCAAGACCAAAACTCTCGAAAGAAGATTCGTCCTGTATCTAGACATTATGCTATCGTCTATTGAAATGTCGTCGTCCACGCCACTTCCGGTTAACTCGATGACATAACCATGATTGCAATAGCTAATATCAGAGATCAGTCCTTTGTTGATCTTGCTAGGATGGCGCGCAATTAGTAGAGCTCCGTGGAACAGTATTCATCTTTGGTCATCACCAATTTGTTGGCAGTTTGGTAGACCGTGCTGTGTACGAATTCTGTATACCTAAGGTACCGCGATTGGCCGAACTGGTGGACAATTATGTACATACAGATAACGATGTAAATCCGCAAACGATTAACATCGTGGAGCGTTTGTGTAAACCAATGCTTTACTGAATTATCGAAAAATACTTGATTAAATTCGCATTAGCGAACTTATAACTCTCTCGTTAATAATATATTATATTATGAAATTTATACATATATGATGATCTATCTACGAGAGAGGGAGAAAATATATATTAAAAGAAAACGAGGAATATTAATCTATTTAGATTTTTTATTATAATATAATTATAATAGATATATAATTATATAAAATATTTTTAAAAATAATACTTTTGTGATAATAACGGTAATATTGATATAAGGAAATGGATATGATAATAATATAAAATATATTCGTAAAATGTCTAAAAGTATATTTAAATGAAATAATTGATGTGTAAAACGTCATATATGTATATAACAATTATTGAACATTGCATTTTTTCGATGTGTGCATCGAACTGGATAATTACAACTGAATAATTAAAACGAGTGTTTTATATGTCCATATTACAATGAAAAAAATTATATTCTTGAAATATGAGAGACCTGTATGATATAAAATAGAAAACAGATATTCTTAAATGTTTTTAGAACATCCTTTTAACTCTGTTAATGTAAAAATAAATCCCATTTCATCCATGTATATTTATTAAATGAAGAATATCTAGTACTAATCTTTAACCTTTTAAATTTTCCTCTTAAAATTCATTTAGTATCTATCTGGAACAAGCTTTTTTAAAAATAAGTAAAAAATTCCTCAAATGAGAATATAATTTCTTTCAGTCCACAATGAAAATTCCAATTGCTTAATTTAATTCGAGTACCAAAATTAATGCTTGTACGATGCGAACGAACGTTTGCGGGCCTGACCTTTGTCGAAGTTTGTGCGGCAAACGAGCAATTAGCGCGGACAACGCGGTATTCATCTTTCATCAGCATTTGATCATGCTTCGCCGAGCCGTCCGTTGTGATGTTCTATGTTGTCGGGAATGGAAATTCTGATTGAATCGCGCCGACGATACATCTAATGACGCCACCGTTTATACGTACGTAAATCACGTGTTTGACGGCGCGAACCCGTTAAGAGCAGAAATTCCGCACGCTTCCATTTATACCGATGGAAGTTTAAGCTCTTTCGCCCTTCCCGTTCTGCCTCCCCTTTCGCGCGAGAACGATATTGATATATCAATAAAAACGCCCGGCTGGGGTAACACGTGATCCATTCTTAAAATTGCGCGAGGGATGCGAAACTTTCAAACGCGAAACGTATTTTGGATGCATCGCCATGCTTCCCTTTATATGAGACGAGTTTTGCGGTATACTGCTCGGAATATTGCAATCGATAAAGAGATCAACGCTAAAGGAAGAATAAGAATTTCTTTGTGCTCATTTCTTTACATGTCACTGGATACGTCATGTGCGATCATCCGCGACTTAAATAAAAAAAAATAAAAAATAAAAAATAATCACGATTGCTGGCAGCGTAGCGTTTGTGTGACAGCAACGAACCATCTCATTCTATTGTAAAATGGCACGCAATCGTGGTCTCGTGCCTGTGCGTCGAGGGACTCGTCAAGGGTTTTATCGGGGGCCAAAAAGCTTGCCGCTGTCTCGCGTCGAAACGCCGAAATAAATGCTAGCGCCGACGAATAAATCACTCTCGTAGAAATAAATGCTGCTTTCGCACGTGTATTCGGACAGATGAAGGGTTGAGGGAGGCAAAGGCGGCTTCCCTCTGGGTCGGGTATCGATCAGGGTCACTCTAGCTAGAATTTCCGTCAAGGACCTATATCAATCGATAGAAGTACGTGCACGTCACGGAACCGCTCTTACGACGTCCGTTCCACCACGTTTGTTTCCGGAGAAAAGGGATGGCTCCTCTCTTTCTCTCTCTCTTCTCCTTATCTTTCTCTCTCTCTCTCTCTCTCTCTTCTCTTCTTCTTTCTCGTTGAATCGTATTCGCTCTCGAAGCGCGAGGCGAGAAGGTCCATAAATCTATCTAGCGAATTCACTGCCTGTTTGCAGTCTTACAGCCGTGACATTAGCTAATTGGTTGGTTTTTGTTGCTATCGGAGATTAAGCGTTCTCTTCCGACGTATAACAAAACTGAAGTTCTTCATTTAATTTTACATGCATCTGAATATAATTCCATGTCCATATGAATCAAGGAAAATCCTTTAATTTTGTTAAAATCGGTAGAATTTGTTAATTCTCTCGAAAAGTCTAATTCTGAACATATTTAATCGAATAATATAAATATTTGCAATGAAATTATTTGGAGCATGTATCTCCACTGTTATATGCTGAAGAACTATGCTGAGTAAATATTTTACAGTTCGCTGCATAAATCATTGAGCTTTAATGAACGGCTCGCATAGTGTATCAATGATCGATCTGTTCTTACGTAATGAAACAGGCGCGAGTCGTATACAAATCTATGCGCAATCTAATGAGCGATACGTAACGTTACATTGTGCTTACCCGCGGGGTGTAAACTAATTATCGCGCGCATACATTACAGAGTTCCGCGAAGTCGCGCGCGAAGTCTGCGACATTCGTGTAATTTATTGACTGTATACACGCTCCGCGGTAAATCCGCACATTATTCATCAACCAGATACAATTTCCCCGTAATTTGTTGCGTGATTATTCTGTCAAATCGCGCGCGAACACCTCGACGTTTCGCTCGCTTGAATTTCTCGAGAAAATGGAACTTAATTCATTCATTTTTTTTTTTTTTTTTTTTTTTTTTTTTATAACTTCAATTTAAATTCAGGAAACGCGACGCTCTGATTCTCAATTAGAATATTGAAACGATCAAAATTGCCGCCGCCGCATAGCGCAGGACTCTCTCCTAGAGACTTTCATAGTCGCGCGACTGCAACCCTCGAGGTTACTGCACTTTCGTGCGGTTGACTGCGAGTCGCCGCCGTATAAAATTAACGTGACCACACGTATATGTGGAATATAATTCATCGTAACTGCGACACCGTGTAAAACATAATGAATAGTAATTAATGTTCTTTCACATCTTGCGCGACGTATACCACAAATAGAGTATTCTCAAAGAGAACTATATATTACATTTTTTCCTAACAGATATTCTGGAAATATTTTTAGAATATTCTATAAAACTAAGAATATATTTTTTTGTTAATAACAAACGATCAAATGCTTTTTTTTTATTTTACGAAATATTTATTTGGCATTATATGATTATTATTGTTATAACAACGTTATATAATTATGTAAGATCGCAATTTATAGCGCAGTACAATGTTTGTCACTGAATAATTTTAGTTTAGAAGAATGGAAGTTCTAACTTATTAAAAAAAGAAGAGCGACTTAAGAAAAGTGTTCACGAATAACGTGTGACATAATTTAATTGATATACTAATCTTTAAAAGATTTTCTCTTAAGGTAAAAGGATTTTTTTGACACCTATTTTAGAACAGGGTGTTCTAAAACTAACAATAAGTAGAAAATTTTTAAAATGAGAATACATTTTTTTTTTCAATTTTTAGAACGTTCTTTATGCTGTGCATCTCGGAAATAAATTACTCATAACCACTCGCGGTTAAGCCGGCTTTTAAAAGAAATCGTTTAATAAAGATTTTTTCAATTTTACAAATATTAAAACCTCTTTTCTTTCTTCGAGATGAAAGTTTAAATTTTTAATGTATTACTCTCCGCGTGTGTATTATCGATTTTGCGCGACAATAATAGATATGAGTAATTAATAAATATAGTGTCAAATGTAATAACTTGCCGACTGATGAAAATATATCTGGACGCAATTTTAACGTAAATAAAGAAGCACTTTAATAGAGTAAATAAGGTAGGTTTTATTTCATTTTTATTATTATTTTACGAACTGGATATTTTTTTTAATATCTCGGAAATAAGTTTCCAAGTATACGAGCAAAGGTCGTCCGCTATTCTCAAATTAAATTAAATTAAAGTAATTAAATTTTGAAATTGCGTAATTGTCTTGAACGAATGATTTATACAGCGATCCCACGGCATATACCTAAGTTTCGGCTTGAAAGTTTCTCGGAGATCAGAATTGAAATCAGAAACAAGTGCGGAGAGATATGGTATATTCGCACGCACACACACACACACACATTACAGCTATACATATATTTCTCGCGCACAATGGACAGGAGAGTTTCGGGCAGTTGCTGGTATGAATGGTATCTTTCGTTGTAATATAACGAAAGCGTGGAAAAAATAACGCGCCGGTTAAACTTCCATCGACAGCGCATCGAATCGCATCGAATCGATAGCTCGATAGTTGCATCGAGAGCGCTTGGAGAGCGCTCATTGCACTCGGGTACTGTAAAGTAGCCTTCGTATCTCCGAGAGATCCGAAATAGATACAACGAAGCGTGGAGATGAATTTTTCGTACGAGGCTATTTACTATTCGTTGTACAATGGCACATGAAATACGGCTGGCACAAGTTCAACCGCCAATGTTTGCCAGTGTCGTCACCCAAATTGTCTTTCGCTATATACGATGTATTACAACCACAACTTTATATGCGTCGAACGCGCATATACGGACAATTCTCGTTTACACATATCTAAAATATCGTCCGCCAAACTTCAATAAAGCTCGCGAGTTTGCTGGAAAATGCGCGCATCACTCGCGTTCGACACTGTGGAATAAAATTTAATTAAACTTGGGTAATAACACACGTGTGATAGGAGCAAATGATAATTTAGGTCGACCGAAAATCGTGCAAAAAAAACCATTGTGCGTGTAGTTGTGGGAATAATAAGTGACAGAATATATTAAACAAACAACTGAGTGTAAAATGAAACATTATATAAATGAGGCTTTTCATTTTTATTGTTTGTTTTTGCGAGCGACAATTTGGTGCGTAAACATTTAAGCGAATCTTTACTAGGAAATAAAAATATGTATGTATTAAAACATTTTTCTTACGCCGTATAAAGACCTTTTGAGGGCATCGTGCCTTCTTGATCGTTCGTGTCTGCTTGATCTCTTAAATATTGATAGACATTGTTTTCCCGAAACAAATGGAGCGCCATTCGCGGAACCTATTTACAATTTACGCCAAATGTAGCATTGGCACAACTTCAACAACCAATTGGTTATCGATTCGCAAGCATTATGGCAACATTCTGTTACTCTATCCGAGTTATACGCTACCATGTAGGTGGAGACAGTTATCTGCAACAGGCGCAGGCGACGACGGTCCCATAATATGCGATATGCGCACGTAGTTGCCCGAATTTTCATACAGAGAATATACGACTAGTGTCTCTTGGAAGGGAAAGAGTTAAATTTTTACACGTTTGCAGGAATATCAGTTTCCTATATATAAAGATGGAATTAATGATTCGCACCTTTTTTACATACACACATTTTTTTCTTATAAATTATCTGTTAACACGAGCGTACTTATTATTCACTTTATACATATATTACTCTACTATGTTCAAGCTGACATAAACATTTATTGGGTTTGACGTAACTGCGTAATACAGAAAATTAACGGAAAACGTTTTAATCCCATTCGTCGCAGCGCAAATCAAAATGTTGTGAATGCTACACGTTCGAAAGTTAAATCCTTACGAAGTTACGAGCTTAGTCGCATGCGCAGGGTTATACGGGCTTAAGTCCTTTATGGAGTTATAAACTGGCCGAGAACTACGCGCTCGAGAGTTAAATCCGCGTAAGTACTAAGAGTGCAAAAAGACCAATTAGACATATGTGATACAGATTAACACGTCCAATATGTATGAGTTAATTCCGTTATTAACAGAATCTTTTGCCGCGTGAATGCCTTTATTAAGCATTAATAACATCGTGCACAATATACGTAATTGCTGGAGTATTTCTCGCCACATTCTGCGCACGCATATAAAATAATCGCGTATTAAATATTTTCAAAAATAAAATAGAAATGGCTTTAATATAAATACAAAATCAGATATGAAGACCGGTGGTAATAAGAATCAAGTAAAATTTGTATATGACATTTGTATATTTTTGCTACGCGGATATAAATTTTTTAACGCGTTATTTTCAGCTTCAACGGTAATTAACCACAAAGCCGAAAGTTACAGAATGCGAAAAATACATGGAAATATCTGTAAAAATTGTCCGAACAATTAAAATCTCATATACATGCGCCTCTATTCTGCAAATTTAAATGCAATTTAAATGCTCGCCGAGCACGCAATGCCCTTCTTCCCATTTTCTTGTAATTAACGCCGCAATCCGTGTCTCTTACGGATATGTCGGAATCGTGTCGTCTGAACCGGATATCGGGACGAGAATTCTCCTCTTCTCTACTTCGTCTGCGACATTCGCGCATACGAGGCGGTTGTGTTATATATATGTATATATACGTATTAACCGGGCTAAATTGGGGAAGTCCATTACGGATCAATCTCGAGGCTATCGTTTAATCATCGACTGGTAACGATGCCGTCCCGTGGTTGTAAACTGCCGATAGCAGCGGGTGTTATCAATTTTAGTGCTATTCGCTCTGTGCCATTATATCGACGTCGCTCGCTCGCGCGGGACGAAAACGATCGACACTCGGGGTAGAATGTAGAATCGCTGTCGTTGATGTACAGCGATGAGTCAAAGAAGATACCTCTACCGATGGAACAATATGGGACAGCCGTTTCGGCGGCATTAAATTGTATTGTATTTTTCTCTCACTCTTTTTTTTATATTCCTCTCTCTCGCCGAGTGCTTGCAGTGGCAATATCGCGTTGCCGGGGAAAGAAAAAAAAAAAAAGGTATGTCCCGTCGACACGGGATGCAATTCCGTGTGAATCAAACGTCGTTAGCCGGCACTTCCCACACCCGCATCTGCGAATGCGCTTTTCACGCGGCAAACATATTTAAACAACCACCTTCCTCTCGCTACCCGAATCTATATTTACTTCCCGGAATCACCTCTTTCGATGAGAGACTCATGTGCAAGCTGCAGCTAACGACTTCCGCCGAGTAAGGAGGAGTTTTCTCTTTTCCCATAACGTCAATAATACTGTAGTAACGCGGTGGAAACTCGCTACATGCACTGTCGCGTGTGTTATACTTTTCTCATGAGACGCAACATGCATTTATTTACAATTCGCCCCGATTCATTGTTTATAATACACATTTCAATAATGGATTAGAGAAAAATGCTTCCTTTTATATAAATATTTATTTTACTCTTTTAATTCACTTCTTCCCTACTACATTCTCTCTCTCTCTCTCTCAATTTCGTAGAAGTACGAATGCATAAAAAAAGTATGTTTTATGAAAGAATGAAAATATATAATATTTTATCAGTTGGTGATGAGCAATATGAAAAAATGTGATTAATATAAAAAAAATTCAACCGAACATCGGAAGATTATGTTATGATTATTGTAAATTTGATTTGTATTACACAAATAGCTGAGAAAGTTCAATCTATCCCCCTCTCTCTTTCTCGTTATTCTCGAGTGACTTATACTCCGAATTACAGCTTTAACAAGATCCAAAGTTTCGTACATCTATGGGATAAAGCATGAGTGTCGCCGTCGAAAGTTTTGTCGGGTCGATGAGAAACTCATTCTCCATTAAAGAGGGGTAAATTCCTTTCGGCCCTAATTACGGGACCCGACGATCTCACGGCCGCTTTTATGGCGCTGTAACGTGAAGATAATCGTTGTTCGTAGCGCGGCCGGATAACTCCGCGGGCTTCTCGCTTCAGTCACCCTGACAATAACCCGCCGAAAGATCGATAAGGATAATTTACGAACTATGATATCCACTCGTGCGTACAAGCGGCGCGCGACTCTTTTTGCGGAAAATACTTTTTTTTATGAGATTTAAATTCCACTTTAGATTTATAGCCGTTTTCATCCTTCCCGACTAACTTTTCATAAGGCAGCTTTTCGCGGCCTTGATAGGTCGCCATTGTGCGTTTCGGTCGATGACGCGAGTTATAGGTTTTTTTTTTTTTTTTTTTTTTTTTTTTTTCCCGAATGATTGATGGAAATAATTTGTCGACAATAAAAAATGTCATTTTTAAATTATTTACCACCTCCCCTGTTCTTTCTGTCATTGCTCGTGAAAAATGAAATTTTTATTTTCATTTCTTCGGCTTTTATTTCTTTTTGTAGAATCGATTCGACAAGATCATCAGAATTTTGCATATTCAAGAATTTCAATCGTAAATGCACATGACATTTGTATCTCTGGTTTATGTGATTGTACGACACGATAAAAAAAAAAAACTACATACACGCGCTAAAAATACACATTATTTTCTTTATCGATATTTTTTTTACAGTCGAACGGATTAAAGTGATTTTTATGTATTATATGTGTGTAGTTAAAAATAATATAGAAGCGCAGGTGAAATCGATTGATATTCCAAACATTTTACGCGAATATCGGAAACAAATATTAACAAGTATTTTAGTAATATTTGAAGTTAAAGTAAAGCAAACACTATTCCATTTTTAAATTGGGAACACGTAAAATATTCTTTGGTTACAAACGCAATCATCTGGTATAGAAAAGAGATGATGTACGCGCGATACTTGCAACGCGAAACATTACATGAATAAGAATCGAACCGATTGGTCAGATCGAGAAGACGATCCAGAAAGAAAGATGCCCCCAACGCATCCCCTGCCTGCACCGGTGCATTCCTGCGGCTGCGGTCGCGGAGGGATGCATGTGGGAAGAGTGGAGAATGGCGGGGAAAAGACGGGCCGGAGGAATGTCTGCGGTGCTGACTGCGGAAACGTAATTTCTCGCTACGTTGCAGCCGGTAGACCTTCTTCCTCGCCGCCATCTTTCCCGACCTACAACCTCTCGTCGTGAGAGAATCGGAGTTGTCGTCGACATGCCACGACGACCACGCAAAAGTGTCGAGCGAGGCAAACCACCGGAATTTCACCTCTCGTGCTCTCGTTTCTTTCATTCTCCACGTGTTTCTTTCCGCCCGGCTCGGCCGCGATCCCGAACAAGATTCCCATCTTGGGTGTTAGATTCCGTAGCGATCTTCATTTAATTTGCAGAATGTAAGTTCAGTCAGAAAGTATGTCGAATTTATTTCGGTGTTAAAAGAGATAATCCTGTCTCCTGAATTATTTTGTACAAATATTTAAACTCCCGTATGAATTGTTGAGAATTCGATTTTCGTTTCGAGTTTTGACCTCACACTGTAAAACAGATATGTAAAATTACATTAAAAATATGTAAAATTACATGATAAATAATGAAAAGGTAATTATTTCTATTATTTATCGTGTAATTTATATTCATATTTTTGTGTAATATATTACATATTTTTCTACAGTGCAGGTATATAAGAACAATCCTGTGCTTGTTGTATATCCCTCTTACATCGGAGTACAACGACTCCTCTCTGCCTCCTTTTTTTTCTCTACGTCATTTCTTCCCTAGGTTTTATCGGTCCCGAAGCTCGTGACTCTTTCATACGGCAAGTTTTCAAGCCGACTTTTGACCAAATAGTTACCGCGTCTCCAGTCCCGAAAGGACAAAAGCGGACAAACCTTTTATATCTTTCATGAACAGTTTCGGAGTAAGGTACATGTGGGAGTGGTACGTTTTACGATGCCCGTATGACGCGGATGTGGCTCGTGTAATTGCATCTATTTATTGCACCGATACTGCACCCGTCGCCTACACGTTTATTTATCGAGAGCCTTTCGATGGCTGACGCGCCGATCGTGACAGCTGCAACCGCGTACGGACTTTGATTGTTGTTTATACGACCAGGACGCCACACATGTCGCTGTCCGCGCTGCGAACTTTGATGGGTAAACGATCTCACTCTTTTTAATAAAAAAGGAGAAAAGAACAATAAAACCTAAATATACAGAAATAATGTTTGTCTTTGTCAAACGTTACAAACTAACGCGAATAAATTTTTTTTTTTAATATAACAATTACATTTTTATAACGTTTGAAAAACAATTGTACATAATACATAATAATGAAATCACATTCTTCCATATGTGCCGAGGGGGTAACCACTAGCTAAAATGTTGTCCCACAGATTACATGATTTCATTTGATTTCATGATTTCATTTGATTTCATGATTTCATTTGATTTCATGATTTCATCTAATTACAAACGATTTCATCTAATTACAAACGATTTCATCTGATTATAAATGATTTCATCTGATTGCAAATGGATTTTTTTCATTACATATGAAATCATTTCATAAAAGTAATGATTTCATCTGATTACACAATGCATTTTCGTGATTGCACATGTAATCATTTAGGATTTTATGTGACACATAAAATTATAAATAGCATTTTATCTTGAATTTGATCGCAATTTACTACGGAAAGTGCTCGTGCCACATATGATTTCATAATGATTACACATGATTCCAATGATTACACGAAAATTCAAAATGATTTCTGCTGACTACACATGATTTCATTATGATTTCTAATGATTCCGCATGATTTCATTTGACTTTATCAATTAAATCTGATTGCAAACGATTACACGGGATTTCATAAGGATTTCATAATAATTTCGGGGACACTGTCCCACGATTACATTAAGTGATTAGCCCCTCGATATGTGCAATTAAAATGGACACAAAACATTTGTTATCGCTTTCGCGTAAATGTAGCGGTCTTCCCGCAAATCGATCGAACATAGAGTTTACACTCACTCCGGTTTCACTAAATGCGTAAACGCGATAATTCCGCGCGCACAAACGTTGCGCAGTAGCCGCCTGCCACAATGGTCGAACCGTCCGTTAAGTTATCGCGACGCAATATCATCGACAGCGAGTAACAGCGAGCAGAACAGGAACACGGGCGGAACAAACTCGTCGGAGCAATTTTTCTTCACGTCGCTTCGTGCATTCGTGACGAATGGTTTCCGCGCGAATTTCGGAAAGTTCCTTCCTCGCGCGCGCGTAGGCGGCTCCTGATTAATCGTGTTTCGTCGGCCGTCCGATATATCCATTACTTCGCACCTGCAGCCCACCTGTTCCGCCGGCCTAATCTATCTATCCTCTCTCGTGGCACGACGCCTTGCCACCTCGCGTCCTCGCGAGAGCGCGCGGAATTAATCAACCTTTCTCTTCAAAAACGCGACCGACCGCTTTATTCCGCCGCCGTCGCCATCGAGAAATTGCGCCCGCCGCAATTTGTCACTCGACGCAACTACTCTCCCAATTTCCTTCCCTCTCTCTCTCTCTCTCGTCATTGCATTTATGTGTCCTCATCGTCGTCGTCGTCATCAGTGTTGTCGCTCATATCGGTTTTAAATTGCATTTGGTATTTTCTCGCGGAAATAATGCCGGGCTAACGAATTTGTCCGGACGAATAGCGATGTTATCAATTCGGATACCAGAGCCGTCGAATTTAATTCTCTGCCTCGAATCGCATTCTCGTTTTGCGACGCGACGCGACGCGATGCGCTCTATCTGTTTGTCTGCGCCGGCGAACTCCGCAATCCTCTTGTCGGATCGACTGCATTTTAGCGCGCGCGACGAGATTTTTAAACGCGCGTAACTAACGTGACGGGAATTCTTCCGTCGCGTGTGTTAAATAGAGAAAAATGGATCACGATGAGCCGCAACGTTGATTTACCGTGAAAAGAATCCTTTATTGCGCAAGTATAAGATTATCACGCCGCAATTATGAATAGTGTTTTATGTAGAAACACTGAGCGTTTTAACGTCAAAAATACTTTATACTTAACTATCTCAAAGTAATAAAAATTTACAAATCAACGCTTGTGTAGAATTTAAAATTACTAAAACATGAAAAGTAGGCCAAATATACGAGCCGAAATAATGTAGATGTAAGAATAATTAAAAATTATTTATTTATAATATAAATGTAGACGTTTCGACCTTACTAGGTCTTTATCAATACAATCAACCGCAAGTATAAAATTATAAAATATAATAAAGAAATTTAAACATAATCGTCTCCACAATAAAAAATATCTCAAAGTAATTAATGCTTGAAACTTGTTTATTATAAAAATATTGTTTTTAAAGATGTTTCAATAATTTCTAAGATGAGGAAGAAAATAGGAAGTAACGAAAGCGATCGGAATTTACAAACGAAATAATTAATAAAATAATGCGGACGCTGCGCAAATTTCCATATGAAAGTTGAAATAACAAATTGTATATTATGGAGATGTAAAAATTTAACCATAATCATCTCCACAATAAAAAATATCTCAAAGTAATTAATGCTTGAAACTTGTTTATTATAAAAATATCGTTTTTAAAGATGTTTCAATAATTTCTAAGATGAGGAAGAAAATAGGAAGTAACGAAAGCGATCGGAATTTACAAACGAAATAATTAATAAAATAATGCGGACGCTGCGCAAATTTACATATGAAAGTTGAAATAACAAATTGTATATTATCGAGATGTAAAAATTTAACCATAATCATCTCCACAATAAAAAATATCTCAAAGTAATTAATGCTTGAAACTTGTTTATTATAAAAATATCGTTTTTAAAGATGTTTCAATAATTTCTAAGATGAGGAAGAAAATAGGAAGTAACGAAAGCGATCGGAATTTACAAACGAAATAATTAATAAAATAATGCGGACGCTGCGCAAATTTACATATGAAAGTTGAAATAACAAATTGTATATTATCGAGATGTAAAAATTTAACCATAATCATCTCCACAATAAAAAATATCTCAAAGTAATTAATGCTTGAAACTTGTTTATTATAAAAATATCGTTTTTAAAGATGTATCAATAATTTCTAAGATGAGGAAGAAAATAGGAAGTAACGAAAGCGATCGGAATTTACAAACGAAATAATTAATAAAATAATGCGGACGCTGCGCAAATTTACATATGAAAATTGAAATAACAAATTGTATATTATCGAGATGTAAAAATTTAACCATAATCATCTCCACAATAAAAAATATCTCAAAGTAATTAATGCTTGAAACTTGTTTATTATAAAAACATCGTTTTTAAAGATGTTTCAATAATTTCTAAGATGAGGAAGAAAATAGGAAGTAACGAAAGCGATCGGAATTTACAAACGAAATAATTAATAAAATAATGCGGACGCTGCGCAAATTTACATATGAAAATTGAAATAACAAATTGTATATTATCGAGATGTAAAAATTTAACCATAATCATCTCCACAATAAAAAATATCTCAAAGTAATTAATGCTTGAAACTTGTTTATTATAAAAATATCGTTTTTAAAGATGTTTCAATAATTTCTAAGATGAGGAAGAAAGTAGGAAGTAACGAAAGCGATCGGAATTTACAAACGAAATAATTAATAAAATAATGCGGACGCTGTGCAAATTTCCATATGAAAGTTGAAATAACAAATTGTATATTCTTGAGATGTAAAATATTGTGCGTAGCTCGACGCGGCACAATTTATCCGCATTATCCGCTTCAGCTTCTCGACGGAGACACCTTAGGAAAGGTTGTCGGCACCGGCGATGACGACGCCGTAAGGGGTAGTTCTCGAAGGGTCGTGAGTGAAGAGAAGGAAGGTACGAGAGAGAAGTCAGACGGAAAGGGAGATGGGCATTATCGGAAAAGAGCTTTGCCGCTTTATTACGCGATGTCGAGGACGAGGGCAAACATTTGTAGCGTATGCTCAAATATTTTGCCACCCTGAGCCTCTTCTGCCGCCGTCTTCCCAACGTCGCGTCGAATGCCACCCCTCGGGTTGAAATGGACCCCATTACGAGAAGTATAGAAAGAGAGGGAGAGAAAAAGAAAGAGAGAGAGAGAGAGAGTCTCGAAACACGTATATACTCAGTGGCTTCGTGTAATCCATCCGTAACCAGCCGAAGGAAAATCTCTCCCGTTCGTTTGCGAAGAATAATACCTGTTTACGCGCAGTTACGGTTTTACGACGAAAATCACGTCCGAACGCGAGTTTCGACTTGAATTTTTTCATAATAAAAAAATAGATATTTTTTCTTATTCGATGATATATTCACGAGCGGACATTCATGTATAGCGATCAATGTTTTTTGCAGATTTATATATTTCGCTCTTACATAATACTCTAAAATTTATTTATTTCTCTTACATCTACAGAGAGAATTTTCTCTTAAAATTTACCCTGAAAATCATGGTAATCGTAGAACACTATGGTATTGGAAAAATTGTATAAGAGTTACTCTAATTTATATTTGCCACAATAAAAAAATATTAATATCTACCACAATAAGATATAAAATATGTTCGATTAATTTTACTATGTACATATTAATATTTTAAAATCTCGTAAATATAATCAATTTAAATGAAAAATTGGGTAAACATATTTTCTCTGAAAAAAGTACATATAATCAACAGATATTTCAAAAACATGTTAAATATATGTATGTATGTACGTTGCGAAAATTACATCTCTTCGAATAACAAAGCATCTATCATCAAATAACAGAGAGCTAAATTTAGATTGAAAATTCGCACATGTATGTATATATATATATATATATATATATATAAACACACACACAATATATATATATATATATATATATATATATATATTGTGTGTGTGTTTAGAACGGTTGCTATCGCATTATGGCGGTTGGGTCGGTGCTTTGAGATGAGACTATAGCACTAAAATCGATATCGCGTGTTCTGTGTACTGATATTGCTTCTCGCGCCAAAAATAGGTACTTGATAGATAGTTAATTAGCAGACACTCTACTCTTTGAGAAAGCGCGTTTCACAAAAGTGGCTTCTTAGTTTGACATTATTGATTTTACGAAAGAAGAACAATTATCTCGAGAATTAATGAATTTTATCGAAAATATAAGTTTAATATTTTTTATGAATATTTATATAGCTATTAATATTAACTATAAATATGTATAAAAATTATCACCTACACAATCGATAGTGCTAAAAAATTATAAAATTATTACACATAGCAGTAAATCGTGATAGTATTATATTTCGTACACGATTCTATCCTATCGGAATTAAGTTTGAAAGAACGGCGTATATATTCTGGTGTTAATCGCGGGATTAAAACGGGGCTTCTTAGTATCTACTAACGACGATGTACCCTTTTCTTTTCACGCGTTATAAAAGGGGACGTTATATAAACGTGATTTAAAGGGAAAAGCATAATAGTATCTCATGTCGTTACGGAATAAAAGTCACACGAGCTAATGAAAATCGTTGGTGGTGAGTTAATTTGAAAATTTTAAGAAAATCAAAATATTCTGCCTAACAATGCATCAAGTGTTTATTATGACATCCCGTGTTTATGCGCCAAAAAGAGGTCGGAGAATAATTAGAAACGGCTGCAGCTAAGCGAGCTGTTTCAGAAAGGTGTCTGACACCAGCCAGTGTCTGACATGCTTCACATAACGTTGCACGCGGTTTTTCCTCGTGGAGGAACCGTTTAATCGGCAGCTTAATTAACAAACTATTTTAATTAAAGTATTGAAGTATATTGAGAGAAGTTTTGAATATATAACTAAAAGTAAACGTTCATTCTTCAAACAATTTTAAATTTTGTAGTCTCTTAATATAAAGACTTAGTTTTATCAATTAAAATGTAAAATTTTCATAGAGGAAGTTTCTATTACGCAAATTTGTTCAACAATAGCTTCTTATTGCCGGTAAATAGCTTTTTTCCGAACTGCTCGCGTGTGTACGATCGATCGGCAAACTGTTCCTTCGTGCTTGCGATAATGTTAAGTAATCGATTTCTCGCAGTCAAAGAGTCACCGACAGTTTACGTTCTCGATTTCGCGATAAGAGAGAACTTAACGAATTTAACGGGTAAATGAGCTACAACATGTTGCGATTATCTCACGAATCGTAATACACGTGGCACCTCGACATTTTCCGCGAATTTACGTTTTCCAACGGACTACGGGAAATTAAACGTCGATAGGAATGCCGATTCAGCTCTAGAAACGCCGCGTTGTTGGTACACGAGAAAGCTGTCCCGCCCGCAATGTGCGAGATAACTAAAATCCGACGTTTATTCCCGCGTCCACTTCAGAAGGGACGATATTTATTTATGATTTCGTTTTACGAAAGCAAACAAACGGGGAAAAATCTTGTTCCGCGCTCACAACAATCATCTCTCTCTTTCTCTTTCCCTTTCTTTCTCTCTTTTTTTTTCTCTCGTACAACGTATTCACGTATACATCATTGTGTTTTATTATTGTAACACATATATTTTTTATAACAAAAGATATTTATTTATATAAACGTTGAAATACATGGAACTATTGTTTGAATAAATAATTAATTAATAAATATCGAGATACGTATCCAAGATATAAAATAATCTACAATTCCAGATTATCAATATTTTTCTTTCAAAATCTTTGAATTTTTATATAAGAAACTTTTTCGTCACACACACACATAGCAGCAATAATTTCAGGGATATTTAACTATATAATAATGAAAAAAAAAATACACTCAACGTAATGACCAAGAATTTCTCCGTGTGATTTAATACTCGGTGAGAGTAACTTGTGTATTCTCGATTAATAAATATCGGGATACATATTCAAGATATAAAATAATCTAAAATTCCAGATTATCAATTCTTTCAAAATCTTTGAATTTTTATATAAGAAACTTTTTCGTTACACACACATAGCAGCATTAATTTCAGAGATATTTAACTATATATTAATGAAAAAAAATACACTCAACGTAATGATTAAGAATTTCTCCGTATGATTTAATACTCGGTGAGAGAAACTTGTGTGTTCTCGATTAATAAATATCGAGATACATATCCAAGATATAAATAATCTAAAATTCCAGATTATCAATATTTTTCTTTCAAAATCTTTGAATTTTTATATAAGAAACTTTTTCGTTACACACACATAGCAGCAACAATTTCAGAGATATTTAACCTATATAATAATGAAAAAAAATACACTCAACGTAATGACTAAGAATTTCTCCGTATGATTTAATACTCGGTGAGAGAAACTTGTGTGTTCTTGATTAATAAATATCGAGATACATATCCAAGATATAAAATTCCAGATTATCAATATTTTTCTTTCAAAATCTTTGAATTTTTATATAAGAAACTTTTTCGTCACACGCACATAGCAGCAATAATTTCAGAGATATTTAACCATATAATAATGAAAAAAAAATACACTCAACGTAATGACTAAGAATTTCTCCGTGTGATTCAATACTCGGTGAGAGAAACTTGTGTGTTCTCGATTAATAAATATCGGGATACATATTCAAGATATAAAATAATCTAAAATTCCAGATTATCAATTCTTTCAAAATCTTTGAATTTTTATATAAGAAACTTTTTCGTTACACACACATAGCAGCAATAATTTCAGAGATATTTAACTATATAATAATGAAAAAAAAATACACTCAACGTAATGACTAAGAATTTCTCCGTGTGATTTAATACTCGGTGAGAGAAACTTGTGTGTTCTTGATTAATAAATATCGAGATACATATCCAAGATATAAAATTCCAGATTATCAATATTTTTCTTTCAAAATCTTTGAATTTTTATATAAGAAACTTTTTCGTTACACACACATAGCAGCAATAATTTCAGAGATATTTAACCATATAATAATGAAAAAAAAATACACTCAACGTAATGACTAAGAATTTCTCCGTGTGATTCACTACTCGGTGAGAGAAACTTGTGTGTTCTCGATTAATAAATATCGAGATACATATCCAAGCTATAAAATAATCTAAAATTCCAGATTATCAATTCTTTCAAAATCTTTGAATTTTTATATAAGAAACTTTTTCGTTACACACACATAGCAGCAATAATTTCAGAGATATTTAACCATATAATAATGAAAAAAAAAATACACTCAACGTAATGACTAAGAATTTCTCCGTGTGATTTAATACTCGGTGAGAGAAACTTGTGTGTTCTCGCCATTATCGAAAATTCAGCGGCGCTGCTCGGCGTTTCGATTACGTAGGACTAGCGGATAGCATGCTCAGCAGATATGTATAAGCGAAGAGGAGACATGGTCAAGCAGCGCAGCGCGGCAGTCGACAATTGTGCGGTGAGAGATAGTAATTCGAGGTTCGCGCACCCGATGATGTGTTCCTTCCGCGACCCCGACGACGCGATAGGAGATGAATTAAAGAAGCGCTGATTTAGCGCAGCTCCATTAGCAAAAATTAGCATACGCTCGCCCCGAAACGCGTTATCACGCGAAATGGAACGGAACCGGGAATTATTTTCTCTAATCCAATTATATAGAGGGTGGAGCAGGAGGTGTAGAAGATGAAGGAAGACACACACACACACACATATACAGAAGAGAGAGAGAGAGGCGATAAAAGCCCTCGCCGTCTCTTGGAGCTGCCTCGTTCGTGGCAATCGGTCTTCATTAGCTCGGCACAAACTTTTCCTTCGGCTTAGCTCAAATTAAACTCGCATGCTCGCGCTAATCGCGCGATAACGAATTACCGCGGACGGGCGGAGCCGCGGAATTCAAGGGAGCCGATGAGTATATTATCACGATCGCGGCGATCGAAAACCATTGGCGGCGCTGAAATGGTGTTGGTGCGGACGAAGGAATCCGCTATCACCGGCAGTTTGCGGATTGGAAAAGCGCGGCGAGCTATTAATCCCACCTGCATCGCGTTTTCCGGCTGAATCGCGGGGATTGGAATGGAGAACGGAACTGCGGTAACCCTGGGTTGGGCGTTACTTGTTCGACATTATCCGAACGGCGTCGTTTGATGGGTTCCAATATGTACTTTCGAAATCTTTCTGTACGGAACACGAGCCTTAACGAAGATCATTCACTCTGTTTATACAGGGCATAACTACGTCTCTCTCGCGCGCGCCGCTTTCGTTCAGAGTTTACTTTCAGCAATTTCAAGTTTTCCTCCTTCGGAGAAGTAGACACGCGTCTGTGTTTCAAACGATCTTATATCTTTTTCTTAGATGCATCGAGGGAAAAAAAATACAAGAAAAAAGATACTTTAAAACTAGTGCTTTTAATTGGTAACTTAATAATTTTAACTTTAAATATATATATTTATACACCTAATGAGATAGATGCATCTCGGAATCTCGCAATGAAAAAATTGTATCCTCATTTAAAAAATTTTCCTCTTATTATTATCCTCTTATTATATCCTGTTTTAAAATACATTCCAAAAGGATCTCTTATCTTAAGCAAGGAATCTTCTAAATATTAATATCAGATATTTTTAATTTATAAAAATATAGACACAAAATGGAATTTTTTTTTAATTTGATTTTACTGTACATTTTTATTTTTTAAATTATACAAGCTTAATTATAAATTAAATTAATTTTCTTATTACAATTAACAAGTTTAATTTTATAAAGTATGGTTTGTCCTTTCAAAAGTTGAATCAAATGAGATAAGATTTTGATAAGATTTGTGGAAAACCCATTTTATAATTGGTGTCATTATATTACAACAGGTAAATATATATAAAGATATATAAAATCATTCAGTGATAAACATTGTACTATAAATTGTAACACTAGATAACTATATAATTATATTGTTGTAACAATACGATCTTATAACGTCAAATAAACAATCCGTATCCGAAATTTTTGAAAAACAATATTGAAAGCAATTGGATTTACTAGAAAAGAATGAAAGAGAAATTTTGGTGAAAAATATACAAAAAATTTGCGATAACAATATAACATTGAAAAAATACAATTACTCTCGCATTTTTTCGCGAGAAACAAAACCGAGCGCGCATTTTACCTCGAATTCTTTCAATGAAGTGATTTCAAGAAGGTTCGAGTTTCGCCTGATTTCCGCAAAACGAACGCGAGTATTTATCCTCCGTAAAAGTGGCCGCTGGTGAAAGAAATTTAATAGGAGAGAGTTTGCGTTTACCACTCGTGTGTCTACAAAGAACAACTCTTTCAATTTTTATGCACGCTCGCCGTCAAACAATCGCGAAAATCACACATTGTTTGTTAGCCTGTTTGCTCATACGCATGAACAATTCAATCTATGGTTGGGTCAATTTTTAGGAAACTTTCATGTCCAGTTTATTGAAATTGTTGAACGAAGCCAATTTTAGTTGAAATCGAACGGAAACGCGCACATATTACTTCCTTTTTTTGTAAAATATATATATATATATATATATATATATATATATCGCGCTATATACATACCGATCTTTAGTAAAGCAAAATCACCGAGGATCGAGAGCAAGAGAAATGGTTTTTCGTTAGAGGAAAACTTTATTAAGCACGTTGAACGGTAATGACACCAAGTCAGCTGTTCTCGCGTTACAACGATTACCCATCTACGTGAAGTTTCTCCAGTTGGATTCTCACACCCTTAACTTCTGAGACGTAAAGTTTCCGAAACTTTGTTTGATTTATGCCGACCGTGTGCATCGGTCTGTAACTGGGAATATATCATTATCAATTAATCGACGCGCTTTACAAGCGCTGAATGTTACAGAAATACATGAATTCACGATTTAATTAAATGTTACACGGATATCCAACTTGATGAGTGCGCTTGTATATATTTGGTCAGATGTCTGAGTTAATTTGTCCGCGCGGAAACGTAAAACATATTTGCGTTTATGAACATATGTTTCCTTGGTGCCTTGAATATTTTAAAATATGAATTTTAAATTACTTCTCTCGGTCAAACGCAAAATTTCAATAATCGCTCCGCGCATTAAGCACATATTTTTATGATAAAATTTATTTTACGATATAAATATAAAATATTTAATAAAATACTTACAATTAGTATAATTTACTCTTTTTATCTTTAAAGAGATTTTTATATCTAAAATGTTCAAAATATTTTTTTTTTTTTTACAATATTCCTCTTATATCTCAATCGAAATGAAATAAACAATTTTAACAATGACAGGGATAACATTAAATATTTCTAGAATGAAGATCAAAGAAGTTGAGTATCCAACAACGGAATTAATTAGTTAGAATCTTGGCTCGAGTTCGATCGAGCCATCAACATAATTAGGATCGACTTTGACATTGATTAAAATAGAATGCGAGAAAAATATTTAAGAATCGTTTACTCTAAGCGAACCTTTCATTTCGATATCGATTTTAAAGGCGCTTTGTTAACTACTTTGCATTTTCCTACGCAACTCATTATTTTGTGTAACATATTTTCCCTTCACTCTTCTCATTATTATTAACCTGCAATTGAACATTCCATTCGCGGTTCGAGAATGCGCACACTCGACGCATTTAATTAACAAAATGAAAACCAAATAACATTTGCATTATTGACTATCGTATTGCGTGATAATAATAACGGTTGAATATTCGCGGTTAATTTAATCTTTAATTAATTATGTGTGACAAATAGAACGCGCGACATTTCGAATTCTTAAAGAGAGTTTAAGCTTTTCGTTTATCTTACGTTCATCAGATTATGTTGTACAAATATTGCAACACATATCATTTAAAATAATAAATAGAAAAGGCTCTGATATATAAATATATACAAATTCAGATATGAAAAGACTAGTAACACACAGTCAGGCATAGATACTATGCAATAAAATTATTATAAACAAATTTTTTAATAATTTTGCGTACACTTAATCTGTGCCTACTTGTTCTTTTCATATATCTGAATTTGTATACATATTAACTATATTATATGTACAATTTTTAAATGTAAAATTTTAACAAGAAAACATGTATAAAAATATTCCTCTCCAATTGTAATGAGTTAATGAGCTTTAGAAATATTAAAGCAGTTTAATTAAAATGTTTTTTTATAAATGCGTTCTTAGATATTTAGAAGTTGAAAAATCTCTACAATTAAGATAAGGCGGTACGTAATTTGAAACTAAATATCGTCGAAATCATAATAATATAATATGTGTTTTCTAAACATTTTATTTCTTATTAATTTTACGTATTTTTTTCTACTATTATAGAAATTAAATAGCATTTAATACATTTATGATATAATAACATTGTATTTAAAATCATTTTTAAAAAATATCTTTTTTTTTTAAACATTGTGCTACATATCTATATTGTTTTTATGTCGTGTCAGTATTTTCATATAATAACCTATTATTTTTTTACATATTGCGTCAAATTGTATATAAAAATATGCAGTATATTTATGCAAAATAATAATTTAGATATAAACAGTAATTATATATGCATTTTGTGCAACATTATTTTTATTTATAAAATTTCAATGTGTGTATAAAGAGAAAATATATAGAATTATAAATTTGATACTTTACAAGTCTCTGAAACGTAAAAATATATTTATATATATTTGTTTATTTCATGCGTATTTTTTATTTTGATTGATCTTGTTTATATTGGATATTTTATGTTTAATTATTTTCAAAAGGTTTTTGGCAATAAAATTGCATATTCTTTTTATATATACATTCAAATATTTTAAATAAAAGTAATGTCGCAAAAAATAATGTTGCGTATATATCTTCTATCGTAAAATTATCTCTATAATATGTAATTTATATGATACATATAATGTATTGTAGCGTATATAATGCTGTACACAATTTTACGAAAAAGAGTAAGAATTATTGTCAAATACTGTATGACAAGTGACATTATGTATATAAAAGTGTTTAAAAAACTTATTTCTTAAATATGAGATTTTGTAACAATGTTATCATAGTAATATTATCAATGTTAAGAATGAATTTGATATTACACACTATAAGATTTCTATCCTTAAAAAAAGTCGGAATTAGTAAAATTAATATTAATGTGGGAAGAAGAGATATTTTAACAAATAAAGTATTTCTGAAAACTCTAAATGTGTAGTGCATAAATATATATATTACAATGTGTATAATAACATTAAAAACCATAAACTTTTGTCTGAAACATTTTTCTAGATATCTGATAATTTTGACGATATTCACTCGAAATTACATATTTAAAAATAAAAAATGTCTCTTCCACTTTGAACTGTTTTCATAATCAGAAAAGGATGCTTGCATATGTTTTCCTGAGAGATAAAAACTTGACGTACAAGAAAATTAGTGAGTCTGACTTCATGGACATAACGGGCGTTCGCCTGTCAAGATTCTCCAGATCGCTGCAGGTAAAAAGCGCTTTTTTAAAAGTTGACAAAAGTCGACGTCTCGAAAATTCCGGGCACGGTTGCACTGGAAGAAAACTACCCTGATGTTCTCTTAGACGACGGTACGCGGGCACGTAATTTCATAAAGTAGTTAGTAGTTCTATGTGCGTGTGTGTGTATGTGTTTGTATGTGTGCTGAATGTATTGTATGCCTGTGTGAATGCACGCGCGCGTTCAAGACTGCATATTTTCTCGCTCGTGCAGGGTCTTGTCTTATTTTTTGTCCCTCATCATTTTCTACATTCCCCTTTCACGGTGCAACGCTTGTCTCTAGAGAGGCGCATGACGCACCCTTTACTCTCTTTTGCTGCGCAGTAAAACGGCCAAGGTGATCCGTAAAGCGATAAGTAAGAGCCCCTGTTTAAAAATGCAGATGCAATTAAGCCATGATGGTTAAACCCCCTCCCTTAAACGTACGCGGAGACACGATATTTTTTTTTTATCGCTTCGCCGCACGCGCGAGACGAGCGATTTTGCGTAATTAGATGGAGGATGTTACTTTCTCGATTAACTTAATTCACTTTCACGATCGACACCAAGTGGGAATACTCGTCGGGAAACTTTGTAGCGAGTAATTTAATATTGCTTAACTTAATGACAGGGGAGAAAGAAACTTTTGTACTGGAAAATATATATATATATATTTATTATTATTATTATTAGTATTTTTATTATTGACATATATTAGTATTATTATTATTAGTATTATATATATATATATATATATATATATATATATATATATATATAATACTAATCTCCTCTTTGGACTAGAAAATATAATGTATATATATATCAATAATTCTCTCCTGCAGTAATTCACACGCTCCGGTTTACACTATTATATTACGACGATACAATACACCGAAAGCTCAGCGAAAGCTTCTCGGCTAAAGCTAGTTTCCGTTATGGCGACATAATAGTCGCGACATTACTCTTTCCGACTAGGTGGGGCGTATGTTTTATTCGCCGACGTCAATGGAGATGATCTGGCTGTTCTGCTTAACGCAAGAACACAAATGCATTTTGCAGACAATATATATGACCGCTGTCGTGTAGCGAAGTCGGATTTCGCGATGCGATTTCACCCTGGCGCGGCGAGTGCGAGAAAGAGGCGGAGATATGAGAGCACAGAAAAAGGAAGAGAGAGAGAGAAGTGAAAGAGAGAGCGAACAAAAGTCCGAGAGTGGCTCCCAAGAGCGCCCGGCTTGGATGTTGGTTCGGTAGTATTGCTTTGGTTTGCTTTACAATTCAAAAGAGGTCCGCGACTCTTTTTAAGTATTCAGGATGCAACGTCGTCGTGGGAGTGCGACAGTAAGTGATGGTTTTCGCGACCGCCCTCGTCTTCCGGGACGACGAGAGAGCTACTACTAGCTCTTCGCAGCGCAAGCCGTATACGCGCGCACTTGAGACGTTCCGTCCAATAAAGTTACGCCCGGAGAGAGAAGCAACGCATTAATTGAAATCCATTTATGCATCCCCTGTTCCGCGGGGAGATTCCTGCCGCACCAATAATTTACCGGTGTTGCCGAGCTCTTCGGAAAATTAGGTAAGCGCGCGTGTGAAACGGCGCGCGCGAAAATACTGATGTAATGGAAACGAATTGGAATGCGCTGACAATAATAGAGACTATATATATTTTCTTTCATACCTATTTCAGAGCTATATTCAAGTTATTTTTTAGTTTAATAGATAAAATTGAAAAGTTAGAGAGATAGACTCCCCCGTGTGTATAAAAACACAAAGAAATATTACCATTTTGATAGATATATATATATATATATATATATATGTCAACGTAAACTAATTTTAACAGCTACGAAAACAACAATATAAACGTTGAGCGAGGGAAACTCGCTGAAAGAATTTGACAGGATTCGCGAGTGGACGGGAAATGGTCGTCGAAACGCGAATCCTCTAAAGTTTCCAATTACGAGCGATATAATAACATACAGGAGCACCAGTAGGGTAATAAAAAAAAAAAAAAAAGAGTGCACACACCGTGCGTCGTTCTCTGAGATCGTGTAACGCGTAAGTCATTAACGGAATGCGTCTTGATTACAGAACGAGAATCGTCGTTTTGGACAGCAGCTGCGACAGCGAATCCGCGGCCGGATGAACGTGAAATTTGACCGCTCGACTGTAAAATTCGTTTATTTCCCTCGCTACGCGCCCTCTATTCTCTATGAGGAATTCGTGTTAGAAAAGCCACCGGCCCGGTGTGGTCGCAGTCGCGTCACGTCACAGATAGCAGCCGGAAAAGGGAAGAGAGCCAAGCGCGCGTGAGTTTATTTCTCGACCGTAGAGTGACGAGTTTTCTCGTCCTGTTTCGATGGGAGGAAATATTGCGCTCACCTTTGACGCATGATGTATTGCGCCAGCGATTTATCTTCTCTCTGTTTATGTTCATATGCGACATCCTCTCTCTCTCTTTCTATTTTTTAAATTAAAAAAAATATGTTACTCAAGCAAAGACATAGATTATAAATAGTGGTTAAGAGTATATGTGAAGTGACAAGTATGACAAACAAACCGAGTTTTTTTCTCTTCCTCCTTTTTTCGTTATTCAAGTGCCCGTTTCCGTCTTTGTCTCATCAAAGAGATATATTATAATATCGTTGGATTATTCGCACACCGCCGGACAACGGATAATTTCGCGAAATTACACGCTGGATGCTTAATTGCTTTTGCGCGCCATTCGGGAAGCGCCAATCCTCTGTTATATTCGGGGGTTTCGTATTTACTGCCGCTGGATATCTGCTTAACCCGCTTTTACATCGTTTTGCGAAACCCTCTTGGACTCCGATAAACTTCACTGACGATCGCGAGCACGCTCAAATTTCCATTACGAATCGCATTCGGAATCGAATCGCTTTCGCGAAAATGCGTTTTTTTCCCCGTTAGTCTCTGACAATTGGTGAAAACGCAAAACTGTATGTATTTCGATCTCTTGTCGGGTTATTGTATTTTTTGTGTAAAAAAAAAATTCGCAAAAGTTGACATACAGCGAAGTTGCATACGAGCTCTTTCGCTTCCTCTATTCCCGCGAAATCCTGTTTTTGAGCGGCTCGTTTCCGGGATGCGCGACTGTTTAAATAATAAACGCGACGTCGTACCGCACTATACGAGCGATCACCTCGAGCTTTGAAATAAAAATCAGCCTGCGAAAGTGCGAATCCAGCTCCGCGAAACGTCGCGCAACTCGGAAAAACTCGTGACAACGCGAAACAAATTACATCGGAAGCACAACGCACCTTCTTTTCTAACAATGACAGGAGAAGTATTTTCTCCGAGATCCGCAAGTCTCGAATATTCAATTCGCTTGCCTTTTATTCGACATCGATTATTTTTCGATTTGTTTATTTTGATATATACAATCTTGACTAAAGTTATCACAAGGAAATAAAAGAATCAAAGTATACATATATATATATGTAGGTATTTTCAATGCTTCGTTACATTCACTCTTTTTACATTTATCGAACAATAATCTCAATAATTTATATTTTAAAAACTTTTCCAACGTTAAATGTAGCATATTCTCGACAATGCTAAAGGGATTTTTCTGACATTCTGAATCATATATCTGCGGCAACTTCGACAACGCTCTGTGTAAAGCAGTTTCAAAGAAAAATCCAAACAAATGCAATACTGGCATTTTCAGCCTCTTTTCTATTTTCGCTTCTCATTTTTCTTCATCGCTCTTCTCGAACTTGTACGCGAAATAGATGTTGCCATTTTACTGTGAAAAATTTGAACCCGTAAAAAAATCACTTTCGTACAATTCTCTTATAAAATGTATGTATATGTATTATTATTATTATACATTATATTCCCTCACAACACGTAGGTGCTCACAGATATATTTTATCCGCGGAAAAACATTCTTTTATTATTATTATTCCTGTACGCGCGCCATTTACGCACGTACACGTGCACTTGAAGAATTAATGGACGCTGAAAATTGAACGCAAACGCGCGACTAATGACACAAGCGCGTTGCAACGCGTAAGTAATTGCTGCTGCACCGCATTGATAGCTCGGGCTTTGACATCTCAGATTCTTTTTCATTGCCGGCGACAACATCGCGCGGCGCATTCGCGATGCGCGTATTATAGGAGAAAGTTCCAATTTAATACGCTAGAGAGCTCGGGACGCGCGCGTAAGCGGTTACGAAAGCAATTTCAATTTAACTTTTTAATTATAAGTCGACACGACGATAGGACATCCGCGCGTGCGTGAACTTATGCATTTCCGAGACGAATCTGTGGAAAACGCCGATCGTCCTCTTCGTCGACGTGCTTTTCCAATTTACCAAATAAACCAAATTTAATGCCGAATTTGCTCGTGATTTGAACATTTCTCGTTGCTTAATATAGGAATCGCTTCCCTTCAAATATTATTAACCTTGCTAGTTTTACTGATTTACTCAGCGATGTTCAAATACTCGATTTATCTCTTTATTTTTCATACATACGATTTGTACAATTAAGATAAATTTGTAAATTAAAAAGGACCTGATATGGATCTGAATATTCAACCAAATTAAGTAAAATTAATTGGAAATGAAAAGTAGTGCGTATAAAAACTTGCGAAAAAAACATTACGATTTATGAGTTATAGTTAAATGATGTTTACGATAGTGACTGGAAAATTTCTAATGAATAGGCACTATTTTATAATTTTCACCGTGACAGCTTAATGACTATTGCATGACAGATTAGAATTATCTCGCTATTTGCATATGTATTGGTATTAAATGGCGAATTTATAAGTCTAATATCGATGTTTCCAGCGGTATTAAACTTATAAATCCCAGTTAGTTCGTTCATCGTTTGTAATCTGGATTTATTAATGACGGGTTTTGAATACTATATCCAAATTGAAAATTGAGAGGGGCCGAACCGATAACAAACGCAATCGCCGCTGCAATCATGATTGCGACGCAGCCCCTAGTTGCGTTTCGTAATTTGTACGCGATACTAAGCGTATATGAATAATTTATACGCGGATAGATATCGTTAGCTATTATATTGACTTAGTTCCTATAATTATAGATTGCTACACACACAGAGCTTGGAAAATTACTTCTAATATTTATTGAAATGTTCGTTAAAAAATAGAATTTGGGGACTTTAATTTATATATAATTTTATCTATTATAATTAACTATGTGTGTAACACCTATTCAGTTTTTAATTATTAGTAATTATTAGTTACTTTTATAATTATTTGTTATTTTTATGATTAATCTTAAAAATTTATCCAAACTTTAATAATATAACTTAAAAAAAATCTAATACATCAGGGTTGATAATAATTGCATCTCTCAGGTAGAACAGATTAAACCGAGTAGAAAATAATTTTTTATCGTTTTAATTCACCCTACTATTATATAATACGAGTTAGCGACAATTATTATCAGACACCCTGTATATTCTGCATTGATTTTTTGAGGAAAAATTTATATAAAAAATCATCAAACGGCGCAATATCGCCGCTTGCCGGAACAAAGTTTTTAATCATGACAACACTATTCAATCCACAAATGTTTTCAACGGCTTTATAATGTTGTGATATTGCTTGAGAAAAAAAACGCTACGCATTGATTGAATAGTGAATTAAAATTTCACATGTAAACAAATGAAAAAAAAAAAAAAACAATGCGCAACCGTTGCGAGTGCGACTAGTGCATTTGTAATCGCGATCGTTTCAGAAGCACAAACGAGCATTGCTGCATAACATACATATATGTGTATATGCGTGCCAATTTCGCCACGTTTTGGTCACATGACATACATGCACAACGGACTGCATGATTTGAAGAGCACTTTCGATGGCGAGAATGCGCGCTCGTCGATTGTAGGCAAACGTGTTTTCGAAATAATTACGCCTCCGGCAATCGGACGGCAATAAAATTTCAAAAATAGTTCACACATTCATCAAGAGGTATGAAAATTCTTTATATATAAATTTATTGATCTTCGAATATATATTTTCTACATAGATATATACACGCGAAGAATTGTTTTCCTTAACTTGCAAGAGTAACACACTTTTTCGTAACTTCCATTTTTCTAAATTTATGAATCAAGAGAAGCGGAGCGATTCATCCATCCATCTTTACGAAAGCTTCGCGCGTGTAATATCTACGAGAAAATTTACAAGCCGTTCTCCGGTCATGGAGTGGCTCGGGAAAACTTTCCTTACGGGGAAACGGCGTTATAGAGCAGCTCGCGTTGCACATAAGTGCAATATCCGTGTTGTGTATTACAACCGGTGAGTCATGCGGAAGTGATTAGATGAAGCGAGCATTCGGCGCGGCAATTGTCCGTCTGATCGTTGTTACGCGACTCGTTTACCGGAACAACGAGACACGAAAAGCAAGAGAGAGAGAGAGAGAAATCGAATTCTCGCGATAAGACGCTGCATCTCCTAGATGCACCTGTGCGCCATAACCGGAAACGAGACGGGCGTTCACTGCTGTTCCTGCTCGACGTAGCCCCAGGTCAAACATGCAAAATCCATCCGGGCACGTGAGCCGCATGCGAACGTGCTGCTGCAAACCGAACTGCACTCTACGTGCCCCAGTAATACGTATAACGAGGACTCATGGCAATATATACACACATATATATAGATCGTTATACAGGTGCGGAAGTTTCAGCCACCTGGCTGGCTTATCCTCGCTCGTGCGCCACCCTTCTCTTTCTCTTCCTCAGCATCTCCCAGGACTAATACGCGGATCCTGCTGATTTCGCTTAACTGCCGTAGTACCCAGAGACATTCGGTCAGACACGCGTTATCGCAAGAAAATACTTGCGCGAGATGAAGGGTTACGTGGTTGATTAGCAGATAAGACCGGTTAATATTAACGCTTTACGTTTTCTGCTTAAGAACTCGTCCGTTTCTGGAGAGGGAATATACAATTTACACTTTTGCTATTAGTATATATATATATAAATAATAGTTGTCTCAAAGATCGCCAGTAAAAAATAAATAAATAAATAATAACTGAATAAGTCGACCAGACTGGCAATGATTTATTCGATGATTAAATTACATACGACGTTTCGACCATCAATGCGGTTCTTCTTAAGTAAATCTACGAATATTAATCACAATAAAGATTAAAAAATATAAAATATATAATATAGATTAATAAAAATAGATTACGTTATCAAATAGAGTAAAGAATGTAAATCAAATTCATAAGACGGGCGTGAGTAATTTAAAACTATTGCGGACTGGCTGCATTTCAACAAACGTCACATAGAACACTGCAGAAAGCAACAATCCACAGATAGAACGATGTTAACTAATTTTTATTGTGATTAATATTTGTATATAGATTTACTTGAGAAGGACCGCATTGATGGTCGAAACGTCGTATGTAATTTAATCATCGAATAAATCATTGCCAGTCTGGTCGACTTATTCAGTTATTATATATATATATATATATATATATATATATATATATATATATATACGCGCTATATATCTACCTCTGCTTGTGATTTCTATGTGGATTATCTCGACATTATTATTAAGCGCGTATTTTACACACGCGCGTGTATATATATGTATATATATATATACGCGCGTGTGTAAAATACGCGCTTAATAATAATGTCGAGATAATCCATATAGAGATCACAAGCAGAGGTAGATATAACCCAGAGTTCGAATCTTCAAAGATGGCCGTGGAAAGGCAAGGTAAGCGCAAAGGCTGCTTGATATTCATATTTTGATTATGCAACGACTCGGTTCGACCAGGTTCTGCATGTGAGAGTTCCATCCTTTAGCACCTAGCTTTAACCTTTCGCCAGAATTGGGCATCTCTGGTCATCCCGGGGGGCTAATATGCCGATCCTTGGCCTCGGTTAATGCTCGCGATAACCGCTATGTTGGAGATTTCATCACTTATACACACACATGCACACATATAGATATCCTACGTACGTGTATAAACACACACACACACACCGACGCGTGCGATGGATTTACGGTAGGTCGCGTCACGGACGCCGTAATCCCGCGGAAAGAATAGGGGGTTCAGCATTCCGTGAGTTTCTTTGTAATCCGTTGGTAAGGATTACCACGCGGAAACCATGCAGGCGGTATTATTGCAGCTTGCGACTTTCTCGGAAATGACGGTTGTGCAAAATCGGAGGGGTCGCGAGACTTTCAATCGCCGCACGTTTTCCCCTTTTTCTTTAAACGCTACGATAACGCTCGTATAATAAACAACAATTTTCGCTATCGCCGCTCTCCTCGCGCGCTTATATTTTCTAATGTCCGGAAATTATCTACCGTTCTGTACACGCTTGGCTAAATGGTCAAATGTCAGGCTATGTCGCGGAATATATGCATTTGTAATGCATTTGTTGAATAAAAGAGTAGTGCTCTTTCACGTCATGGAACATTGGAAAAATTGTATTTTTATTTGAAAATTTTGCCATTTATTTTTAGAATATTCTATTCTAAAATAGGCACCGAAAGAATCCTCTTACCTTAAAAAAAGAATCTTTTAAAGATTAATATCTGATATCTCTAATTTATAAAAATGTAGACGAAATGGACTTTAATTTTACATTAACAAAAACCATACTATTTTATAACATACGGGAAAAAAATATCATAAAGAAAGCATAGATATATTACATATCAATCAAGTATGAGACACAAGATCTGGGTCCTGAATGATTAAATTACATTATGTTTACTCGTAAACACATTGCTTTTAGTTTTTAAGTCGCTTGAGTCTTCTTTTTCGTCAGTTATTAACTTTATCCATTCTTCTAATAAATTAAAGACATTTTTAATGACATATACTGCACTATAAATTGCAACACTAGAAAAGCCATAGTATGCGTTTCAACAATATGACCGTATAATGTAAAATAAAAAACTTACGACCATTTGTTATTAACAAGATGAATTTTAGATGAATTTTACAATATATGCATAATTCTCGTACTTTGAGAATACAAATTTTTTTCTGTGCATTGTTCATAAATTGCGATATAATATTTAACCTTTTTAATTACGTATATATATATGTATATAGAGGGAGAACTGTAATTTTAATTATACATATAAAACTTGAAAACATTTATTTAATAGACTCTGAGAATGACGTCTTTAAGCGATTAAAGTTATTTTTTTATTTGTAATATCTGTAGTAATATAAATTATTCGTCGTTTTATTTATTTGTAAGTAGAACGAGTCAATGATTTTCGAGACACTTTAATAATATAAGTAAATATCACGTAAAAACCAATTCCAAGTGATATAAATCTAAATTGTCAAATATCTTTAATTAGCTTTTTCTCATTTTATCGGTGAAAACGCAAATCTCTTGTTCACTATAGATACACATTGATACAATACATGTACTTTATTTCTTAAGAGTAGGGAACATTGAAAATGGTATAAATGTTTCTTATGAAAGACGTATCAAAAAACTTGAAAACATTTATTTAATAGACTCTGAGAATGACGTCTTTAAGTGATTTAAGTTATTTTTTTATTTGTAATATCTGTAGTAATATAAATTATTCGTCGTTTTATTTATTTGTAAGTAGAACGAGTCAATGATTTTCGAGACACTTTAATAATATAAGTAAATATCACGTAAAAACCAATTCCAAGTGATATAAATCTAAATTGTCAAATATCTTTAATTAGCTTTTTCTCATTTTATCGGTGAAAACGCAAATCTCTTGTTTACTATAGATACACATTGATACAATACATGTACTTTATTTCTTAAGAGTAGGGAACATTGAAAATGGTATAAATGTTTCTTATGAAAGACGTAACCAACCGAATTCACCGAGGTTTTGTGAAAAAGCAGCGAGTAACAAAAGAACGCGTCGCGTGCGCTAGCTTGAGATCTTAATCCAGATTTAAACGAAGCAAGCGGGAAAGGGAAGGACGCATAAGCTATAATCCAAAACGTAAACTGCGGCTAGATGGAAACGTCGCCGTGCATCATAACCAGGAATTGCCCGAGTCTCACTCGCAACTGCCGTACTCTCGCGACTATAAGCCGGTTATAAACTGCAGAAATATTTCCAATTGATGTTCTCATGTAAATCTTATCTTAAGACACTGGGCTGTGTTTCTCTCTCTCTCTCTCTTTCGCTTTCTCCTCTCTCTCTCTCTCTTTCCTCTTCGTTTCCCTGTCGAGGATCCGTGAGGACGCCGGTTATATCACGTAGAAAATCCATTCTATTCCATCAGCTTCGGTATGATATCGCCGGTAACCGTGCAGCGGGCGCTTTTATAGCGCCCAATCATTTTTAAGAGTCCTACGCCCAAGCATATCCTTTGCCATTCTTGTCGAATCCCAGAATCGAATCTACCCTTACAACCAGGAAGAGGAGAGGGAAGGAAGTGCGGAAAATACTTTCTAGATCGGTGCCCAAATTAAATCCGCGACCAGAAATATATATATATATATATATATATATATACATATAAACCTATGCATACACATATATAGGCATGCGCAGCTGTCGAGACCTCGAGAGCACCATTAAAATGGAATATGGAGATTCGAGACGAGGTCGAGGTCCTTCAAAAGCGGTCGCCCATGATTGCATCAACGTACGGAATTTCGTAAAGTGAGAGTCGGTCGCTGAATCTCTCTCTCTCTCTTTCTCTTTATTTCTTTCTTTTTCGCTCTCTCTAGGATTTCTCTGAGTATTGAAATTTTGAAAATTTTTCAATTTGACGATCGCTTTAACCAGAATCAAATGATATTATTTTATTATATCTCGATTTTTATTTTAAGTACATGCTATTATTCGAAAATTTATTTTATAAAATGATATTCTCGGGAAAGAATATTTTAAATATTGTAATACTATTTATGTGTAATAAATTCTATGAATTTAATTTAAAATGAAACATGGATTATGAATAAAACAAAAGTCTAAATTGCAAGTTTATATAGGAAGCTGTAAACACAAAAAATTGTTATATCGATTTATATTAAAAGATTATTAGAGATATTTTCTAAAATGACGATCATTTTAAAATAGAAACAGTATATGTGCGTATAATAAAAGCACATATGAAAGGCATACATTGCTCTTAAAGTTCTATTAATTAACTCGAAACTGACTGTTCTATAATTTAAAGCCGCCGATGAAATTTACGAACATTCCTATGCGCGTATAGATATGCACTTGCAATTACATTGCGGTGCGAGATTATTGCAGTCGTTCAGCCGAAATTTTCCGGATTATTCGTACGTCCACCATAATAATTATCATGATAATCATCACCGCAGTGGAAACTTTGAATATTAGTTTCGCACTGCAAAATATCCGAATAATTCGAGTCGTTTTTTTTCTCGTGCGTAAATTGTGTGCGATGCAAGGACGTGTAAAAAATTAATCATCCATCGTTCATTATGACAAGTCGCGACAAAGTGATTTGGAAGCGACGAAACACGCCGAGATGTAACTGCATTTATAACGCAAAAAAAAACTGTCGATCCTCGAAATAAGCGACGATTATAAGCCGCGTAATAAAGTTATTAGCGCGCGACGCGGAAAGACAGAGACGAGATATCTCGTCTCTCTTGCAGTTTCCTCGATTGTGCGAATTAATGTGGCTGCGTTTAATAAAAAAAAAGACGAAAGTGTTCAAGTCCCTACCAGAGTGCTATAAAAGCATCTATTTTATCAACGTGCTATAACTGGCAAAAGGGAAGAGTAAAGTAGCAACACAGAAACAGAAAAAAGCGGCCAAGAAGCGGTTTTCTATTGCTTCACAACAAGTCTTACAAAAAATACTGATTTTCAAGAGTTGTTTAAGTTTAATACTTATAAGAAAATCTTGTAAACTCGAAAATTCTGATTTTGATCAAACTTATATATGTACATGTAGGAGGAATAAATAGATAAATTTAGAAATTTTAGTCTTAAAACTGCTTCTAAGGGGTGAAATTATCTCTTAATGACTAAAAAAATTTTTTTTTCAACAATTATTTGTTTAAAATACTATTAATGTGATTAATTAAAGATGTTCGTATCATAAAACTTTTATACAAAATATTTCTTGATATCTTAAAGACTTAAAGATATATCGAGAAAAGCAAAAAGCTACTCTACCTATGAGAAATGATTTTTCATCCCTTATAATTAAAATTGTTTTAAGTTGCAACTAAAAATTTCTAAATTTATCTATATATCCTGTATGTGTAAATTTTCATCAAAATTTGAATTTTCAGATTTGCAATTGAACCTTGCACATTTCCTTGTTATTCAAAATAATTTAAACAACTAAAGTTTTAAAAATCTTGAAAACTAATCTTTATTATATTTAGTGGTATCAGAAATAAAGAAAAAGAAGAAAAAGAGAGAAAGAAAGAGAAGGGAAGAAAGAGAGAGGGGATGAGAGAGCTCGTTTACTCAGACTGCCCTGGTTGGCAATATCACGTCTCTCGGCAAGTTTATCTCCACCTCTTTGTATCCACCGTTTCGACCGACAATTGGGCCGCGACAAGCCGGCGCCGTCGATATCAATTATTCGCAGGCTCGATTGTCGACCCTGCTGCATAGTCATGGTGGTGCGGTCTCAGCCTAAATAAAGTGACTCGCCGTGAAGCAATTCACATTGTTTCGTTTCGACAAAATATATTCTAAATTTGAAATTTTATCAAACTCTACGCCAATCCTTTTTATTTAATTCTCTTTAACAAAAATGTTTTGATTTTATATAGATTTTGACAAGAGATTTGCGTTTTCACCGATAAAATGAGAAAAAGCTAATTAAAGATATTTGACAATTTAGATTTATATCACTTGGAATTGGTTTTACGTGATATTGATTTATATTACTAAAGTGTCTCGAAAATCATTGACTCGTTCTACTTACAAATGAATAAAACGACGAATAATTTATATTACTACAGATATTACAAATAAAAAAATATTTTATTAATTAGATAAATACATTAATTTGTATTAGCAAGACTAATAAAATTATTAAAATTGTTTTATCTGTAATACAGAGATTGACTTGTACTACTTGTTTTACACTACTGGACTTAAACTATTGACGAAATTGGTAGAAATTGATTTATATTACTTGAAATCGGTTCTGCGTGTCATTGACTTATACTACTAAAAGTGTCTCTAAAATCATTGATTCATTCTACTTACAAATGAATATAATGATTAATAATTTATATTATTACAGATATTGTTAATAGAAAAATATTTTAGTAATTAGACAAATCATTAATTTATGTTAGCCGGAATAATAAAATTATCACCAAGATAAAATTATTAAAATTGGTATATCTGTAATACAGAGATTGACTTGTACTACTTGTTTCACGCTACTGGACTTAAACTACTGACGAAATTGATAGAAATTGATTTATATTACTTGAAATCGGTTCTGCGTGTCATTGAGTTATACTACTAAAAGTGTCTCGACAATCTTTGACTTGTTCTACTTACAAATGAATAAAATAAGTAATAATTTATATTTTTACAAATATTGCTAATAGAAAAATATTTTAGTAATTAAACAAATCATTAATTTATGTTAACCAGATTAATAAAATTATTAGTAAGATAAAATTATTAAAATTGGTATATCTGTAATACACAGATTGACTTGTACTACTTGTTTCACACTACTGGACTTAAACTACTGACGAAATTGATAGAAATTGACATATATCACTTGGAATCGGGTCTGCGTATCACTGACTTATACTACTAAAAGTGTCTTTAAAATCATTGACTCATTCTACTTACAAATGAATAAAATGACTAATAATTTATATTATTACAGATATTGCTAATAGGAAAATATTTTATTAGTTAGACAAATTATTAATTTATGTTAGCAAGATTAATAAAATTATTAGCAAGATAAAGTTATTAAAATTGGTATATCTGTAATACAGAGATTGACTTGTACTACTTGTTTTACACTACTGGACTTAAACTATTGACGAAATTGATAGAAATTGATTTATATTACTTGAAATCGGTTCTGCGTGTCATTGAGTTATACTACTAAAAGTGTCTTGAAAATCTTTGACTTGTTCTACTTACAAATGAATAAAATAAGTAATAATTTATATTTTTACAAATATTGCTAATAAAAAAATATTTTATTAATTAGACAAATCATTAATTTATATTAGCCGGATTATAATAAAATTATCAGCAAGATAAAATTATTAAAATTGGTATATCTGTAATACAGAGACTGACTTGTACTACTTGTTTCATACTACTGAACTTAAACTATTGACGAAATTGATAGAAATTGATTTATATTACTTGAAATCGGTTCTGCGTGTCATAGACTTATACTACTAAAAGTGTCTCGACAATCTTTGACTTGTTCTACTTACAAATGAATATAATAACTAATAATTTATATTTTTACAAATATTGCTAATAGAAAAATATTTTATTAATTAGACAAATCATTAATTTATATTAGCAAGATTAATAAAATTATGAGCAAGATAAAATTATTAAAATTGGTATATCTGTAATACAGAGATTGACTTGTACTACTTGTTTCACACTACTGGACTTAAACTACTGACGAAACTGATAGAAATTTGCATTTATCACTTGGAATCGGTTCTGCGTGTCATAGACTTATACTACTAAATGTGTCTCTAAAATCATTGACTCATTCTACTTACAAATGAATAAAATGACTAATAATTTATATTATTACAGATATTGCTAATAGGAAAATATTTTATTAGTTAGACAAATTATTAATTTATGTTAGCAAGATTAATAAAATTATTAGCAAGATAAAGTTATTAAAATTGATATATCTGTAATACAGAGATTGACTTGTACTACTTGTTTCACACTACTGGACTTAAACTATTGACGAAATTGATAGAAATTGATTTATATTACTTTAAATCGGTTCTGCGTGTCATTGACTTATACTACTAAAAGTGTCTCGACAATCTTTGACTCATTCTACTTACAAATGAATATATAATAACTAATAATTTATATTTTTACAAATATTGCTAATAGAAAAATATTTTATTAATTAGACAAATCATTAATTTATATTAGCAAGATTATAATAAAATTATTAGCAAGATAAAGTTATTAAAATTGATATATCTGTAATACAGAGATTGACTTGTACTACTTGTTTCACACTACTGGACTTAAACTATTGACGAAATTGATAGAAATTGATTTATATTACTTTAAATCGGTTCTGCGTGTCATTGACTTATACTACTAAAAGTGTCTCGACAATCTTTGACTCATTCTACTTACAAATGAATATATAATAACTAATAATTTATATTTTTACAAATATTGCTAATAGAAAAATATTTTATTAATTAGACAAATCATTAATTTATATTAGCAAGATTAATAAAATTATTAGCAAGATAAAATTATTAAAATTGGTATATCTGTAATACAGAGATTGACTTGTACTACTTGTTTTACACTACTGGACTTAAACTATTGACGAAATTGATAGAAATTGATTTATATTACTTGAAATCGGTTCTGCGTGTCATTGAGTAATACTACTAAAAGTGTCTCGACAATCTTTGACTTGTTCTACTTACAAATGAATAAAATAAGTAATAATTTATATTATTACAGATATTGCTAATAGGAAAATGTTTTATTAGTTAGACAAATCATTAATTTATGTTAGCCAGATTAGTAAAATTATTAGCAAGATAAAATTATTAAAATTGGTATATCTGTAATACATAGATTGACTTGTACTACTTGTTTCACACTACTGGACTTAAACTACTGACGAAATTGATAGAAATTGACATATATCACTTGGAATCGGGTCTGCGTATCATTGAATTATACTACTAAAAGTGTCTTGAAAATCTTTGACATGTTCTATTTACAAATGAATATAATGACTAATTATTTATATTATTACAGATATTGCTAATAGAAAAATATTTTAGTAATTAGACAAATTATTAATTTATGTTAGCAAGATTAATAAAATTATTAGCAAGATAAAGTTATTAAAATTTGTATATCTGTAATACAGAGATTGACTTGTACTACTTGTTTCACGCTACTGGACTTAAACTACTGACGAAATTGATAGAAATTGATTTATATTACTTGGAATCGGTTCTGCGTGTCATTGACTTATACTACTAAAAGTGTCTCTAAAATCATTGACTCATTCTATTTACAAATGAATATAATAACTAATAATTTATATTCTTACAAATATTGCTAATAGAAAAATATTTTATTAATTAGACAAATCATTAATTTATATTAGCAAGATTAATAAAATTATTAGCAAGATAAAATTATTAAAATTGGTATATCTGTAATACAGAGATTGACTTGTACTACTTGTTTTACACTACTGGACTAAAACTACTGACGAAACTGATAGAAATTGATTTTTATTACGTGAAATCGGTTCTGCATGTTATTGATTTATACTATTACAAATATCTCTAAAATCATTGACTCATTTTACTTACAAATGGCTAAAACGACTAATATTTTATATTACTACAGAAATAGAAAAATATTTTAGTAATTAGACAAATCATTAATTTATATTGTCAAGATTAATAAAATTTTTAAAATTGATATATTTCTCGGTAAATCCAGTGATAGACTTGTACTACTGGTTTCACGCTGCTGAACTTATACTACTAATGAAACTGATAAAAATTGATTTATATCACTTGAAATTGGCTCTACGTTTTATCGATTTACATTTTTGAGAGAAGTGTCCCAAAAATTATATACTCGTTCTGCTTACAAATTAATAAAACAACTAATAATTTATATTACTACAGATATTACAAATAGAAAAATATTTTAGTAATTAGTGAAACGATTGTGAATTTGAACCCAACCGTTATCAGATTCTTGCGGCGACAGTCGCGAGCAGATAGAATTCCCCTGTTTCGTATACGCGGCAGGGCAGATCGTCGATGATAACCACGTTGAACTTTCGTCGAGAAATGGAAAAGTTAGCTCCCTTTAGCTAACATGGCGTGACAACGTCCAGGTAAGAGGTGAGAGATAAGAGAGCGACCACGACGAAGGAATAAATCCACGCACAAGAGCCGAGCGTGTTCGCGCGAGTGGAAACTTTGTTAAGGGTAGTGGAGAGGGAGGGGGTAGCCGCGAGAAACAGCAGAAAAAGAGGACGGTGGCAGGCAAGATTGTACGGGGTGGTTTTTACTCTGCCTGCCGCCGTAATTGACTTCCATGAGAACTGAAATCTTGTCCCAAAGTTTGTTCGACTACTTTACTCTTCACGCAGAGATTCTCTTAAATAGTCAAACGGTATATTATAACTTATAAGGTTTACGCGGGAATAATAGTCGGTCGTCGAGGAATTCTCGGTGTATATCCAATGATGTTCACCCGAAGTTTGTAAAAAAGAAGAGTGAAAACATGTAAAAGAATCGCTATAAAAACGCGACTTGGGGCAGCATCCGGCAATTAACGAAAGTAAGTTGAAATCAAGAAAGTGCTAATTTAAGTGGTCGTTCTTAATATAAAGAACCGCGACAATCTGCGAATTTTCTTCCTCTTTAGTTCCAATTTACTTCTATAGACAAATCATCATAGAAAAAATTTGCTTGGCTCTTTTAAATTTGAATTATCTATCTTTCTTTCAATAAGCATAATTTCCATGGACGTCCGCAGAATTTTATCCAGGAGAGGGCATAATTAATTTTTTTATTTTTTGTTTTTTCTTAATCTTTTAAATTTTACTTTTTTTATTTTGATTTTTTTATATTAAATATGTAAATAAATTCAAGTGTTTATTCAAAAGCCAATTATTTTTTTAAATTGTGCTTATGAAGTGATAGAGATTGAAATAAATAACAGAGCTAGAGAAGAGAGAGGGAGAGCAAACAGAAAAGAGAGAGAAAGAGAGGGAGAGAGAGAGAAGTGCGAACGTAATGCATGTGCAAATTGAGGGAGATTTAATCGCTGGCACGCTGTTCCGGTTACAAATGCCAAGATTCTCATTACAAATCTCGCATTGCGAAAAGCCAAAATTACTACCGAGCCATTGACCACCGTTCATCCTAGCAGACCCCACGAATTCATACATCACACATACATTTATAGACATATACATATATGTTGGATCTCTTCTTCTCTCTTCTGGCCTCTCTCTCTCTCTCTCTCTTTGCTTGCGCGCATGAAAACCTCTTCAGGAACTGCATCAAAGGAACGCTTGCCCCGGGCTCTTTATCGGGTTGGTTCGGGTCGGGTCGGGTCGAGTTCAGAGCAGGCTCGTAAGAGCACGCTCCTCGCGAAACTGCTACCCCGTTTGCTCCACGTTTCATCGGCATCTGTCGTTACCATTGTGCTTGTCGAATTTTACGTTGGATTCCGATCCGACGTGCATCGCCATGATAGGTAGGGAGCCTGCGCGATTGTCTGAACTAGAGCTCCCTCGTTTGCGGTTCGTCGTCAGATCTAATCTCGTGGAATTAAAGGTATCGACGCGACGTCGAGCGCGACTTTCGCCAAGCAACGTTGACAGTTTTTATGGTCTTTCTTTGCCCGCGTGCTGTAAAATAATGTACTTTCTTAATAATGGAAAAGTAAATCCCATTTTGTCTACATTTTTATAAAGTAAGCATATCTGACACTAATCTTTAGAGAATTCGCCTCTTAAGGTATAAAAGGAAGTTTTAACGCCTATTTTATAGAAGAGGAATCTAAAAATAAGTGAAAAAGTTTTAAAATAAGAATACAATTTTTTCAGTGTACTATGGGGTTCGAGTTCTATCTTTTATAAAATTCTATCAACGAGAAAAATAAATCGAAGAAAAGCTAAAATGAAGAAAGTACAAAGCGATTTTTGAAAATGACGATTATGGCAGTATATACATATATATATGTGCAAGAGCGGAAAATGTACATAATATACATATGTATATCCGGCGTTGCGGAATGATTGAATTCTGATTCGAAATTCCGATCACGGTACGATAGAACAATTTACGAGGGAGTGTCAGTAGACAGCTGTTGTATAATGTACGAATATAATATAGTTTATAACCGTATACAAGAATGATTTCAATACCGGTATAGTTTACCGCACTGCTTTGAACGAGATTGACAGAGTGCCTAAAATATGAGATCCTTTCACAATCGTTATCCTAAAAGAGTATTTCTTATTACATATTATGTTTATTTTTTATAAACTCTAGATTTTTTATTTTCTTCACATATATTTTATCTGTGATTTCTTTTTTTATTTAAAAAAAAAAAGTATTCTCTTATTACATATATAATACTTTTGAAAAAGGCGGCATGTTATACTTTTTGTATTTTATCAGAAAGCTACTTAATTGCATGCTTGTTATATCTCTATACTTAATCAACCATCTTCACAGCATTCGATTTTCCGAATGATCGATACGTCCATCGTATCTCATTGCATTATCTCTTGTGCGATTATCTCGCGTGCGTTGATACGTACATTACTTGAACAATAACGTAACACGTAATATTATTAATGATAATAAACAAAGGAGTAATTACGCATCTGTGTAGTAATTTGCGTACGAGCGCGTTATTATTAAATACGAGGATTGCATTGTTACAAATAGATAGGACTAGCAAAGCACACAAAAGAGTAAAATATGTATTTATCGCAATGATTATATTATTATAATGATTAGATTATCGCAAGAGAGATACTACTGCAATTGCAAGATTAATTAGTTTTGTGAATTAGTTTCTAGGTACTTTTACACAGTTATAAATAGAGGGAAGTTAAATATAAAACAGATATGCCCGCGTAACTAGATGAAATTTTTGAAGCGATGGCACCGTTCGCAAACTCGTATAAAGGAGCGTCTTTGCTTTGAGGTAGTGAAGATCCCGAGTTACTTTTAATACGGCGTGGTATCTTGTAAATTAGTTTTGCGAAGAGAGCTTTTGCGCATTAACGGAAAAATACGCGCGAGATAGTCTTGTAAAATATAATCTCTCTTTCGTGCACGTGCTGCTATAAATTAGATGAAGGGTATTACAGAGAACGTCTTAGCTAATGGGGGAAGAAATGGTGACAGTGGCTCTCGCCAGAAATTGATGATTCCGCTAACAATAAAAAAAAAAGTATGTGTGTGTGTGGAGAAAATACGAAATTAATTTTGAAAAATATAAATTCCAATCATAGAATTTCCAATGCCTTCCTCGATTGTTGATAAAACGGTTCGATGGCCCCGTCGAATTATTTCTGCACGAGAAGAACGATTATAGATTTTCCGGGGAAAAATGTGGGACACACGCATACACATACATATTGATTGTTGAAAACTCCATGTCACATGACATCATGTATTTGCAAGTGCACTACGCCGGATCGAGAGCCCGGAGGAGAGGTGCTCGCATCGGAAATGTACGAGGAACGCCAGAGAGCTGACGGCTCGATGAGAATTAAGCGTATGATGTTCACAATTTCGAGGCGCGGAGATCAACGATATTTCATTACTAAAATATTAACGTGCTCCGTTGCGCCAAACTTTTGATTAATCTACACGCTCGAGCGATGTGGCAAGTTGAAAATTAATATTAGATTCCAAGTGACTTTCCAACGAGGCGGAGTATCAGGTATTTCGCGAATGTTATACACACGTACACACACACACACATATGCATAAATCGTAATTATATCGGATATATACGCGGGATAGATAGAACGTGGAAGATATCTGTACCGCGATAATTAATATGCAAAAGAGATTTTTATCTCTTTGAACGCGAATGCCTAAAGCATCGCATATGCTTTTTTTCAGATTTTATCTTCTTCGGCGGTGCACGAGCAAATTAAAAGTTGCTTTAAAACATCGTTTCTTCCGCCATGTTTGTAGTTTTGATTAATGAATCGTGCGCCCTTCTCTTTTGTCGGTGCAGGATTTTTTTTTTGAAACATTAAGCACAAATTGATTGCTCGGGTGACCGCAAAAACCACTTGATTGAGCATATTTTATACACGCTAATAAGTCTCAAGTACGTATGTGTGTATGTCTATTTATATGCACATATATGCAACTATTAAAAAGTTTTTATGGAAAAACTAATAAATTTCTATCAAAGGGATATTATATACCGCGGACATGAAATTCAAAATGTCACCGTTGCCGTCCTTGCAAAATCATTAAACGGAACGACAAAAATTTCAGACTGTTATACGTGTTATACTCGATACAATGTTCTCCCGCACGATATATTAATTGCAGCGCAGTCCGCGCGATTTTTTGTAATTTATACTTTTGATGAGATCCAATGTCATAATTTTTCCTGGTTATGGTATTTCGTAATCATCTGCCTTGTCGAGAATAAATCGACCAAAAATATATGCCGAGATCCCGGTAAATAAAACACCTCGGCACCGAAATTAATTGTCGCATGTAATTTCATTGAGAGGTATACTCGGCGTCCCTTTTATGATGTTAATTTAGCGGTCGAGCTCGCGAACGTTCGTGAATGCCTCTCGGCAAATCAAGGCAGTGCGCGGACCGTTGCGTTGTCGTGGAATTATTAATGGCAATAGCAATCATCGTGCCGTCATTATGCCGGCGAATTAAATACCACTGAGCGTAACTCGTCAACATGCGCTTATATAATAGGCCTGTATATGGAAATTTGTTTAGAGGAGAAAGAGCATTGCATATTTACGAAAAATTGTAATTCTTATTTTGAAAAATGTTCTCTTATTTTTAGAATACCCTGTTTTGAAATAGGCACCAAAAGAATTCTGTTGAAGCAGACAATAAATTTATAAATGTAGACACAAAAAGCATGAAGTACGATACCTGACTTCTGAATGATTAAATCTGTATTCTTATCTTTGTAATTTTATTTTTGTTTATATAGTTACTGGAGCTAGCTCGAAGTGAGACGAAAATGTTTAGACTTATATAATACCTAAAATTATTTAGGATTTTTTTACTCGTTAATCTTTTTTATCACATATTAAGTTATTTTACACAATACTTATTCGTGAATTTCTCATTTGCTCAAGTATTTATTTTCGAATATCACTTATTAACTTCATTTATTTTTCTAGTAAACTAAAATCATTGAATGACAAACATTGCATTGCATTGTTTGCGACACTATATAACCATTTACTTTGCTGCAACAATACAATCATATAGACAAATATAGACAATATAATCATAAAGAATAAATGAATAATTTGCATTTAAAACATAAGTCCATTTGTTATTAACAAAGAACATATTCTTAGTTTCATTATTAAATGTTCTAGGAACACTTAAGGGAATATTTGTTAGAAGAGTTTTGTATAATCCTCTTACTTCGTGAATATAATGTTTTCGATATAATATTTTTTTCAAACACGATAGATTGTTGTTTGCTATGTTTTGAAAAAGACCATTATTCAGGTTTTAAAAAAATCTCAATTTGGAATTAATCACAATTATTTGATATCGATATATTGTTGCTAATGTTTAACTTAATATTGTTTCACGTGATTTAATTCTTTCCCTTTTTTTTACTTACGCAATAAATGAAAGCTTTGAATCATGCGTCGCGAAAATTACTTACAATTCTTTTTTATTTTAATTGACACCAAGTTTTCAAGTCGCGTATTAGCTTAAAAGAGAGAAACGGGTTTAAGGTTGAAGCTTTGTTATAATTGTGCTTCGCATCCTTTTATACGAAGTATATTACATTACGACTGCAATATGTACGCGCGCGTGAAGAGTAAACGCGAGCATTTTGACTGCGATACAGAGAGAGAGTCTAATTGTCGCGCGACTATCACGCGTAATTACAATTATGTCATTTACGCGTCGCGACGTAAATAAGGGCGTCAAGTGCGAACACACGCACGTACATGATGATTCTCTCGTCGCTCGCCTCCGTCCCTTACTTCGCCCCTCGTTGTTTTCTCGCTCGTTCGACGAAAACTATCCCCATATTTTTCGGATAGTTATCAGCGCGTTTGCCGAACTCCGAAATTAATTACGCGACTAATTCAATTACTCTCGGAGTTAAAAGCACCCTTTGTGAAAAAGTTATGAATTTATGGGAGCGCGCGATACGCTTCCTCGTTCGAGCTCGGACACCAAAATGCCGGTGAATGAAATGATGTTCTATTTTATTTTGTTCAAGTTTACCTGTAAAATATTATTAACTGCGTTCGATCAGGTATTACGATATCTCCATTTTTTTTTTATTTTATTCGAAAAAAAAAATAAATATTATTTTAGAAAAATACAGCGCGCACGCGCGCACAAACATATACACGAGCCAGTAAAACTATTATCAATAAAATGTTTTCCGATATCACGAATTAGAAAAATATAAAAGGATTTACCTATCTATCGGAATTTTGCACTTACGCCGCGACGAGAGAAGAAAAAAACGCAAAAAATGCGCGTGTAAAAAAAGTCCGCGGAAATCATTGATGTGAAACGTCACCCTGCCGCAGCTGTTAGCAACGAATTAACGAGCATTCGCGCTGTGTTACGTCAGCACGAGTGGACACTGCGGCATCGTGCGACACTGGATGTTAATAGCAATGTAAATATCAGCCTACCCTATGCGATAACACGCACGCGGTCTGGGGACGCGCTGTGCGATAATACGACCGACTCCACTATGTAAATCTCTTATTGCCTCTACTGCTTTCGCGCCTTTTAATCTGAACTTGATTCCACGCAACGAATTTGTCGTCTTCTATATATCTATTTAGCTTGAAAATTCTTCGATACATTATATCGATAATTCATACGTTTCGGCAAAAATTTGCAAGAGATCGATCTTTGACTTAATAATCGACATAGTTGATAATTTTTTAATTATATGTCTCTTTCTGCGCTGGACGATCCTTTGGACTTGAAATCGATGTTCTCTTTCTTCTTCAATTTACATATGATTTTTGATACAATCCTGTATTACATCGTAAATGTACGCACGCGCGTGTGTACATCAGTATCGCAACACGGTCTGCGCGAACCATGGTAAAATCGCAATCTCGGCGAATTTGTAATTCAAATCGGCGCGATACGAGATAAATTACTGACCCATCCTTCTCCCGGTTCCTTCTAAGGGAAGGAGCGCGTCCATCTATCTGATATCCTAGCGCACGAATAAACCACCCACCCTGTCTGTACAATATTCCTATTCCGCAGAGCTAATTTCCCAATTAAAGCCGAGTTGCTGGCCGATCTCGCTTTTGCAACGACACGTTACTAGTTTGTCGTTCGCGAAATAATTCATTATTACGATAACGGAATAATCTTTGCATGCACGTGAATATAGGCTTAATAAACATCAATTAAAGTTAACCAATTAACCTGACTTAATGGAGTCTAATCTGACCTAACCGAGTCTAATCTATGAAATTTAACTGATTCTTTTTTTGTCAGCTGGAGAATCTAAAAAAAAAAAAAAAAGAAACATTTTATATTTGACTCCGCATGTTTCCATGTTTTTCAATTTCAGTTTACAGTTTTTATCTTCACGCATTGCAGTCATTTTGTTATCTTTTTTTTTTTTTTTGCTTTTAAATTTGCTAGAACTTGCAGACCATTAATCGACGCGATATACCAACATTTGCGCAAAAAGCGAATTTCCACCTCGGGAGACGTAGAATATTAAAATAAAGTGTCACGCATTTAACCGGCATGGTAATTAAACATACACAATGTACCATAATAGAATTCCCTGTCGTTCGTTTGGAATATTGCGGGATGACGAGTAAATTGTAGGACGCGCCCCACGCAAATATAAAATTGCTGATTGAAACGCGCAAACTCGAAACTGCTCGAAACACGGACGTGTATGTATATGAAAACATTTTAACGTCCCTTACAAAATTATCCGGACGCGTTGAACGACGATTAATATTTTACAAAAATTTCACTTGCTTTACTCATCTTCTTGTTATTAAAAAAAAAAATGAAAACAAGCATACGTAGTATTATGATACACGTCGAAGATTACTGCTGCATTTATTATGTATATTTAATGTTTGCGTAATAGCTTTTTGTGTTTTACATTACACTCTACAGAGTATCGTATTTCGATTACTCTTGATAACACGATTTTGGACAATAACCATACATGAAATTTCGCAACGGCTTCTATCGGTCTATCACTTTACTGGCAATGAGTATCATTAATATTCATTTTGACGTTCTTTGGTTGCTGTAACAATAAACCCTAATAACATCATCCATTTAATGCGCGTGTAATTTTTTTTTTGGATACTGATGCGCGGGAGACACGAGAATATATTACAATTAAACGAGAAAAAAAATGCCCTTTCTCGTAAAAATTGATAGAAAAATTCTTTCTCTTTCACACATATCAGAGACACAATAATTTACAACGCAATAAATACTTTTCAAAGTGGCGGGAAATATTATTCGTTATTATTTATGTCATTATTTAACATAAACGTCGCGTGGAAATCAAGGACTTTATTTATGCTAAACGTTTACCCCGGGAGAGGATCGTGGGGAGACAGAAATTTGTTCTCCCGCGGAAATTCGTTCCCGGGGCAAAGCAAGAAATCTCTAATGTTGAAACTCGCAAACAATTTTCACGTTCGCTACGAAGAAGCGGCGGTAAATTCCGGAGGCGGATAGCGGGTGTATGGGAATCCAAGGCGGATCGATGTCGGATAAAAACAACGGATCACAGAAGTGCAGCGAACTCGCGCGAGCTCCGGAGAGAGTGGAGAGCTCATAAATAAAAGATATTGCCAGGGTTTTGAGAGAAGGGAGGACAATTATTCTCGGATAGAACGACGTGCTTCTTGTGTCATCGAATACATTACCGACACACACACACCGGTGTGTGTGTGTGTGTGTGTGCGCGCGCGCGCGCGCGCGTGTGTCTACATCGCGCACGATGTACGATGCTTATATCTCGCCTCGCGAGATTCCCGCTTAACCCGGAGGTCTCCGTCGTCCTACATAGCGTCTTTTTCTACTGCGCCGCGCCGGCAAAAAACGCGACGCGAGTCGAGGAGGGACGATACTACCGAACGAGTGCATATTGCGCTGGAATTATTCTATGCAAATCGCATTATTCCCGCCTCACCGCATTACAACCGACCGTAATGTATTCCGGGAAGGGATTTATGCGGCTTTGCCGGAATAATACCTGACTTAACACGTTACTAAGGAGAGAATCGGACGCGAATATGGACGAGATCGGGTTGTTCTTATAATTAGTCCTCTAATTACGTAGAGATTCGAACGTATATTGTAATATACTCGTGTGATTGATATTAAACTATGACCGTGAATTTTAATATGAACCATATGTGAATGCTATTTATTGAAAAATCGATACGAACGAAAAATTATATATATCGTGCAATACATAGAGCTTGAAATAAGATGTACAGATGTGTATGTATATTCATTGGCACTATTGTCGGATAAAACTCTGTGCAATTTATATACGAGCTAACTAGATTAACTGGCTGAAATATAATCTTCTTTACGGCTCGGGGAGCTTAACGATCCGCTGTGTATTCGATAATGGCGATACCCGGTGCCATTAAAAGACGCTTGTCTGCCGGCCGTAAATTTACATAAAATGATTGGAAATCTCCGACGAGAAAGAATGCTCGTTACTCGGTACAACTTATCGTGCGCGTGTGTCAAATTTCTTCCGTCAATCTAATGTACGATACTCGCGATTACGCTGCAAGTTAGGTGCGCACGATATTGTAAACACGCTGATACTTCACCAGGAGTTAACGTCGCGGACACGTACCGCGGCGATAAATTACAACGTAGATTAGAATAGTTAATGCCAGAATCCCCTCTCGAACGTACACCTCTACCTAGTAAATCTTGCAATAGTGTTGTAAACTGATAGGACCAGATGTGCGGGAAAAGGGAAGAAACATATTCCAGACAGAGTCGCGTCTCTATATAATACCATTAACAATACGTCAAATTCAAAATGGAGAGAATGATCCTGAAAAATATATCTTGCGGTCGGTAGAAAATATTTTTCTTCGCTCGGAAATACCATATTTATCATTTCGCCGTATATGAATGAGAGGATTTACATAAAAAAAAAAATGCCATTTTTGGTGGAGCGATTCATCCGAACGTGAAAAATTATATACATCCGAAATGGGGACCCGCCAAAATTTCCCATCCTCGTGACATAAGTGATTTTTCTTCTTCACGCTTTTCTGCTTTCCGATCTCTCTTGTTCAGGCGCGATACATACATATATATATATATATATATATATATATATATATATATCTTGATTTCTGGGTTAGGTGTCAAAGTTTCGGCGAATGAGCCGGGATTCGCTCGAAATTGCTGTCTCTGACGCGCGCGCGCGAAATCTTAACGTGAACCTGTCGACAGTCGATTACTGGCGGGTGCTGAAATCAGCCTAAATGTCGGCTGGAGGGATTCAAGGGGGTGTAAGAGGGAGGCGACGGTGTGGCCTCCTGTGCGAAGGACGATGGATGCTTTCCTCGACGGTGGTGGCGGTTTACCAGTTGAAGGCGCCAGGACCAGGACCGGAATTTTCGAACAAAAGAGCGGTGGTCCTGATTTAGTGGCGTGCATAATTTCGTCCTGGTCATAAATTAATATTTCCACCCCTTTTGTCCATTCGTCGACCTGTGCCCGCGGTCGCGGAAGAAAAGGATCTTGATGAATGAAAATCCTTTTACAAATTCCGGTGATATATATACGAGCGTGCCGTAATTTTGTCAACAGCCTGAATTTACGCGTTTGTACGACACTTTGTACCCATACTTTGAACGCGCGAAATTTGTCGCGCCGGTTATTCGCGTATAAATTATACCGAAATGATGATTATAGCCAGAAAGGTAATTGAGTATCGTTAATTGATCGATAGCGCGTAAAAATTGAGGTAAATATAACTAGTAATTTTAATTGTAAAATATCTTTCTTGATTTATTCATAGTATTCGCAGGATATTATTAACGTTCGTGAAATGCAAATAATATTCTTCTACTATGCTTCATTACTTTTTGTATTAACCGAATAAATTAAAATTTTTGCATAATTTGGTGTAAAATAGATATTTATCATATAAAAATTAAATAAAATGCATGCCACTTTATGTCGAGTTATTTTCTTTGTCTGGCCATTTTTGCACTTAACGATATTATATATAATATAATAATAATTGTGTTTATTATAATTGTGTTTATACCTTTATGAATTACAACTAGAGAATCACAATCAAAATAAATATCCTTTTTTGCCAATTCTAGCTTTGGAGAGAATTTCATTTATTATTTCAATGATTATATGCTGCTTTAATAATATTAGCAAATGAAAATAATTTCTATATATATATAATAATTAACGTTAATTTGTATCAATTACAATACCTGAAAGCATTTGGATTATCCAATAATTATCATTTATTTAACATAGTTAATTGTCTTGTGTAATATTCATTGCATTTATTAATATTTTCCATGTTTCTATTGCAGATTCTGGATTAATACGCCGCATTACGCTGCACGCTTCCTATAAGGTAAGATTTTTGAACTCTGCAAAAATTGATTTAAATTTAACGCAATAGAACAAAATAAAGGCAAACAAATACGACGTTAAAAAAAATATCCGCAATCGTTTCAAATGAAAAAGCGGGAATCGAGAATTTAAGGACGATGGGACTGTATCGCGGGACGATATATTGCAATGTAAAGCTACGAACGTTAAAATTAAACAGTCCATTAACAGCTTCGGAGCGTTTCCATCAATTTAGGCTCGGCCTCTTTTTTTATTCGAAACGGACGCCAAACCCGGGCGTACTCGCGGAAATTCAAATGTATGCCGGTGAATATATATATACGCGAATGTATGTCTCCATACGTATACGCGAAGCTTATCTATGGATTAAGACTTAAGCCTCGAATGGGAAAAAAAGATCTCATCGATCGACTATTCGGTCGACGTCGAATGCGCGTGAATTAAACGACTTCGATTCGTTGCGAGCGCGCAAACGTAAAAGCATAAGATAATTAATCATTCAAAAGTTTGCGATTCGCGAAATCCGCAAATGTTTCATTACGATTATTATAAAAGTATTATCAATAACGATAATTACAGACTCTACTTTCTCGTAATCGTTAATGAGAATAATAAGTATTGCGCGATAACCAATCTTTTAAAAGATAATTTTGCTATAGTAAAAAAATTGATGAAAAAATAGAAATACATTTTTCTCTGTTTCCCTGGAATTTAATAACCCAAAAAGTTGCAAATGCATATGCGTAATATGCGGCAAATTCAGCATTTCTGCAATTTCTGTGCACGAATTACAGAAGAATTTTGTCGAATATTGTTTCTGCATTATTTGTTCATCAACGAGAGTGCACGTGATTTTCTAAATTCTGATCATGTATATGTATATAATTTTTTTTTTATATGGAAGACAGCGATATATTTTACGCGATCGTGATAAATAGCTGCATCGCGGCGCGAAAAGTTTAGTTTTATACAATCCTGGGAAAATTGCTCGACGTGAAATATCGGTGTCAAATAAATGGAATATTCTGTGTGCCGTTTGATACGTTCGAAATTGGAGATAATAAAAGGGAGAGATGATGCACGCTTGCGAAAACGTTGTGCGATCAACATTAATTGGATCGGCCCCCGGGTTGCATTTATGATAACGCGAGTCTGCGTTTAATCCATAATTGACGTGATAATCGACGGTGTGTGGTTGTGACAGAATTCTCTGTTGCAGTAACCGATTATCAAAAATATTGCATCTCGCGCACATAACTCTGCGATAACAAAATCGATCGCAGACGCTGTTCGAGACTATAATTTAGGAAATCTAATTAAAAATTTAAATTTATATATTATCGCCCATAAAGTTCCTTGATCGATATCGTAAACGTTGCATAGACCTGGAATGGCCGCAGAGACACATTAATTGCATCGTGAGATTTAGCGCGATTCTTTCGCTTTTGCGAACATGAAGGCGTCAGGGAATTTATTTGCAGATTTTGCGGACAGTTGGTGGAAAGCAGCGGATGACGCACAAACTCGTTTAACCAATATTACAACTTTGTACGTACAGGCAGCTAGTTGCGCGGTCGACTGAATCCGCATCATGAAAATATTATGTGACATTTGAGCCGCATTTGCATAACGTGTTCAAGTTAGTCCTGAGGATCAGCAATTTTCGCATTAATCGATCGAAAAATTACTTTGTAGTTTGTAGCCATCCATTAATTTAATTCACGTCAGATTAAAACGCGCTTTTATCAAAATGTTGAGAATATTTAGAAAGGTCTTCCGTTATAATTAAAAAAAAGGTTTTCCTTTCTCTTAAAAAAATAATATAACAAAATCAATTCGTGCGATTGTCGATTGAGTATTACGAAAATACAATTTTTTTCCAGTATGCCGGTGCATTGAGGATAGTGTCGCGAAATATTTAAAATTCGATAAAGATTGTTCTTAAATTTCGAAATTCCTCCTTTCAAATTCTATCAAAGGTCTCGTTTAGCGGAAATGTCTGTTTTCTCTTTCTTTCTTCTCTTTCCTTTCTTGTCGCACTAGAGGCGCATTTGGTACGAGCCGTCACGTTCGTCGCGGTGGCAATTTGTCGGGCGACAGAACGTCAGGTCGGGCGACTGAAATTTTTAATTCCTTACGAGGCGAGGTAGAGCGAGAAAAAACGCTGGTTCATTTGTTCTACGACAATTATGTCCCGCGCGAGAGTAAGACGCCGAGACATAAAAAGCGAGGGCTAAGAGAGGAAAAGAAGCCAGCTTCTCGTCGCTGGTGACCAAGTGTCGCTAAAAATATGACTCTATAAGTAGGTCTTTTATCATTCGCTGTATACATCTCGATGTTACGTCTGAATTACTAAAGCAAAAAAAAAAAACCAAAGTCTACATTAACTCTCACGAGTTGACAGCGAATTCGAATTATAAAGATTTGTCGAAAAAGTTATCGTCATTTATGCGATAACTTTTCTCATTATATATTTGCCGTAAGTATAATCTTGAAATTCTCTCTCGTTACACACAATTGTATGATCCAATTAGATGATTCACGTATTCCGCGATTAACGCGCGAGACGAGTATTCGAGACACGTGCGAAACTTCATTAGTGTATGTAATCAGAAGCTACTTTATGACAGCTAAAGTTCTACTTGTTGTCACGCTTTCCCGCAGCTGTTATTTCGTTTCGCGTAGGTGTCGCTGGTTATACTCGTGGCGTGTAGCGCTGTTATATCATATTCCTATGTATAGGAATGCAATTCTCCCGCTTTTTCCTCCCTCCGTGATTGTCGGCGCCCATTTATATCGCTCGGAGTCGGATCGCGCGAGTTGTCGAAGCGTCGCTGACGCGAATGTATACGGAAACCATCCGTGGTTCCCGTAATTCGCTTTCGTCGCCCGTCAGTTCCATGCAATGCCTGCCTGCAGCTGCGGACTACGCATTGACTTTGTCCCTACAGTTTCTGTTCCCCTTTTCGCGTTGAGTAATCGCTAAGTCAGACTTGCTAATTCAGACATGGTTCCTATGAGAAATCATTCGATCATGACAAAGAATTTTAAATGGCCGCATCGATATTTCATTTCTCTGACCAATTCTGACAATAAATTAATCTTTTCTCGACACAAAATTCGGAAAATTGGATGCACTCCTTTCTTGGGAAAAATGTATTTTTATATATTTATATGTATAAGATATACATATAAAAATTAATTTTTCCTGAGAAAAAAACGCATCCAATTTTTTGAATATTTGCATCAAGGGAACACCATATATATGTATAATATATGTATACTAGCAAACAGTTCTACAGGAAAAGAAATAAGAAAATCAATATTCGAAATGTTAGCAAATGTGTGCATTCAAATAATAGTTATTTAAAACACTTTTTGTGAAAATAAACAAATACAAATTGCTCGAATACAACTTCGAAATATATATTACATAAATCGAATTCATATTTGAACTTTCTTTTATTGCTTTTTTATTGTGCAAAATTCATTCCTGAAATTGATCATTGTATACAAATCATCATGTGTATAATTTAATTTCATAAATACATAAAACTTCCAAATATTTATACTTATTTATTAATGTTCTTAAAAAATTTTTTTTATAAAAATTGATTGACGTATTCGAGGTTTATGAAAACAGTAGCATAACGAGCATGGCATTTATTTGTCTTTATTGTACGGAGCTTGCTTAGCACAATGTACACATCTCGTGCTCTCTCTCTCCGTTTTTCGTCAAAGATGTACGAATATAATTATCAAACAAACTTACGCCGTGCTCTGTGCGAAGAAGGCGTTAGGTAGGATACAGTAAAGCATGCAGTTTCGCAAAGCTGATGCGAATGTTGATGACACAACTGCCGGAACACCTTCTTCGTTCACGGTTGACGCGAGTTTCCGCTCGTCGAGTTCCTCTCAAAAGAAGACAAACTGCCTCGTCTCTGGCACATTGTCGATTTTCCCAGGGTGACACTCCGTATCGATTGTCTTGATGTTCCGTGAAAAATGAAATTTACAACGAGGTGATACCGTCTTTTTTGAGAGTTGTTGCCTCAGTCTTTTAAGAAGTTCTCCGATATCAAGCTCTTGATCTCTTGGAGAAACTCCTTTAGCCAACTCGATATGTTGTCACGTACGAACGTAATTATCGAACAAACTTAAGTCGTTGTATTAACTTGAGCCATTTCAAGGGCTGGGAACTGCTAATGGGAATGTCATTAACATTGCACTCATCGACCCGTAAATTTGTAAAAACTTTGGCGAATGGTGATACGATCGCGAAAACAAGCGCAATGTAATCCGTTTAAAAACTGCGACAGCGTAACGCAGTGTTCGCATAAAACTGTTAAATACTACATAACATCGGTAACAAAGCGACTGATAATCTTTTAAATAAAAAATGTTATTTTCCTTTTAAGAATTTCCCTTTTTTTAGAATATCCTGTAGATCTAAAATAGGTGAAAAAAATCCTCTTACTTTAAGCTGAAAGTAATCTTCTAAATATTAATATTAGATATTTCTCATTTATAAAAATATAGATGAAAAATGGGACTTTCACATCAAAAGTGTACTTTTTACTGTACGTTTTTATATTTTGTTACTTTTATATTATATATTTTTTATTACAATTTAAACTAAAATTTTTATTACAATAACAATTTTAATTTTATAAAGTATAACTAAAAGATACATATAAATTTTCATCTGCTTTTGTTCTCTGAAAATTATAAAATAAAACAAGATTTTAATATTCTAGAACCATTTCATAGTTAGTGCATGTCGAATTTATAAATTTAGTATCGAGCATGACACGCGAGATTTAGATCCTACATTAGATTACGTTATACCTACTTATGTAGACACTTCTCTTAAATCGTTCTTTTTTAAGCCATTTATTCATTTAGCCATTCTTTAGCCAATCATGTATATCCGTTGTTGTTTCTTAGTTTTAGAAGATGTTCCTCTTAAGAAACACCTAAGAATATCTGTTAAGAAAAATTTTATAGTATATAATAGCTCTTTTGCTCCAAGAATATATCATTTTGTTATGTTTTACACAAATGTATAAAAAGTTATATTTAAGTTGTTAAGTTCCTAGCTTAAACTTATCACAATAATGCTCTACTACAGCGTGAAGAAAGCGCTCTCGAGAGACGATAGTGGATACTGATAAAACCGCTGTGTTCAGGCGTTACAGATAATCTCTACTCGCGACAAGAACCAGACGCGACGCGGTCGTTTATCGTCACGCATAAAACCGCGATGCATCATGTCGAATCGACGTATACATCTCCCATCTGCACACACTTGGCCCTTTTGCCGTTGCATATATATATATGCGTATATATATCGCGTAAAGTTTCGAGCGTGCGGGCAGGTAAACACGAATAAATCACCCCGATGCCTGTAGATCGACAACGTGGTTGGATAGAATAAAATGCGTCTTCCCTTTTTTCTTCCTTACATTTGAATCCGAACTTTCGGGGCGATGGAGATTCCCGGGATTCCATACTCAAGGCGCGATCGATCTGTTTATCGGAGCTGCCTATCGCGAGAAAATCCGTTTCTAAGCGGAAAGGAACATTTAACGAAAGGCGCCTTTATTCGTTTTCACGAGGACGATGTAGTCACCGAGCTCTGGGAGCCTGCCGGCGGTCTTCGTGAGGTCTGAAAGTGGCGGGGCGTTTTCTCTGGCACGTACGTGTCTTAAAATAGCGCTTTCGCGCGCTCGAATGTAAAGAAACTTTAGATTCAACCGTCGATCTACTAGAAATTCCAAGTTCCTGTTTGCAGAACGCGTCGGGACGACGAGCGGCATTCGGCGGGATTTATGGTTTACGACAAATTTTGCAGAATTTGTGTCAGAAATATACCGTCAAGTACTTTGGATAACGTCGTACTTTAACGATAGTACGATTGCCAGCGAAATTTGACATGAAAAAAAAAAAAAAAAAAAAAAAAACGAACGAATCGAACCACTTATTGTTGGCTAAAACGGGATCCGACGTTGCTAATTGATCGCTAATTAAACATTAGAATTCTCTGATTGTTCAATCGTGTACCGGTGACCTCCAGGCACCTTCCCAATTAGCTATACAACTAATTGAGAGATTGCGATATTATACATATAAACTATTATGTAAACTATTCCATATCTTATATTATGCCTCGCAATATGAGAGATGGCTCATTTACCAATCGCTTATTACCTCTGGCGCAAAACTCGCTTATACTCGCTGTTCCGTTCGATTTAGCGGCCCAAAGGGATCGAAGTTGGTAACTCTCGTTCGTATACTCTCGTAACTCCTATGTACGCTCTTTGCATCGTCACACACGGGGAACAACGAAACGGGAATTGATCCAAGTTTACTACTGTCGTAACCTCCTTACAACTCCATTGAGCGCTCCCGCGCGTAGGAAAAGAGTTCTTTTCATCGTAAATTTCGGGCGCCAACGTGACGTTCTAAGGGAGCGAACACCCTCCCTAAACTCGTAGCAAAACGTTTCCATTTTCATGTACGTAACATTCTCCGTCAGATTGTCAGACACATCAATCGGTTACGTCGATATTAATGGACCGGAATCCCGAGGCTTCCTCCCTCGGCTTCGCGATGCATACATCGCGACTCAATACGCGTAATGATTACGACACACGGTTTCCGAACATATCTGACGTGTATGCAGTGCACGGATCTTCGCAGTTGAAGTTGCGGTTGACAAATCTCATACGGAAGCGCGGAATAACGTGGCTGATAAAACGGTTCTACGGAAAATCATTTGTTTCTCTTATGCTAACTCTCGTCTTTAATATTATGACGGTTTTAAATTAATTTTAGGAAATAATCTCTGAGTCATATTTGTATTACATTTTTCATTTCGAAAGATTCAATATTTTAAAAGCAAATTTAAAAATCTGAACAAACATCTCTCTTTCAGATTTCCAAGTTTTGAATTCTAATTTAAGTGCGTAATATTTTGTCAAAATTATATTTAATACGCAAATTATGAAAACAGTTTATAGAAATCTGGGACAAAAAGTATATTTTTGTGATATTTGACGTGATAAATAGTTTGTGATAAATTTAAAAGACCTCACACCGAGACCAACTTGATTTTCGCGATTATAAATATATATATTTTTCAGGTGACAATCCAATTTTTCTCAGGAACTAAAACGACGTCAGTCGGTTCGCTGTTGCATAACGTAGTACAATTACTTTAAACGATTCGGTAAGCGAAGCGGAAGAGAGGGAGAATCCCAACGAGGGTGTACGTGCCGGCGAGTACCTACGAACTATTAGGCGGCACCTACGCGATTTAGTTTACCTCGTCGGATAAATTCCGACAGTACAGCAACAGAACAGCTCCCCAAAGCTCCGAACTGATGCTAAGCGTCTCCGTTTATACGATAAAACCTGAAATAGCGGGAAAAGTTGCGCTCGCTGTCGCGCAACTTCGTTCCGTACGATTATTTTTTACACTATTTTTTGAGAGACTAGTTCACCCTGAGAGACTGAAAACAGCTGATAACCGATCATTAGTTTTTCGACCGATCGTGTTAACATTTTTGATTCCCGAATACACAAATCACGCAATTAGGATGGAGGATTCAGGATTGATTTCGGACTGAGTAATCGGGCCGTCAAATCGGATTTCCGAATATTCGGTGGATATGACTGACAAAAGTGGGAACAGGCAAGGTATACGCGAATGTCATCAACGCGTCGATCGGCGAACCATATAAAATGAAAAAATTGCGGACGCAGGAAAAGCGCTTCCGCTTCTATACCTTTTTATGCGATAACTGTGCGTCATCTACAGCGACGCGACGGTGGAATTTCGGTGAAATCGATAAATGAGAATTTTGTGTGAGCGAGAGGAAGAGAGATATAAAGGTCTATCTACAGATCGATGTCACGCAGCAATATTGATCCGTAAATATTTCGAAAATTTTATATAACATGTGTTATTATGTTTTAAATATAAATACATTATATTTTATATTTAATACAATATTTTATATTTAACATAATTTTTTAATATTAAAAAAAAAAAAAAACAAGTTTTATTAAATATGAAGAAACATAAGTTAAAGTGATTATTTAATTTGTATTTTTATTTTTATATAAATTTATATGAAAATATGTAAAAATTATTTTCATTTAATTCACGTAATATTTATAATTATGTTTTAAATTAATATTTAAAATGTAATTTCAAACATTTTGTGTATTAAATATGATTTTTGCCCAGCACATTTAATATGCTTATTTTATCATGTACGCAAAAAAAAATGGAATTTTCATTATCATATATACAGTTGACTAATAAGATGCCGTTGAATGAATCTCGATGCAAAAACCACTAATAGTTCGATTTAAACAGACAATTTTTAAATACATATATACATAAAAATGAATGAAACAAATCTCTTTTCAATCGTTTGTACCTCGAAAATCATTGTTTCGTCGAGATTTTTCCGCAAAGGAGATTGACTGAAATTAAATATTGATGAAACGGCAATATAACGCGACGCGCATCGATATCGCGTATACCTCGAGATGATTTTCTTGGAATACTAGGACGTGAGGTAGACGTCGCGCTGTCCCTCGAGGCTCATAAAACAAATATAGAATAATGTCGCGATATACCTCGAGAGAGATATCCTCCCGACCGAGCTCTCGTCGCAGCGGCGCGCGAAATTACGAGCTACTCGAGAAGAAATACGTCCGCGGGGCGTTTAAGTGGCAACGGCACTCCCGCGAACATCATGCGCACTCCCGGACGGGGCAGAGTGCGGTTTCCCGGCGCCGTAAATAAAGCCGCATCGCTCGCAATATCCGCGTATACAGATCACCGGCCACCGACTAATGCGCCGCCTCGTTAGATATAAGCCGGAGGAGTCGTTTGCAGATTACCGCATTTTCTTTGTTGGCACAACCGTGGGAAAAGAGGCAGACTCTCAAGCGCCGGAAAATGAAAAGGGGAAAGTGAGAAGAAAACGCCATAGGAGAGGCGCTAGATCTCCCTCCAACGGCGGAAGGGAACACTCCGTTAAGCTAAGTCCGCATCCTTCACCGTCGCAATAAAAGACTCCGGTATAGTGCCGCATAACGGCCGGCGTCTTGTCTCAATGGATACGTATTCAGGGGTGAATGATCATTTTTAGGGGATTTGAAGCTTAGATTTTTCAGATATTTCCGCATAGTGTCAATTAAGGATAAAATTAAGCGGGTGTCCAAAATAATGTTCTTTGTTATCTCATAATTTGGAAGATTAATACACCAAAAAAATTATATTCTCAAAGTAAGAGGATTGATAAAATCCTCCTTAGCAGATATTCTTGAGTGTTTCTCCTTTAAAGCTAAAAATGACATTTTGTGACCCTAGGGTTGCAGGAACGTATATGATTAGTATTGCAATTTAGAATTCAGTGCCGTGTTTGTTAGTGAATGGTTAAAGTTAATAAACAAGACTTGAGCGAATAACATCATTCTCAATTTTTTATATTTCTTTATCCGTTATAAAATAACTCTTTTATTAATATAAAAATAAATTCTACTTTGTCTACGTATATATATTTGCAAATTAGACACATCTGATACTAAAATAAGAATATAATTTTTTTCTCATATGTATGTTCTAAAGTTAGTAAAACTTTTTAATCGGAGTATATCATTGGGTGAAACTAATAAATCGACAGTCTTACGATAAAAAGCTTATCACTCGATAAAATTACTCTGCTTAAGCTCAGAATATAATCAAGAGTCTCCAACCGAGCAAACACGAGCCATAGATTTTATGCGCGATACTTGCCCAACAATATCGTAATTCTCCAGACGTAATTCTCTCATATATTGTATCCTGTATCCACTATCTATCACGTACCTCCTATCTACGCGACAGTCGCTGTAGACATTCACGCCAGTGATAGCGCATCTATCTGAGAAATTTACGTGGAAATTTCGAGTTGATACGTTGTCTCTTTGAAGCACACTTGTAGGCGTAAAGTTACCCGAACCAAATACTATTTGTTGCGCAACTAAGGTGATTTTTTATTATTTTTTTGTTCTTCTCATTGTCAGAGAAAGATGCCCAAGAAGCATTGTTTAACGGTGTATGAATTTAAAAATCGTACTACAGCTTTTATTCTTTCATCGCGCATTATCGTAAAAAGTATATTTCATTTCTGTGGGGCTGATTTTCTCATGCGCAATAAAATAAAACCACACACTTTTTTCAAATATAATAAATATATTGATAAATTTTACATATCTAATTTTTATTATATTTAATCTTGTGAAATTATATGTTTTATTTGCTTTGAGAAAATAGTTTTATAAAGTAGATTATTCAGTTTCATTATTCGAGAGATTCAGGCAACAATATTAAATTTGTCGCGCATGAATAATATTGCGAGCTAGCGAGATATTTACTTGATTAAAGCTTTGATACTCTCTTTGGGAATCTGTTGAAGTTATGGCTTCGATATAAACGTCTAGAAAGTGCAGTTCTGTGTCGCGCCGTCGAGTAACTATTAATTGACGAGTATACGTGCTATGAATTTTCGACGGAGTTTTAACGTGACACAAATCCGATATTGGAGCTATTGGGCGCAGACAAAGCCTGAGTGACGCAATATCTGCTTCAACGACATTACTGATCTTTAAAGATTCACGCGAGAGATCTCGAAAGCATCGATATCTCATCGTTTCCTTCACATTTATCGAAACCCTTAATAAATCCTCGTATATATAAAAACTCGTAAACTTTTCATTGATCGAATTATCGGGATACGCAGTTATATTCTTTCTTCCCGTCTCTTCTTCCTTTATCTCGGTATCCGGCTTCATACGACGTCAGTTTTCCCATTCGCGAAGGACAATCTCGGTCTCACTCGTGATCAAAGTCTCCCGACTCCTCTACGACAGGCCAATTCTCTTCCCTTATTCCCGGCTCTGTCTCGTCGAATCAGTGGCAAATCCAGGACGGTTCCAACAGCCAACGTGCCATCAGATATCGGTCGGCGAACAAACGACGAGAAGTCCCGCGAGACCGCAAGACTGCAGGTATATCTCTCAATACACACATAGTATATCCGTTGCGTATGTCCCGGATATATACGGGCGTACGTTTGCTCGCGCTCCCAGACTTTCCTAACAAAGCTTCAGGATAGCTCCTTTTCGTCCCGGCTACGTGGCCAAAGCCTGTATTTGGGATTTCCGTCCTAGACTATTCTCCGGTAGTTGCGGACTCGCTCCAGGCATGAATCCTGTCTGCGGAACGAGATGAAACGAAACGGAGAGTACGAGAACGGACGGACCAAACTCCGTGTCCGGGCGTGCTGTTCTCGCCACAGCGAACTGTTACCGCTGCTCGTCCTCGTCCGTACGGGATGAGGCATTAAGCGCGCGAACTCGAGCCGAATTTATGCGCGTGCTTGATGGCCTCATTATATGGCATCGAGCGTGACGGGTGCCGGAAACACCGTAAACTGCGTTGGCGATTACATCGTCGGAAACGCAACGGATCTGTCGTTCTACCGCGTTTCACAGCTGAACGGTTCCGATTGGTAATATGACGGAGAGAGATGGAGCGAGAAAGAGGGAAGAGGATGAGACGGATTGGAACATCGGCTACAAATGATTTGGAAATTACGACTCTCGCAGAAGCGAGAGAGAAGGTTGGCGCGATTCAATCCCTCTATCGGGGGAATTCCTCTCGCGGTCGTTACGCCGGGATTTTCGGTCCCGATTACACCGTGGCGTTTCCAAGCCTGGGCTCGCAAAACTTTGTTCCCCACTGTGTGTTACGACCAGTGATGAATCAAAAATGAACAGGCGACGTAAGTCTCGACGCCCACGGGCGATATCGACCGAGAACTTCGCCTGGCGAATTTACGCTCGCATACTTGATGGCGCCTTTACATCATCAGTGGAACTGCCGGCGACAAAGTTGCACGCCGTCCGGCTTTAACGTTAATGATGCGCGATCACGTTCTCTTCCCGGACCCACACATATACACGTTCGGCAAGAGCATTCGCGCGTAACGTTACACAATGAGTGACCAGAGGTATTTACAGCGCGGATGTATAGATGACAACATTGACAAGACTGATTTTCATCATTTACCACCGACAGCGCGACAGTATCAACATTTTGTTTACTTCATTATTTACATTCGAACGACCACATTACACTGAGGAATACGATTGTGACTCCGAATCTACGTGTTTGTGTATTTCAGTTTATTTTTCATGTATATCTATCGCGTTATGTGTCATCTGTATTTACTGTAGTGTCTTTCTTCGCTCAACATCTTTATGTATACTTTTTTTTTTTTTTTAATTTTTCTTCCTCGTCTTACTTCATTCTTGTCGTCTTATATTAGTTTATTATTTTTGTGCTACGAGGAGTTCGCCACACAGAATTTAAAAAAAAAAGCGTTCGTCTATCTATATATTCATTTCCGCGTTTGTTGATTCTCCGGAAAATTCGTGCTGCGGACAAATCTAAAACGAATTGAACACGAGGACGCGCGACGGGACAGAAATGGAAATCTACAGGGTGCCGGTACAGTCGTACGTTCCGACAAACTGCCATCCCATAGTGCGAAATTAAGCGCGAACTTTACCGATGAATTTACGTCCGCGCAGAATTTGATGGCGTCATTACGTCATGGCGCGACAGCGAGGAGGTCGTAGAAACAGTCTTGACAAATTATATATCCGTATTACAGAGCTGGCGACACGATAGCGTTACTCGTCACCGAATCGGACAGATACAATCGCGTTGCTTTTTTTCGAGAATACACCTTTGTACTTAATCATTTTTCGAATCATTGTTTTTAATGTGTTGTCAAAATTTGATTAGGTGCAAGGAGATAAGCTGTATTATTGGATTTGGACGCAGATATGGTTATTTAACGGAATGGACAAACTCTTTAAATAGATACATTATATAGGATATTATAGGAAAATTCGTAAAGTTGGAAGTGAATAAATTTTTGAAATTTATGTACATAATGATATATCAAAAGAAAACACTCTCCAAGAAAAATATTGCTAATAAACATTTAAAGAACTACGAAAATGTTTGCAAGGTAATTTAGTAATGCTTATCATGTTTGCCAAAGATAATTCGCACTGTGATGAACAGAGACGCAAACGTTTCAATATTCCAGCAGAGAACTCTCAAGTATGCTTTCTCCCATAAGAATACCCGCACAGGATAAAAGTCGCGTTCTATATGTTATTTTCCGCTGCACTACTCTTTGGAGTATTTCACTCGTTAAACTTGTTATCTCGTACCGTTTTCGCGAGACTCGAAGAATTTTCGAGGATGCAATAATCTCGTTGCGCTAGCACTTATTCTATAAAAACATGAAAATGTAACATTTCCGTACTTGGACATTTTGTAATACACAACTCTCGAGAAATGATATGAAAAATAATTTTTCAGATTACATAACATTTCGCTGTAAAATAACAAATTACACAAATGTGTATGTTTCTTTTATATTTACATTTATTATATACATCTATAAATAAAGTGAATACACTTTCATGTAAAATAAATCTCTCATGCACGTCGATAATTAAAAAGAATTTATGAAATACAATCACTGAGAGAGTATGTATTGCATGGTATCGTGGCTAATCCTCTTTAACGTACTAGAAAATTAAAGCTGCGTTTCGAAGAGCTTTGGACTAGTTTCGCTAGTTAAAACTTTGTAATCCCGCATCACGTAATGGAGGAGTATACGTTTTAGCCGCGTGGACGCGGTTCGCTACATACATTAGGCGATATAATCGTGTATGATTTCATATTATATATTACGTACGTCTGGTGTTACGCAATATACTCATAACTGTGCGTAAACCGTGCAGAAAACCGAGAAAGAGGGAGATACGCGGTCAACTTCTCTCTCTGTAATACGTGTATAATACCACTCTCGAGAATAGTCACGGCTTCAGTTTTAATCGCTTCAGGTAATCCGGACGTATTTGGGTCTTCGGTTAACGCATTTGAATCTCCTTTTCGGCTAATTCCAACGAGCGAAAATGGAATATACCGCGATTAAGTGCGTACATACATACGTGTACACATTTCGTATCCCTAATAGCATAAACTGTTTTCGCTGTGACTGAGATTAAACGGATACTGTGTGTCCGCGTAGTTGATGACATCATTATATCATGGTACAACGGCAACGACCAGATCATAGGAACTATCTCAACACGTTGATGCGAACCTATTACGCTCGTATGCGTTTTCGGTAATTCCCGTGCAAAACGAAATTTGATAGCCGGATTATCGCTGGCCTCGCCCTCGGAAACCGGACATTACACGACGTCATCTCGATAAGTCGCGCGTACCATATATATATATATATATATATATAACTCACAGTGTACTATTTTCCGCGACTGCACATACAGGAAAATCGATGAAATCTGCAAAAAATATTTTTCTCCTAACGAGCAACGTGTGCACTGTTGCGTTATATGCATGTGTGCGTGTGTGTGTGTGTGCGTACAACATACCCTACCAGCGTTATCTCGTGACGAAAAACTGGGCCGACGAAAAAGTTTGGTAAGAGAGAGAGAGAGAGAGAGAGAGAGAGAAAAGAAAAATCGCTAAAAATTTCACTCTGATTGCGTCCAAGGTAATCGTGTTATTACTTTTCAAAGTACGTTTCCTTACAAACAGAAAATTGCATTCATTATCAAGTTTATTTTATATACGCTTTCCTTTTATTTATTTTTTTTTCCACGACCAAAGTTTTTCTGTAACTTTTCTGGATCTTGAAGTTTTAACAATTAGATTACATTGGTTCTTTGTTATGATTATAAAAAGAGATTATTCGGTATATGGAAATTCTCTGCCGAAACTACATTAACGAAGGAATGAAATAACGTCGATTATACAGATGTATATGCATGACTAAATCATAAAAAAATCGTATTTTCAGCAATTTCTCACAGAGTGGCAAATGATGGTAAGCATTTTTTTTTTTTTTATCGCGCGGACGACGAAAAAATTTTTCACGAAATTTCGGTTTTCCTTTCTTCCGCACGATTGCACGCCGAATTTCTATCCCGTCAGGGATACACGTACTGCGTACTTTCACTTGTAAACGAGGCCGAATGAAACGCGGAAATGGAAGTTTATGGCCGACGGGCGATTCGCCGAGAGCTTTCAATTGCTATGCCGCAGATGAAATTAAGCTGAAATGCATACATCCTCGCATGTGCATACGACGTTGCGCCGTATAACGATAATACATGGATATTGAACGCGCGAATAATATTTGTAGAAACCTACGTAAATATAAATTATTTTTCAACTCTATATAATTTTCAGTCGACTAATTTAAAAAAGGTTTAAGATAAACTTTAAATCGCATTCGATATCAGTGATTTGACGATATCGTTCTACGCGTCGACAAATCGGTCGATATATTATGTATATAGAGTGTCTACGATTGATATAAAATAAATATCTGCTTCAAGAATTACAAACGACATGATTAAATAATGAAGTAAAAGTTATAGAGTGAGTTTTTCATCAAAAATGTAAAAGCAGAATGAGTGTTGATACTGTTATATAGATACATTGTTATATAAATATGAAAATATTTCACGCATTTTTAACTTTAATCATACTACTGAAAAAATTGTATTCTCATTTTAAGAATTTTCTATTTTGAGAATATTTCGTCTCAAAATAGGTGCTAAAAGAATCCTCTTATTTTAGGGGAGAAATTCTTTAAAGATTAAAGTATAAGATATATATCATATTCCTAATTTATAAAAATGTAGATAAAATGGAATTAATTCTTACATTAATAAAAAAATATATTATTTTACAGCAGAAAAATCATAAAGAAAGCATAGTTATATAGTATTATATATAGATCAATATACAGGCTGCATTATTTATAAACACTTCTTTTAAATCTTTTTTTTTCAGTTATCTCTCTTATTAAAATTATTAAGTAATATACATTACTGCAACAATATGATCATGTAATGCCACATGAGGGTTCGCATAAAGAGAACATGTTTTTTTATTAATAAAAATTGTTATTAAAACTAGTTTTAATGCTGGAGAATATTCTGAAAACGCTTCAGAATATCTAAAATGCTTGAGAGAAATTTTATAATATGCAGTTCTCTTATTTCGAAAATGGAATTTTTTCGGTGTACAGCGTCGTGCACTTGAAAGCACTCTCAACACCCACACAATAATAACGTTTTCCAGTTAACAATTAACAACACAGAGGTTCAAATAATTCCGTCAAAACGAGTAGCAGTAAAGTTTCTTTACGCTTTGACGGATCGCGACGGCCGTTCGTTACATTTGTCCCTGGATTTTCACAGCGTTGCGTTTCAGAGCCACCACCGCATCGGGAAAACGCGACTTGTAAACGGCACTTTAAACATAGAACACGAATATGGAAAGCCTATATGGCGACGATAGGGAGAAGTACGAACACGAGAGCAAGAGAGAGTAATAGAGAACGGCTCGAGAGCTCGGTTTGCCTTCGTAAACGGCTTCCTCGCGAGCGATATTAAGCTTCCCGGTTTCGCTCACCTTTCATTTCGCGCAATTTATGCTCCCGTACTTGACGCGTCGTCGTCGCTTAACAACGAAGATAAGATCGTCCGTTCGCAAGTCCCCGAGACAAATTGAAACATCAAATGCGCGAAATCTTTATTATTCCGCGGCTGCTTTGTCGCCCAGAGGCGACGAATAGAGCGGACGTCGAAAACGCAATTCCGCTCTCCGTATGTATGTAGAATATATGGTATATACTCCGAGCTATTGTGTCGAAAAATATTAACCCTTTCGGTATATCTAAATCTTTATTTTGGGGAAAAAAAAATTCGACGAGTCTTTGCGATTTAATGAAAAATTTGTCACACGGTTTTCTTATAAAAATATTACAGCCACACTTTTCGTCGACGTTTTAATAATTTTACAAGAGTTCGTCGCGCATGTTTTAAAGTAAATAATTGATGAAGTAATTATTAACTAGAGAAATTTTTTTTTTTTTTACACAAAATATAATAGAATTACGCGAAAAGGTCGCGCAAAGCGAATTAGAACAAGGTAGAAGAACCATTTTTACGACCAATCAAATTTTCTACATTTTGCAGCTTTTTATTCCGGCCGCTACAATCGCCTTGCTTTTCCCAATCGATGGTTATCAAATTTTCATAATTGAATATCGTTGCAAAAAAAATTACTTTTTTACCGTTCGTCAGCTCACTGAAATACGGTTTTGCAGGCTTTTCGAAATAATCGAGAGACCGACTTTAATGCCCGGCACGTTGCTCCTACCTCAATTTACGCTATACCATTTTGCAATTTGTTGCGTGGAGGTAATTGAATCTTCTCGTCTCTCTCGCTCCCTTTCTGTCTCTCTTTCTCTCACTCGGCCACGGATGGATAAACACTCTGACGTAAACTTGCAATGTCGGGAGTACATCGATTTCATCGAAGAGGGGTTATTTTTGCATTTAAGAGCGACCTATTTTTGAAGGGTCTTGATACTCGAACGTTCGCAACCGTAAAGGATGGTCAGCCCTTTTCTGGTTTTCGTCGAGTGGAAGGTCACGAGAGTTTCCGATAGTTCAACAAGTGTTCTTCAGTCGTTACCAAGTGGCAATTTTCCCTCCGTTATCCGGTTTGAACTGTACTATTTTTGCAACTTACATGCTTTAGCAAATGTTTGTGCATATTGTAACAACATTCTTGATATTGTATCGCGTGATACTTTATACGTTGTTACAGCGATGTTTGAAGATTGCGTTGAAAAATCGGAGAGAATTTAATTCGATTCGGAACAAAGAAAATTCACCTCATTTTCTTCTATTTATACGCTATTTTATTCATTATTTTGATTATTATGTATATCAAAGGACGAGATTATTTGTTATTTTGGCTTTTCGCTAGTATCAAGAAATTTTCTACAATATCACAGCCATTGTATCGCTTTTCCTTTCAATTTCCGGTTTAAAATGTATTTACAAACCGTGTTTGCGCTTCCACTGCTATTTCCCGATTCCCAAAGAGGCTTTGCTCGATACAACGACGAGTGGCGGCTGTTAATTAAGGCTGCAAGTAAATACAAAATCGGTAAAATTGTATTTCGGGTCGTGTGTGCGCGCGCGAATTTACACACGGCAATTACATCGAATAGAAAGCGAGAGAAAGAGAGCAGCTGCGACGTTACATCGTCGGTAACTTAACGCATTCTTAGCAAAGTTTATTCTTCTCACCGGGCGTCGTGAAAAGCTCGCTCTCAAACGACGATTTTCCTTTCAGTTTACGACCTTGCCGCGAGATAATACACGCGGCTCGCGTCTTAAAGGCGCTGGAATGGTCTGACCAAAGCCGGACTTAACTACTGAGCAACATAACTAACGTTCGTGACACTACCGAAAGAAGTGTAAAGTTTTTATATGAGAGTTTCGCTGCACGAACGTGCTCCTGCTAATAGATTCTAGAACTAATATAATATAATTATCTCGAATTTTTAAAAAATATACATATATCGCGATTATATAGTATCTAAAACATTAATTCTGAAAAATCTAGAAATTTATTTCAACCTAAATGGATTGAATAAAAATAGTAATAAGCTCTATTAAACTTAATGTTTGTGAACAAAGAAGGGTTGTAAGAGCTATAATAAACAAATTGCAGTTGTCAGATAATCATAATAAAATTCATTTAAAACAAGAAAATAAATACATAAGCAATAAACATTTATGTGTAGATGATATTAATAAAATATATTTTAAAAAAAGAAAATAAATATATAAGAAATAAAACAATTATGCGACATATATTCGCATAATTATTTTATTTCTTATATATTTATTTTCTCTTTTTAAAATATATTTTATTAATATCATCTACACATAAATGTTTATTGCTTATGTATTTATTTTCTTGTTTTAAATGAATTTTATTAAGATTATCTGACAACTGCAATTTGTTTATTATAGCTCTTACAGCCCTTCTTTGTTCACAAACATTAAATGGATTGATTTTAATGTGCATAAAAATTCGTTTTGACGAAGCGTCGCTTCCCTTTCATCATACCGTTGTATTTCTATGTTACTTTAATGTCGAGGGATAGATTTAAAACCGAGGAGAGACACACACACCCACTAATTCACTCCGTGTCGTCGCTAGATCGATCACCGGTGTCCGCTATGCGGGCTGTTCGTCAGGCCTCCGTCATAGCGTCCGAAAGTGCGATAAAATAAAGTATGGAGAGGGTGCACACGTCGCCGTCGAGATTTAATACTATTTGCCCGGTTCGTGCACGGGATCCACCTACCTATCTACCCAGCAGCGCGCGATATCTTTCGAGCCGATCCCGCACACATACACACACGCGTTCCCTCTCGGTACCGGAAAAAGGAGTAAATACGGAGTAAATACAACAAAGGGGTGGGCAGGTTTAGATGGTTTCCGTAAACCGCTTTCCCGCGGGCGATATTAACGGGCGGGGAGTCTCGGGAATTTATGGCACTAAAGCTCTGCGTGGTGAACGCGCGCGCGCGCGCGCGCAACCCTTGAGCCTCTATATACCAAAACCCGTTAATACCAAAGACAAACTCGGCGGTGGCTGTGCTTGCGTCCGGGGGTGCTTAGGAGGGTCCGTGCGAGTGCTTTCTGCCGGAGTTCTTCGTCCCGGGGTCAACTTGGGTCATATTTGCACAGCGCATCCCAGGGTCTTGGAAGGCGCCGCGCGCGTTCTTGTTCGCCAATGCTGGAAGGAATCGTCGAGGCGACGGGAGGTGCTTTCAGGGGAGAACGGATTGAAATTTATCGGAGCGGCCAGTCGTTAAGGCGAAACTCCGTTAACGACGGAGGAGCTTCTGAAGTTTCTGAATGCGGGCGGCGTGCGCCTCCGGCTACCGTCGAACGAACGGCGAGCATTCATTACGATCGATTAAAGTTACGACCGAAAGTTCGATCAGCGTTTTTTGTCATCCTCGATTTTTTTTGATATCCTCGCGACATATGATTAATGCCGGACGTTGACGTTCATTTTTCGCGTCGTAGATCCCTTAGTGCGAATAAATCGGACAAGCTGATGTCGATATTTTGATTTTGAATAAGAACGTAGATGTTTGAGAATCGTCAGACAGAATTTAAAAAAGGTAAAATTCTTGTCTCGACCGTACTGGCAAATATTATTTATTCAATAAACAAAAACATTTAAACAATAAAAAAAAAAATTACTTTACTAACAATATTACAAAATGATAAAAAGAAAAAGAAGCGAAACATAGTTGTAAAAATAAAAATAAAATTATAATTTTAAGGTATATCTAGATCACTTGATAAGGACTCGAAGAAGGGTTGAAACGTTGTGATTGAATAAATAATATTTGCCAGTACGGTCGAGAGAAGAATTTTACCTATTTTGATTATGATTTCGATTTTACAAATCATTTCTTTCCGATTGTTCTTTGTATTGTTTCTTATATCATCTTTACACGTAGAGAATGAAATTTTGAGTTAGAAGATGGAGTCTTTGAGGATTATTTAGGGAGTCTTGTCTCAATCTTAGTGTAAATCAAACCGCAAGCGAGATTTCATGATTCAGACCGTCGAGACTTTTATTTATTCCCTTTGTACGTCCTTCCGAAAAGTAAAATTGTTACGAGTTTCAAGTTTCTTTTCGCCAGGTGCTTTCAATTGTGCCGCGAGAACTCAAACTTATATCACCGAAGTAAGATTTAAAGTGATACATAACAGATGTATATTTCTGCTGTGTTCTCTTAATGCTGCAGCCGGTGTGTTTAACTCGAACTTTTGTTTACAGATATTTTATTTAACTGTATCTTTTATACATTTGTATATATGGGAGATGCGAGGATATAAATCGAAAAGCACTGTCGTAGAAGCAAATAAAATCAATGTTAAGTATTTAAAAAAAAAAAAAAAAAGCATAAATCTCGAAGGATGAATTTTTTTCACGAGTTAAGAGGTTTTATTTTATCCTGACTGTTGACTTTTAATATTAACAAAGAATAAGTCATTTTACTGAATCGGACTATACATCGCGCTAATGTATTATGCAAATATATATAACAGAGGGATTTATCCGGATTTTCAACAGCACAAAAGTTGGCTGAAACCATTGAGATACTTGAGCCCTCCCGAGCGCAGCTAATTAAAAGCAAAAGTAAAAACAATATGGTATATTCGGAAACCGCGTTTACCGGTTAATATAAACGAGATGCATTTCGCTGATGAACTCTCACAATAGTGGAATTATCGTCGGACGGATGATTTTACATGAGTCCAGTTGACAAATCTGTTAAAAAGCTTATCATTCCCGCGAACGGGGAACGAAAATATGATCGGTCGTGTAAACTCAATTGTCTCGGGGGAGCATCGAGGAAAATAATTGGTTGTTTCATCAATGCACCCGCGGAGAGTAACCCATTTGCGAATCCGGCCGATAAAACGCGCGGCCGGCGCTGTCAGTTTAGCAGAACGTTTTATGGAACCGGTCGATGGATCTCGGAAATTTATATCGCCAACACCAGTTTATTAATCGGGCAAATTCCAAATCTCGTTATACGGGAATCTTGATTGTCTTCATTTTATTCGTTTAATTTCATTAGTATTACGATGTCATAATAACGAGTGACTGTCAAACCCGCGTGCTACGCATTTATTGAATTGATTCGTAAATAAGTTTTGCTGTAGATTCAATTGAACCACTTCTAAAGACCATAATTTCTTTGATTAAACCAAAAAAAAATTATAGCAGATGTATGCAAAAAATGTAAAAAAAAAAAAGCGACTAGAATAACTCGGGAAAAAATTAATCCATCTGTTCGTCACTCGAAAATTAAAATTAAATAATGAATGTGTATCAACCCACGTGCTACGCATTTATTGGATTGATTCGTAAATAAGTTTTGCTGTAGATTCAATTGAACCACTTCTAAAGACCATAATTTCTTTGATTAAACAAAAAAAAATTATAGCAGATGTATGCAAAAAATGTAAAAAAAAAGAAACGACTAGAATAACTCGGGAAAAAATTATTCCATCTGTTCGTCACTCGAAAATTAAAATTAAATAATGAATGTGTATCAACCCGCGTGCTACGCATTTATTGGATTGGTTCGTAAATAAGTTTTGCTGTAGATTCAATTGAACCACTTCTAAAGACCATAATTTCTTTGATTAAACCAAAAAAAAATTACAGCAGATGTATGCAAAAAATTTAAAAAAAAGAAGCGACTAGAATAACTCGGGAAAAAATTATTCCATCTGTTCGTCACTCGAAAATTAAAATTAAATAATAATGAATGTATATCAAATATATAAGAATTCGGTTTATTAAGTAAAACAGAATTTATTTACGATTCGAGTCAATATTTTTTAAAATATCGTAATACACAAGAATCGAGTGTCGCGTCCAGACAATCCTTGCGGTAAAAGTAACACTAAATCGTACATATATACGCGTAAGGGTGTCCGACTGGTACTAGGATTCTCTGATTTAATGGAATCCACTCGTGTTTCCGATTTTCGCTCTTGTTCAAGGTTCAAGGAACGGTAAATCCACCTTTCGTGGAGCGAGAATTGCTGTCCATACTCTCGCTAGACAAGAAGAATCGCTCCTCTTATCAATTATTGATTTCCAGTGCTTTGGACTTCCGAGTGCTTTAAGCTATCTTTTAGCAGCTAAAGCCGAACATTCCAAAATTTCCAATGGCTTTTACATACTTCAAAAAAAAAAAAATGCTATAAATCGTCTCGAACTTTGAAAAATCACACCAATAAACCGCGAATATTAAAAAATCTTTTTCGTCGTACATAATTTTGATGGCGTTGATATTTTTATTTAAAATAAAAGTAAATTTTTTTTTTCAACATCCGTGACAGGGTCAGCGAACACGCAACATGTATCGAAGAACATTTTTCCACTTTCGTGTTTGATGAAGCGACGCGATAGAAATCGTGATTTACAAGATGTCAGACGAATCGGTTCCGGAAGACCTCCGTTAAAGCACGAGCGATTGGCTGTGTATGAAATAAACATGAGAAAGAGAGAGATAGGGAATATCCTCTTCTCCACCCACGTTATTACTTCTCCGGGTATCGCTCGTGCACCGGCTTACTACCCATTAGCGACGCTCTAAGCCATTTAATCGTACGGTACACCTGCCTTTCCGCGAAGTCTCTTAACGTAAATTAATTAAGGTACCCAGACCAGACTTTTACCGCGGGAAAGTAACTGTGCCGGGTTATAATCAAAGTTTCTTCGCGAACCAGAAGGGGACACACGGGGGATGAAGGCAGACGGACGACAGGTTTGCAAACTGCTGCGGCGTAACCGAAGGGAGGAAGATAGACGTAGACGAGAAGGAAAAAGAAAAAAGACTGTCGGGAGACCCCTATAGGGGTGGCGTATAGAAGCGGGATGAAAGAAAAAAAGAACGCGCGCAGCATTACTCAACCTCCATTGGATAGAAATAATGGCTCGCATAAAGGAGTCCCCTCCGGAATAGACGACGAAACGTTCGCGTGTTCTCTCGCTGTACACTGGTCACTTGGCCGCTTATCCGTTCTCGCATATACACACACATATACACTCTCGCGTTTTACCTTCTTTTTTTGTTGCAAAGCACCGCGTGATGTCGCGACACGTGCAGAGTCCTCCCGGTATATTGTGTCTCGCAAAATTGGTCGACCACGTACTCGACGGGAGAAGGCGAAGGGATGACTGTAAATCGCAAACAAGAAGAAAGCCCCTTGTGCACCGTTACTCGTTCGGGCATGTTTGCGAAATAGCTCGAGTGTTACTTGCGGAAAATGCGATACAATACGATGCTTATATATATATATACACATGTAGGTACGTAGACAGGTTCGGAGTCAAAGGGCGCGTTTTATCGGAACTACGGGGCGTCCGACCGATTTTTCCTGTAAATAGAAAACAGTCGTGTCGCGCCCAATACATTTTACCTTCGAGCTGCCGAAATTACGAAATACCGTAAGTGCTCGCGCTCGATGTTTTTTTTTTTCTCCCGTCGGCTCTTATACCCTAATTTTTCGTTTGCCGTTGAAACGAACTTCGCGATTAGGTATTCTCGAGAGCTTTTCGCCGCCATCCCTTCGAGCGACTTTATTTCGGCGAATTAAAGCGTCGACGGCGCGACGTTCAATCGCGCAGTCTCTCCTTCTCGGGCCTTCGCGTTCAATGGACTTGAAGTGATCGTTAAACCAATCGGCCCCTTTTCCAACATAATTGCAATTAATCTCGACGGAGCTTTTCAAAACACTTGGACACGGTCGGCCGGGACCGTTCGCGACATGGCGCGGCGACGTTAACCTCCGGATCCTCCTTTTTCGACCATTACATTAAATTGCGCTCGTTACCGTTATTAAGCGCCACTCACGCTCCACTTTCAAAGACCGCGGCACGTCGGGGGCGAATTACATTAGATTATAATTACACATTCGCTTAACAAGCGCTTGTTAGCCCGCTGTCGCGACGCGTCGGTGTACGAAATTTTTCGCCTAATTTTCCTTCTAACGACACACATACTGGCAATAAAATTTTATTTTACACCACCGGGGACCGATAAACATGCGACAAATCAACGGGCTTTTGTGTGTAATAACGTAATAGAAACGCACGTGTATACCTCTCACGTGATATATGTATATGTATATGTGTATATAGTGGTGTAATTTTCGTTGCGCTACGCCATGTAAACTCTTGTACAACGTGTTGTAAACACGAGAGAATCTTATTAACAATAATGCAATTTCTCCAACCAAATAAGGAGTAACAATCTTGCGCAATCTTATTTAGTGTCTTATAGGAATTAAGGTAATCGCTTTACAGTTTGCTGCAAGTTGAATGTTACGTGTACTGGTCGTGCTTAAATTTTAAGAACGAACGTCGGAACGTTTAATTCGACTTCGTGACCCGCGGAAATTAATTACGTCGGTCGCGTGATATATTTAATCAAATTTCATTTGCGAGCTGCAATGACAGAGTTAGATACACAACGTAACGTTTACGATTGCAACACTAATTATGAATTTCTCAGGACTTTATTAAAATTCTTCATATTTGACTGACTCGCGTTCAACGCTCCGTAAATTCACTTATCCGTTTTTGATTCAAAAGAAATATTAATGAACATCGGATACATCAAAAGACTTCCTCGGTATTTTCGCTAGAGAGAAAGACTGACTGACTGCGAGCTGGAGCTTTATTTAAATCTGCCCTAGAAAGAATCCTCTCAGGACAGGATACAAAGAGAGGAAGAGAGAGAGAGAGTGAAAGGAAGAGAGATTCCAAATTTGTCGAAATATTATCATTAAAATCCCAATACCAAATAGTGAACCACATTATGCATAAACCATCTGATACTACTTATGCAATCACGAATTTATGTAATTTATGTAAATATATAATTTTACAAATGTGTTCAATTACACAAATTTATGTAAATAAATAGATTTAATTACATGTAAATATGTCGCGAATAACGAGAGTCGTTATCTGATGTTTTGCTTGGTATTTAACGACAATAAGTAAAGTATTGCAATTTTTTTAGCCGTTCTCGAAACTACGATTTGTATATCTCGCCATCGTGATAACGAACGAAAACATCAATCGGTCGAACAACAAGGTATGCGAGAAATTCGAGATTTAGAAAAACAATATGCAAGAGTTCAGAATGAAGGGGTTTCGTTCCTCCTCTTCGCGTCTAGTTCGAGCCATCAAGTAAACTCGCATATCGAGAACAAATTGCATCGGCAGGATTTTAATTGCAATCCGCGTTGCAATCCGCGCGATCTAATTGTGACAATTATCGCACGCGCGGAGACCTATCGCAGCTTTGAGTTTGGCTTTTCCTCGATCGTCGAAAATATCTCACGTTTAAATTATATCCGGTCATTGCCTCTCCGTGCATACGATCGATAAACAGATCCACGCGCGATTTACTCCGGAATTTATTGTAACAGCGAAAAAATCGACCGCACGGAAGAATCGCGGCTCATTATCAACCGCAAAAGCCTCGCATGGCTCCTTAATCTTTCTTCCATTGACTTATCATCGAAGAATTTCTGATAAAAAATTATTGTAGCTAATAATATTAAAGTTATACATCTGCATAGGACAAAAAGATTGGGGCTTGTTCGGCGGATCTAATTATCCTGTTACACCCTTTTCGAACATATCGCGGCTCATTATCAACCGCAAAAGCCTCGCATGGCTTCTTAATCTTTCTTCCATTGCCTTATCATCGAAGAATTTCTGAGAAAAAAATATTTAAAAAATTATTGTAGTTAATAATATTAAAGTTATACATCTGCATAGGACAAAAAGATTGGGGCTTGTTCGACGGATCTAATTATCCTGTTACACCCTTCCCGTAGATATCACGGCTCATTATCAACCGCAAAAGCCTTGCATGGCTCCTTAATCTTTCTTCCATTGACTTATTATCGAAGAATTTCTGAGAAAAAAATATTTAAAAAATTATTGTAGCTAATAATATTAAAGTTATACATCTGCATAGGACAAAAAGATTGGGGCTTGTTCGGACGGATCTAATTATCCTGTTACACCCTTCCCGTAGATATCACGGCTCATTATCAACCGCAAAGCCTCGCATGGCTCCTTAATCTTTCTTCCATTGACTTATCATCGAAGAATTTCTGAGAAAAAAATATTTAAAAAATTATTGTAGCTAATAATATTAAAGTTATACATCTGCATAGGACAAAAAAGATTGGGGCTTGTTAGACGGATCTAATTATCCTGTTACACCCTTCCCGTACATATCGCGGCTCATTATCAACCGCAAAAGCCTCGCATGGCTCCTTAATCTTTCTTCCATTGACTTATCATCGAAGAATTTCTGAGAAAAAAATATTTAAAAAATTATTGTAGCTAATAATATTAAAGTTATACATCTGCATAGGACAAAAAGATTGGGGCTTGTTCGGAGGATCTAATTATCCTGTTACACCCTTTTCGTACATATCGCGGCTCATTATCAACCGCAAAGCCTCGCATGGCTCCTTAATCTTTCTTCCATTGACTTATCATCGAAGAATTTCTGAGAAAAAAATTATTGTAGCTAATAATATTGTTTATAAATTATACAGCTGCATAGGACAAAAAGATTGGGGCTTGTTCGGAGGATCTAATTATCCTGTTACACCCTTCCCGTACACACTGATGATAATCCGCAATCTTACGTCGTAAACTCCACAATATTACGTAGCTCCTCGAAGTACTGCCGTCTTACCATTAATTATCCAACTTTATCAGTCATCGACGAATACTGTTCGTGACAGTAACTTCACTTCCCGCGCGCTTCGGCTGCTTCGGACGATCAGCGTACAAATAAGTGTCTGGCGCAACGCGGGCGACAAAGCGTCCGCGTCTTCTCTGAGAGCCGATAATTACCTTCCAGACAATTTAGCGCGTCGCACATTCATGGCAAGCGACGACCCGATACTCCGTCACAGACTCCGACATTAGGAGCTAACTAGGACGCGTAATCTAGGATCCGCAGCAGCCATACAGAGTACGCCGCTGTGCGCTGCTGCTCCCTCTCTCTTATCAATATATCCAAGATAGAGAACACCGTCCCTCTGTGCGAGGATCCAAACGCTAATAACGGGGATCCGTTTCGCCACTTGAGAGCGACACAATGTAGATGTTGTTCGCGACCTCGCAAGTCGAGCGTATACATATATACACACACACACTCGTCGTTGCATAGGATCAGTAGGGCGGAGCCACGACCCTGAAAATCGCCGAGTTTCGAGCTGCGGCTCTCTCTCTCTCTCTCTTTCTCTTGGCATTACCGCAACTGCGAGAAACAACGCGGCAGCGGCAGTAGCAGCAGCCCGCAGGGATTACACGAACCGCCGCGGGCGGTGGAGGCCGATTGCTTGGCAAATAGGATTGTGCAGCCAAACAACTACTGTCTGGCAGTTACAAGAGATTGTATCGCGTTACAATTGCACGCTGCATATGCAGACCCGTTCCGTCGCGCAGATCCGTTATACCAGCTTCTTCAAGTGTATTTGCATTCGTCTGCGACACGTCATCCGCTAATAATAAAGCTCGGCCCGGGTCCGTCAGCGAAGCCGGCGATCCGCGCTTCTGAATTTCTGAAAGACCGGATTTCTCCTTTCGCCAGGAATATATCGACTCTCTCTATATATATGGTATATATGTGTATACTCTATATATGTACTCTTCGTTTTTCTTGGTGCACTCCCGTCTCGAGGTACCCACCCGAGCAGCTTTTCCCCGTGATTCTCGATGTCGCGCGAAAATTTCAGCCGGCATTTTCTAGCTCCTCCGAGCCACGTCAAATCGATATATTGGCCCCGCTATATGCTCGCCACGCGGTTACGCGGCTGTTCTTTACATCTCGAAGCGACGTTTTATTTTTCAACGGAAGTCAAACATTTATACTCGTCGAGAATTTATTTAAAATTTTCGAACGGCGATCGATTTATCGTGTACTCGCGCGAGCCGCAAGAAAACTACTGTATAAATTCTAAGATGACACGTGTTTGAATATCGAAAAGTTTCCTCCGACTGTGGTACGACCTCTTTTAAATTTCTTTCCTCGGTTTTCAAGTCGCGGCTCAATTAAATAAAAAAAAAATTGTAGCTTACGAATGAATAATTGTTATTATATCGAACAGGAAGTTGCGCTTTCAGGCTTTTCTCATGCTGGCAGCGCGAATACTTTAACTAGGGATGGGATTAAGTTTAACAGGTACTTGAAAATTCGCGAATCGAATACCGAAAAATAAATAAATTTCATTTTTTAGGATTCGAATAATATTCATAAGAAATAATATTTTATATATATATTGCACTTGCAAAGTATCGAATCGAATATTATAATATTTGCAACATACGCACATAATCATTTAATTTTTTTCTCGAATATACTTGAATCTATTATTGTTTCTCGAGGTAGTTAGAGATCTCGGACCTATTTGAAAGTTTTTTTATGGGATCGTAAAAACTATGCAAACAAATTCGAATCTACTTATAAGATACTCAATCCCATCACTAGCTTTTAACGTGCCAACGGCGGCCGGGTCTATCTACTGACGACGGCAGTATCAAACGTGATTTACAGTATGTATAAATCTAGCGGCTGCTATTCAATGGGGAAACCCGAGGAAAAAGCGGCGAATAATAAAAGCGACGATATTATTGTTACAGCACCGTTACACACGACTCTGTGCGGATTCCCAGATACGTTTCGTGTCTCGTAGAAGCGCGCCGCGCCAATTTTCTGGCAGGCGAGAGAGAGAGAGAGAGAGATTCGCGACCGTAATAACCAACCGTCCATAAAGAAACAGTAACGTACCATTATTTTCTGCCATACATATTCAATCCTCTCTCTGTCCTTCTCGCCACGATAGGAGGCTGTACGCCACGTATCTTCCGTTGCCTCCGGCCAGACGCGCGCAAGAGACATGCACGTTACAATAGTTATAAAAACGGATACGCGAAAACAATATGTGTCTCTGTGTGCCAGCTAGAACGTGTGTAACTATACGATAGTTGTTCAACGAGGCGATAAAAATCGCGTGGGACTTGTCTATCGTCGGCTTTGAATCCGAAATATCTTATTCTTATCCGCCGTGTCCTCATAATATCAATGCAGGAAGAAGTGTTTTTCTCGATAGTGGATTTTCGACTCGCGTTTCAACAAATTCGAGAGAAATTTTTTATTTCTACATTTTTACTTATTCATCAAACTTTTTTAACACATTTCTCATTTCTCATTCCACTTTTTTAAAATAAAAATATATGAACGGAGAAAGAGAGAAGCAAAAATAGCAGGACAGTTCGCAGTACACTACGTGCAAGGATTAAACAGTCCACTGTACGTAACTGTATGCGGAGACATGAATTATAGCGATCATCATCATAGACAATACGGTTCCACAATGGAGATTCGGTTTGCGACCAGCAAATATCACAGGGAAGCATTCTCAGAGGAGAACAGCATATGCACCGGTCCATGCAGGATCCTTTAGGTGACCCTGAGGCTTAGAGGAGGTAATGCTTACAAAGCATGAGATTGTTGGAGACAACGGATATCATGACCGCTCATCTTGGTAGCTGGATCACGACGGTGACTATCGATTCCTAGTCTCTCTCTCTCTCTCTCTCTCAATCTCTTCTCTGTCCTGTTCTTCAACATTCTCGGAAATCGTGCGTCCCACGACCTTAGCGCAGCAGCTATCTGTATGAGCCGTGAAACGCAAGCTTCACGGTGACCGGATACGGCATCGTCCCATCGCTTAGAGAAATGTCACCGATCCTCCTGGATTATGTCGCCGGATTTCCGTTTCGCTATTCTATCGGCAATGGATTATTTCGCGACACTGCTTCGCTATTGCGACTATGCTTTACATTTAACAAAAACATATTGCTTCGTTTCAATAGTACATTATTGTCTCAATATACACTGTTGTGCAATATTTTATTTAGTACCGGGGAAAATATTTCGGAAGGAGATTATTCAAAATATATGAATCAAAAGAAAAACTACTCATCCTTGCTTAAACATTATTATAATTATCAGCCAATAGTAATGAACAAGCCTGAGCATGAAAGAAATTTGACTATTTTTTTTAGTTGATGTATCACTGACCTGAAAATTATAGTAATCGTGGGACAATATAGTAGAAGAATTTTATAAGAGTTACATACAATAAAAATATTAATATCTACCACAAGAAGATATAAAATATATTCGATCAATTTTTACTATGTTCATATTAATATTTTTTATTGCAATAAATATTAATCAGAGAAACTCTTATAAAATTCTTTTAATACCATCCTTGATTTTCAGGGTAAAAAATATATTCATTTGAAATTGAACGAATTCTGATTCTGAATAATCCTGTATTTTCACTATTTATAAATTCCGCTCCGCGATACAGACACTCCATAGAGAACATCGGGAGAAGGTCTACAAAATAATATTACGCGGAAAATGAAGTCGCAAGGACTAAGTAAGTCCACGAAAGTTCTGTCCCGACATTTCGCGCGATAGTCCTCCTCCTCGACAATGCGCCGTAACGGATCACGACGTGTACTCGCAATGGCAATTGTGACGCCATCTTTGCAAGCTGTCCCTTCAATTTCCGCCAAGACAGCCTAACTCCTTCTGGAAGCATCGTGCGTTTATGGCGCGTCGTAATGCCATATCGTCGCGAGCACTCTCCGCCTTGATTCGTTCTCCCGTGCAGTTCCGCAGTCAATGACACGAAGAGAGAGAGAGCGCGCTCTCGGAAGCTCCGGCGGCGGTGTCGACAAAGAGATCTCGGAGAGTGGGAGGAGAAAAGGAGAAGAGAGAGAGAGAAGGGTGAATCTGCGGCGCGAACCGCCGCGCCGGAATCGAGGTGCGCTTATAATGGGACTCCGGAAACAATGCTGTCCGGTATCGAACCGTCTGCCTCGATACTCCGACGCATACCCGAAGCCGCGGAAAATGTAGCAGGAGGAGGTTGCGGTCGCACTTCGATAGGGTTAAGCTTTTGTCAGTGTTTTGATCCAGCAGCTGGATGCTGAATCTCGGGTCCCGGGACAATGCTAGAACTTGCAGTTTCCGCATTCAAGATTTCGCGTATCGGGAAAGCCTCGAAATGCCTCTTCCGATCTCTTGCCTCGATATCGATGAATTTTCTTAACTCGATATTCGACGTTTATGTGATGTAATAAATTTGAGTCGACGAATGACCATCGAAACTACGCAATTTAATTTAGTTGATTTCTAGACGTAAAACCGACTTTATATCTTGATGCTGTTTAAAGATTGAAATATTCTCAAAGGGCGAATATCGAGGGAATTGAGCGCATATGCGCTCGAGAAGGTTACTTATTTATAAAGAACGTATGCATGCTCTCTAATTAAAGTTAAGAGCATCGCGATAATGACAGGGATCCTCGCTGGTAATTTGTTACATTATTATTCTATGCATCACGATAATTAAAGGGCATCATAGTCTTCTCGGTCTATAGGAATGGTTTCTTTCACGGAAATACGAACTTTGTTGTATGATAATTAAATGACAGGAAAATCGTGGCCAGCGTATTTCGAAAATTTATTTGGCAAAACCAGAGGCACGTTATTTCTGCAGAAAATAATTATTTACAATCTGTCTAGCTCGCAACATGTAACAACGAACTTGTAACTGCACGCTGTTCATTTAAAATATAATATTATTTATAAGTGGCAACATTATTTATTACATTTTTATCTGTATCATATTAAATAGACCACATTCAATGTAAATTAAAATTAAACGCTGGCCGTGGCATATTTATAATTTCTTTTATAGTATAATTATGTGCAGTTGATAAAAATCTAATATAAAAGAATCGAATAATAATTTATCATAACTTTTTTCTCAAAGAACTTAGCGATACGCTCGTAGCGACGCGAAATTTGATCTAGAAAGTTACTATCATAAAAGTGGCATAACACAAGTTTGACCTTGATCGACGTGGGAATAGCGTCACCGCAGCATAAAATTCTTTGAAGCAACTTTTTAGCCGCTGGAGAGTATGCGCTGCTGTCAAACTCGAGCCGTCGAAAAAATATAATAGTTCTAAAAGACGTAAATTGGCGAGAAAATAAACGAGACGCGATCTAACGAAAATATTCAGGTATAATATCAATCTGATATTAACAACAAAGATTTTCGACACTCAAATAGTAATAATTATCTACCTCATAATTAGAAAAAAAAAACAAATTTATGAAAGATAATTATTAATCGTATATATATATTTATCCAACGAAATAAAAAGTTATTAAGATTTGATGAATTTTTTGTCTTACAAAATAAAATATCATTAATACGATTAAGAAAAGTGCAACACATATGACTATAATCTGTAAAAAAAAAAAGATTTACGAAGAGGATATTTAATCACGCACATATAGGGAGGTATATTTAGCGTAATAAAAAAAGTATTAAGATTTTTTTCTCAAAGAAAATAATAAATCATGAATTCGCTCGACACAATTTTTTTGTACAAAATAAAATAAATTAAGAAAATAATACACGAGTAGCACATAATACATATGAATATAATCTATGTATATGTACATATTACATATATAATTCGAAAGAGCTTTTGTCGAGAAGCAGTTTGCTTTATTTATTACGAAAATTCGCATTAATATCCCTTCAGCAAGGCGAATTCGTTCCCTCTTCGACCTTTGCATTCGTGCATAAGAACTTGTTCGCCGATTATCTAAGAGACTACGCGAAAGATGAATAGCGGGAGAGAAAGAGAGAAAGTGAAATAGGTCGGTGATATCCGCGGCGGGTTTAATGCATCGGACACGCAGTGTTCCGCGAAGACTTCGTCGGATTACTACTCACACATACACACAACACATACCTCAGTGAATACCCACATACAAGATTTGAACAGCGCGCCTCCTGCAGACGGTCCTTGCACCGTCGAACTTTTGGTCGGAGAACGATATCAATTTGGCTAACGACGAGGGAGTTTTCGAGAACAGCCGCAGGACAACGGGAATCTCTAGAATGAATAGCTGTATCTGTGTGTGCGCGTATATATATATATATATTTTTTTTTTTTAACTGCTGGTTCTCGCGCGAGGGAGACAGTAAATCGCCCTCGTGGTTCAAGTTCATGCGATATTCGCGAATGTACGTGTGAGCACGCTATAATCGTCTGATTTATCGTTGTACGTGACCCAACGGGTTCCCCTCTTTTCCACGTTCATCGTTTCCCTTCAATCGTTCGACCTTTACACGATCCTTCTCCTCTTTCTCCTTCTCTCTCTCTCTTTTCGCTCTCATCATGTTTTCCGCTCGTTTTTTTGCGGGAACCGCCGCAGTTTCGACGGAAACTCCGGCTGATTTAAAACTGACGCACATTTTTCTTTACGATATCGGGGATAGGGCGAGTAGATAAGGAGATGCGATCAAACACGCGAGCGCGCGAAGGATCGTAAAGTAAAAATTGTGTTGTGATGAAAAAGAACGAAGACACTTTGCTCGACCAGCAAAAGTCGCATCATCCACGTTAACCTATGATAAACTTGTCGGCATGCTTGAATACTGCATTAAACAACTTCTCTATAAGATGATTGTGTGCTCGAAAATTCTTGCCCGTGACATACGAGTCATCCGAATTTTTCTTAACCAATATCCTGAAAATAGTTCGAAGGATGGATCAAAACGTTCAGTTTAAATAGAAAAGTATTTTATAATAAAATCAGAATTTTTTTCGATTTATTATGATTATACAATTGTGTTTATCACTGAATAGTTTTATTTAAAAGATGATAAATTTATTCACAAAGTAGTTAGTTCATCAAATATTCTCGAAAAAGAAAACTTGAGCGACTTAAGAAAAGTACTCGCGAATAAGTCAAATATTAACATAACTTAATCATTAAAATTTCGTGCTTCATTTCGATCTACATATACTATGTCTATACTTTCTATCTTCGCCAGTAAGTACTGGCAGTATTGTAAAATAATTTACTTTTTAATTTTTGTAAAAATAAATTTTATCTACATTTTTATAAATTAGCAATATCTGATATTAATTTTTAGATTTCTTCCTTAAAATTAGAGGATCTTTTTGGTCCCTGGAATAAGATATGCTAAAAATAAGTGGGCAATTTTTTACAATAAAAATTTTTTGAGTATAGTATTGGAAAATTAATTAGGTTTCTCGAGTTTCATTCTTTGTTCACAAACGAGTGTCCTAAAATTATCATCAATGAATTCATGAATACTGAAAGACGATAGAAACGACAGAAAAAGAACGCTTTTTGTTTCCAGGCATGTAATATTACTAGTTTTTGAAGTAGAAAGAGATAAGAGAGCTATTTTCTTCGCAGCGATCATTAAGTACGATATTAATTCATTGTTTTCTGCAATATAAAGGAACCAAAATATATGAATGCACATTAAGTGGGATTTTAACTCATCATTTTCTTAAATAAAACAAATCAAATAGAACGAATATATTCGGGGAAATAAAAATTTGCGCGAAAGAAGAAGAAGAAGACGCGCGATAGAAATATAATTTCGCATCAGAATAGCTCATTCGCACAACGTAGTATGATACATAGCACATGATAGCTCACGTCGTCGGCGGTTTCCGCGGTTTAACGGTTAACTCCGATCTCTCTCTCTCTCGCGTGTCTTTATCTCCAAGATATACGCCGGAAACGTATTCCCTGTCTTTTTATGCCGCGCTGCGAGAATCATGACGGTACGAAAAGGGGACGTATAAAAATCGCGAGGATAAAGAAACACGTACGAGTTCTCTTCTCCGCGACTCTCTTTGATATGCTCTCGTATTGGAATTCAGATCCATGCATGCATCTATGCATGTCGGTATTCAAAACGCAAATTCAATCGAATAATTATATATATATATAGACACGATTGAAAGACGATTTTACTAAAATCGCACTTATTTAGCTTATTCATTTTCTCCAATGACAACGTTAGCATATATTTGCGTATTATGAAAGCTTATCGTAGATGTGTGAAAATCATATGATATTTTAAGGTATCATATTTTTTAATCATATAAATTATAAATATATATAAAATTTATTTTAAAATATTTTAATATTTTTCATCGAGAATCTAAAGCCTATATATAAGCTCGTAGATTAATATTTTTCACATTAATTTTAGTATTATTATATAGATACATTTTCCCTGTTCAACACTCTAATATTTCGTGATATTCTCAGAAGAGATGGACACATGGTAATTTTCTATCTTTTGTTTTTTGATTATTAATTATTATTTCGGGGAAAAACACCCGCAAATGCAATTTAAAAATTTATGACACCGTTTATTATTTCTTAAATTCAGAATTTAATCAGCATTGATAATGGTCAAAATATTGACCGAAACGTTCGCTTTATATTTGTATTTAAAGAGTACTTATGTTTAATTCTTTTTTTTTGTCACCTTTTATTATAATTTATTAGTAGACATTATATTAAAGAATATTATTTTTATATATGACTTACTTTCTAACATAATTTAAATTTTTATTTCCCGCTTCAGCGACTTTTCGGACCTATATTTTTCTCGCTTATTTCTCCATATGTAAGTTTCGAAATTAATTTATATGTGGAACTTTGGGATCTCAAATTGAGATACAGTTCTGTTTAATTAATTTTTCGTTTCGTTTCCTTGGCTCTATTGCCCGGCTTAGAAGGCAGCATACTTATATTCTTTATATTGAGAGCCGATAAAAATATTTATTTCTGAGTTAAATTTTTATATTTACCGCTCTTAACAACCTTTTATCAAATTTATTAGAATTTAATAAGAGCCTCCACTTACTACGATAAAATTTAAAAAATTATGCAAAATCGATGTACGAAACTGAAATAAATATTTTATCTTTCTTGTTCACACGCATGCACACACGATGCACGGTATTCCGATATCCCTTCGTGGCGAGAAAACCGATACGCGAAGACAGGGAGGAATCGGATGATATCGTAGAAAAAAGACGGAAACACGCGCGGCAAATAAAAATCGTAAGAGGATATATAACGCGTACGCCATGCGATTTCCTTTGCCCGGGATATACAATCGCGCAAAGAAGTACAAATAGTGCATCGCGCGCTAAGGGGCGCCACTTCCGCGATATCCCACCCTCTTGCACCCCTATGCGTTTAACCCGTTTCCTTTACACACGATTGTGTTTATTTCTCCTCTTCTTTCGTCCGCAGACGGTTTTCGCGCGCGAGGCGCGTCGAGTTATTTTCTTTCACCCTCTTCACGGGGGTTAAGGGTGGTCTTTTAACAAGTTCCCAGAAGTGGCGCGGCTACAACTTCTCGTCGCGTTCGCGATTTCGAAAGATATTTTCAAACATTTTTTTCCTCCTTTGGCAGACGACGATCAAGCCATCCACCTTCCCTCGGAGAGATTCCTCTCGCATTTTACCGCCCTCGCTTTTACATCTTTTTTTTTTGTACGCCGTTCCCGCACACATAACTCCCACCTTCTCGATCTCTCACGGTTTATCTTTTTCTCGTTTTAACGCCTGATTCGCTCGGTTTGAAATCCCGAAATTATTCGATTTTTTTTTCTTCATTTAAAATTCAATGCCTCACCCTCTGCGAGTGAGAATATGCGCGCGAGCGCGAGAAACTCGCGTGGTAAAACCTTGGCATTTCGAAAAATATACGAGATTACACAGAGAAGAGACACGCGGCAATGCGCCGCGATATAGGAAGTTATTTTATTCCGGCTGAGATTTCCCTTTTTCCTCCAGAGTTTTGTTAAATTTTAATCGATGGGCTGAGGTCACATCAACTTTGTTCTTTTCTCTGTCTTTTTTTTTTTTTTTTTTTCAACGACTGAAACGTCTAGTCTCTGCCTAGACGGATTTCGACCATCGAAAACGTGCGTGACAATTTTTAAGCCTGCTCGTTGCGATGAATGCGACACGAAGATCGAAAGAAAAAATATGGTTCGAACGAAAAAAAAAAAAAAAGGCAAATGCACTTTTGCCAGACGGATTTTGGGGGGATTCTGCATTGTTAATATACGTCTATTTAATATTGAACAATCGAAACAACAAAACAGATCACGAGCGGAAACCGCTCATGAATCGTGAAATACACATATTGTGCGATGGAAAAGGATAACCATTGTGAGCAAAATAAATTGTCTATTAATATTATTATTTTAAATGTTAGATATTAAAAACCCATATCGCAATCATGGATACGTAACGTTATTTTGCATAAATGTTTTATAAAGCCACAAAATAAATCTTCCACATTTGTGCACGAGATATATATTTTCGCGCGAGAGAAAGGATTATTTCTGTTTTGACGTGTTCATGACATAAAATAACTTTTGGCGATAACGAGGATATCGTTAAATCTCCCTCGATAAAAGTGAAGCCGCTTGTTTATTCATTCGTGAAAAACGTAATCCTATTAAAACTCATGGTGTTTTACACCGCCGGTTTATCGTGGAAAAAGTATTCATCATTCGCGTAATATCGCGGGAGAAAGTTCTAAGAAATAAATGGCTTCGAGACTTAATGAACCTCGACGAAAGTTCCAGCAACAAAACTGCTGCTGATTACATTTCAGATTGTTCTGCCGTTACCTCTCGTCCTTCGTTATGTCGCCTGATTAAATCGATAAACCGATAGACTTGTGTATTATTAAATTGCGCCGCGCACGGCCATTTGTATAACTATCAAATTAGAACGCGTAGAAATTATGTGCACTCGTGGAATTCCCCGAGGGGGCGCCGCGTTACTCCGGAAAATCGATCATATAGCGTAGTAGCCGTTTTATCAGCTCTCAGTTACACTTTTCCATTCTTGTTACGCTGCTCTTTCCCCGTCTTTTTTAGTTATTTCAAAAATATTCATTTTTATAATAAATTTGATAAAAGGCTGTTAAGAGCGGTAAATATAAAAATTCAAATTATGATTGAAAGTGAAGTCATATATAAAGATAATATTCATTAATCTAATATCTAATAATGAATTATAATAAAAGGGTGACAAAAAAGAATTAAACATAAGTCCTCTTTAAATACAAAGTTTCGGTCAATATTTTCACCATTATCAACGCTGATTAAACTCTGAATCAAAAACGTCATAGAGTATGTAACGCATTAAAAATACAATGATAGATATAATGATTAACAAATATTATGGTGAGAAAAAAAGAGAACATGATGTAAAAACGAAAAGCGATATTCCTCCAATGTAGTAATCCATAATGTGATGGTTAAAATTCGTAAATTGTGTTTCCACTCCGGTTATTAGACCCGATAGACACATGAGACGATTTGAAACAAATGATTTGAATCCTATAACGTTATTAAATAGTTATTGATTTATTTCAACTTAATAGGTTGTACGAAAACGAAGATGTTTATAGACTCACATATGACTAGATTGCAACGTAAAACAGTAGTGTAGGAGCAACACGATTTTATTATAATCGACGATTTATCCTTTCGGGGACTAAAATTTAGGATAAAATAGCGAAACAGTTCCTGCCTTCCTTAGTTATTTTTATAAAAATTAATTTTTAGTCACGAAACGATTTCACTACAATTCGGATGTTACTCGAGAAAATGGACAATTTATTATTAGGGGACCTAAAATTGAAGATGAAATAGTGATGAAAGGAAACGTTCAAGGAGGTGCTTGAGATGTGAACTGCGACTATACATCTTATCCCACGGCCTCTGACAGATCCCGTACTTCCTCGACGCGACGTAATCTCTTCTCGCGTGTAAGTAAAGGGAAAAAGTTTGAAAAGGTTAGAAGAAAGCATGGAGGGGAGAATGACAAAGAGAGAGATAAAGATATTTTCGACGTTACGAATGCGAACAGCGGAGGCCGTCTTGCTACGTCGCGAAGAAACGTAACATATTGTCGCCGCAATCAAGGAAATTCGCGGTGCGCGAAATTGCGACTGCGTTGAAATAGCAATTAGCGATTCGTTAACCGTCGATATGGTGAGTATAATTACATTGCTCCTCGCCATCGGTTCTCACTTCTCTCTCGACAAAAGAGAGCGAGAGAGAGATAGAAGGAGAGGATGAAGAGGAGACAGAGAAAGAGAGAGGACATTCGAACACGGTCAGATTTCGAGTAAATACGATAATAATTGGCGCTCTCGCGTGTAATAGGATTGGCGTGTAATGGTGGCGATTTCAGTATATCGGTATACCCAACACGGAATTTACGTACGTGATCCCCTTAATGGTCCCCTTAATGAGCGCACTTACGCAATCATAACACCATAATTATGCTCGGGTTATGTGACGCGCGTTAATAAGCTACAGCCGAGATCAGCTGTGAATTAAAATCATGCGAATGAATTATTTGATGGGCAAAGTTCAAGTGTATTTTGCAGTTCAAAATTGGCAAAGTACTTATTCCTTTTCTCTTCTCTTTCTTTTTTCTTTATATCTTTTTTCGTCTAATATGAATGATCGCTAAAAAGCAGTGATAGTCTCAATTACAAGTATAACACTTTAAATCGGTAAAATCTTATTGAAAGAATGAATTAATGAATGAGAACTCTGTTTTATCTGTATATGTAACCATTTCAATCAGTATATTTTAAAATGTTTTACATTATAATATTAATTGTGAGATATAAGTCTAAATAGCAGTTATATTTATTTAAAAAATATCTGAATTTATAATAAAAAATCTTTTTTTATTTTTTTGTGGATTTATATCTTATGAATAAAAAGTACATGAAGAATAAAAATACAATTTTAAATTTAAATACTAGTTATATATTTCATTCCCTGGTATATTGTGTCATTCTAATATGAGCTTCTCTGATTAAAAAATAGTCCGAAGTAAATAGAAAAAAAATTTAAAAACATTACATTACTATTATAATGATTGAAACAAGACAAGAGAGCAAAATATGAATTTTTATTGAAATTGTGAGTGAAATCTTGTCACTGCTTTAATGGGTGATATTTTTACTGATTCAGTTTCAAATAATAACGTATATAATATTGTATGTATATATATTGTTAATATATATGTATCAATATATATTTTGATAATATTCCTTTAAAAAATGTCCGATATCCCACAGATCTATTTCATTATTTTTGAAGCGGAAAATATTCTTTACAAAGAACCGAGCGCACAATGCGTTATATCATCGATACGATTAACGAGCCATTTTCACTGCAAACGATATCCCGTTTGCGTCTTCGTTCTCTGATTCATCGTCCGCATTGAACGAAATTATTCCTGCTTTATTTCTATAATTTATTCCAATGCGAATTTATTCGAACGGAAACACGAGCACTTTTTGAGGAATAGAAAGCAAACGGATGAAACGAGATGAATCTCGAAATGAATGCACAGATTCATTTTACGAGTCGTAGACAAGGCCGAAAAGGTCAAACGAGTTATCACGTTAATGCTCTAAGATCCAATAATTTTAAAGATAAGAAAGAGGTCGTAACGCGCAAGAGTTTAAGTGAGCGTTAAAAAGCATTTAATTCTGAAATAATCGTACGATTCTAATTAACATAAATTTGAATTTAATACATGTATTTAAATAAATAACATTTTTATATATGTCTTTATATTTTGGTTTTGATTTTTTTTAATGGACATATATGCCATCTATGCGACTTCTAACGTCCCATTTAACAGTGCGATCACTTTAGGATTAAGAGAGATACAAAAAGCTTTCTGTCATTTATTCTACAATAATGCTTAGAATGAAAAATAATAAAAAAGCTTGTATCATCAAGTTTATTAGATCCGCTATTTGGATATATATATATATATATTAGGGTGGTCGTTATATAAGTTTTTTCAAAATTTTAATGTCGGATGGTCGTAAATCAGCTCTAAACGTAGAAAAAAAAAATCTCTAATTTTTTCAGATTTTTATTTTGAGTCCTGAGTCTCCCTGTTGGCATGTAATTTTATTAATAATTTTATTAATATCACAGTTCTGCAGCTGCTTCTGTCATCAATTTTTGTTGTAAATAGTTTAAAATTTTAGTGAAAAAAAGTTGAAACTATTTGAAAATACCGAATATATAGTATAAAATAATATAAAATAGTTAATAATATAAATAGCGGAATAGCTCATATAATATTTATTGTATGACTATCTTTTATGAAAAATTAAATAATTTTGTTCACTACTTTTGCAGCTGACTCCATCTAGAACTGAAGTAAATTAAGTAATTTTTCAAATTATAAAAAATATAATATAAATAATATTTAAATAACATATGAATGAATAAATAAATGAACTGATATAAGAATATAACATAACACGTGTAAACAGGGAGACTCAAGGCTAAAAATAAAAATCTGAAAAAATTAGAGAATTATTTTTTCTACATTTGGAACTGATTTATGACCATCCAACATGATGTTCAATTTAACGACCACCCTAATGTATATATATATATATATATGCTTTTAATATTTTTACGTGAGAATAATTTTTCTCTTTCATAAGATTTTGCAAAATTCTATCGTGAAAATTTGCGACACGAATCTTGATGACTAAATATTTAAGTCTCCCATTTACGGAGAAGTACATTTTCTCCCTTGCCTTTTTCCCGAGTCGATGTAATGTCGGCGGCAGGTCAGCGGCAGAACGGTCGCAAGTTGCAATTGCAGGGACGAATCTGTCCCCGCTTGGTAAATTGGTCGGCGCAAAAAGAAATAGAAGGGCCTAGCTGGCTGGCTGGTGTAGGTAGGATAGTGGGAAAGAGCGGCACAAGGTTGCAGTACGTGACCGGATTGTGGCAAAATCGCCGTCGGCGAGCGTCAGCGGTTTTTCAATCTTTCTCTCTCTCTTTTTTTTTCCTTCCCCTTTTTTTTTGTGTGTGTTTAAAAGCCGTCGGGTGTTTTTTCCGACGGCCGATAATCGAGTAACGTGACTTATTAATCTCGCGAGCGCGAATGCAAACAAAATTGCGTCCGCGCCATCGTCGCTGGGTTTATCAACTCGTAGGGCTCGTAGGGTATAAAAAAGCGTAATAAATGTGTGAATCGTGGATGCAACGCCAAGTTTTTTTTCTCCACGATGTCGCTAACGCGGCACTTTATCCGTTGAATCGACAGGCTTGAATGGATTAATGAAGGGGCGGGTTGAACAAACCTCGCATGGCCGATCCGAGATTTAGTTCCGTCGTCGTCAATTTTTTTTTCTTTTTTTAAAAGTTTGGATATCGACTGGACAGATCGTTTCCGATATTTGTAGACCGATATTAGTAAAATATAGACGCGCGCGCGTGAGAGAGGGAGAGTGCAAACCTAGATGAAAAAAATATCCCTCGAGTAATAAAAAACATGTTATCTTTAAACGGGCGTATAAGGGTTCCCGGAAAGAAATAGACAACAATGTCGGGAAGTGAACGCAAGAAAGCGCATTTGCATATTACAATGAAAATATGAAAAATATGACAGTATGAAAAATGGTCCCGGCGGTTATCGTTTTGCAGTCTACATTAAACGCGATATACCTTAACCGCGCGATATATACGCGCGGAAAACGCGTACGACGTTGCGGGCATCGCAAACATATTAATTTAATCGGACCGCGTTTTGATATTTTTCCGATTAATCCCGTTTTTCTTGGCACGTGATGTTTTTGCGAAACACAACAACGCCGAAATTACATTTCACCGTCGAACAGTTCGAGATAAAAAAAAAAAAATGAGAGCTCCATATACATTTTGCAAATACAAATTTTAATCGGCTAACTTTGGAAGCGCACGAGGGATTATTCATCTCTCAGACATTTAGCGAAATGTTACCGAATGCAAAGACATAGTGCGTCATTGTAAATTCAACATTGAATATTATAGGACAACACGAGTCTCCGGGACTTTCCGACGCGAATTGGACCAAGATGGATTCGTATATAGCGCATGACATTTTGCGAGGCGCTGAAAAATTTATTACAGACTTTCATGCGAGTTTTCTTGCTTTTCTCTTTCTTCAAATAAGGTGTAGCCCGTGAAGATTGGCTCCTCTCTCGAATAATATCGGCTTTCCTATCGGCCGAGCGTCCCTGGTTCGACTCGGCCTAGCTAATTACGCTTCCACGTCGCGTTTTATTTTATTCTCCCGTCTCTCCGGAAAAGCGAACGAGTCGCCGACCCTTCATTAATACGGCGAGAACTTCCTTAGGAAACTTTCCGCACGACGGACGCGTAAACGGCGCATGAAAGCGACGAAAAGGTTTCGTTTCTTCCTATCCACGAGCTTCTCTCATCCCTCTATTTCTCTTTCTCTCTCCCTCGGATGAAATTGGCTGTTGTGTCCGGGATTCGTTCTCGCCTCTTAAGAGCACCCGGTGCAATTCTCCGACATTTTACATCGGAACGGCAAATTAAAAACGACAAGGTCTGATGATATGAATTAATTAAGAAAAACAAGACGCGTCTCCGCAACGAAATTCCCGTAATATTGCACCGCGTAAAGTCATTCTTGGGAGTTTTTTTCTTTCAAGCGACAGTTCTTCGTATCTGGATAAGAAAATTTTACAAGTGACATGAGAGATTATAAGGCATTATTCAGCATATTTCCGAGATTCGATTCGATACTGTCATCGTCGTTATGACGCAGTTCACAAGTTATCCGATCCGCAGATTGTTAAAGAAACGAGAAAGTTTACAAACGATATCTTCGATTTAATTATTCTTAACTCGTCAATCATCGCACACCTCGGGTCATTTTGCACGTAAGAGGGTTTTTTTCCGACGTTTTATCTCAATAGGGGTAGTTTCGATGGATAGTTACCCCATTACTTTTATTACTCGCCCGCTAGCTCTTGACTTTCGTTTGACTTTATCTTTCCTTTTTCGATGAGTGAATTTACGTCATCTCGGGATGTTACTTCCTGCCGTAGGCTACCTATTTCTGGTATCGTAATTGAATGAGCCATCGCCGCTAAAACGCGCGATAAAATTGCACGATTTTTGTGTTTGCAATCCTACACGGAGAGAATTTTCTCTCAGAATTTACCCTGTAAATCATGGTAATTGTGAGATAATATGGTATTATAACCACAATAAAAAATATTAATATATATCTAGTAATCGAACATATGTATATCTTATTGTGGTGGATAATATTTTTTATTGTGCTAAATATTAATCAGAGAAACTCTTATAAAATTTTTCCAATATCATATTGTTTTATGATTATCATAATTTTCAAGATAAATTCTAAGAGAAAATTCTCTGCGTACGGGAATAAAAACATTATTCGGAATAATGTTTTTTTGATTCAGTTATACTTTAATTGCAACATCGTGTCTACATAATGTCTTGATTATAAATGAAACTTGTTTGGAGAGAGAGTGCTCATCGAAACTCGATATTATTTACAAAATACGTTATACAAACTGCGTGCTCAATTACATATGTACCATACATATGTAACAACTGTAAAGGTTACCATTTTACGTTTGTCAGTTATTTTTTCATTATTCGCAATATCACCCGCTTCTCCATCGTTAAACGAATTAAATAAATAATTTGTAAAATCAATTCCATTTATTCGAATTATAGATCGAGTTACTCATTGTGCGATATTTCATTAGCCGAAAAATATGAACATTAATACACGCGTTCGCGTATACATGTGGGCTTGTATGTTTGACAAATATTTACAATAGACGTTTCGATCTGACGTTAATTCACTTAATATAGCCGACCGCACGTCGGTAAATGATATCTTCCAGCAGCGAGAAGCGATCCAACGATGACGATGACAATGATGATGATGATGACCTCGATGACCGTCCTCGATCATCGCTCCCATTTTCATCGTCACCAGTCAGCCGTCGTCGCATCGATTTCTCGCTTTATTCTTTTACGCGACGCGGCTTAACGTGTCACTTGCTCGATATAAAACAATGAAAGTGTATGGCGGATGAATTTTACCTCCGCTTAACATCAACAATATTGATTGAGTACACAGCATCGCGCGCGACGGCGACTATCCTCTTTTCTCCCTTCAAGCTGCCGATTCTCGCTTCCCATTCTAGCGATAAACGTTATACGGCTACTTCGCAACGATGTCATCGGACGTACAACAAGCGCGCGACGCGACGAGAACGTCCTCTTTTCTTCCCTTTTTTCATCGCGTAATGCGCCGGATCAAATTATCCGGTCTGAATAAAATACTTTTTCCCCATCATCGAAACGATTTTTCAAGAAGAATCGGATATCTCGATGCACAGATTTATCTCTGTAGATATAATATGTAAGCGAACGGAGAAAATACGATAATATAGGACGAATAAGTGGCTCAGAGTGGCCGTCTACTGAAAAGAAGGTTTAGAACCCCTCAATATTTTTTCTCTGCTCGAAAAAAAAGGCCTATAGATTTCAGAAGTGCAAAGTGGAGTGAATCAAAGTACTTTGAAGGTTCTGGGTAAACCAAGAGAACGAAGAAGTAGTAGTTCTAAGGAAACTAAAGCGTTGTGACATTCAGGAAATTTCAGGAGGACCGAACTAGATAGAGAATATGTAAGCAAGCAAAAAGAATATGTTGATATGGAACAATCAGTGGCAGAGTAGCCGAGAGGGGAATTCTAGAATTGAATCCGTGTAGAGCCCTGATATTTTTCCTCTGTTCGAGAAAGAATTTTGCATCCCTATTATTGGCTAAAACTGATAAACGCGTTGAGAATAAGGAAAGGAATTTATGATTAAAAAAAATGAAGAATATATTTTTTCTTTCTAAATATATTTTTGTAATGTTGACTTATTTCATGCCGCTGCAAAATGTTATTTCAGTACACACAGGCTATCTCAAAAGTAGACGAGTCATGTTCAATAAAACATTGTTCCCTTCATTGATTCAATTATCAGGCTTTGTTCCCGCAGCTAGAACGAAATGGCCGACCTGTATAGGCTCGTATAATGCGTATGAAATAAGCGACACACGATATATAATGTAACGCAAATTTAATCACTCGCAATAATGAATTCTCATAGTCTGTCCTCTCCGGTTTGATGCAACGCTGATAAACATGACGTCAGATATATCAAATTCGATCGGATTTTCTCGATATATAATTCGCATCAACTCGAGAACATAATAGTAACAAAATCGATCCCATCAGGTCAGTATAAATGCGCAATAATTATTAAATAATTATCAATTATTAAATGTTATCGGGCTAATGTAAACGCGCAATAATTATTAAATTACGTAAACGCGTAAATTTAATACACATTTATTGCAAAACAAAAAAGATTAAAAGTATATGTACAATATAATATACCCGCGATAATAGCAAGAAAAATATTTATATTAAAAATATAAACCAACAAATAATTTAGTTTATCGTTTACGATCGTACATTCTGAATAAATCCAGTAAAACGTTTATCCGATGCAATGCGCGTCAAATGGACAACCTGATACGAGCAAGACACAATTTCGTGACGAAAAGTATTAGGAAGATACACTTTATCGTAACGCAAACTTGAACAATTTTCTCATTAGATTAAATTCGCCAAGCATACACACACACACACACATACGCACATAATCGCCGAAGAAGATTTGAAGCGGTTTTGCGTCGAGAAAAAGGGAGAACGTAACTGCAGCAAGCTTTATAAATCTTAACGTCCGCAAACTGGAGCACTTATTTCTATTTTAATCGTCCTCCTTTTATCCCTCTCTCTGTTCTTTTCCTACCCTTCCTTCCTTCCTTCCTTTCTCCCTTCCTTGCGATAAACCGGCGTCCTCGCAGCAAGCAAGTGCTCCTTTCCATCCTCGGTGAGCGAGCTTACGTCAGTCTCGGACAAGTGTCCATTTACTCCGAAAGGGCCGAAGAGCGAGTGTGGTAGTAGTCGCGCAGTAAATCTCTCTCTCTCTCTCTCTCTCTCTTCATCACGCAGAAGGTATCTTCCTTTCATCTGCCCGACAACGTGGAGATGGTCGACAAGCGAGAATTTCGCGGAGGACGAGCGAAAGGAAATTACGTTCGCGGTGTCAGCTCTTAAAGCGTGTTTCTCCTTAAGAGGTCCTCATGCGCGCACGATCGATAATACGCGTGCAATAATATCTATTGTGGAATATTACATCGCTCACATTACAAGGGAATATTGCATTTTTCCTCTCTTATTAGAAATTATTATTCAAATAAGTGCGAGAATTTTTAAGAGATGATTCTTTCGTCGAAAATTAAGGGCGGTTTTTTATATAAACATACTTTTATATTATATTCCTCTCTGCGAGGAGTACACTTTTCTAAAGAGAGAGGTAAAAAGTAAGTTTTTATTTTTTTTCTCAAATATCAGACGAATTAAAAAAATGAAAAAAAATAAAAACGTAGATATTTGAGAATCGCCAGACAGATATTAAAAATCTGTCTCTCATAACTCGTCTAAGAGTCTTGACGTGTTGTCAAACCGACACTATATTCGTTCTTGACAAATTTAAAATTATAATTTTATTTTTATTTTCACAAATCACTTGATTAATAATATTTGCCAGTACGGTCGAGAGAAGAGTTTTGCTTTTTTTAAAAAATGAAACTTAGAGTGGGTATCTTTAAATATTTGTAAAATAAATTACAAGGGAATATTGGATTTTTGCTTTCTTATTAGGAATTATCTATTATACTGGGTGAATCCAAATAAGTGCGAACATTTTTAGGAGATTATTCTTTGTCGAAAATTAAGGAGGCTTTCTTATATAAACACATACTTTTATTATATCCCTCTCTGAGGAGTACACTTTTCTAAAGAGGGAGGTAAAAAGTAAGTTTTTATTTTTTTCTCAAATTTCAGACGCGCGAATTAAAAAAATGAAACTTGATAGATATTTTTAAATATTTAAAAATCAGTTTTTCCTTTCTTAATCGCAAAGAAATGATTTCTCTCTATATGAATGATTTCCTAACCGAAGAAGAGTCATTCTCGTGACGCGTTCTTTTGTGCAATAATCGATCCGCTTACAGACGAGAGACATACTAAAGTGAAAAGAATGAAGAAAACCGTTTCGCAAGATTGATTAATCGTTGCGAAATAGCTGGAGCTTATCGAAGTGAATGCTTTCGGGTAAGGAAGTATGCCTTTGCAACGATCGTTTCGCAGTCTCGACCGATTTCCAGTTACGTCAACGATGCTTTCGAAGGGAATCGTGTTGGCAACGACGGGAATCGCGCCGCGTTTACCGTCTACGCTTATTCTAAATAAGGATGCGCTCTCGACACGGAAACGCTGTCGCGCGAGATTGCATTCGTACCGTTTACGTCGAAAACCTAGTAAGAGAATGCAAATGTGCGATCTCTCTCTCCGTTGGCGAACGGTCGTTTTATGTCAAACGACAAACGAGCCTCGCCAATATGCGGCTCTCTCGCAAGTGATTCGAAAAATCTGTTGATATTCAATAAAAAGTTGACGTCTTACCGGGATTCGATCCTAAAAACCAAGGAAACCTTGCAAGCCCGAAAATTTTGATAGAAAAATAATTTGAAGTGGTGAAATCCTTCATATGTAGTAGCTTTAATTTGTCTTGATAACTCTAGAAAAATATGTGAGATATGAAAAAATGTTGTATGATAAATTACATTAATAATATTGAAAGAAAAAAATGTTAAAACATTTTTTTTCAATATTTGAAAAAAGATTATTTATTAATGTAGTTAAATAGAAGGGCTCCTCTTACTATGAAACTTTTGTGTAAAATAATTTTCGATATTTTGAATACTTTTCGAAATATACGAAGAAAAATACAAAGCTTTTTTACACATGAGGGATGGTTTCGCCCTTTAAAATCATTTCTGAGCGGCAACTAAAAATTTCATCTATTTACTGTTATAAATTTATCTTTCCTACATATATGTAAAGTTTCATTCCAAATCAGAATTTTCCGGTTCGCGAGTTTCTCTTTTCAGTAGGTATACAGTCACTCTGCCATTGAGTAATATTCATCGCTCTATATCATCCACATATACATTTTCTCCACTCGCTTACATATTCTCTACAATATCCAGCATTTTGAGTGTGAAAATAACTTTTTCGAAGCTACTCGACGTTCGCAGAACGAACGTTATATTATATCGCGGCTATTGTTTCGCGTAATAAATCGATCCTGCTTTGTAGTATCGCTTATTCGTGACGCAATAGATATTCCTGCCGTCTCCGCATAATGCACAGTAGGGGCTTAATATTATTGAAACCGCAGTCTGCATTGATTATATCAGCAAAAGCGCGATGCGGCTTTGTGCATCTTACAATATTACAAGCGAACCGCCTTTCTGATATCGGCTCGTAAAATCGCCGAGAGTAAATTTTGTCAACGCGAGAGCCGGGTTCGAGACGACCAGGAAGGCATATTTATCAACTACAGAATGTAAAAATTTCGCGCAGGAATAACCGGCTGGATCTCGAGGCCGTGAAAGAGAGCGGACGGAGGCAATCGACAATGTTGTATACGAAAGTCGAAGGGAGGCGAAATCGCTTATCGGAACGGCTCTTCGTGTGTGTATATGTATATATAAAACGCGAAATACGTAAACTCAGCACGACAACTCGGCGGAACGATGCGATGGATTCCGCGGAAACGATAAGACCGCGCAATCTCGACGTTATGATCCACGCGGATAAATCGACGAGCGTTCGGGGGCAATTCGGGATCGTATCCACGTGGAAAAAGGAAAAGGGATCGTTAAAATTGCCGGCATAGATTGGTTTCTCTCATACACGCGGGCGCAAGACCTGCTGAAATATTTTTACGAGCACGCGCTTACGACAAGCTTGCGAAAGCGCAAGCACGGCTCTTTAGCGCTCATTCGCGTAGTTTTACTTTAATCCTTCGGGGACTGTTCTCTAAAATGTAGTTTTATCCCGAACTCCTCTCTTCCTTCCTAAAGTTTCTGTTCGGCCGATCCGATAACCGCGTTCAGATAAAAATACTTTGCAGAGTGAACTTTGATAAATACTTCGAAAGCGGGCAAAGAGAATTCTCTCTTAAATATTCTTTATTCTTATGTAAAAAAATATAAAATTAAATATACTTTATAAGATGAAGTAGATCTTATTTAGATATAAAATCAGATTTATAAATAAAATATATTTAATATTTTCAAGAAATGAAAAAATCAGATTTAAGCATCTCGTACAGTTTCTCTCTCTCTCTCTCTCGCGAAAAAGAAAAATATCGTTGATTGAGTGTTGAAGCGAAGAACAATTACCAATAGGAGATTGAACCGAGTGACGTCAACAGTGTCTATAATCTCGGTGGATTACACAGAGAAAGCCGGTAGCGAGACGATATTGTGGTCGCTATATTAACGATGTTACAAGGAAATTGCGAAGGAGCGCTTCCCTATTCGATCTCGGGAAAAAAAAGGGTCGGAAGCCCTCGATGGAGAGCTCGATCTATCGTTCGGAGCGCCGCTGACACAATATCGATTGTCTAGGATATCACACTATAAGATTTCTCGAAACTCCCCGACTCGCCTGGCGTTCGATCTCGAATCGTTTCATCACGAATTCATTGATCGCACGATGGAGGAGCTGAGGGTGTAAGAGAGATAAGATCGCTCTCCTTTATTCTCGGAGGCGCGCGGTTGGGCACAAAAGCGCGGTTGGGAACTAAATTCGCCGGCTAACCAATGACGCGATATTCGCGCACACCGGAGATAAAATTGATCGACTCCGCCGCGCGCGGAAATAAAACGGCAAGCGAAGGCACCGAAGATCCAGATCTCGCGTCGCCGACCAATTCGGATATCATACTTCGTATTATTCCCGTGAGATGATCGGCGAATATTTCGATTCGCGATTTTACAGTCACGGGGATGACCAGCAGTTATATAAGGATATTTATATTCAGTAAAAAATCATACCTGTTTTTATTTTAGAAATCTATTTTTGCAACACTATCTCTGGAGTTATAAAATTAATTAATTTAAGAGATAATTAAAATGAGACAAAAATCTGCCGAGCGAATTTGTAGTCACTTCAAAACGGTAACTTAAACGAATGGCAGTTTTAACTCAGTTTTAACTAATAAATAAACGCTCTTCTAAAGTTATATATAATAATAGAGTGAGAATAATTGTTCCTTTAAAACAAAAAAATCTAAAATAAAAATGAACAGATAAAATTTAATATAATAATTTCACGGCAAATATACAGACACTCGGATTTCCAATTTCAAATAATTCAAAATTAAATCGCTTGACAAGTGAACTTGTAAGACCGAAATAGAAATAAATATTTTTTCAAGTAAATTTAATATATATATATATATATATATATAAAATATATAGAAATATAAAATATAGAAACTAAATGATAATAAATTGGAAAGGCAAACTATATGCATCTCAATAAAAATAAACATTAATTTTATACTGCATGTGCACACATTCGCTCGATAGATCATCCTTGATATCTACGCTCCAATAAAATTAAGTGAATCGTAAAATATCACCTCACGTCACTCGCACGCGCAAAACTAAAAATTTTTATTAAACAAATGTTCCCACTGCGCGTTTGCGCGATATCCAATTTTTTATGATCTCTCATTTCTAAAAGACGCTCTCTAAACTCTCAGCTAAACTTTTCTTAGACTTTCTAAAATATCCAATAGCAGGGAAAAGCAAAAACCAAGAATATGTACATCTGCGAGAATATATATCCTTTGAAGACAGAACATTTTTATATTACATAAAGATAGTTACTGAATCTCTGCAGTTTATATCTCAATGAAAATGATTCGAAAACTTATTGTAAATTATAAGTGTAAATTCATTCAAATTTTTAGACAAATATCTCTACTTGATAAATATTTTCGCAGAATTAGTTCAGCCGTCATCCATCAGAGATGACCACATTGAATTTTGGTTGATTACTAACCAGAAATAAGTCAAACTCTTATTTGCTCTCAACTATATCGCGTCGGATCGAACAAACTTTCAGGTTCAAAAAATAGGTCAAAAGGGTCGATCTTCCATTGTTTGTTTCACTTAACATACTTTCAAATTTACTTAGAAAGAAATCGAACAAATCCGTGAATGGCGATTACTCATCATGATTTTATTTGTCCGATTTTAGATAAATAAATAAAATAGTAAAACAGATGGATGGAGAGTAAAAGAAAAGAACAATTGGATAGTAAATTTGAAGATTTAAGTGAAACGAACAGTGAAAGATCGATCCCTCCGATCGTTGACCTATTTTTCGAACCTGACAATTTGTTCGATTCGACGTACAAGTCGTAAAGCGTTGTTTTCGAGAAACTTGTAGTGATTTTTCTAATCATCCCTTCGACTCTGGATATAATAATTCATTTCACCATCGATGCAGTAATGATTTTTAAATTCGTGCTTTTAATCGCGTATGGGAGAGATTCGGCACCAGAGTTTAAAATCATACAAATATTTCTTCGACCCTTTTGATCTCGTTATATATTCATTGCTCGCCAGGTGAAGGTCACTTGTGGTCTACGGACATCCTACTCGAATCAAAACGAATGAATGCTCACAAATAATGGATGCTTCGACCCGAGATGGAATTATTTATTAGCTCGAAACAAGCAGGACAAATCGGATAGGGATGAGATTTTGGCCAATTTTTTCGAAGACCAAGAAATGATTCCATATAAATATGAATTCCGAATAAGCGAGGGATGTTGGATTGGGTATTTCTTTTTTTTGCGTTGATACTAAGTTTCCCATCTTCTTTTTCTTTTACAATATAGAGGAAAATTCGTAATCGCAATCTTGGTATGAATTTTTTAAGAGTTCACAAAGAGGGGAATCGTAACCATTCGCAAATGGAACGTATAGAAAATGTAGTCTCGAGATTACGCTCCTACAAGTCCAGCTTTATCCGACTGGCATGATTGTAAACGTGTTTTTCTGCTCGCCGATGGATCCGGAATATCAAGAGATAAGCCACATCAGATTTCCACGGATAAACGGACCGATAGAAGAGCAGCTTGGCATTTGCAGGAAACAACGTTCACGTCTTGAGATCTCGTGAAATTGCTAATAGCTACTTCTATATGTATGTACATATATAAGTACATATCTCCGTCGGAATCAGGGAACGCATTCTGATGGGGCAGCCTTCTTCCGCAAAATATTTAGCCCGGAATAAAACTCTATGATAATAATTCACGCGTAAAAAGGAAGCGGGATCTTAAGAGGATAAAATGAAGCGAAGAGATGTGGAGATTACCGAGATAAAAAGAGAGCAAGTTTTTTGATACTCAAACTACATTGAATACGTGCATGTTAAACTTATGTTTCACCCCGATACATAATCGAACATTTTCGTTTCTTTATATTTTTTTCTACATTATTTCCTATATTTGTTTATATTTCTGATAATCATGTACACATATATAAATTCTGATGAATAGGTTAAAATATAAGTTATTTATATTGCTCCAAGAATCTATTTAAGAATTTATATTACTTCCAGAAACCAAACAAAAAAAATTAAATTGTAAAGGAAATATGTCATCAGAGTTATCAATCTGACGAAATATTTTCCGAATTTGCTATCCGTATTACGATTGTATTTTTTAGTAAACTATATTTCGTGTCAACATGTACAATATTCGCTCTCGATGGACTCCTATTTTCCTCTAAAAAATGGGGCTTTAATACTTGTACCTATACGGAAATAAATAAATATGGTGGGAATAAAGCGTCGGGAAATAATAACATTGTAGCGGTGCGTGCGCATACATATGCATTCTTTCTTCTTATACGCCAAACAGGACGACGGGAACGGACTCAAAAACGATTCCACACGTGAATAATTTATACGGCGTGTCCTACGAGATGATGAAATAGGGGAGTGGGTGCGAGAGGGGCGTTAAATATGTATTACGTTGGAATTGAATAACGCGAGAATAATTCATATCACAGACGGAATGAAATCGCGAGGTCGACCCTCGCGTCATGCATCGAAAGAGGAAAAAGGGATCGGCCGCGATTCATCTTAACGAACGCGATCGGGTGTAATCGCGCATGTGATAATGCATTACGTAGCATTAAATGTAGGACTCACGCGCGCAGAAATTATTTCCGCCTCGGGAAACATTCGATCCGCCCTTAAATGATGGAAAACAAGCTTTCCGTTTCCGCTGACGGAATATGAAATACCGTGCGTGGAACGCGGAATATTTTTCACCGGGATTTCGACGTAATGAATTTTGTTTCGTCGAAATTTCGCGCCTGTGAAAGGATCAAAACGCGAAAAACCAGAGGAAAGTGATTGACCTTTTATATGGCTATTTCGAAAACAATGGAAAAAAATTGTTTCCGCGATTTTAGTCTATCCCGTCCTTATTCGATATTCAATATTTACTTTGTAAATACTTCGTTCGCAACTGGCAATTGTCAGCGATCGCAAATATTGTCGTACATTCGAATGCAAGTGTTTTGGCAAAAAGCAATGTCTACGCGTTCTCGGAATCCTCACAATCAATCTTCTTTCATTTGTTCTCTCACTTTCTCACCGAGCCAGCGCACGAAAGCTCAAAAAATTTGCAACCGGACAGTAAATATCGGTCGACGAAACAAGACGACGTATGCAAAAATAAAAAGGAATAAAAATGGCGGGAGAAATTTGACGGAGATTAGACGACGGAATCGGAATGAGAAAAAAAGACAAAAAAAGGGTATTTTTTTTTCACCGATGCGAGATGAGTCTTCTCGTCGTTCGGCAACTTTTCTTTCCATCGGTCCGTCAAATGAGCAAATGTTTACCGGCCTGAACAAAGAGAAAGAGAAATACGGCTCGACGTTTCATCGGAAATATTAGCATCGTGTTGTCGTTTTTGTGGTTAACACTTTTTTGCTTGTGATTCTTATTTTTACAGACAGAATTTAAAATTTCCATCGTCATGAATTAATTTATGGATAATATATAATTATGAAGAAAGTTCACATCTAATTCATATATAATTCTTAAAAATCATGAAAACAAGATTTGTATTCATATGAGCTTAATTTGTATTCTATTTCTTATTTGTTTCGTAGGCTTTTTCCGAGCAAAAAAAAAATATCAGCGCTACTAAGATTCCGTCTTAGGACTATTTCTCTCTTTGTAGACAACTACTCTGCTTTATATCATCATGTTCTTTCTGCTTACGTATGCTCTACAGCTCGACCCTCTTGAATTTCCGATCGAACATTCCTCCTCAAATGTCACAATACTTCAGTTCCCTTAGAATTATCACCCTCCTTCTCTCGATTCACTCAGAACCTTAAGAGCATGTTGATTCATTTCACTTTTGTTGCCTTTTCCGAGCTAAGAAAAAACATCAAGACCCCATCAGAATCGATTCTAAGGAGATCTCTTCTCAGTAAACAACCCTTCTGCCAATGACCTCGTCGTTTCGTTTTGTAACTCAATTTTCTCAGAGTATTGTTATCACTTATAAATTATAAATTACATGAAATATTATTAAAACAATTGGACCATAAAGACAAAATTTGCGGAAAATGTCTTACCTGGCTTGCAACTACACGAAAGACTCGAGAAACATCTCGTTTCGGATAAACTCGTTCTCGCAGCGATAATAAACGAGTTTAATTAATCGAGGGGAAGCGGATAATCTCGAGTTAACCAATCTAACTTGACAAATCTACTTTAACCCATACGAGTGCGAGAGAGAGAGAGAGCTCTCTAGTCTTCGCGCGCGCACGTGACTAAAGTAACTCCATTTATACGGCATTTAAACTCTTCCGGTGACATTCGGCGAATGTTCCGGATTCGCCTTGACGCGGCGGCTAACCGGCGCGAGATTTCTTTTTAGGGTGACGGAATTAATTAACGATTCCTCCCACACTCCCTCGCCTTTTCTTCCTTTCCTTTTCGTTTCTTAGCTCTCGCTTTGAACCCTGTCTTTTCACTCATCGCGGGTCGTCGCAGCCCGGAAGGTCGTAAAACGCCCTCGCGCGCACGCGCGCGCAGAAAGCAGCGTAATTTTAATGAGATTCATTTCGTTTCGCCAGCATCAAAGCCGACTCCATAGTAATTTCTCCCCGCGTGCGACGACGTACTTTCGAAAAAGTGCGACCCTCTTTCCCGGAAGTTCCGCCGCGACGGCGACGTCGTCGTCGTCGTCTCGGTCGCTCTCTCTGTCGTAATTATGCGCCCCGTGCGAGGAAAATAGACCCGAGAGAGAGAGAGAGAGAGAGAGGAGGGAGATTTTCTAGTGTAACCCAACTGCATTAAAGTAGCGAAATGAGGGAATTACAGAAAGCTCCTGGGGAATGCGGCTTTTAAGCCGTTTGAAATCGTTATGATTCCGAGATACGCAGAAAACCGCATTTTTTATTTATTGGAATATACACGGGGAATATTTTAAAGCTAATGAGTTAATTAACTGAGAAATTAATCTTTTGAGATACAACCGAACTTTCCTGTTCTTTTTCCTTTCTTCCGTCTGTGAGCGCGAAATGGGAGAGCCGGAAGAAAGGGCGGATCTTGTTCGCGCAAATTATTTCATCTCGAAAAAATATATTCACAATCAAATGTTTCTTACATCCTCCTTATACAGGATGTATCTAAATAGGTGCGAGGAATTTTAGGAGAATTAAGAGTTTCTTATATAAACATATACACTCTTATATCCATCCCTAAAGAATTACACTTTTCTAAATTAAATTTTTTCTTTTGAAATTTCAGACAAAAAAATGGATATTAATATTTTTTAAAAAAATCGATATTATTATTTAAAAATTTTTCGCGTTTATTTAGATATCCTCTATATAATAAAAATTGTTTGTGTAATTAAAACAAGGGCAGTATTAAATTTTTTCTTTCGAAATTTCAGACAAAAAAATGGATATTAATATTTTTTTAAAAAATCAATATTGTTATTTAAAAATTTTTCGCGCTTATTTAAATATCCTCTATATAATAAAAATTGTTTGTGTAATTAAAACAAGGGCAGTATACACTAACATTTTTTTTTTTACTTGTGCGAGAAACAATGGAGTATTGTTCGCAACGCGAGAAAAAAATGTCTTTCGCTATTAATCGAACGCGAGATCACCGCGATTCTTTCTTCGCGCGTGCGCTCTCCGTAACACAGTGGGTAGTTTTTTCCAGCCGGGTGCAGCAATGATCCATAACTAAATGCAAATGTGCGTGTGGACTGCAGTAAATGCAAATGCAAAGAGACGTCGTCGTCGTCGTCGTCGTCGTCGTCGACTTTAAGCCCGCCTAATGCATTCAAGCGCGACGAAAGCACAACCAAGTTTGACGAACTCTCCGCATATAAGCCGCTGCCGTCGTCACCGTCCTCCTTATGCAAAATTGCAACAACATCGTTTGACTTCATTATTGCGCGAGCGCGATTTAACGATAATGGCGTCGCCGTCCGCGATCAGGCCAAGCAGATGAACAAAGTAAATGTCGAAGCGGGACAAGCCGGCGATGCGTTACAACCGCGCGCGTTTGCGATTGCATAACGCGTGTAATAATGCAAACGTGTGTGTGCGCATGCGCATCGGAAATAATAATGCAAGCTCGCGCATTGTTAACCCCCGAAAGCCCAAATAAACATCAACTATTGTACTAAGGTTCTTTTGTTCTCGAACGCTTCCATTGTGCTCCGCGTCGACTAAAGAGAAGGAGAGAGACACGCTAAAATATAAATGATAATTGTCAACTCCGCGATACGCGATATAGTTGCCAATGTGCTCCGCATAATGCGACGTAATAATGCATTTAAGATACATATACAGATGTAAATATGTATATATACGTGTGCGCGTATATATAGTTGTGAATGTCGTGCGAGAATAATTATGTCGCCCGTGCCGAACAACGATGGCGTACGAGAGATGCGAATTGATGAGGGCCTGTGAATCAATCCGTACAATGCTCTGTAATCGAATAAGGCTTCTGTCAAAGACAATCTGATAAATTTCCGGTCGAAGCATTTCCCGCGTGCGCGGCAATAATGCAAACCGCGCTCATTAACGAATGTAAAGTACGGGCTACAGAGATTTTTCGCGGTCGGCTCACATTCGCGCGGATACAAACCGATTACTCGCTCCCAGGTATAATTTATCCGATGCTTTACAATAATAGTAGATGCGTCACCGCAAATGTATGCGGCGCGCATACATATTCTAGATACCAGCGCAAATCGTTCCATTTATGGAAAGCGTTACAATCTATCTGACAGTGCGATATCTAATTCCCAGTTAAACCTCTCGCGAATCGATCGTAATAATCATGATTGAATCAAATAATAGTTTGCATTAAACAATAGTTGGCATTTTAATCCCTATTAATCAACGCGATTTATGTCGCATCGTTTTTTCAATTTACGGCGAACGTGTAATGCGTGTTCGGAGAGAATTTTGGAACAATATGATATTGGAAGAATTTTATAAGAATTTTTCTGAATAATATTTACCACGATAAAAAAAAAAAAATATTAATATGCACATAGTAAAATTAGTCGAACATATTTTTTTGTAATAGATATTAATATTTTTATTACGGTAATTGAGAACATATAATAGAAAAATATTTAAATTAAATATAATATTAAAATCTACACGGAGAGAGAATTTTCTCTTGGAAACAAAAAATATTAATCTGTATGTACATAGTAAAATTAATCGTACATATTTATTAATTTTTTTATTGTGGCAAATATTTTAATTAGAGAAACTCATAAAATTCTTTCAATACCATATTGTCCTACGATTACCATGATTTTCAGGGTAAATTTTAAAAGAAAATTCTTTCTATGTACATTTTTTACATTGAGAAAATTGTATTCTCGCAATGTATACTAGCCTTCTTAACAGGACTGTATAAAATTCCTCTCTTAACAGATATTTTTTAATATTTCTAGAATATCCTATAAAATTTAGAATATACTCTTTGTTAATAACAAACGAATGTATGTTTATGGACCGTGCATTTGGTCTTATATGGTTACATTGGTTGCAGCAATGTATATAATTATAATATAGTGTTGCAATTTACAATGCAATGCAGTATTGCACTGAATGGTTTTAATTTATTAGAAGAATAGATTAAGTTAATAAGTATTTTCGAAAAAGAATCCTTGAGCAATTTAATAAGAAAAGCGTTTACGAGAGGGAATAAATGTAACATAACTTAATTTAATCATTTAGAACCCAAATTTCGTGCCTCATGCTCGATTTACATACATTATTTATGGTTTTTCTTTGCCTGTATACTGTAAAATAATGTATTTTTTTCTTAATATATAAAATAAACCCCATTTAACTCACATTTTTATAAATTATAGTAATTTTTATAGGATTCCTCTTTTAAAGGAAGAAAATTCTTTTGACGTCTATTTCAAAATAGAGTATTCTAAAAATAAAAATAATTTTTAGAATGAAAATACAATTTTTTTCAATGTAGTCTCGTTATTCTACTATTATCCACTTATTGTATAAATACATTTAAAATTCAGGTCGTAAATATTTTTTTAAATATGTTGTTTCTTTCATTCTACTTTAAATTTTCCTCCAGCATTTTTGATGAAATTTTTCGTTGCGCACGGTTAGTATTTACGATAAAGACATCCTTCAGTAACATAAAATTTCTAATATTGCGTAACTATATTTATTCATGCTCCATAAGCTCTTATAAGATGATGCTTGCGTAAATTTAAACGGAGATGTTCCAGCAAAATATACGACTGATATGCATAATATTCCATATATGCACAGTATTAAAGCTTCGTAGATTGAAATAATAAAAGCTGATTTGCGCGAACTTGGTTGTGAAACATTGAACAGAGTTTAGATTTAGATGGAGTATAGTAAATTGACTAACTATTAGGTTAATTTCATCCTGTAAACTCCAATTAGTCCCAATCGGTTGTTAGATGAACAAATAATCTCCTTAACTTTGATCTCATCTCGTCGTGACGTAATTAAATTGATTCAGAATTTTGGATGTATATTACTCGCCATAGATATTACGAGTATACTCGTTTTATAGAAGAAACATTTATTGTTCATAAATAAATAAGCAAATGTTGAAACTTTTTTTGAAACACACAGATGAAAATGTTCACTATAGCTATAAAGTAAAAGTATTCGTAAAAAATTTATGATTTACCTCAGAGAGAGAGAAGGAAATGCACTATTCTTTATAGCAATTTCACATAATACAATGCAAGCAAACTATAATGGCAATTTAAATGTGCAATGAATCGGATGATTATTGCAACTCGACAATACAGAATAATGCTTAAAAAAAAAAAAAAGTAAAATGGAACGTAGTTTATTTGTATTTTCAACATCTCCGCGAAACAGCGTAAAAGCAAACAACATGACGGAATTAAACGATACACGACGCCGAATGTAAACTACGGGATAAAATGTAACGCGCGCTGTGTAAATGCATATTTCAAGAACATTTAAAAAGATCGTTAATCTCGGATAATCTCTCTCTACGTATAGTTTTAGAAAACGCCAACGCAAAAAGCATCCCCATAAAAATTTCCTCTCACGTACACACCTTTCACCTATATACCGGAGTCGTTTTGTTTTACGTCGACTTTTGACGGTAGGTAAAAATCGTTCGATATCACCCCGAGAACTCGCGCGACGAACAAAAGCGCATAAATATAAATATAAGCGCGACGAAAGTTTCGGAGAGAGAGAGAGAGAAGGCCGAGATAAGATCCCTGGTGAACATCTCCGTGCACTCTCCCGACGCGGACGCGTGTTCCCGGCTTTTCTAACGGGTGTGAAGAGGGTTGGGAAGAGGAACAAACAACAGGCATCGGTAAATGCAAATACGGTGCACAGAGTAGTCTGGAGACATCGGGCGCGCGTCCCTTTGGTTTGAGCCCTCTGGGGGTTAATGCATTCGAGTGCAGCGCTGTTTGTCGGCGTATGCTTGTATGCAAATGCGTGGTAAAGGGGACATAGCGCTACATCGCACGCGCGATGGGACCAGTAATGTCGATCTCTCGATTGTCGACATTTCGACGGCGTATGCGTTATGTAAATAAACGCCCGCCTTGCAAATGACGCGCCGACCAATTTGACGGCCGGAGGGCGCGAATAATTTCAAACAGAGCGAATAACGAGAGACTCTCCTATATGTATATGTAGAGTTTTTCTCTTCCTCCGACCTTTTTTTCTTCCCCTATTTTCTTTTCCCTTATCTCGTGTCTTATGTATACGAGCGCGGTTACAAAGTCGCGAATAAAGACACGAAAATGACCTACGCGTGAAATATGAAATTCTTTTGGCGAACACAATATTTGGTTCTATTAAAATAATGAGTGTTAAAGCTCTTGGAAACTCGGGGGAAATTGTTATCGATATGTTACAGAGTACATATGGGGGACACAATACGTGGGTCCTAACGCTAAACATAGTTGCATAGTTCTAAGTTTTGCGGACGTAACACGTTGCATGCATTTAATGTAAACAAGGACCTGAGTTTGGTGCTAAATGCGCGACGAGCGTTCGATAAATTTAAAGCTGAACCGCTATCGTCGGGAGAGAATACGATAACGCGAATCACACAATTCGCACGTGTCTATCTGATCGGGTCGCGTCGTCTCTAAATTGAATAGAAAGAAATAACTTTGGAAATAAATGACATTTCTCAAAGTTTCCTTATCACAATCTAATCAGTCTTATAGGAAATTCCGGCCCAAAGAAGAAGCCCCGGGGCTTCAGAGGGACAGGGTTAACTAGCCCCAATCGACGCTTTTAGAATCACCGGGACTAAGTCGTGACAGTTTAATGCACCGTGACAAACGGCCCGTGTCGAGAGGGAGGACGCGACGGATCAAGTTTGAGCCCTCTGAGAATCAGCGCGGAAGATCGCCACGAAGTGGCGAGACGAGAATAGTTCCCCCAGATCGGTCCGGGAATGTAATTTGCAATCAGACGTCGAAGTCGCGCGGCGCGAACGAACGAAAACAGGGGAAGTCCCTCGCGCGACCCGATTGGCTCGCGGCCAAGTGACGGATCGCCGCGGTCTTGCCGTAGGGGTTGGCGTTTTGTCACTCTCCTCGCAACCGTTCGCACGGGCTCCTCTCTCGTGAGCTTGACACTCGTCTCTCCCTCGGTTAAACCTCCCTTCTCTATGCGCGCGCGACCTCAAACTCGTCTTTTTCGCTCGGTGATAAATCAATGCGGAGCACTATTTGCGAGAGAGCCGGCCGATGGCTTGCCTTTTCCTAAACGACTGCGGTAAATGCTGCTTTTTCGAGCGCAACCCCATAACTCACAATTTCGCTCTCGAAACTGTCGGGTTGGGCTTCCGGCTTCTGCGTATACATAACATACACACGCACTCGCACCGAAGTTGTTTGCTTCTTCGAGACGAGAAGGGGTACGTATCAAGCTTTTGCTCTTTGGCCAAGATTATATAAAACGACGAAGATTGCGCGTTGCGTTCGAACCATTCGATATATCTCCTTTGAAACTTTTTCAAATAGCGACTCGCTCTCTTTATAGTGTTTTACATAATTACGATACACATGTGCATATTCAAGTTTTGTAATTACAAAGTATAAGATTTCTTTATTAAAATAATATTAAACTTTAATAAACGTATTTTTTTTTGTGTGCAAGAAAAACGACTAAAAATTATATTCTCATTTAAAAATGTTCCCATTTATTTTGAAGTTAATCCTCTTTAGAATACTTTAATTTAAAATAGTCGCCGAAAGGATTTTCTTATCTAAAAAGAAGAGAATCTTTTAAAGATTAATATCAAATATTCTTAATTTATAATGTAGACGTGTAAACAAAATGAGACTTATTTTTTTGTAACAAAAAGTACATTATTTTACAATTAAACACCATAAAGAAAGCATGATGCATATAGGGTATACGAGCATGAGATTTAGGGGATGAATGATTAAATTATGTTACATGTTATTTACTCATAAATTTCTTTCAATTCACTCATATTAACTTCATCCATTCTTCTAATTAAAATCATCCAGTGACAAACACGCGCTGCACTGTAAATTGTAAACATGTGACATATACGTTGCATATATGTTTACAATTTATAGTGCAATTTACATTCGATATATAAACATATACGTTACTGGAACAATATGATCCAAATAGTCTGCATAATAAAATAATACTCCCGTTTTTTATTAACAAATTTTATTTTAAAAATACTTCAAAATATCCGAGAAATTTTATAGTATACAATTCTTTTACTTTGAGAAAACAATATTTTTCGATGAACAAATTTAATATATAGAAGATACAAACTAGATATTAACGCGAAAAACTTTGAAGACAGTAAGACGTTAATTACATAAATAAATAAAGCAACGTCTTCAAAGAGCCGCGGGACAAAGTTTCGAGACACGTTCGGCATCGTATAAAATACGATACCGGAAAGAAGAAGAAACCGTGCGATATCGCTCGCAGAGAGAACTTATGTATATTTTAGCTGGAGAGAAGGATAACTTTAGGACTCATAATGGCGCATTTTCGCGCATCGTAACTTTCGCGCGAGCACTTTGTACACAAGGAACATAAACTCGAATTGAGTTTGCCAATGCCAAACTCCCCTAAAAACACACCCTCGCCGCGCGCGTCTCGCGGAAGTTCGCGCGGGCTTTTACGGGACTTATAATACATATAACGGAATTGTGGTAAACACCGGCGGTTAGTATTATATCCGCCTGCGTCGCAAAGCGTCTGCTTTGGAATACATATGCAAGTAAATACATGGCCTTCTTTTACCGAGAAGAAAAAATTCACGTATAGTGACGAGCGCAAAAAGAGAAATCAACGTCATGCAATTTTTTTTCTTAATATTCCACTGCAAAAAATCTATCGCGGTGTTTTTTTGACAAGAATGTTATTACTTAGACCCTTCGACTTCGTCGATTATTTTTATAGGATTTTTTTATTAGAGAACAAATCACAAAAAAAAATCATAAATGCGACACGCGATCTATATTTCGAGATATCGATTTTTAAATCCCATGCCATCCTGAAAAAATTCTACCTTATTCCAAGCCAAATTTTGATTAAATTAAAATTAGAATTGTTATATTAAAAATTTTGATGAAAAATTTCTATGAAAATGACTCTTGCTAGAAATCTCAATATATTTTTTAAAAAATAAAAATTGTGAAGCATTGATATCTGAAAACTATTGACCGCGTAGTTTATTTTTTTCCTCTGTAAAAAATGTACCAGTCACATTTATGAAATTGAGAGGTCCTGGAAATAATTCTCCTTCATTTTTTTTAACAAATAATTAACCGTGTAGAAAAATGTATAAAATATTTTGATTAAAAATTCTCTCGATTTAATCGGGTCCCTCGATTTAAACGTGTGAGCGAACTGTCGGTGCACGATGATTTTCAACATAGTTTCGAAGTTAATGACGCACGGACGTAGATGAGTGCGGAAATTCAACGGTACGCTTCGTATATTCAAAGCGTGCAATTAGTCACAAACGTGGCTATTTGACGCGGAGTTTCATCAGGATGATTGTAAACGGAATTGACATCGGAATTCACCGTCTCGAATAATTCGATTCGTCGATCGCGCCGAATTTGTGAAAGCCGCGATCTCACAATCTGTATTTTAACGCGCTAGCGGACGCATATCTGTTTTCATGTCTCTATATACTATATATATATGTATGCGTATCTGTAAAAGTATGCGTGCGTACACAGGTGCGTGTGTACATGCGAATAGTTAAAAGATATTATTGTTGCTTGACCAATATATATTTCATATATACAATGAATATGTAACGCACGTGCAAAAATGAAGAATATATTTTATTCATTGTGGGTAAGAGAATAAGGGAAATATGTATATTTTATCTGCGGAAATAAATTTTCAAATTTCAAAAGTCACTCCCTGATAACGTCGAAAGACCTTGTAATTTAATAGGGCGAGATACGAACTATACACGACGAGAGTATGATAACTATTTAAAGTAGCTTCGAATGCCGTGAGAGAAACAGACAACTATGTAATATTTCGTAGCTTTAAAGCTATTTACTTAAACATAGGAGTTTCATTATAACATTCTCTTCCAAGAAACCCGCCCTCCTTCCTCTTTTCCTTCCGCGTGTTACATTGTGTAATGCCGCGTACGCATGAATAATTATGCCAAAAAGAGGAAGGGAGGAAAACTGGGAGAGTTTCGGTAAGCACAATTGATGATTAATATTATCAACAATAATTGATTTCGTAGCAGCTCGATATTTCCATTTTGTGCATGTCATTATGTAGATGGGAGAGAAGCATCCCGCGCATAATTAGCCGAGGAATATATATATATATATATGTCTGCAACGAAATTATTTTAACATCATTTTCTCTCTCGCGCATGGAATATATCCCAGTCGTGTTTAATACACGCGCATGTGTATTTAATGGGGGGTGTACGAGCCATAATACACGATGTAAATTACAATGCGCGGTAAAAAGCCGCGTTTCGAGTCGCGTTTTCCATTAGTTCTCAACGAAATATGGAAATACGAAACGCGCGAGTATCTTCTCAATTTTAAATATCGGAATATTCTGCGAAATAGATTTGCAGGTTGTCGAATCTTCATCACGTTTGATCTTTATTCCACGCAAATGCAGGGTGTAACAAAAATATGAACCTCTCATTGTCTAGATTTTTTGAGACGATAAAGGACGAACCTGAAAATAAGGTTTTGTTTCAACATATGTTTCCGAATCAGTTTGCGACCAAAAAAATTATCCCATGACTATCAGAAGTCTACATAATCTTTATAGTTTCAAATTGATTTGACTATGTTGGAACAAATCCTTGATTTCTTAAAGAAATTCCAGATAAGAGATTCCGTTTTCGTTTCTCAAATTTTCATGTTAATATGATATATATTACATTAAACCGCTGAATAAAAAATAAAAGACAAAATTGAATTAGAAAAAAAGAATAAATCTAAAGGACAGCTACTTGAAATATAAAGGATGGTAACCGCATCTATATAAGTAGCATCTGTCAAGTGTCCTGGCAGGACGAAGAGCCAGTTAAAAAATCACTTTTAATCATATGTTTATGTATTAACTTTTTTGCTTATTTCGCATGATGAGCAGATATGAGAATAATGCTCCTGAAATAGTGGCCTACATTATTGTTACACCTTGTATAAAACTCAAGTTGGACGTGTTGAAATATCGGAATATTCTGCGAAATAGATTTGCAGGTTGTCGAATCTTCATCACGTTTGATCTTTATTCCACGCAAATGCAGGGTGTAACAAAAATATGAACCTCTCATTGTCTAGATTTTTTGAGACGATAAAATACGAACCTGAAAATAGGGTTTTATTTCAACATATGTTTCCGAATCAGTTTGCGACCAAAAAAATTATCTCATGACTATCAGAAGTCTACATAATCTTTATAGTTTAAAATTGATTTGACTATGTTGGAACAAATCCTTGATTTCTTAAAGAAATTCCAGATAAGAGATTCCGTTTTCGTTTCTCAAATTTTCATGTTAATATGATATATATTACATTAAACCGCTGAATAAAAAATAAAAGACAAAATTGAATTAGAAAAAAAGAATAAATCTAAAGGACAGCTACTTGAAATATAAAGGATGGTAACCGCATCTATATAAGTAGCATCTGTCAAGTGTCCTGGCAGGACGAAGAGCCAGTTAAAAAATCACTTTTAATCATATGTTTATGTATTAACTTTTTTGCTTATTTCGCATGATGAGCAGATATGAGAATAATGCTTCTGAAATAGTGGCCTACATTATTGTTACACCTTGTATAAAACTCAAGTTGGACGTGTTTAGCGCTAAATTTGCAGTTGCAAAACACTTGACTGACATAATCAACTACTCGACTACTCGAGTTTTGGATGGATACTCGGCATTTAGCGCTAACTGCGCGGATTTCGAATTTTGGAGTCTCCAAAGTTGGCGAATTTCCGCTCTAGGGATAAGTGCACACTCTCCTCGCTTATATATAAACGACGACCAAATTACTCGAGGTTCCTGAGTCGGCACCGACGTACAATCGATATCGATTCGCGATGATGTTTTCGCGGCGCGACTTCGTTAATGCAACTCGCAAACTCGCCCAAACTTTCTTTCACCGTACGTGTCTTCGTCTGGCATCTTGGTGTACACGTCTAGACTACGCGCGCACATATACATATATTTTCCAGATAAGTTTTAATATCGCGGAGAACGTCGGAGAGGGAGAAAATCGGCTCGCTGGATGACGGACGAGAGTTTCTCGCGGGAGAAACGCGCTGGTGCAACTTTAAATCGTCTCTCTCTCTGCCTGAATTTCCTACCGCCGTCGACGAGAACGGATGAGACGGATGTTGCAGGTGCACGACGGAGGCAGGAAAATTCTCAGGAGCTTCTCTCCTTCCGCGCATCCCATTACGCCGCCAGGCATCTCGCGATCGGGTCGGATTTCCTCAACGCTACCGGCTCGACCGGCGTAAATTTGCCTTTTTTATTAACGACTCTGCAACATATACCGAGAAGAAGAGAAAGAGAGAGAGAAGATGAATCCCTTGGAAATTACTCGACTCGAATTCCACTGGCGGTTTTGTACTCGTGAGAGTCTCGTCGATCGAATTGAAATGGTTGTTCCTTTTTTCCCTTTTCTTTTTTTTTCGAAAGATCCTTTCCGTTTCAAACGCGTTAAGAATTCTCTCGTTTTCTCGTATTTAATCGAACGAGTCTAACGTGTTAATTAATAACATCGGCGCAATCGATTCTGATATTTTCTTCATTGACCGCTCGCCTCTTATCGGTTAATTGTAAGAAGATAAGAAGAAATGATGGGAGCGCCAGATTAAGAGTATACGATTCCAAAAACGTAAAAGAAATCATTTGTCATCATCTTGGCTTAGGATACTTATTTGATTAATTATTATTGAAAAAAAAAATATATATATAGAATTTTAATTGATGATTACTGGAAAACGCTAATGCTAATTCAAATGTAAAATAAGAATTTATATTAGCTCTATGTTCTTTTATATTGATTATGTGTATCTTCCTAAAGCAAGAGTATGATTGAATTCCCTTACGTCTTCAAAAGAATTTGTAACTTCTATATCTTCTTAACTCTCCCGTTATCGTTATCATCATTTACCGTGTCATTTGTCTTGCTTACTTTGTTAGAAGTAGAACACTTTATCATTCACAGCATGCGCCGTCTTTTATCAACTTTTTTTTTGCAATAGATTCTTGTCACAAGTAATTATAAAAGTTATAAAAATTAATTTGAAAATAATGTTTGAGAAATAATTATAAATAATGAAAAATGAATTATAAAAATAAATGATAAAACCACAGATAGAAAAATAACATGAATAACCGAATCAAAGATAATATACATATTTAGATCCAGATTTAGCCAAAAAAATAATAACTAATAATAATGAATTTCTTATACAAATGACGTACAAATTACATCTTCTCGTCACACACAATCGGTTGCTAAAAATTTCTCTCATTAAACTGACTCTTGGGGATTCCCTGCAACTACTTCGAACACATTGCACGCGCACAGGGACCCGCTAATTCACTCGTAACAACCTCCTTTACCCATTTCCAGGCCGATTACTATCTATGCAGCAACCGAACATTACCATCGCTATCTGCCCGTTGCATTCCGGCGCGCCGTAATGCAGCTCGTAACAGGGTGGGCGGATCGAGATAAAAAAGAAAGGAGTAATGAAAAAAAAAAAAAGGAGAAAAAATTCGTTCGGTACTGCCGATGAATACGGGATAAGCATGCGAACGTCATTCTTTTCTCGATACGACGTACCTGGACCACGAAGGCGTCACTTATCGCGATATGGTGTGAGAGATTTTTTCCTCTCGTGGTCCATACTCTTTTTCCCGATTCGCACGCGCGCATGCGTATGAAATTCTGTGCGAGCGAGCACTACTTGGCGAGACTACTGATTTCCATAAAATTATTACACGCTCGTGCGCGTTCATACCAAAAAAAATTTGCATACCGCGAGCATTCGGAGGGCGAGAAAAAGAGGCCGAAATAAAAAAAGTTTTGGGCTTCCACTATTTCGCTCTAATCGCGTTTTCGTGTCTCCCTTCTCTGTATGCATGCAAAACTACGACACGAACGATTTCTCTCTCTCTCTCTCTCGTTGAAATATTTATCGTTTTTTTCTCGCACCGACGAGCTTTCTGCCAGTCTCGATGCAACATAGCCAAGCAATCTTCGATTTTCCGAGGAGAATTCTTAAGGGAACAGGTAACTGATATTATATTACAAAGAAAAGGAATGAAAATGTGACATAGGAATGATATTATTAAAAAAAATAATTTCTATATATATATATATATTTCATTTCTTTTAAAAATTTAATATATCTTTACGTTATCTTACAATTAATATGCGTCGAACCGACATAAACCTAATAATATTACGATTATTAAACATGTGATATTGGTATACATTTAATCTTTATTCATATAATACTATTTAAAGTTTTTAATTAACAACCGAGTGGTTCTGCCTGTTTGTGAATTCGCCTCTCATAAAAAAATATAAAATAAATTGCCGATATTTATACATGATTCTGACATAAAGTTGTGATATACATGTTTTATTAAATGTTGTTATATCGACATCGTGTTTAAAAAATAAAATGAGATATAAAATTTACTCCATCGATATCAAACGCAAAAATCCATTTAAGTACTCTGAAGACACGGATCAATTTCAAATGCAAACTGTCCATAAAGAGGAATTTTTAATCATATGCATATATTAGCTTGTTTTAAAGAAATATTAAATCTATTAAAACCAAACGCGTACAGAGTATGGAATTTCTTGAAACGAAGAAATAAAAAATCTAATTTCTTTTTGCACCATATTTCGCATCATCTTTCCAATATATTGTATCGGAATGGTAAAATAATTACCGTCGATTCTAATCCGCTCTGAAGCATACTATGAATTCGACTAGTCCTTGTACTCAGGCACAACGCCCGAGATCCTGATGTCATCCACTCCGTTGTCGCCTAGCTAATTCGTCCGTAGTTGGTAATCCCCGTTCTGCGTGATGTAGCGTACCCATGGTAGAGCCTGATACCCGCTCTTCTCAATGATCTTCAAGTATCGCACTTGAATACCAGACGTAGTAAAATACGGTATCTCGAACTTCACTTGTATAGGTGGTTTGCCTTCGACATCCTCCCCGACTACCGACGGCAGACCAAAGTGCGCCCTCATGAGGTACTCCTTACCGCCGGGGAAAGACTTGATGATCCAAGTGATAGCGCTTTGCTCGGGTGAATACTTGACGCTGCCAATTGTGGTCTTGAATTTAGGCGAATCGGCATCGTTCGGCACTGGAATCACGATCTCCACGTTGTTCGCCGTCGAGCGACGCTTGAACTGCGAACGCGCCTTTATCATATATTCCACTCGGCTGTGAGCGTGTCGTTCGATCACGGATTCGATCCATATCAGAGGTTTCACGTGCGTATTCAGTCTGTACGACATCAGCTCGAACTCACCATCCGGCGGGATGAACGAGATCGTTCGGTCATTCTCGAAACGTGACAGCCTCACGCATTGATGAAATTTGACGTCTTCCAGTTCCACAGATTTAGACTTACCGCGTCCTGTCGACTCAAACAGGACCTTATCATTGAGACCTAGCCTTAATTCCGGCATTCCTGACAGATAGACTCTCATCTTTATGGCACCAACAATCTCTGAGCTTAAGACATTTCCGTTGGCATTCGCTAGAAGATTCACAGACTCTATTACGTCAAGAAAGACTTCATTCTTGCGATATTTGATACCCTCTGATCGCCAAGAGACAGCATTGGTTACAGCCATAGGAATCCTGGGTTGAATCTCCAGTTTGTGACCCTCTTGAGTAATATATTCTTGCAGAATCTTGCTATCAGTGGTTTGAGGATAGCCAAAGTCCAGCAATTCATCTAGGAGCTCATAAATAACAACAAAGTTGTCTCGTATACTTTCTTCTTCCAACTCTTTAAAATATTCTTGCATGACATGCACCACCTTGTGCAAGAATACAAATACCAGGGATATGTTTGCATTTTTCTTCGTAGTGGACACGATGTAGAGATTGTTATATTTTATATATGCGTATGTACACTCCGGTGTCTGAATAATGGGAGTAAGATTACCTTCCTCCTCGCGTTCCATCACAAATGGCATAAATTTTTCTATGACACCAGTCTCGATGTCGCCACGATAATTTCGTGAGATCAACACCTTGCCCTTTACATCCAAAATATATATTGCTGACGTCGACATCTTGTCTCAAACTGCAAACAAGGAAAACAAATTAATAATATTATATTCATATCGTCACATTTTTTTTAAATATCAATGATCAAACATTTTCATTTTATATTTATGACAAATGCATATTCATTGCATAATCAGTGCATAATGCATTATAAAAATCGAGACGATTAAACGTTGACATTACTGGAGCGTTTAGGTTATGGTTACCAAAATAAGTGTTTTAAGCTCGAATTTGCGAGATTATTTGCGGAAATAATTGATATTTTATCAAGTGTAAATTGCGTGTATTTTATGGAAATCAAGGTGGTATAAAAAAATCGCAAAATTAATAAAATATAATTTTATGGCGAAATATTAATATAAGGTAAGAAGCATTCTTAAGCAGCAGCGACACTCACCTTGGCGTACAATATTCTTCCTGAGAGTATTTTGCGTATTTTTTTACATCTAGAAATGACAGCTTGCCAATAAAATTGAAATGACAAAACGAACAAGCGCAATACCTTGCGCTGCGCTCTCGGACTGCCACTGTGGACCTTCGCGAGGTTCCTCCGAGTGCCGCGTCGTGCGCGCAGCGCGCATGCGTGAGCGGCTAACTTCAGACGATATATTGACCGCGACGCCGCGAGCTGTTGGAACTTGGTAAAATAAACGTACCCGTCGAAATTTTATTATTAAGGTATGATTAATTTATTAAGAGACTTTTTACTAGCGTGTTTCATTAAATATTAATGGATGTATTAAGCGTACAGCAAAATAACAATGAAAGCTTAACTCTTTAAGTGAATAGTATATAGAATCATAATGCTTGGTTGTGCATGTATATGCACAACTATGATGTAAAATTATCATTGTTATGTGTATAACAATAATTATCATATTAAAGTATGTAATTTGTCTTCTATATCTTCATTTATCAAAATATTTTAAAACGATATATTTTATTTTGTATCTTTTTAATTTACATCTTTATATAATTATTGAGAAGACAAAGAATTTAAAGGAAGATATGAGAGAAACTCAGGGGAGAAAATCAAATATAAATATATATAATTATATATAAAATATGTATATCTATATATATATATATATATATATATATATATATATATATAAATCTTTTTAATTTACATCTTTATATAATTATTGAGAAGACAAAGAATTTAAAGGAAAATATGAGAGAAACATATAATTATATATATTTATATTTGATTTTTATGTGATTTTTTTCCCTGAGTTTCTCTCATATCTTCCTTTAAATTCTTTGTCTTCTCAATAATTATATAAAGATGTAAATTAAAAAGATACAAAATAAAATATATTGTTTTAAAATATTTTTATAAATAAAGATATAGAAGACGAATTACCTACTTATATATATATATAATTTCTTCTCTTATGTAAGTCTCCATCCATATCTGTAGGAAAAATAATAAGATAAAGTAAAAAAGATTTGCAATATTTTTCTTAAAAATAAAATTTAAACGAGTGAAAAAAATTGCTTCTATATATACATACATATATACATATACACGGAGAGAATTTTCTCGTAGAATTTACCCTGAAAATCATGATAATTATGGGACAATGAGGTATTGGAAAATTTTTATAAGAATTTCTTTAATAAATATTTACCACAATAAAAAATATTAATATGTACATAATAAAATTAATCGAACATATTTTATATCCTATTGTAGTTAGATATGTGTTTCAATAATCAGAGAAGCTCTTATACAATTCTTCTCTTTCCAGTACCATATTGTTCCACAATTATCATGATTTTCAGGATAAATTCTAAGAGAAAATTCTCTCTGTGTATAAACAATTTTTATTTTAAAGTTTATTTTAAAAGAACGATGCAACAGTTTTCATTTCTTTATATTCTTATATAATATATATTTTTTCTTCACTTCTTTGTACTTGAAAAATAAAATAATGCAAAAATTATTTTTCTATTTTTCAATTATTTTTCTTTTTACCTTTCTTATGGATATACATACTTTATATATATGTATATATATATATTTGATTTTATATGTGATTTTTCTCAGACTTTAAAATTTTTTTTCATTCTTTGTTTTCCTAAGGATATGTAAAGATGTAAATAAAAAGATGCAAAAATATATTATTCTAAAATATGTATGTATTTCTGTAAAATATTTTGATTCGAACAGAAAAGATGTATACTTCAGTATGATAATTATTGTATACATGAAATCGTTTATTAAGATTTTATAAATTATTTATTTAAACTTTCAATTATTTTTCTTATGTGTTTTTTTTGTTATACGTACGAACAGAAACTGTACAAGAGAAAGAAAACATATATCAATATACATTTCATATTTAATTATATACACATACATATGTATACGCATATATATATATTTAATTATTTATTTGATTATATATATGGACTTTATCTCTCGGAAGAGAATATCGATAGAACTGCATTTGTTACTCGTTAATCTCAACTTATTCGAGCGGATACAAATATTTCTAAAATCACTCTTAATACAGCAACGAAGGTAAATCCGATCTAAGGCATTTTAATCTGTACTTCGTGTTTCACGAAACATTAAATCCTACTTGAAGCCGTTTCGTAGAAAGCGCGCTGTATCTCCGGCAAAGTAGCGCCTTCCGACATTAAGATTCTATACAACTGGAAGTCATTTAATCTCGGCGGAAGATTTCAGCGCGCCGGCTACTCCACGAAGGAGGAACGATAGCGTATTGTAGGATATTCCGTGCACAGTTTGAAAACAGAAAATAAAGGCGAGACTGTTGCAAGGCAAATTCGACAAACAAGAATTGCTCGCTTTTCTCTTCGAAGCTTTTCAAGCAACATTTTCAGAGCTTTATATTATATAAACTGCTTGCGAGATTTATAAATAAATAAATAAGTAAATGCGTATAAAGTAGATTTTACATTTTAATCGCTTTTTTCGCTCTTTATATTATGTACAAGATGTTTGATTTTAAAAATGATAATATCTCGAGTTATGACGGGGTCTTAGGAAAAAATGTATCAGGCAAAACTAGGATTTCGAAAGGGATATAATATCGTGAATTTTTTACCCTTGGATATAACGTCAATTATCTTACTTTAATATTTTTATACAAAATAATTAATTAAAAAAAATAATTAGTATGAAAGATACATATATAGTTATTTTTAAGAAAAAATACTTAATTTACAACTTACAACTTTATATATAAAGGAAGCTAATCTAAGTTCTTTATTTTACATCACAATAAGATAAATAATGCAGATTCGATGAAAACGTAACTGAATTAAATATTGCAGGACGTAATTAACGTAAAATCTTCAAGCTTTTCGCGAAAATGTAAAATTTTAATTCGCAATGCGAGAATTCAGAAATTTCGCAAATATCTCTCAAGTCGTAAACAACTCATGCGTTTATTTGGCCAACATATAGTGCTATCGATTTTCTAGCGTTGTCGAATATGCCGATAGACGCGATGGTATCGGCTGCATTAAACCGACTGTAAATACACGTCGATAGCGATTGCCGGCTTACAGATTCTGCCGAATAAAATGCTTTCGCGCGCGCGTTTTCCCCGAAAAGCTCCGACATGCGTGACATGTCGCAGTGCGTCGCGCAATATTAAAGCGCATTGACAAAGAGTATAAGCCACTGCAGTTTCATATATAAACTATTGGTACTTATTGCCCTCCCCTCTTTGTTCCCGGTCTGTTATAAAACCGATATAACGCGATATTATACGCCCTATAAAAAAAAAAAAAAGAAAAATGAATAAACCGTACGGAAAAAGGCAAACGAAAAAGAGCATTAAACATTATCCATGCGCGTAATCGACGTTCACCAGAGTCGATTCTGATCGAATACCGCGATTCGCGATGCTGTTTTGCGCGCTTGCTATAGCGTTAAAAACACGATTTGTGCTCGGTGCGTAAAAGCTCGGTTCTCGCCTAATCGATTTAACGTTTATAACAGGCATCGAAAGGCATGCTTCCGGTCGCCATCCGAAAATTACCGCTGTAGTTCAACTATTCACCAGCGGTCGGTCCAACCATGTTATCTGCGGTCAGCGTGACGTACTCCCATTAAGTACTTCGATCGCGCTTATTTTCGTTCGCAGAGATACGACCGGGAAAGCACCCTTCGCGGTTTTGTAGCTATATATAATAAGCGAAAAGGTATGTGTATATATATGTATATATCGTGACATCGAACGCTTTTTATAACTCTTTTGCTATCGCATTAATTATATATAATACATGCTTGCTTTTTCAAGAATCATGTCAATAATTAATTCACTTATCTTACGCAAACATGATATTCAAGTAAATACAGACATTATTTATACACGGAAAAAATTTTCTCTTAGACTTTATCCTGAAAATCATGGTAATCGTGGGACAATATGGTAGGTTGAAAGAATTTTATATATAAGGGTTGTTTAATTAATATTTACCACAATAAAAAATATTAATATGTACATATAGTAAAATTAATCGAACATATTTTATATTCTTATTGTGGTTAAATATTAATATTTTTCAATAATCAGAGAAACTCTTATAAAATTTTTCCAATGTCATATTGAACCAATATGATTATCATAATTTTCAACATAAATTTTCTAAGAAAAAATTCTCTCTGTATATGTACGATATGACAATTTTATTCAGTAACAGACAATTTATTTAATAACAATATTTGCTTTAATTAAATATATAATTGGATATAAAATTAGATTGACGCAAAAAATGCGACTTATATGATAGTTTCACACAATAAATTTTTTTGGCGAATTTAGAACTTAGACAGGAATAATAAAAATTATTATTTCAAAAACAGTCTTTTTTTTATCGCAAACTAATTTTAATCGGTTCGTTAAAATTTATGCTGCAAAAATTGCGATTATCTTTTCGTATTAAGCATGATCGGTTGGTTAGCAAAATTGAGGACCCATCTAATGAATACATTAATGAGCAATGAATGATGGCAATCTATACGCGTTCACGCGTGTGATCAAGTTCTCCCGGTTGTTTTAGCATAAAATATTGGACAGATACGAATCGAACGCGTGTCGTCGATCCTATTCATCTAGATGTGTTTGCTCGATAAACAGTGCCCAGTATTTAGGAAAACAGACTTGCTCTCGAATGTCCTCTTGTTGAATCTCGATTTTCAATTGAATTTCAATCGCAAAGCACTGCACTCTGATAAATATTTCATATCGATTTGACGACACATTACACGGTGAATATTATATTATATAAGAGTATATGATTTCTATTCTTATAAAAAGAATAATAGAATGTGTTAATTAAAATGAATAGATTTGTAATTAAAGATTTTATAGAAAGAGATGGATCAATTTGTTGCTATTAGTATATGAAACCCGGAAACAGGAAACTTTACTCTCTCAGCAAAAATTTAAATGTTTAAAATTAAAAAAATATTATTTTAAATGTTATTAAAATAATAAAATGCAATTAAAAAATAATAAAATACTATTTTGAATTGAAAAAAATTATATATATATATATATGTATATTGGTTAATATAAAAGGATGTGAAATATATTATCTTATTCTTACACTAAAATTTAAAAAAATCTTTTTAGTTAAAACTTAGCTTAAAATTATTTTATAAAAACAAAAATAAAATTTTTTGAAAGATCTCTAACTCTAATTATCTCTGTTCCTTTCTTCCTTATTCCTCTTTCTGGTTTTCATACTAATGGTGGCGCAGCCAATCAAATTATCAAATAATCTATTTGTGATCCATTTCTATTCCGAAGATCTCTACATATAATAGTATTCAATAGCATCAATATTCTATCAACAATTCTCTTATTAATATGATATTAAACAGAAATGTAATATATAAATTTCGATTAAATATGTAAATTTAGCACTTGTATATCATGAGTAATATATTGCTTAGATATTACTTAAAAATGTGGCGAGCATTTTTCATTCTCTCGGTAGCAACGTCTAAACAACATTTCCTCTTTCGAGGAACTAACAGCACTTTCCGACCGTGAATTAATCATGAGCTTGAAAATCATTCGTCGCGCATGGCTTATGCATCCGGCGTAGACTGGGAGAATATTTACCGGAGTGTACGATCGCGGACCGCACTGAATCGCGTACTGTTTGCGGCAAATTCCACGAGAGATTCCATTGTAATTGAACGAGGCTGACTCGATTATAAAGTCAAATCATCGGCAGGTGGATGGGAAGTAGTTCTTCTTTCGCGAGGGAATGCGTTTCCTTCGCCGCCTTCTAGCAAGTCTCATCCGGGCTCTTCTTTCCTCTTTTTCGCTCGCCTCTTTCAAACGCCCTGGCGTTCGAATCGAAGTACAAAGAATGATGGTGTCTTGGGACTCCTCTCACGTGCAATCCGCGAAACGCTTCAGAGAGAATTTCGAGAAATTTAGAAGATCCCCGAGCTCGCGTAAATTATTGGTGCGCCGTGTTAAAGAGCAGGGAACTCGACAGGAATCTTGGAAAAATGAAATTGTCTCCGGAATAGTAAACGCTGTTGGCTTTAATTTAGCATAATGGCCTGTGATAATATGCCGCCACAAATGGTGTGCAATGACAAACCTACGTAATTTGAGGCTGTAATTCAATAATAAAAGGATAAAAACTTTCATCTCTTGAAACGTATATATGTACTTTTTATATAACACTATGCATAATAAAACGTTCTTTAAAAAATTAAATTTATAAATATATATTTTTAATTCAATTTTTCCAGAACGTTTTATGATATATGGGTTGCCTAGAAACATTCCGAGGAAAATATCTACACATATAAGCGTAAAATAATAAATTATATTCCATCATAACGATTTAAACATTTAATGGATATTAATGGATATTAATAATTTTTGATATCGAGGCGATATGACGGGCGTAAATGACGAATAATAGTTTGTAGGATTTGAAAACGGCCAGCTTGGCTGACTTGAAAAATGACGGAGAGCTTTACGTGTGTGGAAAACCGCGGCAATACGGAGCGAAGCTTCGTCGATATCAATTTCTTTCGCTTGATTTTTGCGGATGAAACGTCAAACCGAAGATAAAGTGGTGCAGTACAAGGCTGCCTTACGCTCGCGCAGTTATATTACACGCCTGTTCCCGGAATCCTTCGGGAAATGGTGAACGCTATAACGTGGGGGAAAGTTAGAGCCGCCTGGGGGATCGGTACGACCGATAATTGAAGGTTGAATTAAATTAGTCCCGGTTCTCCGTTCTATCGAATGACTGAAAGTCTCGCGCGTTGCTCGCGCGATAACCGAATTGACCCACGTTGGTCGATCTAATCGCGATTATCGATCACCGCTCTTACGCCGAGATTTCGTTAGGATCGATATCGCTCTATCAGTTAAATCGGTTAGGCAAGATGCATAATGGATTCAGCAAACGCACGTGAGTCCGATAACGATTGAATTCCCCTTTGAACTCGCTTCTCCCATTGCGGCTGCAAGGACTTCTCGTTTAGTCACGATAATATATATATATATATAAATTCTGCCGCAAGGATGGATTTTTATCCGATCGTTGACGATTTGGCTTGAGAAAATTCTCATTTTAAGAACTTTCACTTATTTAAAATATCCCAATATATATATGTATGTATATCCTTTTCTAAAATAGGACCCAAAGAAATCTTACGTTAACAGGAAATATATTTTTAAAATTAGCTTCAAAAATATTCTTAATTTATGAAAATGTGGAATTAATTTTTACGTTAACAAAGGGATATATTATTTTACAGCACACAGACAAAAAGACCATAAAGAAAGCATATAGACATAGTATATAGACCGAGCATAAAGACTGAGTTCTAATTAAATTAAATTAAATTATGTTACATGTTACTTACTCGTGAGCATTTCTTTCAAGTCGCTCAAATTTTCTTTTTCACTTATTAACTTTATCCATTTTTCTAATAAATTACTCAATTATTCAATGACACACTGCACTGCACTGTAAATTGCAATATTACATAACGATTTACATTGCTGTAACAGTATGCCTATATAACGTATCAAACAAATATGGTTTACATTTTACATGAAAAAAAAAAACTTTGCAGAGAATGTTCTAAATACTCAGAAATATATATTAAGAGGAATTTGACAGTCGTTTTATTTCAAGAATACAATTTTTTCGATGTAAATTACATAATGAAGCAGAGAAGTCCGCATGTGCGACGCGCATCGATTTGCGAAAAATAAATCGGGACAGAGAATCTTATCTCGTACTTCTTCCCGAATTGGAAACTTCTGAATATCAGAGTTGTAATTTATCGCAAAAACTTATTCCTGGCGGTCATACCGTATCTATTATCGTCGCCAATTTTTCATTTCGATGAAAATATGTTGTCGACCGCGAATAATGCAAAATATGACGCAATCACCAAAAGACATCATATATATATGTCTCGTCCCACTCGTTGTCATCCATTTATGTTAAATAAATCATATTACGTAATAACGTGCCGAGTTATATATAACGTACGACAACACGCAAACGCATTCGCGCCGAGTAAATGGATTTACTTAAAAGTTTAATAATATAAGCTATAATATATACGTATACGAAATTATAACGGAAATCCATTAAACACATTGATGATGAAATTGAACGAAATAATTAAAAAAATAATGATCTCTATGTTCGTTTCTCCCTGGCAAATTACCGCTTGAAAATATTCGAATAAAACCAAGAAAAGCATAGAGAGAGAGAGAGAATAAAATCAATTTTGGAGCAAGAGACATATCTTCGCGCGCGTTTGCTGATCGAGGAAGTTAAAAAAAAATGTACTTTGTACTTGAAGTAATCTCACGCACAATTCGCTTTCTATAATTAATTTATTTCCCGTCAACTTTGAATTTGCAACGGCAGCGAAGAACGGAAAGAAAATTGTCGACTGACGAGATTCGAGCGGACGGCGCCAATCACCATCGTGGATAATGCAGTCGCGATTAAAAATTTAAATCAGCCATTGGCGGGGCGATATCGTTAACGGACGAGAAAGTTTAGCGGATGAGGGATCCAGCGGCGCCGGCGCCGCCGTTAAAACCCTTAAAAGCGAAAACGTAGCGCGAGGGAAAACTGACGGAGGATTGAAACCAGAAGGAGATGGTTGATCAGCGAGGTTGTCCTGCGGAGAGATAAGTTTCTCCGGTGCAATCAGTGCCTCGCTCTACCTCTATCCTCCCGCAATCCTTCGTATCTCGTTCATTCTCACTCACCTCGTTCTCCCTCTTCTTCTGCGTTCAACCACCTTTTCCAGCGGGTGTCTGCAACCCTCTGCCGCAGCTTCCCTTCTTTACGCCTCCGACAATGCGGGACTTAAGATAATACGGCGCTCGTGTAATGCCCCATACGGTTTATTCACGTTGGAGATTCTCGACAACGAAGATTAACATTGCGAAGCAAAGTGTTTGCGCAAATCGATATAATTCATTCTGAGTGAATTAAATCTTTCAATTCGGAATCTTAGCGATTAATTTAACAACAATAGACTTATTCATGACTTATGTACATTAATTTTTTTTTTTTTTCAATTTTTTCTTATATAATTTGTTGCGGCAAATATTGCGAGCAGTCGATTTTATAAAAAAAAAAAAAAAATACTTAATATGGCAATTCCATTAAGAAAATTAAATTAACTTGAAAGTTGATAATTTTGTATTTTAATTAACAATAAAATTTTTTTAACTGTTGTTTAACTGAGATATTTTCTCGATATGCATCCATAATAGATTCAACAAAATTCGACTATATTAATTATAATATTATACATATATACAAATTAAACATCCTGTACGCGTTTAATAATTTCCTAAATACAAATATTGTATTTGGAGAGTTTGAGATGTAAGGAATAAATTCGGATTTAATTATCGCTGCGCGATTTCGACCTCGGCAAATTCGATTTATTTGACGACCGCCGATTCGAGCGTTGCCGCCGATCGTGCGGCGGGATTAATTAATAAAGTGATTGATTCGGTTAAACGCATTAATCGCACTGCGCGCCGCACATTTGCGCGCGGCATCGGCGAAGTTCCATAAATTCGAAAACTGCCGATCGATCGGATCGCGTCCGTTCATCAGCGCGTCGAGCGGATTCACCGCAAAACCGGACGCGGTATCAAATGGATCAACGATTTAAAAAAAAGAAATTGATGAATGGCGCAATCCCATCGACGTTACAGCGCGATTCGTTCGCATTGATAGGCCTATTGTTGTAATTATAAGCGTGAACAAAAGCCCGTTTTCGCGCGGCCAAAGATAGGTAGATTTGATCAGTAGAACGCATTTCCCCGGGTTTGAATATATATCCGGGACGCGATATATCCGCGACACACAATATATATCGCGCAGACACAAAAATGTCTTATTATCGAAAATAAACCCGCTAGGCAGAGATCCCGCGCAGATGTTTTATTATATCGAATTCCAACTTCTTGTTTGCAGAGAGACGTCCAAGCTTGCCTGCTGCGATAATGGAGGCCCGGCCGTCTCCCAACTTTCTTATTCAAGATGTTTTGAGAGTAATTTAACTTGGACTCTCCGAACCCGAGGGTGCCAGTTCCAGGACAGGCCAGGCAGAATAGAGAAAGAAGGATAAAACGCGCGGAAGAAAAGTGATGCGGGACGAATAAGTTGACGTATACTAGCATTCGTCGCGAACGAATTAGTCCGTATATCGGAATCCGGGCTGACTCGATCCTCCGGTCGCCGTACGGTTATGCTAGTGGCGTCGCTGCAGGTGGCCGCCAGCAAATGCTGTCATGCCGCTGCCATGCCAGCCGGCGGCCCGGAGCTGGCCGCTGGTCGCAACGAGGACTCGTCAGATCAGGCTACTGGGCCGCTGCTGTCCGCGCCTAGGACTCGCGCTGCTGCTGATCCTGTTCGTCCTGGCCGGTCGCGGTCGCGCGGCCTCATCGCAACCTGTGACCCGCTACGCCTCGCGCATCGTCGAGACGAAGAGCGGACAGATACGTGGAATACTTCAGGTATATATATATATATATGTGTGTGTGTATCGATTCTTCTTGCTAGAGAGGGACTAGATTCGGGAGGGGATGGCGAAGAGAAACAGGAGGAGGAGATGGAGTATGGGGTATATCGAGTGATCAACTATCGAGCGATCGACGCACGGATTCGTTGTAAATGGCGAGTCGTGATTCGCGGATCGGCCCGTCCACGGACGGTATTACGCGGTACGTCGCTGTTTCCGCGGTGCGCACGGCGAAAGGAGAGATTTATTGCCGGATTGACCCTGCGGGGAAGCGGAATTTTTCTGTTCGCTCTCGCATCGAAAGCATCGATTATTCGTGACAACGTGTCATTTTTTTTATTATTCTAAAACTCGAATTTTTCATACAAAGTGAAGACGTATCTTTCACGTGCGAAAAAAAACTTTTTTTTATCTTTGCGTTGAGATTTGATAAATTGCTATATAAAATAGAGTTAAACGGCAATATCTCACGGGAATTGATCGCAATTCCTCGTATAGGTCAATTCGCGCTGTTTACAGAGAGAACGAACGATAGTTATATGGTTGTGGAAATGATAACACGAATATTTGGATACTATGTATACCAGCATGGGATAATATCTTGGACATGAATTAATCCCTCGTTGCGATTCATGTGCGAAATGTGAATCAATTTTGGTCAAGAGTTGTGGTGTGCACAAGCATTCTGTTTAATATCTTGTTGGCTAATATTGAAATAGTAATTAATAACAATGCATGATTCTTCATTGCAAATCATATATTAATATTAAAATTTATTTCAACAATTTGCTGGCATATTCACGTTAATCTTCTAATATTAACAGAAATTAATATTAACATGAAATAGAAATATTAATATAAATGTATATGAAAATTAGAACTTAATTTTCTCTATGATTTTATATCAAATATATTATTCAATTATACAGAGTGTATCTAAATAAGTGCGAAAAATTTTAGATGATTTTTGGTCGAAAAAATTAAGAGGGGGTTTCTTTTATATAAACATATACTCTTATATCCCTTCCTGAGGAGGTAAAAATTAAGTTTTTCTTTTTTTTCTCAAACTTTAGATAAATTTAAAAAAAATGAGACAGGAAAATATCCACCAAGTTTCATTTAAAAAATTTGTCTGAAATTTGAGAAAAAAAATAAAAATTTAATTTTTACCTCCCTCTTTAGAATAAGTCCTGTAATTCCTCAGGGAGGGATATACAAGAAGCGTTTATATAAGAAACCTCCCTTAAGTTTCGACAAAGAATCATCTAAAATTTTTCGCCCTGATTTAGAAACAAAATGTTTAATATGTAAAACTTTGCGCTTTGAAATTTTTAATCGCGCACAAAATTGCGAAACGCATTTGTACAAAGACACGAACCATGCTTAATGTTCTCTCATTAACATCCCGAGGAACATTAGTGCGCACCGACGCATTAAATCTTACTGCCCAATTATTTCTACGGTGTACTGTCTTCGTACCGTCTCTTAAATTTGATCGCGTCGCCATATATTCTTGTACCCTCACCTTGTATTGTACTTTCTCTCTGCTTTTTTCTATTTCTCATTACTTTTCCGTCCAATCTAACCCGTCGTTCTCGGTGTGTCCAACACCTTTTCTTTCTTTTTTTTTTTCTTTTTTATTGTCCAGCGACGTACTCTTTCATTAAATGCGTTACTATCCTCCTATCACTCCCGCAAACTTTGCAGACCTTCTTCCGGCCTTTCTCTCCCTGCCATCAGTTTCTCTCCACTCTCTTTCTCTCGCCATCCCTTTAACTTATTACCGCACCTAAATCTTGCTGTCGACCCGACGTTGAAACTTGCTTTTGCTTGCTAAGTATCTTTACCGATAGCTTTTATATCTCTTTTGCGTTTTTTGCCGTACTATAGTATTCTAATTAACTACAAATATGTGTGCGTTTAGAGAGAAAGCTCGTTAGCTTTTCCACGTAAACGTTACACAGTTTTAACTATATACATTTCCCCGAAGAAACGCGGTGAGAACGTATTTCTCGTCGCAAGTGATGCGGTAAAAGTCAATAAATTGCAAGCAAATAATGGAAACGGACTCTTATTTCGCGACTCACAAAATTTCGCGTTTGGAGTTAAAGCAATCAGATTTGAAATGACGAAACGTGAGCGTTTTATTTTCCGGCTATTTTTCTTTTTTTTTTTTTTTTTTTTTTTTTTCAACATACTGTACGCGTGTATAAATAAGCTGCAACGGCTACCAGCGGCGAAAACTAAAAGCGGTTCTATATTACTATATATGTCCCGATGGCTCCAGCGACAAGGAAATTTTTTCCGGAGACAATCTGCTGGCAGCTCGTCTATCGCGACCAAAAGCGTTTTCACAATGCCGATCAGTCAGAACGGACAAGACCGTTTTGACATTTACTGCGGCATTCGCTACGCCGGATGGTAGACATCAATTACGTCTAATAGATATTCATATCGACAAGGGGCGGATCGATGGACGTCCGATGATTCTCTCTCCTGTTGGGCGTCGCACTTGCTTTCGAATTTAAAGTATTCGCGGACAGGATATCATCCGAAATAAATTTACAACCGCGCGGGTCGCGAGAAAATCGGTCAAATTGTTGACGCTTTTGATATATCAATTCCGAATCATGATTAGCTGTCGGACAATAACGCGACGTGAAAATATAAGCTTTTATCTCCGCACACATGTGTTGTATTTAACTCTCTGACGCTACAAATTTCAAATGTTTGACGCTGTATTAATCGCTGTTCTGCGCTCGAAATTACGAATTGAAATTGCGCATGTCGTGAAAAAGAACCGCCAACATTGATTAAATCCAATTGCTTCGATCGCGAAATTTCACACTGAAAAAATTGTATTTTTGATTTTAAGAATTTACATTTATTTTTATAAATTATCTTTTTATTTAAGAGAGGAATATGTATGTCTCCTCTAAAGATTAGCGTCAGATATAAAATATGATGAAATTATTTATTTTTACATTAACAAATTATAAAAAAGTACATTAATTTACAAAAAAAGACCATAAAGAAAGTATAAACATGGTACATATAAATCAAACATGAGACGGGAGATTAAAACTCTTTTTCGAAAATATTTATTCTACAATGCTGTAATAATATAACCATGTAACGTCAAATGAACGGTCTACACACAACTATTTATTATCATAATCTTTTTAATTTAAGAGCTATTCTTAAATATTTTCACAGAAATCTGTTGAGAGAAATTTTATAATATATATACATACGTACTCTTACTTCCAGAATACAATTTTTTCGGTGCATCCCCGTGTTCTTATCACGTTTTCACGTATAACAGTTAGAGAAGTATATTACAAATGATGTTGAAGTACATACATACTTTAACGTCGCGTGAGACTTTAATACTTTGAAACAATGTCGAAGCGCATTAACTCCTACTAAAGGGCGAAATAATCACTGCGCTTACAATGTAGAAGGTGCAAAGCGAGTTTATGATTCGTAAGCTCCGCTTTTAAACGCGTACTCGTATCTCTCGCGAATCTCTCGCAGCCTCTCGAGCGATCTCTCCTTTGCTCTCAACGTCTTATTTTCCGAGTATGCACACGCACGTCGCGAAAGAACGCCCGTATAATCCATTCGTTCGCGAATTGAAACATCCGCGCGGATCAGACGCAGGTATAGAGAAAGATGAGAGAGAGTGAGAAAGAGAGGGTCGCTTTGGCGGAAATTGCGGATCCGCAATTTACCGGCCCTTTTTTTCGTCCCGGGCGCGCAGTCCCCGGGCGGATGGATGGATAACGAGAAAACTTTTTCGCTCAGAACGCCTCGTGGCCTTTACATTACGTCGTAACGTGCCGCACAACTCACGCTTGTCGTTTTTTGTTCGCGCTCGCCGGTCCATTTCGCGCGATCGAGCGCAATACGTTTTCGCCGGAGGAAAAACATTGCTCTGTCAAACGCGGGCCACGACTACAACGCGGCCATCCCTCGTTCTTCTCTCGTGATGTATAAGCAGAATCGTTTTGCATATTGTTGCCCGCGTCTCGCAGCCGATACCGGATACCGATCGCCGTTCAATATCTTGCGCGACGTGCGATCGATTATCGCTTCGATTGCTTCGTCCACGTCGCGTGCCCGAGATATACACGTTCATTTATTATATCGCGCACGGAATATATTAACGAGAATATATGGACTGCATGTCGAGCATATTTATTAGCCTTCCCCTTACAAAACAAAGTTTATCCGATATTGAATTCTGCACGCCAAATTGCATGCCAAATTCGCGGAGAAATCTCGCAAGAGTCTCGCGATATAATACAAATATTTTTATTTTCGTGAAACTTTACGTACGAGTAAGAAAAATAACTAATTTGATCGAAGAGAGAGAGTCGGAGAAAAATAATTTTTGAAAACAAAATTTTTTAATTGTACACAGAGAGAATTTTCTCTTGTTTGAATTTGAAATCATGGTGTGCGACAATATGGTACTGGAAGAAAATTTTATATAAAAGTTTTTCTTATTAATTTTTACCACAATAAAAAAATTAATATCTATTACAATAAAATAGAAAATATGTTCGATTAATTTTACTATGTACATATTAATATTTTTTATTATACATATATAGGGCTGGTAAATATTAATCGGAGAAATTCTCATAAAATTCTTCCAATTTCATATTGTTCCGCGATTACCATGATTTTCAGGATAAATTCTAAGAAAAAATTCTCTTCGTGCAGAAAAGAATATTTTTTTAAATTAATGTGATTGAATAGAAATGTTCTTAGCATAACATTTTTTAATAATATTTTTCGAAAAAATATCGAGCAAAGCAAAAAACCGCTCTATATATGTTTCACTCATCCTTAGAATCGTTTTTGGGCTGCGAGTAAAAATGTCTAAATTCATCTATTTATCTCTCCTACATGTTTGCAAAGTTTCATAAAAATCAGAATCTTAGAGTTCGCGAGATTCAGTTAATCTGAATCATATATCCATTCTTATCAAAATTATATCATTTTCTCTCAGCATTGGCACAGCTTAATTTGCGTGTTAAATGCTGCGCTCGGATATATACTAGCCGAAAATGGAAATGTTTCTCATTTATTTATGCAAGTTTCTCGTCGATGAGAAACATCGCGTTAATTGCACTTTTATTTCGTGAAAAGAGAGAGAGAGAGAGAGCGAGAAATGGAGAAACACGAGAAAAAAATTATTTATAGGTGCGCATTTTAATACAGTTATACCGCACGCGGCGGTTACGAATTTTCCCATATTTTGCAGCTGAAGCGCATACGTTTGAAGCGCTTTACAAATTTTCCCCCACGGCGCATAATAATTCACCGCGAAACTACATCTACATGATATCCCATCGCCGAGAATTTTCTTTCCGCGTTCGTCATCCGAACGCGTTCCGTCGTCGGCCCGATTGGCATTGCAAATGCATTAATGTATGTGCTCTCGCTCGCGTTCGTCATGCAATTTGCCTTTGTGTATCCCGAAACCTTTCTTCGTCATTCTCTCGCCGGAATTTCAATCTTGAAAATATTTCCCCGCCCGAGAAGTGCCGATCCATATTTTTTTTTTCTCCCTTTATCGCGACACACTCTGTTATAAACGCCCGAAAAACGTCGCTCTTTACTACCCCATTCTTTATAATAAATCTCTTTCTCTCTCTTTTTAGATTCTAATCGCAATTCGCTCGACTAAATGCAACTTCGCGGTCGCGCCCTTATACATTCACCTGAACGCGACAAATCTTCTGGTCTGTTTCCAGCCGCTTTTCCGGAGAGATTCGCCGGCGAAACAGCCGTTTCGCGAGACTTTGAAGCTTAATAATTTTTTTTTTTTTTTTTTTTTTACATTTATGTGTCCCATAACTCATTGAGGGACACACTGTCGCCGGCAAAAGCTTCCGTAACCGTTATTGGTCGCTCGGATCATGTATGTGTGCCCACGCTAACGTAAATCCTCCGTATCTTCGCCATTTTTCCGCTCGACTTCCTTTGTCGCGCGCGCACATAATTTATGATGCCTCTAAATTTACGTAATTTATCGCCCTGTTTAAATCATTTCTGAAATTTTTGCAACAAACAGTATAATTTTGCCCGTCTCGTCTCTACAGTCCGATATTCAACTAGTGTCGCGTGATAAGGACATACTGTATAATTATTTTCCTAACTCGCGCGCAGCTTCATTCGAGCTCTCGCTCGCGTGAGAAAAATTCGGTAAAAAATTCTAACGTGTCTGGTACCCGAGCAAATTCGAGAATATATTAGATCCTTCATGTTTTACTTCGACGATATTATCCTGATGAAAAATTCGTATCGTAATAATTTCCACCGCTAATTAATGCGAAACTTCTATCTGCGGCTATCACAATTAAACGCGTATATGTATACATATATATATATATACACGCGCGAATACGTGGAATCGTGATATTAATTCGCTTCGCTTTAGTGCATGCACGTCTGTCCTTCACTCACATTGTTGCATCCGTAATTTATGACGTAACGAAATTTATTTCGCTTGTTATCATCTCCATGTGCGAGATGATACCTAATGAATATCGCGCTCGTGAGAAATGTAAACAATCCCTTTAGGGTAGCAATTGTCGCGGAAACGAATGAACGTATGCAAATTGTGCGAGCAAGCGGGTACAATCGAGCGCACAAATGTATAACGGAAATAATAAATCAGTAAATCAATGTGGGCGTGTATGTGTGCATTATTGTGTTTACTATCGACTTTAAACAAGCACACAATGCCTGTAATGCGTCTATATATATATATATATATATATATTTGTTAAAACGTTCGTTAAAAACGCGTGTTTAGCAGAGATACGTCGAACATGTATACATATCTAATAAACCTTTTTTTATTAGCCCCGTTTCGTTCGGAGTGCATCGCAGATGAGATCGCGCTATATCCGGTAACACAACCCTTCCCCAGGTAGTGTTCCCATCTACACGTGCGCCGGTAAATGCGGGCCATCAATTTCACTTTGTATCTAGGAGAGAGATTTCGGAATAGCTTCCCGTCTCGTTATTCCGTCGCTCGCTTCCCTCCGTTCTATTGAAGGGGCAAAAAAGAAAACGGACGATTTCACCCTTGCCCTCGGAAACTCCCCAGCTTGTCCCGGAGATCTTTCGCGAAATCCCGGCTCATCGTTCTTGTTACTCTTAAAAGAGAGCACGGGATATTTCAAAAGGAACAAGAAAGAAAGACAAAAAAGGAAAGAGAGAAAATTATTGGGTTGATTCATAAATAAATTTTGTTTTAATTATCAAACGAAATTTTTATATATATACAATTATTTTCAATACAACTTATTTTCTTTTAGAAGAATTTTAAAGGTTTCGGTGCACAGTTTTTTTACAAATTTATCGATCTCGGCATCATTATGAAAATGATTGGGTTGATTTATAAATAAATTTCATTTTAATTAAGAAGCTAAATTTTTATATAAAATTATTTTTAATACATTGTATATATTTTCTATTAATTAAAATATAACTTGTTTACTTTTAGAAAAATTTTAAAGGTTTCGGTGCAAAACAGTTTTTTTACAAATTTATCGATCTCAGCGTCATTAAGAAAATGTTTTTTATTTAACGAATTTTGGAGTGATCTAACAATAAATAGAAGGAAATCTGATGAAGAAAACAAGGAGGATGAGGTAGAACCACAAAAGCTTCAAAATTTTTTCCTTGGTTGTTTCAGTCGAGCGTTATCGTGTAGCAAAATCATATTTTTGCGATTGATGAGTGCTGGTCGCTTTTTCGCAATTTTTTTGCACTCGTTGCAGTTGCTGCACGTATATAACATCTGTTGCGATCGTTTCGATTTAAAAACTCGCAAATTCTCGAACGAAATGATTCAGTCATTATTTATATAGCGAACCTTATTTTAGGAATCAACCCAATAATAACATCTCACGTTTCTTCATTAAAACAAATTACAAAACCTGTAACTGGATCTTAATTTGAACGCCGAATTTCCCTAACAATTTAAAACGAATTTTTTGGAAAAACTTTAGCGAGCATACCTAAAGCCTATTATTTTTGGCAGATCGAGTTCCCGTCGAGTAAATTTCCGACTGCGCTCGCAAAGTTTGGTACGAAAAGTTTTTTTCCGCGTCTCGCAAATAATGAGAATTACGATCACGTCTGCGGGCGACTGATTTCGAAATAAAATTCGTTCTATTCGCCGGGAGATTATAATAATTCACCGGGCACAGTTACACAGTCCGCCCACGAATCGTTCCACGTTCCCATCCTCTTTCCTCCCCAATCCAGAAAGGACCAGACAGAGGCAATAATCCAGCCATAAGTCTCATCCCATCGTGCAGATAAGATTATTGCGCGACTATTACTCGAACCGAATAGCACACTTGATTGAAACTTGGGAAGGGATCCGAAACGTGATGTATGTTGATTGATCAACTTGATTTCCACGTTAATTAAGAGAAAGATTTTTATTAATTATTACTGACAAACTTTAAGGATTATTATCTGTTTAATTAAGAGAGTAAGAATTTACGAATTTATTTCTTACCATAGTATGTTAAATAAATAAAATATGTTAGACATATACGAATACGTAAAATATAATATAACAAAGATAAATTCATCATTAGAGTCATTTTCATACATTACAGTGCGTGTATGTACACAGCACGCCAAACAATAGCTGTGTAATTTTCTAAAATGTTGGGTTAGCTCTTATGTTGCTGGCTGTATGATGTTTTATTATCCCAAATTAGTGCGGACATGCATCATTGAAGTAACGCAATGCAACTTGTTTCAAAAGATGAATGCATTTGCGTTAAAATATTCATAAAGAAATATAATTAATAAAATTAATTTTCTCTCGTAGAGAGACGGATTGCTGTGCAAAATTTAAAAGCTCCGAATTAAAGCGCCATTTAAATCGATCCAATTTAATATTTAAATTTTACCAATTTTGGTCACACTCCAAATTGCATCGATTCCAACACGGTTAAAGCATCCCGTGTGAATTTCAACGGTCGTCGAAAGATTTTAACAGCGAATTGTTGGCGGAGTAAATGGAAGTTGAAAGAACCGAGAGGTTTATATCTCGAATTTTCTCATCTATTTATCACGATTATTTTCGCGTCTACGCTTTCATTCATAAATAGCTGTGCCAATGCATTATGCATCGCAGAAGATGTCACGGCTATAACGATGTATAACGTGTGTATATGAAATATGAAAAACTGCGATATATTATATTATAATTATCCCATCATAATTTTTTAACAGATTATTACACGAATTATTTGGCATCATCATTGATAGTTGCTCAAAATTACATGATTTTTAATTCAATGACGTCGATTATAGATTTACTACGCAGATAGAATTTTCTCTTAAAATTTATCCAGATGAAAGTTATGCTAATCGTAGGACAATAGGGTATTGAAAGAATTTTATAATATAAAAGTTTCTCTGATTAATATTGACCACAATAAAAAATATTAATATCCACCATACTAAGATACAAAATACGTTCGTTTAATTTTATTATGTACATATTAATATTTTTTATTGCGGTAAATATTAATCGGAGAAACTCTTATAAAATTTTTCCAATGTCATATTATCTCACGATTATTACAATATAATTTTCAGAAAAAATTCTAAGAGAAAATTCTCTCCGTGTATAATTAATTGAATCATTAGGACCTATGCAACATTTTACTTATATTTTTTTACTTATATTGCAAGGTGTATCGAAGCTTTTTTCGTTGTAAATCACCTTGTATAACGCAAGTGAGAGAGAAATTTTCTGTAAATCCACCGCGGACAGAACTGATTTCGTTTGTGTGGAACGATGAGGAGAAACGGTAAAAGACCGGGGTCTCGAAGAGAGAAATGACTCTGGTACTTGCATCCGCCATCCACGCGAATCTTTTCATCGAAGCATGCGCCCCCGTGCATGTGTTTCCATTTTCTTGCGATCTCGCTAAACTCCTCCAGCCGCGCGTACCCGTAATGGGAATTTATTTCCAACTACGTGATAGCTCTCGCCCGGGGAATACGAAAATGAACGCCGCAATCGTAAAATAACAAGCTGCGCCATGAACCGGGACGGACGTGCTCGTACATACGAAATTTTTGCAACCCTCTCTCTCTCTCTCTGTCGCTCATTTAAATTCACATATTTTATTTTATAGATTTTATTTTTTAATTATATCGACTCGACGCGCGCTCGATATCTTCATCTTTATTAATATTTCTATCCGGAAAAATCAATTATAATATCGTCGATCGGAACAAAATTCGCAGACTCATGAAGCTAAATTAATATTTCATCCCACGTCATCGCTGTCATCCCGAGGGATTTTATGGGAACTTCGATAAGCGCCGATTGTTATCGGCAGTCGCATGACGCGCATTTAATTTTTAATGCAATTGGAAGTGCCCAATTGAATAGCTCTCATTTTTGCTTCCCCTTCTTCCTCTTTCTCTCTCTCTCTCTCTTTCTCTCTGATCTCCCTAATTCTCTCTCATGCTTCTTAATGCGGATGCATTTTTTCTTCCGGCGAAGACGCAATGCTCCGGATCGTTAATAGAAATTTGTAATTGCCAACATGAATCGCAGAACGGTTATTTCAATGAACGAACTTTTCCCAATCGCGCACAAAGGTGCAATTAGGAAGTCGACAAACGAGATTTATCGATCCTTCCGACATAATTGCTTTCAAGATGCGACCAAATAGCAATTTTTCCCGCTCCGTTATGTCGCGAGATGTATATAATCGTGGGATGCACGAGAAATGGGAAAAATCCTGTTTCTCAACAAGCTTCTTTTAAAATATAATAAATATGCGCAACTAAACAAGCGAATTATTATAATTCACTTTTCGTGCAATTGGATTATCCAAATATGTAAAGATCTTCTTGATACCTCACATTTACATATTTTATTTTTTTTTTCTTCTGGTCTCATCTTTTTTATTTTCTATCTGTCTTTGTGTTTCTATTATCGCGACGTTTTCATCAAACGCGAGGATCGGAACTCGCCCTTTTTGAATGCGGCGTTTTTTAATCACCTGGCTGTTTAAGGACGGTTGCATCCTTCGAATCACTTACTCGTCTCCGACGCGTGTTGGAGATGAGATGGATATTGAGTGCAAGCGCTTTCGAGAGCTCAGCTCTGTCTGTTACTCGGAGATCCATGTGCGAAGAACTGAGAGTGATATATCGCGGACAGACATTACGCGTTGCGCATATTTTAGAAAAACTTGCCCGGATATCGAGAAACAACGGAGGGAGAAAGAGATTGAACATTCTTTTATTCAATTTTAAAGCTATCCCTGGACGTAAAATCGATAAACCGCGGCCTGATGCACTGCCTGAGGTACGATGAAATTGATAAACATAGAAATGTAACATCGATATAGCTGAAGTCGATAAGACTTGATGAACATCGATGTCTAAGAATAGCTTTGGAGTCGATGTTGATGGACCGAAAGAAAGTTACACGGATGAAAAATTGTATTCTCATTTGAAGAATTTCTCACTTATTTTTGGAATATCCTGTTCTGCTTCGAAGAATCTTCTAAAGATGATATCAAATATTTTTAATTTATGAAAATGAAATATATTATTTAATTTATGATAATGAAATAATAGCAAGGAAATATTATAAAAAAGATGTAATTATACATGTAGATCGAACATGAGGCATGAGACTTATTTTTATTATGTTATACGTTACTTCCTCGCGATCATTTCTCTTAAGTCGCTTTTAACTTCGATCTCATAATAAATTAAAACCATTCAGTGACAAACACTGCACTGCATTATAAATTATATATAATCATATGCAGACAGATTATTAGGCTCAAACACATTTTTTATGTTGAAATATTACTTTACAGTCATGTTTTCTGCGTTTGGTAATTTTTATATTTTTCTTATAAAAGATTGAAGATTTTTTGACTTATAGAGATTATTCGCAAATAAGTATTTTAATTATGAAAATCCATATTGCATCAAGTAATCACTGCACTCATAATGTTTCTGTCATATTATCGCTAATATTGATTGATTTTATAATATTATTTTTGTACGAACCTGAATAATTGTTGTATATTACGGACAATAATTTATCTTATTTTAATTAAATTATAATTGTTGCTTGACGACACAGTGTTTCTAAACAACTGTCAAAATTTTGAGATTTAGAAAACAAGTGATATATTGTATTCATATATAAATATTAAAATATAATTTTAGTCTTCCATGTGTTATAATTAAGCTTGCTTTCTCAAATATAAATTAAAACAATAAAGTAAAAAAATATACGATCATTTATTAACAAAGAATATATTTTTAGTTTCAGAGAATGTTGTATAAACACTTAAAAATATGCATTATAAAGGGGATTTTAGAATTTCTACGAATCCTCTTACTCGTACAATTTTTTTAGTCTTAAAAAACCTATTCCTCTTCTTCTCCAAAGATATTAAATTCAGTCTATTACTCTTGTTGCAGGAGTTGAACAGCCGGCACTTGGATCCCGTGGAAGTGTTTCGCGGTATACCTTATGCCGCACCTCCGATAGGAGAGTTAAGATTTCGACCTCCGATCTCGCCCATTCCTTGGAACGGCGTCAAACTGGCGGATACCTTCGGCGCGGTATGTCCGCAAAACTATCCGGATCTATCCAATGACACTGCTGCGCTTCTGCAAATGCCGCACGGCAGATATCAGCAGCTGAAAAGAATGACCGTATTTTTGACCAATCAGAGCGAGGACTGCCTCTTCCTCAACCTGTATATACCCGGAAGCGGTAAGTTTATACATACGTATATCGCGTATTTAGTTAATTATATTGTTAGTGTCAAATATTTAATTTTATAAACGAGACTTAATTAAGATCCACCATTTGGCGTAATATCTCGGATGTGTAGAATTTTTTATTGTAAGAGAAGGGCAAGGTCACACGATAAATTATGTCTTAAAAGGGGCTATGCAAAATTACGTTTCTATTGTCGCCCAAAGTACCTCCCTGGTAACGCAAAGTTCCTCAGTTCTGACAGAGTAAAAGGGGATAATAAGTTTTAATGAAAGTCTTTATTCTTCGGGAAGATAGTGAAGCTACTCTCCACATTGAGTTAATGAAAGTTCAACCTTTACTACCTGCATAAATAATTTATTTTTCGCATCTTATTATCACTCATTTAAGCGACATAGGTCACGAAGATTGCCACTTGATTATCAATTCCCGACTTAATTTTCATCCCAAGAGAAACGTATACATTAATATGCGTCCTTTTATTGCTTCGAAGAAAGTTTTTGAAGAACACTGTTATAAAAACTGATAGCGTTGAATGGACGGAGCGAAGGCGTTCGAGCGTTGAAAAAGCGCGCGAGCGAGAAAAGGAATCAAACCAATTTTTCGCTCAAAATTACACGTCGTGGTGATGCGATCGACCGAGATTAATGCCGGGTGACTGAAAAAAAAATTACATGGCGGAAAATAACGTATTACCGTACGGAACTGATGTAAAGTTTCGTGGTTGGCGACGGTGACGGCGGTATAATTTCGGCCCCCGAAATTTTGGACTACATTATCTATCGGTGCCGACAATTTATGCGTCCGTATAGTATTACGTGGCGCAAGTTGCTTCCTAAAGTAATTAGTCCTAAAGTAATTAGTACCTTTATGCAGGGTATCAACCCTCGGGAGCAGCCGCATGCGTTGCGTCACACGTTTCCGGGCCCGCGATGAAAGATAAACGTGAATTTGCAACGTAAAGCTGCATCCTATGCAACGCGTAATCTCGGGTTAAAATATAAAAAGAAAAGCATTCAGAATTTTGCGAGTTACGCGAATATTATGGAACCGCAGTGCACAGTTTTGCAAATAAAGGTGATCCTCGATTAAATGTCCATTAGAAAAAAAGAGCGATTCTATAAACAAACTAAGAAACGTGATTTTATAAAAGCTTATAAAAGCTATAAAAGCAATATAATGACTCTAGTTTAATCTTGTGACGTCTACTCAAAATTCTTTAAAAGTCAATCTAATTTTTTTTAATGAAACTATCTGAATTTTTTTTAATTTCTCGCAATATAAAAAAATTATAAAAGTAGAATTGCCAGAAGGTGAATAGTTTACGAGATATTTTATATTTTAATTTGACATAATTCTACATAAATCATGAAATGAAAATATCTTGTAAAATATTTATTTTTCAGTTATTTTATTTCAATACGCACAAAATAATAAAGAATTAATTGATGCAAAGAAAGCATATATTGTTGTTTTTAAGAAAAAATAAATATATAATTTGCAACTGGCTACATATTTTTTCTTAAAAATAATTTATTGTTGATGGTTCCATTTGAAAAAAAAACTAACTTAATTATTAAATGATTTTTAGCAGAGACGTCACAAAATCAAATTAGGATTATTGTATACATACGTCCCTTTGTAATAAACTTTAATTCGGCATGTCATTTTGTTAAATTGCAATTATTATAAGATTAAAATAAACCATTCTGTATTTTAAATAAAGGTTTAGAGTTTTCAGTGTTTCATCGACTAAAATGTAATCTTGAGAACCGTTTGATGCAATCGTATGTAAAGTGCACAGATAAAGCGACGTAATTAAAGATCTATCGCGCAGCGTCTCGCGTCAACTTCGTCTACTTATCAAAATGATCGTTTCTAATTGGACGAGTTTTACAAGTTGACGGATAATCAAAGTAAGATCAAAGTAGGAGCGCGTGAGGAGACGATTGAATCGCTAACTACGATGATTGCAAGCGTACGTAACTCGATTGCGCTATCTCTCGTAACGGTTTAGGATGATGTCTCTCGGAAGCAGGTAATCCGATGTAGCACAAATCGTGTAACAGACGGGCAATTAATTAGTTGCAATGGAGCGATAAACGCGATTCTACGAATAGTTTATTGTTAGTCGCAGAGACAATTATAAATTTAATAGAATTTATCGGAAAATTCAGCATAAATAATAAAAATGCATATAAAGTATTCTACGAAAACAAAAGATGCGCTGAATAAAGAGTCGCTGTAAAAACACGAAATTTCAGCCTTATTAAAATTCCTCGCTTTAATTTTTATCTTTATTCCGGCTTATATATCCGCGACGCTCTCGGGGCGTAAAATTTTACATCCGCCGTAAAAGAGGGAGAAGCCCGTTTTACCCGCAGCGATTTCCAAACGTATTGAGCGTTTACGACGGCTGCATAAACGCACGCGAGTTCTCTCCGCACGACCATGCATCTCGAACGAATCCGGCGTGATCGTGTAAGCCGCGCGATTGCGAGATACGTTCCTTTTACGCGCGCGCGCGCGCGCGCGAAAGGTAGATCGGGATGATGAATACGAAATTCGTCGCGCGCGAATCGATCGCGGGCGAACCAAGTCCACTTAATAAAAACGCGCCGATATCCGTCCCCGTCGAGAATCAAAGGATTAATGGCCTTTGATATACGCGATACGGTTTTTCGTTCTAAAACCTACCCTCTGCACGCGACAAATCCCGATGTGTAGCATATCGGATGCGCATTATAAATTGCGCACCACGCGATCCCGAGGCTATTTCCAAACTGATCCGAGAGATCTCGGAGAGGTTGGATCCTTAGTGCGGATTACTCGCAATTAGTCGCTCTAATTGCGCAGTCGGCAAATAGAAGGAGACGATCCATTGGCTACATTAATTCCCCGACATTATTTTGGATTTATAATATTCAGCGTTGTGCTTCAATGTTATCTAGATCAAGATGAAATCAAAATATATTAATTCATTTTAGATAAGCTGAAGATGATTTGGAATTTAAATATATCTAGATAAAATTATATAGCGATTCATCTAGATAACTTCCAGGTAATATTATTTTTACGATCGCTTGTGTAAACGCGGTTATAAAAAAATGTAAATTATAAAAGGATTATAAAATTTTGCATTGTTCCTTAAAATTCCAATTATACATGTAAAAAATTTGAAATATAATACCATTTTTTAACGTAATGTAATCGATTATAGCGACGAATTTTCACGAGATTATATGTAAAACCAGCGAAAATTTAAATTGCAATAACTTTTTAATGAATTAGTGAATTAAATCCAAATTTTGACGATAGCTTTAGTATCAAAGTGGAAATAATCTATACAATTTTTATGCATTTTCTGCTATTTTTTAGATATCTCCATATATCCTTAAGCTACAAAGGTATATTTGAAAATAAATTTAAATTTAAATTGCAACGCAAAAAATAGTATACAACAAACATTAATAAATATAGAGAAAGGAGTATAAATTTGTACATATACAAAACGACAAAGATTCACTTAGCAAAATCCCTACTATTCCATGTTCTGTGACTCTCTCTCTCTGGGGGATAAAGCGGAAAAACATAATGCTACGTAAGCGATAATGTCGCACGGTATTACGAGAAAGCTGGATCTGTCAATGGGAGGTTTATACGGATAAGAGGTTTATTCGAGAAAGAAAATGGAAGAGCGACAGCAACCGTGCTGTGCTGCTTTCAGGATCCCGAGGACTGGAGGCGCCGTATGCGGTGATGGTCTACGTACACGGTGAGAGCTTCGAATGGGGATCGGGTAACCTGTACGATGGATCGGTCTTGGCGAGCGCCGGCCACGTCATAGTGATCACACTCAACTATCGTCTCGGCATCTTAGGTACGTGCCACCCTATAATCAACCCGTTGCGCCGCTCGCTCGCTGCTAAAGCATTTTCATTAAGCGGACGCAACATTCCACGATCGCGGAATGAACGAGGAAATTTCGATTTACGCGGTTTATATTGTTTTTTATTGGGGATGAAATATTCCAACACAATCGAACATTTTTTTGTAGCTGTAATTTATATATTTTTTTTTTTTATTTCTCATTATTTATTTAGAGAACTGCAAGCGCTACTTTCAATAGAGCTTTATATGATATTTTATAATTCATAGAAAGCTTTCGTGTATATATATGTATGAAGTATTTCAGGATTAAACGATTCTAACTTAAAATATGAATTTAGGATCCTAAAAAAATTAAAAAATTTTCTAGAGATACACTAACAAATGCCTTTTGTTTAAAAAGTATTAACATCTTATCATTTTAAATCATCTACGATTTTATAAAAATATAAGTTTAGGTTATAATAAATAAGCAATGTTTTAACACTATTTTATTACTAAAAAATATGAAAATTCTAACATAATTATTGTTTAATATGATGATTTTAAAAATCATTGAACAAATAGAAATACTTGTCAATAATTTCTTAATAATTCTGGGCTTATTATATAATATTGACAGCTTTTGTATAATATTCACAGTATGGAGATAAGTTCATATTAGTAAATAGAATAACTATGTAAATTTATACTATAATTATTCTGTAACTATAACGATAATATATATTTAAGTAGAATAACTGTACTTATTCATCACTTTACTTATCGCTTCTAGCCGCAATTTTACATATTAACATTTGTTAAACGAAGCATTTACGAACATATTCTAGAGGAACTTTCTTACTTAAAGTTCTAAATTCATTTTAAGTTAAAACGTTTAATTCTGGAAACATCTTGTATATAATAATATTTAAATATCTAATTACATTTCTCTCTCCACAAAGATTTTACGTCGTGTCTCTGTAAAACAGTCTCGCCCACTTATTACGACTCGCACTTATCCCGGGAAGCAAGTTCGTATTATTAACTAGCTACACGCGGAAATATATAGAGAAATGTAGTCCACGGGGAAACCATTTACATACTTAAGTCAATATTGGTATTTCGAAGACCTACGAGTGCATCTCTGTCATCGCGCTACGAGTATATAGCAAAGTCCGTAAATGTCAATTTCATCTATTTGCTTGTAGAACTGTCTCGGATTATGACTTAATAGTGTAACGAATATTTGCATGCTTCGCTTAACTATTGCTGTAATCGTTAAATCGAATCTTTTACATCTGATATGTACAACTATACCTCTTATAATTTTTTTTAATAATAATTTATTCTAATAATTAATAATTTAAATCGTACCTATATATTTGAAATCTTCATCTCTTCAATGAGAGTAGCACTTTCGAATTTGCGAATAAGATTTAATCAAATAAACGCTACTATACCATAAATGTTGCGAGAGAACGAAAAAAAAAAATAATAATAATAAAACGAGACAAGAAAAGAGGAGGAGAGGAAAGATATTATCCAATGGCAATCCCGTGAGAGTGTTGAATCGCAAACGGTTTGGCGTTCTTCCAGGGTTCTTAAGGACTCGTCCTTTCGCCGACAGAACGAGCGGACCCGGCGGGAATTTGGCTTTAAAGGACATCACGATAGGACTTCGCTGGGTGCGTGAGAACATCGGCGCCTTCGGCGGCGATCCAACACGAATAACTCTAATGGGCCATGACACTGGAGCGGCATTGGTGAATCTGCTATTGCTCGCGCCATACAGCAAAGGTAGGAAAAAAACATTTATAACGCGATTAGTACGCTGAAAAAAATTGTATTCTCATTTGAAGAAGTTCTGTTTTTAGAATAACTCGTTCAAAACGATCTTCTTAATCTTAAAGTGTTAAATAGGATATTAGCTCACATGGATGACAGCTGTCATTCCTTTTTAAAAGACGAATTAAAATATGTTATAAGCATATCATTTATATTTAAATACATATATTAACCATTGAACTTAAATTAAAAAAAAAAATGTTGAGGTATACATAAGAAAAATGAAAAAATTGTAGATTTATGCACGTGGATGACTAATGTCATTTATGACTACTGCAGAGTTAAGCTCACATGGATGACAGCTGTCATTCCTTTTTAAAAGACGAATTAAAATATGTTATAAGCATATCATTTATTTAAATACATATATTAACCATTGAACTTAAATTAAAAAAAAAAAAAATGTTGAGGTATACATAAGAAAAATGAAAAAATTGCAGATTTATGCACGTGGATGACTAATGTCATTTATGACTACTGCAGAGTTAAGAAGAAAATTAACACCAGATATTTCTAATTTATAAAAATATGGACAAAATAGGATTTATTTTGACAATAACAAAAAATAAATGATTAAATTATAGATTATGTTACAGATTATAGGTACTTATTTTATAAACACTTCTCCTAAGTGATTCAAATATATTACACAGTCCTCTTTACTTCGAGAATACAATTTTGTTCACTGTATAAAAAGACGATTTTCAAAAGTTTTAATTTTAGATTTTAATTGTGCATGCTCTTATAGAAAAAATATTTCGATAATGAGAAGGAAAGAAGACGCACAAAGTAAGGAAACTTTTTGGTTTTACGCATTTCTAATAAGCGCATTTGTATCTATCTCGTTCAATCTCGACCGATCGATGCGTATCTTTGCGAGGGTATATTGCGCTCGTTCCTTTCAATGCGCTATCAAACCTCCATTGACAGCTTAATGCCGTCATTGTGCCAGGCACAACAGTTTATCGGTCATTCTCGTCCCCGCGATGGACTGTTGTAATATAAAATAAATCAATTCGATCGTGATATAAGCGCCGGGTGTTGAAGGCAGGCAAAATATTTGCCTGTCGAGTAAGTTGATCCAATATTTACGTAACACCGTTAACGCATTAATAATGTTGTTGTTTACAACAAAAGAGGGAAAACACACAATGAAAAATGATACCGGCGGATACTATATACATGAAATCGTGCGAGAAAATGCTTACACGTCTGACAGATTCTGTTGATTCGCTGATGATCGTCAAAAACTTATTTCGTCCGGCGAAATAATCAGTTCAGGTTGAAGACGCGGAAGCTTCGATAGATTAATCGTCAGGGGATTAGCTGGCAAGGATCTCTCGTGCGAAGGGTCCGCCCTCTCAAAAAAACATCACCAATTGATCCATGCTCGGGGTGACAAATTGCGGGACTTTATTTTATTCGATAAAGGGAGAAAACGAAAGAGAGTGAAAAAGAAGAAGGGAAGCCCTTTCTTTTTTTTCCTTTTTGTCGTCGCCGGATAACACCGACTGGAATTGAACATTCTCGCCGGCTTTTGTCCTTCAGGTGGTGGATTCTCCCCGCAGAAGCCTCACTCAGGCAGGGGATGCGACGCAATTGCGCAATAATAAAAATGCATGGTCCTCGTTGGGACGCGCGAGGAACAAAAGCAGGACGCTAAAAGCGTCGTAAATACATCGTCGCGCGATAAATTCACGCAAATGCGATTACGGCGTGATATAGTTGGACGCTAATTCCGCGCCAATCAGGAAAATTACGACTAACGTGCCGGAAACCCGCGTGTTCTGATATCCATACGCTTCGCATGATCGACGGTCCGAATTTATTCGAGAATTTCGGCACATTTGAATAGTATATATATTTTGCAATCGCGTATGGTGTATTTTAAAAAGTTCGAAATGGTATATTTTAGAGAAATATCACCCGCAGCAATTTTCCGATCTTTTTCGCGATACATTTTCTATTTATTTTGAATTACTAATTTATTTGAATTACTAATTTTGGGGAGGAAATCTTTATACATACACATCTGGAATGAAACATTTATATCTAGTATTCAAATTCAGAATTACATATATACATGTGTATTGTTTGTTTTTTACTCCTAAAATATGATACAAAAAAATAAACAAGGTTCTTGGTCAAAAACTCTGAAATTTTTTTACAATATAGATATGCTATAAATTTATCTCATATATAATATTACGAATTTAAAAATATGTCCCTGATTGAAACAGTTATTAATTGATTTTTTCAGTGAGATTTCATCGATTTCCTATATCATAAATAAAATAATAGCTATTCGCTGCTTTTGATTGTTATAATACACTGATTTCATTAAAAGAACGCATGAAGAATTTTATTAAAATCGATTGCGTCGTATATAAATAAAATTACAACACATTCCGCAAACTAAAAATGAACTTTTCACGAAAAGCAGTAATATATTTTTTTTTAATTTATATTAAATATAATAATAATTCTCTATTATAATTATTTTTATTATACTTTCACACTTATTATTCTTCGACAGACTAAAGACACATTATATTATAAACAACTGGACGTCGAGTTTCAGAAAGTATCATGTCAATCGTACATTCTATCCGGAAAAGCTCCGAAAGCGCAAATAGTTGCTCAGACAGGCAGAACGGGCGCTAAGAAGAGAACATCAAGGACAAACAGCAATAGGAAGTCGGAGGGAGAGAAAAGGGATGGGGTTCCTTTCGGTAGTGGTCAACCGGATCTACTCTAGCGTCTGGCCATTTCCCGTACCTTCCGCCTGTACCGGAAACAGCGCAAACAGTTTACATCTCGAGGAGAGCGATGCTCTGCTCGTTTGTGCATTCCTTCCACGCATACGGGTTTCTACCACCACTGGAGGCCCGGCCAGGGAGAGGCGATAAAGCCCTCGGGGAAATCGCTTTTCTTCGTCCCGGTCGGTTTTTCCTTTACCGCACTTTCCGCTCCTTCGATTCCGACATCGGCGCAACGCCGCCGGTGTTTCTCAGGCCAGGTGCGGTTCTGCGTTTCTTGCCGCTGGTCAGAGATTGCAGTAGGTGCTGCAGGATGCTCTCTTGCAGCGCGTGCGAAGCACGCTAGATAAATTTATTTTCATTTTCCTCGAATTTTGCTCTTATTTTTATATAGAATAAAAATTCTGCTTTGAAATAGGGACCAAAGGAATCTTTTTAAGAGGAGAAAATTCTATTAAAAATTAATATCGCGTATTCCTAATTTATAAAAATGTAGATGATATAGGGATTTATTTTTATATTGATAAACAAGTATTATTTCACAGACAAAAAATCTATAAACTTCTATCTTCTATAACTTCTATAATCTATTTCCTCGAATTTTGCTCTTATTTTTATAGAATAAAAATTCTGCTTTGAAATAAGGACCAAAGGAATTTTTTTAAGAGGAGAAAATTCTATTAAAAATTAATATCACGTATTCCTAATTTATAAAAATGTAGATGATATAGGATTTATTTTTATATTGATAAACAAGTATTATTTCACACACAGACAAAAAATCTATAAACTTGTGAACATATATATTAACTTCATGCATTATTCTAATAAACTAAAAAAGGATTTTATAGTATACATAGTTCTCTCTTATTTTTTTTGAGAATGTATCAATTTTTTGCAGCGCAAGAAATGCGCAGGAAATAAATAAAATTACGTGCGAGGGAGCAACGAAAATATATCAAGCGAAATATTTAATGAATTCTCGTGTTTATATTTTTTGCAAGCTTTTTTCATATTACTCTAATTACTCCAGAAAGTTTCTCGGGATTTTAAAAGGGTAAATGATTGAGACTTGATTGAGACACTCGATCTCGTTGAAATGACTTCTTAAAGAAAGATTCATTGTCTCACTTTACTCTGCAATAAACGACACCGGTTTCTTTGACATCTGTCAAAGCAACCAGTGTCGTTTGTGGAGTCGCTTAATATCGCAACTTACAATTAGTCATTCGTAAAGTAAGTCTATGCCAAAGTTAACGGGAGACTGAGTGGAATAAATGGAGAAATGTCGATGCGAATTGCCGCTTATTCGCGATGCTCTATAAAAAATATTAACAGACTTTTATATAGTATACGATACGTGGTTATACGAGGCATAAATTGTGAAAATATAATATATATATATATATACACACACATCGTACGAGCACGTAATACGATTTCTGTAATAAAATTTCGGGATTAAGTCACAATGCGAAACGCAGTGTGAAATCGGGAGATTCGAGTATCGATATATCGAGAGTACATATCGCCGATCTCTCCATCGATTTATCGTTCGCGGCGCAATCCGCTTTTTGTCGGCGCATTGTTTCGTTTTATACTCGCGATGCGATTACGCGGCGAACGCTAATGACTTTGTCTGACGTTGCGTAAAAAGTTGTTGCAAAACGATATATCGGGGTTTGGTTTTCGTCGATAACTAGCCGTCGACGAACCGATTGCTTTTCCGCTGCTGTCTGCCTCCGGCGGCGGGATGTCCGATGATAAATGAAGATCCATCCCCTCTTTTCATCCCTTCCCTCAATTTCCACCCTCTCGTTCTCCCTCCGATATTCCCACCAAAGACATAAACGTTTCGTATTACATCGATCTCTCGTGTAATTCAGAAAGTCACTTTTTCTACCTCTCTCTCTCCCATGGGTGATCCGGGCGCGGTTTTCCCTCTCTTTTTCTCAATCCCGAGAAGACTGTCGACGTTACGTATCATCGCCCGAGAAGGAACAGGAGAAATAAGCTTCTCACGGCACGAGGAGACAGTCTCGATTTATCGTTTCCCTCCGTTGTAATTTTTTATGAGCGAAGACTCGCGCAACACACACGCTCCGAAATTTCTGTCTCGTGTGTCGCGTGTGTATTTGTGTGCATGTATACGGATTCTCTTCAATTCTTTGGATCGAGATAACACTTCTTCCGGGATTGTCTCTTTCTCTCTCTATCTAATGTCTGTTCCTCCAGCAATTTCACAACTCTCACGGACCAGAGATACGAGCGATTGGCTTCGTGAGTAATCAGGAAGGCAACCGAGTGTGATTCCTGGCAATTGTCTGATTCGAGACATATAAGACCTCCGTTTCGAAACGGCTATTTCACCGGCGTTTTCGATTATATTTGCGAAAGGGTGAATGTGCGCGCGCACGCGCATCCCCCTGATGAAATATTTTTTTATTTTTCGAAAATATCGCACACGCGAAAACGAGTGAATCAAGTTTCAGAGTGGATCGACGGATGGAGTCTATAGGGCGTTTACAAAATACCTGGACAAACTTCTAGGGTATACTTTTCACGTCAAAAAGTAAAAAAAAAGTTTATATATACTCAGTCAAAAATGGATGATTGCGAAATTATAGTAAAGCAAAGTTTATATGTTAACGTTGTCAGCAATCCGGATCTTTCAAGGCACAAGCAAATTTCCGTTTTTCCGAATTGCCGTTGAAATTTTACTTTGTAAAAACAATTGGATTTAATATTTGGTTTTAAAACCTATTAAATATTGTAATGGAGATATTAATAAATAATCCATAATGTTTTTTTATTTTTTAAAAGTATAAAACAAAAATAATATAGGGTGAACTTAAAAGACCCAGTTTGCTGACAGCGTTAGTAAAACATGATTGCTGACAAAGGATTAAATAAAACACTTAAGTCATAAGAAATAAATAGCCGCCATTTGTTTAAAAACAGCTATCGACACGACAGAGTAAATATTGTAGAACTATTTCAAAGATATTTTCCAACGATTTCGTATAATGTCACAAGCATTAATAACGCGTTGGCATATTGTATCTCTTCGTTATCAGTTGATTGCGGATACACTAGACATTTTAAATGTCCCTATAGATAAAAATTTAATTTTCTAGCTTCAATCAAATTTATGATTATTTAATATTAACATATTTTGTTTTACTATAACTTTGCAACACCACTCATATTTGACTATAGATATACTATATATAAACTTTTTCCTTTATTTTGACGTGCTAGAAATACGCGCTAGAAATTCGTTCAAGTATTTCGTAAATATATTCTGTACATATAGAGAAAAAACATTTAAATAAACGCATATAATTTTTAAATAAATAAATGATTATTGCCGCAATAAATTTTTTTTCAATCTTTTTTGTGCAAAGTAATTTGCATTTTTGCTCTTATTAAATGCGTACGTCAGCGTTTCGAGAATTAATCGTGAAATGTTATATGAAAATTTATTACGATTAGAAATGTGTAGAGAGCGAGGGCTTTCATATATTTTCCCGAGGGAATAATACTGTACAAAGAACCAAACTCCATGCAATACGACGCATAACAATAAGTCATAAAAATAGGTTCCAAACAGCGCGTTTCCACCTTCGCGTCTTCCGTTTCACGCGGCACACCCTCTTCGTTCTATTTTGTAGTTCGTTACCGGCCGAAATAACTGGGGAGAGAAATGCCAGGATGACGTTATAAAAAAGAGAGAGAGAGAGGGACCATTTCCCGGATTTTCGAGAACCGCGTTGTTATTAGTTCACGTACAATCGCCGGATGCGGAATTGATTTCGGCGTGTTACTTTATCATCTCTACGAGCGACAAAATCGTTTTTTGATAGGCTGCTAACCCGCGAAATTCCTCTGTAATACGATTAAACGATTTTTGCCCGTGAGTTATTAAATTATTAATCGACGTACAATATTGACACAATAGTTTTCCACAACTTTTCGTTAACATACATATACGTATTCAACAACACAATAAAAGTACTCTGTTAAATACGAACTAAGATTTAATTTCGCCTTGGAACTTTTACCAGTTTTTCCCCTATATTTTAATGGAAATCATTGTTTGCCAGAAAAAGATTAAAGAAGAAGAAAAAGAAAAATTTGTAATAAGAAGTAAAATTAACTCTTGGTTAAAATCACACACACACACACAATCAAGCACACAATCTATTCCCCAATATGAGTTTCCGCAATTATGTGTTCAAACCTGATTCAATCAGTATAGTACTCCCTAAGGTTCGTACGTGTTTATAGAATTTTCACGAGACGCACAGAGTAATTTACATGCGGAATGCCAGTTGAAGCGTCAGGGCAAGATGTGAGAATATGTTCTGGATACGAGGATTGTCCTGGGGAGGAGGTCGCGAAGGAAGTAGACGGATATTCCGTTTCGCAGGCACCTGTTCGTGAAAGCGTGAACGGGGAAAATAAATTAAAATTGTCATATATTGCACCGTTTCCTTTCAAAGTATAATTTGCGTGCTATTTAAATAGAATTCTTTTCGGCTCGGGTGAAAATTTATCTCACATCTGTAAAAATCCCTTTCTCTCTTTCTTTTTCATATAATTAAAAATATTTTTTTTCTTAGGATAAATTAAATATTTTTATTTTTCTTCTAAATAATAATTCTGTAATCTTTTATGGCAAATAAATATAGTACTTATTGAATATCCTGTAGATGAATATTGTCTATGATAGCTTTTTTTTATGAAGCAATATTGTCGATAACTATACGCACGAATATTGCGTGACTTGTGTATGTGATGAACGAGCAACTTTTTTAACCTCGATAAAACATCCGAAAAAAAAACACCGATCACGAACAAATATGTCTTTTAGTTTGATATTTTTTATCCCATTTAACGAACACTGGAAAATCAAACCTTCAAAAAAAGAAGAAATAAAAATTACTCGCGCTCAAATCTTCGAGTTCTATTTCGTTTTGTGGTGGTATTTCTCAACAAAACTCTCTTTCTCTCTCTCTTTTGCAATTAAAAGAAGTGCTCATACACAGAGGTATCTAAATAAAAATTTTTATTTTTTTGTTTTTAAGATTAATAAATACCTATTCTTTTTATTAGTGGAAATATTTACCAAGTTTCATTTTTTTTATTTGAGAAAAAATAAAAACTTCCTCTTTAGAAAAGTGTAACTTCTCAGCGAAGGATACAAGAATACATATATGTTTATATAAGAAACCTCCCTTAATTTTCGACAAAAAATTATCGAAAATTTTTTGCATTTATTTAGATCTCTGTATATGAATCAAATTCTTTTTTTTTTTTTGTTTTTTTTTTCATAAAAAAGAGCAAAGCGTACTCGTTCATATTTTGGGGGAATACTATACCATATTTCACGGACATATTTGACGTCCAACTGAATTTAGCCTCCTCCTAAATCGCTATAGAATTTTCCTAAAATCCCAGTGAGAGACTTGAAATCTGGACGGATAAAACCGAGAAAAATCCGAGTTAAACTCGTAAGTAGAATATCCCAGCGTGCACATTACAGGACCATCGAGAGGTCCTCGATTGGTCACCGGTGTGGTGTACCACGTTCCTGAAACGACGATCTAGCTGGCCCGCCAACCGATCGCTCGATGCCCAGCGAATTTCGCCCCGGGAAAATCCATTCCCGGACGTAAGCCGGCCTGATTACCACTGTCACGCGCCGTTGTTTCTTGTTTGCCTTTAATCTTTCGCCGCTTCGCTAACGAAAAGTATACAATTTCCGCTCTTCTTGTTTTCTGCCCTTGTTGCTTCGTCGCGCTCATTGAGAGAGAGAAGCTCCGCTTGTTATTCTCCTTATTGGAAGAGTGCGTCGAGAACTTCACCAATTTGCTCCTTGACCGGATATTTCCGCTGCTAAAATGAGATAAAGCGAGATAAAATGATTGGGTCGTGATAAGAAATTATAAAGAGGATCGAGAATGAAACGTCATGAACTCTCTCTCTCTCTCGCTCTCTTCCCTCAATGTCGTTTGCCAAAATTTCATAGACGCGACACGACATCCCATGATATCGTGGACATGACATTGCGGAGAAATTATGGCAGCTAGCTGGAACGAGGCTAGTTGCAAAACGACAGAACTGGGAGAGAGGGAGGAGAAGAGCATCCTGGGTGAAATATCGCGGTTTAACGTGACAGTTTAAGGGCGTTAACCCTGGCGACGCTAATGTCATCTGGAATAGAAGGCGAGCTGACCGTCCGCGGACACTCGTAAAAATGACAATTCTCCCGCAACATTTATTAATACGCCTTTCAAAGTACAAGCGACAGTCACGCCGGATCTGATGAAAAATCATGTAAATTGTAAGACGAAAAGCAGAAGACCAAAGAAAGGAAGACGTTGCCTTTTATTTCACGTGGGTGACACTAGGAAGAGAGAAAAGGGATATTCGATTTAAATATCAAATATCTAATAAAAATTATGTGTACGTGTGAACACGGAGAGAATTTCCTCTTAGAATTTACCCTGAAAATCAATGGTAATTAATATCTAGGTACATATAGTAAATTTGACTATCACACTTTTTACATCTTATTGTGTCAATATTATATTTTTTATTGTGGTAAATATTAATCAGAGAAATTTTTATAAAATTCTTCCAATACCTTATTATCCCATGATTACCATGATTTTCGGGGTAAATTCTAAGAGAAAATTCTCTCTGTGTATGTGTACTAAGATAAGAAAAATAATTTGCAACTAGCCATACACTTCTTTTAAATTATATATCGTTTTTAAACCAATTGAAAGCTACTAAATTGTACTGTCAGAAAAGAAATCAAAGTCTCTCCTCTGTCACGAATATCAGTAACGCATCGTTTATTGAATCAACGTGTAATGGTCGTCTCGCGATGTGTAATGCTGGAAGCAACGCGACGGATTCTATCGAAGCGAATAAATCGAGTTCTTCGTTGCCATGATTTCCCGCACGAACGTGTCTCGCCAGAAATAAAGGAAGGGAAACGCATCCAGCCGATGTCTATCATCAGTGGCACGATATACCCGCGATTGACGGCAAAATGGACGTTCCACATCGTATCTGGTACGAGAGGGAGAGAATCATGGGGTCGGGGTAATTGGCTCAGCATCATCTGCTATGAGTTATACAAAAAAAAAAAAAACGATTGAAAATGCAGACATTTTGTCAATAGCTTACAGACATAATTTTAAATGATATCAACAGCTGTCAAGAGATCATCTACCTGTTTGCGTTAATACGATTTTTTAAATTTAAAGTTATCTGTAGAATCTGATGGGATGTCCTCCCTTTCTGTCTTCTGACAGGATATTTGTATCTTTTCTTTTGGTTTGTATATGCGTAAAGAGAATCTTTTCTTAGAATTTACCCTGAAAATCATGGTACAATATGATATTAGAAGAATTTTATAAAAGTTTCTTTGATTAAAATATTCAACACAATAAAAATTAATATACATAAAGAAGGCAATAAGAGCTAATTAAGTTCTGTTATTAATATTTATTTGTGGAAAAAAAAAATTTTTAATATAAAATATTAGACAAAAAAGTTCGAACGTTTCGGTTGCCTTTTTCAACCTTCTTCAGCGCATCATTTAAAATTAAAGATTAATAGAAATTAATAATAAATTATTCATAACTGTCAATATACTAAAACTATACAGAAACAGAGTTATTCGCATAAAACTACGTCAAGATATTATTTTTATAAAAAATGAAATCAACACATTTTTTAAAAGCATGAGCACAATAAAAATTATTAATATGTACACGGAAAAAAATATTTGTGTGAAATTACACGATTGTGCTGAGTTTTTTTTTATCTAGCATAATCATGCAATATTGCTATACATATGGAAGATTACAGATTATATGTAATTTTATATGAAATATGTTTTTATACACATATTTTCAAGATTAAAAATATTCCACTGAACATGAAATTGCACATGAGAAATGCTAGTAATGTATAAATGCTATAAAATAATGTTATAAATAACATGGATAATGCTTATAAAATAAAGTTCTAATAAAGTAAAAATGCAAGTAATTTTTGCATAAAAATAATTTTATCTATATTTTACATTTATTTTTACATTAATATGTATTTTCACTTTAAATAATATGGGAAAAAAGTAATTTTCTCAGTTTTGAACAAGTAATTTCCACGTAAAAAACATGGATTTTTTTCAATGTACACAGTAAAATTAATTGGACATATTTATATATTATTGTGGTAGATACAGCAGGGCGTTTACCTATGGGCTTTTGGGGCTAGATGCTGGAGCTAAAATGCCAGGAGCGCTATAGCTTTAAAAAAATTAAAAATAAAAAATTTTTTAAAAATTTCTATATTCTAGAAAATGTACGTTTCGATCCTTTTTTCGAATCATCCTCAGCAAATTGTGAGTCGGATCAAGTGGTGATGTATATTTTTGTAATTTACTGAGAATGATCTGAATAAAACATCGAAACGTACATTTTCTAGAATAAAGAAATTTAAAGAAAAATATGTGTCTGAAAGTAAAAAGTCAAATAATAATGTTCCATTTTTTAAATTATTCATCTGTTCTTAAATATTTTAAAAATTTAACAAATATGAAAAATGTTAATTACACGCTGTTTATTCATTTGGGAAAAGAGGGAGCTAGATTGGGGCGCTCGAAGATCACAAGCTCCTGGGCGCAATTTTTATAAACGCGGCTCTGGGTAGATATTAATATTTTTTATTGTGGTACAAATATATTAATGATATAAATAATTCTAATAAAATTCTTTCAATATCAATATGATATTGCCGAATGATCAGCATGATTTTCAGGATAAATTCTAAGAGAGAATTCTCTCAGAGCAGCGTTACGTATCGCGCAACAATTGGCAATTCTCCAGAGAAAGGATGGGTCGCGCATCAGGCGGCACATCGGGCTCTTAATAATAACGGCAATAAAGCAGCCAAAAGGTGCACCTTCGGGTCACCGCTCCGATGCGAATGCATCGCCACGCAGGAAATGAAACTGTAGCCATATGACACGACGACGCGACGTTAAATCCGCTCCTCTTTTTCTCTTCTTCTCGTCACCGCTCTCTTCTTTCGCGACTTCTTTCCCGGTTTTACGGCTCGTTTGGCAGCGGAATCGCCGCGTTAAACGCATCCGCGGACTCGCAGTTCCGGAATAACGTCGCGCCAGCCGCCGACTTAATATAATGAGATGTTTCCTAAGTATGTAGTTGGCAGAGGAAATTCTCCTCTCTCGCGCGCGCTCTATATGAATACCAATATGTGGAAGAAGTATTGTAATAATATTCCGCCTGTACGCGCAGTAAATAGATTTTCGAAGAGAGGGATAGGATTTTTCACAATCGGAGAGAAAGAATTTTTCATTTTACAAAATTGGAGCCACGGGCAGCTCGATATACGATGGCGTTTTAGATAGGAAAAAATGTCCGACGGCTTAATAATCTTCGTTCGTTTGACGGGGGATTTTTTTCCCTGCCATATAACATGGATAATAAAACGTGCCGGCCGAAAAAATAGATACCGAGCGCTAGCTGGTTGCTCGGACGTTGTGTCCGATTTATATCGGACGAGTGGGAATATTACTTTCGAGAAATTAAACGTGCGAGTGTATATACATATATATATATATATATATACATATATAGTGAAAATGTTGAGAGGGCATACGTAAAGTCATAAAATATTTGTACCACGTATCAACGATACGTGAATGTGTTTATGTTGGACACATATTGCCTAATATTTCTCTTCGCCACGGGATGAGCACGTTGTATCCGCGCGCACGATGTTTGCATTCGAAACAGCGATTTTCATAAAGAAACCGGTGACGTTCGATAAACGACTTTAGCGTCAGCATAAATGTTTGCCGGCGAATATGATTTTCCGGTTCGAAAACCGGAGCGTAACATCGAGCGCGATATTATGCGTCGTATAAAAACGGCGTTTTGCTTTACGTCGTCGTACGTCATGAAATGCAGCTTGTTAAAACGAGATTAATTAAGTTCTGCAAAATCCTTTTTAATTAGCATGAATTTTTCATAGAGAAACGATGATTCCCCACATGTTCGTTTTAGTACTATACAACGATTGTCGAAACGTCGATCTACAAATATAATGTTTATTCTGTGTGCAACCTAGATTAAGTTTAGGTCAGGTTGTATCTCTATTGTTTCGATTTAGCCTGATAGTTTGGAAAAAGATTTCTTGGTTATTGGTGGTCAGTGTTTGCTATCTAAATAAAATTATATAAATGATTATCTAAATGAAACTTTGGCGGAATCTTATCTTTATACATATACATAATAAAAATATATATTATCTATATCTGCATCTTAGATGAAAAAATAGTATTTTTATTAAATTATCTCGAATAATTTTCAGATAATTTTGATTTAGAATCATAACACATAAAAATATTTAAATAGAACTTAAGCAGTAAGCAATGAAAATTTATAAATAAAAATATGAATACATATATTTTTATATCTCCCTTTTATAATTTACATTTTTTTAGAACTGTACCTATTTACATAAGCAATCTTAAAAATAATATTGTCCAAAAATTATCTAGATGAATCGCCATATAATTTTATCTATTTTTATCTAGCTAAATTTAAAACCATCTAAACGCAACACTGTTGGTGGTATCTTATGAAGATTTCTTCTTGTAAAAAAAATCTTTAGCGATCAGACGTTGTTAAAAAGTCTTCCTGCTTCCTGTAAGGATTCGGTACATTTTTCAATCGTTTGTTTCGAGGGTCTGAATCATATTTACATCAATCCCTATCGAACCATTCATGCGAGAATAATAATCGTTCGGGACAATCCCGTCGGACTCGTCGCTTCCGCTTGATCGACCGGAAACCGATGATATCCTGCCGTGTCCGATGTAACATTGTAAAGGAAACCGTCTGTCTCTCTGCGCAGGATTATTTCACCGTGTGGTGTTGTCCAGTGGCTCGGCACTAAGTCCCTGGGCCTCGGTGCACGATCCGAATGATCTTAGGACAAAGATCGGCGAGCAGATGGGTTGCTCGACCGAAGGCGAAGATGACATAGCCGATTGCTTGCGAGGAGTGCCGCTGAAGACTCTTCTAGATGTGCAACTTCCGGAAATCAGGTGAGTCGCGAGAAGCCGAGCGAAGAGGGATTTACTTCGGATGAATAGTTTTTTTTTATATCCGATCGAGGGGAAATTAAAGTAATAAAATATGTATTTCGAAATTGGTACAGATGGAACGAATTGATATCTCTTTTTCATCTTTTTATTTATGATAGCACATGCCGATGTAATAAATATTGCCTCGCGGAATCGCGTTTGCCATATATATTGCGGGATTCGTATTCATCGCCTGAATATTGGAGTTATGCGTTTCGATGAAAAGTGGAAAATGCTGAATTGTAAAAAATTCAAGGAATATGATTGATACGTTGAAAAAGTGACGTTTAGCCAATGCAGCTGCAATTATCTACTACGCTACAAATTTATAATAATTTTATAGAGCTTTCTTTTCTCCCTTTAATCAATTATATAGACTGTCAAAGCAATATTCAAAAGTAAATTCTAATGTTACACAGAGAGAATTTTCTCTTAGAATTTACCCTGAAAATTATATAGTAATTATTGGACAATATGATAATGAAAGAATTTTGTAAGAGTTTCTCTGGTTAAAAATATTGACCACAATAAAAAATATTAATATGTTCATAGTAAATTTTAATAGTAATGAAATTAATCAAACATATTTTATATTTTATTGCGACAGATATTAATATGTTTTATTGCAGTAAATATTAATCGGAGAAATTCATAAAATTTTTCCAATACCATATTGTTCTATACGATTATCATGATTTTCAGGGTAAATCCTAAGAGAAAATTCTCTCCGTGTATAAATCGCCACATTTTTGCGTCTATAAAAAGAAATGCAATTAATCGAGTGTTCAAAAAATTGCGAAAAAAAATGAAAACTAAAAATTAGACTCTTGATCGATGTTATTTGCGTTTATATGAGATTAAATTTCTCTCAGCGCATTTGAGAATATATATTTAGCGCGAGCCCGCGAAATAAACGCGATAGTACTAATTGCAGGATAATCACGGCGGGCGCTAAATTATTATCGGATTACCATCGCGTCGCAGCGAGGTTAATAGCTCTCGCTTCATCGACCTGACACCTGCTTGTTGTATCGATTTATCATCGCAACGTGCACGGTGCGATGCCGTGCGATAACACTTTTACAGATTCGTGCCTCGCATCGGGCCCAGTCTGCCGGTGGACCAAAACAATCCCGACCCGGGTCTGGACATGGAGCGAGCGAGCGACGCTTTCATCAAGGTGCCGCTGATCCTGGGGGTCTCCACGACCGAGTCCAACCTCGATTTCAACGCCAACGACATTCAGTATGGCTTCGAGGAGGATCACCGTAATCGCATTCTGCGCACCTTCATCCGCAACGCCTACGTCTACCATTTGAACGAGATCTTTTCGGCGGTGAGGAACGAGTACACGGACTGGGATAAGCCGGTGCTGCATCCCATCATAATACGGGACTCGACTATGGAGGCGTTGAGCGACGGTCACACGGTTGCGCCGCTTATGAGGATCGCCTTCTATCACGCCAGACGAGGCGCCAAGACGTACTTTTATCACTTCAATCATCAGTCCAAGGACAACGGCTACGTGCAGGTAAAGTAATTGACGACTATTATTTGCTATTATTTTAGCTAAAGAAATCTGGAAATTAAACAATTCATTTCGTCACATGCTAAGAAATAGGATCTTAGCACTTTTCTTTTTAAACAGCGCATTTTTTACGACACAATTTTTTCAAGTACAAGATTACACTGAAAAATTTATATTCTTATTTTAAAAATGTCCTACTTATTTTTAAAATAAGTTCCTGTTCTAAAAAAAAGTATTGCTGTTCTAAAATCGACGTCAAAAGAATTCTTTCATCTTAAGAAAGTCTTCTAAAGAAGATTAGAATTAAATAGTTTTAATTTATAAAAAATGTAGACGAGAAGTGGAATTTATTTTTATATGATTTTACAACAAAAAAGAATCATAAAGAAAGCATAGACATATAAATCGAGTATGAGGCGCGAGATCTGATTTCTAAATAATGAATGATTAAATGAAATTAAATTACACGTTACTCAAGAACATTTCTCGTAAGTTGCTCAAAGCTTCTTTTTCGAATCACTTATTAACTTTATCTAATCTTTTAATAAATTAAAACAATATATAACAGTGAATACACATTGCACTGTAAATTACAATATTATACAACCATATGTTGTAACAATATGATCACATAAAAAATATATGTGTAACTGTTTGTTATTAATAATAGAGACATATAAATAATTTCTAAAGTAAAAAAAATTGCAGCGAGAGGTATAACGGGAAATTGTACAATTTAACGTTATCGATACACAATGCATTTCGAGACAACGTTTTTTACTATACTAAAACGATATACAGGGTATTGAAAAAAAGGTAAAATAATTTAAAGGAATTTAGTATATCTCAAAATAAGTTAAAAGTCTTAATAAAATGGTCCGCAAATGAGCAGTTTTTGAGATATTTGCAATATCTCATATAACTTAACTACAACTTAATTTAATAAAGTAATAAAAATATCTGAAAAACGGTTTATTTGCGACCCATGTTTATATTAAGACTTTTCGATTTGTTTTTGGGAATACTAAATCTCCTTGAAATATTTTACTCTCTTTTTCAACATCTTGTAGAGGCGCTTTGAGGTGGTCAAACGTTGAACGAGTTGAAGTAACGAAGAGAGAGACAGGCACTGCTTAAGTCTAAGTTAACTCCATTAACTTGACGTCCCGAAGAGAGACTAACGCGTTCATCCTCGACACCTAGTAGCCCGCTGGCACTCTCAGTTAAGGAAGCAACCCGTTCAACCCTTTCCTGACACGCTCTCTCGATCTTCCTACGTCCTTGCGGCGCGCTCATCCGTCTCACTCTATGCTCAGGGTGCTGGATCTATATTCGGCTGGTAACCGCTGGCCATGACTTCACGATGAAGACACTGATTTAATAAAACGCCTCGGGCGATCTGGGCGCACCGTGTTCGCATTTTGTCTCGAAAATGACAGAGATTTGTCACTCTTGACGTAATAATGTTGGGAGGACGAGAATGAAATTGTTATATCGGCTAATTTTTAAGGTCTCTCTGCCAAGCGACTTGCATTAATCCGCGCTCGTGGAAACCAGATTGACGTTTTCAATTTTGGAGGAAAAGTAGTAGACTGTGTAGAATATATTTCGCGATATTATACGACGATATATATGAGGAGAATGAAATCTCTGTAGAGGGATAAGAACGCAAAAATTTCTCATAATATCCTTCCGACATGACATTTAGGAACACGGCGTAGAAACACGAAAATTGCACCAAAAGTTATTTAATCCCGACTCGGCGAAGCGGAGAAGCGTAGTTAACAGAGCGATTCGGAGCATCAACGTTATGCGTACGTGTGTGCAAAATGAAATTTAATTAAGTGCCGAGCGAAAGATTCCTTCTTTAATAAATTCGCATACGCGGTAGTGTCTTCATCACTTTGGAGAATATTTAAAACGCACATAATCAAAACGCGTCGTCGCGTTATTCGCATCGGGTTTGCTTTGTTATAAGCGTAAAGAAAGAGCGAATTAGCCGAGACACATTTTAAAGGCAGAAAAAGCCATCCCGACGAAAGATAAGAAGGCGATATCAAGAACACTAAATGCTAATGCGATGAATTTATTTGAATTGTTAATCGTCCGCCATTTCGTTTGACATTCTTTTCCTCTCGCGCGTGTTAATGAGAATTGGGAATAAAATACAAAGCACAAACATACATGACGGCGAATCTCGTTGTTGGACATTATGCAACAAAAAATATAGTCCAAACAACATAATTCTCGACCGATCTCATTGTCAATTCTATTAATTATCTATAAATTCTACTAATTAGAGACTCTGATAATTAATAATTCTCTATTAATATATCATCAATAAATGTAATGTTAATAAATAACCGATAATATTATAACAATTGTCATGAAATAGAAATTACGCAAATTACACGCGCGTATCGTAAATATTACATAAACTCGCACTTCTGTAAATATGTATATAAATAAATCACAATCAAGATTGTTATTTCCGAAATTTCTCAATTTTATAATATTTTTATAGACTTTTTTATCACAAGAAGAATGTCATAAATTCTTTTTCTCTGTAAAAGAAATCTATCGAACACACCTATTAAATTGGGGAAATAATATTCTTTCCGGAAATAATGCTCATATACGATTACAAAAGTGTACAGATTATTTATACTCAAAACATATTTTTATATTAAGATTATTTCACAGTTATTAGTATTATTTTTTTAATAGACACACTTATTTTTTTAAGTTTTAATTTTTATAAGAGATTTGAGATTTGCAAATTATTCGAAAATATCTTTTATCGCGAAAATAAAAATTCATATTGAATCAGCAAGCGGTCACTGCAATTTTGAAATTTGGAGAAGAAAAATAATATATTTATTATAATATAATTCATTTATTAAAGTATAGTCTTGAGTATGTTACAATTAAAAAAAGCTTTATTTCCTTAAATAAATCATTAAAACAGTAAAATGTTTAAGTTTAATTATCTGAATAAATGTCTATTAAGAGATCAGTTTTCTTCTCTAAACCTTAATTTTTTAAATTAAAATTTAATTGACATTAAAGATATATTATTGTTTATAATGTACATTATTCAAATTTATACAAAATTAACACGATAAAAATCAATCAGTGACACAAACCTCATAAACGCGCAGCGACCGCTTGCCGACTCAATATAAGTTTTTATCATTAAAAACGATGTTCCCGAATAATCTCTCTCTGCAGATTGAAAAATGATAAAAGTCTTCAATCTATGTGTCTATTAAAAAACGCAAGAAAAGAACTGTCAAGTAATCTCAACATAAAAATATGTTCGAGTCTAATACTCAGCACACGTCTGAATTATCAGCGATTGTACCACTGATTTTCGTGAGCGGGATTTTTCTTCTCCAAGCCTAAGTTTTTTAAAATTAAAATTCAATTGACATTAGATATATTATTGTTTATAGTATACATTATTCAGATTTATACAACAATTAACATGTTAAAAATTAATCAGTGACACAAATCTCTTAAACGCGCAGTGACCGCTTTCTGATTCAATATAAGTTTTTATCACTAAAAAAGTTTCCGAATAATCCTGTAGATCAAAAAATTATAAAAGTCTCCAATCTATGTCTATGTGTCTATTAAAAACCGTAAGAAAAGAACTGCGAAGTAATCTCAACATAAAAATATGTTTGAGTCTAATACTCAGCACACGTCTGAATTAGCATCGGTTGTACCACTGATTTTCGTGAGCGGGATTTTTCTTCTCCAAGCCTAAGTTTTTTTAAATTAAAATTCAATTGACATAAAAGATACATTATTGTTTATAGTATACATTATTCAGATTTATACAACAATTAACATGTTAAAAATTAATCAGTGACACAAATCTCTTAAACGCGCAGTGACCGCTTTCTGATTCAATATAAGTTTTTATCACTAAAAAAGTTTCCGAATAATTCTGTAGATCAAAAAATTATAAAAGTCTCCAATCTATATGTCTATGTGTCTATAAAAAATCGTAAGAAAAGAACTGCGAAGTAATCTCAACATAAAAATATGTTCGAGTCCAATACTCATTGTCAGTACACGTCTGAATTATCATCGATTGTACCACTGATTTTCGTGAGCGGGATTTTTCTTCTTCAAGCCTAAGTTTTTTTAAATTAAAATTCAATTGACATTAGATATATTATTGTTTATAGTATACATTATTCAGATTTATACAACAATTAACATGTTGAAAATTAATCAGTGACACAGACCTCTTAAACGCGCTGTGACCGCTTTCTGATTCAATATAAGTTTTTATCACTAAAAAAGTTTCCGAATAATCCTGTAGATCAAAAAATTATAAAAGTCTCCAATCTATATGTCTATGTGTCTATTAAAAAACGCAAGAAAAGAAGTGCGAAGTAATCTCAACATAAAAATATGTTCGAGTCTAATACTCAGCACACGTCTGAATTATCATCGGTTGTACCACTGATTTTCGTGAGCGGGATTTTTCTTCTCCAAGCCTAAGTTTTTTTAAATTAAAATTCAATTGACATTAAAGATATATTATTGTTTATAGTATACATTATTCAGATTTATACAACAATTAACATGTTAAAAATTAATCAGTGACACAAACCTCTTAAACGCGCAGTGACCGCTTTCTGATTCAATATAAGTTTTTATCACTAAAAAAGTTTCCGAATAATCCTGTAGATCAAAAAATTATAAAAGTCTCCAATCTATATGTCTATGTGTCTATTAAAAATTGCAAGAAAAGAACTGCGAAGTAATCTCAACATAAAAATATGTTTAAGTCTAATACTCAGCACACGTCTGAATTATCATCGGTTGTACCACTGATTTTCGTGAGCGGGATTTTTCTTCTCCAAACCTAAGTTTTTTTTAATTAAAATTCAATTGACATTAGAGATATATTATTGTTTATAGTATACATTATTCAGATTTATACAACAATTAACATGTTAAAAATTAATCAGTGACACAAACCTCTTAAACGCGCAGTGACCGCTTTCTGATTCAATATATGTTTTTATCACTAAAAAAGTTTCCGAATAATCCTGTAGATCAAAAAATTATAAAAGTCTCCAATCTATATGTTTATGTGTCTATTAAAAATTGCAAGAAAAGAACTGCGAAGTAATCTCAACATAAAAATATGTTTAAGTTTAATAATTAACACACGTTTGAATTATTATCGGTTGTACCACTGATTTTCGTGAGCGAGATTTTTCTTCTTTAAGCCTAAGTTTTTTTAAATTGAAATTTAATTAACATTAAACATTAACATATTATTGTTTATAGTGTACATTATTCAATTTTATACAAAATTGACACGATAAAAATTAATCAGTGACACAAACCTCATAAACGCGCAGCGACCGCTTACCGACTTAATATAAGTTTTTATCACTAAAAACGATTTTCCCGAATAATCTCTCTGCAGATAAAAAAATTATAAAAGTCTCCTATCTATGTGTCTATTAAAAAACGCAAGAAAAGAACTGTGAAGTAATCTCAACATAAAAATATGTTCGAGTCTAATACTCAGCACACGTCTGAATTATCATCGGTTGTACCACTGATTTTCGTGAGGGGGATTTTTCTTCTCCAAGCCTAAATTTTTTTTAATTAAAATTCAATTGACATTAAAGATATATTATTGTTTATAGTATACATTATTCAGATTTATACAACAATTAACATGTTAAAAATTAATCAGTGACACAAACCTCTTAAACGCGCAGTGACCGCTTTCTGATTTAATATATGTTTTTATCACTAAAAAAGTTTCCGAATAATTCTGTAGTTCAAAAAATTATAAAAGTCTCCAATCTATATGTCTATGTGTCTATTAAAAAACGCAAGAAAGGAACTGCGAAGTAATCTCAACATAAAAATATGTTCGAGTCTAATAATCAACACACGTATGAATTATTATCGGTTGTACCACTGATTTTCGTGAGCGGGATTTTTCTTCTCCAAGCCTAAGTTTTTTTAAATTAAAATTCAATTGACATTAGAGATATATTATTGTTTATAGTATACATTATTCAGATTTATACAACAATTAACATGTTAAAAATTAATCAGTGACACAAACCTCTTAAACGCGCAGTGACCGCTTTCTGATTCAATATAAGTTTTTATCACTAAAAATGTTTCCGAACAATCCTGTAGATCAAAAAATTATAAAAGTCTCCAATCTATATGTTTATGTGTCTATTAAAAATTGCAAGAAAAGAACTGCGAAGTAATCTCAACATAAAAATATGTTTAAGTCTAATAATCAACACACGTCTGAATTATTATCGGTTGTACCACTGATTTTCGTTAGCGGGATTTTCCTTCTCCAAGCCTAAGTTTTTTTAAATTAAAATTCAATTGACATTAAAGATATATTATTGTTTATAGTATACATTATTCAATTTTATACAAAATTGACACGATAAAAATTAATCAGTTACACAAACCTCATAAACGCGCAGCGACCGCTTGCCGACTTAATATAAGTTTTTATCACTAAAAACGATTTTCCCGAATAATCTCTTTGCAGATCAAAAAATTATAAAAGTCTCCAATCTATGTGTCTATTAAAAAACGCAAGAAAAGAACTGTGTAGTAATCTCAACATAAAAATATATTCGAGTTTAATACTCAGCACATGTCTGAATTATCATCGGTTGTACCACTGATTTTCGTGAGCGGGATTAATCTTTCTTGCAGCGGCTGGGAAGCGTTCGTGGTGAAGACATACCGTACATTTTCGGGCTACCGCTGGTGGCAGGCGGGGCTTTCTTCCCACGGAATTATTCCCGACAAGACCAGGGCGTTGCGGAGGCCGTCCTGACTTTCTTCACCAATTTCGCCAAGACCGGAAACCCGAACGAGCCGCACAAGATCGAGTCGGTTGACTATGGCACGCCGAAAGAGAAGACGCGATTCCGTGGCCTCACTTGGGAACAATATGAGACAGGCTCTCAGCAGTATCTCACGATAGGTAAGCTTTCGAGAAACACTTGAGCGTTTCGCTCTTTCTCTCTTTCTCAGTTATTCTTCCATAAATTTAATTTTCCGCAATTGCGCGTTTCCGGAATGTCGTGACTTTTTTCAAATTTCCCTTCTTTCTTTGTCCCTAAAAAAAAGTTCTTTCTTCGGAAGTTTGATTGTGTATAGTCCGGGGACTGCTCTTTATCCGTTCGTGTACCTTAGCGCTCTTTAAAAGTTTCTCTAAGAGTTTAATTACGTGTAATGTACAATCTTCCCTTCGGTGAAATGCGGATGAAGAATTTTATTTCCTGAGAATAATTATGTAAACGGATACTTTAACGTATTCAACTCAAGAGCGTTAAATTAATTAACGTTAATAGGCGCATTCTTTTGTCATTTTAATCGAAATATATTATTGCACATATATGCGTTATAACTATAAATTAGAGAGAGAAGAGTTAAACAATTTATAAAAATAATTAATTTTCTGGTAATTTAAAGAACATACAATAATCAATAAAAGTAATTCCTTGTTATACCACTTTTTCGTAAATTTAATCAATTTAATATAAAGTGGTCTGTATAAAAATGAAAGAAAAGAGAAAATAGAGGAAATAAGAAAAAGTGTAGAATATACAGAGAAATAAGTATAATAGAGAAAAAAGAAGAAAAAGGGGAGAAATAAAAGTAATGTAATAAAGTTGAGTGATAAATTAAGTTTATATGTTTCTTTAAGTTAGTGGAATGTTTTTTATTAATTATTAGTTTGTGAGCTACTTTGTTTTATAGAGAAAGCTTTATCTTATTATTTTATTCTAACATACGAATATGAAGAATATACATTTCTGTATAATATAAATTCGACGAATGAAAATTATGTACATAATAGAAATTTGGTGAATTAAAATTAAATAAAAGTAGATAAAGTAGAAAACAATTGGAGAAAACAATTTCATAAATTGTTAATAAAAGTGTAATATGTATCATAAATAAATGATAATAATTATATCTTTATAGCTATAAATTTTTCTACGACACCTGTTGAAAAAGCAAAAAAAAAAGGTATACTTTTAACCATCAAATATTTATTTCAGCATTAAAGCCGAAAATGAAGAGCCATTATCGTGGTCATAAAATGGCAGTGTGGCTTAACTTAATACCGCAGCTTCATCGTCCTGGTGACGATGATGTTTCCATGCGACATCATCATTTCAGGGAACGAGGCGATCATTATTACGCAGGTATGATCATAGATCTTTTTGAAAATAAAAAACATAGCCTTGATTCTCTTAATATACCTGATGGATTCTCTTCCATTATTCAGGACCGGTTCGAGATGAATGGTACACACCACTGCCGTTGACAGGCACAACGCGAACGAGCGCTTCCTCGACCACTGCATGCAGCACGTCTACTGGTGACGACAGCTTCATCGAGGACATCACGCCGATCCTGGATGATTCCGAGGACGACGCCGAGCTGTTGCAGAGACTGGCGTCTCGTCACTATTACAGCACCACTACCGCCCTGGCGATCACCGTGGGTGTCGGCTGCATCCTCCTGGTGTTGAATATGCTGATCTTCGCCGGAATTTACTATCAACGCGATCGCGATAAGAAACGCGCCGCCATGGACTGCAGACCAAACGGACAGGAGTCCCTACCGATGACCACCAGGACGTCGATGAAGCCTTCCGAGAACGCGCGACCCGCTCAGGAGCCGCCACCTTCGTACACCACGCTCGCGAGGAGTCCCTCCATCCAAGAACAGCACCAGCAACAGTTCATGCAGTCTCAGGACAGTCCCGATAGCGATCAGTCAAATAGAAAGGAGCCGAGAGGATCCGGTCATGGGACCAGTAAGGACTCGATGCCACCGAAACCGCCCGCCAGAACCACCAGCTCGCTCAGCACCACTGCCGGGAACACTAATACTATCAAGAAACGTGTGCAGATACAAGAGATATCCGTATAGCATTAGGGGTTGCCCCTAGAGGGCAACTCAAAAATGAAACGAGTGACATTTGTGGACGCGGAGAAGGCCACCGCGGCAGAGTCTAGATTTTGAGTGACGTTCTCTCATTTTGTCATTAGCGAAGATGAACAAATTTGGCCTGACTTGGTGAAAGGAACGTGTTGTTTACCGCGATTGCGCGAGTGTAACGAGAAAAATCAACGAAAAACCTTGCAATGGAACTTTCTGCGGGTAAATCGTCATTTCAAATATATACTTAACGTGCAATTGGAATTGTGTCCGATTGCAATGGACTATTACTACTGGAAATCTCTTCGACATTGTTGTCGACTGTTACTACTTGCAGTGCAGTGCCACGATATGGCTGATTATGATGTGATCGCACCACTGAATTATTATTACTAAACTGCATCTGACATTGTTACTACTTAGGAGACATTACTGCTGATGTTCATTATATTGATGGAAACGTAAGATTGCACGTGCTCATTATGACTGATATAAAACATGGATTGTACGAAGTAGTTGTTACTCATAAGCACACAGACGGCGTTCTCTTCTCGAAAAAATCCATTTTTAATTCAATATAAATATATATATATATATATATATATATATATATATATATATATACACAATTATACAATATAATTATATATATAATTATACAATATATAATTATGTATATAATTATACAATATGTATAATTACACAGTATAATTTATTTGTATATAAAATATGTCCATATATATTTTCTGTCTCTTATCTTTCTGTGATCTCTGTTCGTATACACAGGAAAAAATAGTAAGAATAATTGAAAAATAATTGGAAAAATAATTTTCGCATTATATTTTTTAGAGAAAAAGAAATTGAAGAATTGAGAAAAATGCATTATATATTATATGTATAATTATATAAAAAGAAAAAATTGCTCATATATGCATGCAGGATGAACCATATAAAATGTTATAAGCTATTTTTACCGAAAGTATTAAAGATATCTAACTTTTCAACATTTAATAAAATTCAAATCAGACGTTCACTTTATATTCAAATCGATTCAAGTAATTTCGGAGAAAAAACAGCTTGTAACCGCTTTATTTAACCCATCTTGTATAATTATATATAAGAGCAAGTTTTTCATTTCTTTAAAGTTCATTTTTTTCTAAAAAAAAAATGAAAAAATTATTTTTCTAATTATTTTTCAATTATATTATTCTTATTTTTCCTGTACATACGAACAAAGATTATACAAGAACAAGAAAATATCTAGACGTTTATATATAATTATGTATATTTGTATTTTATATGGACTTTTTTCCCGGGTTCCTGTTTTAGGAAAACATTCAGCGACTTCTAAAATACACATCATAATTCGCGTAGCTTTATTAAATATATATATACTTGAGACGCTCAAAGAATTTTCTATTCAAGAACTTTTTGTTACAACTGAAGATGTCGATAATCGTTTCCTAGCCATTCAATTCACATCGGAATATAAGTTCTGATTGTCTTTTAAAGATCGGAAAATAGGTGGCCTTATATATACATCATTACAATATAGGAAACGTATCAATATCTTCGATATCACAAAGATCGCTTTCCGCAGAATTATCACGGGCGAAAAACGTATAATTGAACTTTATAGCGCGCGAAAATTCGGGAGGATATCTGTAACTAAGCAATTATACGTATAAGAATACCATGGATCGGTGCACAGTAATTTCCATGACTTCGGTTTGAGAGAAATTGCTGTCTCTCTCTCTTTCTCTTTCACTCGAAACGATCGAAATACCAAAGTCACGTACAGGATTCGCATACCATCGCATACCATCGTCGACTGCTTTGTGAAGCATCAATTGAAAGGAAGAGACACTCGATTCGAAATGGATCAAACGGATCGGATGCTTATTCGCGTCCGATATTCGCAAGCGAGGGACGGATACGAAGTGAAAGTTTTGCCCGTAACTATACGATGAGTCTTCATCCCTTGTTTAAGACTGCGACAGCGCTCGAATTTCCAGTTGCACCTTTTAATCGCGCGTATAATTTGGATCCTACCAAAGAGAGACAGTTTAATAAATCTCGAGAAATTTATTCGGGCGAAAAACGCAATTTTCCGATTTGCGTAGTCGCGAGTGCCGTAGAACGACTATGATCGAGTATGACCTTCGAGTGAACGGACTCGATTTTCCGTCGAGTGTTCTTCTGATAGAGATAGTCTGACAATCGCGAGTTTCGGAATCGCGACTAGAGAATTCCTGGTAATGTCCGAAAAAATATAGACTCTCATAAATCAATTTCTTCTCTTATTATGTTTTTTCTTGGATATTCTCCATCTTGCAAATTATAGAAAATTATATACAAGAGTTATATAATGCAAATATTGTTGAAATATAATTAAAAAAGAATTATTGAGATATTAGTTGCTTTCCAGTTACACCAAAACTTAGATAAATCTCACTTCTGTTTTTCTTTAACATGGATGTTGAAGAAAGACAGAAGTGATTTATCTGAGTTTTGATATAAATGGAAAGCAACTATTAATATAGTCATATTATCTGAATTTAAAATTGTTGATTTAATTAAACTATACAGTTTTATAACTATTCTATAGTGGTTATATCTTAATTAGAAGTCTTTTTATCTGTAACGAATTGCTTGCAAAATTTTTAATTTTAAGCAAGAGTTAAAATTGTTGAACATTTTTAATTTTAAGTTGAAATTGTGTATAAAAAGAGATATACAAATGCGTTGATATGAGCTTCTGTTAATGAGACAGACATTTTTTTAATGTAAACTTTATGAACAGTATTAATAAGTCCTTTGTACGCGGCCTTTCCGAATTGAAGATTATCGCTGAGATAGAATATGCTCAACAATGTAATAATAAAACAAAAAAAGTAATTTCTCTTAAAGTAAAATTATCGAAGATTTGTATAGAACTCTCTCTTTCTCTCCACCACGACCAAGTATCCTAAGATGTGATCGCGCTCGTGTTTGCAGAGATAAATTTTGTCTTTGTAGAAAGTTTTTAATCTCGAATTAATATTCATGACCTGATTCTTGTGTACAGTCAGACTTCACAGAGATATTGAGTTTTGAGAGTCATCTTCGTCATTTCGTGTATATCAGTTAAATCGATCTACGAGAAAATAAAAATGCACTTTTTGAGATATAATAATGGATGTATTACGATATTATAATAGTATCGAGAGTATGACAAAAATTCAGCAAAAATATAAAAAGCAAAGAAAATTATGGATCATTGATAGATTTGTACTCTCATAAAAATTGCTAAAAGACAAGAGTATATCTTATTTGTATCTTACTTATATCTTAATTTTTAAACCTATGATTAAATCACGGAGCCTGAAACTCATTCAGTATATATATAATGATAACGCTTTATGAGAACTGAATTTTCTAACGCAATTCACAAAAATGTTATCCTGTATGAAAATAAAAGAACCACGCAACCTTTTCCACTTAGAATGCGCCGCGTAAGCGAGTTTCAAGATCATTAAAAATCAAGAGACTGTTTAAAGTAATAAGTAAATTCGTTTGATGAATCGCATATATACGACTTCCTCGGCATGAAGTTATACATATGTATCGATACAATTAAGAACATAAACTTGTAATTAAGAGTACCATGTAGCGTAACATATGCACACAGACTCAGTGTCGCGTCGTAAAAATCATATTGTCGATTACAATAATTTTAAATACGTGTGTACGTTATTACGTGTAATTTTTCAAAGTAATTATTCGCGAATGATCTGATATTTGAACATGTGATACTTGCGTGAAGGTAGTATCAGCGCACGTAAAAGACGGCAGTGAAATTTAAATGCGTGTTATAGTCTAGAAAATCAATTTGTAAATTTCACTGTACAACAATAAATGCCAATTTATAAAGATATACGTGATTTTGATTTATTAATCATATCATTAGTTGGACTTTCAATTAACATGAAAAGTTAACTAAACGAATATTATATGACAAATATAGACAAAATTATATTTTCAAGATATTTTATATGTATAATATCAACGAAGGAACATCAACGAAGGAAATGTGATAACAAAAAGCGAATTTACGTACATTTAACACAGATGAATTTCCAATAATGTAATAACTTACATTAAACAAAATTCAGTATTCTTTTCCTATACAACTTGTCCATATATTGAAAATAGTGTAATATACATTGTACATCTTAAGAGTCTACCTTACTCTTTTTAGCTGGAACGTTAGCAGAAGGACTCTGATTTCTTTTCCTTCCTCCTCCTCCTCGCACATTACGTCCTTTGAACAAAAAAGAGTTAAGTAGCATCTATTCCTTTAAATTGTGAAATTATTTTTTACTATCATAGAGAGAATTCAGTAATTTAAAGAGTTTAACTCAACGAAATCCATATATATATATATGATTTCTCGGTATTAGCATGGCAATAGCATCATTAATATATACATATTTATATATGTAATGGTCGATAATTATACAATTTTCAAAGTTGAACAATTTTTATTTACCTTTTTTCCCTCGTTTCCCTCTGCTATATTTCTTTTTCGAAGCTAACATATCTTCCATCGTTTTTGTTAGGTATTTGTCCTCCTCCTCACCTTCAAGAACTCTCAATGTAACTTCTACATCGCGGATTGTTACCTTGAAATATAATTCATTTGTTATGCTCAATTATTATAATTCCAAAAGCACAATCCAAAAAATTGTAGTAATTTCTCACCTTGCCTTCGTTTATTTTTTCCAACAAAGATTTAGCAGCATTTTCTCCTTGCAGACGTATCCATCCTTCTGTATTCCCTCTTCGAAAATCAATGTATGCAATATCAGCATCATATTTGTCCAAGCATTCTTTTATGTCTTCTCTTGTACATATCTTAGAAGCACCAGAAAAGTGAATAATTGAACCTTTTGGCAATGTAATATCTGTATTAGTAGTATCTGTTTCTGTTGATGCTTGATCCTCCGTTGTATCCTCCTCTTCCTTTTCTTCTCCCTAAGCATGTTAAACATATCATTAATTAAAAAGAATTAAAATTTATTTATATTAAAGATTATATATATTTTCCATTTGTTTGCTTTACTTACATAAGCTGATTTTTTTGATTTAGAATCAGTTTTCTTTTTTCTACGTTCCTCTTTCTCTTGAGCTTTTCCTATATTGTAATCTGTACTATAAAAATTAGATTCAAATACAATTCATTAGATTCATATATAAGTAAATATATCAGAATACAATTAAAATGATGTATATAAATAACTTTACACATATTTACTTACACCCATTTTCTTAGTAATTCAGTATTTTCATATTTTATAGACTCTATACTCATGAAAGCTTTTGCAGCATCCAAAGTTTCAAATTGTACAAAAACAGATCCTTTGAACTTATAAAGTTTATCTTTATTATCTTGATATTTCCTCATCTGTAAAACAAAATAATTCTGTTTAAAAATCTATACATATTTACAATAATTTCTATATTTGCTTTTATATCTGTATTTACATATATCTTGATTATCGAATTTTCCAAATAATCTAATGCAAACAGATATACTTACAATAATTGTTTCAAATGGCTTGTGTGGTTCAAAAAATACTTTTAGCTTATCAATATTTGTGTCGGTTACTGGAAATCCTTTAACATAAACTGTTCTAGCTTCTTGAGCCTTTCTATATTCCTCATTATATTCTGGTAAAGGACAATTTGGCGATCGACGTATCTTTTTTCTATCTTCAGATATTTCTATGAGAGTGCTGTTTTCTAAAGCCTTCAGAATTATATCGACACTTTTGCTAAGACTAGCTAACTGCTTAAAGTTTAACATAACAGTCATCGGAATCCAGCCTTCATCTAGTTTTGTTTGCTCAATGAGAAATTTATCCCTTTGCATATTTACATTACCAAAATAATACTGTAAAAGAAAAAAAGAAAGAAATACAAAACATTAGTACTCGTTTAAATTTTTTTATATTATTTTTTATAGATGTTATTTTTATAGACTACTATATTCTTTTTTTTTTACAAAAAAGTAATATATACCTCTACTTGAGTCTTGATCTTTTCTAGGAGTTCCGTAGATGATTCTCCTTCAGCTTCCTCGCTTATGTTGCCTGCAGGCTCAACGGTTTTAGTAACCTAACATAAAAAGATATAAATGTAAGAAATGTTGATGCTTGCTTTTTTTAATCATTAGGTCTTGTGCACAATAGAAAAAATATTAGGAATAAGAATGACTTTAAAATAATAAAATTGAAAAAGCCCTGATATACAAATACGAGCATAAAGGGCTCTTACTATCTTATTAGCCCTTATTAGTCCTTCATAGTCGAATTTGTATTTTTATATCAGTTTTTTCGATTTTATTATTAAAGTAATTTCCCTAATATTTTTTTCTATTGTGCGCAGGACGTAAACTTCCCTCGTGTTTCTTTTTTTTTTTTTTTTTTTTTTTTTTGTACCAATTAAGATGCAATTTCCCAATACGATAGAAAAAAATAATTATTTTCTTAGAAAATATGATATACATACCTCATCGGTCTTAATCTGCGAAATTTCCGCGGTCTGTTCTCTCGTGTTATTTGTGTCTTGAGCGTCCACATTTTTAACCTCATCAACGGCGTCACCGTTCAAATGAGAAATACTCGTTTCTTGTTTACCGTTCTCCATATTAATAATAATCTACGATATCTATAAAAAGAAATGTACAATCTCAAGAAACTTTCGATACGCTTTATATTTTATAAATCCGGTATCGAAGAAAAAAATGCCTTCGTCTTCAACACGTGTCCTATCCGTCCTAGTATCAAACCGGAAATGACGAATGATGCATGAAGCCCTTATTTTATATCTTTAGAATGTGTTCGAAATACGTCTGCAGTGTGCATACGTTCAAAAATCTTACTACAGAAATAGGCATATGCACTTTTAACAGCTGACAGTTGCGGATTGACCAATCAGCTGATTCATTGCTTCGCTTTGATTGGTCCATCCTCAGGGTGCGTTCCGTTATGCACTGCAAGTACTGGCACTATGACGTCATGCAAGTGTACTGTTGACAGCGTTCCTTTTTAATTTTGTGCACTTTGAAGCTACTGCAAAATAGTAAAACGGAACGCACTACAGTACGCTTTCAGCAGACTTTTAACTAACCTTTTTCGCTAATAATCATCGAGTGAAAAATTGGTGAAATGGATAATACCATTATTGCATTAATTACATATAATTTAATCGAGAATATATGATTCGAGTGAGTCATCAAGTGAAAGCGATTTGGAAATGGAATTAATAAATGAAATGAGACGACAAATTAAAATACCTAGAATAAAATGTAAAAATTACGTTAAAAATATTGTATCATTATATTCAGATATGGAATTTAAAAGTTAGTTCCACCGTACACATGGAGGTAGCCATCTTGATTACTGCGAGTGCTTTACCTCGCCGGTTGCAGTAATCGCAACAGGAAATAATGTCAAAATTAATGACGTCATATACTCATGATAGTACTTTCGCAGTGCACTGCTATCTATATCGGAACGCTATTGGTAGTACTGTCAGTACTTGCAGTGCATAACGGAACGCACCCTCAATCGTCAACCGTAACCCCAATTTTAAAAAACTATTGTTCTCTCCAAACCTTGTTTGCTTCACAATGTCAAATGTGTTTACAATTAACAAATTCAATCATTACTGTGTATATTTATACTGTGCTGTATTTGAAAGCCTTTGATTGACCAATCGAGATACAGATTTGATTATCCTAATTGGTCAACTAAAATAAAACGCAGTTAGTATTTCAAATGTTATGGCTAGTAATACTGCTGAGGTGTGTATACGAGTGTAATGTAAAAAAAAAACACAGAAAATATTTATATTATCCTAATCCTAATTATATTATTCCATCTTTATAATTGTAACAAGACTAAGTGAATTTAGAGACTATAATACATATATAAGTATAATGTAAAAGAATGTGTGTGTACAGAAGATATTATCCTAATCTTAATTATATTATTGCATCTTTAAGTTTATAAGCAAATTTATAGATTACATCTTGGACTTTATATTGCAGACAACATTTGAGAACTTTGAAATAAATGAACAATTCAAGAAGAAAGAACGCTCCTTGAAACTAGATGTATTGAGAAAGGCGCACAACAAGATTGTACATAAAAGAGAGATGTTGCCTATTGTGACACACTGGCCCAGTATTTCTACCATCAATGTGGATTCAAATTCCAGTTATGTGCCTTCAATGATGCAAACTTCTACGGTTAACAGTGAAGTCTTGGTTTCCAGTAATAATTTGAAAAGCTTAACAAGGAAAAATTATAAGCCCAATCAGAAAATAACTACATCCAGCATCAAACAGGATGATCGACATGTTATGCCACCCCCAATGAGGAATTCAATTTATCGTACTTTTAAAGAAACACAAGACAAAATCCCTACATTGCAGAAATATGAAATGGTAATGTCGAGTCCACTTAATAGATCTGTCCAGTCTTCTACAGTAAATACTCATAATTTAAATGCTGCGAGCTGTATATCCACTAATCCAAATACTAACAAAAAAGATCGGCATTTTTTTGTTGTAACATTGCCATCTACCAATGAGCCTCAGAAAGTTAACAGAATATTTTCAAGATGGAGAGTTATGTTGAATCATAACTATGAACTAATAATTAAAGGAACATTAGAATGGTAAATATATATTATACATTTTATTTATTTAAATATTATTTTTTAAATTAACATATTTTCTGTAACAGTGGAAGAATTGCACATAGCAAACCAATTATAAGGAGATATACTGCAACATATATTGAGTCTAAGTATAAGCATAAATATAATCTTCAAGGAAATATTGTTGATGAAAGAAATGGTAATTAGTTATATAAAATAATTTTAATATACATATATATTTTTCTAAATTTTAATTTTAATATATATATTAAATAACATAGTTTTATATAATAGCATAATAAAAAAATATTAACTTCTTAAATATTAAATTTACGTTTTTTATACAGTATTACCAGATTATATTCGTGGAAAATTTTATAATGGTTTTCCTGACGATTGGGAGAACGTTTATCAGATATGGAGAACATATGTCAGCCAAGGATATCCAGTTACGTTTCGTTGGCCTACTCCTATTACTGATAGTGATGATGACTTAAAAAGTGAAGTAACAGAATTGGCTCACATACATACAAGAAATAGAAATAATAATACTATTCTTATGAAAACTTATGAATCGATTGGACATACTAAATCTGAAATTCCAAGTGACAAATCTCCAAAAATAAAAGAAAAATATCATAATAGTTCCTCTCATAGTTTTCAAAACTATGAAAATACTTCATTTGTAAAACCTCTTATTTCCAACTTTGAAAGAGATACAACTCCAGTGATACAAACAAGAAATACAAAATTAGCATGTGATGAGTATAACAAACAAAATACTGAATTGGATACAAATTCGGTGTACAATTCCAAGGGAATAAATAAATTAAAAGATGTCATTTGCGAGGATAAATTGAATATAATTGTCAACAATTTGATGGACAAAAATTGTTCTCCAGATTATATCAAGAAAATTATCGAGATGTTTGATTGCTTGGACTATGTAGTATCTTACAGAACAACATCGGAGTGTAATGACTCGGTGGTTTTCCCGGATTCTGCAACATCATTCAAATCAAAGACGATTCCGCAGCTGAGTCTCCCTGACAATCGTATGAATACTAATAAGCTTAGGAGTGAAGTAACAGAACAATGGAAAAATTACACGCATTTCACCGACCTGAGATGTAAGAGTATAAAAAGTGATTCTAATGCTGCTCAATCATCGAATCCAATAAATATTAAGCCACAATACAATAAAAATGATGATTTGGATGAATTATCAGAGAGCGAGATTTACGCGGGCGTACCCAAAATCTCGATTGAACGAGTCTTGCATGCCAAAAATACATCTAGAAAAACATTCAAACATAAAATGAAGAAGAAATCGACAAATTCACAATGTAACGTCAAAGAAATCGAATTTGAACCTGCTCACGCGACAACTTCGATCGCTAACAATAAGAACACTTTACCTTCTTACAAATCTTCTATTAGTACAGATGATAAAGTAAAACTGACAAGTACAAAGCAATGTTATGACATGGTAAATAATATTACGCAAAGATCACAGGACACTTTTTGCAGCAATCCGGAGATCCAGAGGAATAATTGCAACATGTACGCAAATAAGCCTGCAATACAAGATAAACAACAATTCAATACTTTTGAGGTACAAAGAGATCATTCGAGGATCTTTACAAAGGAACAACAGAAGATTCGACAATTTGTTGCAGATATAGATTATATTGACGATTCCGATATTGACGTCGCATCTGTAAGCACAAATATGCAGAAAACAGATGGAAATATGATAGCATCGCAATCTAATCTGGATCAAGACATTGTTGTGATCAGTAGCGAGAATAATAGTAATTTTAAGCCTCTTATAATGCGACAAAAACACAGGGAATTTATCGAACCATTAAAGAACGAGATTGCGACAAAAAAATCCAAACCTAGCATAATCAGTTCCATGCCGGTAAACCTGAACTTAAAGATAAAAAGAGCAGATTCCAGACCAGAACAGTTAAGTTCAGATATGAATATTGTGGAGAACGAAGGGGTCGAACAATATTTCAATATTCAACCAGTGGAAGAGGTGCACAATAAGAAATTTGTATCAAAAACGTTAAACACTATAACAAAAGCGAATGATTCTCACTCAAAAATAGCCGATAATAAAAAAGAAATCTATCCGACAACGAATAAGCAAACTAAATTGAATACAAATGTGACTAATTTGACGAAACCGATAGTAAATCCAACAATTGAACAGTCTGAAAGCAATGAAATTGAAAATAATGCCAAAGTGCTGAGCACGTGGATGCCGAAAGTAATATATTATGCAAAATCGAAATCTGAATTGGGCTTGACTTTTGAAGGAAAATTGCTCAAGTAAGAGTACTCTTAAATTTAGATAATTTTTATGACTATTAATTCATTCTAAATTTTCTATTAATTTTATTAATTATTTTATAATTAATAATTGAGCATATAAAAAATTGTATTTCTTCTGTTTACAGTGAATTTGGTCATGTTGTGCATAGGAAATTCACGACAGATATTGTGCTGAAACGAATATCGGCCACATTGATCGAAACAGTGAATCACGAATTCTACAAACTTCTCGGATGCTTGAACGACAATAAGCACGGTAAAGTATCCACAATCTGATAACAATAATACGTTATACAAATATTCGGTAATTTCAATAATTTTTATTTTATATTAGTTATTCCTAAGGAACTTGCAAAACAATGTCGTAATGGATGTCCTACAAACATTGAACAATTTTGTTTGACTTGGAAAAAGTTGGAAAGCAGTATGTGATTTTTTAAATATTTATTTTTTTAAATTTATAATAAATTAAGATTACATGTTTTCTATGAACCAATTTTTAGGTGAACAAAAAATGAAAGAGAAACTTAATGATACATTAATGGACTCGCTGAATACATCTGTTAGTTCAAGAGGCCGTAGAATCGTACCTGTTTTATCATACTGGACAGGTAAAAGAAAGAACTCTGAGAGAAAGAATGAGAATGAGCAAGTGTACTTATGAAAGAGAGTTAGAATAAATAAATAATAAAAACAAAATGTAAAAATAGAATAAATTGATTTATATAAAATTAAATATATTGATCTATATAAAATTATATATATATATTTATAGTATTATTATTTATACAGGTGAACGCATAAGTTTAAAAGATAACAATCTAGTTTATAACCCGGGTAGTTCACAGGAATCATCATTAATTTCATTAAATAAATCTCCAAAAAAAAGATTGGTAAAGTATAATCACAGAAATATGTCAATTCTTATAACATTTACTACAAATATACACATTTTTTCATTTTTTGTGATATATAGAATACTGAAGAAACAAAAAGGAAACAGAAAGTAAGTTACAAGAATACCTCAAAGGACCAAAAACTGTTGTCCACATCAAATGAGATTTCTGGTACAAATAAAACTCAGGTAAATTTTTTCTCCCTCTTCTCTTCTCTCTCCAATTATATAATATTTCCATTAAATTATTAACAAATGAATGATTACTTTCAATTTAGACAATCGCTACTCAAAAAACTCAATCGTCCAACAAGTCATCTAAAACTACAGTTGCAAAAAGAATGTATAAATCAAATAAACGTCGGAAATCCGAAATTAAACAACATATAAAACAAAATTTGACATTCTCATCAACTGAGTCTAGCGAAGAAGAGCACACATCACCATCAAAAGTAATGTTAAAATAGACTTATAAGTAAAAATAGAATTTTTGTCATATATTGGTTTTCTTATATATTTTCAAGAGAGATTATTCACGATTTTTTTTATGTAGCGTATGCGCACTCAGCTAAACACAAATGCAGAAGCACCATTGCAATCTACAATGACATTAAGGAAACGGCATAAGGTAGATGCAACTCCAAATGAAGTTTCTCATGGGAATACAACCAAACATCAGTAATTTTTGTTTTTTCCAATGCATTTTTTTACTTAAATGTTATTTTGCTTCATTTATATTATTAATTTGTTACTTTAGGCATTCATCAATAAAGAATCTGAGACACAACATGACATACAATCATTATAAAGGTATTTCATTGCCAGAAGATTTTTTATCAGAAGTAACATCTATGTAATTATATTTTTTAAATATTTTGTTACAAATAAAAACACGTAGGTAATATTAAACTTATAAAATATATGCAAAAATTTTTCTCCAAGATATTTTTTCCATATTTCTATATATGTATTATTTGTACTAAATGTTCTATTTATATAGTATTTACATCTTGTATAAAGAGTGGAGAGGAAAATTGTAACTTTTTTAATTCATTTCTGAAAATGTATAAATATGCGTTTATATATAATAAGTACAAGAAGAAGTCACCATTTATTAATAAAAAATGTGATATAAGATTAAAAATATTCTTGTGTGAGACTTGTAGCAAATATTTTTGTTATTTAAAAGGAATAAACAAGAGAAAATATATATCGCTTTTTTATTGTATTTATAGTTCTTGTTGAACAAATGTACTATGTAATAGTATATAAATTATACCCTAAAAATATATAGAAAAAAGAACAATGTTGAAAGAGGCAAATATGATAAATAAAATATTTTTCTCACGATTATATTTTAAAGTTCAGAGAGATTATCAGTATTTTTTCAAATAAAATGTTACATGGTTTTATCATTGTATGACTTTAAATAAAAAAATCTTGAACTGTATTATAATAAATAAATGATTATAATAACAATTAATAAAAAAATTTAAACGAAATTGATTTCATAACAAATGCAAATGAGGAAGGGTAGCTATATTTATTTAATAAATATAAATAATTTTTTGATTCTTGTCAAAGACAGAGAAAGAGAGAGAGTGCAAACGATTTTAATATATTCTTGGATATTTTCTGTGTTTATATTTTTCATTCCAATTCTTTTTTCTTTTTTTTTATTCCAAATCTATACTTTTTTTATAAATTATCTTTTTTAAAAATCTGACGCCAATTTTTAAATCGATTGGTTATCGTCCTGTCTTGCGCAAAAGTCCTTTGACGTTTCTTAGGGAATTTTAACATGCTCAAGTTGGTACCCGTGTTCAGAGCCGTTCGCTGACTCCTTCTTTTCCGGTACGCTCCATCGAGTGACTGTGTCGTATTTAGTTTTAGCTGTAATTATATCTTTCTCCATCTTCCAACATGAGGATTTATAAGGATCTTTTCACCGGTGAGTAAACGGTAAACGATTCTCGCAATTATATCAACTGAATATGTTTATTATTTTTCACGCCGAAATGTGATAATACGAACAAAGAGCTCCAGTAGCATCTCGAATGTTCTCAATAATGTTTCCAATTGTGAAGAATGTTTCCGTACTTTTTCTAAATAAAATTACACAGGACAGACTTTTATACTTTACGGTACATTAACATGATTATTATAAAATTTATATTTTTTGATGGATACATGACTTTGAAATTCCTAACCTTTCCATATGTTCTTGATGATTTTTCAAGAGTAATGTGTCATGTATTGTTGTAAGACTCTCTCTGAAGGATCTTATTCTGGAATAAAATCATTCTCTTAAAGTAATATTTATCATAAATAAGGATTATAATATTTTGTATGTTTTTAGGAGATGAAATGTTCTCCGATACATATAAAATGAAGCTAGTGGATGATGTGCTGTACGAAGTATATGGCAAGGTATATTTTTATATACATTTATATATTTTTTGTGTATAAAAAATTTTTATACTAAATATGTATGTATTATTTTTCAGTTAGTCACTCGTAAATCTGGTGGTGACATTAATATTGCCGGTTTTAATCCCTCTGCAGAAGAGGCTGATGAGGGCACCGACGATGTGGTAGAATCTGGCGTTGATGTAGTATTGAATCATCGGCTTCAGGAAACATTTGCTTTTGGGGATAAAAAATCTTACACCTTGTACCTTAAAGATTACATGAAAAAGTAAGTACCTAAGTTTCTAAATAATGTATATTTTTGTTTATTAGCTGAAAATATGTAGAAATAAATACCTTTTATATATATATATATATATATGTATATATAAGTTAAAATATTTATCAGAATATTAAGTTATTACATATTAAAAATATTAAATTATTAATTATTAACATATATAAATTAATATATTAAATTTAAATACTTATATTAATTATTATAAAGATTAGAAAACTATGAAGTTTCTTCAGTCACTTAATGATGATGAATATGACTCATGCAGTAAAAATGATATATTAAAATTCTTTTGTAGATGATGAAATATTCAGATGTTTAATGGTTATAATAACTTTAAAAAAATTTAAAAAGTATTGGAAAAATATTTTTTTTTTACTTTTGTCATATATTTAAGTTCTATCTATTGCATATCTATTATATAAATATTGTATGGATGTGTTGTAACATACTATATAATTTTTTCTCTTTACAGATTAGTTGCAAGGCTAGAAGAAAAATCACCTGATCAAGTAGATGTTTTTAAAACCAATATGAACAAAGTAATGAAGGATATTCTGGGTCGTTTTAAAGAGCTACAATTTTTCACCGGTGTTTCAATGGACATTGATGGCATTGTGGGCCTCATGGAATATCGCGAAATCGACGGCGAATCTGTGCCTGTACTCATGTTTTTCAAGCACGGTCTTGAAGAAGAAAAATTCTAAGTTATTTTTAGAAAAAATATTCAATACAATATGGACAAATTTTGTGAGTTATGCTTTTATTTATTATATTTATGCATTAATGTTAAATTTATATATGTATATATTATTTATCTAATTAACAGGAAATGAGCTATTAAGTTGTGCAATTCAATTATAAGAAAAGTATATTTATAAAGTTAAATTCTTCATTAGAAAAAAAGAACCCACACATACACACACGCACATCCATTTTACTATTCACAATTGGCTCTTAATGGTTCATTTTCTATTAATTAGTTATTTAATATTAGAATCTTAGACTTTGTTTTTTAGCTTTTAATGTTAAAAATTAACATAAAATAATTTAGAAGAAATTGTGAAGTATAATATACATGTAAATTCGTGACCAACACTTTTTTGTGTTTGCCACTGCACAAACATGTTAGATCAAATTGGTGAGCAGATTCTCACTGTGATATCTTTTAGCACAGTGTCTAATATAAACCATACATGTTTAATAATGCAATTTTGAATTTTGGTATATATATTTTTATATTTTTTATTGTAAAACAAAATTAATTTATTTTTATATATACTTTCAGATAAACTGGAATCAAGACTGTACACATGCTACAAAGCTGTGGAATTTAGTTAAAAATATAAACCGATTCAATACTTCCAATCTTAGTTAACAATGCAATTAATTAAACACTGCGTAAATAAAATCTCGGTTAAATGACAATTTCTCAATAAATAGTTGTAAATACTCAGAAATAAGAGAAGAGATGGCAACAACAGGAATGTTCGTAAAAATGTCTGTCGCAGAAAATATATTATTTTCGTTTCTTTGTCCAAAATTTAGATTATTTTATATATATATATAAATCTATATGAAGTATAAATAAAAATGGAAGATGGGGAAAGAATGTGCAGCGCGATGGATTTACATCAATGATATAATGTTTACAATTATTGTGTTAATACCAGTAATGACTTCTGGAACACATATTCGAACACATAATGTCTATCATAAATAAAAAAATTTTTCCATAATTTTTCTTTTACTATTTTTTTTCCATAATGATTTTATTATATCTTTTCCTTCGTTCCTTAATTATTCCTCGTAATTCATGAATGTAATATATGTAATTTATGTAAACTCTATTACATATCTCTGAAATGCATCTAAATACATTTATATGTAAATTTTTATGAAATGTAAATGATTTATATTCTCTGGGAACTATTGTATTTTAATTATTATACATTTAATTCATTTTTTAAAGAACTATGTAATTGTATATTTCATTATAAATCTAACAACATCTACGTGAAAAATATGCACTTTATTGTCTGATAAGAATGACTGTGCTTGAAACTCTTGTGTCTGCTTCTGATAATACAGTAATAAAGATTACTGCAAGAAAGAATCATTTTTTATCGTATCTTTGACATTAATTTTCATTAAGCACGTAATATATGAGAAAAGATTTATGTAAGGAAAATTGGGAGAAGTAAATAGAAAAAATATATACATACACGTTTTCACTTCATAAAAATATTATATTTAGATAAGTCAGAATAGACGATCTATCTCTTGGCGCGAAACCGTACATTATATTTCTTTACTCAGGGATTGTTACTAGCCACATACTGTTGTACAAGTATATTCATAACACATTATTCCCTTGTTTTGCACATTTTTCTTGCCGTCAACAATTTCTCATCCTCTCTTATTCTCAATTTCTCTCTCTCACTTGCCTCTTCTACATCTGGTTCTCTCGTGTTTCTACATTGTATTACTTTATATACCCTCATCTCGCTTTCTGTGAATATATTACTCTTATTCTCTCTAAAAAAAAAAAAAACATTTGCTCTCTTCACCTGAGAACTCGACGCCTCCGTACATGATACTTTGCACATGTTCCGTACCGTTATTGAAAAAAAGGTGTATGTTTACATTTACAAAAGCGTATCTTAGTAGTTTAGTAGTAAATAGCATAAGTATGTAGAGACAGATTTTTTCTTTTTATAATCTACAATGAATGCGCGAAACAAAATGTCCCACTATGAACGAAATCATAACTTAAAAAGCTTAAAAAGATAAACTCTTGAGGGAGATGTACATATGAGATGTATATATACATACATACACACACACACACATATATATGTGTGTACATGTTTGTATAATTAATTATATTGCTTTGCTATCTACGGAGCACAACCATATATCGTGTCGTTGATTAAAGCCAGTGAAATAAATTAATATCGATTTGCGACAGAGTATATATCATACAACACGTGTGTCTCTCTTTTTCTCCCTCTCTCGCTTTCATTCCACTAACAATAAAACAGAATTATCGAAACATTAAAAATCATGATACTTGGAAAATTTCTGAAAAATGGAGCAATTGTATATACTTCGTCGTATGAAGAAAAATGAAGCAATGTCGATAGGCATTCATGTATGTATATGCATGTGTGTATATGTTCGCCGATTAATATGATTATCTTTTAAAATGGAATGTTACATTCAACATTTATCGACATATACAATTATTAATTCACGAATATATCTCCAATCAGCTTTATAATCGGAAAATTCTAATACAATGTCATTTCAATATTTTAATACTTTTTCCACTCTCGCAAATTTTTATAATATTCGATCCTAATCATCAAAAATTATGAACGAACGTGTCTAATGCCGTATATAAATGTGTGGGTTTTTTTTATTCTTTCTCCCTGCACGCGAATCAGAAGAAATAAAACTTCGAAGTATATTCGACTTATTATAATATTTCCCGAAATAATATTTGATCAATAAATGGCAGTCATACAAGTGTTAAACTTATTAACTTTCTTAATTAGAGATTGCCCATATACGTAAATATTGTACGACGTTTATACATATAGATGTAACATACTATAATTAGCTTACACTTTAGCTCTTTTTTTAAAAGGTACGGTATTTAGTAGGACACACACCTGCTACTATTTGTTAAGTTGGGTACACCTTAATACGCGCTCGATAAGAATAAAGTATTATATATTATTAATGTTATCGGTATTATTATTACTATTATCATTATTATCGTTAGTTATTACTATTATCATTATTATTATTAAACTTATTTGTACTGATCTATGTAGAATGGGTGCGTAAAAGTCCAAGTAGCAAACTGACGTCATTTTGATGACGTCATTTGACATCAAAATGATGTAGGCTTGCTACTTGGGAGGGTTTTGGTACGCTACAAAAAGATGCATCGTCTCTCTCTCTCCCTCTCTCTCACACACACACACACACGCACACACATTTGTTCCAAATACTGAGAGAAATGATAAATGATACTTTATCGTATTCTAGAAATAAGAATTTTGCATACAAATAATATGTTAGTTGGAGGAGAAAAAAACCGACATGCAACACAGAGAAATATATTGTAACACTCCAGCATACAAAGGTCCGCATAAGTACAAAAAAAGAAACAAAAGCAAGAGAGGTACAATATACATATATATACCAAAGTAAAATGTATCAATTACTGTACAGGAAAAAAAGTTTATACAGCGCACCCGATTCTTCCGTTCTAGGACACAATGTGTTACTATATATAAGATAAGACTGTGTTACGTTATACACACAATTTGAGCATCGTACCATTTCAAATGATACTTCAAAGAAGTATGGCAAAAGCATTTAAGTTTATATATTATAAAATATATTTCCAGGTATACGCGCGCACACACACACACGCATACACACACATACACACAAACATACATACATGATCCAATATCCCCGAATACGATGCTTCACGCGCAAGAAGCTCAATGTGTTATTTATGCTTTTTAGTAGACGTGATCACACACGGCATTCCAAAAAGATCACTCTTTTTAAATCCTCTTACCTTATATAAATGTATCTGATCGCAGGATATAATTTATTTAATCTGTCGCTGTACCTTTGTTAACTCTTTTTTTCTTTTTCCTGACCACTACTGAGGTTGTCGTATATTTGTATTTGTGAAAGAATTCGGTGTTTATATATATTCATATATTTATAATATATGTATAGAGATATTTCGGTTCTTTTAACATTTATATATTTCATATGAAACTTCATTCACAGGTAGCATTCGCGCCCACCAATCCTAATGGTTACTTATTACAGCGTCGTTTTATATTTTGTGAGGAATTTGAAGAGGTGATCGCTAGTCGCGCGATTATTCAGAGGTAATTTTGGTCAAGTGCTTTGTATCAATAAAAGTAACGTGTTGAAATAACAATTGTACAATCAAATAATAAATTAGTATTATATATATGTTATGTATAATACAGGATATTTTGAAAGTCTGGAAACAGTCGAATATCTCAAACAAACAATGCATTTTAGAAAAAAATATACCTAAACGATGCATTTGTCTTAAAAACACATAGTTATTTTCAAGGAAAACTATGTAATTTGCAACTAGCAGCTACATAATTTTCCTTTTATTTTTTAAACCCTATAATTTTTATTTGAAACATTTTTCTCTAAAGTGCATTATTTATAAGATTATTGGATCACTTACAAATTTTCAAAATACCCTGTATATGTGTATATGTGTTTGTGTGTGTAAAATCTCACTTTAATATGTGTGCGCTCCTACTTAATAAATGAAAATGACTCGAATTATGCTTATATATTGAGAAATTAAATCGATTTATACATATTCGATATTGCTCCTGCGTCCGCATATTAATACGTAACTTTTCGCCTTCCCTGAATGCTCAAGATTCTAAATAGAAAAAAACAGGCATCTGAAATGAATAGTAACTCCAGTATGTTATAAAAAAAATTATGAGTTTAATAATTGTGTTTGTTTTTTCCACGATACGCATAACATTAAAAACTCTCATCAAGTAGATAACAATAACCAACAACTAACAATCGTAGGCATTCACGCAAAAATAGAAATATGTTTAATAATATACAATAATATTATCATAATTTATATTATTGAAGTAAGTATGATCTTGATTCCCTTACTATATTTTCTAGAATAGTAGAGTAAATTGTATCGAGATGATTTGAGCTGAAGGAATCCGGAAAGTATCAAGTATTTGTACAATATTCGCGAAATTAAACAATATATATTCCACGTTTTTAATTAAAATTACAAAAAAAAAATAACATTACATATCTCTTTGAATATTTTACAACATAATTGCGTTACGTCGTATTTAATTGCAAATATTAAACTTCATAAATTTATTAAAAATATGAATACATATATAAAGTTTTTATATTAAAAACACTTTTACGTATTTATTAAATGAATAAAACATTATTATACAATATAACACATCTAAAAATTTTTCCAAACAAAGAACTGAGTCAACATAATGTTGACATAAAATTATCAAAATCCGACTATCACGTAAATTATGTCGAATCGTCTGATTTTTCAAGTAGAAATAGTCAACAGATAATGTATAATAAATAGTTAACAGTCTCGAGAAAAAATATATATATATATGTTATATATAAATAAATATATATATATATATATATAAAAGAGGGTGTATATATATATATATATATATATATATATATATATATATATATATACACCCTATTTTATACATATCTAATATAATATGCAAATTTAGAAAATAATCGACTGAGCAAATACTTGTCTCCTTTTGTATAATTTACAATTTTCGTATCCATCAGCTCGCATCATGTGATACGCGATTCTGTAAATTACTAACAACGAGAGTAGGGTTCTATCTTAATTCTGTCCATGATCAGTTAATTCTCTTACTGCGTACGCTAAGATTTATAGTTATAGTTATACATCTCGCAAGAACTTTTTGTTTGAAAGTTCGAAAGCTCTTGCATCTTCGTTTTTATCTGCTTCTTTCGTGCATTGAACATTCTTCAGGGAAAACAAATCTTACTGTCAGTATATAAACTATGGAAAAAAAAGAAAACATTCTAATTCTACTATTTGCTGCCATGTCGAATTTGTACGAGACACAGAAGACAGCATTTCAGCACTGCAAAGTATACAGTAATATGAATTTGTCACATATAGTTAAAAATCTGCTTAAGAGAAAGTTAACGAAAAAGATCCGAGTATGTATATACCTATATATATTATATGTATATATCGAGCGTGCATTTTATCGAAAGAAACAGAGAAATGAACGGAAACCCTACCACCTTGAAAAAGAAAATACTTCGTTCGCACGCTACGATATTAGCAGTTATTGCAAATATTTTCAATATTTCGTCACGGACACATGCTATATATAAAAAAGGAGTAAGGGGACTACATAATATGCGTATTTAATATAATTAATAATGAATTAGTAAGTTTGTTTTTTCCTATATGCTAAAATACAAAACAATAAATTACCGTTAAACTTGCGCACTGATTGATGCACAATTGTATATGTATATATCTCTATATGCATAATAGTGGCTTTTTTAAAGTAACGATCCGAATCGAGGCAGAGTTGGAATGTAAAGGTGTCCGAGAACTCGCAAGCACAGATCGCGTCTTCGTCAAGTCCGTCGAAAATCGGAATCGTTAAAACGATCCATAATATGTGACTTTATCAAAAGAGAAAGGAAGGAAGAGTGAATGAGGGAGAGAAAAAAACCAAAATATAACAAAGTGCAAAAATAGAAAAAAAGAAACAATTATTCTAGGAACTTCTGTGATTATGTAAAGTGGGATCCGACGAAGACGCGATGATGTCTATCCGAAACAAGGATCGATCGTCAATACGATATATCGCGTGGAAACACGATTTTCACTCGGATAATGGCACGACACATGTCACAGACTAAAGAGGCAGCGATTGTTGTTGACGATATTTGTGTATACAGATGAAATTCTATTTAACTACTTACACCTTTCCGTTAATTAAGGCTTCTAGCTTCTCATCGATCATGTTGAATTGTGACGTCAGAAACGAGAAAGTACAAACTGAAAATTCTTAAATACCACTTTTAAATGAAAAGATATTTCGATAAAACACTATTTTTCAGATGGCTTTAGTACACTTTTAAAAAAAAGTAAAGGTAAGATAGTTTTCGAGATATTTTAAGATGCGCTAAAGCCATCTGAAGTGTTGCTTTATCGAAATATAGTTTCATTTCGAAATGGCATCTAAGAATTTTTAGCGTGTTTTCTCGCTTCTGACATCACTATTCCAACGGCGAGGAACCAGGAGCCTTAACACCAATCAAACTTGATTTATCCATCAAATATCAGACTAAATTTTCTATCGATCGCACTTGCGTATTGTTAGCGATCTTCTCACATATTATTAAATTTAATCGCTTTGATAAATTAACTAATTATCGATTAACGACTTCAAAAGCTACATTTCATGAGGCATGTGCATACATGTACGTATGTACATTTTTATCCGCACGAACGTGATGTATATGTTAATAGTACTTCCCGTACGAATCGGCCAATAAAGACCGCCTCCTTGCGCTGGACACGAGAGTCGTTAAGCTTTAACAAAAACATAAATAACAGGACGGGGAAGGAAAGGGGAAAAGGAGAAGGTAAAAAGATAGCGGTGAAGAGAAGTAGTAAGTAAATTCCATCTCGCTCGACGCGCGAATAATCTATATTGTGACCTTTCAGAAGAGGCATCACAATACAGAAATTGTCCAGTACTCTCCGAATGAGAAACTCGACACGAATGCGAACTCCTATTCTCTCTTTCGTCGTCTTCTTCCTCCTCTGATTTTCCTTTTCTTTTATAGATCGGTGTGCCCCAAGACGCGGCACACCTTCTGCTCCTAAGAATCCGATGGTGACTCCAGCATCTCCTTGAGGAAGTCCTCGACTCGAGCTCGCTCTTCGCCGAGAAGCTTGAAAAAGAACAGGTGCTCCAGGCACTTGAGACCGATCGAACGGATGGATGGCAGGCGGAGCAGCAATTTGGCGAACCTGCCGGGGTCATCCGGCCAAGATATGCGGGTGTATTCCTCCAAAGCGGCGTAGATCTTTTCGCGCAGCACGCTGACAGCTTCAGGGTTCTTGAGACCTCGTACATCGGGATTGAAGAGAATGATGGATCTGTACACACCAGCGAAATCTTAGCGAAAGGTACATACGAATCGACTCAATTAACTAGTATTCTAATCAAAAAGATGGCAAAGGTTATAGAAAGGTCACGTAAAGATCATGTCTTATAATTAAGAGAAAAGAAACGACGAAAGAAAAATCAATCATAAAATCTCCATTTCTAAAGACATCTTCTAAAAAATAAAATAAATAAAAAAGATTATATGCAGTTTTTTTTAAATAAGTAATTTTTATTGGATGCACTTTCTAAATTAATATTTTTTACTTTTTATTCTTAATATTATATGTTCTTAATATTTTCTATTTTTACAATTATAAAGAAAGTCATCAAGGATGCAATTTTTTCTGCTATTTAATATTGATTTATTAATCGTTAAAATTAATTTGGATAATATATAATAAAGTGCAATATATCATTATAGATATTTAAATGTAAAAGATACATGCAAAAATATAAAATAAAAATATAAAACAAAAATAATTTATTATAAACATGTTAACTTTATTTAAATATTATTAAAAAATTGAACAATTTTCTATAAAATTTATTTAATATTAAAAAAAGATCATCAATAAATTCGATCGAATTATTCGATCTTGCAATTATAAGAGTACAATTATTAAAAAGATATTTTTTTTAATTCTCTGAGTCTCAATACAATTACATGAGAATTACCGGATTTTTCCAGGTAAAAAGAATCCTCGGTTTTTTCAAGGAATAGAGACCCTGTCTAAAGATCCATCGAAGTTTAATTTTTGCTATTTACCTAAGGCATCCGAGTTCAGTCCTGTCCATTTTCATCTCGCGCATTTTCGACACTAGTTCCGAGAGTACGCGATCGAATATCGTGATCACGCCTGCCTGTTGCGCCGAATTTCGATGCACCGTGGCTCCCGTTGCCAGAATGATACTGTCCTTCACCTCGATGGAACGATAGGAGAAGGCGGCTATTAGCAATTCGTTCCAGCCAGCCTTGAGTAGAAGCACTTGATCCCCCAGCGGCAACGATGTAAACTGCGGGATGTGCTTTGCCCATGTCACCAGCTGGAACAACTGTTTGTTGGTGGCGTTGCATATGTGCGAGACTGCATTCTGCGCATTATAAAAGATGCGGGGGATTAGTGAGGAACGAACGTTTGTGATAAAGAAAGAGCAGAGCGCAGTTTCAGGATAAACTAGTAATAGTATAAAAAAGCTATTCGTTTTCTAAATAAAAATCTCGATAATTATTAGATATATTCAAGTAAAACATTATCGTAAAAATTTCATATTTTTTAAGAAAACTCTTTATATTAAATAATTTTAATTATATTGAATTAATTTGAAAATAAATTTTGACCTGTGCAATTTGTACCTATTTAGACCATAATTTGTTAATTCCTTTCTCGAAGAATTTTGAACATTTTCATGTAAAAGTTTTTTTTACAAATTCGTCGATCTTAGTATTATTATAATACTGAGATCGACAAATATTTTTTTTTTCCATTTAATAAATTTTGAAGTGGCCTAAACAGATGGAAGTCTGATAAAGCAAGACCCAGAGAGATAGAACTGACCGCGAAAACTCTAGAATTTTTTCCTGGATTATTTTAGCCAAATGTGATTAAGCGTTGTGGTATAGCAAAATCATATTTTTGCTATTGATGAGGGCTTTTTTACAATTTTTCTTATACTCGTAGTTGCTGCACGTATGCATCTGCTATAATTTTTTTGTTTCGATTAAAAAATTCATAGTTTTTCAAAAGTGATTCAGTAATTATCTGTAGCAAAACTTGTAGCAAAAAATTTATAAATCAATCCAATATAAAGTTTAGGCATAATGTAACAATTACATATACACCATAAATATTTAAACGCGAACATTTTATTATTAAGCAAATTCATTGCAATGAGGGATTCATTAAAAATAAAATCTGAAATTGAGATTTATTTAAATTTTTTATAAGGTATCGTAAGAAAAATCGGTGCTCTGTGCATAACGATTCATGAATCGAGTTTAATTAACTTATCCTCGAAATCTGCGCCTGTCTTCTACTAGCATTGAAATTTAAATATGTATTTCACATTAGAGAGCTCTACTGAAGTCTCAGACATTTTATTATTACATTTTCTAACTTCCACTTTTTTGGTTTTCATGCAAGGGGGTCCACGCGACATCTCTCCAGACGCGAAAATAATCACCTCATAATTTCCCAGATTCTCCGTTTTACACTCTACCCGTTTCTCCGCCTCGAGGATGCGGTCGATCGGCATGTCCGCGTGCAGACTGCTCGTACTCTCCACCTCGCTCTGATCCCGCTCCTTGGTGCGTTGACGTTCCTCCTGCACTGCCTCTCTCTTCATCCCCATCGCCAGGCACTTCTGATATCGGCAGTATTGACAGCGGTTTCTCTGCCGTTTATCGATGATGCAGGACTTTTCCTCGCGACAGGCGTATGACAGATCCTTACGCACGGTCCTTTTGAAGAATCCCTTGCAGCCCTCGCAACTGAAAGAGAAGTTTGTTTCAAATTATATTGCAATTACTTTATTTTAAAATGTAATTAAATTATAACGAGCAAGATTCTAGAACCGAATATATATATAATTAAATATTTCGCTTTGGAATTTAATCCTTGAAGGTAGAGTTGAGAGATCTAAATGGACATAGCGCGCTAATTATAAAAATATTTCAAAAATTAATTTAAAAATATTTATATAAAAAAAGAAATAAAAAATAAGAAGAGTATTTCGAGCCCATTCTAAAATTGATCACAGAGCGCTTTAGAGCCAAGTTGAGAAAAAAATGTCAAAATTTTACAAATAAAAAATTTATTTGGATTGAAGGAAATTAATATCGTGTAGGTATCACGCATGATTATTACATCGTTATTATAGAACATGCACGTGGAAAAGGATGAATCACGGTCGACCATCTTATATTTTGCAATAGCGCGACGACTTTTGAGTTCGCCAAACGATTTATTGGCATTTTTCCTCGTGTGGTTCTCACACCAGTCTCTCCTGCATCGGGGATGCATTGGATAAAGTACCGCAGGTTTATGACTTCGCGCGTGTTATTTTTACAGCTGTCGTGAACAATAGCACACACACGCGAAAATAAGAGATTCATCGTTACGGTCTATTGTCAGAGATTCACTGAATGCGTGTGTAATGATGTAATAATATTTAATTTTGCGAAAAATAATCATTTAATAATTTCAGAACATTTTTTTAATCACAGCGATTAATGATTGAACTGTTAATCTAAACAGTAACAATACTATATAAGTGACCTAAACCGAGTATAAAAAAAGTTTTAATTAATTATAAAATTAGAAGAGATCAAAGTTTTAAAAAAGTTTGAATTAGCATACATACGTCGAGCGATGCATGAGATAAGATGCGATTAACTAACCAGAGAATCTCCTAATGTTTAATTGCATAATTAGCAATGTGGGTTATCGGATCTCGCTCAAAATTATTAACAAATCGATAAAATCAAATAATTATTTATATCACTTATTATTTCTCAATGTATGCTTTATTCGGATAAATATATATTTAAGTTTGATTTTTTACACTCATTATAGATCATCCTGTATCGACATTATATGCATATGTATAGCATTGGCGTCTGCAGGATTTTTTCCAGAAAGGGGTATAATTAAATTTTGTTTTCTTGTTCTTTTTTAATTTTTTAAAATTTCATTTTTTTAATATAAAATTTTTAAATAATATATGCAAATAAATTCTAATGTTTTTTGAGAGGAGAGTAAATTTTTTTATTGATTCCAAGGGAGGGTAAATGGCCCCTCTTACTCCCTTATAAATATAGCATATATGTATAAATTATTTATAGTAACGTAGGCGAAGAAAACAGACGTCACTCTCCTCTTCTCTATACGTCACATTTTCAGAAATCGCGAATAATAATAATCATCTCTCGCGGTTGTTGTCGCCGAGAGAGTTCGCCGATCATCATCAACGGTTCCGTGAGTCATGGCCCGCTTTCAGGGTCGTCGTTTTTAAAGTTTTTGGAACGTCTCCAGAACACATCTCCCATTGGAGCCAGAAAAGCGCGGCAGAGAATTTATTTTCGCTGCAGATATACGTATACGTATATATATCCGTGCAACGTGTGTACATATGTACGTATTTTCGCGAATGATTTCGAAGCGGGAAGCTCTCCTTCTTCGCGGTTGACAACGGAACGACGCCACATATTCTAAAAACGCTATATCCTACCCAGCAGAACAAACAGTGGCATTAAATTCCGCTGTCATCTGCTAAAACCTGGGGGCTAAAGCCGCGCGTGTAACAGATGCATTTACATACGTCTTTGTCGCCAACTCGCGATTAACTTCCAACGATGTGAATTAAGTGAAATTAATTCAATTTTTTTTCCAATTATTTTTGTCCACATTGTACTCTTAACTTTGCGCTTTCGGAAAATAAACGTCGCGTTTTTGAGGAACCTCTCGCGAAATTAATTCACGCAGCCAATGTGCTAAAAGCCCCTATCGCGGAGCAGAGTGCGATACATTATTTGCACGTCGTGATCGTGAGAATCGCGCTCATAAAGCGTATTCGCGAAGACTTAAGGATAAATCAAGCGGGTGTATTCATTGTCTGGCTCTCTCGGCGGAGAATTTCCTCTTGTTTCGAGAGAATATATATCTATATACAGGCGAGGCGTCTGCGTGCGTGCCTGACACTAAGACAAACGATACGACGCGCTAATCTCGTGGATTTTGCGAAACATCAAAATATCCCGTTTCCCTCGGAGAAGACAACGCCTATCGAAGCGATGCCCAGGATTTTACGAGGCATTATTGTGCAACTGTAACGCGTTTTTTTAAATTACGCCGTCGTTCGCATCACAACGCCGCGTTAGATACACCGAAAAAATGGTATTCTCAAAGAGGACTGTATACTATAAAATCCCTCTTACCAGATTCCTATACACGGAAAAAAATTGGCCACCATACCTAAATTTTAGCTATCCCTATATTAGAACCTAAAATTTCATTATCTATGCCTATAGAAATTTTAGTTATGGCAATTAATATTTTTGAGTTATAGTTTGACGGAAAATTCTATAACTAAAAAATATGAGCTGTTATAGGTAAAATTTATAGGCATGATGACTAAATTTCAGGTGTAATATGGGAATGGCTAAATTTTTCCGTGTAGGTGTTTTTAGAACATTCTCTAAAATTATATTCTTTGTTAATGATTAACGATCGTATGGTTTTTTATGCGGACTGTTTATTTAGCATTATATGATCATATTGTTACAGCAACGTATAGTATATAATTATTATATAATAGTTGCAATGTATAGTGCAGTGCAGTATGTATCATTGAATAGTTTTATTAGTGGATGAAGATAAAAAATAGCTTTTGAAAAAGAAACTGCCTATGTTTTTTCCTCTTTGCCCATGTGCTAGTATAAATAATTTATTTTCTGTTCATTTAAAAATAAATCCATTTCGTTTACATTTTTATAAATTACGAATACCTGATATTATAATAATATTTAGGATATTCCACTTTTAAGATTAAAGACCCACCCTTTTGACATCTATTTTAAAACAGGATACTCTGAAAACAAGTGAGAATTTTTATACAATGAGAATAAAATTTTTTCAATGTAAAATACGCGTAATGCTGTGTTGAAAAAAAAAAGAGATTCTGGGATATTTGAGCTATTAGAAGCTGACGTTAATAATTTGCGATTAAAATGCCTCAAAAGCGTATAAAAGGTGCCAAAATATCAACGATCTCCTTTATTTCGAAAACTTAAACACACGTAATTATATATCCATCATCGTGCCATTTAATCGGAATTTCTTCTCGCTCTTTCGTGTCATCGTAATCTCTCTAATCGAATAGGACCTCTCCTTTTTCACAATGATGCTAATTTGCGACTCGACTGCGAAGGCTCGATTACAACATCGTGTCCTTAATCGTCATGTAAGTGCGAAGTGTAAGAGAAGAGGAAATTCTCCACGCATACACACAGAAAAAAAGGAATCCTTGATTCAAGTATATTTTTATTCTTGAACGCTATTTGATTGATTTAAGCATAGAATGCTCTTTGTAATCACAAATTTTCATTTGCCTTAATAATAAATAAGTTTGTGTAAAGTATATTTTTTTATCCTTAAGATATATTCTTCTTTTAAAAATCATTATATAGTAAAAACAAACTTAGTCACAATTGAATTAAGAATTATATTTGCAATACTTAAAAGTAAATTTCAGCTTCAACCAAGAATATTTTGCACTTTGTTTTAAGGATAAATTATCCTTTATCCAAAATTATTTCTATTTGGCGCTATTATCAGGATAAAATATACTCGAATCAAAGCATATTTGCATTCTCTCAAGGATACTGTTTTTTCCGTGCAATAATAATGATTCTTATGCTCGTAGCGCTTTTCCAACATCATCACAGAAAAAAAGGAATCCTTGATTCAAGTATATTTTTATTCTTGAACGCTATTTGATTGATTTAAGCATAGAATGCTCTTTATAATCAAAAATTTTCATTTGCCTTAATAATAAATAAGTTTGTGTAAAGGATATTTTATTCTTAAGATATATTCTTGTTTTAAAAATCGCATATGGTAAAAACAAACTTAGTCACATTTGAACTAAAAATTATTATATATCCGATGCTCACTTGTCCTTGCAATATTTATAAGTAAATTTCAGCTTCAACCAAGAATATTTTGCACTTTGTTTTAAATTATCCTTTATCCAAAATTATTTATATTTGGTGCTATTATAAGGATAAAATATACTTGAATGAAGGCATATTTGCATTCTTTCAAGGATACTGTTTTTTTCTGTGATAGCAACGAGATGACGCTAGAGACACTGTGTTGGATGGTACAATAGCTCCGATCCAATCCATCGAGAATTGCATCGCGCATCTCTAGACGTGGGCGGCGCACGTGATGCAATTTCTGGACCACCGTGACAGCCGTTTGATCTCGCAGAGTTTATGCGAAAGACAAATATTCATGACACGGGACACGTGTGGAACCACCACTCGACTGCGCTAGTTCTCTCTCTCTCTCGCTCTTTCCCTCTCTGTTTCTTCTTTATCGTAAAAGACCTTCAGTGCCATGTGCATGAATAACGTCGGCGCAGAAGCTGCACGATGCTGCTACGTGTTTCACAGTTTTTCACCCGATCGCGAGAGATTCCGTTGGAAAAAAAAAATAGAGCTGCACGAGGAAAAGCCACATCTCGTTTGACGCGGAAAATAAAGAGGCAATCGCAGATTAATTTCTTTCTAAACGCAAAAAATACACGCTTTCTAATTATTTAATTAGAACATTTTTAATAATTAAATTGATTCGCGATGCGCACGATATCCTCTTAAAATGGCAGACACATTGTATTTCTCTAGCTAAAATTTAGCTAATTCTTTTCCGTGTATGTTTTTTTCACCTGTATTATTTATCACAAAAAAAATCTTCACGAAACTGCAGTCAGAATAAATAAACCGAATCCAAATCATTTTTGCTGACGTTGAAGAACGTTTGCTGTGCAATTTTAAATTGAATAAAAAAAGTAAAAATTTTATTTTAAACTCGAATTTAAATGAATAATATTTTTAGAAGAGAGAGAGAGAGAGAGAAAATGGAAAAATGTATAGTAATTATTTTTGCCAATCGCAAAGGCATTCCACTGGTCAAAGAAGAATGAACAGTACTGGGTTAAAGGGTTAATTAGTCGCCACTGGAGCAAAGTGCCTATATACAATGAAAAAGAGGGGGGCCCTCCATAGGAACTACGGGTGGGTAGTCGTTCTAACCTCGTGAGCTAGCAGCAGCAAGTCCAAGGTTGATGGGGGCCTCTGATGCAACGAGAACATCGCGACGAGCTGGCCTGCAGCTCCATGCAACGCGCCATCGCGACGGGAAGAGACGAAGGACAGGGAATGTATATAGGTGGGAGATCGGCGGCCTTTCTTTGTATACGTGCGTATATATATATATATATATATATATGTGTACGTGCGTACATCCACGGGATTCCCTTGCACCATGGAGCGACTAAACATCCGCGCGAGCGCACTGGCGCTCCAGCGAAAATGGCTCGAGGTCGCATGGCGATTCGCGGAAATTGGAACGGAATTCGCGATATCGAATGCTTTTACGTAACGCCGGGACTCGATTACGGAATTGGCACAATTCCGTACATAGTTCGTCCGCGGCTTTCCGAATCGCTCTTAGCAACATGAGGATAACGCGCGGATATTGTAATGATATGGAACGAGAAACCGTAATACGTTAGTATGATGCTTATTAAAAATAGATAAGTAAGGATGAAAGGGAGATAAATAAAAAGAAATAAAATTAAATGGATAAAAGGAATAGATCTGAAAAAAAAGAAAGAAAATTAAAAATTAAGAACTAATTAAGAGCCGAGGTAATTAGGAGCGCTATAAAGGATGCATAATTTCTTCCTTCTTGTTAAAAATGATTTATTTGGTATATTTCCTATTGTTCTGATTTCATCAGCAATTGTCAAATAATATAAAATAAAATTGGCATCAAGACATAAATTTTTCATATTTAATTATATTCAAGCCATACGCAATATATTTTTATTTGTCCGAGAGTTGCATTTAAGAAAATTATTCGATCGTGTAAGAAGGGTTTTCCCCCAGGACAATAAATTCGTTCATTGGCGATGACGTTTTTTTTTACGTCAACCTCGAAGCGTTATCAAGTGGATCAACCGCACTTTTATCGGGCAAGTATGTTAAGGGACTGAAATACGTGGAGTGAATAACTTGGTATATAGGTATTTCTGGAGGGTCCAGAGGGATCTTCCTTCTCGCAGTTACTTTCATCGTTACGCCGCAGTAACTCTCGTCTGAATTAGAAAGTTGGCACAAGTTTTAATTGGATAAGTTACTTTGAGAATCTAACTTTCGTATTTCAGCTATTTCGTAAAATCACCGAGAGAAAAATGTTAACAAGACCTATCTTCGTGTAAAATTCACAGACACGCCTAAAGACTCTACCACAACAATGATGCTTGGATTATACGAATTTCTGATTAGCAAAATGACAAGCGTGTAACAGAATGTCTATATTAAAATTTTGTGAAGAAAATTGCTTGAAAGTTTCTTGATCATTTGAATTTCAGATAAAAGCTAAAGAATTTTTAGATGCCACTTTTTAAAATAATTTTTTATCGTATATATTTTCTTGTGCTTTTCACTCATAAAAGAAAAATAAAGATCTACTTCAGAAATTAAATTTGAAAATTTATTGAAAAGAGAATAGCTTTTATAAGATACATATTTTTCATTTGTATAATATTTTTCATTTTTCATTAAAAATTGCAATAAAGAATACGTATTACATACATTCAGTATATTTTGCCAGAGAATATTAAAAAAAATTCCTTAAGTAAGTCTTAATAAAATCTCCGATTTTCTACATTTTTTCAAAAAGTATAGACACTTTGATTAATCATATGTGATTGGCACAATTTTAATAACATAATTTCTTAATTTTTATTCTCATGATTCTCAAATATTTCTATATATGACTATCATGTAACACACACACACAAGTCATATAATAATATAAATATATCTGAAAAAAATTTGTAAAATATGCTTCGATAAACATAAAAGTTGCGTGCATGAGACAGATTGCGGAAAATAATTTCAGGTGCGTCTTGAATTAAGAGGTATATATAAACTAAATATATTTCGGTCCGCGCGTTTGACGTTTTTCAACAATTATTATCGAAAGACCGACAAACTGTCGCGCTGACAGGAACGCGTAATAACAGCTATTATACGCATCCAGATGTACGCGGGATGGGTGTGTTACGGAGTAAAATATCGTGTGCACCTTCTCGGTAGGCAGGAGGTGTTGCGTGTTCGCATAAAAGTCAGCTCGCGCAGATGTTCCTTTTCACAGCGCGCGTTTTCGCGGCGGTTCGCCGCGACCTGTTGCGGCCGCAGAAAGACGATATATATATATACGCACAGACACCCAGGGCCCCTTTTTTTCCCCGGGGCACGCATGCGGTGGAAACTCTTTCACCTACTATCGCGTTTCCTTCGGCTCCGTCTGCGCCGGCCCGTTTAGTTCGTCGACATTTTTATTATTCCGCCGGACGACGGTTCGACGCACCGCGGCGATTATGCAAACGCGACGCCGTATATATATATATATATATATACAGCTTTTTTTCTTACGTATGCACGCGATGAACGAATGCGAGGAGACTCCGTTAATAATCGAGGGTATATGTATACATGCGTGCGCGCGAGTCAAAGTTCAGTGTCGACGCTCGGATTGTCGAAGAATTCTATTTGTAACGCGAGGTCTAAGAAATCTCTCAATCCTACCTATATAATTAATTTTACATTATACGTACACGTATAATGTTATATAGGAGAGAATTTTTTCTTAGAATTTAGCCGGAAAATCGTGGCAATCGTGGGACAATATGATACTGGAAGAATTTGATATTAATTTATCATAATAAAAAATATTATATTAATATATGTATATAGTAAAATTAATCGAATATATTTTACATCTTATTGTTTGGTAAATATTAATCAGAAAAACTCTTTATAAAAACATATATATTGTCCCACGATTATCATGATTTTTAGGGTAAATTCTAAGAGAAAATTCTCTCTGTAGAAAATACGACTTCTAAAGAAATGATGTAATAAAGTGTATAAATATATAATACAAAATATAAATTAATATGTAAAATGAGTTCTGAAATAATTGTTGGCGAATGTAATCTAGGTAAAATAATCGATGAAATAACTACGAACAAAACGGATAAATAATAAATTAGGGAAAAAAAGACAAATCGGAGCATGTTTAATATTCAAGTAGAATCACGACTTTTATAAGCGCGTGTCTCGCAACTTCGCAGACAGTAAACGAAAGCATGAGAGAGCGTGTATCTCTGATACTTTTCCCAAAGAAGTTGATTCCATCCTTTCCATCAATCCCTCGAGTAAAGACACGAGACAGCCTCGAGACTGACTTATCGAACGTTAAATAATTGAGGAAAGGTCGACGAGAGGTTGTTCAAGTTGGGGAAAACGTCAGAGTATAAAAAAAATATTCTCCCCTGTCCTCTCGAGCTCGTCCGAGTACTATTCGATTTAATTATTCGGCTGAATCTCCCGTACAGACTTATTTTTGCAATAACTCTTTGCGCGAGTCGGAGGTTAAGGATAATTGGAAAAAAAACAAAGCAACTATCACGTCGATTTATCACGATGTTTTTGCTATATAGGTAATGCGGCCGGGCGCTGCATAATAAATTATTACATTCTCGTGGAATGGGTCGGGATTATTCATCGCGTCTTCCGTTAACGAGGGTCAGGATTATCAAGCAAATCCGAAGAACCTTGAACCGCGCTCTTTCTCTTTTTCTCTTGTTCTGCAACGCGATGCAACAGCGGAAAATCATCTCATCTGGCAAGCACAACGAATTCATATTCATAGGCGCGGCCGGTATCTCCGCTTTTTCTCGGATTAAATCTCACGTCGGGTCTTTTACGAGTTCGCCCTCTTCGGAAAATGCCACGAAAGAACGGTAATTATTTTTGCAGTTGGCCAAGACGAAAGAGCGTAAGAGAGCGCACAAGAGAGAATATTCAAACGAGTTTGTTCGCTTTTATTATTGAAGTCGCCGCTTAAGAGATATATTCAATATTATACCGTCGATTGAAAGATTATATACTCGCGTACATTTCTTGAATAAAATCCTCCGTGCGTCAAGGATCAAATTTACATGATAAATACGCGCAAGAAGAGGTAAAACGCTTTTTTATAGTCTTTAGACTTCTCTCTTGCCGGATACATACTTGCACTATTGAATGTATAATCGCAACTTTTCCAATACATTTACTGTGGATTTCGAGAGAGACAGAGAACTCTTTTATTATACAAATATAAAAAGATAAGAATAACATAGACAATCTGTCTAAAGTTGTTGGAGGATGGTTTTAATAAGTCTTGAAAGATTTACAAGGGAACCTCGGTAACCCGAGAATTTTGATTTTGATAAAAAAAAATACCTTTACACGCATTTAATAAAATTTTGAAAAAATAAGTTTTTCTAATTGTTACATTGAAAAGAAAAATTTTTTTTCAAAAATTATATTTAAAAAAAGAAAATTTTTAAATTCATCTATTTATCCGCCTTCTACACGTGTGTGTCGAATTCTCCAAATTTTCGACTTCTCGAGGTTCTTGTTAGTATCTAACTACAACAATAATTTATTATAGAATTATCAACTTACCTATAAACGCCGTAATGTTTACCGCTCGCACGGTCGCCGCAGATCGAGCACAGATGTTTGCTGCCCGACAAAGGATGATTAGGCGGATAAGGCGTGACCGTCTTGCTTTGACCACTGGGCGATGTACTCAGGAGGTTGCTGTGACAACCAGCATTGAAGGATCTTTACATGTAAAGCAGAGATATCTGTGAATCTACGCCACTACGATCCCGTAACGTGCACATTTCGAACAATTTAACGTGTTAACTAACGGATCGCTACACTGTCGAAATCTTGTGAAATTGAGAATTTGATTACACTGTATCTGCACGGAAAAAAAAATTAGCTACCATAGCTAAATTTTAGCTGTCCATATATTACACATGAAATTTAGTTATCATGCTTAAATTTTAGCTATGACAACTAATATTTTTTTAGCTATAACATTCTCCGTTAAACTATGGCTAAAAAATATTAGTTATCATAGCTAAAATTTAGCTATGGTAGCTAATTCTTTTTTTCCGTGTGTTGAAAAAAAATTTTTTAAATTAAAAAAAATATATATATGAAAGTATCAATAAATAAAAGAATAATTTTTTTATCGGAATTAACTCGAGCAAATCTGCCGTCAAATTTATATAATTATATTAATTATATTATAATAAGAAGGAATACTTACCCTGGGCTATTGGGACCCGATGGACTAAAGTTCCCCGGATTGATAAGAGCCGTGTCGGGCTTCATGTCGAGAGGACTTTGCGGACCTACTGACGACATCGACATGTTGCTATCCAAACTTAACCCTGTAACACGAGACGTTTTTCGAATTTATTTTATCTGACTTTTATTTTCTCTCTCATTAGCATATTAATGTCATATATTCGCATATTTTTAATGTTGCGTAAATATAGTTCCTCTTGCTTGCAATTTTCACGAAAGATCAAATATAGCACGCTCATAACACGCGATGATAAACAGATGACAAGCGCATGATAAACGTGCTCGATGCAAATTGCAATTTCTAAGAAGTTGCGTGAAAAGTGCATCTATCATATTATCCGATATTTATACTATGACGATCGACACTTTGATGATATGATATTCTTTTTAAAGCGACGAAAGGATGTAGAGAAAAGAAACTATGATCGAAAAAGAAACACCTTGCTTATCTCTCTCATAACTCAAAACATCATAACTCCATTATGATGATATATCATAATGATTATACGTTAAGTTTGACAAGATTAAGAGTAAATTATATTATGAGTTGGATAGATTAGATATATACACCGTACAATATTGAGGTTTGATTAATAAAGAATAAAATTTTAGGATGAAAACCTCGAAAAGCTGTCTAGACAAGTTCTTAAGAGAAAAATTGGCATAATAAGAAACAAAATCCATATAATAATACACTTATAGGCTCAAGTTAAGATAAAAGGGTAAAGCTACATAAAAAATTACACCTCGCCGATTTTGTCGCTACTTAAATGTTGTAGAGGAGATTCTACGAAGTCTAACTTGATATTTAAGCGACGAGAAAATCGATGAAGCGTAACCTTTCGAAATTTTACCGAAAAGGAGATGTCGAAAAAAATCGAAAAATAATTAATCGCTTGACAACGCATTAAATATCATGATAAAAAAAAATCTTCCGCGTCCTTCGCGCATTCCTTTCGCCACGAGGAGGACAACGACGCTTCTCGGCGCGATCGCGCCAGCAATTTACAGTTACAGGAAACCTGCGAGTAACCGCGTGTCGTCGATCGATCGAACGACCGATCGATCGATCGGATCGACGCTTCCCTCGAAGACGGAGGAAAGTTCGCGCGAGAATCGCCGCGAGAAAAAGAGAGGAACGAGCCTCTGCTCGGCGAAGGTCGAGCGATCGGAACGCGTGATTATGCGGTAAAACGACGAGACGAGATGCGACCGCGAGAGTTGCAGGTGCGGACGAAAGACGGCTCTCGAAGAGCGGGAACGAAACCGTGTAACGTCGAGTTTTATTCGCTCTTCTCACGGAGAGCGAAGACTCTGTCATTATCCGAGAAATCCCTCTATCGTCGCAGGGATTTCTCTCTTCGGCATCGCGTGAATGTGTAGAGTTCTTTCTGTTTCTGCGGAGACCACCATTCCGCTTTACATGCCGATAATATCTTTGATGTGACGCGTATAGAGAGTAATAATACTATAGGGGACTCCGTAAATTGAGTATTTATTATCTACTTAATAGAGGGAAACTTTCAAGATTTATGGGACTCTCTTCGGATGACGCGATCTTGCTATTTGTGGATTTACAATGGGCAATTTTTACGGAATAAAAAATCTACACATAATTAATGTGCAATTGAAGCACAAAACTAGTCCTAGATATCTACAATAAGAATTTCTATCGTCAACAAAATATTTAGATTTAACCAAATTTGCCAAATTTAACCAAATATAATGTTAGAAGAATACGTGTGCAAAAGCAAAAATACAAAAACGCCGAGATCTGAGAAATCATAAAGCATATAAATTTAATGCTCCCCTAAATTTCTTTAAAGCCTGTGGCATTTATGACTTTATATGTCTGGAAGGATTCGCGTTTGTAGCACCGTAGGGACCATTGAAAGCGAAAGTCCGTGGAAACAAATACCCGAGAAAGGGCAAAAACCCACGACGAGGAGCGAGGGAGATCCGTGAAAGTGCCTGAATTCTACAAAAGGTCGCTCCCCAAGTTTCACGTAACCAAGAGAACGAGCAGTTTGTATTGGAAGCTCATTTCGTCAACATCGGCGCGAGATATCTGGAGAGAGATTGCTCGGATAAACGAGACTATAACAAATGGCCTTCCGCCTCACCGATACGAATCTCAAGACTAATTTATATATATATATATATATATATATATATATATATATATATAGTATTTTATATATATTTTCTCTTTCCTTGCTCCCTTTCACTCCTTTCTCGCTCTTCCTCTCTATCGACATTTATATGTATAGAGTGAAAGAGAGCAAAAAGAATAAAAAAGAATGAAAATGAACGAAAGAGAAGAATCTCTTCTCTCTTTCACTAGTGCGTTAATTTCTCGTCCTTTGTGTTCGTCGGTTTCTGCATGAAACAGTCTTCTCACGGAATTACATGGTATTGATCCTGAATCCTTGAATTACATGGTATTGATCTGTTTCTTCGTGCGGTCCCTCTCGAGCGATTATCATCCGTCGTTTTCTCCCTCTTTATAACCCTTCGCAACAGATTCAGTCTCGCTCCGAAGGAAAAGAGATTTCTCTCTGATATAAAAAAAAACCCAATCCATTTTTGCGCTCGGTGTTTATTCGGCAGCGAATGAAATGATTGATGAAGGTTTACACGTCGTGAAAAAAATTCTCGTTAATGACGATTATTATGATTCTTCCATAATAAATCCTAAAAATTTATTTTAACGTGGCACATTTATCCGATATGCTAAATGAAAATTGATTATGTAGAAAAGAGTTTACTATAACAACAAACGTTTGAAGTTGAACAACCGTTGCTAAATCTTCAGCTCGTTATCAATCACATAAATTACTAATCGCATCGCGTTATCGGTCTTTTTTATCGAATGAAAACGTTGACGGGAAGATTAATCGCAGACTGTATCTGAAATCGTCGCTTTATCGGAGCAACGAGCTCTGCGTTTATTATAACACAGCGAAAACCCCGATCAGCAGTAATCGTCACCGTCAGCTAACGTCAACCGAAGAGAAGGTTTATCTCTCCTCGTTTGGCCACTTCTCGCAGGACATTTTTCACTTTCTACATTCAGTGGTCGGTCCATTATTGCCCGACGATGACGAGCCCTCGCTAGCCCTCACCTAGACTCGCATTTTCTCCTTTTAACTCCGTGGCAGTTAGGGTGGAACGTCCGAGAAGATAAATGACATTTTAATCGACTCCAGACGCGCGAGGGACGCGATGTGTTGACAAATGTTTGCGGGACGACAAAGAAAGGAGACGATATTAAGTCTTGTTTGAACAATCTATAATTTACAATAAAATTCTATCTATATCGCACGTTGAATTGAAGACATTAATTTGATTATCATGATCTATCGCTTTTAAAAGATAAAACGAGATGGCCACTTTTGATAAGACACTCTGTGTACATTTCCATATCGATTATTTTAAATTTCTTTTCTTCAAATAAATATTATGGGTTTATTTATAAAGCTTTTCGTAACTGTATAATTAAAAAAAAATATATGAATGAAATTTAAAAAAAATTAAGTCTACAATTTCATCGCGAAATCTAGACCGTTTAAAATAGGTTTTGTATCAGCGAAGGTGGCCGGCGTGTGTTCGTTCAGTTCAGACGATCTGTTGTTGAGGACGCGTCAAGTGCATCGGTAATTGCACGCCTGACGTCATTCTGTCACTCTCTCCCTTCCTCTCTTTCTCGGTTTCTCTCTTTCTCTCCGGCCCACTCCGGCCGATCCGCTCGCTCGGAAGCGCATCACTAACCGACAAATGCGCAGCAGACAGACAGATTGGGATTTATGGCGGTGATGCCCCTGCATCAGGGATGACCGCCAAGAAGATACACTCAATCGCTAATCGGTTGGCGTCAATTTTTTTAACGAGAATCAAGAAAATCGAAAGTTTAACATTGTTATTGACATGTGGTTAAACACACAGGCAGTGTTGTATAAGTTCTTATCGTTTATTTAAAAATATAAATGTATTTAAATATTTTTTATTTGAGTATTTGACTATATATAATTATTTAAAAGGAAATTTAAAAATCCTACATTTATAGAATTAACTATAATTATAACTTATATATTAAATATATTGACTAAATGTGTCAACTATATTTTTAACTATAACATATTAATTGTACTAACTGCGTTAATAATCAACTGTATATATGCATAAAAATATTAATACTTTTTCAAAAATATGAGCAATGGACTAGCATATATGATTATTTTTAGGCCAATGCAATGTGCGATCGGGGAGTTTATGGACCGAAAGAAGAAGCAAGCGGTTCGATCAGGAGGAGCTGAATCGAGCCGGTGGAACGGGGCCACCACGTGGTCGCTCCGGTGACCCACAAAATGATTTATGCAGTCGATCCGAGAGACCGTGGAGAGTTCTCGCTGGAATTATATCTCCAATGTGCCTGTGCGCGCACGGTTGGCGATTCGATAATAATTCGAAAATCGAAATAGCACTCTGGACATACATATTGGATTCAGCATCCATTCTCTGTTTTCACGAGAGATAGATTGCTTTTATCTTCTGCTTTTTAGATAGCTATAGCGATTGATTAGCGATTTGTACGATAAAAGATTTACGATTTTTCATATTTACGGCATCGATGACCGATTTTCGAATTTTGGCACAGATTCGCACTTGCGTGCTCTCTTTTTTACCGCCCTAATTATTACAACGGAAGAGGATTTAAAACCGTTCTCGGAAGAAAGATGCTTGAAAAAAATTGCACGCGCGATGTTTCGTAAACATCGCGGACGAGCGTTGATCTCGCGGTGCATTCGCTCTCGGTTTGTGTCAACGATTTGTCGCGTGCGCGCTGCACAGAGATGATGAGTTATACATTGAGGTCGTAGCTCTCTCGCTCTTCTCGCGGCTGACTTCTATTTCGAGTGCCGGGTCGTCGTCGTCGTCGTCGTCGCTTGCGTGCCACTCATCACTCTCGTTTATTAAGCATTGCGCCGCTGGTTTAATTACGCAACCGGCCGGCAAAGCGAACGGATCGAAGGTCGTCGACAGTCCGCGAGAGACTTCGCGACGCGCAAGAAGCATTGCTCAGATATAGAGTGCATCGCATCGCGATACTCACCCAGATGACTCCGAAACGCGAGCATAATAATCAAATAAATGCACGTATATATCGGTCAATATTTAAAAAAAAATTTTTTTAATAAAATTTATTTTTTAATTTCCAAAATTTTCTATTTTCTCCTAAAGATACTATGTATAAAAATCTCTGAAAAAATTCTTGATCATAAAATTCCTTACACGTATTTGTGATATAATTTGGAAAAAATCCCAAAATCGTCCTTCCTTTTTGGCGGAGAAAAAAAGAATACCAGCGTGGAAATAAATTTCTATACTGAGAATAATGGCGAACGACCCGGTCACGGCGGTACAATAATTTAGTACGTGGCCGGAGTTGCCAATTAAATCTGCTCGGTGGACCCGCGACGACGCGATATCCATTCTCGGCGAGCGTAGCCGAGACCGCGCATTAAGCAATTTCACATGACGAACGTCGTTGGTCGTAAACGCGGCTTTAAGCGTATCGACGTATATAGAGGGTGGGACGAGGACACGAGAGTGGCCACAAGGCCAACGCTGTCGGTGACGGTTCGATTAAGTGTGTATGTGTACTGCGCGCGCGCATACGTACACTTTTATATGCTTATATACATGTATCGGCTGTGTCGGGCACCTTGACCAGACGCAAACGCGACGGTGCAACGCTCGAGCGTACACAAGCGCACGCGCGCGGGCACACACTCGCGCACGAGGTAACAACATGACGTATCTGTATCGTATAAATTTCGTGCTCATCCTCATCGAGATAGGCGAGCTGCGAAAAAGGGCAAGGAAAACTCGAATTGCGATCATTCCTTTTCACCGTTATCGAAGGAACGCATAGAATGCGATTACTGCATGCATACAGTAACACATAAACACACACACACACACATAGGTCTTTTGATAATTTTAACTATTTTCTATGCGCGAGAAGCAACAAAAGCGCGCGCTGTTCTTCTATTTTATGTTAAAAAAAAATATTTTCAAAAAAAATATATAAAGTCTGTTTCAAAGCGATTAATATTTTTGACAGAAATCAGCTGATTTCTGTCAAAAATTCTAATAAAGCGTTAATTTGCTAATTAAATTTTAAAATAACAATATGTTATAAATATAAAAATATAATATGTTGTGTAAATATAAATATGTTATAATGCCTTATCTGCGATTAATATTTTTTAACAGAAATCAGCTGATAACTGTCAAAAATATTAATCGAGTTTAAAGAATTATTTTAATGTTTATAACATTATTATTCTAAAAATTCATATAATTATTTATATAAATATTGATGGAAGAGAAGAAAAGGATCGAACCTCAAATGTGTGTTTACATTTATACATATGAATTTTTTTAAACTCGTACACTTTTCTATAAACGTCAGTGTGATAAATCTTGGAATCTGTACAGATTTTCTTAGATGGTATATATTTTCGGAAAATCGTGTACGTGGCTCGTGACACGCTCTCAAAATTATTGGCTCTCGGTGCATTTTGCGCAACGCGCGTGTGGGTGCAATGGATGGAAACTCGAGACTTACAATTAGCTCATGTCAGCTCGGCTTTGTATCCATTTATTCCTGATATCGTAACTGTACAGAGAGTAGCTTTATATAAAATAAAATTATCAATAACTTCCCTCGTTCTCTCTAAAATCAATTGAAATTAAAGAACAAATTTCTGCATTGCAGAAACGCCAATTTCCACTGTGCCATTTAAAACTCTTATTGTGTGTACTCGATTATATTATCACAGGATATTTGGAGTCCCATCGCGCGTAACGCGATACCTCGGGATGCAGCTCGTCATCATTATCAGCGCCCGGCGACATGTGCACATTGCGAAACTATTTACGAACGTAGGAGGAGGATGAATATTTATGCTCGCGAGAGAAGAAACGTCGACAACCTTGAAAATGACGATAAACCGTTTGACTGCACCGTTTCATTGCATTCCGCGTCGCCGGAACACGTTGAGGCGCGAGAAGCAATAACTCCCAAAGCAATAAATTCAACGATGATAACGAAGTGTGGAGTTGAGGTAAGATGGAGTTTAGTAGTTACAAATGTATATAATGTTCTCTCTCTCTCTCTATTCGCGCTAATAAAATAGATCGTATATCAACGCGGAGCATTAACCCAGTGAATTAATAAAACGTATATATAGGTAGGATTCGCGTAAGAGAAGAAAAAAGTAAAATGCGCTCGACGGGTTCCATTAAGGAATTGAAACGCGATACGCAATTAAAATTCGAGCTTAGAGAGTTCCGTTTAATAAAGCTTAGTGCAATATATAGCGCGACATGCACATATAATACTCGCTAAAACTCTCGCATGATAAATTAGCGTCAATTCGTGGGCAGAGCTCGTCGTCGCGGAACCAGTCCATTAACGGATCGGACATTAAAAGCGCGAATTTCTTTTTTTCCCTCTTTTTTATGGCTGAGCCACCCCCGTTGTTTTGTTTCCCGCGAGTGCCAACTCTTCGCCCCCGTTTCGTTCGTTCGTTCTTTCATTCGTTAAAAGCAGATGTGCCGATAAGAGCCGCACGGAAAGTGAAGCATAAAAAAAGAAGAACATATTTCGGTACTCGTTAAGATTATGCGAGGCATTGTGTAACGGCGGTTGCAAACCGTCTCCACGGTTCAATGGACAAACGGTGCGACGCACGTACACCTTATCTGTCAAGGATTAATAACCTCTGATAATTGAACGGATAGTGCGATGTGCTCGAGGTACTAATTTGTATTTAAAACTGTGTATCGTTAATATTCCTCAAGTGAAAATCACCCGTCATTTATATCGGTTTTTTAAATTGCATGTGTAGTTTAGCGATAGATTAAGTATCTTATAAGTATTTATTTGTGTGCATTTTTGGTTTCGAACTCTCTATGAATAATAAAGTAATAGAATAATAATTTTGTACCTATAATATCAATATTAAAATCATAATAATAATAATAGATTTTATTGTATATTTATTTATTAATTATATATTAACATTTAATATACATATAATTGAATAAATTTTCAACATAGAATTAACGCAAGTTACAATTAAGTCGTCAAAATTAAATTTCTCATATCCGACCACACGATCCAGCGTGACTGTAAAATAGCTCGTAGTCGCCATTTAATCTATTTGCGGAATTTCTCCGCATATGCGGTCGTACGACCGCGCGACTCCGACGATGACATTGAGTTCGTACAGCAGTCTCAAATGAGTAATACGAAAATGCAACCAACGCGCCCAACAGTTCGTCATTCAGCGCTAACTTTAGATCCCCGTGCAAAGCCGCCGGTGTGCAGAAGCGCTGAATCGAACGAATATTTGGACGCGTGCGGTTTACATTGCGTTTATATATATACACACATGCGTCCCACTTTTATCTCATTATTTTACGTTACGACATACATAATTCTACGGCCAATTCAGAATCGATTTTTCCGCTAATAGAAAATATCGATGCACCGGTAATTTCTCAAGCACTCGATCACGGAAAATAAAGAAAGCCGCAGAAGCTTCTGTCAATTTCGTTTTTATCAAATATTTTTTTCTCAACATTTTTTACGTTAAGGAAGAATCATCATCTTCGAATATTTAAGAGACCGAAGTAATATAATAATTTTGAAATATTTTGTCTACGTGCACGTGTGCATATATGCATTTCAAATGCGACGACGACGAGTTTGTTCTCCTTTTTCTATTATGCTGAATCCGCGGCGGATACGGATCTTCTCGACTCGTCGCAATAAAAGACGCGCCGTGTCGGTTACTCATCGCGCGGATATGCAATTCAGCAAATTTCGACGGCGGATGTCTGATAAACAATGCCGATGCGTGTCCGCTCAGTCTCTCCAGCTCTCGAGATAATTTCGGAACCTGATTCCTATACAGAGATACCTCTCACGTTCAAAGCGCGAAGATAATCGCGCAATTTTTAATACATTATGAAATTAACGATTTTTTTCTTCGGCTAACATTACATTCTTTTCATAGTACAGTTGCAGAAATACGAAAATATATCTACTGATAAGAGAGGGAAATTTTCTAGAGAATCGAGTCCCGATATTTTTTATTACGCACTTCTCTAAAATATAATCACTTTGTATTTTTCTCTATAAAATCTAGTTACACAATTGTGAGTTGATTATCTACTGATAATGTGAAGTTCTAATATGATCTAGATTTTCTTCTGTGTGTGGAAAAGGTGTCTCAAAGATCTCGGAATAGTAAAAAACCGCACTTAAAGTTAACGGCTATAATCGTTAATTAACTGACTATGAAAGTTGCGCTTGCTCGAGCGCATCCTTCCTTCGCGATCAACGTCGCGACGACGATAATATTCCGCGCGAGCGAATTGTGACAAATCGATCCGTCGCAGACGGCGGGACGAATCTAGCCGGTCTGACTCTTTTTTGCGGTTAATCGTCGTCGTACGTCGAACGAATATAAGCGCGAGATAACGATCGGTCGCTCGCGAGAAGAGAAGCCGCTGCCCACCTTCTCTCCGCGGGAGAGCGATTTTTCAGTCATTATCGTCATTATACGGGGGCCTGACGGGAGGTCTTTACGACGATGACGTCACCGTCTGACAATTTGAGCGCTCTTCCGAAACTGAAAACCAGTTTCCCGCCGTGCGATCTCCGCGTATGCGCTTTGCCTTTAAGGTACCGCTTCATGTGTAGGATACTGTCGCAGCAGTCTGTTGCTTTTTTTGGTAAAGTTCAATTGAACGAACAGCAAAGGCAGAAAAACACGCAACTATAGTTGATTCTAATTATTATTATTATTATTATTATATTAGTTAAATGATGGATTTTAAGAATAAAATAGATTAGTATGAGAATATAAAAGCAAAAATCGTAATTTTAACTTTGAAATAATAAAAGAACAAAGAAATATGCTCTACTAAATTTTGATCACGTGACTGCTGCTGCATGCTGCGGATGAAAAGACACCTTTAGGCTAAACTCACTGCATCCCGCGCTGCACCAGATCATCAGAGTCGAATCGCCTCTCTTTTAACGCGCGAGAACGAGATCGTAAATTTACTATAAATTTTGCTCCCCGACTCGGTCATAAATTGTCGAACGTTCGCGCGATACATATGTATAAACATATATCTTCCGCGAAGTGTATGATAAATCGCGCCCAATTTGCAAGAAAGGGGTTGAAGTTGCAAGGATAATCTGTGTAAAGTTGGCACCTCATTTTCCAAAAAATGAATTTTTTTTAAAGTTCTGAGTGCACGAAGAGTTCTAGAGTTCCTTATTAATTTTAAAAATACTTCTGACGAATTAAGCTAAAAAAACGATTGATGAATTTTGGGGATGCTATACCTTCACAAAATTAAATCTTTAAATCAGCGATAATATAAAAAGTATTAAAAACAATTAATTCCGTCATTAGGATTTCTTTTAGAACTCTTGTGCCAATCGGTGCCAACTTTATACAGAGATGCAATGATATACGATCCGTAATTCTGAAGAGAAAGAGTAACACAGTTCTCCAGTAGATATTTGCAATTCACAAATTGATTTTACATAAATATATAAAAGCTCGAATTCTCTTTCTTTCACATGTAGATTTTCTGTCTTTTCAGCCTTTTCTAGACCGCTGCGTTTTATCAGTTAAGGGAAAAATATTTCGTCATACTATATATTCGCGCAAAGAGGCGCGCCGTTATCGACGAAAATTATCGTTCTCTCTCTCTCTCTCTCTCTCTCTCTCTCTCTCTTTCTCTCTCTCTTTCTGACACGGTACTGTAAAGTAAATTAAAAAATCGCAGATATCTCGGGCATTGCGGCCACGTATCGGACACATTACACGCGATTAACGATTTCCTCGCACGCGACTTTGGAATTCGTCGTCGCGAAAAGCCCGCGAAAGAGGAAAAAAAAAGGGAAATAAGTTTTCGACGACGTGCACGAAAGATGGCTACTAGAGAAAAAGAGAGAGAGAGAGAGAGCGAGGGAGATAGAGAAAGTTTTTTTAACAGTTTCCTGCACGCAGCTGCGACCGGATGCCGCTCCCACACCAGAGAGACCGCCACGTTATAACGTTGCACATGCAACCCACGCAATTATACATGTGCACGACTGTACGAAAATAGTGCCGCGTCCCTGACGTTAGTCCTTGAACTCGCGAAAAAAGTCGTCGGATTAATGACACATCTCCGAGAGCATGATTTACACTGTCGCAGACGTCGCGAGTCTCGATGCGAGTCAGTTCTGCGCTTCAATAAGCACGATACTATCCATTAAATGGAATTCACTCGTTCATCTTTTTATACAAGCTTCTTACAAAATAAAAAAAAAATGATATAATAACAAATATCTATAATTGCTCTAATATAAAAATATTTATATATTATTACTGTATATATTCACGCTTCATCTTATTGTTTTTTGTTACAATTTTTAAATAAAATTATAATATTTCATAAAAATTAATTAAATATTAAAATTGATATTTTATTAAAATATTGAAAAAAAAAATAAATAAAAAATATTTTTAATTATATTTGTATAATTATATCCATAAAACTTTTCTAAAGAATTAAAACGCCATTAGCTCATGTCGGAGTTATTTTTTTTTCTTTCTCTCACAATTCTTTTATTTTCAAGATTAAATTCCGCTCTCTCCGCTGCATCGTATTAATACACATGGCGTTGTGTAAAGCGAATTTCATGAGACGATTTCACATAGCAGCGCATAGCAGCGCACCACATGTTAATATACAACACCTTACAGTATCTAAATTTACGTAGAATTCTAGCAATCAGCATGAGAACTAGACACGACACGTACACAGAAACTCCATTATGAATGTGGAACAGAGCACATTCTATACAACCTCGACACTTTCTCGTGTTGTATCGCAATAAATATTTGGACAGCGTGTGTACAAGTCCGACAAGAGATAAGACGCGTATGATTTCATATTCTTTCTTTTACGATCGCCGCCGCAGGTTTTTAGCGCGTCGTAAATCTGGACGAGGACGCGAACATAAAACAGAAACGTTTCCAGAATTATTCGCGAGAGCGAATACAGTTTCGTTTTGCCGAAGAAATGCATTTTCTGAAAAATGCTTCGTCAACGCTTCGCACCGAGAAGCGGCCGATAAAGGACCAAAAATATCAAAGAAAACTTTGATACACACGCATATATGCATACAACAAGAATAAGATACAGAATGTTCACGATAGATATGCAATAATTTCTACACCAAAAAATTGAGAAGTAAAAAAACTGTATATAAAATCCCTCTCTTATAGCAGATGTCCTTATAAATGTTTCTCGAACATCCTCTAAAATTAAGAATATATTCTTTGTTAATGACAAATGATCACGTTGTTACAGCAATATATGTATATACATATATGTATGTATATATACATACATATATATGGTTTGTATAGTTTTTATCACTGAATGATTTTTTAATTTATTAAAAGAATGAATGAAAGTTAATAAGTAACTCGAAAAAGAAGTCTTGAGTGACTTAAGAACTCATAAGTTATTTAACTTAATAATATAATCTAATCTGTAATAACACAAAAGTTCATTTAATCGTTCAGGATCTAAGTTTTACCTCTGTGTGCTATAAATAATTTGTTTTTTTTTCCGTTAATATCTATTTTCTAATCTGATACTAATCTTTAGAGGATTCCCCTCTTAAGATAAGAGAATAATTTTTACGGCTATTTTAGAAAACAAGATATTCTACAAAAATAAGTGAGAAATTTTAAAAATAAAAATATAATTTTTTCAGTATATGCGATTGCCCTAAATAAAGATAATTTAGATTCTTATAATTCGCGCGCTTGTAATAAGATTCATAAGATATTACATGCTAACGTTCCATTTCTCATTTCGCACGTAATGCACTCGCGAAAATAAGATCGAACGTTAGATAGGCGCCGCTACGTAAATCTCGTCACGCATATCAAGTCAAGATGTATTGTTACGTGGCCTCGCACGTGCACGTCAAGTTACTCGCGGAAAGTCAAAATAATATCGTGCATCTGGAATGAAGACAGTCGAACCGCCGTGTCGCAACACTGCACTGGCGCATAAGTGCAACTGTCATCATTTTGAGATATTAATAGAATAAAAAAAAATTGAAACTTTAATCTTGTGAATGCGCGAATAAATATTACACGCTAGTGTCAAAGCTGCATATTTTTTGGAAACTTGATTCCCTTTAATATTTCTATCGCGGATGTTTATATCTTAAGATTTTTGACATTTCGGAATTTCTCGACATTCCTGCAATCGCATCCCTGCTAAAGTATCAATCCATTGCTATAACACGGTTCGAAGTGACCTTTCTGATAAACGACTCCGCGCGTCGTTAAAACGAAAAAGCGCGCTTTCCCTTCAGACTTTGTTGCGCAAAAAAAAAAAAAAAAAAAAAAAAAAAAAAAAAAACGCGCGGCCTTTCGTTGGAGCGTTCAAATGTAATGACAAAACAAGTTTAAACAAGTCTAAAGTTCATGATGGTAAATACGCGCCATTGGTCGCCGCGAAACTCATTGCCGCGGTATATAGGGAAGGAGAAGCGATCGATGAAGCGAGTGCACAGTGGCGACCGCGTCGCTGCATACGGCCCTGAAAGTGCAGAAGAGAGAGAGAGAGAGAGAGAGGGCAAGAGAGATCTATATGCAGCCGCACTTTATATAGCGCGACGTGCCACGTGCAGGGCAACTCGGTACCTGGGTCACCGGGAGAAGGTCACGGGGTCGCGATTTCAGCCTAGGTGCAGCGCTCTCGTTGAGTGGGCGTGCTGCAGCTGCGAACCCATATCTCCCTAACACAGGTGCAACAAGCTATATACTTTGTGAATGCTGTGGAATGCGTCATAGGATAAATCACTGAGAGCCGAAGGTGTCATTAAACGATTGAAATCGTTCCAATAAGTCATTCTAATATACTAATCAATTATCAAATTTGTTACATCCTTTTTCTCGGAATCTCAATCTCAGAATTTTGACAATCTCTCTATAAAAAATCTCACAAATCTAGATGACAAAAATTGAAAGAATAGAAATACAAATATAGATAGACAAAAATTAGTATATTATTTAAAAATATATATAAAGGAAAAATCAAGCAAATATTGTACATTACATATTAAATAATTAAAATTAAAAGCTTGTAATGTGTTATACAAAGAATTAATTTTGTAAGCGTGATTGTGCTACGAGAGTTGCGCAAAAAAGTCACTAGATTAAATATGACCACGATCGGTATTTTTTTTATAAACCCTACTACGTGAATGGGAGTGTCGTAGTTTAATAATGACGCTACGGAAAAAATCTGATCGTTGCGTCGTCGTTTCGCTCGCAGAGAGGTATTATTATAAAATACGATCTTCGTTATTTTAATCACTTATTATTTAATCGCGCCTCCGATATTATCAGAACGTAATACATCCGGCGAGTGACCTTTTTAATTAAATTTCACAGTATCAGTATATCACATAAGAGGAGAGGAGCCTTACGGATCGCATCCTCGCATTACACAATTTTCAAATTACTATATAGGTATATATATATATATCTTTTTAGCGTAAACAACGTAATAGTATAAAAATGGATATCATCGAGTGATTGATTATCGATTCAATTAACGACCGACCTCCCTTGTAATTTAATTAGACCTCTCACGAGTAATTTTTCTTCCGCGCGTGGGAAGAGAGAGAATAGAATTCGATTCCTTTCATTAATATAATACGAAAGTGTGATCATTTTTGTCGCTTCCAATTTTTCTCATCCCGACTAAACGTATTTGTACCACACTTGTACGGCACTCGTTGTTATTCTGCAGTGTGCGAAGATGTACTGAAATCTTTCGATTCTAACGTACGTGCGTGCAAACCGCGACATATGAATAAGAACGTGTAGAATGCAACGAGGTGGCCTTGTACGTGAATATCACGGCGAAGGTCACGGGGTCGCAATTTCAACCAGGTAAACGAGCGCGCATGTATGTATGGAGAACGCGTACACGCTGTCGCAGGTGCAACGAGGCGTATCGCGCTGCTATGCGATGTACAGGATATACAAAAAATACCTTCTCTCTATATAAATATCCATGCACCTATAGAAATTAATCGCAATTAATGTAACGTATCATATTCTTTAAGTTTTTATTTTTATTTTTTATTTTAACAAGATGTTGACTCGACCTCAATTATCATCTATTGTACTTTGTTTCAATAAATTATTTCGAATAAATAATTATGCTTCCAGACGATGTACTCTTGAGAGTTAAAAGTAATCGGAAATCAGGACGCAATAAAATAATTCTTCTCATATAAAACGTACGAGAAAATGCAACATAGCACATGAAATATATGCAAGAAACTCGTTTGGAATGTCCCATTAAAGTTTTTATTAATTGTGTTTATTTTGATATATCCTATATCGAATCGATTAAGACACGATCGCTCGTTCTCGATCAGCGTGATATCTAGAGCAAACTCGACGACGCGCGACAATTAACCCCTTACAGTGGAAAATATTTTCTCTCGACGGATAATAAAAATATAACTCGCTTCAGCGTGTACCATTGAGGCTTTAAATAGCAAGACAGCGTATCGCTACGAAAGCAAGGATGATCATAAACAAGAAATTATCGAGTAAATGCGCTGTCAATGAATATACGTTTCGAGTGACAGTCTCACTTTAAAAAGATCTAATTTTGTATAAAAAAAAAAAAAAAACGTGTGTATGTCGAAATATAATTGCAAAAAGAATATATACATACATTTCGCAAAACATAATAAATATGGAAAAGAAAATATGGTATGTATGAAAGTAAAAATAAAATCGAGGCAGACAGCACGTGACGCTTTTATCCCGAATTTTGGCAGCCCTCGTGAAATTAAAGTTCGTAATGGCAGCGACGCGAGTCGCAAGCAATTTTTAGTGACGATTAAAGATGAAACCGCGCAAAAATACACCGGAACAAATGTCAGTTTCAAGGTCCGCGTTGGTTACGTTCTCTCTCCTTCGCTGAGACTGCAGGTCCTCATGCTTCTCTCTTTCTCTCTCTTCCCTCTTAAGAGAGTAACTCTCTTCGTCTTTGTCGGTGGTTCCGCGCGCTAACCATGTTAGTCGGCAAACTTACGTAATCAACGTGAAACACTGCGAGTTCGCGAAGAAGGTAAGAAAGAAGATAAGAAGGTCATCAGTCACAAGGCGAAATTTCCGTCCCCGGCGTTATCCTTCGCAGAAACCCATTGTCTTTGGAATGTACGCTCGCGGCAACATCAACGTGTTAATAAAAGCCCGCTAATTGTTTGAGAAATTACCGAGAGAATTACTGTTATCTGAGAAAATAGTAGAAGCAGTTATATAATATACGAATAATATTTGACATATCATAATCATGGTAGAAAATAAGTTTATATAGAATGTGTTAGAGAGTGTCTGCTCAAATCTTTTCAAAAAATTTCTGGAAAATGCCCGAATTTTTGAGATATTTTTGTTTATTTCAGAAAATATTTTAAAGATTTTTTTAGTACAACTTTCTAAAATATTTTTTCATTGTAAATATGTATGTAGGTACTGCACATTTAATATTTTGTTAACATATTGAATATATATGCAAACAAACAGCGGATTACTGACTGCTCAGAACAAGAGCGAAATCAAATTAAAAAAATTCTTTGAGTTCCAATAAAATTCCATAAAAATGCCTTGATTTTCCCAGATACAAAAGAAACTCCAAGAGAGTTTCCGCGTTTTCCACGTAAAAACTCTCTTTAAATAATTTTGCTCTTTCATCGTGTAAAAATATATTTTGTACCACAATTACAATATCTGATGTAAATATGCTGCTACTATTCTCCTAGCTACTTAAATGTATATATATGTGTAAAAAAAATATCACATCAAGTATATAAAAAGATGTGCCCGTTTTTCATCTCGTTTTAGCGATCCAATTTTTTTCTCAGAAATGTTAATTCGTATCTACTTTTTCTCTATTTGAAATTCCTATCTGAAATTAATACGGATACCGTCAAAAGAGAATCGATCATTCGCGTGTTGCGAATGTTTCATTTGGTAGTCACAAGCAAAGCGGAACTTGTCGACGGTATCGACAGCGACGAGCTCGCCGGTTTCGATTGGTCAAAGCCGGCTGGATTTTGTTTGCAGCTGCAACGCGCGCCCGACACACGGCTGACAGTGCAATCAACGTTTGTCCCTCTATCGATTTCGCGTTTTCGCTATTTTTCCTCCCTTCCGGCTGTCGGTCGATGCGTTTGTTAAAAGTTTCAAACTCGCAAGATCACTTTCAAACGACACTGTGTGTACGCTAGCAAAACAGCAGCGAGAAACAAAAGCAAATAACAGGATTATATTTAGCTGGAAGAAAAAGGAACTATAGAACATTTTGCTTTGTCAAATTAATTATTAACATTATCTTCTCTCAACAGAAGATATTCTCTCAAACAGAATCCAGTTAAATAAAACGTGAATATTTTCATTGAAGATGGAGTCATGAAATCTTTTCGCTGTTTTAATCAGTAACATTTTCATTGATTCAATGAAATTGATTAAATCATTGACGAATCGAAAGAAATTTAATTTTCCAAAGAATTATTATTTCTGGGAAGCTTGAAAAAACACGGGGGAAAAAATAAACGAAAACGGATGTTATAAATCGCGAATAAATTCAGTTTATTCACTTATTGTCAGTCAGTGTTGCAACTATCTCGCGTTTACGACTCGTGTACTTTTGCCGTTCTAGATTTAATCTTTATTCATGTCGGCACGCTCGGCATAACGATGACGATGACACATCTCGTGTGCGCGCGAGGAGACTACAATTCGAAAGCACGTTTCGTTTCGCATGACTGAGACGAGGAACGCAAATTCGAATTGTGTGTGACTCGAACAGCCGACTGAGATCAGCCATTGAGACCAATCTCCTAACTAGGAACGCTAATGCATATTCTAATGCAGGTACATATCATCGTGTATCTTAGATCACAGTCGCACGTGTATCCGCACGCCTATCATCGATCGAACGTCATCATCATCGTCGTGGGTTGCCATCGTAGAAGGTTGTCATCTTTAGCCACGTGCAGAAAATTCCCGTACAAAGGATCACGAGCCTATCCGATGCACTCTTTCATTTTTTCTTGTTATTCGCACCGCGTACATATTATTTTATCACTCCTCTGTATATTTTTTATTTTAAAAAAATAGTGATCAAAAGTTTTCCAATTTCGCGCGTGTAGAAATACATATACTGAGAAAGAGAGAAAAAATATTTGTCTACTTTTTTCCTATAAAATATAGGATGTCCACAACAAATTCGCAAGAGAGCATCGACTATAACAATAATATTTCCCCATTAATTGAATACGTATACGTATGCGTGGTTGCAAACATGGAATACAAACACGCGCGTGTCTGTTCTTGTATATACGCGATAGAAACATCTATTCACTCGGTCAGTAGCCACCACCGCGAGAGAAACCTGCCAACGTGACTATAATAAACGATCGCTTCCTTCTGCACGATGCTGTCGCGTCGTTTCGTGCTCGCGCGAAGCGACCAGGGACTTCCGTTGATCGCAATCGTCACGCGACACGTTTATATATACAGAGAGTGAAAAATAATTTTAGAACTCTCGACGCCAGATTTTTTTTTCTCGACCGATTCAACGGAACGATTTGCCGGCTGCGTCTTCTGCGAAGGGAAAGTGATAATAGCGGAAGAAAGAGGATAATACTCCGAAATACAAACATGAGCAAATGCTGTCAATGTGAGCCGAATAATATGCTGTGTCAAACCGAGATTTTTTACCTAATTTCACTATCTCCCTTCTCTTCATAGAAAAAGCTAATAATGTCATCTACAGAGTGTCTAGTAAAATTTGAAAATAAAATTTAAGGACATTTCCAGGAAATTTGCACGATTTTCCAGTAGTATAATAAAGATGTACAAGAAATTAAAAACTTTATTTTCTAAGTCCATAATTGCATGTTGAAAATTAATATATGCGTTACACCAATATTAGATAGGTACAATATTCTCTTATATAATATTTAATCGCTTGAAATCTATAAATACAAAGTAAGATGAAATATTTTTTACTTGAATAGTCTCAATTGCTCGTTTAGCCGAATGTTTAGAAGCAAACAAAAAGAATATCAAGGATCTATGAAAAATTTAACTACATTTCCAGGACATTTCCATTTAAAGAACAAACAAAATTCTAGAGCATTTCAAGAATTTCAAGAACGACTATAGACACCCTGATCTATCATCACTTTTCGAGAAAATATGTGTAAGATCTGTGCCAACAAGATTTTATTTGAAAACGCGATTAAAAAATTACGACCAGAGAAGTCGCTAAAAAAAAAAAAAAAAAAATAGATCTGCATATGCACAAACGACGCGATGAGAAAAAAAAATGTTCACGCGCGCGCAAAATAAGTCCGCTTCAATAGAACGCCGCCGCGCGATGAGCGTCTACGAAAGATGCGCGATAGGAGGACCTGCACTTCACGGCTCGTTCCCATCGGTGCCAAGGTTGCATCGTACCCGTGTACAGCATTATAGCTGCACTGGAGTAGCGAGAGAGGCCTCGAGAGGCCTGCGTGTGGAACTCGCGTGATGCTTACGCTCGTGGAGCTTATCGCGTGCTACACACACATTGCAAATACTACACAGGTGTCTGTGTTTGCGTACACCTATATGTAGTATGTGTATGTGTTACATTATACTTGCGCATATATATGTATATATGTGTGAATGTAGAGATGACGGCGACGACGATGACGACGACGGCTAAGCAAGTGCAGGATTTAGAGGGAGAGAGAGATGGAGAAGCAAGTGCAATTCCCTATGAATCGCGCCTATCTATATGTATCATCTGACAGTATAAGCATTGCGCAAGCCGTTGCTTGTATTGTCTCGTGCGCGAGATTAGCGGTGGATCTATATGGAAACCGACGAGAAATTTAATCAAATTGTCGAGAAGTTAGAAAAAATATTCAATTTGTATTAGCTTCTTATTTGAAACGTTTTTTGATATATTTAATAATTTCTTTAATTATTAAGTATTAATTTTATGATGGCATATATAACATGCAACATATTATATCAGTGATGTATTGCATGATACCTTTATCTCATACCGGACGTATTCATTAACATAATATAATATTCATCACACACACACACACACACATATATATATATATATATATATATAGGTACATAAACATGCATATATTAAAATGTTTATACTAATGTTCGTACAAATTAATATATGCATATTGTCGCTTAACGAGAACGCGAAAACAGAACTATATACGTCGTTATTATTTTAAAAATTTAAATATATCTAATTATGAATCAAATATTATGATTCATATACGTTTCTATATATATTACGACTCTCGTTTGAATATTTGCAAATCCAATATATTTTTCTTTAACTCAATCAAGTGCATTTAATCCTTAGAGTGGTATATTATTTGATTATCTTTTCAGAATATTGAAATAAATGATACGAGAGAGATAAACGCACTGTGCGATAAATGGAACACACGCGTATGAATTGTTTCAAAGCACACGTCAATTCTAGGACAAAATATTCTGCACTGGATTGACAGCGATGCGGTCATCTTTGTGTACGCGACAACCATATTTAAAACTATGCCACATGTAGGCGACATGGTCATGCTGTTTGCATCGCGATAAATAGTGCGTATTATACGATCTTTACGAGATACTCAATCGCGTATAATCAATAAAGATTAGCAATTAGCATCATCGGTCCTTTGAACGATACAACTCGTAGCAGATCATTGGTTAATTCAAAGCGTTGTCAAATTAACATTTCCGAAAAACAAATATATAATAGAGAAATTATATTCTCGAAATATATATAAGAGAATTGTATATAAAATTTATCTTAATACTAACAGATATTTTGAAGTGTTTCTGCAACAACCTCTAAAACTAAGAATATATTCCTTAAACAAACGATGTATTGTGTTTTCTTATGTAAATCGTTATATGATTATTGTTGTAAAAAACGTACAATATTACGTAATGTTGCAATTTACAATGCAGTACAGTTTATTACGCAGAATGGTTGTAATTTATTAGAAGAATGGATAAAGTTAATAAGTAGTTCGAAGAAGAAAATAAGCAAGTTTAAATATTCACGAATAAGTAACGTAACATAATTTAATTATTCAAGATATATTCAGATCAAATAATTAAATATTTTTTTATTAATATAAAATAAATCCCATTTCGTCTACATGTTTATAAATTAGGAATATCTGATATTAATCTTTAAAGGATTCCCCTCTTAAAAGTATCTTTTTAGTATATAATTTAGAACAAATTTTATTAGAATATTTTTTAGAATAGAAACTTATTTTTTAAAAAATTTTGAGAAAAATTCTTAAAATAAGAATGCAATTTTTTCAGTGTACAATCTATCGTAAATTGTCATCAATGAAACGAAACGAGAGATTTCGGTGTTATTTAATTTGCCTCTTTTTTCTTTGAATGAATTTCGCAAATAAATATATTTTTCGAGTTTTGGGATGATTTCAAAAAAAGTGAAAATCGCGCATAGGAAATTGAGTTGAGCGTATAACTTTCACATTCAGTAATTTAATACGACATGTCAATATATTATGTGATTGATTGACATTTCGATCGATAATGATGTGGCAAACGGAAGAGCGATTGTATATAATGTGCGTTTTGTAGAACGATAATGCACGCGATATCTCTTCATTCCGCGTATCGCGTTTTTCTTTTATCTATACGCGAAAACCTTACCTGGTGCATAGCTCGATAACGAAGGAACGCGTCTTATCGCGATAACTCAAACGCAGCCTTGCGAAACAATTTTATGCCAACCGTGTGTCCATTTAAGATATACTAGCTGTCACAATATGATCGATCATGATCACAATCGACTATACGAGAATTTCGTCGCCTGAGAGACAAAGTTATCTTACCACTCTACTTAATCTGATTCGATCGAATTAATACAATCGAGTTAGAGACACAAAGAGAAATAATTGAATGATATAATAACATACTAGAGATGAAAATAATACCAGTATACGACATCCCCGTGAGATTTTTTTATATACGACATATATATGTACATAAAGCTTGATCTGCTTTTGGAGCAGAATGTCTAGATGGAAAACTGTTATCAAGGAGCGTATTGCGTATGAAATTCATCGCCACGCTGTATATTGACTTGGTCAGTGTTCTGGACCAGTATCAATGTATTTTTCTCGGAAACGCGCTGATCGATCATCATCCGTTCCATCATTGTGTTTACATTTTCGCAGAAAAGATTCGCAATTTATTTGCACGAAGGAGAGGCGACCGATATGCATGTCCGCGGCGGCAATCGGGACGCACGTGCGATAAGGCACGAAAATCGCCGCTCGTAAATTGCGTCCATAGGCCCCGATAACGTGGCGCATTCGCACGACCTTCCTCCTCCACGCTAGCGCTTTAAAAGCCCGAGAGCTCTAAGGTCGCTTTTAGAGCCGGCGACTGATAAGCGCGCGCTCGCTCGCTCGCCGCCGCAAATTGCGCCATTCACGTCTCAATAGCCGACCTTCACCTCGTGCATTTAGCATCTACGTACGATATGTATATGCGTCGAGGCGCGCGGCCGCGTATCGGTCGCTTCTCGCTGCAGGACGTCGGACTATCGCGACGAACCGGGTGTGACTCACTTTACTCGACGCGCTATAATGATTTCAGAGCAACAGACTATGTACGGTCTGTCCCAAAAGTTTCTTAATTTTTATTAAATACGCGTGACTAGTAATAAATAATTTTTATTTATTATTATTCAAAATGCAGAACAAAAAAATAGTTACACTTATACCATACGGGGAGAATTTTCTATTAGAATTTATCCTGAAAATCAATGGTAATCGTGAGACAATATTGGGAGAATTTTGTAAGAGTTTCTCTGATTAATATTTAGCACAACAAAAAATATGTACATAGTATAAAATTAATCGAACATATTTTATATTTTATTGTGGTAAATAATTAATATTTTTAGTTTGATAAATATTAATCAGAGAAACTCATAAAATTCTTCCAATACCATAGTGTCCATATTATATCGCGTAAATTATAAAGAAAATTATCTCTATGCTTTATGATGATTTCTCGATTGTCAAAGAGTATAATTATCACTTCTATCCTCTATGGTAAATCAACTGTTAGTAAGATCTTGATCAAATTTAACGAAACTTCTACAAAAACAGTGAACTTAAACAGATGCTGCTAATATGCTCTGTGCAAAGGAAGTTCGGAAACTTGAGACAGATCGTATATAAACTCATATGTATATAAAAAGTAACAAAAATGTGGATCGCTATTCTCATCGAAATAAGTGAAAAAGTTCATTGTATAAACATGTCCAAAAATAATTTTTTAATTGGCTCCTTTCTGTTCTGCCAAAATGCAAAACAGGCTGTTTACAGACAATTTTGAAAACGATTCGCCCATTTAGCTTTGAAAATGAATTATTTTGAGATAATTATTTCCTACTGTTTTGTATTGTCGAAAATAAAATAATGCGCTTTGTAATTATTCTAACAAGTTGCGATCCAAACATTGTTGATTATAACGTGAAAACAGCATTTTTGGACATATGTTTTTAATGAATTTCTTTTGCTTACTTTGATAAGTAGAATATACTTCTGAAATAGCGGTCTACATTTTTGTTGTACTTTGTATATAAACGTATTCATAAAAATAAAATCGATAAAAAGCATTATCCGAATGTTTTTGCACATTGACACAAGTTTCGTGAACATTAAAAAAGGTTTATAATATAAAATTAGAAATATATTACTAAAATAATAAAAACGTTTAAAAAATTTCAATCGGCTGATTTTTTAATATTTTTTCTCAAATGTATATCGTATTTATTTTTTGTATTAATATAATTCTTAAAAAAGAATTTCTCATGAGCTCGTCAAGCCCTAAGCTTTATCTTTCTGGTTTGTGAATTTTCCCGGAAAGTGAACATTTAATTTGAATTTTTACGATTTTGTTTTACGACTCGCAAGTCGCACAACAGGAAGTGGTACGTATATAGAATTGTTGCGCGAATATTGTTGGTTTCACGGCCATCGCGATGAAAAAAATAATATTTTAACTTTATGAGTATCGTTGTTGTGATGGCGAAGTAAAACTGAACCTTGAGAATCCTGTTAATCGACAGTCTAGCACTGCCACGCTAATTATCATCGTAAGATAGTTCATCTCGTTTACACACTTTTAAGTTCCAATTCACAACGCCATACTTGAAGGTATAAATAACACGGATGTTCATTAGCGCAACCACGATCGCCCGCAGAGAGACTGACTGCACACCTCATTTTAGTCTTCCTTTAATATATTTAATGTTCTTATTATCATTATATAAAATTATAATATATGCTGAAATAACATTATATATATCCCTCGCACTTTCTTCATCTAAAAATATTCTTTTCATTCAGCACGCGAATAATCACGCGACTTCACATTCGCAATTCATAAAGCGCTAATAAAGCAATATATTTATCAATCTAAATTGTATTCCTCGAAGAAAAACATGACTGAGTCATCGATCTCATTGCCCCGTAATCTTATCAATATTGTATTACCTTTAATGAGCGCGCGTCGTCATTTAGAAATGTACAATATATCGCACATTACACGTAAAATTAGCTAATTAGCTTCATATGATCGAATTTTCTTTATTTAAAACACGAACTTAAAAAAATTTACGCCTCAACTTTCCTGTCCCGATTTCATTCGATATGAGTCATTTGCTAATCTTTCATTGTTAAAAATCAAGATCTCTCTCTTTTTCTTTTTAATAATTAATCTTATAAGATATTAAAAAAAATTATGTATTATATTTAAAGAAATATATATTATATATTATAATTACACATTATATCATAATTATAATATTTTTAGAATTTATTATTTTAAGCTCTTTCGCAAGATATTACTTAATAAATAATCCAGTAAGAGAAATAATGACGAAATAATGTAACAGCGGCATATATTCACTGATATACATTTTATAATATAAATACATATAAATATGTATAATATATATACATATATATATATATGTAAATATATATATATATATATATATATATACATATAAATATGTAAAATCCTAAAAAATGTGTCTGCGCAAACGAATGATGGGATAAACAGCGTTTATTAAATTATATAGACGTGATTTTCTTGCTACCATCATCTCGTATAAAGTTAACACACCTCAACCGGTCATGCAACATTTACGAAGGAAATGTTGACGTTACATATACGTTATATACGTACAACTGTTGCTGCCACGTGCCCAATGTTGGGCCTGAGCCCCCTGGATGATGGCCGTCACCGACATCATCGGTTTCTCCTTCTTCATCATCTTGCCCGGCTGCTTGCCCGCTCTACTTTCACTCGTCACCGTGGAACGATTTATCTCGTCGGCTTTTTTTTTTATCTTTCACACACGCACACCACCCCGAGGCAACGCCACCACCACCCCGCGTTTTTTCCCCCTCGTGTTCGCTTTTTTTTTTTTTCTTATTTTTCGTCTTTTCAAACTGATCCCTCGTCCCGTCCTCGCCGCGTCATCTCGCGAAAGTCCTTCCTTCCACCTTGTCCTTCCTTCCCTCACTCGGGAGTTAAATTCCTTCTTTTGGTATCGATTTGGTATGGTTGCTCACTGCACTTCTTTGGTTCGTTCGTGATCGATCGCGCGACCGGTTACTTAACTATTCTACAGCAGAAAGAAGAGTGGAGGTTTGGAGAAGAACAGAAAGGGATATATTGACTGACGGCCGGACGAACGTAAACCGATAAAAATCCTTCACCGAATCGTACAGCGACCTTGAATCCCACGGCATTCTCACTGATGAGTAGCTTATATTCTCTTCTAGCGAAGAGCTTGAAAGAGCGATAACGCACTGTAAGTCATGTTCGCGATTATTATATGGTCCCGAACTTTCTTGCGGTGTTTTTTCATTAATAAATCAACTAAATTGTTACAAGACTATTTAATGCAAATTATATATATATATATACGTACAAAGATTTAATTGTCCAAGCAAATATGGATAATGAAGAAAAAAATTAAGGATGAAAAGAATCGCTTGTAAAAAAAATTACATCTTCACAAGTCTTTAATTTAGAAATATTTAAAATATATTTATACAGCTTATTTTCGAAAGGCCTATTATTAATATTAATATAAATGGCCTATTAATATGAATGCGCATAACAAATTTTTTTTACGTGCGTCGATGATGAATATGCACAGCATTATGACAATAAGATCTTTTACATTGACTAATTATTCATAATTCCGATTTTGAACGCGCAGCGTTATCTCTTCCAGTTTATCATCGATCAAACAGTTCGACCATTATAACGCGTAGTTTGCAGATTAATCACGAAATTCAATTGCGAAACGTAAAATCACGGTAAGCCTGTATCTTCCGTAAACATGTTATTCCTCCTTTATATCTCTTATCGGATTTTTTTAAAAATAAAATTAATTCAGTTTTTTTCCCGGTGTCTGAACCGAATATAACCGAGAAGGTTAAACGTAATCTGCATTTACGATGAGCTGTAATTGTGGATAAAATATATAAATTCTAGGGATGGAATTAAGTATCTTACAGGTAGATTCAAATGTCTGCACATAGTTTCAAACTCTCCTCTATTATTTCGAAAAAAATCAATACTTACATAGACTCGAACTTAAACGAGGTAATGAGTTTCCATTTTTACAAGTACTTCAAAAAATAAGAGCAGTATTTTAATAAGTACATTCGAATCTGGATCAAGTACGTTCGAATCTTTTATGAGTACTTATGAAAAATTTTATTTTATACGTGTGCGTATAAATTTTTTATCTTATCAAGAGTTCGAGTCTCTATTTCTAAAAAGTTCGATTCTTCACGATGGAGAAAGTACTTGAAAATATACCATTTTCGATCTCGTAGGTACAATTAAAAAATTCCAATTTAATTCTTTGCGAATACGATATATATAAAATATTATTTTTCCGATGAGAGTTTCATTCGAGTATTTGAGAAAAAATAAAAACTCGATTATCAGATTCGACTTGAATTTTCAAGTATACATTGAACTTGATCCCATCCCTAAATGAAACGAGGATTTGAGAAACATCGTCTTAAAGTGTGCCAAGGCATGACGCGTGCAATTAGTCACGGGTGTAAGCACAGGCGTTTTAATAATTTTTATCGTGGCCCGGATTGCGAAACAACCAAGCGTGGCCGTCTCGACTTCTCGAGAGGAGTCGTTGTCCTTTCTCCGTCGTTCGTCAAATTATCTCGTCACCGAAAGAATAGATCGGAGACCCGAATCGGGAGAGAGATGGAAACGCGCCGCGCGTTGCTCGCGATCAATTGAATCGGATTGGATGATTTGCACGGTATACACAGCTGTCTGATTGTTCGTCAAAACACACATTCGAAGATACTTGTATATATATATCTCGAATCGGCTAAAATCTGCTCCGCGAGCGACGCTGAAATATTTGATTATTATTCGGCGCGTGCAAGTTGATAACTGATTGTGCGCGTCTGAGAGAGAGAGAAGCGCGTTAACCGGTCAGATCGAAAGCCTGTCTCGGCGCAGACAGACACGTATCTTACGGCTTTTTGCGCCGCTTAGGAAACCCAAGGGGAGAACACAGGGATCCCCCAAAGGGAGAGACGTCTCGCGAGGTCGCCGCCGGTCGAACCGACCAGAAAACGTGTGCGTGAGTAGTGGGCGAGAAACGGAGCGAATGCGCGGGCGCAGTCCCTCGGGAATCCCTCGATCGGGGACAGACGCAAAGACGAATGTCCGTTGATCCCGGGCGCGGGAAAAAAGCGGTCGTCCAAGAAATTCGCAAAAAGCCTCGTGTCGCTGACTCTTATCGCCAGAAGAAGAAGAAGAAGAAGAAGAAGAACCTCGCTTTCGTTCGTTCGCGACAGAGAGATGATGCTGATTTGGAACTCGGCGTATAAATCTCGTTTTTTCCCGACGATAAATTTATTTTGCTTTTCCGTCGCGATCATAAAAGAAGAAGAAAAAAAGAACGGAGATAAATGGAAAGTTGATTCTCAAAGAGCCAAAGGAAACGAGAATAATATTATATAAAATAAAATTGTGCAGCGACGCGTAATGTACAATATATTAGGTAATCGAGCAACGTTAGCATTCCTCTGAGGTCGCGTTACAAGATTATTTAAAAAACACGGTGATCTGGTTCTCTCCAGACGGCTAAAAGCGCGCTTCTTCTCGATACATACCACGAGAGGCTCTAAAAATATTTATCGCCGACTTTTATGCAGTTTCTCGCGCGCGCCGCGTCGCGATCTCGAAATAACAAGCCGCGGCAGCATTCTATCTCTCTCTTCTCTTTCTCGCGCGCCGATTCGCACGCATGCGCTCGCGACCTTGACCACACACGCACGCAGGAAATGCGATTGCCTTGTCTCGCCATCGATGTCGACTCACTCTCTCGAGGGGGATAAAGAGGCGCGATCACTTACATAATGCACAGGCAATTACACGAAATGCACATGCATGCACGAATGTCACGTGTGTGCGCGCCGCTGTTGTTGCACTTGTTGTCGGAGCGGGGTTGTCGGACGTGTCAATTGGCTATACCTCTAGCGTTAGTTAGATAGACGGTCAATCGAAAGATCAAATTCGAACGGGTCCGATAAATTTGTGCATTTATCCTGCAAAATCATTTTCGCCGATTTTACGAGTTTTTCTTCTCGACGAATCATTCACGATTTTTGTTATACAATTTTTATATCCGAGTTGGAGAAATTTAATATTTTAATACGCAGAAATTATTTTAACGTGTATTTTAAATTCCAAGTTTTTTAATTTTTTTTGAAGATTTTTAAAATATTTTAAATTTTTCTCTGGACTCTCGACCGAATCGATATATATATATACATTTCTTTTTATCCCTTTAATAAATTCATTCTTTTTCTCATCGGATCTTATGTATATTTCAGATATAATTAGTTTCGCGTTTTATCATATTCGGTCGCTCGATTGTTCTCAATCGTGAATCAATCATTCGTGGGTGGATGGCGAAATGACAAACGCGATTCTTGCGACTAATCACTAATGTCGAGGTTAAAGTTCAAGGTTAACGCCAAGACTGCGTCTGGCCCGCACTCTATAGCGGAAAGGCAGATCGATATATACCGGGTGATATACGAATTCCTGACCGTGTGAGATCGCGTGTCGTGAATTAGACAACATGAATTGAACATTCTGATGCAAATTTCAGCTCTGAAATTATGTTGTTCTTATGAATCTTTGCCTGATCACAAAGCGACATAAAGTGCGTTACGCGTGAATAATGAAGATTATAATAAAGTTCATGATTAAATGTTATGCCTACATCAAAAAAATTATATTCTCGAAATAAGAGGACTGTATACTATAAAATCCTCCTCTTAACAGATAACATCTTCTAAAATTAAGAATATATTTATAACTTAGGAATATTTGATATTTATTTTTAAAAGATTCCCCTCTTAAAGTTTTTGAGAATATTTTTTTTTTCTAAAAATAAGCGATAAATTCTTAAAATGAGAATACAATTTTTTCAGTCTAAGATTCAAGGTCGCAAAAAATATATCTTATATTTTTTATATAATTTCAAACAATTTAAACGTAAAACGTGATTGTCACAGATAATAGGAGTCGGGAAAAAAAGAGAATCATCTTAGAATTTTGAAGGTGCAAAAATCCTTTCGCGTGATCGCGATTCCTTTTTTTACGCGTTCAAGCGTCGAATGATAAAATAAAATAAAAATAATCGATATACTTTTTCACGTCACAATCCTAAGAGTGACGTATAGGTATATTATATGCGTTATCAATAGAAGCGATATATTCTCAAAGCGGGCGATAGGCTGACGTAATTAAAAGGCGGGGATGATCGATAACGTTATTATAGAGCGAGCGAGGGCGAGAGACGGTATATCGTCCTGCGAAACGATCGATTGGCACGTTAATTCTGGTATCCTGCACGGGTCAACGACAAAAATATGCCGTCGTTATAGAGGAGGAGACTATATTTTATGCATGACGCGCGATAGACACAATCCCTTTCACGTGCCGCTGCCAGTAGGATGCAGATTTTGACTGCTCGATTGAATCGTGAGCTTCTAACGAGACTTTCTTATTAGAATAAATTATTATTGTATATTAATTTCTCCGTAAAGTTTTTTTGTATATATAAATAAATTGATGTATAAATTATTATGTACAAATATAAAAATCAAATATTTTTTATCCGTTATTTAATCTCCTCTTTGAAATATTTTATTCAACGTTTAAAACAAATTTGCTATTCTGGACAATTCCAAGTATTAAGTTAGTTTTAAAATTTGAAAAAAAAAAATATCTTTATATTTTTGTATTAGCGTAATTTGAATTCCAAACAAGCCTTTATGCTTTAGCACGATTTCGTGAAACCAAACAGTGATAATGCCTCGTTTCCACTCGACATTTGTGTTGTTGAGCAACTGATGATGTACGTACAAATCAGAAAAACCAAATATCGTGTTATAACATTAAATAGAACAATATTCATTATTCAAGAATCGAAATTTGATTTGATTTTCGTAACATAAAATGGACGGAATGTTATCAACAACTTTTCCTTTTGAAAACAAAACAATACAATTTTTGATTACATCTAAACTTAATTTATTTGTAAAATATATTTATCACAATAACATTTTTTCTCTCAAAAATATAAGACGATGACATAATGATCAATTACAGTGAGAGTTTAATTTTTCTCTCTGGTACAAAAACTACCACAGATCTTTTTCTTCGAGGAACGGTAATCAATTACGTTAAACGAGTTGGATTTCAGTGACAAATAAAGAGTCCATTATCAAAGAATACTCTGAAAAAACGAGACAACAAAAGTACTATTTTTTTATGGATAATTATTTTGGAGCAAGTCTATTCGAGATTGTATTGAAACATGAGGCAACAAGATTGCACTGTCCACTAAGCTGCCCTTTTTTATAGCAAAGATGTTGAGATCCAATTAAGGTATCTATCGACCTGCGATTTATTACTTTAGATTTTTTAAAATTATTTTATTTATAATCCTCTTTTTAAACACGTAGAGCCTTACAGATGCTCTGATGCAGCGTCGCATATATTATTATAAACACGATAAATGTCATGACATTTGAGGTCACACACCGATGCCACGTGAAAACGAGGCTTAACAAACGATCGAGCAACGGCTCACGATTCGGCCCTCGGCTTTGTATGTGCAACGCGCGCACTGAATATCACACATCTCTCGGCAACCATTGATTTTCCACAATAAGAGAACCCGCGAGCGCACGGGACAGCTTATTGAATTTTCAACAATTGCGATATGTATAGCATTCGGAGAAGACACGTGCGACAGGCGGAGATAGGAGCGCAGTGAGAGAAGTCATCGGGCCTGGTGGGCTGGTGTCTCGTTATGCAGGTTCAAGTATGACACAAGAAGAAACGCACACATTCATATACCTCGCATGACATTCGCTACATAATCGAGAAACACAAACGGTATTGTTGTACGTATGACATGGCGTTTTGTAACTCTCTCTTTCTCTCTCTCTGTGTATGTCGCATGTTCTTTAATAATTTTTCAAATAATATACTGAGGATCTTATCTCTCAACATTTGCTAATTTGTTCTTGAGCGACGTGTGATTTTCTTATCTATTGAGGTCAAATTTCAATTGACGTTTTCAAATCTAAACAAGGTTTTACTTTTTAAGGTAGTCACTTTCTTTTCTTTAGGAATTAAAATGTATACAAAAAACGCGTTGAAACTCATTATTTTTCAAACACTATTACAGACGTGTTCAGACTCAAACATATTTTTACATATGTTGAAAGCTTTTACAGTTATACATTTTGTATTTTTTAATAGTCACATTTACTCAAGTTTTATTTATTTATTTTTTTTTTTTTTATAAAAGATTGAAAATTTTGTCATAATTTTTTTATCTGGACATTATTTGTTAATATCTTTTTTTTTTTTACGGAAACCCATATTGCATCAGCAAACAGTTCATGTTTGACTGGTTTTATGGTATTATTTTTGTATAAACTTAAATAATCGTGTATAAATTATGAACAATAAGTTATTATATTATGTTAATTGAATTAAAAATATTTAACAACTAAAAGTTTTTGAAGAATTGTTAAAATTTTGAGATTAGATGAAGAAAAGTAATTGATTATTAAATATTAAAATACAACTGAGTATTCTGTAAGTTATAATTAATTCTATAATTAAGTTATCTCTCTAATTAAGTTAAAATAAATTATTAAACCAGTAAAACTGATTGAGTCTAATAATCTGAACACATCTTATTTTAAAAGATTAAATTCTCGTTTATAATTGATATTCCTGCTAAACTACTTTTAAAAGCTATAAAAAATTAAGCTCTAATAACGCGAATTTCGGTTACACTGCGAGAATTAAATTTATCAATCGAATTTAACGCGCGCAAAATAAAATTTTCACGTAGCACGTGCCTGCATATAGCCACGCGATAAAGACAGACCTAGAGAGAGATCATTGGAGCTTACACGAGTTCAAGTATAGCACGTGACGACACCCGCCAAGATCATCATCGAGGCGCGCTCAGAAGTCTATGCGACGTGACACGGACTCGTGCGTTGACGGAGGCGGCGGCAGTTTCTTGGCACAAGATATCGCGGGACAATGACGACAATGTCCGACGTGTGAAGCGTTTACAACGATTATCTGTAGCGGATTATCAAGCTGTGAAACCCCACTCTAAGCAATAATAGTACCCTGGAGCTGAGTCTCTTTTTAGAGAAACAGGGTGTCCAGCAAAGTCAATAAAAAGGGTGTCCAGCAGAGTCAATAAAAAGAATTCCGACTTTTTCAGATTTTCCAGAAATTAATTTTTTCCCTGACTGTTTAGTATTATTTTGTCCAAATATATAATTTGCATATATCTATATAATAAATTAATTAAATGTTATATCGTGAAATTCTTAAGATATTTTTGTCAACAATGAAAAGGTTCGGAAGTTAAAAAAAAAAAACAAAAATTTAAATCAATTATACAATTCGCATTATGTCCTACGATAATCGTGAAACAAGCATGTCACTATAAACTATTTGAATAATCATCTTTTTTATTTATATCATATCAATTTTTTAGTTTTGTCTCTATCAAGCACATTGAAATAAAATAACACGACGATGAAAATATAAATTGACGAACACGCTGTAGCTGAATCGATTTTTAACAACACAGAAAATTATCGTGCCGGGAGTCAAGGAAAAGTTTATATTTATTTAATAAAAAATTTCAAATTATTAAAACCAATGTAGAATAATGTGAAAAAATCCAGATAAATAATAAAATTTCCTGACTTTTTCCCCCGACAATTCCAGATTTATAAAATTCCCTGACATAGCCCTGGTTCACCAGATTTTCCTGACCGCTAGACACCCTGTGGAATAATCACGAAATATGCCGTTCTTGACACTCCTGCCTTCACATCCTCCCTTCCTCGCCCTTTGTGTTTCCCGGGTCGCCGCTATTTTCGCGGCCGCGACCGATCCGTTCCGCCGTTTAAATTTAGTCTCGCGGGATTATTTCAAGAGAGAAAGAGAGCGAGAGAGAAATTACTTCCGCGTGCCCGACGTGCCGCCGCGCGATCGTTCGTTCGCTGGGAAGAGTTGAGAGTTCGCCGTCTCCGGTTAAAAGCCGGGCGACTCGTCCCGTGACCCAGGCAAGGCCGCCGCTGCACAGCTGAAGCCGCCGTTTATCGATCTCTCTCTCTCTCTCTCTCTCTCTCCGTGTCGTGCGAGGGTATCATCGGGCGGTCGCCGGAACGCGGAGCCCTCGCGAGATCGCAGCCGCGCGAAGGTCGCGAAAAAACGCTGCCGAAGGACGACGACGCGAGATGCGCTCTTTCGGCTGCTGCGATCACCCTGGGGTGTAAACATCGTGCACGAGAGCCAGCCAGCCAACCGGGCGGGCTAGGCGAGCGAGGGAAACCCATTGGCACACTGTGGCCACTTTGGCGCGTTCGTATCGATCGTACACCGACGAGACACCGCCTCGTGCCGCGATAATCGTGCACGTCGCATAGACGGGATTTTTAACCCTTTAGACGCGAATTTATATGTACGTGGTTTTTTTTTTTTTTCAGCCTTAGCGGACGCGAGGGAGAGTCAGGCGGAATAAGTCTGATTTAGAGAAATGACGGAGAAATGAAAAATAACGGCGCGCCCTTTTCTTTAATAAATCCAATTAAAATGTGGGAGTGCTAATTGTAAGTAAAACACACGTGGTTTTTAGACATTCGTCGCGAATTTAAAAAACAGATTCTAATTGTGAATTTAGGAAGCAATTGTTCCTTAATTCCAAACTCGGTGAAATTAAGAATAGAGCAAGCTATATAAAGTTTTGCAAGTTTAGACACACAAGAAGTTCAAATTCTGCTAATATAACTTTTCTCTAAAATTATATAAAATATGTATAGATAAAAAAAACATATATCATAATATCTCAACTTAATAATAAGAATAACCGTGCAAAAATAATTTACTCGAATATCACCCCATCTAAAAATGAATAGGGACACACATATATCGCTATTACAAAATCACAGGCGAAATTAATTAATTAATTAATAAATTAAAAAACAATTCCCTGCAAAATCTATATCATCGTCAAGTTAAAATTCGTCGCAAAGTTTTTATCAGAGTAAAAGGGTTAACCAACTTAACGAGAAGCCTTCGCCTTGCATACGTCGTCGTCAGCGACGAAAATAAGCAAACACGAAACGTGCAACGTCCGAAGGAGCTCGGTCGCGCGAGATTTGGCAGCCTGGTCCAGCAACGGAGGAGAGTGCGAGGCACGCAACAACAAATTCGCGTTCACTGCACCGAGAAGAGAGCGGCGGCCTTCTCGAATTTCGAGCGAGGTGCCACCCCACGTTTACGCTTCTCTTCGATCTGCGTATCAGCCATACGTGCACGCATTCATACACACACTTTATGGTCTCTTTCTAATTTCCCGTGCCAACAACACCTGACGAAGCCCCGGCGAGACACTCTTTCTCTCGCGTTCCTTCGCGGTCGCGCACGAACGTGGAAAGTAAAACAAGAACTACTCCGGATGATGCACTCGTGGATGAGAGAGAAAGAAGCGAGGAGAATTTATTACAGAGCAGTCGCGCGACCCGGTCACCAAGTCTGGGTGAAAACGAGGAAAGAGAGAAAGGCGATGTAGTATAGAGGAATACAGAGATAAACTTGGGAAACTTGAAAAGAGATAATGAGAAAGTAAAAAAATGTAGCCAAAGTGTACACACGGTATACGGAGAGAGAGAGAGCGAGCGGCGATATCTCTCGCGTGTACCCGAGCGACCCGATTCACCGACTGACTGACTCTATGACTGAATGACTGACTGACTGACTGACTGACTCGGAGATGCACGGCGCTAAAAGCGACTGAGTGCCAGCCGGCCGGTCTGGCTCTCGTTGCATGTGAGCGTGCAGTCTTCGGGAGCGTGAGGAGAGGGAGAGGTCGAGGCGGAGGACCATCAGGGGTGGAGAGGGGAGGGGCGAGACGACGGCGGGAGGGGAGGGATGGCGGGAGGAGCCGACCGAGAGGGAGAGGAGGTCAGGAGGGAAGGAGTGCAACAAAGTCCCGCCCGGCGGCTAACGCTCCGCTTCCACTTGCACTTTTGTTGCGCTTGATGAGAGAACGAGAGAGAGGGCCGGTCGATCATCTCTCGGCCGCAGCCTCGGCAGCTGCGGGATTTTTATCGATAATTATTATGTCGAGAATCATCGCGGCTCGAGATTATCGCGGAAGCTGATTTCGCGCGAGAACGAAATTTGGCTGCGGTGAATAAGAGGCGCGTCTTTATTTACGAGCGATTTAATCACTGAAAACAAAATTTTGTTGGGTTAAGAAAAATTCTGTTCGAAAATGGACGAAACGGAGTTCTGGTTGAATCTATCAGAATTCCTTTTAATACAACAAATATCTTGTTTGCACCAACAAACTGATTTGTTGCACAAACAAGAATTTTTTGTTAATCCAATAAAATTTTGTTGGATTAAGAAAAATTCTATTCGAAAATGGACGAAACGGAGTTCTGGTTGAATCTACCAGAGTTCCTTTTAATACAACAAATATCTTGTTTGCACCAACAAACTGATTTGTTGCACAAACAAGAATTTTTGTTAATCCAACAAAATTTTTGTTCCAGTGATGGAATAAGAAAAATCTTAATGATATAGTCTGATTTTTGAAGATATATGTATGCGAGAATTTTGCGGAATAAATTTCCATGCGCAAAGAGACTAATTTCTATTATGTAAATTATGGATATCTCTCGCATTCTCTCTCTCTTTCTCTAATACTTGAAAGTGCCGATATTAGAGGCGAAACTTATTCGAGTTCCTTATATTTTACTGCCGCGGATGTATACAACTCATTGGTACGAAACCGCAACAATTATTATCCCGAGCAATAACAGAGGATCTAAATGACTTGAGCGCAACTCTGCAGAAAGATTCCAGCTGATGGAATAAAATGGAACGAGAAAATAATCCGGCGCGAAATCCAAGAACTCTCGATGGATTTACGCGAGTGCGAAATTATTCGTTCGACGTAACTCGCCGATCATCGCGTAAACATAGATAATAACAACGAGACGATGATGATGGAAATCACACAATCTCACAGCTCGAGGTTTCGCAGGTTTCGCGTTCTCGTCTCGTTGCGCCGCGTCGATGGACGGAAAAGGACGAAGAGACGGATAGAGAGAGAGAGAGAGTGAAATAAAGAGAAGATTACCCGGACAAAACAGAGAGGGACGAAACAGCGAGCGGAAAGAAGCCGCCGATAGAGCTTGCGCCGCCACTGTGGAGAACTTAGGAGTCAAGTTCTAGTGCACGGCCGAAACGGGAGAGTCGACCGCGTCCCCTCCCTCGATCCTCCCTCCCCTCCCGCGCTCTCCGCCCGAACATCAAGGAGCCGCCACGTCGTGAGTGCGGAGTGGTGGAAGCGCGAAGGTGGTGGGGGAAAATGACAGGCGCGAGAGAGGAGAACTTGCAAGGCGCGCTGTGCAATGTCGAGCGTGCGCTCCGAGAGCACTCCGTGCCCTCTCTTTCTCTCTCTCTCTCTCTCTCTCTCCTCTTCCTCTTGTGCACGGAGATTCTACCAGGTGTGACCGAAATTTGTGCCGCCGAAGTGCGGCTAAACCGGGAACTCAAAGAGACGCGCGGGCGAAGAAGTGTACGCGCAAGCGTGTGTACGCGTCACCACGTGTATGTGTGTGGAAGAATGTTCGATTTGATGGTGGAGAAGAGGGAGGGAGGGAGAGAAAGAGGGGACGACTGCTTTTTTTTTTCCTTTGTCGATAGGAGACGGTTCTGCGAAAGTGCGATTAGAGATATCGCGAAATTTTTTAAATTTGACCATCGTTTACAAACACTTCGGATTATCGTCGAGATCTAGTCAATTGCGATTATGCAAATATAGCTGGACGATCGATAAGAAATATAGATATGGTTCGCATAGAAAAATCGGTCGATATCGGAGAAATATCGTGGATACGATGAACCCTCTTGGAATTTTTCTAATCGACAAATCTTTTGAATCTATAATTATAAAGTAAATATTGTAAAATAAATTGAGTAAACTAGGATGGAGTTTAATCTTAAACTGATTAGTATTCTACATTAATTTGTTATTCGTAACTCTAATCATAAACGTGCTCGAGTCTCGTTCGCTCTTCGTGCGTGATATTTAGATATGCAACGTGTAACTCGTTATAGGCGCGATAAACGCGCGAATATACGGGTACCATTCGTACAGCAAACGTGAAAATTACGATTGCAGACGAAAAAAGTTTCAAGATCATTGCGCGTCGGCCGCAGTTGCGAAATGCTATTCCATTAGTGGATTATATTCTGACGTAGGATGCGGGTTCGCTCGAACGAGATGTCGGTATTGCGTATTTTATGTGGCCTGACTCGGAATGACTTGGAATAATTGTGCTATTTCATGTAATAGGACTTTTGCTAACTCTCGCTGTGCAAATAAATCTATAGCGAGCTGAATACGTATAATAATCCTCTCTTACTATATAATATAATACTTTTTTTTTCTTAGATACTCCCACTTGTATTACAAAAGAGAAAGTTATAAATAATCATTTCTTTTTTTAATTTGTAACACACACAGACTCTGATGTTCTAGAAATATGATCATTTATGGCGTGTAACCAAATTGAAAACAAATAATAGTTTAATAGAAAAGAAAAATGAAAAAGGGAAATGTGCATTGCTTTCACGAGAAAAGATAACATTCTTTAACATATAAATTCTGTATTATATTTGTCAGATATCGTTCATGTTTTTTTTTTAATAATCCGAGCACATATTTAATAATTTTAAATACTTTTACAAAGCAAATAATTTTTCTAATAATGAGATTCGGAAATCGTGTATATACTCTTGTATATATTTTTTCAGCTGTGTTTATTTCCCTCGATCTATCGTTTCCTTCACAGTTCCGGCCGTTTACGAGAAGCCGAATAAACATCGATAAGGAGTTCGCTCGCATTATTTCTGTCTCACAAAATTGCGTGCGAGAAAATGTTGTCGGGAAAAAAAAGCAGGAAGAGTTGTGCCGCAGATGGACCCCGCATCGCAAACAACCTGCGTCGCACCTGTTTCGATACCATCGATAGATTCGCCATGGCAACATCCTAGACGCACAGCTCTCGGAGTTTTGAGAAAGCTTCGAAGCCACTGCAACGTGTCCGACAGATACCTGTATTCGCACGCCGGCTGACGCGAGAGTGTTTGCATAAAAAATAGCTCGGCGAATAAATAGTCACTATATATCTATAGAAAATCGAGAGATGATCAAGCTTGAAGAAACGAGCTTGAAGGATATAAGCATAATCGTGGACTCATTAATTAAAAATTCTCAGAATTCAAAAGTGAAGAATGAAGAATGTTATTATCTTTATCTTATCTTATTTTTAGAATACTCAAAAAAAATCTTTAGAATTCTGTTAAGAGAGGAATTTATCAGATATTTCCAATTTAACAATTATAAGAATGGGATTTATTCCTACATTAATTATTTATCGAATTAGGTATCAATATTATTGATATCTGCAACAGGCTGTCCAGCAGACTCAATAAAAAAAATTCCCTGATTTTTTCAGATTTTCCAAGACCAGAAATTAATTTTTTCCCTGATTTTTTAGTATTATTTTTTCCAAATATATAATTTGCATATATCTATATAATAAATTAATTAAATGTTAATTCATCATGAAATCCTTGAGATATTTTTGTCAACAATAAAAAGATTCGAAAGTTGAAACAAAAATTTAAATCATTTATACAATCTGCATTATGTACGATAATCGAAACAAACATGTCACTATAAACTATTTAAATAATCACCTTTTTTATTTATATCATATCAATTTTTTAGTTTTGTCTCTATCAAACACATTGAAATAAAATAACACGACGATGAAAATATAAATTGACGAACACGCTGTAGATGAATCGATTTTTAACAACACAGAAAATTATCGTGCCGGGAGTCAAAAAAAAAGTTTATATTTATTTAATAAAAAATTTCAAATTATTAAGACAAATGTAGAATAATGTGAAAAAATCCAGATACTTAAATAATAAAATTTCCTGATTTTTCCCCTGACAATTCCAGATTTATAAAATTCCCTGACAATGCCCGGTTTTCCAGATTTCCCTGACCGCTCTCTGTGCAAAAATTTTTTTATTACCGAAAGATACCGACCTTCTAAAAATAAAAAAAAAAACTTTTCAACAATCAAGTAATAATATTGGTCACGCATAGGTTTTCTGAGATACACTCTTGGCGTCGATGGCTGAATTAATACAAAGAACAAATGTGCATATGTATGCGTGTGTGTTGTGTTATGATACTTTGAAGGCATCTTGGGACCGCGGAGGGTTGAGGAAGTTCCGTCGGTTTTTGCATCGATGGCAAGCCAGTGTGCCTTTGGCCCATATGCCGGCAAACCAGTCGACCAACCACATCACGACACATCTATACTATACGACGGCCATCACGCGAGGAAACGCACACCCTAGCATTCAACCGCCGCCGCCGTCACCACCACCATCACGGTTTGTGCACGCGCGTGTACGTGTGTACAACTCGCTCTCTGCGAGGGTTGTCAAGGTTAGCCACCTACTCGCCGCCGTAAGCCTCTGCACTCTCCGCGGTGCATGTTGCGCGAGAGAGTCGTCTTTCCAGCTTTAAACTTTATTACGTGTTCGCGCGAGGAACATCGAAGGCTATTCTGACGCCTTAAAGTCGATGACGTATGACTTTATATAAAGTCACACTACTGTATACATGTCGTATATAAATACGCGCGCGCGCGACATTATATTTATACGCGTGTATACATGCATACGTCGGGACAGTTGTTGTTCCGCGTGCGTCGACCTTGTTTTTACGAAATTCTGGGACGCCGTGTCTTCGCGCCGAGGCCACTCCGAGAAGTTGGCTCCCCAACATGGGGGTACCCTTGCCTCTTATCTGGGCGTTACGCGTGCTCGTTATCGTGAGGAGAAATGTTAACTCGAGTAGCGAAAGTTAAACTGATCTTCGGTTTTTATCATGGACATTTTAACATTTTTTTTTTAAATAAAGGTTTTGCTATTTAAATTTCGTTTCTTCGGCATATTTTAGCATATATGCAAGAATCTTTAAATTTTCTTAATGAAGAATCTTATTTTAAAAATATGAGACAAATATAAAAGATGATAATATATTCAACAACTCGAATAATTTATTTTTTTTATCAAAATAATGAGGTGGAATCATTTACATTTCACGTAACTAATAACGCGCCTTTGATCGGAGGCGATTAATTAAGGCTTAAAAAAAAGTAAAATGTGTGTAATAAATTTCTTGAAAAACTTATATATTCCTATATACGAATAGATATAGCAATATAATAATTCCTATTTTTCGACACTTTAACGCAACAAGAAAAACTCAATTCCGTGCACATATATTATTATTATCATTTGAAGTCATTAACGTCTGATTTTTGAGACGCGATTGATGCGCGACTGCATGCACGAGAAACGCTTTTTTTTGCAAGCGCAGCAGTAGGACGAGGAAAGGTTAACTGGACTCGCCGATATTCCGTTTACATTCTTCGGAACTGGTTTTCTCCAGTCGATTCTATGCGATCCCTAGAAGAGAGAACAGAGAACAGCCCATTTGGCGTGCACAAAAATGCGCCAACAAAAGCGAAATTCGGAAATTCCACCAATCTCACGGCACGAAAACCGATGCTTCGAATGCATCTGCGGTGTGTGATTCTCCTTATTTTCGAAAATTTTATTCATATTCTTTTGCTGACCGAAACGTCGAACAATGAATGGCTAAGATTAGTAATAACAGATATATTAATTCTGTACCTCAAATGCAGTGAAAAGTGAGTTGGCGCGATTCCGTTCAGCATTTTCTTTATTTGCTCCTTTATTTTCCTATATAGTTTCTGAAGAAATTAATTCAGTAATATGATGATTAATATTAGTTTCTTTAAATAATAGAATATATATGTCAAAATATTTGTATGCTATAACATATCCGTAAAATAAAGTATCTGTATAATTCTATTCGTAAATCAGCATTTTGAAACTTTTTTTACTATATCAATATCTAGATGCAGATCAGATGTTAGCTTTAAAATTTTCAAAAAAATTATTTCACTTGCTTTAAGATTTAAGATTTGCTTTAAGTCACGTTATTAGTTACGTGGGTGTAAATAAAAATTCCATCTCATTATCTCTCGATACAATACTTGTTCCTGTACTGGCAAATCTAGAAATATCTATCGTATTCTCACTTCGACATTACAGAATCACGCAAATTCGCGTGAGATAAAAGTGCGAAAAGTCGGTGATATCACTTGAGTTACAGAATCGATCCACTGGTCATTCCGCTGGAACGTTTCTTCCGGCGTCACGAGATAGCTCATGCATTATGATACGTATCGAGTATATCGCATGTCTCGCTACTGCGAGATGCATAAACGAGTTTTCATGCTCCGATGCGTTCTTGGAAATTCATTTGTAAAAAAAGATCGCCAAGGATGAGAGATACTTGAGAGACCATATAACGCGGCAATTATTCGTCATTTAAAATTTCAAAAAGGCAATTATTTAAATTAAATAAATACAATTTTTTTTCGAGCCAAAAAAATTGAAAAAAATCTACGATAATTCTCAGCGAAGGTCATCCCGCTTCAGTCGCGATTTTCGCGTAATGAACCGCGACAGATGTTACTGATAGCGGGTCACCAGAGAGAATCCGTCTTCTTTCGGGTCGTCAGATCGCACAGGCGAGGATCGTTCCACTTTTTTATTCCGCGGATTTCAACTTCTTGCATTTATGTATACCGTGTCTCGTCGGTCGTCCGACTGTATGCTAGAGGCTCCTCGCACACAAAAGCAGCCTGAATCGCTGAAACCGAAACGTTACTCGAGGCGACGAAGACGACGATAGCGACGAAGGCCTTCGAAAAAAAAGAGAGAGACGAAACCGAGTTTGGATGAAGGAGACGGAAGAGAGGCGCGGACGAAAGCAGCTGTTTCGTCTGGTCTCGCCTGGTACAATGCAAAATTCAGCCTCTAATTCTAAAGCGGTTCGCCAATCAGCCGCGTCATTGTTCGCCCGTGAAAGCTCGCGATTTTTTCAGAGTAGAGGGAAGGAGGGCTAATCGTTTTCTGAATCCTAATGAGCGACTTCGGGTAAGAAAAAGAGAGAAAACAAGAAAAGAATTCGCAGAGAGGGAACACCGAAAGGGATATTCAACTTGGGTTCGAACGGCGGAGTCTTGAATATACCGAAAGTATCGCAGAATCTCGAGAGCGAGAGAGAACAGAAAGAGAGCAAAGAGGAAAAGAAGAGAAGTATATTAATTAGAAAAATAAGAGCAATTTATTTTGTTACGTTATCGCGAAAGACATTAGAGTCCTGATTAAAACGAGGAGAAGGATTAAAGGAGGCAAAATTGGCGCGCTAGACGAGCTAGCTCGGGATTAAGTGAGGAATTGGGAATAATTAATCTCCCAGAAAGTACGAGTGTATACGATCGTGTGCGCGTTTATCAGACGCATGATTGTCAGAAACAGTCGTCTTATACCATAACGAACGGTCGGCGGCCTCGAAAATCTACGCGCTTCATGTATATACGCGATCGTGTTAACGCTACCACGCATGTATGTAGTTGGCACGCTATAAATAATACTCATCCACGAGAAGCGACAGGACGGCTGATCAATCGGATGTAGGTGTGGAAAGGAACAAGCCGCATCCAGAGATAGAGAGAGAGATGATGAGAGCGTGAGTGGAAAAGAGAAATCAACAGCGAAAGACAGAGAGAGAGAGAGAGAGCAGTCAAGGACGACGTACGTGACCACTGCATTGCGACGACGGATTCTGTTGAGGATCCTGAAATTCCACGGCCGAGAAACGCGCGGTGTCGTGTTTATAGGTGATGTATAAATAGTACGTTCACCCGAATCGGCTTCCCTCGCGACTGATCCAGAACGCGTTTATTTTGCCGAGAGGAATGACTTTCTCGCGACTTTGGAAGATACGACGAATAATATCACACGTCGCCTCTCTCTCTATCTTTCTTCTTAGGACGCATAATTTTAAAGAATTATTCGAATAACGCGTGAATTTTATATAAACAATGTTTCCGGTGCATTATAAATTCACGTTAATTTTTGACGTATATATATATATATATATATATATATATATATATATTTCATATATCTTTTATATTAAACCATGAAAAATAAGGAGAACCAATATTTAAGTATATAAATTTTAGCACGAGTTTGGGTAGCATTTGATGTCATTAAAATAGTATCAAAATTGATCTCATCACGCGACTGACACGCATCTAATTACGAAAACACACGAATACAAAAAGTGTTATTCATTGTGTTTTTTTAAGTAATGTCAGCGCGCTTATTTCCATGCAAACCTATGTTTCTTAGCTTATTTATATGTGTATGTGTGTACGTGCGTATGTGTGTGTATGTTACTGTATTATATTGCGTAATAAGTATTACCTTGAGACGCCAAAGGTGTCATAGATGTGCACAAATAATTAATCAAAATGCAAAAAAAAAGTCATTTCAATATATTTATTTGAATCCTTCTTTTTCTTATGCGAGACAGTTGAAAAAAGTGCACTTACTATAAAAAATCGTAAATGCTTCCTTTTATGAGCTATAGCCCAAAATTATCGCCTATAAAGGGGATGATATTTTTATATCGATATTAATGCATCGTTCGCAGGAAGAACCAATTTATCTCGAGTAAAACCCTTCGGACAGCAATGACGACAATAGGCTCCGATAACACTTACTAGAATTTTTGCGTCGAGATACTTCATGAACACCAATTTCTTAATTGCCACTCAATAATGCCCGAGTTTTCCAATCGAACGGGACAGATAATGCGCGCTTTCTTTCTTATCTTATCTTCTGGTAGGTTCCCGACAGACCATATGATTCAAACCTTGACCGAGTTCAAGATAGTGGGTGGCATTCTTAGTGGCACTGGTAACGCGGAATTGTCGATATGTCATAAATATGAATCGCTTCTTCGGATTCTACTCATCGAAATAAGCGAAAAAGTTCATATAAATATATGTCCAAAAATAAATCGTTTTCACATTATAGTCGTGTTTGAATTGAAGCTTAAGATATAATTATGAAAAATGTATTATTTATTTTCAACAATATATATATATATATACAAGAAAATTAGAAATAACTCACATATCTCAAAATAATTCATTCTCAAAGCAAAATTCAAGCATCCTGGAGAAATAAAAGTGTCCATTAAAAAATCATTTTTTGGACATATATTTATATAAACGTTTTTGCCGATTTCGTAAAATATATCCTTGAAGTAGCACATTTATGATACATCCTGTACGTGCGAGCTCGAAAAAATTTATACCATGTCCTCGTTTCTCACAATGGAAGTAATGTATCATCGTTCCGAGCGTTACGTTGTGTAATTACATAACGTAAGAAAAATCTTCAAATATGATCTGAGTTTAAAAATAAATCTGAACGTAAAATTTTCTATTTCTCTCTCTTTCATCGCGCGAGAATTGGAACGAAAATATGAATTATATTTGGTACGATAGGGTAGGTACTTTATATTAGTCTTATATATAAAGAAGTGAATCAAGCGCACTTTTTCGTCTACATTAAGTAGTTTAGAGTTTTTACATTAGAGTTTAAAAATAAATCTGAACGTAAAATTTGCTTTTTCTCTCTCTTTCATCGCGCGAGAATTGGAACGAAAATATGAATTATATTTGGTACGATAGGGTAGGTACTTTATATTAGTCTTATATATAAAGAAGTGAATCAAGCGCACTTTTTCGTCTACATTGACCTGTGCGCAGTAAATCTTCTTAACCCCACCGATTAATCGTTGCACATAGCAGGGAGTTGGTACGATTATGAAGTCTTAAAGAAATCACGAAAATATGTAAATCATTCAAAAGTAGCTACTCACGTGACGAAGAAGTATAACGCCATGTAACGAGGCAAAACTGGTGCGCATGATAACCAATACAGATATCGTGCAACTTACCTGCAACAAAGAAAACAAACGTTATTTATCAAACTTTGTGATAAGTATAAAAGCGTGTTATAATATAATATAATTATGTGCTATAAGTATAATAATTTAAAAATATTCACATATAATATATATATATATATATATATATATATATATATATATGTATGATATGTATTATAACTATGTAAAAAGAATAATGTATAAAATATATAGAAATATATGTGTAAAAGAGAAAAAAAAAATTTTTTGAAGCCCACAATATATTGCGAATCCATCTATTAATTTCCATAACGGATCTCGTTAATTTTAATTTTTTGTGACAGAAAAATGGTACAACCTATTTTATATAATTAAATTTTAAAACAGATTTATTGTACGGGAAATGGCATATGACCCTGATCCAGGAGAACCCAAGGAGCAGTCCTTGCACCGTATTTTGCCTCACGTTTACCGGGGAACTCCGCACTTGACCCGATTTCGGGCACGCGCACGATTCCCTTTCCGCCATCTCTCCCGGGCGGAAAAGCTCGCTGCTTCACCCTCTCCCTCCCCCACCCCTTCTACCCCCTTGAAGCGAGATGCATTTCAGTTGGAAATTGCATCGCGCGCTCGGCCACGTCAGCCTTGACATTCCCGCGCTGCATGATCGGCAAATAAAGCCTCGTCACGTAAAACCGCGACTGGCGTAAACACGTGAGAAATGATGACGACGATACCCATCCTCTCTCGTAAAGTTTGTCGTTCTGTCGAACCCATACAATGTTTTACTGCCAAGTAAAACGAGCTGGATTACTACGTGGAACGATCAATTTTACCTTTGATTCGTCTCGGGCACTCCCCTTAATTAGCGGATAAATATACGTAGAATAAAGACCGCCTTGCGATAAAAGTCAAGCGGCAATTGGCGTGTCTAAATTATACATATATACCTAAAAATTGCCTCGCTTATTGAGATCGAACACAGATCGCTTATATTTGTTATTAAGCTTTCCTATGAGACTGCTCTTGCGGGAAAAACGAGTTTTATCTCGACAAGAAAAGGCTTTTGTCGAACATCCCGATAAATATTATTCTTAATTGAATGCAAGATATTCAACGAGTCTAGGATATTTTGTACACGTTGAGCTTTCGTTTCCGCTCTATTTTCGTTCAGGGCAGCATCGTCTTGGAATTCACTCGATTCTTAGTTTTCAAAAGTAGATTGTTCGGTCTAGCGATGGGATTAAGTACATAGTCTTACAAGTAAATTTGAATTTGTTTGCATGATAACGAACTCTCTATATATGATGGTACGATAATAAATTGAATCTGCTGAAGACGTGCAAAGAAAGAAAACTTTAATATTAAAGAGAAATTTTAAAACACGTTTGTTGCACAAAAAATATCTGACTTTATTACTTAAAAAAAAAAACATTTTCAAGTAGAACCTGGATAAGATAAATTCGAACTCTCTATAAATATATCGATAAAAAAATGTACTTTCAAGTACATTTAAACCTGGATCAAGTATATTCGAATTTTTTATGAATATTTATGAGAAATTGTGGGAGTAGATATAGATATGTAGGTAAAAGTGTAGTAAGTATCGTAAGATTTTTTATTTTAGAAATTCGAATGTAAAAGATTAAATTTTTACGGTAGAAAGTATTTTTAAATATATTATTCCGAACCTTGCAGCTCAATCTAAAATTTTAATAACTGTTCTAGATTTGATTACAAATCGCAAGCACATAATACAATATATTATATAAAATATTTTTTTACGAGTATTATTCGAAATCTAAAAAGTGAAACACGATTATTGAATTCGATTCGGATTATTAAATACATATTAAATCCTGTATTATTTTCATCCCACTTAATTTCATTCCTAATTAAATCATCTCTCGCGAAATGATCTGCACACAAATAAATGTACATGAACGATTTGCATATTATAATTTCATTTTATATATGCGAAAATCTTTTCTCCACATGTAATTATTTTTTAAATATAAATTTATATAATCACACATACATTTTTTCTAGTTTTTAAATTTCCCTTATTGATATAATAAATACCTTGTACTGTTAATTACTAATTTATTACTACTGTATCTCGCTCACGCGAGATTGCAAGAAAAATGTGCTAATATATTTTTGACGCGGAAAATTTTGCAAACGAGATATAAATCACGGCGGGAGAGAAAGATAGAAAAGGAGAAAGAGAGGACACAAAGGAGAGGGTGAACCAGGCCAGTATACTGCAGCAGTTAAGGGGACCTGTTGGACGGAAACGCAATGGAATATGGGTCGCGACCGGGATTTACGGAGACGACGCGTTCTTGTTTTTACTTATGCGTCTCGCGTCGCTGAAATTTTTCCGCTCCGGAAATGCTCGAATAACGAAATGCACCTGCGTGCATCCAGTGGGACAGCAGCCGCGCTGCATCTCGTCGGGCGGAAGACAAATAGTATCACAAATAGAACGCGGAGGCTCCACCATGGATTTACAAAGCGGCGGTACTGCGCTTCGAGAAGCCCGAAGAAGCTTTTATTATTATTATTATTATTATTTTTTTTTTTTTTTTTTTTAATAAAATCAAGGCTTATACATGGATTATGCTATTTATCGACGTAATTTTGACGTAAAAATTATATTCCAATAAAAGTGATTTATTCTAATGATAATAAATAATAGTAAAAGATGTGTGTATGTAACTTCAATGACAATAAAACAGAGAAACAGAGACGTCTCGAATAATTTATCTATCGATTGCGGAAAAATGCATTATATCATACACGGTAAATTAGTGAATTATTGATTATTATATATATATATAAATGTAAAATATATATATATTACTCATTTATATATATATATAATAATATATATATATATATATATAATAATCAGTAATATATATATATATATATATTACTCATTTTTCATAAAACATAATAGGACGATCGCAATGACGGTCATGGCGTAAATATATATAATTTCCACGATGATATCGCACATAATGTTATGCATTATATCGTTATCACGAGCGCGTTATCAGTGCGGGTCATCGTTTTTAGTACGCGCATATAGTCGCGGAGTGTTGCTTGCGCAAATGCGGATAATTTCCACCGAAGACGAAGAATTTGCATATATACATATATCCGCGAATTCTCCCGACCTCGCGAAATGACCCCGGGAATGTAATGCGATGCGACCGCGGAAAGCCCAGGAGGATATACGTAAAGTAACGCTGGTCAGGGTACGCAAAAGGAGGAGGCAAGTGGGTTAGTAGGTGACTCGTGCTAAACAGTGCACAGGAGTGTCCCGACATTGACCTATATGTCTACTTTGTGCGTGCACTCGCTCTCCCCTCCTTTGACCCTTTCTTCTCTCTCTCTCTCTCTCTCTCTCTTACTCTCTCTTTCTTTCTCTCTCGCTGCCTCTCTTCCAGCATCCCCTCCAGCGATGCACTTTCCAGCCAATTGCATATAGGGTCCGCTTGCAGTGTGCACTTGCCCCACTCTACTCGCCGACACCCTGGCGCCGAATCGCCGCCGGATTATACCAGCGGACGATGGTGCGATCGATGCCCTACACCGGGTGACGAAACTCGACCCAGGCATGAGACTCTGAAGTAGTGTCCTCCCGAACTTCTTAACATCTTCATTTATACGTTGTAAGTTTTTTCTCTCTCTCTCTCTCTTTTCTCCATCGTGCATAACGACGGACTTTTCGGAAGCATGACCGAGGTGATATTATGTCGACATGAAAGGAAGGAAACTTAAGTGAGTTTGTTGCCGTCATCGTTATTCAAGATAAAAAAGTTCATCTCTATTAAAGTTTGTAATTAAGAAAGATCCAAAGTAGAGTTCTTTGCCGCAGCGAAGAAACAAATAATCATACTAAAAACGCGCGTGTAAAACGCGTGATATAAGAGAAATCATATAGAGTATCATTTCTTTTTTTAGCCAAGTGTTTATCAGAATTTCAATTTGAATATCTTTCGTATATAGTTCTTCATCTATAATTCGTATAAAATTAATTTTAAATATCGAACTCGTATTTTTACAATGAACTTTACAAATCATGAACTTGCACCGTGTCTTCTAAAAATGGGATTAATATATACTTATTTAAAAATCCGAATCTATATAGTAATCAAGTTTTATTTTTACGATTCAAACAATACTTATATAAGAAATAATATTTTATATATTGTACTTGCGAAAAATAATTGGATTTAGAACAATAGTCTTACAAGTATTTTTTATCGTAAAGAAGAATCAAATCCTTTATAAATACTCTTCGAATTCGAAGATAAATAAGTTCGAATCTATATCTATAAGATATCTATAAGATCTATCTATAAGATACTCAATCCCGTCGCTAGTGCCTTGACTTTGAATGCCTCATACTTTCGTTACCGATTACCAGAATCAGACATTGAATTCGTGGAGGTGGAGAGACCCTATTTGGACGTGATCCCTCCAGCGATCTCTTACAAACAGCTGCTAAGCCGCCATCGCGATCTCACCTGTCGTGCTTTCATCGTCATCGTTGTTGTCGACCTTGACGAGGACAAGGCGATAATAAATCGTTTCGTAACGTAATCTGCGTACGCAGAGTCGGTAGTACGGCGCAGCACGGACAGGCATAGCCTTGCGGAAATATAAATAGTGCCGGCCTACGGAGAGGAAAAGGATGGAGAATAAAAACAGAAAAAAAGTAGGAAAAAAAAAAAAGAAGTCAAAGTCGCAAGTCAGTCACACTCGACGCGCTTTTCTCACGCCTAGCGCACTTTCCTTTCCTCTCCGGCACCTCATCTCGTGCTCGGAGCCGCGTGTGCGTGCCCTCGAGAAAAGGGGCACGCGCAATCCTTATATCTCCTTCCATCCTCCCTCGCACGCGTTACATAACACGCGCCGTGTGGGAAGCCGCGCGCGTTTCGTTTCCACCGCGCGGAATATTACGGTATCGCTATGATACTATATGATGAATAATCGTCCAGTATACATGGTAGTTTGATCATGCTGGTGATTCCGCGGGAACAATATCGCGACGGTAATTACATTATGGAGATGACAGTCGTGGGCGCGGTAACGATCACACAGGGACAAACAACGTTGCGGCTTTACTATAAGAGTAAACGCGCGAGTACATATACGCGAAACATGATTTCAAGATGCACATATATAATATTACTTTTTCTTTAACTAATATAGCGAAAAATAAATTCTTGCGTAAATGATGTAAAATGTATGTATATAATGTTAATTTTTAGGATAATTTTCCATCATAAGAAAATATGGCACAAAATGTCTACTCAAATCTTGTAAAAAAAAATCTTCCAGGTATTTTTCGTTTGAAATTCTAAATAAAGAATATTCGTAGATGCAGGTTTTTAAAATAAGTTTCTTTATGTTTATTTACTAATATTTTCTATTTACGATTACAAAGAAAGTTGTTAAGAATAGCATTTAATATATGATTTATTAATCGTATAATTAATTTGGACAACGTACAATATATCTAAACACTGAAGATATATATGCAAAAATATAAAACAAAAAATAATTCATTATAAGCATCCTAGGAAGTACTAATTTATTTAAATATTATTAAAAAATTGAACAGTTTTGAAGTAGTAATTTAAAAAAAAACTTGTCTTAAGTCCTTCAAAAACTAAACATATGTTTATAGTTCAATAATAAATCCCATTTCTATTCTAAAAAAAAACAAAATAAAAACTAAATATGATATTTATAAAATCAAATATTTTAAAGAGAGAGAGAGAGAATAGAATTTTTTAAAAATTTTATGAGAAATTCCCAGATTTTTCAAGGTAAACAAAATCTTTCACAATCCCCAGTTTTCCTGGTTTTTCCAGGAAGTAGACATTCCAGTGCAAAATGTGATTTTATGATGTGCAAATCTTATACATTTTCTTAAATTAATGTTACAGCGAAATATAAATTCTCACGTAATATCATAAATATACAATTTTGAGGAATTTTTAGAATAATTTTATACATTACGAAAAAATGTATTATATCTTGTAATGAATCTTCAATTTGTGATGACATAATAGTTAAAGAGTAGAAAAGAAAATCTCATATGCGAGATGAAGAATTGCAAATTTGCCGTTCTTGATTCTGGATGCATGCAGATAAAAAATATTCATGGAAAACAAGCTAGTATATCTTCGCATATGAACCCTCCCTCTCTAAATACATAAAGGCAAAGATCAAAGATGAAGACAATATTTTAAAACTAATAGATAATATTTTTTAACGATCAAGTATTTTGTTGAGAGCCTTCTTCTCGTTCCATCTATACACTAAGAACAGAGTATCGAACATGATTCTATTATCGCCTCAAAACGCGACAAAACGCGCGCCTTTATCGCATCGCGTATTTAAAACTTTTTATGTATCGTATATACACATATCTACTTCTCGTTGCGCTGGTCATGCACGCGGCCTACGACTCTTTCAATTTTTCCTTTTCCTAAGCTCGCGAAGTGTCGCCGTAGAGCGATTAATGTCACAAAGTAAATCAAATACGTCACGTATCGCGATAAGCCTCGAAGAAGCAAGAATCGGTCGCCTAGAAACATGATTCTTTATAACGCAAGACTTTAATTATCATTTTTTAAAAATTCCTATGAGAGAGAGAGAGAGAGAAAGAGAGAATTCAGAAAAACATTTTTTTAATTTTTTCTCTATAAATAATAGAATATATAATTATATAATTGTATTAAATATGTAATTATATAATATATAAATCTTTAAAATAGAATATACACATAATTAATATTCTATTAAATATTTTATACACACTGTTCATATTTAATAGAATATTGATGGATGAAAAATGAGAAGTATATAAGATCTATTAACATTTAATAAGTTATATTGACCAAAGGTCTGTTTTTTTCTTTCATGTCATATATATGCGCGAATCGCAAGCATTGCATCCTTTCGTCGTTTCACGATCGACAAGTAATAATATATCGTCAGTTTTCCTGCGCGTGTCTATCGCAATTGGCTAAAATTGCCCGGTCGTGCCGCAATTCCTGCTACAATTCTATCAATTCCACATCGATCGGCGGTTGAAACTCGTGTTGGAATCGCGCCACGTGTGCATTCTGTGTTAGATATATCTCTAAGAGAAGTTTGCATCTTCGTAAATTCCATTTTGAATTTCAATCTCGTGATTTCTTTAGAATTCTGAATAGCTTCTCATGAAAAAATTCCAAAACAATGGGATCCAATATTCAAACCAACGAATTAAAAAAGTCGAGGTTTTAGAGAGTTCTTTCGAATTAAAATTTTCAAAATTTTTATCGGTCAAATTTTTTGTCTTTGTTTTCAGAAATCTAGAGAAATAGTATCTTAAGAGTTCTATTGAAAAGTATCAGATATTCCAATTAATTCTAATTAAAATATTATAATTTATAACCAATTTTAATTTAACAATAATTAAACGCACGAAATTAATATTATTTTTTCAATTTATTTTTAGCATCATTATGAAAACTTTTTCCATTTAACGAATTTTTCTTTATTTTGAAGCGACTCGAGCAGATAGGAAATTTGATGGGACAAGGTCTAGAGAACAAGAAAGAACTGACCGTGAAAAATGTATTACTGAGTTATTTTAACCATGATTATTTTAGCCTGAGTTATTTAAGAGATCGGATGTCGTCGTGTAGCAAAATGACATTCGCGATTGATGCATGAGGATCACTTTTCTTTGCAATTTTTCTCATCTATCTCGCTCGAGTTCCACAAGTTTATACCTATACATCAGCTGCGATTGTTTCGTCGCGATTTAAAAACTCGGGATTTCTCAGAAGAAGTGATTCACTCTCTAATTCTTTATAAAACTAATTTATCAACCCAAAAATATATCGAAAAATTTCTCCAAAAAAAAAATGAAATAGAAATTTTACTTGGAGGTAAAATTCGCGCGAGACAGACCTTGAAAATGCATAGAATTAAAACGCGCGTGTGATCGCGCAACTGCGGGATATCTTAATTACTACCCGCATACATACGCATACACATAACGACGACGGTGCATATAATAACCGTCGCGCAATCCGCACGAGTCCGCACTGTGTGACTAAATTATCAGTACGTGTTTAATTAAGCTGGGGGCAGCGCGTTGCGCTGCAATATTCCTTCCGGCCAAGGTCGCCGCAGGTCTGGCGAAATAATTGGCGAACCGGGTCTCGAAAACGACGACGACGCGTGTATCATCGGATATAATCGCCGGGAGTCTCGGCGTTGTTCGTGGCGAGACTCTAAAGTCAAGGGAAAAAGTGGACAAGACACAAGCACAGATGCGTATCGGCGCGTTTAAGAGAACCTCTCCCTCCCTGCACTCCCTCCCAATGATAATTATAATCCCACGAGGAAAAAAGAGAAGCAAACGCGCACAGCAAGAAATACGCGTATAATTGCACTTCTCCTTATCAATAGCACACGAACAAATAACTCGTTATGTAGCCGTCATTATTCTCTGATTTAAAAATTAATTTTGCTTTCGAACGATTAAACCCGCTAATGACACATCGGATTATTCAAGTAATATTCGAGTACATAATTTACAACGGGCGGAATAATTAATATTTCGCTTAAATTATTCAGATAGTTACACTTTGTACTTACGGTACTACATCATTTTGCTACAGAGCGTCGTTAATAACTAGCATCGATAAAGGACGTGACGGAAGGAACAAAAACCAATAACCTATTTTTTAAATAACGTTCATTCGTGCGTAGAATATTAATAATGCGAATTTTGCATTAATTATTGCACATATATCTCGTTTAATCCGATTCTATTTTGGAGCAAAAAATATTACGAATTAGTGTGCATTAGTGTGCGTTAGCGTGATCGCCGATCGCCACATATATTCATAATGCAACACGTGTCGTTTAAACATTCAAAGAAATATATTGCGTTCCATTCCTGTGAATTATTTCCTATTGTAACATACAGAATCGCACGATATGCGATTTCAAATGGTATATGGTTGTATCAATTCTACAGGGTGCCCTGAATAAAACGCAATCAATTTTTGTTGCGCTCCCCGACAATAAGAAATTAATTTCCTTTTGTCATTTACCTACGGTTATTTATCGTCAACTATTCCGTGTTACCGTGTCAGGGACAATAATTTCACGGTCGTTGTGATAATTTCACAACAAACGCGCGAGTGTTTAAAAGTGCATTTTCTCACGGTGACGCGGCAGATCTAAAAAAAAAAATCTCTATCAATGGCGTGATTCAATTAAACTTATTTCCATATTAAATGAGTACCTATTATCGAAAAAATTGTATTCTCTAAGTAAGAAGACTATATACTATATACACTATAAAAACTTCTTTCAACAGATATTTTTAAATGATTTTCTGTATACTATAAAATTCCTTACAAAATCTCTTAACAGAGATACATTCTTCAATATTTCTAAAATATCCTCTAAAACTAAAAAAATATTCTTTGTCAATAACAAACAGTCGTATGTTTTTTTATGCGGACCATTTTTATATAGTCATATAGTGTTGCAACAACATTCTTTGCATGTGTGCTATAAAATATTTTATAAAAATAAATCATATTTCGTTTTTACAAACTAGGAATAATATTAATTATGTTTTTTTTGCAATCTTTAGAGGATTCTCTTCTTAAGGTAAAAAGATTATTTTATTTTAGAACAAAATATTCTAAAAATGGGAAATTCTTAAAATGAGAATACAATTTTTTCAACGATGAATTTTTCCCACAAATGAAACAAAGCTGCAAAAAATGCAGTTCTATGTATGCCATTATCAATCTCCATATCACTGGGTAATCGTGCGGAAGCTCCGTGACAAACGCAAACGCGATATTCGCACGCGCGATGTATAAGAAAACTGTAAAAGGCTAGTGATGTGTGAATAATTCGCCTTCGGCCTTCGGGTGCATATAAACGCTACGTATACGATAGGTGTGTCCTGTTCCGCGGTGAGCAACCAATGTCACTGGGTCGACGCATTCTCTGCATTCGCCATGAGAAACTGGCAACAATGCGGCGCGCGGTGCAACAATTGCGTAACGCGATTGCGCAATTAGCGATCTGCCTGAACGGAATCATCGCAGCGCTGCGCTCTCGGATCGCGTGCTTGCAATGATCGATCAATAAACTCGCTTGCGTGTCGCGTCCGTATATGCGTCGACTATATTGTCTGTCAATACGGCATTTTCGCGCCGATTCATCGCGCTGATGATCGTCCATTCAATCGTGCGAGAACGATCATCCTCCGTCGACAAAAGATACAATCGCGTCGCTCGTAATTATGCTATGTAATTCGCTGATCGTTTGTCAAATAATTATTATCGCAAATAGAATAATCGAATTATATCATCTCATTCGGAAGCAGACTTATGATACTGGGTATAACAAAAAATTAATGAGAAATTTCTTACTAGTATTCATAAAAGATTCAAACATATTTCATCCAGATTTGAATGGACTTGAAAATACTGTTCTTGTTTTTCGGGGTACCTATTTATAAAGAGTTCGAATTTCTCGTTCAGGTTCAAGTGTATTTGAAAATACACAGAGAGAATTTTGTCTTAGAATTTTGGAAAAATATTGATATCTATCACAAAAAAATATAAAATATGTTCAATTAATTTTACTTTGTACATAGTGAAATTTACTATTAATATTTTTTATTGTGGTAAATATTAATCAGAAAAAAAAATAAATCATAAAATTCTTCCATGCTGTCCCACGATTATCATGAAATTCTAAGAGAAAATTCTCTTCATATACTATTTTCTTTTTTTTGAAAGTAATCATAGAGTTCAAAAATGAAATAAATTCGAAGCTTGTAAGATATTTAATCCCATCGCTAGTTGTCGCGAAACGAATAAGTCGCGTCAAAATTTCTCGCCCACGCCACGAGACTGTTTTGCCTCTGAATAAAATCGGTTACATTTATAACTGCAGGACGTCCTGGCCGATACGACAAGTCGAATATCTAAATAGCGAATGTGCATGTCCTGCGCCTACGCTTCGCGAAACTCTATCTCGTTAATTGGCGCGAAATCCGAGCGAGGAGGCCGTTAGACGATCGAGTACTAAAGACAACAATGTATTTGCAATTACAGATACCGCGGTTTCTATACGAGAGTCAAGGTACTGCATTTAAAAATTTTCATCTTAATGACGATTAACAACGATGGCGAGTCTCTATCTTTGCGATTTCATAGATAGCGCGCGTGAAAATCGATTAACAAATCGAAAATATCGCATTTCATGATAAGCCATTGCGTTTTTTACAAGTTTTTTTTTACAGTCTTTCTTCCAATCTTATCGATATGTGTTTCTTCTAGGAAAGCACCATACGGACATATACAGAACCTACAGTTTTAGCGTAACCGAAATGACGCTGGCAGATGTTCGACCAGCTTGCTAACTGAGACTCGTTCGTTCTAGAAATCTAAACATCTAATTCAAAAAAAAAAAAAAGAAAAAACGATGCAACAGGCAAGACAAAGTCACTCGTTGCATACAAAGAGAATCTCATTTAAATTCTTTTCTTATTCATTAGTCTAAAAAGGCAACATTTTAAGAATAATGATAAATTATTCTTTGTTTAACTTCTAATGAAGGTATACATACAAACATTTCAAATATGCTTTTAATCTTTTGAGACACCGTATACATACATTTGAAAAATCTAAAATAATCTTTGTAATGAAACGATAAAAAAAAATATTTGTAGCAACCTTTAAAATTTTATATATCTTATCTCTCGATATCTTGTATCTTGCGTGCTGCTCTCTTTTCTCTTTCTGAAAAGTGCAGTGCTCGTTTTAAGAAATCCTGAATGCTGAAGCAGACCAGTAGAAGCTAGAAGAATATAACAGAAGCAGAACGTATAAGGCATCGTCTGATGCCTGCAGTGCATGGTGCAGGAGGACAGCGTTGCAAATGAGAAGAAGCGAGCAAAAGATAAAGAGGGGGAGAGAAAAAGACAAGGAAAGAGGGAGATCGTGAAGAAGGACAAAAAGAGCGAAAGAGGAGGAGAAGAGAAGGATGGAGAAGCATACATAGTAGAGAGCTCGTCCTTGGACTTATATAACGAGGAAGAAATCAAGAAGGAGAGAAAAGAAAGAGAAAGAGAGAAGGTTCGCGCGCGCGAAAAAGAACAAAATGCTAGGCGGATAGAGTACATGAATTAAAAATGGAAGGATAAAGGGCGACGTTAGCCCTACGAAGTCTGCAGCCTGCGAATTCCCGGACAAAGGATTTCGGGGAATTTTATGGGTCCTTGTGCAGGTCAGAAAACTCAAATGCAGCGACCCCGGCCTGCAATGGCCTGCACTTTTTCGCTCCCCTTTTTATCCCTTTTTTTCTTTTCTGAAATACCAATCATCGACCATATTTCGTTTTTAATAGCGAAACTAGCTTCTTCGTCAAGTACTTACAATTAATATAGAATCCATTTCTGAACTCTGAACATTTTTTCCTTCCATCGTTTCCGTGATCAACAGATCTAATACATGTGTATATAAAATGTCTTGGACAAACATGAAATATTATTTTAGAAATTTTTTAGAATTTCTAATATTATAAAGTATTTTTAACAATATGTTAAAGCAGATCTTGACGTCGACGCAATGGGAGAAGAGAGGTTTCAGTCAAATTATTTGGTTTAATATTCTTCTTTTTACTCTAAAATCAATGACGAGAAAACTTGTGATCTCATTATCACATTTAAAAAATTTTTCATATTTTTTTCGGAGTTTCAATTTTTTAATTTTTTTTTTAAATTTGAAAGGGAGGTTTTAATTTCAAAACTTTTCCTAGCATCCACTATAGTATTCTAAAATATTCTTTCACAAACGGAAACCAGAGAATTTCTCCTTTTATATACATATATTTATGTACATACATATATATCTGGTTAACTTGACCATGTATCAATTTATTACGCGCGACTAAGTCGAGTATTAATTCATCTTCCAAGATAATTCACGAAGATCATCTTAAAAGATGGACTGTCACGCTCGCGCGAGCGCAGTCTTGAAAAGCGAGAGAAAAGCAACGTAAGAGACGACGCGACGGTATGCGAAAAAAAGAGCACCGAGAAAAAGGAACGAGGCGAAGAGTCGCGGCCGTGATCTCGCGGAGACCAGAATGAATGCAGAAAGGTCGGTGCGGTTGGGTCGCACAACACATAACCATCACGCCAAACTTAGAAATGCGCCACCGCGAGAGCAGCAATTTTGCTCATGCGCGGGGTCCGACAAGATTATTTATCGCGCTTTCCCTCCCTTGTGTGTGCAGGGATCATAATATTTATCAGCGCGCAATTTTACATTCGCCGCGCTAAAACGGTCAATTAAAATCGCGAAGTCAATAAACGAATCATACAAACGATACGAAACTGCGGAATAATCGGATAGTGGCCGCATTGATTCTGGTATATTCTTTTATACTTAACATTCGATACCAATTTGCCGGATTTTGAAAATAGGAATCAATCGATTATTGTTACCCAGCGATTCTTTCGATTGAATGCAAATAAGTCGAGCGCGATATGAATTCGCACAAAATGCAGAAAAATGATCGATAATTAGCGATGCAAGTAAAAATATCAGATTCATCGAATAAATTATATGTTGAGTCAACAACCAATTGCAAAAAAATGTGCGAATATATTAATTGTGTAGTTTGTTCGGTCGATTCATATTTATATATTTAATTGGTTGATTAAAGCGCTAGTTTCATTCATCCAATTTTATTTGTATTTTATTTTATTTTAAATTTTATACTTTGCAAAAAAAGCTTCCGGTGAAAAATATTCCGATAAGTATATAAGTTTTTTTACGAGAGAGAAGTTTCTTATGATAAGTTTTTGTGATAAGTTTTTTTATATATCATATATAATTCGAGTAATAATAATAGTCTATTAAACATAAAATAAATATAAAAATGTATTATAATCTTAAATATAATAAAGATGAATCTCGCGATACAAACATTCAACTATGCTTGAAATTGGCGTCTTATTTTCTGGAAACTCATAAATAATTAAAAGTTGATTTTATTTACAATAGTTCTAGAATTACTGATAGTTTAAACAAATAATTCTAATAGCCATTAAAACAACAAAAATGCCTTATTAGGACAAACTGAGACGACATCATACAGCTATGTGAAACTTGCACCTGATTATCGCAAAATTAATTTTTTTAATATGAAAAATGATAATATTTCATTTGTAGTCAATTAAAAAATGTAAGAAATTAAAATAATGAACAGCACTTGACTTTAAGATATCTCGAATTTCATTGCAGTCTTTTTTAGAATTAATTGTAATTGTTTGTAATAATTTTCGTTACATTTGTAGTTGCACGGTTTAAAAATTACAATTGTTTAAAAAAAATTGTCAAAAGTGATATTTGTGTTGGTCATTTAAAATTTTTTTTTTATTGATAAGACGAATAAACGAAACAAGGAAACGAAATTATTGTTACTAAAAACAATTACAAATGACTAAAATGATACAAATGATTCTAAAAGAGACTGCACAAACAGATTTGAAATATTTTGAAGTGGAGTGTTGGTAATTTTTTCGCTTTAAGATCGATATCGATCTATCTCCACTTAAAGACTTAAGTGTAAAGACTTGATTAAAGACCATGAAAATCACTACAAACAGCTATAAACAAAATGCTATAATTTTCCGTATCAAAAAATTAATTTATACAAAGTTGGGCGCAAAATTCGCGTAGTTAAAGATTTCATAGTGTATATATAACGACAAAAAATTCAAATTCAGATATAAAAAGAACTAAGAGGCAAACAAAATTAGGTTTTACAAAAATTACAGTAGGTTCTACAAAAATTATTTTTTAATTTCTCTACACTTATTTCGAATATTTCGGTTCCTCAGCATATAAATTAATTTTTAAAAAATTATATAATTTATATCTTTGGTAGTTATTCACGATGATTGAAGACGACATGATAAGAAAATATTAAAGCCTTGTGTACAATAAAGAAAATATTAGAAATAAATATTAAATATTAGGTATGAAAATTATTTTAAAATAAAAAATCAAAAAAACTATTGTAAAATATAAATAGTCTAATATAAAATATAAAATAATACAAATTTAGTACAAAGAATTTTCACTAGCTTATTCGCTCTTCTACTCCTTTATACTCGAATTTGTATTTTTATATCGACATCTTCTCGATTCTATCTATATACAGAGTGTTATAATACCGGAACAGCAGAATAATTCGAAAAATATGAGTCCTAGAAAAAATGTCAAGTACTGGATTTTTATGATTTTTTCCTGGCTATCTGAACGTCAGATAGACAGAAAAAAATCATAAAAACCCAGCACTCATATTTTTCGAGTTATTCAATTATCTCGGTACTTTTATAACACTCTGTACATTATTTAAAAATAATTCTCTTTCCTAATATTTAATATTTATTTCCAATATTTTTTTATTCTGCGCAGAGCTTTACTTTCAATCTTTTTATCGCCACTCGTTTTTTTCATGCGAGAATTCACATTATTTCGGCAAAAGTGAAAAGGAGGTCTCCTCGCTTTGAGTCACGGAGTCGAAGAGCTGGATCGGGGCGAATGCGCGCCGGGGGGTTGTACGACAACGACGAGGAGGACGACGACGGCGACGGCGACGACGACGACGACGACTCAACGGGAGGGTTAATTCGCGGTGGCTTGAGGTAGGGCGCGCACGAGCGGTCGGCAGGTGTCGCCACGTCGCGACGTGGCACGGCATGGCAGGTCAGCCACCAGCAGTCACCGTACTCGGTCAGGCGATAATAATTCTCACGTGTGCGCGCCGTTTGTCAAACGACATCGTGACTCCGATTCGGCCCTCCCCCTCTATGTAGGTTAAAGACACGCAGTTACGGTCGCGCGACGTTGCGCAACGCGGAACTCCCAAATAGTAGCATAGTATCTTCGCCGGGAAAATGGGGGAGTTCGTCGAGAAGACTCGCGCAATAACTCGGTTGGATCTCAGATTTCTTCACCACGTGCCGCGAGCGATCCGCACGAGGTCGGTATACCTCGGAGAAGTCGGCCGCGCGCACGAGACGCGATCGTGAGCGAGCGAATGTGTGAATGGACGCGCACGGAACGAGAAGGATGTACGCGGCTCTCTGGTACAGTCGCGGTCAAAAGCACGCCGCGTGACATAGATTCGATCGCGGCGATTTTCGCGAGAGCCCAGGCGTCCGACGCGATCTCACGCCGTCGACGTCCGTAGTTCGAGCGTCGAGCGCGGACGCTCGCCCTGATGAAGACGCGGCGCGAAAACGCGCCCGTCGTCGCCAAGCGAACGCGGTCACTGAACCAGTTCCGTTTCGACCCTGACACTGCCATTGCCCCCGGGGGCGTCGCGCGATTTGTGTCATAGTCACATACAATATTGTCGCTGTTTTCTCACGCGGGTTAGCATCCTCGAACGAACTTACCTCTCTCGGAGGACTCCATCGTCACTCTGCGACGTAAGCTTGCGGATCTCCCGGAGGAGGGAAATTTGGACTCGTACACGGGATCTTGAGAATCTTCGCGCTGGCGGACGCACGTGGAGAGTCCCTCTCTTGGCTCACGACGGCTGGTCGATCAGCACGAAAATTCTCAGCACGATATAAACATGGCCGGCCGCGCTCGGCCGTACGGCTCCCTGGCCTGTCACAGTCGCAGCGGGAGGGTCGATGAACCTTTACCGCGGATGCGAGACGGCGTCGCGAAAGGGTACCCGGCCGTACGAACCTTTTTCTCGGGGGTCTGCGGGGATAAACGGCGTTGCACCGTAGCTCCGGTGGGCGCGACCTAAAAATAGATCGCGAATTCGGCGGATTGTTTTGACTAATAATGCGCTTCGCAACCTACTCGCTGATGGCGGCACTGAGCGGCGAAGCCCCATCGGCGGCGCTGCTGTTACATACGCGCCGAAGCTTGGAACTGTCACACGCGAAATATAAATATATAATATAGGCACAAGCGCGTGCTAGGCGATTTCGATTTTATATTAAAAAGAATATATTTTAAAAATAATGTAAACTTGATTTATATATAAATATTCGAATAATATTTTGACAGAAATCAGCTGATAACTGTCGAAACATATGTTGACATAAATCAGCTGATAACTGTTACAAAATATTAATCGAGGATAAAGTAATATAACATAATTTACAACATATTGCTATTTTAATTTTCATAACATATTATTATTTTAAAATTTACATAGTGAATTAACTCTTTAATCAGCTAATTTCTGGTTTTAAAATATTAATAAAACGAAAATTTGTTAATTTTATTTTGAAACAATATGTTATAAAAATTAAAATAGTAATATGTTGTAAATAATATGTTATTATACTTCAAACTCGTCTGATAATTTTGACAGTTATCAGCTGATTTCTGTCAAAAAATATTAATCGAAGATGAGATATTATAATATATATAATTTATAGCATATTACTATTTTAATTATCATAACATATCATTTTAAAATCTAATTAGTAAATTAACGCTTTAATCAGTTAATAGTAATATGTAGTAAATAATATATTATAATACTTCATTTTTGATTAATACTTTTTGACAAGCATCAACTGATAATTGTCAAAAATATTAATCGAGTTTATAATGTATTATAACATTATTTACAACACATTATTATATTTGTAACATATTATAAAATTTAAGTAGCAAATTAAAACTTTATGCAACTGATTTCTTTTAAAAAATATGAATAAAATGTTAACTTGTTTACTAAATTTTAAAATACATATGTTATAAAAATTAAAATAATATGTTGTAAATAATGTGTTATAATACATTAAACTCAATTAATATTTTTTGACAGAAATCAGCTGATTTCTATCATAAAATATAATCACTTTAGACTGAAGAAGATATAATAATTTTTCAATATTCAATATATTTAAAGCAGTTAAAAATTTTTATATAATTTTAATAATAATTATATTATTTAATTATATTAATTTCAATGTTTCTAGAAAAACTCGTCTTGTTCGAGGACAACGATTTCTACGAAAGAGTACTATCCCCGAAACGTAATCTTTCTCTTATCATATAATACTTTGTATCGATTGATAAGTCGCGAAAAAGTTCAGTACACAAACTGCAGTCGAGAATGCAGAGACCTCATATACCGATAACTGTCAAATGCTATTTGAAGTTTAAATGATACCTTACAAGATAAATTCCACGATTACCGACTGGGACGATCTAAAATCTATACATCTGTACATACATTGTCGTACGCCATCTTATATCGCCATTTTATTCATCCTTTATACTCAGCATAAGGCGACTGCGAAAATGGACATCAATGTTTCACGACGAAATATCGTGAGAGTGATGACAAAAGCGTGATTAAATGATTATTGGGAGCGCATGAAACAGTTAACGCAAAGATCTAAAATCTATACATCTTTTGTCGTACGCCATCTTATATCGCTATTTTATTCACCCTTTATACTCAGAGCACAAGGCGACTACGAAAACGAATATCAATGTTTCACGACGAAATATCGTGAGAGTGATGACAAAAGCGTGATTAAATGATTATTGGGAGCGCATGAAACAGTTAACGCAAAATGCAATCAAACGAATATGCACTCACCGGTCGATGAATCCGAATTAAGTATCCTCATCCTTCCCGGAGGATGGAGAGGAGATGGAAGAAGAAAAGCCAAACCATCTTCTCATAAACGACTTGTTCGTCATAATGCACTTGAGCTGATGAAATCAGCACACTAACTAATTTTTTTTCACTTCACAGACACTTGTAGATTTATTCCACTTTAAGCCGACCGAAGAAAACACACTTTTCACTTCACAGACACTTGTAGATTTATTCCATTTTAAGCCGACCGAAGAAAACGCAAATTTTAATACGGCACCCCCGCCATTTACGTCCGGCGAGTGAATCTGACGCACTTAAGCCAGCACGGATGCTCGTTAGAATGATCCGTACGGGCTTCTGTAGCCCGGCACAGGAACCACAGGACCCATCAAAGTAGAATCCAGCGCAGGACCCAAGTGGCGCGAGACTAAAGTCTCCCGTTTGAATATCTCATCTCGCGCTGTGATTGGCCGAAGTTAATAGATATTTCTAACCAGCTCTCAACTGTGATTGGCCGAACGTCATGTCGTATCGTAAACAGCGCTCAGCTGTCATTGGCTGCTACCGCGTGGCGCCTAAAATTAAAAATTAAATAAGACTTGTATATATAATTTGTAATTTTCATATGTTCTTAGATTTATTATGTTAAAAGATTTCTCAAAGTTCGTAATATTATTAGATTTTTTTATATCTCTAATATCAATTTTATTTAATCTTTAAAATTAATTTTATTGTAAATAAAACGTGGAAATATATTAGGAGTATTTAGTAAAATGGTGATTAATTTTAATGACTTTTTTACTAAGTATACTCCTAATATATTACATAATATAATATTACATGTAATATATCCTCTGCCAGTACTGAATTCTATAGTTTACGTCACGTATACTATAGATTTTCAGCTGGCTGTAAATTTACACGCATAACATAACCACTTTCTTCTGTTAGAGAGTGAAAATTGAATATAATAAAAGATTTTTATAATTTTATCTACATTATAATGACCGGGAATGATGTCAAACAGGCTCTCAAAAAGTTGGAATTTCCTTATTGCGCCAGAGAAGCTCTATGCAGAATTGGTACGAATAGCATAAAGGTTATCTCGACAATAACAAGCGTAAACTATATATGTAAAATAAAATTAATATTCTACAATATTAATTCTAATATTACAAATAACTGTATATACATCTAAATATAATATATTATTAATATTAATATTAGAGTATAATTACGTCATAATTATATATTCTAATAAATTAATAATATAATATATATATATCTAATATTATGTTCTAGTATCTAATATTACAAATAGTTGTTATATATCTGCATTAGTTAATTTTTTATTCAAGAAATACTCTGCTGCAGACCTGGTAAACAAGTTGATCTGCAAATGGACTTGATATCGGAGTTTGTATTTGGGGAGCTAGAGAAGCGGAAGAAACGTAACATGACTATGGCAATACAAGAATTGCAGTTGATAGAGATTATGAGCGACTTCTTTCAAAGTCCAGGTGGTACTCCTGCAGTACGCAATGCTCTCTTTCTATCGCTGTTTCCAGCAGACAGTCCCAGATATAAGACTTTAGGTAACCTGGTATCTTTGGCAATTGCCACGCAAAACAAAGCGGTTCTAAATGCAGCTGGCATTTGGATGCAGCAATTGGGCTCCACCTCGTTGCAAAGTGTGGGACTGGCAAGGCATATACTCAACGACTATTTCGTACTTACTCCAAAATCCATTGATAAGCTGAAGCAGTTACCTGTACTAACACCACATTTTACTGCAAACTTATTAACAGCGATAGGTGAAGTTTATCAAGATAAAGATCCTCCTGTGGAGCTGCTGAGATTAGTAGGCGAATGGATTGATGAGAATCCAAGTTTATTGTTGACTCCCTTAATAGATAATCTAGCATTGCCCACTGGTGGAATTCCAATGACACCGATAACACCTATAGCAGGTCTCTTCAGGTATTTTGTGTATTGTAATTCTTAATACAAGAAATAATAAATAAAAGCGTCTAATATTAAATCATTTATTTTTTTGCAGGTGGTGCATATTGAGTCCTCTGCGTTATGTGGAAAATACAGAAAGTCAAGAAGAAACGCGAAAATTTTATTCCAAGGTTCAACAGTTGCTCATGGATTCGGTATTACGTCTGAATAATAGCGGTAGCAATAAGCACGCGATATCGGCTCAGCATTTGGCATCCACTACTCGTTCATTGATGGCGAACTTACAAAATCGCACCAATATAGACACGGCTTTGCGTGACTTAGCCATGGAGCGATTAGCGCAAGCCGTCAGCGCGGCTATGTCTGCAAACTGTATTTATGGAAATAAACGTATATATTTCATACACATATTTTACATATAAAAAATGTTAGACGCTTATATATAATATATATCTATCTGTTACAGAGGAACTATTAGCACTTCTGCAACCATTATCGTATCAGCATTTCTTAATCGAATGGACATTACAAACTTATGCAACTAAAGCAGCTTGAGACACCCTGATGAATATTTCAGTAATGACTTGGTAATTACTATTTGTACATAATTATTATTTAATTATAATTACAATAATATTTGTATAATTACAAAAATTATTTGTTGTAAAAAATACAATCTTATTTGATTTAATTACCTAATGTTTTTAATTACAATATTTAACTTATTTAAAATGGCTTGAATGTTCGTTTTAATTTCAGTTCCTGTAGTCTCTTTTTATCCAATTCAAATTTTTTTCGTAATTCCACTATGTCTAAAAAAAGTATCATAAAAATTAGATATCTTTAATAAAAATTTTACATTACAAAAATCTTGCAATTTAAAATTACACTTACTTTGCTTCTTTTCCTCGCGAATTTGGAAAGTATAGAAATTAAGTAACTGTTTCTTTTTCTTGCGTTGTTCTTCCTTTTGTTGCACCTTGCCAATGGTAGATTCTTTTCTAGATGGTGCAAATTGCCCTCTTTTCTTCCCACCTGATATGGTTACCCAGCCTTCATCGTCCTCTTCTACATTCTGTTCTTTTGCAATACGATCTTCTATCTGCTTGTCATATAGAGTTAAATATTCCTCAATTTCTTTTTTTGTTTTTTGCTCATCGCACAAAGAATCATTATATTCTTTACACCATTCTATTTGAAAAATTAAAGAAATAATTAAAAAGAACTTAATATAAGAAATATAAATTGCTTTCACAATATAAAAAATAATATAACTTACTTCTTAATCCTGTACGGCATTTATTTTCATTACTGTTCAATGTGATGACACAATCTTCTGACAGTTCTAGTGCCTTATCCAAGGAAGACTCTTTTTGAAAAACAATATATGCAGTCTTGAATCCTTTCGCTTTTGTAAATTTAATAAAATGTACATCTCCACAAAGTTTGATGAATGCATGTTTCAAACAATCAGTGGTTGCATATGGTGGTATATTTAATACAAAAAGAGTTTTGTTCCTGGGATATTCAGGTTCTTGATTTCTTACAGAGTGTTCCTTAAAAAATAGCTGATGCTTATCCGAACTGTCTGCATTAAAGCGCATCCATAATGCTGTAATTCAAAAACAAAAGTTTGTTGTGAATATAATTCAGTATATATTATTAAAAAGAAACTTTTTCTTTGTACATATTTTTTAAAGGATATATGTAAAATAACTTACTTTTGAAACCTTTTGTATTTTGTTTATTGGTCATTATGTTTGAATTCTTACAGTATATTTTTATTAAAAAATTTAAAGTGAGCACATCAAACTGAACATTTATCTATTTATTATTATCTATTTATTATTATTTTGTTTTAGTACACTGAAAGTAAGGTTATAAACACATGGGATCACTGCAATATTGCATATATATTCTATGCTCTATATAGTCAATTTGATTGGTCGTGTTGCTTTTAGATAGTGTTTTCTGATTGGATGATTATAATCAATCGAAAGATCTCAAATGCGATTAATTCTGACTAAATAATTATGTGTGACAAGGAATTAACAAATAGTAATGAATAATTAAAATAAACACAAAACTATCCTATATTTTTTAAATAAAACATTAAAATATAAAAGATAAGGGAAAAATGAGAGATAGAGAATTTTTAGAAGAAATCGATATTTCGATTTTAAATATCGATTCTAACTATCGATCTCGATATTTAAAATTTAATTCTCAAAGTTGGATTTAGCGCGCGTATACACGCATACTTGTTATTGATTTATTTCATCTCTTATCAAAATATATATATATATATATACTTTTTGATAATTATAACAAAACTTTTAAAGAGGACAGTCAAACAATTTCAAATTAATTTTATCCCGAACAACTGAAATCTTTTATACTCTTGCATACGTGTCTACTTTACTTTGAAAGTGTGAATAAATTTTTTCATTTTATGTATTATATATTTTTCATATACATACCTTTATCTATATATATATATATATATATATATATATATATATATATATATATATAGTATAATATATAAACAAATTTTTTAAAGTTATATAAAAATATATAAATAAGTCATGTGGTCATTATTTAAAATATATTTTTCGCTCTCTGGACAGATCAATATATGGCATACATATTACGACAAATGAAGTGTCATTTTTCCTCGCTACATTGCAAATAATCAATTCAAAGTGGCGAGAAAACGACGCATTGCACATGCATAGTACATGTTGCGCAAGCGATGTATGTATTTACACAAATGTCAGGGACATTATTTGAGTCATTTAGCGCGTGCAGTCGATTTAAATAATAACACTTTGATATCTCTTGTTCGTTGATCCAAAAATTCACCGCCCTCTTATATTTTCAACTGCATATATCTCTTGTTTTTACCCTTTACTTCTTGCTTCTTCACATCGGAGCTTGAATCAATAGCTATTTCATTTTACATGTATATAACAGATATATATATATATTATAGAAACTACGAGAAAAATATTATAATATATAAGCAAGCCTAAGATTTAATCTTTTTTTAGAGATAGATTCTATTTAAATTTTGCTGGTCAAAGTAGGATACATATATATTTAAATATTAGAGAGAAAAAAAGAAATAATGGAGGAAAATTGAGATAGGAAAGGTACAACTACAAAAAACGAGTGTATAATAAAAAAATGTCAAACGCGCTCTTTCTATAGACAGCAATTTCGCAAACGTCTGGCCTGTTTTCACGCAAATAATCAAATCGATGCTCGTTATACAAGTCATGGCACCGAGAAATATTGATTAAAGTGCTTGCCTGACCGCTGACAGTGTGCGTTCGTAACGATATCACGGTAGTTATGTGCGGAGGAATTGTTGCACAAGCGTCATCATCGCGCACTCGAAATTCAAAACTGGCATTTTTACTATTGCTCTTCTCGATCGCGCATCTACCTTTGCTGCGAAACGCTGATGCCAAAATACTTCGTGGTGATTTGGTAACACGCGAGGTAAACTGCAAATCAACCTAGATTGATTTTTACAAAAGGAATCGCTTCTTCGCGCTTTTAGCGAAGCTTCAATCTATCTCTCTAGGATAGCAGCTTTGCATGGTCAATATTATTGCGTTATATGTAATATACAACAAAATCGTCTGTTTTAAATGAAATGACTGAATAAAAAAGAAATTCATTAAATTTATATATGTATTACAGAAAAATTTCTAAATGATAAATAATAAATAAATAAATAAGAAATAATGTCTCTAAAAGATACAATTTTTTATAGTCAATAGTATTATGTATTAACAAAATCATCTGTTGTAAATAAAATATGACCGAATAAATTCTCATTAAATTTATATGATTTAAAAACTATATAAAATTATTAAACTATTAAAAACACAAAAATTATATACTGAAATGCAATGTGTATAAATATTTTTATAATTTACTTATTACTATATGATTAATATTATTTAAAATATACGAGCAATAGTATTGACTGCAACAACTGTTTTATGCTGTTATTATTTTTCAATAAAATGACTAGAGCTTATATATGCTTAAAATGTTAAAAAAATTTATGCGTGACTTTACGATAAATATTAAAATAATTATTTTTTTTCAGAACTGGGCATTCGTCGCGAGATTCTGTTTTTTAACAGAGCGAGGTACTTTCCGATACCATTTTCGATTAGGAGGTGAAGAGCGCGACTTGAATCTGTTGCTCTATTATGATGGACCTCATCAGTGGCCCACCGTCTATCCCTCCAACAAGACTTGTCAAGACAAGGAGAGTATTCTTAACATTGATTACGGTCAAATAGTACCCTTGAACACGTCGTTTCGCTTGTCGGGATGCGTGGAGAGCGACGACGGTGTAATCGAATGCGACAGTCAGAGAAGATTCATCTCAGCACGGCCGAGATGGTGGTTCATAGTTTTAGCTGACTGCTCTTCCAAGACAGGCTTGAACGTCACGTACTGGATATCGTTGACCAACGCACCGACTGGTACATTCTGGAAGGAGCACTTCTCCGCGGACGAATTCTGCAAGTAATTTGACCTTCACGTCAATCGGTGGGACGTAGAGCATTCTTTTTAATTGGACTTCTCGTTTTTGCAGATATATTGCCGCTGTTGATAGCGGCCGCCTGCATCTATGTGATAGTCACTACGCTCAGTTTCTACGTGGCGCTCCAACTACGCTCTAGGAGACTGCTGCACGTATCCTACAAGCTGTTCATGATCTCCGTGTTGTGTCAATTACTGGGCCTGTTGTGCGAGATTTACAGTTACGTCAATCTCGGTCTGAGGGGAGCACTACCTGAGAATGCTCATTTATTGGGCCAGCTCTCGGCAGCATCCTCTGAAACTCTGTACACGGTGCTCATGCTGCTGCTTGCACTGGGCTACACGGTTACCAAAAGTGTCCTTACATCATCGCAAGTCCGATGGATTGTACTGTTTGCCAGTGTTACTACTATTTGTCAAATGACGCTGTATATATATCAATCTGAGATCTTCGACCCAGGACTGGTGCTGTACATTTACGAGTCGCCACCAGGTTACGGCTTAATAGCGTTAAAATTGATTGCCTGGTTCGTGTTTGTCACTCGTTGCTTCAAGACTATCAGGAAGCTCCATACAAAGCTCCATTTCTACTTTTCACTGATTATCCTGGGATCAATGTGGTTTCTCTGTCATCCTCTAACGGTATGTTTCATACATCAAGTTTTATTTGAAATATTTTTTGATCACTTGTGTGTACCTATTTAAACACAAAACATTCTATATTTAATAAAAATGTTTAATAAGATTTTTTTACTTCTACAGATATTGACTATCACTCTATTTGTGGAGCAATGGGTGAGAGAAAGTGTCGCTAAAGGAAGTTCCCTTTGCATTGTCTTCTTGGGTCACATAACATTTTTATATGTAACTCGACCATCTGTGAATAATAAGCGTTTTCCATTCCACATTAGAACATGTCAAGTTATGCCTATAGGTGGTCAGGGACAGGATCACAGCTACGAACCTGGTTCTCGAACCGCTGTCACGGCATTTACTATCACACGGCCACACGCTTACCTTAATCACTCACGATAGAAAAAAAATAGTAGATAGGAAAGTGCCACTATTGATGGAATGCACTCTTATTGAAGTGGCTGATGAAAAGCAATTTTTGTGATATAAGTATATTTTTTTACTATCTTATCAAAATGAATATTCTAATTTAGATAGTCGAATAATAATAATATTGCATATTTGCCATTTCATTGGCAAAGATTTATATTCTAAACATTTATGACTTTTATCTTATCCAGTCACAAAGATATTTATAATAAAGCATATGATGCAATTTCAAATTATTCTTCCTTTTAATATTATAAAAAAGGTTTTATCCCCTATATATTCATAAAAAAATGGATTTGAAAAACTTTTTAAGAACATATATTGTTATCAATTTTCATTTTTTATGTTTATATGTACATATTACACAAATGAATCTTTAATATATTTTCCACCAGATTGCATTCAATGAAAAGATACTAACAATTATCTATACAATTGTATTTGTATTCAGGTCCCATTGTACATTTCAAAATTACTATCGTTACTTATCTTCAATCACAAGAGCCATCTAGCCAACCATCTCTCCACCTTTGATTTACTAATTTACAATCAAATTCTGGTTTTCCTAACTTCTTGTTCACCTCGTTATGGATTCTGCATAACCACTGACTCAATTTTTCCTGCGAGTCGGTCTCTGGTGGTGAGTGTTTTAACTGTTCTTGTAAATCTTCCGCACATATATTACAAGGATAAAATTTGGAAAATATGTGAAAGAAATTCTTCATGTCAGTCTTCTGTTTTTCATTCGGTTTATCTGGATAATATGCAGCCATAGTATGCAAAAAGCCCCAAGATTTTGAACCTAATTCATCTTTGTCTAAGGGACAATTGTCTCGAGTACTTTTATCACTGGTAACTGGAGTCTGATCCTGTTTTTTCTGCACTTCCTAAAATATACCAGTATGTAAAGTCATGATAACACGATGACATGATTATAATATACGACATCATAAAATAATTATAATGATATAACATAATACTTCCTAAAAAATAATAAAATATATAAAAATATATAAAAATCAAGAATAGAAATTTGATGACTCAGAATAGAACTATCGAGTATGCATGATTAGTAAAAATTGTACGAATTGTTGGTTTACCTTTTCCGAGTCGTAGACTTCTTTCTGACGTTTCGCCCAAGTCCTAAAGTCCGTACAAGCCCGACACGGTTTTTCATTTGACATTTTCCAACACTTTTATATGTAAAGATTTTTAGGTGTCACCGTTGGCAAAAGGTTAACGTAACTCTCACGTGCAGCATAACCTCTCTTTTCTTTCCTACGGTTATAAAATTGACGTCGAAGGTCTTTTTAACGCTTGCACATTTTCATTAAAATTATTCATGACCCAGTCAAAATAATGCGGACTTATGACAATTAAAGGCATGTCTTTAGAATACTGAAAATTTCACACAGCTTCCATCCTCGCAGCGGTCGAACCACTCCATGATGTAATCTAACCTGACCCGAGATACTTTTTATGCACTTCTGTTACGAGAGCATCGTTCGATCGTTGTTGGAGGTTATAATTTCGTAAAACCGGTAATTTTTTTCACAAAATAATGCATGTCAATGAGAATAAAAATATATTCGCGATCTTCTTTTGTAACCCATAAGTGCTGTCACAAACATTCGAGATCGTTCCATTAATTTTTATAGAAGACAAGTGTGTTTGTGTTTAACCTAAAAAAAAAAAAAAAAACAAACTGCGTCCACGTGAATTGATCGAATTTATTCTTCAGAATATAATGTTTCAGAAGACGCGAGTTTGGTATATCTAAAAAGAGGTACAATAAATATAATAAAAAAATATTATAAATAAAATTATATAAATTATATACATTTATATACCAAACAAGATGTCAGGAACATTTTTAATACTTGCTGGACAAAGATCAGCATACAAATGGTATGTAATGTAATAAACAGTTATTTTTCACTACATTGTCACTACTTATCACATTACTAATTTATTAGCATTTTTAATTAGTAATTATTAAATTGGAAATTTATGTATAAATATGTTTAACAATGGTTATTTTGTTATATAGGCTTAAACGATGTCATACATCATTCTTATATAAGGATGTAATTAAAGACTCGCATGTTCATCATGCAGCACAGTACTGTATATTTGTGAAGGATAAAGAAAATAAGCGTTTATCTAAGGTAATATTTGGAGATACAACTTTATATACGATTGGTTTAGAAATAATATTTTTAAACTATCTCTTGTTTCAATATAGGAGGATAAAGGACTGAAGGACTTTAAATATGAAAATGTAGCGAATGCAAACAATTTACATTCAAATCTTAAATTAGGAGAGGTAATATATATGTATAATTAAGTATAATTAATTATAGTACAATTTTTTGATTATTAAAAATAACAGCAAAAATTTAAATTTGCAGCAAATTTCTAATAAATTGGGAAAAAATTATGATCAAATTGAACAAAGAAGTAATAAGGAACCCTTAAATCAAAAAAGTATGTAAAGAATTTATTATATTTAAAATAGAATAGTTTTATAAATGTATATATATATAAGTTAAATTATAAAATTAAAACATTTTTGTAGTTTAAATGATACAATACAATATTATATTTTGTTAATAAACATATATTAGGATATATATGAATATAACTTGAAAATTAATTTACAAAAATATATACTTTATATAATTTATTTTAGTTATATATTTGTCAATTTATTTTGTTTAATGAAATGATTAAAAATTTTAGAATTGGAACGGTTGTATCCAGATCCAAAATCTTCTGTAACATCTATTTACTCAATAATCAGTCATGAATTGAAAGACCCAACAGTTCTAACTTCCAAATTTGAGGATGTAACTTTAAAGGAGACAAAAGTATTTTGGCAAAATATTTTGAATGTCAAATGGCCAGAAGCTATGTCTTTTAAGGGTATTGGTAAAACCAAAAGAATTGCTTCTAAGATTGCAGCTTTGAAGTGCTTACAGTGGCTAGAAATGAATGACAAATTGAAAAATGGTAAACCAGTCATCTATGCTAAGGAAGATATGAAGAATATAAACCTAAAATCCGTTGATTTAAGTGTTACTTCTGAACTTTTGCACAAAATGACAGAATTGATCGAGACTTATGAAACGGTAATATTTTGCATTACAATTTTTAATATATGTAAATCACTATAATTTGTATAATTAAGAATTTTAATATGTACAATGATAATATCCAGAAAATACGGAACATGACAACACGGGAAGACACCACTGCAACGTACAATCTATTACATCAGACATCTGATCATCATCCAATTCTTGGACAAACATTTTACACGGATACTCACCATCGCAATGAAACATTGAGACAGAGATTATTTGAAAAAGAAAGCGATAGAGCTGTCAATCTACCAATCATCGAATTTAGGTATAGCAAATGCATAATTTATTTTACATTTATGTGCACATATAATATTTAATTTATATAATTTCTAAGATTATATATATTTTAGGGATGAAATTCTTTCCAAATTAAAAAACAATCGAGTTTTATTGATAGAAGGTGATACTGGTTGTGGCAAGACCACTCAAGTCCCTCAATTTATAATGGATAATTTTGCATCGAGTGGAAATGCTACCGATTGCAATATATTGGTATCGCAACCACGTAGAATCTCGGCTATTTCTTTGGCGGATCGTATCGCACACGAAAGAGGAGAAAAAGTGGGAGACGTCGTGGGTTTTCAAGTGAGACTGGAACAAGTCCTACCAAAGGAACTTGGCGGGATACTCTTTTGCACTACAGGTATACTGCTGAGAAAATTGCAGAGCAATCCTAGTTTAGAAGGATGTTCGCATGTTATTTTGGACGAGGCTCACGAACGTCACATCGACACTGACATGCTAATGATTCTGCTCAAGAGAGCTCTTGAGCAGAACCCCGATTTAAAAGTCCTGATTATGTCGGCGACCATAAACGCGCACATGTTTCAACAATACTTCGATTGTCCTGCCGTTAAAGTCCCCGGCAGACTGTATCCTGTAAAAATGCATTTTCTGGACGATATCGAAAAGCTACCAAATATCAAAACATTTCGATCGTATAATAACTTTGAACTTCGCAATAACGAAGATGAAAGGCTTTTAGTTGATTTAAATAAAATAGTACAGATTATAAAATGGATCTCTCATAAAAAACCGCCTGGAGCCATTTTATGTTTCTTACCTGGATGGAATGAAATTACGAAAGTGCAGAGTATGCTCGAGGATATATCGTTTAAAACAGAAGAACTATTAATTTTGCCGATCCATTCCAAAGTATCGCATGGTGAACAGCGCAAGATTTTTGAGCATACACCACCAGGCATGCGGAAAATAATTTTAGCTACAGACATAGCTGAAACTGGCATTACTGTTAGTGACGTCGTTTACGTTATAGATTCTGCCATACGAAAAGAATCGCGATGGGACAATAATAAAGATGTACTGTGTATAAGTAATAACTGGATTTCTAAAGCAAACATTAATCAGAGGTAATTATAGAGAATTAAGTAAATGTATTACATATAAATATATTAAATATATTAAATTAAGCGCAAATGTAATAATAAATTGAAAGGATTTTGATATATAAATACAAAATCAGGTATGAAAAGGATTAATAAAAGTTGAAGCGCAAATATTAGGAGTAACAAACTTGTTTTTAAATTTTTCTCTAATTGTCTTGAATGTATCGGTCCTTTCTTTGGACCATCAATTTGCTGAAATAAAAATAATTAGAGAGGAAGTTAAAAACAAGTTTGTTGCACCTAATATCTGCGTTTAGCTCTTATACTTGAAAGCATTGTCTGCTAGTTTATATATATAAATTAAAAATATGATGTATTGAGATAATAACTTTTTTTTCATTACAGAAAAGGAAGAGCTGGACGAGTTAAACCTGGTGAAAGTTATCATATAATTACGAAATCACAATATGCAAAATTGGAGCCGCATCCATTGCCACAAGTGTTGTGCAATCCTTTGGAAAAAGTAGTTCTCGACACAAAATCATATACAAACGAAAAGGCGAAAAAATTTTTGAGTAACTTGTTGGAACCACCTAATCCAGTTGCAATACAGAAGGCGGTAAACAATTTAATAGATCTCGGAGTTTTGGATGATCAGGAAAATCTTACAGCCTTGGGTAAACGAATGGCTTTATTCCCGATGCATCCTAAATTTAGTAAAGCATTGGTATACTCCTCCATTTTCAAGTAAGTTTAAATAATAATATATATTATATATGTATGTGTATATATGTGTCTATTTGTGTCAAAATCACATTAACACTTATTACTGTTAATTTTCCTTATTAATATTTTATGTTTTACATAGCTGCATACATCCTGTTATAACGATAGCTGGTGTATTTTCCGGAGAAAACAATCTCTTTTATGGTGTACTGGATCATAAGTCCGAAATCAGAGAAAATAAAAAATTATATCATCCATCCAGTGATCATATCTCAATGGCATGGATATTTAAGCAATGGTTTAAACACTATACAACAAGTTCACAGTTAATGCTAAGGTTTTGTAAACAAATGAGGCTTCGGCAGAACAGAATGGAAATACTAAGTCGTAAGTAATATTATAAATTACAACTTTTTGTTTAATGATTACTGAGTCTATTTAATACAATATATATATAACAATGATTATCTTAAATTACATGAAATCACAATTTTGCAGAAATACGAAATACATTTATTCAACATCTGATTCAATGCCGTTTATTGAGCAAAAACACAACATATTCTGATTGTGATAATTTTGATGATGTAATGAATAAATATGAGAATAATGACGAACTAGTACGAGCTCTGTTATATTCTGCTACACAGCAATTGATAGAACAGAAAAACGTAGGATTCAAAAAAGGAGTCCTTAGAAAAGGTGTTAACAGACTCCAAACTCAGTAAGTAAATTCTATATAATCACAGATTTAAATTGAAACACAATTTGTGTAGTAATCTTACTTGCAACTTTATTTTTATAGGGGTCGTGCTATAGCTGTTATTTCGGGAGAAAGTGTTAATTATAAACGAAAAGTTTGGCCAACTTCTTATTTGACGTATTTTAATGGTGCGTATTGTGAAATGAGACGCAGCATAGTGGTTCGTGAAACAAGCATGATATCACCTTTATCAGTATTACTTTTTAGTCAAGGAGAAATTCAATGTTATGAGGTAATTAAATAATTTTTATAATTAAATATATATAAAATTTAATATATACGTATACTTGTACATACGTGTGTGTAGATAATATTGTACAATTTATAATTTGTTTTGGATTTCAGAAAAATAATGACAATATAGAAATTGTAATTAAAGTCAATCAACGACATACTTTAAGATTTTCTTGTAATAGAAAGTAAGTATTTATATGTATATTTTTTATTTTTTCTTTAGTGTGTGTTTCAATTTAGTTAAATTGATTTATTACTGTTATTTCTTTCTAGAACTCTTATTAAGTCTTATATTTATTTTCTTTTAGAACTGCCGATGTGCTCTTAGAATTTAGGAATATTATGTGGTCATTAGTACAGTACTCATTGGAAAAGCAAGGAGTTAGCGAATACGGTGGTGATCTTAATTCAAAACAGATATTTGAATATAAAAATCAATTACTCGAAACTGTTTCAGAAATTCTACACGTGTCATCTAAACCCATAGAAAAAGCAGATGAATCATCTGTTGCTTAAATGTATATACATTGTATATAATGTATTAAAAAAAATATATAAAAATATATAAAAATGTTTCAAGATATGACTTAACACATTCAAAATTACAATATTGTAAAATAAAAATGTGTATTTTTCACTATAAGAATGCGAGAGAATACACATTTTTATATATTTTAACAAATATAATACATGTATTAATTAGAAATTCTGCATCTCTTACCCATTAACAATTTTTATTATAAAATATTAAGAATTTGTTACATATATATATGTACAATCACAACGTGCTGTTTCTTGTAACTATGATAACAACGCCGTTTCGAGATTAAATAATATGATATAAATTCAACAATAAATTCATATCACGTGACAAAAATTCGAGATTACATTGTTCGATATTTCGTTAATGAATGCTTTCTCGAATATTTCTGATAATATAATTTTTATTTTGTGCAAAACACTTTATTAACACACCCGAAACCTACCGACACCAACATATCCGCGCCAAAATGCTCGAATAATTATCAAAATTCCCATGAAATCTCGTCTATGCTACATTACGATCGTTTGTGAGTGTTTGAAAAATGTTCAAAACTCAGTTAAATTATTTAAATTTAAGTAAATATTTTTATATAAAAATTATAATTACTAATAAAGTTAAGAACATACATTTTTTTATTTATAACTCAAAAAAGTACATATTTTAGTATGAATTTTAAGTCATAACAAATATACATAACATATGTTTGTATAAATATATATATTATTTTTATTAGATTTAAAAATAATATAAAACAAATTAATTGCAGTAAGATTCAGTAAAAAAAATAAACTAATATATTTTTGTTGAATATTCTGGAACTCTTCAAAATATTTACGATCGTAACGGCATATTTGCATAAATATATATATATATATATATATATATATATATATATATGTATATATATATATATATATATATATATTTTTATATAAACATTCTATAAAATATATTTTTTATATTAAACAATATATTGCAAATTGCGCCTGCAAAATGATATTAAATAGCATATAAATATATTTAACAGTATATATTAAAATCTATCTCGAATATTTACATTTGGCAGGTACATGGAAGCGTGCGCTTCTGATATTACAACAATTTTATTAAAATATACAGAAATATATATTAATTTATTAATTAAATATAATTAAATATATTAAATATGTAATATAAAACTTTAAAAAAGGAAATTACAAATATAATATATGTTACCTTGCAAAAAATAATTTTTAAAATTTATTATTTTAGGAATTAACGACAGATGTATTTTAAATACAAGAATTTTATCAAACAAAATAAAAGTACAAAAATACTTATATCTTAATAAGTTAATAGATTATGTTGTATAAAATATAGTCCCTGTATTAATATTACACTTTTTGTTCTTATTTCATAAATTTGTATATTAATACACGGTTTGTGTATTAATTGACTGTTGGACAGTGAAATATCAGTCATATTCTAAAGTATTTCTTAAAAATTATAACAGTTTTAATAGATAAAGAGAGAGTGAAACCAATTATAATAATTGTCATAGCAATATAATGTATTAATTATAGCAATATAATGCATCATCTCGAAAATAGTATAAATATAGGATATTAATACCTTTTTGGTAAGATATCATTATTTTTTGCTTATTTACATATTTCTTACTTTTCCATCTTTCTTCAAAAAAATAAATCTTTTTCTTAAAATATCTCATGTTCATTTAAAATGTTTATAATAAAAAATGTCTTATTATAACTAATTATTTAATTTTTATGCTGATGTCATTACTTTGTATAGAAGATATCTTTGCATATTTTGTAAATATTTATTGCTCCGCAATAATTCTACTTTATCGTATTAATGTATCCGTGCGAACTACTTACTTAATTTATGATTTGTGTAGTTTTTTTCATTACAAACTAATATTGCACTTCCGGCCGATAATGCATCTAGCATATCGATTTTCGGTTTATTATAACTGCGATAATTTCGATAGTAAGAATTACAGTTCGCTTTAAAAAAATATGTATAAATACATATTCTTATATCATTATAATTAACTATGATAACACTATCACCTTGAATTCATTTCACATATCTTGTCTACTTAACTATATATAATATATAACTAGTAAAAAATAATAAATATAAATAAATATATCATTTAAAAAATAATTTTATGAATATAACTAGTCATTATTACATATTGTAAATTTTTTAAGTCTTTTAATGTGATGTTTCATTAAATTTTCCTCCAATAAATATTAACAATATAATATGTACATAACAACTAGATATAAGCATGTGTTGCTTTTGATAAAGATAACTTGGGTTTTCGCGTATAATTTACTTAATATATTAATATATATAAAAAATAGTAAAAGCTCAGAAGAATCTCAATTCTAATGAAATGAGTAAGAAGAACATATACATATCAATTACCCGCTTGATGAACTTTTAAGCGCATAGCGCTTTCTATTGTATCGTGTAATATTCTTAATAAAAAATCATTTTAAACTACTTTTTTTTTATTTGATAATTAATTTAAGTTAATTTCTCTGACCTTAGAACCTTCCAGCAAAAAATCCAAAATTTTGATTTAAAAAGTCAAAAGTTTAATAGCGCGAATACATATTTTTATTATGTATCCTATTTTTTACGCTATCCTATTAAATTCAATATTAATTGAATATTCTATCTACTATATGATGGCAAAAGTTTTTGATTTCTATTTATGCTCTAAAAATAACATTACATCCATGATATTAAATATATTAATAAAAATTAAGCTAAAAACATAAAGATAACATTGAAAAAATTGTTCTAATTTTTACAATTTGATATTTCTTACTGCAAAATTGTGCAACAGTTACAGATCTGCAACTTTTGTTTAAAAAGTCGATTTTCATTAACAAGTGATTAGTAAATTTTTCGAAAATAGTCCTATCTATAAACAAATGGATCGTTGTCTTGTGATCCCTTTAAAGCCAAACAACTTTTGTGCGAAACATTTTGTTTTATAAAATGCGTAAGAAGATATATTAATGTAGAATTAAAATGATCCCTACATATTTTAAGTGCATATGATTATTATAGTTTACATTGAGCTCTTTATATGAATTCTAATATTATAAATAATATTATAAATAATATATAATAAAATTTAAATAAATAAAATATTTAAATAATTCTATAAATATACCTAATCATCCTTCATCGTTTTTATCCGATAAAGACATCATCATCGCACAATATACTTCAATAAAAATTGCGCAGCTCTATTATAACAGAGATCTTTCCGGAAGATCTTGGAAGAGCGCTCACCAGGTCAAAGGTGAACGCTTCAGTTACGATACCAAACTGTTGCAGTGACTACTACAAGGTGGCAAAACGGTGACGAGGCTCTCAGTCTCGCTGTCGCTGGCGCTAAAGCTGGCTCTCTCCAGAATTATCGTGCTCTCGCCTTTCATGCCAAATGGTGATTGATAGTACAACGGTGGACTCTTAGCGTCTAGGTCGACGCCGGAGTCGGCGCTCTTGGACATCTCTGACAGTTTGCGAAAGTTGCCGAAGAAAACGCTGTCGGTGCCGACACTCTCGGCGCCGCTTTCGCTCTCGGCGCCATCGCATACCGACTCGGTCTCGTCGGTCTCCTCGGACACGCTGCTCACCTCGTGTCGCAGCAGCCGTTTGCGGGAACCGTTGCTGTCGGTGCTGCTGAGATAGCCGCTGTCCTCGACCTTAACATGACCTCGTCGATTGTCCGTTACCAACGGCGTTAGCATCACGTTGCCGACACCGGAATCGCAACTCCTCGAGAGACCCTTCATCAATTGCCTCGTTCTGGAACCACTCTGTGCTCTGCTGCTGATGATAAGTCTGTTCTGATCCTCCTGGCGATGATCGTCGATGCTCCGAGACCGTGTCCTAGTCTTCGCGGAGTTTCTATGATGGGAAAAACTTGTGATAGGTCGTTTCTCTCGCGCTGTTTTCGCCTCACGCGACTTGACCTCCTCTTCGGCGTCAGCCTGGTCTCCGTAAAACCTGTACCTGTCTTCGGAATCCTCGATCTCGATTCGTGTCTCGCATGGACAATCCCTGCAACCATTTGTCACGGTACGATCGTCTACCCTCTCGTCAAGGAACGTCAGTTCCATCAAAGTGACGTCCTTACGTTGATGTTTTTCTTTGTAAGTCTCGTACTCGTTCGCGATATCGCCTATAAGTTGAATCTGCGACGCGCAGACACACGTCTGGTTCCCTACATGGTATCCGTTGACTTTCGGGACAGGAGCGCCGTTGCTGGCCGTAGGGTCACCCGCTTCGACAGGTCTCCTGTCCCAGACGTTTTTTGACGGAAATGACGACAACGGCGGTGGCGGAGGTGGCAACAATAGTTTCGCGTCCTCGACGCGTCGAGGTGGCTTTGGTCGTTGATAGATCTCCTCCGTGGGTGGCATCGGCACCACATCGGGCTGATTATGTGGCTGCCTTTGTCTTTTGGCTTGCCTACTATCCGGTGTCAGATATTTGCACTTCTTCCACGATAGAGTCCCGTCACTCGAGTCGCCATTCATTCGACATTTGATATCGTGATTGATGTGATCCAGTTTCATCGAGTGCGGTTCCTTCAGATTTGACTTGATCTTTGCCTCGTAGATTTCTCGCAGACTTCCGGGACCGTGTCGTCGCGTCGCGGAGGAATTCTCATCGCGGAAGCTACCTTTGCTCCTGAGCAGGATCTGCGCTGGCCGCTCTAGCGAGTCCACGTAAACCTCGTTAACCATCTCCGCCCCTTCGTATCGCATGTCGTCGTTGATTCGCAGCTTCATCGGTTTTCGATCGAGAGTATCAGGCTCGTACTCGGACTCGTCGAGCTTGATGTAATTTTCGGGCGAATCTTGAACTCTGATGGTCAAGTGTCCCGGATTTTCCGGCTCGTACTGGATCTCCGGACCACTGTCATCGCTGCAGGCTGGACTGGCGTAACCATCGTTCACGTAGACCTCACTTACCAGCGCGTACGCTTCCGGTCGCTGGCTGCTGATCAATTCCGGTAAACTGTTGTAGCAATTTCTTTGAATAAGGATCTGATTACTGAGCTTCGACATCGTCATCTCGCCGGTACGAGTGTTGATCACGGCGTTTTGCATCGTCAGCTCCTCGTCCATCGGCAACGCCGTCGATAGAGCCGGACTCGATTGATTGTCCGTTGACGATTGATCCGGCGACGTGGATTTCCGGCTGCATTTGGAACGCTCGAGACTGTCCACTTCGTAGCTGCCGATTGTTGTGCGATCGGACGACCTTGCGTGATGATGATCCAACGCCTTTACATCCACCATCTCGCGTATCACGGCATCCATGATACGTTTCGCCGTGTTCTTCGCACCAGGTAATTCATTGATCATGTCCGGAAGTTCCTTCTTTCTCGACGGTGGCGCGCTCGGTGCCTTCGACTTCTTCGATCTCTTCGGGGCAGAATTGTTCTGCGATGTCTTTAGTTTCTCCGATTTTTCAGTGTTACTGGACGACGATCTTTCCGTCTTCGCTGATTCGTCCTCACTCTTGCTATTTTTGTCGTCCTTCGTCTCTTTTATCCCGTTCTCCAGAGCCGCGTTCTCCTCCATCTGTTTGATAAAGGAATTCTCGATGGCCTTGCGAACTTTGGCGTTTATCGTGTCGTCGCCAGCAGTGAATTGAAACGTCGTTCCGTTCATCCGCTTGCCGCGACCATAACGATCGTACTCGGACTCGTCGAACATGGACCTGGTCGATCGTCTGGACACGCTGTGACGATCATCGTTCCCAAGAATCTCGCTCTTAACGGTGATATTCTGAAAGGTCCTCAGCATCGGCGGATTGTCCTTCCACGAAGAGATCGATTTGCCGGCGAGACTTGCGCGATCGTCCAAATCGGTCGCGAAGTCGCGTCTCGCCAACTGCTTCAGGTACTCCAGGTTCTTGGCAAACGTCCGGGCGTTCTCCTGAAAATTTCTACGCGTGTCCTCGGCGTCTCGCCAGCGACGTCGCGGTGGCTGCACGTCTTCCAACCAGGCCCGCACCTTACTCTCACCGTGGCTGGGCAGATCGGGCACCGGAAGCGCGGGCAGCTGCCGAGGAGAATCGCTGCTGCAGCCGGGACATCCGGTACATCGTTGGGATCTGCGAGATTTCGCGACCTGAACCACCCTGGACGGAGCTCGGCGTCGGCGTCGTCCTCTGCTGGTGTTTGCTCGACTTTGCCGAGCTCTCGCATCGCTCGGAATTGCTCTCTTCTTCCGGGATACCTGCGCGTCAGATTAACGGCGGTAATGATGATGAAGCGAAAAAGGAAGAAATTAATTATTCTTAATTGTGCTAAGTAAAAGGTATATAACATTCGCGTTGCGCGTATTACAAAGTGCTTTATTTCATTTTCCGATATTTTATGCGACTGCAAGAGTGCAAAACTAAAAATGCAGAGTTTAAAGCTGACAATGAGTTGTATTTTCACTTTCTTCATCAATTTCTCATATCTTCAACAAAAAATTGTATTCTCAAAGAAGTAAAAACTGTATATTAGAAAATCTCAAGTATTTCTAGAATATCTTTCAAAACTAATCATAAAGAAAATATAGTATATGATTGAAGCTTATTACACATTACTTACTCATAAACACTTCTTTTACGTTTTTTTTTCCGAAACCACTTAATTACCTTTATTCATTCTTCTAATAAATTAAGAAATGAATATCTTTATCTATATCTTCTAGTCATATAAAAAGCAATCTCACAAATAAAGAGAATATTCTAATTAATATTTTAAATATCTGTATAAAAATTGCTCCATTGTTTCATTTATTTCATATAGAATATTTTATATCCATTTTTTGAAAAAAGATAATTACCATTGAGAGTAGGAACGAATCTTTTCGCAGCCATCTTGTGCTTGGCGATCGAAATGACTTCTCGAATTTTGAGTAGGAACTCGATAGCAGCCGGAGGTGGGGCCTAAAAAAATGCCAGGCTGTTTTCAAATTATCTTGTCGCTGTGGCAAGTGGACGTGGACGAATCAAATAGACTTCACCGCAAGAGGAGCCATTAAAACATTCCGTAGTTCAAAAACGTCAAACTCGCGCGAATGACTCGCGCGAATGGAAAATAAGCAACTTTTCTTCAGCGTCCCTGTCCCATTAAGCAACTTACCAGCAATAGCTGTCGATCGAAGTACGCCGGATTGAAGTACAGTTTCCTTCGTTGAGCACCTGGAAGAACCGGTACATCCTGCTGATGCGGGTTGTCAGCCGTCTCCACGACGCGTACATCCTCTTCCGGTAGTCTCTCGCCCAGAATAGATCCCGCGGAGAACAGCCCTTCCGATTGCTCCAGATACACACAATGTGGATGAACGATCGCGGATGTTATCTGATAGAAATACCACGATACCCATTGACTATTGTCTACCCATAATTCGTTATATTGTACTTGAAATGGATCGAAATTCTTCGTGCGATTAATCAATATTTATCACCTTTTACCACTGAATGTTTTCAACGCGAACTCGAGATCGCTGAAAACCCGACTCTCTCAAGTCGCAACGCGACTTATATTCACACTCTGTCAGCGAAGAAAGAATCCTGCTACATGGAAGCGGTTCGTAGAACGCACTGAAATCGTAGTGCGTGATATTCCGACAAGCGGCACGTTGTAAAAGTGGGATGCACCTCCTCGCCTAGTTGGGATGGTACGGACTAACGGAGCGCAAAACTAATGCGCTAATTGGATGCATTATTAAACGCGCGCGGTGATCCGGCAGAAGATGAATGCCTCTGTACCCGAGATATCGCGAAAATCCCAGATAACCGAATAATTTCGTGATCTTTTACATTTCAATAAGTACCTAACGTCTCCTCGAGATGCACAAGATGTATAAGCTTGCCCAATTACGCGATGGAACAAATGTATCTACAATCTTTCTCTGACACAATAATTAAAATTTCTGATTGTGTAAAAACAGATATATTTATGTACGAATACATGGTATACCTTTGTGTAAAGCAATCTCCTCTCTTTCAGATGAAATAATGTCGTTCATTTAGATTGGAAACGTAGATTGCGCTCGTAAAAAGATTGAAAAATTATCCGAAAATTAACAGTTTACTTACGTTCTCGAAACCCTGCTCATTATCGCTCGGAGGCAGATCGTCCCCCAAATCGCTCTCGGTGAGTCCGCTATTTGTGTCGCTCTCAAAATGTCTCGTGGCGGCCAACAACGGATTATTCTTGACCAATCCACCGCCGTCTCGACCACCGTCGAGAGTGATGTTCGCCTCCTCGATGGATTTTCTCTTCGCCCTTCTGCTGTGCAAATATAACGATACGCTGGCTACGTATATGAGAGCCAAGATAACGGAAGACAGACCGATGGCAATGTATTCCGTAGCTGATAGACCTTGAGACACTTGGGATGTCGATGCAAACATCACTTCGCGTACGCCTGCCATGAGAGGGAGAGAAAAAGAAAAATATCTTCAGTGTGTGAGTCATTTTTTTAACACAATCTAATATCTGTCATTAGAAATATTTTCATTAGTCACAGATAATTGCAACATTTATTCGGAATATAAAGTTAAATATGAATTGATTTTTATTTTATGAATCTCGAGTATGTATTTTAACAATGTGTATAAAAGATGTAATTTTTTTCCTTTAATTGTATGTAAAACAAACAAAGATTGCATATATTAATTCATAAATAAATTCCGTTTTATTTAACAAACTGAATTTTTATATATTTAAAATTTTTTATAAATTTTAATATACACTCACTCCAAAAAGCAGCACACTTAAAATTTGGGAAAAAAATCTAATTTCAAATGACGATAAATTCGTAAATAATAAAGATAGAAAGATTTTTAAAAGAAGAAAATAAAACTTGGAATATCTACTTTAATAATCTATTTATTTCAATGTTGCGAGATAAATTGATTAAAAATGGCGAATGACGAAACGAGAGCATACAAAATTGAGAAATAATGGTCCGAGTTTGTAAAAGCACATGGAGTGAGTCAAATGTCAGAACTCAATGGGATAAAAAGCACATGATGGTATGGAGTCTTCCCTTTAAAATGCTTTTTTATTCATCTCGATACGATGATTTTTTGCCAAGATATTCGCCTTTGAATAAAAAGGCAGTTTTTTACTTTAAATGCGAATAACGGTGCGAAAAATTATCGTATCAAGATGAATAAAAAAGCATTTTAAAGGGGAGACTCCATACTATCATCTGCTTTTTATCCCATCAAATTCCGACATTTGACTCACGTCATGTGCCTATGCAAACTCGGACCATTATTTTTCAATTTTGCATGTTCTCGTTTCGTTATCCGCCATTTTTAATCAATTTATCTCGCCACATTAAAATAAATACATTATTAAAATAGAGATTCCAAGCTTTATTTTTATTTTTTAGAAGCCTTTCTATCTTTATTATTTACAAAGTTATCGTCATTTAAAATTTGATTTTTTCCCTATTTTAAGTGTTTTTTTGGAGCAAGTGTATTATACATTTTTGTGTCCATATTCAGACGCTAATCTTTTAATTCCTTCCTTGAAGAATTTTCGAGATTTTGATTTGCGAGAAAAATTTGTTACAAATTCATCGATCTCAACATCATTATGCAATTTTTTTTCCATTTAATGAATTTTTGAATGACCTAAACAAATCAAACTCTAACGTGGTAAAATTTGAAAAATAAAGAAGGATGGAACTGACCACGAAAATTCCAAAACTTTTTCTTGAATTATTTTAACTATGTGATCATACAATAAAATCATATTTTTAAAGAAAGTCTTTTTTGCACTTATTTATATTCGTAGTTGCTATAAATCTGCTGTAATTATTTTGTTTCGATTTAAAAAAATCACGATTTATGAGAAGAAATGTTTCGATAATTGTCTGTAGCGGAATTTATTTATGAATCAATCGTAGTGTTTCATAAAATATATGTATATTAATAAACATTACGTACTATTTTTTGACGGTGAACCAGCTACTCTGAAGGCAACACACGGTGTAAAAACACCGCTGATCGTCGACTTGGGTGAGGCGTCTCTACAGACTAACTTAGCTGTCACAACTCGCCCTTCAGCAGCATCTCTTAGTCCGGCCTCGCCGATCCACTACGATGATTGATATTGCGTAAGATCAAGAATCAGCAAAGATTATCAGACAAACTTCATATACACAGGGTATATCTATATTTTGAAAAGCTGTATCTCTGCATAATGGAATAATGGATATATACTATTCTTATTTATACTATTCTTTCTGAGACACTCTGTACTTTCCTACATTTATCATGAGATGTTCGCGTGCCGATATAAAATACAGAAGGAAGTAGTAAAAGCAGTGAAGTGTATAAAATGAAAATTAAATCGAATTAATGTTCGTCGCGCTGTCTACGTATAAGGGAATTCTCTCGGTTCCCCTCGAGCGCAGGCTAATTACGCTAATTGAAGACACCGCTGGCGCCGTTTAAGCTTCCCGTTTTTATTATGATACCGCTCGGTATCTTAATACAAGCGATTCGATTGAATCTCGGTTACACGCCGTTCGTAGCATTCCATAAAAATACCATATTTCTCCCATTCCTGCTACCATCCGCCGCTACTTACGCGACTAATTGCGATCTTACACAATCGCGTAATGACAGAGTGATAAGTTATTCCATACACGCAAGTTCCCACCAACCTGGAGGAATGTCCTGCCCTCGTCCCGGAACAATCTGAAGGGCGGTTCGGTGTCGGAAAGATTCCTCAGCTCGGACCATCCCACCCTTCCCAATTGCTGGGCACCGGCGATCCCGCATACAGGAGTGGTCACACCTAGTTTCGAAAAGTAATTTATGTTCGTGCTAAAGAGCGATCGCGTCAGCGAGCGAAACGAGGCGAGGGATAATGAGCGAAATGAACGCCGACGGGCGTTTTCTGCGGGCGAACTCTTTTCTGAAAGAGAAGCGCGTCAGCAGAATTTTTATGAAGGCTCTGTTACTCTAAACTTTCGTGTTTTTCTTATTCTTGTGTCTTGAAAAGAGAGAGAAAAAATATGCAGCTGCGATCGATTCGCTCTACTTTCTCTCTTTTGTAATGCCAATCATTTTGCACACGTTCGCTATGTGTTAAGTATAATTCTATTAATCTATTCTTATTGTAGAGCAAAAAAAAAAAATGTTTGCGCCGTCGAACTGATTCGTTGTTTCAGTCGCGAGGTCGTGAGAATTTACCTTCAAAGCGAATCTCTGCGTGTGGATATATTATCTGCCCTCGTTGTGGTAGGAAGACATACGGTACTCTTTCCACAAAGCCGTTGTTGCTGACAAATCCCGCAACGTTGCACTCTAAAAACATATGATGATTCTATTCAGAGAATACAGAAGAAAATATTCATGCAAATTATAATTGCGATAAAACTTTGTGACACAATTATCGCATCGATTAATAAAGTTAATTGTTAGATAACATCCGTAAATTATGTTAACATTAGTATTAGTCAATTTATTCATTCTATTTTTCTGTACATAAAATCCTTCTTAACACATATTCTTAAGTGTTTCTGGAACATCTTCTAATTAAGGATGTATTCTTTTTGTTAATAACAAACGATCTTTCTTATCATTCATTTAACATTATATGGTCCTATTATTGCAGCAACGTATATAATTCTAATTTATACTGCAGTGCAGTGTTTGAAATGATTTAGTTTATTAGAGGAATGAAGTTAAAAAGCGTTCGAAAGAGAAAAGTTGAGCGACTTAAGAGAAATGTTCACAAGTAAGTAACATAACTTAATTTAATCGTTCGGGATCCAGGTTTCATGCTCTATATGTATCATCTCTATACATTTTATCTTTTCCTATAAAATAATGTGTTGTAAAATGATGCACTTTTTTGTTAATGTAAAAGTAAATGTTATTTTGTTTGCGTATTTATAAATTAGAAATATCTCATACTAATTTTTAGAGGTTTTATTCTTAAAGTAGAGGATTCTTTTGGAATCTATTTTAGAATAGAATATTCTAAAAATAAGTGAGTTTGTAAAATAAGAATATAATTTTTTCAATGAACTGTAGTATATGAATCAATTTATACAGCCTTTATTTTTGAAAGAAAACATAAGCATGTTGGTCGACATATTGAAAGAACTTATTTGACATCTTATATCGTGAAATTAGATAAAATTTCTTATCGGTAAAATGAATTTTCTTATGTGCAATTTGTATGTCGACACAGTCGTGAAGGCAGAAAAAGGCAACCGAATATACAGATTATACGAGTCAAACTTTCTCAAAACAAGTGTTTTTCTCGAAAATACAGAATTAAGGTGTCTCTGACGATGTTCCTGACGGTATTTTTTTTCGTGCAATCGTGCATGTTCATTTTACCCAATAATTTCGGCGAGACAGCTTATAATTTAAGGCAAAATATATCGCCCCCAGCCAGCCCCGCTCTTTTTCTCATTTGAATAAATTGCGAGGATATTTCGGCTTATACCGAAAATTTCGCGGACCTCAGGGAAACGCGGCGAGTCTGCACGAACTTTGCGAGGGAAGATCGCACAAAACGTATTGAATATTTTTCTCTTTTCGAGAGAGAGAAAGAATAATATAGCATAACAAGGTGTCTTTGAGAAGATGCACCATAATCATCGGGCTCATTATCGAATTTCCGTAACAACAGTTAGAGAGATGCACGATATGCGTGTAACTCGTCGAATGTAAGGCAAAACGCAATCAATCTTCGCGCTGAGATAGAAAAAGAGATATTTGTCACTTCTCCGCAACGTTGTCTCTTATAAATAAATTTATTATTCTTTCGCGACAAAAAATATTAAAAAACTCGGGAGATCGTGTTTATAAAGACATAATTAATATTTACGTAAATAATTGTTAACATCTGTGAAATTGCAATGATAACACTTTTAAATTTATCGATACGTAATTTTGTAATATAATAAGTAAAAGATATTTTTATGCAATATTTATTCATTTAAAAAAAAATACAGCCTGTTTAGTCGCTTCTGAGACTTTGTATTAAGTTGAATTTCGCGGAAAAGGGAGATGTTAATCATGGGATATTTATTATCCAGCCTCGAAAAAGTCCGAGTTCACAAATTTGGTTAACCGCATATTTGCTTATGCAAATATCTTCCTCGAATTAATCTTCGATATTGATGGAAGGGGAAGGAAGAAGGAGGGGACGTCGGCATAAAATTCAATACCCTCCAATTTCGCGTGCGGTACGTAATGTTCAGCGAAAAGTTGTATGTTTTTGCAATTTCTAATTTACATTATTGTACATTATTGGATAAAGAGCGCGATAAATCGGCGAGTCTATCGGATTTAATTACACGGCGTGGCGAAGCGACGTGGAAACCTGTTCGATCATCGTCGGGGGAGTCTGTTTGGACATCGCTTTGCGAATTTATATTCCTCGTATCAAAGCCTCGTAAACCGGCCTCTCCGATCATTTATAAATTATATATCGGGCCTCTGGCGTTTTCGCGCGGATGATGACGCTCGGAACTCGATATCGGACAATAACTTTTCCCGCGATCGCAGTCGACGTCGCGATAACGCGAACTTATTTTACGAAGATGTCATTTAAATTGTCTCTACTCTCACGTTGTTCGATAACTTAATTCCACGAAATACTCGTGTCATCGTAAATTTTCGCAATTTGCAAATGCTAATGTTTTTATACATGAGACATATATACGGGATGGGCTAAATAAAGCGGTACAAGCTGTTTTCTCCAAAACCGATGGAGATATTTACATTTCTTTTAAATTAAATGGGACAGGGGGCTGTTATTTGGCGTATAAATTTTTGTGGGAAACACAAATAGGGGTCCATTTATTTTTTAAAATAGAACGGAATATATACAATTCCTGAAAATTCAAATAGCTCTCAAAAGTAATAATTTATTTAAAATATTTTTTATTCTGCAATTGTTATAGAATTATGGCAAAAATTTCAAATATAAATGAATTGGATAATACATTTTTTCTCAATTGTTATAAACTCAAGCTAGTTAATGGAGTTAAAAGAAATGCAGAAATAAGATTTTGCTATCTGTTTATATCATTAAAAAATACTCATGACTTTCACGCGCATTTTTCATTTATTATTCATATAAATTCCGTCGTTAATCTTGACATTTCTATCTAAAAATAATCGATTCCAAATTAATGAAAATCAATATACAAAATAAGCCCGATGACAGTGTAATTGACAGCATTTATATAAATATATTTATACAAGTTTCTCGAGCTACTTACAGTATCGAATAATTTCGCATCAAATCGGCAAAAAAATCTGCATGTATAATAATCTATAGAACAATCTGTATCTATTCATAAATTTTCACGCTGCTTCTCGGACTAATAACTCGAAGGCATCAATTGCAGACTTTCGCGAGAACCGGTCGAACAAGATCGGAAAATCGATCTCTCAAACCGTATAAGAAACAATGTCCGGGCCGATTTACGTTTATAGCCGGTTAAGTCTAATTAACACCAACAGTCGCGGCTCAAGTCTCGATTTACGGCTATTTACACTCCCGTATTGCTATTCCCGACTACGGGATGTGGGATATCCATTGGCGATCCAGCATCGGATAACGACCGGTTGATTAACGATCGTCGAGTTTACTCCGCGCGAGCAAGAGTCAGAGATTGAAAGTCTCGGTCGCGATTGAACTCTGACTCTTTCTAGAAGACGACGACGAATCCACGAAACTAGAAGCGACGTCCGGTTTTCTCCATGGACCGGGTGATAGATAATGTCATCTCGCGCGAAAGCTATCGCTGACCCATGCTCGTGCTTGGGCCTCGATAAGGCTGATTGCTTGCAGTTAGCCGTATACACGAATCCCGTATATTTTCCGGATTTTTTGCGATGTTTCTCGCGTGTTTCGCTCTCTACCGGTATTGAAATAATTAATTGTAGGTCGTATATGTAGGTGACCATTAGGAAGTTGCTGAAATTGAATAGCTGTTATTTTATAGCGAGTTGACAGAATGAAATAAATTAAACACACGTACCTCTGTGGGAGAAAACCGTTATTTTTATCATCGCATAGTGCAAAATGCATATACGTTTATTAATTTGTAAAGATAAACATAATGTAAGAGGGTTGAAAATTCAATTAGATGTGTGGTTTATAGTGATATATATTTTCGAATGCAATCATTTGAATTTGCAAAGCAATCGAAGCATTAAATTAAAACTGATGAGTTAGGTATCCTGCTCGATGAAATATTCATGAAATGAGTGAAGAGAAAGATATTATTTAGTTTCAGTAACTTTCTGAAATAATAATCACCCGGTCAAATTTTCAAAATTTTTTACCACGTTTAAAAATTAACAAATATATATTTCTTTTGCATTATACGCCAATAAAAAAAGAATTTTTATATAAAAAATGTTTAAGAAATTTTTTTTATTTTGTTCATTCAAAACAAAATAATTATTCTTGATATCCCATGAAATAATATGCTATCTTCACAGACCATAATTTCAGCAATAATCAACTACATATTTATACTTATCATTTCAATTCTTGGAAAATAAGAGTCCTGTAACATATGAATGATTTTACGTCTAAAGCGATTAACAGTCTTTTGAAATTATGAAAATATAACGTGTATAGAAAACTATATACCGATAATATATCGTTAAGCAGATTTTATCGCTACTCGATGACACGCGGTGATAATTTTGCGATGATCAGCAAATTAGTTTAACACGTACTTGCTTAGCGTTCAGCGAGATGCTGCTGCTATGCGCTTCCTGCTGTTGACGATAATTACAAACTTGTGCGTGTATATTACGCATATGCGTAAGATCATCGATTATATATCGATGACAGCAGCGCGGCGAGAAACTGTCGAAGAAATGTAAACGAAGGTTTTCTTAAAGTCTTAACGATCCGTTAAAATGTTAACATCGGAGTATTTTGTTGGAAGGTACCTTGAACTTGACCGATTCTTAACGCGATCGTATAATTTCACCAGATATAGCCGTAAATTATCTTCCACGGAGGTTCGATTTAATAATTTATTGAGTAAAAAACTTCTATAATAATTTCCACGCCAAGCGTCATCGAATGATAAGAGAGATTTTCAATCTGTGAACGTCCAATGATGTATCTCGATTTCTGACGCATTACGCGTCACGAAAGAATCCTAACTACGTAACTACGGCAAATCATTATCATTCAAGCTGACGAGCTACCAGCTTCCGGCTACCGATGTCGTATTGCGCGAATGGCCTTGACACCTGTTGCTGGAATTGACACACGAAGAGATTGCAGTGTCATTCGTTTGATTAGTTGCGAAATTAATATCGAAGTATTGTTGATGAAATAATGATACTTGGAAGGAAGAAAACCTCCCTCATTTTAGTTGAAAAAAATACTTTTAAAATAAACAGTTCAAAATAATTATATTTAAAAATATTCAAAAACTTAAATATATTAAGTTTCAAATTAATTTTTTTTTTACACTACTCGTCTTTTTTTGCAATTTATTATTTTCTCTTCAGTAACGTTTTCTCAAATATTTATAAAAAAAAATAGAAATAGACTTCAAGTTCGTGTTCTGCGACAGAAAAGATTAAGCAAGATTACAGTTGCCAAAGTTGAAAGCGCCCAGTTTTACTTTCACAAATATGTATATAATCAATCACTGATCCGAAGCAGAAGAATCGAATCGTACATTACGAGATCGTCTGCCTTTCTCTCTCCGAGGAGAAATCGGCACCGTTGTTCATTGTTTCTTGTGGTACTTCTTTTCTACCGGCGCTACGACGTGCCGATGCCAACAAAATGCTAAACACGCTTGCTTTCTCGGTTCCGCTGCCATCAGTGGCAGCAAGTTATCTCGCACGAATCGCTTATTTATTGATTGCAAAACAGGTACGCGTGACCTTGGAAAGAGCCTGTACGAGAGTCACACGCTTGACACGACCGCTTAGTCCTGAGGAGGCCAACGAGGGTTTCACTTTGATTCCGGAACACTCGAGTATCGCTAAAATATTTTTTACTTCTGAATCTTTGCTCGATCTGTCGAAGAAATTCTTGGACAAAGTGGAACGAATGAATTTCCTTCGACTGTTTCGCGAAAAACATTCGAGAAACTCTTACAGACCTATTTGTTATTCGAAGCGACGCACTGAAATGATAGTCACCGTGAGTAATATTCATCGCCGATGACGATTGGGTGCCACGACGTGACAGCAAGTGTGCTAATAGTGTCTCGGCTCATTGATCGTGGCGTCAAGTAATTGTATCTTTGTTTATATCCTTCGTCGCATTCAGGTGTTCACGGGCATTAGTCAAGTCAAGAGCTTGGGAAAGGCTCATCGAAGGTTTTATCGCGGCCTCTTCGTAAACCTTGATTTTCCTATATAACGACCTCCATCAATTCTCGCGACTTCTTTTTTCAACACCGTCGAAGGAAGACTGTTACTTGCGTTACCGGTCGCAAAATTCGCAGCGCGTTCCTCAAGCTACGAAAATGGATTCTAATGCGTGCGCGGTGACATTGAGTCATTAGGTAAAACGATATTTTCCTGTGTTCCCATGAATATTGGCCGTACAGAATTTACGGTACTATTCGCGCGCAGGTCCTTGCATTATCAATCTTGCGCATTAATCGATGATACAAAATCTATATACCTGTTTCATTAGGATACAAATCGTTGATCGGAGAAACAAGGAAAACAGGTTTGATAACTTTGCACCCTTCTCTTTCTTTCTCCGTCCCACTTAAATAATATTAATATCATTAAAAGGATATAAAAAGGTAAGGATAATTATATAAGTTTTTTTTAATAGCGAATCAGACCGAATCGAAAACAGCGATCAATCATTCATACTTTAATCCCGTAGATCTAAAAGCCAATTGTATCAGCATATATCTTTATGTCAGAATAAATAAATACGACAGATGCTTCATCGTAATCGTTTGTTCCATACATTAGTTATATTACAGCCTGAGAACGAAAATTCCAAAAATCATCACATCCCTCACTAAAGTTGAGAAATTTCCGTTCTCTCATCCTCCTCTTTATTTACTGTGATTACTTCTCGACGCACCTATGTCCGCGCTATTTATATTCCATTTGCGACATTCAAATAATTTGCGCATATTTCGTTTCTCATGAAAGATCATAAATCGTCGCGCAATTATTCGCGCACATTTAATTTCTCATCTCGAAAGTAAAAACTTACTATTCGACGGAGTAACTAATGCTATATGCAAATGATAAATCGAATATAAGAATTAATATACGACAATATGTGGATTTTTAAAAAATATAATAATTCTACATCAGTGAATGAGGAAAAAATTTTATTCTATGCAATAATTTTCGTTGGACACTAATTTATCCTCGAAGTCAATATATTACATCGCACAATATACATCACCGCTCTGTCTCTCAGATCGCGAATTTCATTTCGTACATTAGCATTTGAATGATTTAAGACACAACGAGCACACCGAAGATCGACATTCGTCGTTGTCATTATCGCCGCTAATTGCAATGCAATGGTGACACGCTATTATCGCGCGATTAATATTCATTGGGCGTGAATGCATTCGCCTCTGCTTGATCTTCTCTACAATCGTCGTCGTACCCGTAAATATATACCGATCATCTGCCGAGATGATCTCCACCTCCGGAATGAAGAATAATTTATGAGCGGTAAGAAACACGCGATCGAAGATCGAAGACGTGCGCGATTCGATTTCTTTTATCTCGATTATATATATATGATGGATCATTTTAATATTCTTCTTTATCTCGATTATATATAGAATGGGTCATTTTAATACATCCTACTCTAAATATTTTTTTTACGTCTTTTACAAAAAAATGCTTTGCATAAAAGTTGCTTGATTTTAAAAAAGAGAACATGAAACAGTGATATCAATTTTTTTTTTTTTTAAACAAAAGTTATAGATCTCTTGAGACAAATCCAACTATATGTATAAGTTAAAGGTTTTTTATTTTTCCATGAGTTTTATTTTTTATTATTGGAATATTAATATTCCGAAAGCATATATTGAGACATATTTTCTCAAAATTAAATTTTATTTTGTATTTTTAGTGACATTCACTAATTATTGCATAACAGTTTTAATCAGAGATCAAAATAAATTACCCATCATGAGAGATAATAGATATTATGATCAAAGCGCTGGAATTATATAGAAATAATTTTAGAATTGTTGAAAGAGAATATAGTCGTGTATCTAAAATGCTTAGGAAGATCTCTTATCTCTTTAAGTATCATCATTTTTTTTCTATTAATTATCTTTTATAAGTATCATTTCATAATATATTTTATTTTATTCTTTAATAGATATTGTTGAATTTGTTTCGATGAGATCTACAATTTTCGTGAAAAAAGAAAAAAATTGGTTTCCATTTAAAAAAAGAAGATATTTAGGATGGAATATTAAAATTACCCACCCTGTATATTGCGCCTGCTTTATTATTTTTTTGTTTCGCGCAATATCGCAACGTGGAGTCCGCTAAAATATTTGAAATTGAAACTCGTAATCCTTCCAAAGAAAAATTTCTAAAATTTAATTACAATTCAAATTCTTCAAAAGAGTCATAGATTTTTGATTGAAAAATCTATAAAGATTCAGATCAGAGATGTAAAATTTAAGAACGTGAGAGAACTAATTTTCAGATTATTGTCGAAATCTAAAATCTCATAAATGTTTACATAATTCTCGACAATTTAAATAATTAATGGTTCGCTTGAAAATATCAATCTCTATATACATATTTGCCTAATTCAATATTACTGAAAATTAGATGGCAATTTTATTTATTACTTAAACGTAATAACATCATTATTGTACACAATAGTGATAGCGAAGACTTTCAAATGCGAGACATGCATAAGAGTAATGCTTACAGATTGTTCAGGATTAGATTTCGCTATGTAATACAGAAACACGTACTCTCGCACGATTGCATCATTATTGAAGCGGTTCTGGACAAGCAAGAACGTTCAAAAGAGTCACAAGATGGAATCTCCATGTGACCCTTTAGAGTGAAGCCCTGAGGTCTACGGGAAGAAGTAGAATCGTAGAATATTTCTGACGATAGAAGCTGAAGATCACATGCTTATAGTGGGCAAAAAGATACAATCGCTTATTTACAAAAAAAAGAAAAAATACACGCAATTAAAAATCTAGCAAAAGTATTACCTAATATAATTTGCAATTTTAATCAATTAACTGCGAAGCACAAATATTAATAACAAATATTGATTCTCTGTTGTGATTGTCCAACAATAAACCGCAAAATAAGACAAATCGCGAACTTTGCATTTTTTATATATTTAAGATTGGATTTGCGAAGGTTTTATCGAATGAAGAAAAATTGCGGAACAACTTCTCACGCACCGCGTCGACGTAATTATAATTATCAGTAAATAAGAGTCGAGACACGACGGCCGCTGGGCTAGAAAATTCCCATAATAAGGAAACGCGTTGGGAAACTGTTTTTTTTTTTACACACGTTGCGTGCGGTTTTCAGCCCGTTGGCGATCGACTCGCGATGCAAAACGATAGCCGCAGCATCACTCTGCGGAACGTAACGTGTCAGCGTTACCACGTAATTAGGAGACCCCCGAACAGGCGAAGTAAACGGAACCTTTCACCTTGAACACGAGCTTGATTCGACTTCGAGATTCTCTCTCGTGACCCTTCCGCGAATCGAGGATAAATCTGAGGAGGGATTAGATAAATTAGGGCCGCGATGCACTTCGTGAATGGGTTTCAGCATCGGTCTACCTTCTACGAAGCTATAATTATTTTTTGTTTGGCTACCCACATCTCGTGTTCAGATATTAGGAAAATGCAGATCCACAGATGAAGCTGATTTCCACGATTTGTTTAGTAAAAGGTGATTCGTCTTAATAGATATAAATATTTGAAAATCACGAAGCTGTTTAGAAAAAAAGTATCAGGCAAAAAATTTTGTGAGGGATCAAATAATCTAGAATTAAAAAAAAAAACACATAATTGTTTAAAAAACAGAATTGCAATTTGTAAGTTACATATTTTTTCGTCGAATCGATTTATAAAAAAATACATTAATCTTTAAATACGATTCAAATACATACCTTGAAAATGCTAAGGATAATTTTGTCGGTGCAGATACATGCAAAATTTTGTACTAGAATTTTTTTGCTTAGTTAATAAAGACGTCTAAAACTATGTTAATACGCGCAATACAATACATGTTTAACAAAGAAATATAATAGAACGCGAAATGGCAATTGCGCGGGCTTATTTACACGATGAAAGTTAACAATGGAAAACAAGAATAAATGTTTACAGGAGAGAACACGATAATTACTAGCATCGAGATAGGTAAATACTAGTAGTAGGCGATCGCAATGAAACGTCAGTCGAGTATTGAGCGAACGTCATAATGTACGAATGAGATGGGATCGCTTTAATAAACGCAGCTCTCTCTCTCATCGCAGAAATGACCGGTCTTGCGTTCTATTATCATTTCTCGGGGAGCGATTCTCCGAGCAATAAGATAACCAAGCAGTTTGCCGTCGCTGATTGCAACGCACGATACCTATTTTCAATTTCATCGATTCGATTCAATGGATGAAGATCGCGATAGACACTACCATTCAAACCTGTACAGCCTCTTTATCTACTCATACGTTTCACCGTAGACAAATTAAGCTGTCAGGTTGTTAAGGTATATTGTTGGATACAATCTATAAATGCGCGCGTGTTAAACGTAGATATTATTTCGACATCGATTTATACCCTTTTCGAGTATCTGAACACACGAGGATTTATAAATGTTTAAATACTTGACGTCTCTCCTCGATGACTTATTCCCTCCACGCTGTCAAAGGATTCGATATTTTTCCATTCACAAACATAATGCAACGATGTTAGAGGGAAAGAGAAAAACGTGTTAACAATTAATGTGTGGTACTCAAATATACTCGAAGCTTGATCATGAGAAGTCCAAGGTGCCAAACATAGATTTCTTTTCACTGATTTCTCTCAAGTATGTTATTAGTAGACAAGGATCCGTTTCTTGCCTGGGTCAGGGTCTCCAGTATCTTTACTCACACGGATACAATTTACCCGCCTGTACTTAGGTAGACGTACAAAGCCTGGCTTACACGCGCGACGGTTACCTTGTTGCAGGTGCGGAAATTAGAGATTAATGACGAGCTTAGGTTCAAGGTTACCCGTAGAGGTCTCATGGGTCTTAGTCTTCCTCCCGGCAGCAACAAACCCCCGAGAGAGATGATTCTCATACGTTTTGATCATCATAATTTCGTCTCTCGTACGAAAACATGACGTTTACCCGGCGAATACCGGGATAAAGGCGATTTGTCGCATTAATGACGTAAATAAATCTCTAAGTATATTCATTATTGCTTGACGAGCTCATCGTACCGTAAAATCTTAACCATGATACACGCTGCAGCGCATTAATATTGTAAAAAAAATGTTTTATTAAAACTACTGCATAAAAAATTGTACTTGATTTCTCTAATGATCCTTCTATCAGATTTGTAATCTCAATTAAATGCAATCGCACAATTTGAGTCATAATTAAGTTTATATACGCGCACGGAAATCTTGAATATCTAAATATTTTAATGTGCTTTGAATAAATAGACGGAAGATAAATCTCGCAATTAAAATGTTGGATCTTCAAAGATACATATTAGATATTTTACAAAAATCGGATATCGAGTTATCTTTGAAGGATCGCATTGATTATTAATTTTGATTATCGAACGAGACTTGTTAATTCTGAATGTTCAAAGAGTAATGCCGATTCGATAAATTTGATTAATATGTAATTTAAGATGCTTCGAGATATAAACTGTGTAATCTTATTAATTAATTATGATAATAGATAGCGTAGTTGCATATATCGTCAGCAGTATTTCCGATTCGCGTGTTTTTCAAACTCAAAATGATGCTCTGAAGTGTAACAACATAATGAAAGTTACTTGAAGATACTCTTTATGATCTATGATAGTGCAAGTGTTGCGTGCAAAGTATTGCGAATCTTTAAAGGATCAAAAAAATGCAATCCTCCGTAATTTTATACAATTACAACGCAAACGACTTTTATAATATAATTATACAAACAAATTTAATTTTAGTTATAAATTAAAATTATATTAGCTATTTTTCTGTTCAGCACGAGCACGTTAAAAAAAACTATCTGCTGCCTCTCATCTATCATAGAATATAACGTGTGTAGGATACGGGCATCGAGTTGCCTGTTGTTGCACGCCAAGAAATTACGGAGTTAATAACAACCCAACGCAGAAAAAACATCTCCGCGCTTTCTCAAAAACTCGTTCACTTCCACGAAACGTTTTTAATCTTCGCGGCCGCTCGTAAATTCGCTCGGGGTCTTCCGCCAAAAGATAATCATGAATAACTTGGTTCGCGCGCGACGCGCGATAAACAGATTAATATTAATAAAATAGCGGGACGACGCAAAATGACAGGGCGACGTTGCTTTTTCATGTGATCACTCGAAAAACGAGACAAGCTATCTTTGCAATCGCAGTTCTATATATTAAATGTTTAGTGTGAAAAAGGCTTCTACAAGAATGAAAATTTTAATTTTTCCCGACTTCTGAACATATATTATATTTGTGCGTTATGCGATAATTTTCGAAATATATGTACAGGATTTTAATGTAGTCGAATATTAATGAAAATGTGGTTGTGAGAAAATATTTCATAAGTTGTCATTTGAACTGTCAATTTTAAAAGTAATTTTTAAAGATCATTTAAAGATCAATTTTTTTTACGTAAATCGATTCCTTCTCATATTTGGCATAAAAGCTGTAAGGATACAATGTGAAAATAATGAATAATTTATTTTGAGATATTTTATACATTACTTTAATGTGACATAATTTCATATAAACTTATATTTCGTGTAAAATATTCATTTTTTGATTACCTTATGCCAATACTTTTATGTACAAAATAATGAGAGCAATCAATTGAAGTGTAAAGAGAACACTGTTTTTAAAAAGATATATAATTGCTGGTTAAGTTGGGTTTTTAATTACATACTTAAAAAAAACTATATACACGCGCGTTTTCTTTAAGTAATTAATTTCCTGCGTTATTTTGCAGATAAAAATATTGAGATAAAATAATCGAAATATTCGAATATTATATATTATTATAAATATTATGAATATGTATATACACACGTGCGTATATATTATAAACTAAACTCTTCTTTTGAATTCCGGGTCGCGCTTGTCGCGGTGCTCGTAAATCATTCCGTAATCGATGAATTACAATTAATAAGTAAAGGAGGAATCGATTCGCCGCTTTGGAGCGAAACTGATTACCACCGGCACGGCGCGAGTTTGGAAACATTAATTTCGATACGCCTCTGCTGTCTCCTTTTCTCTCTCTTTCTCGCCGCCGCTGCCGTTATACATATTTTACGCGGTCATTTATGACGTGCGACATAAGTTATATCGTAGAGGAGTGTAACAGAGCGTTGGAAAAAGGACAAAATCGACGCGGTAAGTGGTTAAAAAGCCGGCGTTGCTTGCGTGCTCGTGATGGGTACATAATTTGGGGTGTTTTAGTGCGTCTGAGATAGCCCCGGATATAACAATAATGGACGATAATGAATTGTCGACGATAAATAATCGTACAACGAGGAACTCATTATTTATAATAATAATACCTAGTTCTTTGTGCGTCTCCAAAGAGTTTAATAATAAAGTATGTATATCAAAGATATATCAAAGAAGTGATGAATAATTATATGCAATAAATATTGCAACGCAAATAGTGCAATTTGTCAGTGCACTTTAGGTCTTGATACTTGCCGAAATTAATAACAAGATTTTAATACATATTTTAAAAGTATAATATGATATGATGATATTAATAATATTACAGAAAAAAAGAGAAATGAGAGAAGTGAGATCTATCGAGAATCGTGAAAGCTATAAATCAGAATTAATAACATATGGTCTCTACTCGTGTGAAGGAAAGCCTATTGAAAGTGGCAAGCGTATCCGCTACTGTTTCAATAAATAATCACACAAGATAGTCTTTCGACACTTTTAAAAAGTCAAGATTCCGTAATCCTCTGATTAATCGTAATCAGATTTAATCCTTCGAATTTTACAGCCTGTAATAAAATCAACCGCCGAACGAAAGCTGATTATATAAACTTGAAATCATCGCGTTATACTTTTATATTATTATTATTTTTTATAACATAACTATTGTATCATAATATAACTGTATTTATAATTTAGTTATGAATATTTGCGCCGGGGTACTATTATCCTTAATTACACGACCGAATTGTTGAGCATAAGGTATACGTCAATATATAATCAAAATGGATTACTTTAATTAACAATTTCATTTGAACGGTTTAACGCGAATCGCAAATCATTCGGCTCGCGCTTCTTTCTGACACATCTTGCGCATCGAGTGCTTTAATGCGTACATATATAGCGGCCGATTTAGAAACGTAGGTACCGGACAGACGGAGCTCGCTCGAACAGCTGGAGCAATCATTTCCGATGACGCGGTTCGATTGAGAACGGTATGCAATGCGCGCCGAGAAATCCGCTCGACCGCCAGATGAAGGGGGTAGAAACTTGCGGTACGCGATGCCAATTTTTTTTCTCATCGCGTTTGTGCTCCTCGCGCGCAAACTATTTGTGTATATCGCACTGGAAATAAATATTGTTGCATTAACAAAAATTCTGTTCGAAAATGATTACCGGTAGATTGAACCAGTATAATTCTGTTTCGTTCACCATTTCCGAACACAATTTTTGTTAATGCAACGAGATTTATTTTTCAGCGGGAGAAAGACCGACATATATTAACCCTGAAGCGTGGATTTTGATTAATAAAATTTTTAAGTTGAAAATTTTATGCCCATAATTCGTCTTTCAAAAATGAATGACAGATGTCATCCATGTGTTAAATCATGCAATCGATTTAAATGGTTTTTCCTGGATCGATGATATTTAACGATAGGATTAAGGGTCGGTTTTTCAATAAATCGGTTTAAATTTTCAAAAAATATTTCAGGTAAGAATTTATATATTATTTGATACGATCGCATTTCCGAACACAATTTTTGTTAATGCAACGAGATTTATTTTTTAGCGGGAGAAAGACCGACATATATTAACCCTGAAACGCGGATTTTGATTAATAAAATTTTTAAGTTGAAAATTTTATGCCCATAATTCGTCTTTCAAAAATGAATGACAGATGTCATCCATGTGTTAAATCATGCAATCGATTTAAATGGTTTTTCCTAGATCGATGATATTTAACGATAGGATTAAGGGTCGGTTTTTCAATAAATCGGTTTAAATTTTCAAGAAATATTTCAGGTAAGAACTTATATATTATTTGATACGAGGAAAGTGTATATTAACAAATATACGATCATCTTTTCCCTCTTCATTTGCGATCAAAGATGACATAAAACCGTGCGAATATTATAGTTCGGTACACAATTAGTATCCATTTTCGCGAAAAGATATATCAACAAGTACTTACTCGACTACGGTGGACGATGAGACGATATCCTGGAGCGTAATTCATTCATCCTCTGAGGGAAAAGGCATTATCGCCGCGTCGGCGATTTCATTACCGGAATAAATCGGCGGTCTCGTGAATTTATCGGCAAAAAGATCGAGAGAATGTAGGTTTCCCTTGTAAATTATAAGGGAGTCCTACACCCGGCAATTCATCACAGCTACCCCGGCAGTACACGCACGCGATGGTACCCTGCTGTGTACATACGCATACACATACATACACGTTTTGGCCTCTCTCACCCCCATCCTTCGTCGTACAATTACGTTCCTTCGCGCAGTTTCGAACGACGCAAAAAGGCGGTTCCCCTCGTAAGTGCGGTATTCACTTAGGCCAATTCCCACAAAAATCGTTCGAGTGAGAGAGCCCGTTAAACGAGAGAAAAATCGATCGACGAGGAGCAAAGTACAGAGGAAGGAGGAATTATCCAAATTCGTCCGGCCCGGTTTCAACGATTTTATCGCATGACGTTCGCGTACCACGGTATGCACGCATGTAGGGATAAACATTAATGCAGCCCGAAATTGCATTGGTCGAGCTGGACGCGTCATTTTTACGTAGCCTCACCTCTGCCTACGGCGGCCAATCGCGACCGACAGCTTAAAAACGGTACTCCGGAGTGGAGATATTGTCGGTGAACCTGGAAGGAGACGAGGGAAAGAGACGACACACTTCCGGGGAGGTTACACCTGGCTATACTGGCCGTGTATGGCGACCACCTAACGCGAACGATATTTCGATTACCGGTCAGCTTGCGCGAAAATTAATGACGGTGCAATAAATAATATTGCGGTTTTATTATTATTATTATTATTAATATCACGCCGGAGAGAAAAAGGGGGCACTATATCGGATATCGCGTAATCATACAGTTCTCCCGCTTTTTATGGCATGGGATAATTATATATTCGACAGCGCGCGAAGGAATTGAACGGACTATTGAATCCCGCGATTACGATAAAGTATTTCATTTTACCTCTATGTGCGAAGAAATAATAATAATTAGCTGCATTGCATGCTGCAGCCCGAATTTCATTCACGAGGATCAGCTGGATAAATCAGCTTTCGCTGCTTGATTTAGACCGCAGCTGGCAAGAGGAAGGAAAGGAACATGTTTGCCGCAATAATTTGACACTTCGTGGGAAATAGATTCATCGATAAATGGAGTCTTCGTAAGAATCGTATAGGATTCGAGTCTTTTGTGCTTACCGTGGATATCGTTGACGCATATGTGAAGATCCTCCCGAAATATCGGCAGGTCAAAGTTACACTGGCACGTGCAGGAACTGTTCGGCACAAGCAGGCTCGAACTCGAGGAACTACGGGAATAAGGACTGGCGGTGCCGCTGCTGAGCACTGTGCAGGCTTCTGTACAGGAACCTGTAATCAATTTTTTTAATTTATCGAGTCATGTATCTTACACGATTATATATATTTTACATGAATTTTTTATTTAAAATTCAGCGTCCGAGCTTTTAATCTACTCTCTTAAATTGAATGTGTCATCGATTAAAGATACAGATTTCATCGAAGATCAGTTTCTTTTTTCTTTTTTTTTTTTTTTAGTGATTTTCAAGCAAAAACACTCACATTTTGTTTCTTCAAAAAATCAGTAATATAATATTTGCAAGATATATTATGGTTTTCTCTAAAGCTTTTCCTATTTATTTTGAATTGATATTTTTTGAGAGAAGCTCTTACATCTATAAAACAATAGAGATATATTTCTCCAAGTGTGTGTAAATACATAAAATTATTTAAATATATCAAATTATATTTTAAAACGTTTCATAATGTACGATTATCAGTCTACAATATTTTATCATTCATTGATTGGATTTGAAAATTGTATTCTTTAAATTTAATTTCACGCAACTGTATTTTTTTTTTTTTTTTTTTCATTTTTCTGCTTCCAATTATCACATTGTTTACGTCACACATTGAGATAAATTAATTTAATTAGCCAGTCTCTTCAGAGAATCAATAAGTTGCTCGTGCGCCGAATACATGATTTGCGTGGATCTCCTGATAATGTGAGATTGTCGAAAAAGGTGATGTACGAAGGAGCCATCACGTGTTCCGTCAGGACATGCTGTATAATCCAACCGAGCAAGGACAGGTCGGACAGCTGTCAAACCGTTACATCGTAATTTCGCGGTTAATCCGTTATGAGCGTCTTTTTATTTCACGTAACACGCGGTTGTGTCCCCACAATTTGTGGCACAAAATTGTCGCTGAAATCGCACGCTCTCGAATGACACTTCGCTTCCGCGTACCGGAAAATCACGCGAGGACCAGCGATACACGACACGTCGTAATGTCATCATTTCTACATCGCGAGAAATCCAGTAGATAAATTGAGGCGGCGACTGTGCGAAAGAAGACACGAACAAAAAAAGATATTTTTCTCTCTTTTTACATTCGCCACTATTATCGCATTCCCAATAGGATTTGTTCAGTCATCGTTTCGGATTGCCGCGATTTGTCAAATGTTTGTTCTCTCTTGCAGATCAAAATCACGATGACGGTTAATTTTAATTACAGCTATAATAGAGAATATATATCTATATTTTACCTTCGATGGTAAAAATATCGCCATCGGAGTGTCTGATGATGGACAATTCCTGGCTGTGAACAATTTGCAGGAGGTTGAGACAGCTCGCGAGAACGAGAGCTAGAGAACGCATCTTCTCCACAGCATTCTGCAAACATGAATAAATTAATATAGATCGTAAATAGAATAGACTAGAGTGAGTTTTACCATATGAGCGCCAAACAAGCGCGTCATGGAAAATCCCGAGAATATTAATGATCGTAAAATTTATTTATTTCCGTGACGCCTCATCGCTTGACTATAAACATGTATTTGTCAACAAAATTTCACATACACATCAAGAACGAAAAAACTGTATATTATACTATAAAATCTCTCTTAAGTAACAAATATTCTTAAGTGTTTGTAGAATCTTTTAAATGCATATATTTTTATTTATAATAAACGATTTACAGTGCAGTGCAATGTACCTATGTCACTGAATGATTTTAGTTCATTAGAATAATTGATGCATTTAATAAGTGGCTTGAAAAAGAAGACTTGAACGACTTAAGAGAAATGTTCAATAAGAAGTGTTGTGATAAATAACGTGTAATTTAATTTAATCGTTCAAGACCTAGATCTCATGCCTCATTCTCAGTCTATATGTACCATGTCTATGTATTCTTTATAGTCTTTATTCTTTGCCTGCGAGTTATAAAATAATGTACCCTTTTGTTAATATAAAAATACATCCAATTTCGTCTACATTTGTATAAATTGGGAATATCTGATACTAATCTTCAGATTTTTCTTTTAACATGAGAGAATCCTGTTGAAAAGAAAAATCCTTTTCAAAAGGATTCTCTTATGTTAAAAGAAAAATCTTAGATGCTAAAAATTTTGGCATCTAAAATAGAGTATTGTAAAAATAAGTGGAAAATTCTTAAAATAAGAATACATTTTTTTAGTGTATATAAAATCTATATATATTTTTCTTTGTGTTAATAAATTAATTCTTTATACAATAGCAATATAATGAATTTATGTTTGTTTTAGGATCGCTCGAGACATGAAGTCTAGGAATACACGCGAAAATTGAAAAGATACTAATTTAGCCATTAGAATCATTTAGTCATTAAAGTAATAATTTGATTTTCCTTAGTATACAACCGGTTAGGAAGTGTTATGATTACGGTCGTTAAGTAAAATTGCAATTAACCTCAGGGCCTCGGTACACAGAATCGAACCTTCGATGTTTTCCCGCGCTTTTTATATCTCGTAATTGATGCTACGTGTTTTGCGAGAAATTCATGAAGCACGAAATCCATCTTTTCCTCTTCCGAATCGATAGTCGATTCAGTCGTGTAATAAATTGCGAAATTATGCTACTTTTCATCGCGAGAGATTCAAAGACGATGATCGTCGAGAGTTCTGTTAATTCCTGTCAAATTACATTATAGTTGCAAAACTGATTCACAATGATATCGAGCTTGATTGTGTAATTTAATTCTTTTCTTGTGAGTGATAAATCGCCGATATATATGATTATGTCTCGTCATCTGAATAATTTCATTAATCTTCGACAACAGAAGCAACCGCAATTTCGGAAGTCTTCTACTGTGAGAAAGAGCTAGATAATATATTTCTGTCGAATCTAACCGAAAAAAAAGAAAACGAGTCATTATAAATCAAAGGTCCGTTATCGACGTGCCATCTAAGCATTTCCTTAAAAATAATGAGATATTTGGTCCCGTTTAATCTCTCGTTAAAATCTTGTACCCTTAAATGTAAATTTGTCATGCAAATCAACATTAAAAAGAGAGAAAGTAACTCTATAAAAATTCTGTTATTTATCGAATTTTATATAAAGTGTTATTTAGAATTCTATTAAAGATCCTGTGAATTTTTCACTTAATAATAGTTTACACATCGACCCGCTTGAGAAATTTAATAAGCGTTGTAAATGACTAGTTGCTCGCCTACAACGCGTGTAACCACTCTTTCGTAATAATAATCTTCTCGCTTAAGGGATCTCCAACAGCAGATGTCGGAAATTATTAATGCCATCGTGATTTTATATTAATCTAAAGTCCGAGAACTATTGAATCTCAGTCCCGCGTAGGCCGCGTAAATGCTAACGAGTGCACAGCGTAATTACAACGTGAGCTTCTCGCGAAATTATGTTAATAATGTATTAACGGTGAGACGCATCTTTCGCGTTGCACTTGTAACCGGATTGTGTACACTTTGATTAAATTTTCTCTTCTCTTCTCACCTCGCTCTTTATTCATCTTCGCTCCTCTTGAAATTACTTTGACGTTTAAATGCCTCTCAGCTGTCGGGATAAAAACGGTGAAGATAGTGTTGGGAGAAAGTGTCGCTCCAGTTTAAAAAAATTTTATTTCTTTAGACCGGATATACTTGAGCGACACTTTGATGATCGCGAAAAGATTCATTCATCAGTCATTAAAACAAGATGAGCCAATGAAAAAAATTTTAACGGAGTCCGGAAATCCGCGATAAGTGCGTCTGACAAGTGAATTATGTATTTACCGTGTCTAAAAATAAAAACGGCGGACTTCGTTTATGTGAAATTCGTGGAATTCCATTACTATATAAGAAAAAAACAGTGTTTTTTATATTAGAGTTTTTTGGAAATTCATGTGAAATGAACAAACTACCAATTTCTCTCGTCTTCAAGATGATTAAACAAATATATGAGACACTTGGAAGAGAGAATTCGATGAATTTTATGTAGTCGCTGATCAAAAGTCGGCTATAAACCGCAATTGCTATAAATCTTTCTAAATCGTAAATACCAATAGGCTTCTTAAATATATTAGACATGAATGTGTCAATAGCGTTTCCAAAATTTATACGCATTAATGAGATGCTAATTTGTTATTTTGTTGCCTGCCGAAATTCTTGCCGAAATACCGTATAACACCTGCAAATCCAGATAAAATAGGAAGTGCTATCACGGCGTTCCGACTTGTCAGTTCTCAATTTAGTCATCGTCTAAAAATTTATAACTTAATTATCGTCTCGCGCACAAATGTCTTGAAAAAATTGTATTATCGAAATAAGAGGACTGTATATACTATAAAATATCATTTAACAGATATTTTTAAGCGTTGCTGGAACATCATCTAAAATAATACACTTTTTTGTTAATGAAAAAATAATTCCCATTTCTCGTTTATACTTTTATAAATTAGGAATATCTGATATTGATATTTATTTATCATCAGAAAATTTCCCTCTTAAGATAAAAAATCCTTTTGACGTTTATTGTAAAACAAAGTATTTTAAAAAAGGTAGTGCCAAATTGAACACATTGTTTATGAATCAATCAAACACAAGAAAATTTCCGATTGATTAATCATGCTAGTCACAGATCGATATGAATAATTGTCTAATCACATTCATTTGGGTCTCTTCGTTCGATCAAAAATAAGTGGGAAATTCTAATAAAATAAGACAACGAGTTTTTCAATGCACGAGCGCTTATGAGGAACTACGTTAAACAACGGTAAGCGCGACTTGACGTTGCAGGAAGTATAAATTTCTTCTAGTATGTACCTTTTTACAGTTCTGTCCGCACCTGCACCAGATGCACACGTTCGCGATTTGTGTCCCGCACGTTGGCGTTCCGCACGTTGCGTTCCGCACACGTGTTATCTTACGCGTGCCATCAGCTCGATTGCGCATAACGTTAAGCTCCTTTTGCCCGCCGGTGTTTCTTGCTCTATTGGTCCATTGCGCGCGCGTGCAATTTATATCGATACTCGCGCGAGACGTAACGACGTCCTCTAAAGCGCGCATTATGCGCCACGAAGATTCAACGTACGATATAGATATACATATAATATACCTGCGGTCGCGGATGGTTCTTTACCGGACGGACACGTGTGAGAGCTATCCTGAATTTCTTTCACGCGAGAACACATCCCCGTTGCATGATATACCGGGACCCGCTTTTTCACTCAGCATCCCGGTGCATCATCACATCTAGTGGCATTAATCTAGACGATCCGTCCCGGAATCGCAATTTTATTGAAGTAAAAAAATAATTCGTTAAAAAAAAATACATAATAATGATCCGATAATTTTGTAATTTTTTTTCCTACAAAGACGAAACATATGTCAATGTCATAGAATATTATAATTATCGTTTGTTACTTTAACTAAATAATTAACTTGATAACATTATTTAACAAAAACTCTGTGAAAATGATATGAAATGTTATCACAATTCTCGTCTAAAGTAATTTTGTCTTGATGATAACGACAGATTGTTCATGCGTTTTCAAGTATTTTATTTATAGGTATAAAATAATAAAGATACGACGAACGTGTCAAAAGTATACGTTAAATTTTTTACCCAAGTGATTTCTACAATTTTACTCGGCTCGAACTGCGTCTAAAATTTAGATATGCGTTCCGCTCGATGTGCCGTGCAATTTGAACAATTTGTGTGCACGTACCTATTTTCAATCGACAAATTATAGTGATTTAGATGGTGTGAACTGCATGCAGGTACGCGTTCACATGTCATACGCGCGCGTTATTTCGTAATAGTGCCAACAGTCACGGCCAATAAACAAAATGATCGGGAAATAATGGTAATAGAAAGCATCAGTGATTACTAGACATGTGTCGATGTCGAAGAAACCAATATTTCATCGACGTGGAATTTATATACAGAAAGAGTTCGGAACAAAGAAATTCGTTATAGAGTCTACCGCGTAAGAGACTCTGGCTTATAAATCTGCGATTAAAAGACTGATTGTTATCTGAAATGAAGCTCAAATTATAAACTGATTTCCAATGGTAATTTACCATGAAGAAATCACTTTGGAAAAAAATGAAATTTCCGATGAACGTGTTATACAAGGCGTTTTGCCTCGTAAACAGTTAATTTATTCGGAAACCTAACTAGGTAACGAAATTCAATCGCATACTTTATTTTCAAAGAATGTTAAAAGTGATCGAGGCGAGTGAAGGCACTTTCCTGATTGCTACTGAGAACAAGAAATTAAGGTAGCTTCTTCTCGCACAAATAATATACTTATATTTTGTGCAGTAGAATTAATATCATACGAGATGTGACCAGGAGGATCAGTTTCAGCTTAAAACTAGCGGTTCAGTTAAGTTAAGCATCAGCGTGTTTCAACATATAAAAATTATTATGCTTAAATTACTAACGTGCACTGGTGCAAATTCGAGACCAGGTTAGGCCCGAAACCTCGCCCATCCGATCGATATAAAACTGGGTATAAACGAAACCCCGTTATCGCATAAATACACGCGAACCCAATGTTAATAGCGGCGTTTTCGCGTGCCTTCGCAATTACAGTCGCCACGAAAAGAGCGGTGCATTAGTATTCCGCGCGATTTCTTCGGTTCTTCTCATTGCGTCGAAAATATAAACCGGCACTTTTTAAAGATACTTGGCGCTCGATACGCTGCTAATTATTGCCTTCGTTAAGGCAAGACTTGCCATTTTCGTTCCTTTCGCGAAATTAGCACTTCGCGATAGCAAGATGAAAAATTGGCAGAAAATTGAAACTTTAAAGTGATTAATTTCAATAAGTCATTTATTTCATAAAACACCGAAAAAATTGTATTCTCGAAGTAAAAAAACTGTATAATATAAAATCTCTCTTAACAAATATTTTTAAGTGTTTGTAGAATATCATCTAAAATTAATATTTTCTTTGTTAATAAACAAACAATCGCCTATTTTTTTTAATGCGAATTTTTATATGGTCATATTGTTACAGCATCATATATAATTATATGTTGAACTTTATAGTATAGTGCAGTGTTCCTCATTGAATGATTTTAGTTTAGTAAAAGAATATATGAACGAACGTATGATAGATAACTTAAAAAAAAAAAAACAAAGCTTGCAAAGTGATGTTAATAAAACTCTTTAATTTGTAATGAAATAAAAATAATGATAAAACACAAACTGTGTCAAGCTTTTAATTTTGCTGAAAAAAATAAATCCCGCTTCTATAAATAAAATTATTTATAGAAACACAAATGCAAAAATATCTTTCCTATAAGAAGATTATCGTCTTTAAAAACAAGAATTCTCGCGATGAAATGACCAAATAATTGATTGAAATGTTGATCTGTCAGATTATGGTATTATTATTACGATATTATAGAAAGATATCGTTATATTTCGATGATTGCAAGGACATTAAGATTGCTTATATGTGTATTTTTTATAAGCAACTGAAAAATTTGCATTTTAAGATTAAGGAAATTTCCTGTTAACGAAATAGAATTTATGTCCCGAATCGAATAAGAATTTACGTCTCGATGAGATGACATTGATGACTCTGCGTCAGCTCCGAAAATTTACATACACACCAATACACGGAAACATAATATGTATGCGATTTTATTCAGCGTTACGCTATCGAATTTTGACATCTAAATCAAGTACAAATATCAATTGATGCGCGATTACTGTTTAAAAAATTGATACGATTTACTAAGCACTTGGCTTTTTGATAGACACTTCTGTTTACACCAAGTGATAATTTATACTATTATAAATTTACACGAATTTATATTATTTTACTTTTTTATTATACGACGATAAAAATGTGAAATTTAGCAAGCTATCATCTTTATAGATCTATCTTTATAGATGACAGCTTGCTAAATTTCACATTTTTATCGTCGTATAATAAATATACATGTATAATAAATATAATAAATATACTTTATATGTCATCATATATAAAGATATACGAGAAGGTATTTTATATATCTCTGGAATATATTAAAATTGATTTCTTAGTAATATTTTTATTTCATCAAGTTATCGTAATTTAATTATTTTCGACGGATCTTTTTTGACTAAGTAAGAATTGTCGCTGAACAATTAAAGAAACCGCAATTTTTATTTAGGTCTTTTATTCCAGTCGCAGTTATCGTTCATGTTCAAAATTCTTCCCGATATTGACGACATTCCTTTCGGGGATTCGATCGCGGAAGGCGTTGCCCTTTCGCGCACGGTTCGTAAAAATTGATAATTAAATTGTCCAAAAGTGTCTAATTAATTGCCCGACGACTTTGCCGGTCCGCTTTTAAATAGATCGTTACTATGCATATAATATGCTTTCCTCCTCTCTTTATCTCTCGCTCTGCTCCTGCATCGGTCTTTTTTTCTCCCTCTTTTCAGCTCGTTTCGGCTCGGAATCCCGTGTTTTTTCGAGTCGTTGTCCCCCGAGGCGCAACCTGTTTTTCAGACAGAGGAGACCGCAAAAGGTGTCTTCTCCTCTGTTACATGACGGATGCGTCGCGCGTCTCATTGAACGCACTTACTTACGCATGATTTCAATCACAAGTCACGGCGGTACAAGAATGTTTTAATAAAACATAAACGCTGGTCAATTAGGGATAATAACGATAAATCGTGTCGCGCCGCTCTGCCTTGCTTTCAAATAAAGTATCGTTACATTACGGATCTCTCCCTTAATTAAGAAAGCGCGATGAGCAGAGGCTTGACCATAAATTCCTTCGCGGTTCAGTGTTTATCGCACTGGTCCAAGTAATTTTTAACTGAATTCGCGTCAGCGATTATGTCGACAATTTTAATTTGTTGTGAAAAAAAGATACGTGCGCGTACTCGCGAAATATTTAAACATTTCCAAAATATTTTCGGATGATATTTTTATTCTAGCAAATTATAAACATTCCAAAAATATAAGGCACAAACAACGCATCGGCGAATTGGCTCTTATTAATTCTTCATCGTATAATTCCTAGGAATTTAAATGACTAATGGCACTTACATTATGATGGAAGATGATTAAATTCCATCTCGACGCGATGATAGAGATATTAATTTCTTATTCCGACAGAATCAATTTCTCGGTCATCTCATGCCTATAATGACAGATGCGCTCGAAATGTACGTTTGAACTTTCGTCGCGTAAATACAATCGAGACACACACTTGGCCTTTCTTTCTCTTTACCGATAACATCTCTATAAGTTTCACACGCCATTTATTATTCACTTTAATCTATTCTCTATTCCATTGACAATTTTTATTTTATTAAAAAAACATAAAGTATTTGACATAATAAAATTTGTGCATACTATTTTTTAAAATATAAATTAAATGATTTAAAATTCTCCGATTAAACACAAATATTAATAATGAGTCTGAATACAATATTTAAAAAATTGTCTAACGAAGTTATCGGATAACCATTCTCCTATCAGTTTATCGTTGACATTCGGGATGTTCGCGCGACTTGTAACATCGGGATTACGCCTCGGACATCCTCGCGATACTTGAACGCATAAGAGAGGAAATCAGCTGGAGAGGACAAGAGAGAAAATGCGCAGGCGTACGCGATATAATACTGATGCAAACGATGCATTACGGATTCACGCGCGTATTTCAAGTCGGATTTTTCGGGGACTCGTCGATTACGATTTGCATATTATATGCACGGCGGTCCCAGATTTGCATAATGCACGCGATAAATGCAGCGTCAGGCCAATACGAATAATCGTTTTATCCCGTGTCGCCGCGTCTCATCTTCCCGAAATGTCGATGAATTTTGCTTCATATTCTGAATATCATCCGGTCGAAGAGGATGCTTTATGCTTCGCGTTCCCTGGAGATCGGATAGCGCGTTACACTGTTGAAGAAACGCGGCGGCGGCGTTTACGATAAATACCCCGACCGACAAATTGTGGGCGTGCAACGGCAATATTGCCGGCTACCGCATCAATCTTGCGAGAGTTGATCGCGTGTTTTAAGAGCCCCCTTTCAACTCCGTCCGGCCGACCGCGTCGATCAACAGTGATTATAATGGATCTTGAATATAACCATTCGCAACGAATGCCGCGCGCGTAACAAATGCTAATTCATGTAGCGAGAACTAGCGTGTAGCACGCGCTATTCGCGTATTTTAGCCATGTCACATTTGAGTGTTGGAATTATTTATATATTTTATTATCATTATAGCTACACTATTATTAGATTATTATTTTGTGTATGCATAAATTGAAATATTTTTATTATAATTTTATTATGAATTTTTTACCGCGCATTGAACATTAAAGAAACTGTCAAAATAGACAATCTCTGCGATGGTATCCTTTTAACGTATCGTTAAAATTTTGGGAGAAGTGTATTACAATATCCTCCGTTCTATCAAAGCAGTGATATTAAAATCATTAAACGAATAAAATTACACCATTAAAAAAATCAACAAGTCAAACAATATAAAATTTAATACTTTTGAATAACTGATTTTATGTCTTTCTAAGAATAAATTAAATATCTCGACAAAATTATAAACTGTAATTATATACAATTAATTATATTTGTGTTGTATAATTATTATATAACATATAAATATATATATCTTATGAAAACATACCGAAATGACATCATTGTATGTGTAGCCAACTTTCTAGATAAAGATAAAATAATTGATTACATAATAATAATATAATTTTTTATTACTTAAAATTTTAAAGATATCTGTTGCGGTGAACAAACTTTAACTAAATTGCAATAAGTAAGAGAATGTTTGACATGACACGAACTCTTGTTTGCCGTGACTTTTCATTTGAACATCTGTTGAAGATATTTGATAAGTTTGATTGTACGATAAATAGCAAAAAATTGCTATCCAATAAAATACTTTAATCATTTGTGATGGCAGCAGCAAGATCGAATGTAGCCACCTGTCTATGTAAGAGGATCTCTCGGAAGGTCCTTACAATCGCAGGTTCATTATTGGAATTATTATCAATATCGCAGAGTCCGTCATACACAGTTAGACGAATATATATACGCACGTGCGTAATTTTCAAGCCAGACTACATCCCCATAAGTACGATGAATTTGCGAAATAAAGAATTCCTCAAAGAATCACGCGCATTCTTCCGATCTCGAAATTCTGGATAGCCCACGACTACAAATTACGCTTAAAAAAAAAAAAAAAAAAAAACCCGTTATTTATTATCTCAATCACCCACGTAATATAAAATAACTAAAAGGACATAAAATCGATGCTACTTTGCTTCGAGAGAAGAATATTTAGCGAAACTAGCGATTTCCGGTAGCACGTGAGTCTTTGCCTCGTCATCTTCAGCACGTCATCTCCACGTTAGAGATATCTGTGGACAGTTTTGATTAATCACGACGAGGCCTTGTAGTCCCCTTGAGAAGGGGCCAGCGAAACTTCTACGCTGTAATTTCAGGGCCCCATCAGGGGCGTCGATGTCGTTTCGTCGTCACGGCAGCCCCTTGTCGTCTCCTCGTTTTTCGCTCTTTTTTCGCGCGCTATATCGGTCGGTTATAAGAGGGAAAAAAAGAGAAAGAAGAAAAAGGACGAGAGGCTCTTAACGACGATAAAGGGATCGAGTGAGTCGTATCGCGTCGAGATGGGATGCTATAAAAATTCATCTTAATTCTCTTTCTCGCCCCCATCACTTAAGCGCTTTAATGTGTCGGATTTTACGAGTCCTGTGTGTCAAGATTTTTCTCTCTCTCTGCGCAATTTTTTTCTTAACACGTTTTACTAATTGCATATCACGTTGATTTATATATAGAAACTGTGACTATCTGTATTTAGGGATGAAAGTGTCAAATTTATTTATCATATTATTTAACTTATCTCTACACTAAAAAAATTGTTAACTGGACTAAACCATTCAATTTAAATTACTATGTTGTTATATATAATCGAACATATATTAGTATTTTAGTAAAATGTATATACATTTTGTTAAATTTAATATGTTATGTTTAGTTTAAATAATATTTTTATATGTTCAAGTAACAAAATAATATTTAGTTGAATGATTTAATCGAGTTAACAATTTTTTTTAGTGTATTCTTGTTACTTAACATTTCTCTTAAGTCTTAAGTTGCTCGAATTTTCTTTTTCGAGCTACTTAATAACGTCATCTATTCTTCTAAATGAAAACCATTTAGTGACAGTAAGAAAGTTTTCTTATTTCAAGAAAACAATTTTTTGGTTGAACATTAATCGTATGCAATAATTATCTCCACTTATAAAAGAAGTTTAACGCTCATAAGTTAAAAAAAAAATTTTTTTTTTTCGTAGAATATGTTTAATTTAAATCTATAATTATTTATTTTAGGTCGCGACCAAATCCTTAATAGATCAGACTTTGCATTCTTGTAAACGAGACAAAAGATGAAAGCTTTTCTGACGTAATTATCGAACGAAATCAAGACAGATGGAAGTTAAGCTAAGCATAAAATCGTAAAACGATTTAACAACACAAAATCGTAAAGCAATTCAATAAATAATGACATATAGACTATTGACATGTCGCGAAATAAAACAGCACGCGTCAGCAGGTGGGACGATCCGAAATTGACTATACGTGGATGATTACTCGAGACGGAGATTAAGTAGGTGCCGATGAGGTGCAATGTGCGGTGTTACTATACCTTCCAAGCAAAGAATCTAAAAATTCCGGTACAAAGGCTCCTCAACCATCTGTGGCAATATACTTTCATGCGAGACGTCGTGCAGTTCGCGCACACTGTATATATGTATACGCTCCTATACCGTTATTTATAAATCCTTATTAAATACGTTGCTGCGGGGAGAATGACGCTGATGTTAAATTCGAACGACTGACAGTCGTATAAAAAAAATAAATAAATAAGAATGACAGTATCGTTATTTCTCACATTCACTCGTGTAAATTTTGCGGCAACTGCTTTATCGAGACTTACCGGTTCGATAAATTGTCGTCTTGTACGAACCATTTTATTATGTTTGATATTTATATTTAAATAAATATAGATACGTTTTTTATTTCTCTTTCGTCTTTTTTCGCGCGCATAAATTCGGTGGTTCTCGTTAATTTTTCATATGCTCGATAATTATCGAATATTGATTCGTGAAGTAAATTATGTCTCATTATGCGAAGGCGATTCTCTCGGTATTATATCTAACGGTGTATATATATATATATATATATATATATATATATAAACACACATATATATATATATATATATATATAAACAATAAATATTTATAAACGTATTGAATATTATTTTCAAACGAGAGGAAATTCCGCATCCGTAATGCTGAACTAATCATAAAATGTCTCGACTGCGCGTAGAGCAACTATATATTACTCATTAAATTTCTCTTAATTTGTATATATGTCTGCAATAATTTTATTATTCATTAATATTCAAATCTAAAAGAATGTTAAAAAAAATTTGTATCTATCTGGCGAATCTTATGTTCTTATAGTGGAACTAAATTAGTAAAAACAAAATAAGCATCGTGGGATTGATGAATACACGTCGTGTGATTAATGAATATGCAGGTAAATAAACATTTAAGAAATTAGATACTAGTTGAATCGATTTTACATCACGTACCGTTAAAACAATGTGATATTGAAGGATAAATCATTTGTACGTTCATTTGATACGCTCCACCAATAGCGGACAAGTTAGATTATCCGGTTGCGATATGAATAATCATTCACAAATTCGCATCTTAAAAAAATTGCAGATCGTTGCATTTAAATGACAAAAATTTTCTAATTGTAAGATAAAGATAGGTATACAGAATGTCATATTTTAATTAATATAGTAAAACTATGATTGTGTGTAAAATATTTTATAAATAAATTAAAGTTTCGAGAGGAAAACTTTGAATTTTAATCAAGGTTATTTTTAAAGTCGTATGAAGATTAATCTCATTTTTTTATCAATTCTCGCAATATTTGACATAAAAAGTTATAAAAGTAAAATATGAAAAAAATAGCTTACGAGATATTTTATATTTTAAATGTGATAATTTTACATAAATTATCTCGTAAAATATGAATTTTTTGACGATCTTATCTCAATACTTTTATGTACAAAATAATGAGGAATCAATTGATGTAATAAAAAACACATAGTTTTTCAAAAAAAGTACGCAATTTGTAACTAGCAGTTACACATCTTTTTTTAGTGTAATAAATTTGCGATCTGCGAGCAGCGAAATATTTTTTTTACAGTTTATAAACCTTATTTTCCTGTTATAAATATATCAAAATCGATAATTACGACGATAGTGGTAACTCCTGCTCAACGTGAGATTAACGCCGGTTAAGTTTCGCCTGCTTTCTCATCGAACATCGAACTTCGTTCACACACGCGCGCAATCGTGCGAAGAAAGCGAAGGAGTTCCGATCTCGCTTCTTTTGCGATCGGTCCCTTTAATAAAGACGCAAGCCGCCGTTGACTTCGCTGGCCGACTTCCTTACAACCCCGTGCAATGCGATTTCAATGCCGATGACCTGAGCTGATTTGTTTAGTATCGAGATTCGATCGGCCAATATTCCCGCGTGGATACTGCCGATTCACGATTGCACCTGCTAGTTCATAACGTCACGAATACGAATATCGATATTGCCATCTCTATCACGATCGTAACAGGTCTATTACCGTCTCTGACATTTTAATAATAATAAAAAAAAGAGAAATTTCATCGGCAATTTTTCTGAATAATGACAATTTCAAAAAAATTTTGATAATTTTCTGCGTGATTATAATATGTATAAAACAATACTACTTAAAAATATAAATGCAAATGTAACATTATTCCTTGATATTAAATTCGACGATTATTATAATTACTGTAATATAAAAATAATAAAATAATATTAATAATATATTATCCTCTAATTAATTATATTTGCGGCATGACAGCGAATATAAGACATTAAGATAACTTTTTCAAGATAAATTTTATTTACTCCGATATTCTCAGATATCGATACTATCGATATGCGAGATGTGCGGGCAGAGTAAGATTTTTTTTTTCGATATCTGCGGCCAAGTTGATCTGCGGCCTAGATAGGATACTGTTTATCAAATTTATTAACCCTCCTTTTCCCGGTTTGCTTATAGTGTCCGTCGAATCTAGATGGGCCTTAGCCAGTCACAAATATTGTCTCGCTCGTGATGCACGTCAATTTTTCGAGCTTGGCGAATGCTTTACAATCCATAATAATACCATTTACGAGCCGGTCGTATCGCAAATCAAAGTCAGGGTTTTGCTGCACCGCCTGCATCCAGTACGTGCGTCCGTCTCGGGTCACGCACTTCCGTCCCACGCGTATCGTCGCCGTCCCGAGAGAGAATTAAAAGCACCGCCAAATACGTTTCGATACATCATATCGAGTACTCCAAAGAAACGTACCATATTATTCCAAAAGGAGATGGCATCGTGCGCGCTTCATTTATATTTAATACGGGATCCACACGTGGAACGTTGACAAGCACAAACGATCAAAGATCGATATTGAATTAATCATTGATTCTTAAATAATATATCATCAAAAAAATTTTATTCTCGAAGCAAGAGGACTTTTAATAAGTAGATTTTTCTTTGGATAGATTTTTATAACATTCTCTCTAAAAAAAAAAAAAAAAAAAAACAATGTTGCCCCAATGTATAATGCAATGCAATGTTGGCCATTAAATGATGTTATGTGAAATAATATGAATAGTATAGTTTAGAATTTTAGAAGAATGGATGAAGTTAATAAGTGGTTCGAACAAAAAAATTTGAGCGACTTAAGAGAAGTAACATTAATATAATCTAATTTATTCGTTCGAATAAAATCTATAACTTAATCGTTCAGAATTCAGGTCTCATATTCGATCTTTTCGATTCGATTCTATTATACTATGTCTATGCTTTCTTTGTGGCTTTTCTTTGCCTGCACACATGGAAAATATTTTTTTATTAATGTAAAAAAATTCCATTTTCATAAATTAGAAATATCTGATTAATCTCTAAAGGCTTCCCCTTTTAAGATAAGATCAATCGCTGAAATAGGATATTTTACAAATAAATAGAAAACTTTTTTAATAAAAATTTATTCAGTGTAGCAATTTTGCTACGTATTCACATACAAGATAAAGATATGTTAATATTTTTTCGACAATGTTCGACGATCGCACGATCCTCTCGAGCTCTTCTTTCGGCAACTCGAGCGATGGAAGCGAACACGATAAATACGTCGGGGTTAATTAATTTAATGTGAAAGTACAACCGTAATTCAAACGCGCGTAATCGCTTCCATGATTTAACACGATCGATGCTCGATACACCAAGTGGCGTTAAACAGACCGTAATGGCGAATTTAAACCGATCGAATTACCGGGGTCTTTGCGCGAACGCTAGGGCAGCGTTGCGCGTTTCGCGATCGCAATATTTATGATCCAATCATACAAATTAGTGCGCGCGCGCGCGCGAGTTCTGATAAGTCCCAGGCGGAACTCGAAGAAGAACCCGCGCGCGAATTCCCTCCCATCGAATCATTAAACGTACATAAATTAAACGGGCGGATCTCTCGTTCGATACGAGAGATCCACCCAGCGAAATTGCGCATGGCTGCCGTCCAACGTATGCATTATTCAACCTTCCAACGTCAGACCTGTCACACGAGAAACGAAAGCGTGTTTTCGGAACGACGAATCAGGACCAAAGTGCGCATTAAATGTGTTCTTCGTCTTCGGTAAAAAAAAATTTTAACAAAATTGCAAGTATACGTATCAGTTAAGGAATTAGTTTTTCGACAACTGAAGTCTGGCAACTCTTAAAAAAAAATTTAATTGCACCCGTGTGTCTTGGATTTTATGTCCAAGACTTTCCAAGTCGCGTCCAAGTTACGGCCAATCAAGATATCATATAATTCGCGTCGTGTCTGAATGAAATTATGGCTCGAAGAGAGGCGCCAAGGAAAAATTTCAATGGGACCAAGGTAGTGTCTTTTAACCTGTGTCTATTCACCATTAATTGCATACGATGGGATCAAGCGTGTCGCTGCAACACTTGGATTGCCGTTAGAGAGGAGGCCCTTCAGTGCGGCCTTTATTTGGAATCGCCTGCTCGGGGACCAGTTCTCAAACTGGCTTGTTTCACGGTTTTGATTCGAGCCAGCTCCGGGATTCCGCCTCTCTCGTTCTCTCGCGACAGTCCGACAGGTGCAAACAAATCGTTTCCATGCTCGAACAAAATCCCTACCTATCTACCTATACTTCTTTAGAAGCCGCGCGGAAGAAATTGTTGGCAACGCGTCTCGAAACGCGCGCTGTGTAAACCCGTACGCGATAATACAAGCGAACTCTGTTTAAATATACCTGAGAATATACGCGAGAACTGTTTAAATACACCTGCATGTGGAAGGGCCGCGGTAAAGGAGCGTGATGCAAGACAGGAATAATATTTATTGGCCCCTTTTGATGATTTCACAGACTACTCGTGAAGAGGGTAAAGAAAGTACGTCTTTTCCTTCTTTCGCTTTAGGCGAATTTGGTTTGTACTCAATTATACTTCGCTATCTCGTGTCATTAAAAGACTCTCATTACGTTTCAACACGCAAAGCTGAAACAATTTGATTTATCGTACAATAATTAAAATTCGAAAGTAATGCATCTATATACTATCGCGTGTTCCTCTTAAAGTCACGCAGCTTCCCAATTCGGAGCGCAGATTCGTCCGACCGATACCGAGTTACCGAGAATCGCATCTCTTCATCGCCTCCGTGCAACAATCGTCCCCTTGACGCGCGAAGGGTTAAACACTGTTTATTCAATCACGCGCGCCTTCCTTCTCCTTTCCTTATTATCGATCGGCTGACCGATCATCATCGCCGCTTATGCGCGCGCGCTAAATTATAATGCCGGCGATTGCACCCTTAACGCATACACGCACACGCGTAAACGTATGTAAATGAACGGGAACGTAATATTTAACGGTCGCGTATACCCGGGGCCGATCGGCCGGGATCGGTGGCAATGAACCCCGAGATCGGGGTTCTCCGCCCTTTCTACCACCCCATCTCCCCCTTCACGATCGTTTCGGTACGTTTGATAAGCCGATCCGTCCATCGATCACCGCGATGATTGCCGATATCGGACGCGGAGATCTAGCAGAGCATCGTCATCGGCGTCGTCAGTCGAAGCGATCGCACATTCTCTCGTCGATGAGCGGCAAATGGCCGGTCAGCTTCCGTGAAACGAGGCAACAAACTTCGAAAACTTCACTTCTCCGCCGTAATTTTTTCTTTATTTCTTTTCGGGACTTTTTTTCAAGCGACGAGCAGCGTAAAGTATTTGATAAATTCAGAAAAAAGGGAGTGCCCCAAAAATTGGCAATTTCAGACATATAAAATGAAATGGTCGTCCTTTTCCCGAAAGACGTTTCAATAATTTTGATTAAAAAATACAGAGTATATTCCTTCCTGATTTCTCAAATCAAATATTTTTCTGAATAATTTAATTTAAGAAAATCGTACTTAATTTTCATTCATTAGTTTCAATTGTTAAATTTGAAAAGAAGTGAATGTTTTTTCAGAAGATAAGTTATTGAGCAGAAGTTGACTTTTGATGTCATTTAAATGGAATAAAAAGCTGTCTGAATATCGCAATTGAACGAGTTTCAATTACCTATATAAGGATATTCTTCGGGTTTACTATTCTTTTTAAGGTTAAAAAATAATAAAATATATTTTTATTCTCGTCAATCAACCAGTGTGTGTTTATATGAACATGTTTGTATGAAATATAATTATAACAAGATGATTGCTGGTTAAAAAGATACGAGAAAATATTGCTGCTACTTTTTATATGCGTACACTTTAGATGATAAATATTATTACGTGTGTATAGGCGTCGCAAATGCAGTATTATAAATGACCGTAATTTCTCATTCGCGCGTTTTCATTACATTAAATCTGTATTGAGAACATCTGTGTGAACATTTAAGATCTGAAAGTAACATCCTCTCTCTCGTTGTTGCGAGCATCGAGATCGTGCTGATACAAAAGAGAAGTATCGCGCGAATAAAATAAATGTATAAAAAAAATAAGACGGTGAATCTTTTTAATGGTATATTTAAAAAGTTTGTCCGTGTACTATATAGAACGTATATACGCACTTCAAATTTTATTTCGAATCAAGTACCAACCATTCTACGACAGTTCGATTCTCATAGATGTTTCTTCCTTGCTCAATTAAAAATAAAAAAATCCTAGTACGTAATTTGATTGATATTATAATTAATGTCAATTGTTGCATAAATCCATTTGATTATAGTTATATTGAGAGAATTATATAATAATATTTATTCATTAAGTGTAAGATAATAAATATTTATGCATAATTAAAAAAATGGAAGATATGTACTAGAATCTAAAATTTAAAACAAATACGCACATGTATGTCTATTGAACAATTGCCATAATTATTAGACATATAATTCTTTTTTCATTCGTTAATGATATCTATCTAATAAAACCTATATGATGAGATCTATGATTTAGTATTAAAATCCCTAATTTTATTAGCGCATAATTATTATATAAATATGTATATAATAATTCTTTAAAATAAATACACCAAATTTTTCTATTATCATTTCTCGTTGACAATATTAATCGATTCATTGAGATTCTCTTTTTCTATGACATATTTGCAGAGCTAACAGTTCAATAAGCGTAGTACTTATTCATCATTATGCGTCGACAAGCAGATACGGTCGGAAAGGGCATGCTCGTAAATTATTCCGGGAACCACTTATGCGATCCTCGCTTATAAAGTTAACACGATGAAGTTCGGTGATACCGTGGTTTGTCGCGTCGAAAAACGTACCGTTTGGGCCTTGCGAACGATTTATTTTAATCAATCGGGGTGCAAAATTTTAATGACCAAACACGCTGACTCGACACCCTCGGTTCCTCGACATCATTTCATTTTGATGCTCCCGAATGAGATTTCGGGAGCGTTGATAAAGCACGCGTCATTCCGTTTAACTGGTATTGGGTACACGACAGCACTGATGGGAAATGACTCTCTTGCACAGGGTTGCTTGCGAAGAGAATTAAGATATTATCGCGAAATCGTGTGTTATTTTCTTACGTTACCATTTTTTCTTTTTTTTTCTTGACAGCCGCCGCATTCTCATTTCGCTATATGGGCGCGATAATCGACGTTCCTCTTCTCGACGATGACATAAACCGGTATACATCGCGCATTATCATTACGCATTAAATGATAATGCGTGTTACGAGCAAAGATGTGCACAAAGAAAGGATTACATAAACTTTGACTTTCATGAATAGCTTACTTGTCAAACAAAAGCAATTATTTATCATCATTTAAAGTGAAAATGATAATTAACTGATTGTAAAATTGTCATTAACCTTTCTCATCTAATACATACATAAATGATCTATGTAAAACATAGAAACTGACAATGCAAATTACTTTCTTCGAATTATAAAGAGTTGTATATTTTTCGTTTTAATTTACATATGCTATCGCGAATATATTTTTTGGATTTTTGGTAAAGTTTAAAATTATAAAATTTTAATTTATATGATAAAAAAATCATGAAGATTGTATGATCACTATAATAAAAAATATAAAAATATTTTCAGAACGCATATCTTTCTTCGTGTGTTTTTATAGATTTGAATCAATTAATTCTAGTTTAGAGCAATTTATTAATTAATTTATCTTCAAATTATAATTCTATTTACCCACACTGATCGAAGTTGGTGCAATTAATCCTAAATACTCTCTATCATATATGAGATAATCTCATGTCCATAATCTTCAATAACATTGACACTAATGAGGGAGACTCGAACGGTCAAGAGTGACTGATCGCCTTAATGCTTCCCAATATGATCCGCGAGAAGATCTTCAAGTGCATATTTGCTTAAATTTTTACGCTTGTCAAGGAGTTACTTATATTCCTCGGAAAGGAAGAGAGAGAAAAAAGCAGCTAACCGGGGATAATCATATAGAGGTTACGAAGGTGTATTAGCGCCTGAGGATCATCCTCTAATCGTCTAACCATGGATACATTCCACGAAGTGCGCTTCGAGAGTAATTACGGTAGATCGTTGTTCATTAGAAGTAACGCCGGATCGCTTTTAATCGTAAAACCGTCAGCTATTACTTGTTGCTACTCGAAGCTTCGTGTCTATCGAATCTAACGATCAAAAGATTATTGCATAGCCAGCGCTAAGCTAATACAAGCTATAACGTACGTTTGAAGAAAGTTTGAGAAGTGAGAAACATCTGTAAAGCGCGTTTCTGACAGTTTAATTATACATCCCGATGCGTCTTCGAGATCTATAGAGAGTATCGTTTCTCGCAGGAAATTATATTGATATTTGTGTATTCAGAGTTCGAAAGATCTCTTTCGAAACAGACAGAATTTAATACTTGATAAGAAAATTAATAGATTTTTAATGACTCGGGGAAGAGAAATTTTGGGACGTGTGGACTCAATTTCGATTTAATTTATTCAAACTCGATGGGTGCATGACGCGAAGAGTTTGGGAATCCCCGTAGCATCGCGTGTACCGAGTTCATCCTAGAACTGTATAGATCCAAAGGCGCGCGCGTCCACATACATCAATCTTGACTCGAGCTTCCATTCCTCGATCGTGTAAATCCATACCGATCATCAATTTCCCATAACCGCCGGCTTAAACGTCCAGCATTTGTACGGATAGGTGGTACACGCGCGCTACATGTGTACGTGTGTATGTGTGAGTGTACGTGTGCGCACTCGAGAGTCCTTCTCGAAAGGCAACACGGCGCCTTTGTGCCGAGTTCGACTAATTTGTAATGGAGATGCATCAAGCTGCGGAGATACGCGCAACGTGCATAAACCATCGCGATGCATCATTGACCATATTTGACTTGTATCGAATATCAGCTGGGATACCTTCGAGGCTGACGTAGCGTTTAAATCACGCTGATCCCTCATCGCGAATTAGTCTATCGTCGGTTTGCAGAGAGTTCCGACAACTGTAGGTGTCCACAGAGGTGTGAGAGGGAAGAGAGAAAAATTAAATAAACATTTGCTCTTCCTTTGAAGAAAGGAAGAGCAAAGTCATGCTAACTTTGCCGATCTGTGATTTTTTTTTATCTTGAGAAGGGAATCCTATAAAAATTTAGTATGAGATATTTCTAATTTATATATATATAAAAATGTAATTAAATGCAATTATTTAATCATATACGTTATAGCAATAAAAGATGATCATAACGTCTAAATAAAAATGGTTTGTATAAAAAAAAAACATACGATTATTTATTATATATACATTAACAAAAAATATATTCTTAATTTTAGAAGTGATTTAAACGTGTAAGATTAGCAGGTAAAAAAATTGTATAATATATAGTCTTCTCTTATTTTTGAGCATACAATGTTTTTAGTGTAAGCGTCGAGTCTACATTGAAATTTCGATAATATTTGTCGCGGATAAACGATTTGATCGAGAAAGTTCGGCGCGACTTTTATGTAAATATATTATGTATCTGAGAACGCGGAGAGACACGGCTGAAGATCGTCGAATTCGGCGCAAGGTTGGTCAAGATAATTAGGCGCGCGATGAAGAAAGAGAGAAAGAACGGGAAGAGGAAAGACAAGAGATGACGCTGCGGATAAAAGGTGGAATTTAATTATATTCATATATCGGCCGGAGGGAGAGTTATGTCGCGAAAGAGGATCCAGAAAGAAGCTCGTTTGAAGCGGATTCCTCGACCGAGGCGAAATTTGATCGTCCGGGAACCCCATTGGAGAAAATATCGTCAAAAGCTCGTCAACGCGCGTCGGATATAATTGACTTTAGGGGCAATTGTGGGACATCGACGGGCATCAATTACTTGTCGGGCATCTTTGATCCTCCTGCGTGAGTATCGATACTCGCGACGAATACTCGATGTCGATGATAGGCGCGACCCGGGTTAATAATCGAAATAATCGAGATAAAAAAAAAGGCGCGAAAGTATGTCGCGCAATTATAGGTATCGGAACTCGATGCAAATATCTCTGACCGAGAATCATGGATCTCGGGTGCGATATCGTCGCTATAATATCATTAATTTTATGATCGTATATAGCATGATGATAATAAACCCCACAGAAAGGTCATCCATTAAAAATAACAACCCCAATTCGAAAGCCCAATGCATTGTAAATTTTACGTCCAGATAAAGAGAAATGGATCGACGAAAGGACATAATAAAACGATCACATATTTGCATCGAGTTAAGTAAAGAGAGTGTGCTACTATTCAGATATATTCTCGAATTTGAAAATAAAATATAAATTAAAATTAGAACTGAACAGTTGGAAAAATATATATTCAACTTTAAATCAAGAAACACGTATTGTAAATTTCGATCTCTCGCTGAGGAATATTAATAATAAAAAAATTAACACTATTTCTCTGTAGAAAATTCTTATCGATCTCGCGACAGAAAATTCGAATGGCTGATGTTAAACTGTTTAAAAATGTGCTCGAAAGAAGACAATTAATTGTCCTCTCGTTCCCGAGCATAAAGGAGAATTAAAGAATTCCTCTGCCAGGAAGAGCGGGATAAAAGCTCGTCATAAAAAGGGGAGAGGATCTTTTAGCGACTCTTGGAGTCGCCGACGGATGACAGTGCTCGACTTGTTCATGCGGATTCTAAAAATAAAGTCCGTCTGTGCTGCAAAGTACTCGGCACTAATGGCGGAAGCGAGACGATTACAAATGCAGACGATTATTCCATCTGTGCGCGCGTGTGTCGATGCGACCGATGCATATGTGTGCGTGAGCTCGCATACATCGCAAGAATCAGAAGTACCAAAGCGGTATTATTTAGCTTGATGGTACATTCCGAGTTCTCTGCGATACACTCGATTGTCGCCACCTAACGTTCTACGCTATTATCGTTTCTACTTGCACATGTGCGAGACCCGCTCTTCAAGAAAGACAAGTGTTTGGCTTCGTTCTGTCTTAGCTGCTATCAATCTCAAAATACATCAGCAGAATCTTCGTACAGTTTCAATCTTCATGTATACTGTTATCTTGCAAAGAAATCTTCTTCGAATCATTTTATCGCAAACTCAGTCAGTTTTGAATTATATATTTTAATAGTTATATATAGTGCCATAAAAAATTTACCATAAATTAGAAAACTGTAGAAAAAGATATCTCTTGTTCAATAAATTATTGACTAACAATACGACAATTTTTTAATATCTCCGAGTAATTTTTCTATTATATTTTAGATATTAATATATATTATAATATTTTGTAACTTCCCATGATTTTCATAATTATTTTTGCTCGGCTCTAGTTAAGCTCTGATAATATATCTAAAATGTCGTCGCATCTTTTCCTATAGTGTTCCGTCAGTGAAATGATTTTCCGACAAAACGTCAAATCGTTCTCACGCACATCGGTCAGGCTCCCGCCATGAGGAATATTCGTGCCTCAAGGATTAGGAATTACCCTACTCGGTCATTATCCTCGGCATACCGACATGGACCCCCTATGCACACTCGTCGCTCATCGTCCGCGAGCATTTTGCGGCATCATCATCATACCACGCTACAAACACGCGGCCCTTACGCGTACTTGCGGCTATTGCTATTTGGCGATGAATACAAGCAGGTGGAAAAACAAGCGAAGACCTACCTTGTATGTAGGTACGTTTCGTAATAGCAAAAACAATTTTCAGCAAAAACTTTTAAATCAACTATTTAAGGAGAGAGAGAGAGAGAGGAGGAGACTTATAATTTTCTTTCAAATTAAAAATTTATAATTTCTCTGTTTTAAGATAATTTCGCAATTGAGATTCTAAAATACATCGGAGAATCCAATAACAGCATAAATCTGTCGTGATTTTTTTTAGAACATGTATATATACATACACTGAAAAAATTTGTTAACTTGACTAAACCTTTCAACTAAATTACTATTTTGTTAAATTTAAATGAAAGGTTTAGTCAAAAATTAACAATTTTTGACAACGAATTATCAAACTTAAACGAAGCATACAATTCCTCTTTCAATTATAAAAAAATCATAATAACAACAATATTAGCGTATTACGGAGGATTGCTAGTTATCTTTTGCACAGATTTGGACATAAGCTCGGTGTTCCATTCCTCTTCCATTGATAGATGGCCTAAGTTTTTCTTACGGCAATCCGCTAGGCATTGGGATGCAGAAACTGCAGCCGAAGATCATGGGCTCTTGCTTTTACACACAACGACACGCATGAACGGGCCTGACGTTGCTATAGCGGTAAGCTGTGCGTGAGGTATAGCAAGTCCCCGTGCGTGCATCTTCTGTATGTGCAACGAGAAAGAACGGAAAGATTCAGATTTATCACCTTCAGTCGTAGCTTTAATCGTCGGACGTATTGGCGAGAGCCCACGCTTCACGTAATATATTATTAGTCACAAAAACAAAACGATTTATTTCTTCCAAACTGAGAGAACTCGCGGAAGCAAGATTTAAACCGACCATAGAATTGTGAAAGTTATTGAAATTTATTATACAAAATACAATACTATGTTTAAATTCAGCTACATTGTTATTTGAACAAACAAAATTATTTTTATTTGTGATTACATATTTTATATTTTACAAGGTGATGGAATATTTAAAAAATTAAAATTTTAAATAATTATGTACTGTATGTTTCAGAAAAATTTATAGTCCCAGGAAACCATGCACAATATCTCTTATTCAATAATTCTAATGACAGCGATAGATGCAATTACATGAATGCTAATTACATGGATTAATTGCAAAGTTAAAACATTGTTATAAAAAAATGTTATAAAAAATTTTTCATCATTATAATTAAATAGAATATATATTATATAAATAATAAATTATTTTGATTATAAAAGATAAAATCTCGATGTCGTTCAAGAAATAGCTAAATATTTTAGCTTTCTTTTTTGTAATATATTAATGCTACCTAATGTTATGAGAAAAGACTCGATTTTTAATTATATGTAGAAATATGCCTAATTTGTAAAACAAAAAATAAAATAATGCTTTGATATAATAATTTGCACCGCCTAAAATTAGTAAAGATATATTACACTCTTTAACTTATTGTTAGTGATTTATTTACCGAAAAAACCATTGCATCGCTTGCGTTAGAATTATATTTGAGTTAATGCCTCATTAAGATCCCATCAAGCCTCGTTAAATTAGATCCAATTAATCAACGAATTTCTCACATCACGCGAGATAATAACACATGTTCGAAATCGAACGTTTCAGATTCTGCTATTTATAGATCGTCGACTGAAAGTATCGTTTAATTAATTTATCATCGTCAACGTAGATTAGATCGTAGATAATTTCCTATCTTCCCTTGAAGTATCAATATACTGATTTATCGAGTCACGTGTTATATCTATCAATCGCGTAATGATTTCGAACGATTTCACTATGTTATCTAGTTCAATCGCGATTCACGCGAAAGTTATTTCAGACTGCCAGCCAAATTACAAATGTAATTAATATATTATAATTATATGAATTATAATTCCACCCTTCTCATGCGCGATTTATCAGTGAGTGGGTTAAATTTAATGCGATACGTGTGATAAATGATGATGTCCTGTGAAATTTGTGAACGTTTTGCATCATTTTTATCCCTCTTATAAATATAAAATCCCTCTTAACATGTATTTTTAAATGTATAATATTCTCTAAAATTAAGAATATAATTTTTTTGTTAATATCAAACGATCATGTTTTTTTATGCGGATCGTTTGGCGTTATGGTCATATTGTTGCAAAAATATATGTATATTGTAATGTTACACCTTATAATGCAGTGCAACGTTTATTACTAAATGGTTTTAATTTATTAGAAAAATAAATGATTAATAAGTGACTCGAAAAAGAAGACTCTCGAGCGATTTAATAATATATAATATAATTTCATTTCATCGTACAGGACTTAGATCTCGTGCTTTATGCTATATATACTATGCCTTTCTTTATGGTTTTTCTTTGCTTGTGTGCTACAATAATGTACTTTTGTTAATATAAAAATAAATCCTATTTTATCTATATTTTTATCAATTATAAGAGAATTTAACAATATAATATTAATTTTAGAGAATTCCCTCTTTAAGGACCCTTTTGGGATTTATTTTAAAACACGATATTTTAAAAATAAGTAGAAAATTCTTAAAATAAAAATACAATTTTTTAGTGCGTTCACGAGAATTTCGCGAGAAATTGAGAGATAAAAATACATCCTGCTGCTAATGAAAGATATACAGGTAAAAAAAGAGTTGACACACATGCGTGATCATGAAAGTACCTTTAAGAACCATCATCGTCGCGGAAAAAAGATGAGTGGAAGAAAATGCCACAATTGTTGACATGAAAAAATAAGACTTGTGTTACATTAATTTTGTAATTATTTTCATAATTAAATTTCGAAAACTGGAGTATGTCATACTTACTGGAATCTTCGAAAACCTTTAATTAACATTTTGAATCAATCTTCTCTGAGCAAGATTCGATTTGTTAGATCGGAATGATAATCGTAAAAATGAGAGATCAATAGCGATATTATCGAAAATTGATTAAGCTGTATATAAAATTGAAGGAAAATTTCTGTCGACAGATTAGGTTGTATAATTAATGCGGGACAAGGTAGAAGCATTAATTGTACAAATGTTCGACTGGGAAGCGTCGAAATTAATGCGAGGAAATGTAAATGTCTTTTAAAGTCTACGCGAAGACTCGTGACAAATCGCAGCAACGACGCGAAGATGAATATATTCGAAGGATCATCGCTGTGCTTGGAACGTTTGCAAGCGTATAAGAATCGACATTTAATACATCGGAGTACCGTACGATAAGTACATCCGACATGTGTGCGTGTGTATTACGTAATAATTTCTGTGAAAAATTTTCGAATCTCGTATGCAGGCAAGCGAGATAACAGAGAATAGCGGAGGGATAAATCTCGCACGTAAGATCATTGACTTTCGATAGGCGGCGAACAGATGTTCCCACCGAAAATTAATATTTCATAGAATCAAACATCTTTAAACTTTCGCGCATGCCATATGTTACCTCTTAATTTCTCAAACGTGTGATGAAAAATGATAGAAATGTAAGGATCGTCCATCATTCTAATTATTTGTCATCAACGTCCAAATAAAGAGGGAATAAAATAATCGCGCAGGAGAAATACAAATTTTTCTTTAAGTTACATTACATCGGAGTGACAAAAAAATTAAAAAATGAATAAGCTGCAATTTGCAGCTGCTCGTGATACTTAAGTACAACTCTCCGTAATTCTACCGGAATATTTACACCAAAACTCGTTTGCGGTTGCACGACGAGCCTTGTATGTAATTCACCCTTAGCATTACCTACAATCAAATTACACGATTCTCAGACGGCAAGGAATATTCGGCCGGCAAGAACTCTCATTTCCTCTCATTGGCACTGCCATTTCTCTCTCTTTTTCTGTACATTTATCGTTTCTCAAATTACCCAGTTGAAATCACTTATCTCGTATCGAGGTAATCGTTTGCTGCTTTGAAAAGGTGCCAAAACTCGCACTCGGGCCCTCGGGCGCGAAGAGACGATTGTCACATCCCGACCGGCAATTTAAAATGGCCAGCGGTCGCGTGTAAATGAGGACCGTTTCGTCGGATAAAAAGGAACGTTTTCGCGCGGACGGCTGTTACCCGAAAGCGTTGCGAAGGCGATGCAAATGATGATGATGATGATGATGATGAGGAGCGAGTCCCTCACGAAGATGCGTACGGGACCCTTCCTGGAAATGTTATTAACATTTCTCCTGTCGTTCATTAATAGAGCCCCGGCGCAGAAACTGTAGATTTTTCGCGCTGCGACGATATCAGTGATTTGGATGCCATTATATCTCGATGACGATTTCCTACCGCAAGTGCAAACTCAAAATTCGATTAAGAACACTGTAAAAAACTGTATTCTCATTTTATGAATTTCCCATTTATTTTTAGATACCTATTACTTATTAAAAAATTATATTTTTATTTGAAGAATTTCTCTCTCATTTCTTTTTTACTTATTTTTATCCTGTATCTAAAAACAGATGCCAAAAAATACCCTTACTTTAAAAGAGAAATCTAAAAATTAGTGAAAATCTCTCCTCCAATTTTAAAGTCGACCAGACTGGCAATAATTTATTTTAAATAATTAGTTTAATTTACAACGTTTCGGCTGTCATTGCAGCCCTTTTCAAGTAATCTATAAACAATTATATACATATAAATATAATCTTAATGCGCTTAATCATACAAATAATTATAAATTTACAAAAATATATATGTTTACATACCAGATTAATACAATAAATCATATTTACAGCAAACCCCCGACAAAATTAACCATTGTTTTGATGAACAATGTATAACTGACAGAAGTGAGCCCGAAATAAATAGATGTTGACTGTTAGTAGAAAACTTAGTCATTACGCGTTGAGGAAATATAAAACCAAAGTACTGTGTCTTTCGCAATTTTTAAACCGTCAATACAAAGTCAAATAAATAGATAAATAAATAAATAATTTATTGTATTAATCTGGTATGTAAACATATATATTTTTGTAAATTTATAATTATTTGTATGATTAAGCGCATTAAGATTATATTTATATGTATATAATTGTTTATAGATTACTTGAAAAGGGCTGCAATGACAGCCGAAACGTTGTAAATTAAACTAATTATTTAAAATAAATTATTGCCAGTCTGGTCGACTTTAAAATTGGAGGAGAGATTTTCATTATTTATTAACTGGCGACTCTTAAGGATTATCATTTATTCTAAAAATTAGTGTCAGATATTCCTGTTTATAAAAATGTAGACAATTAGTGGGACTTATTTTTATTATATATTAACAAAAAAAGATTATTTATTATATAGAATATTATTTTAGACATAGGAAAGAAAAATTATAAAAAAAGCATAGATCTGAACAATATAAAATAAGTCGCTCGAGTCTTCTTTTTCAAGCCACTTATTAACTTCATCCATTTATTTTTGTCTAATAAACTAAAATCATTCAGTAACAAAAATACTGCATTATATTGTAAATCGCACTATAATAAAAACACATGTACATTTGTTATTAACTAAAAATATATAACCTTTTTTATAACAAAGAATATATTTTTAATTCTAGAGGAATGTTTTATAAATACTGAAGAATGTCTGTTAAAATTAAATTAAATTTTTTCTGTGAAGAACTTCACGTCCTCTTTCATTTAAAGCGTCATCTTTCGTTCTTCCATTCAATAAACTCTCTTTTTGATCATTTGAGATTTATAGGCCAATCAATATAATTTAGATTTTCTTTGCGAAACAAACACGCTAAATGTAAACATAAAAAATGATCTCCAATTAGACATAAAGTGGGAGTCGCCTTGCTAATAGACATTTCACTTTTCCGTGAAATTGCCTCGCTCGTAATTCGACTCTCGGGAGGGATTCTTCGATTAAGACATACCTGACCATCATGACCCGGACTTTTATGAGCCAGAAGATTTACGAGTCGGCCAAAGAACCTTCGACTTCCACGTATTTGCTCCGTTCCTCACGCGCGACCCGACGTGCGATAGTCGCGTATCTCGAATTGACGATAAGTACAGTCAACATCGCATAAGAATCAGGCTTGAAAGGTCGTCATTAATTCAATAGAATCGTCCAAATATCGTTACGGCCAATAAACTGTCTATACGACGCGCTCTCGTAGGATGAGTGAAACAAGACATTTGACAAGTAGGAAGAGAGAGAGAAAGAGAGAGAGAGAGAAACGTCATTAGCATCAAGTCCGTTCCATAGTGATATAATGATCATCGTAACATTGCTAACGAGTAATCCTTCGAAGTTGCGTCACGTTTTTCACTTGATTAAACATGCAGTTAGAAATAGCGACAATAAGCATAATTAAATACAAAGTTCAGTTGAACTGTTTAACGATGGTTATAATTTATAATCGCAATGTCGATTTACATTTACGCCTCACAGATCTCGAATGAAGATGTAAGACATAGCATAAACGTAAAAAATGAGCAATCCGGAACTTTCTCGACCGTGAAATCTGAATAGAAAGCGTATGTGTGTGATTAAAAGATACACAATTCTATATTTATTCAATAAAAAACGTTTATCGAATCAAAATGGAACTATCCCGATCACATTAACATTGGTTTTTTGACGCATTATTGTGATGCCCACTCGAATTCTCGTCGAGTCACCTCGCATTAACGAAGGTATTTTAATGAGACGAAGACGAAGATTTCAGGGATGCCTGAACGTCCGAGCGTTATATACAGAGTGCCTCAAACTACTTTTCAATCACGTGTACCTGCTGCAATTCAGGTTAAGAAGAATGAAGCGTTATAATTATTCTGACATTAAGACATTATTTCATATATGTCAAGATCGATTCTGCTGAAATATTCTCATATAAAAGAGATCGAGGTTGAAGCTCGATCAATTATCAATTTCGACTACCCTCTATAACGGTTCATCAAAAAATGAAAGAAAAAATACCTGGTCTTCCCGTCTTCCTTGTTCTCTCTTGTTCGAGAGGCCGGAAGGATCCGCAAGCATTCGTTGTGGGGAACATTTTGAGGAGTAGAAATAACCACAGTGTGACAGGGTGAAGAAGATGAACGAGAGAGAAAAATCGGGAAGGGCAACGGAGACCACCACTTGTGCCTCATCCTGAGGAACAGTCGAGTGGAGAAAATATTTGCACGGCTGTTCACGATACCGTCGCGATGCCGCGAGCGGCAATATTCGTTTTGCACCGTGTAAAATAACGATATCTCGCGCGGCACGCGGCATAGCTCGAAGCGCTGATGAAAGTGAGTAACGAGAACCTCAACCGTCAATTATTATTATTTTCGATCCGACTGTGCGAGCGAACGACACGTTCGCCCGCAGGCTGGATCTAACTGTGTCGACGGAGGAAGCGAGAAGAGATCTTTCTTCTAATTATAATTGTGAAGTGGATGTATATATGGGGTTTTGGTAGATATATTAATTGACGCGTAGAGATATATTTGACACTTGAGCGTCTTATCGTTACATTTTTTGCATATTTTTTTTATATTAAAATATTTTATATGATAAACTGGAAACTTGCACATTGCTTCCTCTAGAACGAGCTCTGGTCTTTCAACTTTGGCCTCTTCATAGACGAGAGATGAAATTTAAGGAGCAAAATAAAATGGTGAGGAAGTAATGTGCAAGTTTCCACATTTTTCATATAAAACATTTTTTTAATGTTCGTACGTGTATGTATATATTTCTTGAAAAATTTCATTAAAAAGAATCAATTTTATCAAATGTAAGTACCTCAAATAAATTGCCAAATGTAAAAACTATTTTAATAAAATTGCAATAATTGTTAAAAATAAAAAATAAAAAATTTTTTATTTAACAAAAAATCTCTTAACGAGTGAGAAATTATCGAAAGATCACGGTTACATATTCGAGTCGTGAGATACAGCTGTTTGTCGTTACATCGATTTATAAGCGTGTTGCGTGTTACTGATTGCGTTCTATGCGACCGTACGTCTGGTATGTTCGCAAATATTTTCCGCAACGCACCGTACCACCGAATTACGCAATGCGTTCAAGCAGATCGAGTGAAAAGTCGGCTTTCCGCATCGCCGATCATCCTTCACCCCCGAGTGCGCCAAATTAGCACGGCCGGCAAAAGGCTATATGGAACGTTTATGTAACAGCGGGGGACAAGTTGATTATCCGTAATTCAGCTGATGCAAAAAACCGCAAAAGCACCTGCGGAAGGTATGTATAGGCATATACGGATACGACGCGCGTGGCGGACAACCGACGTTGCGGTCAACCACGTTTTGCCGGATTATTATCCGCAATCCCGCCGCCGCAAAAATCCGCGGGCACCTTACGGAAATGCAAAGTGGAGGTCTCTCTCCTGACGTATTCGCGACCAATTATCCGCAATCGACGACGATTACTAACGGACGCGTTATGGAAATTCACGTCAACCCTTCGGGGGATGCGCGCCTTCGTTCTCACGAAGACGGTCCTTTAACTATACCGGTACATGAAGAATTATATTAATCTTATCGATTTCTACATTTTATGCAAAGCTTCTCAAAAACTTGTCGTTTTAGCACCTGCTCTGGTGCACGGCATATAGAGTATCTATATGTATATTTCAGTCTGTAATTTTCTATCAATACGCGAAATTATATAATACTCTTTTCATGATACAGAAAGGAAATATACATTTTAAATTTTCTTCAAAATATATAAAAGCAAATAAAATTAAAAGTGTACCAATTGTATGTATTTGTATTATTTTGATATATATGATATATTTGATATAATAAAATTTTGATATAAAAAAGAATTCTTTAATAGTCTAATTAATTAATTCGAATTATAGATGTAACTCAATTTCGAAGACAAAGCAAACTTCGATTATTTTCGTCGAGATGCTTTTTCACTCATCGATGTAAATCTGTTTAAAGCCTGAAAAAGCTCGTCATAATAGGCTTATGAATTACGTGCTCTCTACGTCTGATAGATATCTCTATATCTTTCTCTCTCTCTCTCGAGGTAAGCAAAGTACACCTGTTATTGCGCCAAGCAGACATCCGCTCGGATTATCATGCGTGCCATGCAGGCATGCGTAACTGGAAAATGACTCGGTTTGCATAACTCTCGGTCAGATGTTTCCCTCTTCGGTCGAGGAAGCGCCGAGGGATATCCTTCTTTAGTCGAGGACCCGCGCTATTTGCATCTGACGTCGCGCCAGCCGGTCTGATCGCTTGTTTTTCCACGCCGCGTCGAGCCAGCGCACGCGATCTCTGTCTATTAACCGTAAATCATAGCTCATGAAAGCGACTCGGGCGAGTAGAAGGATGAAAGTAACAGTTTACTTGCGCTTATACGCGCGAACGTGTAAAGTGGAGCGTGCGAGTAATGTAATAAAAGTGTCGTTCAAAGCCGTTTAAAGCCGTGGATAATAGATCACTTCCGTGACATCGAGATATCTCTTATCTGCGCTTTTAGGAAAAACTATCTCTATAAAAATATATAGATACATGAATATATAAATAACGAGTCGTTTCTCTTCAAGCTGGCGTTAAACTATGCATTTTTCACGTTATATGCAAAGATTTATAAAAATTTGAATATAGAAAAATTCCTCGAAAAATAATTAATTTTTTCTACCGCTAGAGTCAAGTTAAGCGAAAAATTATCCTTTCAAAGATCACAAGCGATCGCACGGACGCTTTACGGTGTCCTCTCCGTGCGCCGATCACGCGTCCCCGATTTCGAGAGATCGATAGTCCTCCTGCATCGGCGATCACGAGTATCGGGGTAATTTCCTGATTGGTTCGGACTCGATGCTGAGTTATTCTCCGATCGACCAATCCAGAGGTGACCGTTCCGCGTCCGGGGTTAACGCATTCGCGATCGGTGTCATTACATAAGATGCATCCACGAAGGAAAGGAAGAAGAGGGAAGAGAGAGCAAGATCCGGGTTCCGTAGGGTAAATGCAACGGATGCATATCGTATCGAACGCATATACATAACTCATCGAGGTACATCGAACTATCGTCCACGATCGAACACGCATGCATCGTGTGTGTTCCTTTTTTTCGACATTTCGCATTTTCAATGCATATGAATTTCGATCAATATGATGTTTGATGGCCGACCGCTACCAATCAATACACCTGGTCGTGAATTCGCGGAGATGAGTCGCGGATTACAGGGAATCGCGTGCGCCCGAATTCCATCCCGAATTTCGCGAGCGAGTGTTATTATCCGAGCGCGGTTCTTTTTTAATCTTCTATTGGTCATTTCGCCGCGAGTAATATCGAGGGGTAAAAAGGAAGAACCTTTATTTGCAACCTTATGAATATTTCCATATTGATTACCAAAAATTCCTTATCGTACAAATGTAAGAGATTCATTTAGAATATTTAAAACTAAAACAATTTGCATTTTTTATTCTAATATTATAAATTTCTAGCAATAGTGTATTAAACACAATGTATACTGAAAACATTGTATTCTCATTTTTAAAAATTTTTCTTTCAAAATATTACTTATAAAATTATTTCCTGTTCTAAAATAAAATAGGCACCAAAAAGATTCCCTTACGTTAAGAAAAAATCTCCTAAAAATTATATAGTATATCAGATATTTCAAGATAGACGAAATTGCATTTATTTTGACATCAACAAAAAGGGGTGTACTATTTTACAACATACACAAAAAGATTATGAAGAAAGCATATATATATATATAGACCGAAACTTGGGCTTGAACGATTAAAAATTCAGTTAAAAATTATTTTATTAATCGCGTAGACGAAGGGAATGATGAGCTTAATTATGATGAGTACTCGAGAGAAAGGCTTTATTAAGCTACCACATCGAAATTACTTCGTTATCCAAATGAGGCGTGTACGAACTTATCGGATCATCTCGAGAGGGAAAGGATTAAGTGTAATTCTCGCGGCGCGTGACCTGCAATAAGATTATACACCCGATATATGTAGATCCGCCGCAGCGATGGGCGCGTAACGAGGCAGATGACTTTAAAGAAGATATTCTTTTATTTCACGGATAATCCGTGCATGCGTCTCCTTAGAATTCGGCCTCCCTGTCTTGTTTGCCGGGTAGCTTGGGCATCAAAAAACGCCCCAGGCTACGACGCACGTCGCCCTGATACGGTTACAAAGAACGGTGTAAAAGACCTGTAAGTATACCCAGGGACATTAAGGATTCTTATAACCGCCAGGCGAGAGCATAAACGATGGCCCCGATGAATTTTCGTATACCGATCGTTAATGAGCTGCGCCGCGTTTGCGCGAGCGTGAGAAGTTTATCACGAGGCTAATTGAGTGAGCGATTACCTGCGTCCTTCTCACCATCTTCCCTTCGTATACGACGATTTGCGTAATAGTCCCGGATCACATTGGCTGAATAGCTAATACCTGCGTACGAGGCGCAATTTCCGAACGACCGAATTAAGCGATCTCGCCGCCTTATTACGGCGACAGTTTGTATCAGACGTGATGAAAGCCAATAAGTGTCTTAGAAATTATTAGCATATTCATGAGAGACGCTTCAAATCCCTAAATTGATTGAAAATAGGAAGGATGAAGATCTTCAAAGAGTTTTTCGAAGTTAAGAATATTCTTTTTCTTTACTTCGCTATCTTAATAAGGAATACAGGAAAAATTGTAGATATAAATTGATTCGAATAATGCTATACAATATTCTGAATATGCATTTATTAAAAATTTATTGAAAATAGGAAGGATGAAGATTTTTAAGAGATTTTCGGAATAAAGAAGAATATTTTTTTTCTTTACTTCTCTCTTCGCTATCTTAATAAGGAAACTGGAATATAAAAAAATTGTATTGTAAGTATAAATAAATTGATTCGAAAATGCTATACAATATTCCGGATATGCAAAATATAAAATTTTTTAAATAAAAAATGTTAAGCTTCGGGATAAGCGTCATGTATAACGGAATAGCTAAAAGCATCCACCTTGAAGAGGAGAATGGATGTCTTTCATTCAGTTAACGGATCGTTTCCAAGTAAGTAGAATAAGATCTTAATTCCTGAAATTAGATTTCTAAAATTATTACGGTATTCGATTTTGTATTATTAGAAATTCGTTTTTGATACATAATAAACACATTAAAGCATCGATTTCTTCGTTGATTTCTCTCCGTAAATCTTGACGATCGAGATGATCGTTTAACACTAAAGTTTTGGATTTTTTGGATATTACGATTTTATATCTGTTATCGATGTCGAAGATAGACAATTTTATGACTACGATATAGGAAAATGATGACCCGGATGACAAACGCAAAGGAATTTAAAATTTTAAAAGCCCTTTACCCACGTGTCGACGTAAATTCTCGAGAAACACGATGGACCCGAGCCTGTCCAGCATCGTTTACTGCCTGCAATTTCCACATTCATGTTAATGCATTAATTAAAGCGGCGTTACACGTCTTGTAATCACGACACTGACATGCTTCTCAGGTTTATAACTGATCGCTCGTGCTTTGATTTTTAACAGGGCTGGTTTCGATCTCGCAGATGTGTTTTTTGTTGCATGAAAATTTGATTAAAATAGGAGTTTTAAGATGGTACAAATAAAAAACATTTATTTCTATTAGAGGCACAATTGTCAAATATTCGATAGAGTCAATTAATGTTTTATATGTATTTTTCTTCCTCGAAATATTAAAAAATCTACTCAAGATCCAAAAGCTATCAAAGATGTGAAAATTGTCCGTTTGAAATAAATTCCAACAATGAAATTTAAACACAAAGGAACTGAATTATCGAGTGCTCCATTTCCACGTTTTTAAGATCACTAGGCCATTTTTTCTTCCATCTAAACCGGTAGTCTATTGTATACCAAAAGAAGAAGATTCTCAATTAATAGACGGCCCTGATTCTCACGCGAATTTTATCACGGGCGTCGCCGTCGTTGTAGTCCGTACTTTTTATTAAGCAATAATCGAAAGAGACGACTCTTTAACGATGTCCCTATGGAATTCGTTCAAAAATTCGCCCGGCATCCGGTAGATTTTAACGGTCGTTAAAACACCGTGAATCGCACGATTTATACCATGGTGTTATTCCTCGCGAAATCAAAGGGAGTGTGTTTCTCTCCGCGTGTGGTGTAGACAGAAAAAAAATAGTCAAAACACACGTGCTGATGTAGAACACCCGAGTCGATCGCCCGCATCGATTTTTTTGCAGACGATGAAAAGAGAACTCTTTTAGAATCCAAATGAGATATTAAGCAGCTCTATTACATTTAACAAGAAAAGATCCGAACAAGCGTACGGTATCGGCTATTAATTTTCAAAGTTTTACAACAGAAGCTTCGTTATAAAAAATTTTTATATATATAACTCCGATACTTAAATATATGATGGCCAATTTATTCTCGATGGTAATTTTTAAAGAATCGGCTTATGCACATTTTTTAATTATATTATTTTATATAAATTTTTATTTTTACGCGGCACTTTAAACAATTCGTGTCAAAATAAAAGATTTCCCTATAAATCTTTTAAAAATCCAAAAGTATGCGTGCAAATCTTATGCTCGAAATAAATTGGACATTTTTCAATCATTCTCACAAAAACGTGATAACTTTGTCACTTCGTCTCTTCAAAACATATTTCTTCAAGAGAGATAATTTCGCGCTATGTCGTATCCACTAAATCATCGACGTGCGAAACCGAATAAAAATAACTGTAACCAGAATACTTGAAGTAAGCATGGATGGTGAAGCGAAACACGTTAACGCGTGAAACACGATCAATAAATTTTATCATTATATACAGGATGTCACTTAAAGACCGCCCACTAGTAAATAGCGTTATTCCTCACCAAAAAATAAAGGAGTAATTATTGAATAAAGTACGGCTAAAAACCGGCGAATTTTAGCGTAACGCACGTTATATAGGAATCGCATTTCTTGTATACATTTTTTTACCGTATTTTATTCAATAATTATTCCTTTATCAAGTGTTATAGAAAAAAAAATTGTTCAATACTTTTCGACTTATTTTTTGATAAGGAATAACGCTATGTACTTAGTAGGCGGTCTTTAAGTGACAGTCTGTATATTTTCTTTATCAAATATATTTATATTAATATATTTTATCGCAACGTTTAGCTATAATAATATTAATTATAAATGCGATGTTAATTGACGCGGAAAGAGAATTTGAACGGCGAACTTACAAATCCCCCATACTTGTGCCATCTCGATTTTTAATAGAGTCATTATTATACATATACGTGCGCGTTAATTCGTAAAATATCTACGGTAGCAAAATGAGAAAATATCTTTACGACCGCAAAATGCAATTATGAAAAAGTGATCCACGAAGGCTAATAACGATTTACAAGGTCGTATTCTGATCAATGACATACGTCAAGCACTGAAAAATACCGAGGAGAGGATAATATTCTGAGATAATCTCGTTCCGATACTAATAGCAGGTACTAATTGAGAAATAAACACGCTCGATCGTTCACTCTTAAACTTGCTCTGCTATAGTTTAATTTCTTTTCTTTCAACCTCCGAATTATAGGGCCGCCTGCGGGTGAAAAAATCGCTGTTAGAACGTGCCATTTTTTTCCTGTCACTCGGCCATATGGCTTATGCTTATGGTTATCGTTACGCTGCGCCGTCCCGGATAACTGTTTTACTTTTTATTCAGAATTTATACGGCTATCAAGGATGTTTATAGAATCCCCGTCTCTCTCATTACGTCGGATATATATGATTTTAATGATTTGTCTCCTCCGTTAATGCCTTGTTATGTGAAAAAAAAATTCGAAATGTCGTAGCATATTTTCATTTACGGTTTCCTGGCTCCACAGAGACTCTCGTGAAGCCGGTTTAATTATTACTTCTATGAATCCACCACGTGTTTTACAAAAATTTTTGCGCGTTTCTGGTTTTAATACAGTAATTTATAAATTAGTAAACGAGGTAAATAAATATATAGGAAATAATTCATTAAGTTAAACCGACGAATACACACATCGCGCACCGTTAATTGGCAGGACACTCTGCAGTTTTAAGAAGAACATCTCAACAACTGGGCGACACACGATAATTAACGAATCCTCTCTTTTCAAATCATTCTGGAAATACGACGGCGGCGTCGTCTATGCAAGTGAAATTTTTTTCGAATATTTATTAGAATTCTCCAGGTAACAGGTGCCGCAATCGCGATGGCGCATCGCGATATTCCGAATGATTGTGGCTACCGGTAGCACGCATGACATTCCGCAAAGGCAAGAAATGGTTAAATCTAACTTATGGACGCCGCGGAAGTCTGCAGTCTACCAATCGGATCCCGTCTACAACGGCACGGAAATTATGCTGGCGGCGCGTCCAGAGCCAAGGAATTCGCCGTTTTACGCTTCGCGAAGCCTCTTATAATATTTCTTCTTCCTCGGCTGTTGCAACTTTTATTTCATTTAACACTGCAACATTTGTGTGGTGGAGACGTGTATTTAAACTTGACTAAACTCGGATTTTAAAAATGCGATGAAGAGGCCTTCGAATAAATAAAAAATATATCTTCGTGAATTTCTTCTTCACATAATTTCATAAATAAAGATAATGACAAATTTTCGCGTTCATTAGATAGGTATAGCTATATATATTTTCATTTATTAACAAATATAATGAAAAAATTGTATTCTCGAAGTAAGACTATGTATTATAAAATCTTTTTAACAGATATTCTCAAGTATGTTTAGAACATCTTCTAATGGAGAATATATTTTTTGTTTAAGAATCTTAATTAATAATAACCTAATCTAATGTTGCGCAACATATATAGTGCTGCAATTTACAATGCAGTGTAAAGTTTGTCATTAAATAATTTATTTAAAAAATAGATGTAGTAAATGATTCGAAAAAAAGATTCGAGTCATTTACGAGTAAAAGAATAAGTAACGTGTAACATAATCAGGTCTCGTGTCTTATATTATAAATTATGTGTATTATGTCTATGCTTTCTTTATAGTTTTTCTTTGCATGTGTGCTGTAAAATAATATACTATTTGTCAATATAAAAAATAAATCGCATTTCATCTTTTATATTAGGTATATCTGATATTAATCATTAAAGGGGATTTTTCATTTTAAGGGATTCTCCTTTGGCATCTATTTTAGAACATTTATTTAAAATTTTTTCAGTGAATTATCGGTATCAATATATGATGTTGCAGTAAAGATTTGCTTGAATTAGCCTACGTGTTTTTTAAAGATAATCACGTTAATTTATTTTCGACTCGTAACGTTACTGTATTCGAGGCAACGGTAAACTGTACGAATCGTGATACAGGCGGGATTCATTCAGGTGATTTGTGCACGCGTGAAAAGTGCATACACTCCTTTTCAAGCAGTCATCTGTATCCTTACAGGGGCGTTACGCCTGCAGCACGCTCGTTTCGTTAATTTCTTACGCGGAGAATGCGATGGTGGTTTCCAAGAAGAAATGCTTTTCTGACACAGTGACGCACAACTCTCATCCTAATAATTCCACGCAATTTTTCTCGATAATTTCTAATTAATGCAAAACATTAATAAATAAAGAATTCTTGTAAGATAAAATTATAGAAAAACCTTATACTCCCCATTTAATTTCGAACAGATAATATTGCTTGGAACGTACTAAATCAATCATTCACGATATTGTCGCAGAATGATTGAAGACGATTTAATGTCTCGATCAACTTCCAACTCACGGCCGGATAATGAAGCGCAATTTAGCGATTAAGTCGCAAGAAGCAAATTGTGCATCACTGGAGCGACTACGTGACACGTCACAAATTGGTTGGTCCATCTTAGGTGTGCACTCTCTGGATTACTCCGACTCTGTGTACGCTAATTTATTTGACATCGGTAATGCGGCTTTGGAAGCTAGTCTATAGGAAGTGGAACCGATGCCATAGAAACGTCCTCCTTCATTCAATCAACGGAACAATCCTCGGCCGATGAAGTTGCGGAATGGACGTAACGGGTATACCGAGTGGACATCATTGTTAAGCGAGAAATGTCGGTTAAACGTATATTGTTTCGAACTATGGAGACACAATAGCATACAGTAAAGAGCTAATATTTCTAGCCAAACCCTCTCTTTGTGTATTTTCGCTTTCGCCGCCGAAAAATATAGTCAACAATATAGTTTATAAGTATTGTCGCGTGCTGCACAGGGTGTCCCACAGGAAATTGCTAATCAGCTGTCATTTTTCAATGCATGCAGTTATTGAGAAAACAAAAATTGTGTTGAAAAGAGGAAAGTCTACAGTTTTTAATATAAAATGTTTGTATACAAATTTATTTGATTAAAAAAAGCAATGAAAAAAATGACAGCTGATTAGTTTCAGCAATTTCCTATGGGACACCCTGAATCACAAAAAATAATATCCACAGATCTCTGAAAATATATTCATACTGAGTTCTTCTAAAGTCTTCTTTTTCTCGTTACGGTACTTTAGTATAAATTAGAAAATGTCGACGAGATTGAGACTTTATCCAGTAATTCCGACATTTAATCTTGAATAAATAATCAGTTGATATTCATCCAACATTGAATAATTCAACAAGTATCCCTTCGCGTACGATTTTCATAGCATCATCGTAACGCAACGTCGGATATTTATCCGGTTATGGTGCAAATGAGTCGATGTCGCTGACAAACATCGCGGGCGCGATTATTAATACTTTATTATTATTATTATTATTATATATCGGCGATCGGCAGCAACCAGGCAGCAACGGTAGCACGCGCGGACTCATCCAACCATAGTAAAACTCACTACGCCGGCGTAATAATGGTCCATTAATTAATATTTATACCCCTGCCCACGTGGCCATGACGCTTCCTTTGCGTATACATTAATTCTAACGCGGTTGCATCCGCATTATTCACGCTCCGCGCCTTATTAAGGCCGCGGTCGCGGCGCTCTTCACGGGAGGAAAAGAGAGACTCGATTTCGTTTTTATTGGAGTAGCTACGTCTTCTTCCTTTCCCCTCCTTTCCTTTCGTCGCGATTTAATAACCTTCGTTTTGTCGAGACGCGGATCTCCGCCCGAAATAACTTCATTCCGATCCCCATTTTTCTCACTCCCTTGTTCGATCGTAATTATCGATCTACTCTTCGATGAAAGCCTTTTTGAAATTTCGAACTTAACGTCTTGATAAGATTTTTTCTATACAGGGTGTCCGGTAACTAACGGACCAATGATTAAGGGCGGATTCTCTGGCCAATTTCGAGACGATTTTTCCTTAGCAAAAATGTTGAGAAGTCAATAATTTTCGAGTTATAAGCGATCGAAAAAATGGGTTTTTTGAAAACTAAACGTTTTGGAGTTAAAAGTCTAACATAATTACATTCTTCAGTTAATTTCAGGTAGAGTTTACTATAATAAAATTTTAATTCGAGGCTTAGTTATAAAGATACATAATGACAAATATTGGAAAGTTGTACAAAATGATGACCTTTTTCGACAAATTCGCTGAGGAAAAATCGTTCCCAAATTGACCAAAGAATCCATTTGTGATCGTTGGTCCGTTAATTACCGGACACCCTGTATATTAAAGACACAGAATACAAGAATATAATACAAAATGTAAAATAAAATTAAAAATATATCAATGCATCTTTTTGGAAAAGTGAGATGGTTTGATGCTGAAGTTTTATGTATATTCGTATCTTATCGAAGTTATTTCTCTTTGATTTTTGACAATTCGCTTCCTGTAATCTGAACAAATTCTGTGTCCACTTTCAAAAATATTCGGCATGATGAAAAAAGATCGAATATTTTTTTTCGTAAAATTTAAACACGGATAGTTCTATACGCACTTTAATTGCAGAGACTCATTTATAACCGTTGTTGAGATAATGAACGCGTTCCAAGTTACATAATAAATAACAGCGAATCCAACGCGCGCATGTTGCTATGCCGCAACTATATGTGCTCGCTAATATGTGTGTGTGTGTGTGTGTATATGTGTCTGTTGCGATATAAAAAAGCGTACCTGTACGTGTTCGATTGATCATCACGCCGTGACGCGCGCCGATTCCTCGGCTTTTTTACGAGCTCCTGCTTGCTCGTGAAAACGGATATACATATAGACCAGTCGAGGAAATATAAATTTTCACGCCGTGAATATAACGACAAAATAAATGTGAGGAATCTCTTCTCATCACAAGTCTAAGTATATTTTAAATAAATATATATCGGAACTTGATAATAAACACTGAAAAAATTGTATTTTTATTTTAAAAATTTCTCACTTTTAGAATATAACCTGTTTTAAAATAACCGCTAAAAGGATCTTACTTTAAGAGCAGAGGAATTCGCTAAAGATTAATATCAAATATTTTTAATTTATAAAAATTGGCCGAGGCACAAAAAATCTGGGTCTTGAATAATTAAATTAGCTTGTATTACACGTTACTTACGTGTGAATATTTTTCTTATAAGTCATGCAAGTCTCTTTTTAGAGTTACTTATTAAACTTTATTTATTCTTTTAACAAACTAAAATCACGCCGTTTTAACAATAAAAGTGATAAGCACTATACTGCATTATATCGTATATATACGTTGCTGCAATAATATAACGTTAAATTTATGATACGCCTAAAAAAACATATGACTGGTTATTAATTAACAAAGAATATATTAGTTTTAAAAGATGTTTTAGAAACATTTCATATTTGTTAAAAGGAATTTACAGTACAGAGTATAGAGTTTTGTTATTTCGAGAATATAATTTTTTTTCGTTGAAGATAAAATCTCTTCTATTCTAATAATTTTTTATAAAATAGGTAAATAAACTTTTTAGAATTTTTATTAAATTGAACGTTAAAGGATATTCTAGTCCCTCTGGAATATCCATAACAAAAAGATCCATTTTGAGATAAGATCGTAAAATGTGGTTTATTCTACGAATGTGCTTGTGCGCAATCTGTTAATAGGCGGCACACACTTTCCGTTTCAATTAGTCTAGTCTCAATGTATAAATGCAAGCTTTATTATACCGCGAAGGATAGGTATATACGAAGGTGTAGTATACACTGACTAGAAAATGAAAGGAGTTCTGTCGAGAATAATAGCGAAACAGCTGGGAGAGCGAAACTTGAAGCTAGAGGATTCACGCGCAGGTGGAGAAATAATCGTCCAGGAAAAAAAATGTGAATCGAATAGGATAGTAATTAACAAAGTGATTAGAGCGCAATTATTATGTTATACCTCTTAGGCGTTTAATGTTGTTTATAAAAATAGTTACAATTAAAAAATTCTTGTATATAAATTAAGCTCTCAAAATAATATAATAATGTATACGCAAATATTTTATATACCAATAGAATTATTTTATAGCTTTAGTTGATCTTATCTTCTTCTATATTGAAGTCTTTTTTTTCGCAATGCGGCACTTGTTACTTTCTTATATAGCATGAAATAATTTATAAAAACAGCGTGTTATCGTCATGCTGTATGCACTTACAAACACCGAGAACGATGTCTTCTTAAAAATATGTTCTCAATGTAATATATTTGCAAGTACAATATAAACGGACGTTTCGTTGATCTCGTGCATCGTGTTCCCATTAAATATTTCCATCATCGTAATTCATCAGCGCATTTACGAACACGTTGATATGATATCTCGCGCTGGACTCATCATTCTCGATCGTTAATCATGCACCCTGTCTTTTTCTTGTCCTTCGGTAAAATCGTCAAGAGTACCACAAGTATAATAGATTATGCATCCCTCACTGTCTCCTGCACATGTTGCAGTCGCGACAGAGAGCCGCAATTACGAGCAACTTAACGAGCGTCATTCTACGATCGTGCCAATTGAAAACTCGCTTTCCCCTTATTGTCTGATCTGAAGAGCTAAATCGAAGGAGGGAGGATGGGTGATAATTTTCTTCGCGGTCCTAACCGCGACTTAATGCCCCATATGGCAAGCAGCGAGCACACGTTAAGTGACCAACTCACGTCTCGAGGCTTTACGCGGTTCACGATTAAGTTACGTTTTAATAGCCGGCACGTGAAATCTCGTTGATTCATCGAAGCTACCAGGAGAGTGAGCGCGTGCACCTGGAGAGACTCGGCAACAACGAAATCTAGCTCGGGATCGGCAGTGTTCTTACGCCGTGACGCGTGATTAATTAATCGCCGTCAGTTAATCAATTCACGCCGGTACTTTGCTGGCTAACGACGGGCACGAGGAAAAGTTTGCGCGAGAAAAGGTGGATGCAATCTCGATAGATAGAATGTGCTCAACAAATCATTTCGCGTAAATTGATTCTTAGGAAATGATGATGTTTATAGCTGCTATTTTTACTTCATCCAACTCGTCTGCTATAAGTGCAAAAACGCATTCAATTTTCGCTGTGAATATTTTCCTTAGAAGATCATCATAATGTGGTTTGTGATTCGCGTTAACCTCCTATAATGCTATGCAACTTTCAATTCATATAACTATGTATTTGTATTTTTCAAGTTTTATTTCTTTTTTTAATAATATGTTGTAATATCTTATTGTTAAACTACTCTTTTAATTTTTAAAATGTTTAATTTTTTTTCTTTATTCTATAATATTATAGGTCTGATATGACATATGAAAATAAAACGCTGAAAAAAAATTGGGGGCAAAAAGAATAAGACTCTGACTTGAGAAAGCAACCGATATTATTCGCTTGACGTCGTGTATAAATATTATTGAAGTGATGAATCTATTAATAAATTTCTATCGAAAAAAAACTACTAAATTCTATTAAACAAAAAATCTTGAAAAACTGTGTCCTATAAAAAATCTGAGTGCGTTGCTTAACAAATTATTTTCCGTATCTAAAAAAATTATATTATATGCAAATATTGTACTCTGTTGTGAACTTCAAAGTTACAAGTCGTTTTTTTATAATAAAATATTAAGAAAATGTAAATTAATTCATATCTAAAACGTTTGATTAGTTTCACAATATATAATTTTTTTAAACCCAAAAAATAAGATTAGAGAAGATTAAATTTATCAACCTTTTCGGTTTGAAAATCTTTTGATTCTGAACTATTACATTTTGCCTAAGAATTTATTATCAGATCAAATCTTTTTCTCATTTTCTTTCTCATAAAATTTTGCGTCTACTCTTCGACATCTTTATGCGAGCTTCGTCCTCGCGGCGATTAAGTTAACGTCTCGTTAGCTGTCTCGTATGTAAAGTAATGCGCGTGCCGAGCATCAGTGAAATTCCCTAGTACAATAAGAACAAAATCAAGATTTGTAATGGTTCGGGGTTAATAGCATGTCACGACAAACTGCGCGTTTCCCTTCTCGCAAACGCGCGCGCGCGCGCGCTTAATGACTCTGGTAATTAATCCATCACCATAGTAGCAAACTTTGTAATTACTCACCGTTAATCACAATTTCGTAATTAATTACTTGGCTTGGTCGTCGCATGCCTCGGAGACCTGATAACGCACGAATAAATGAAATTTATTATTGCGTTTTCGGAGCCGTGTCTATTGCATTTTCGAAGCCGCGGTAATAATTAACATGTAATTACACAAGGGTATGAGCACTTTTTTTAGCTATAATTCATACTTAACTACGTTTAATCGCGGTGTTATAAAAAATACTCACTTAAATATTCAAGAAAACTTCGATGCGCCATAAAATAAATTTGCGTCATTAATTGCTATTACCTAATGACAATTTTATTCTTGTGTACAACGTATCTGTATACGAGCCGAACCCGACAAAGCTACGAAAAGACTTTCCGTATTCATTATCCAAAGCATGAAAAATAGAAATCGTGAGAAATTTTGTGGTAAATAAGTTAGTTATTTGTACGATAATTAAAATACAATCATGAGAGATTACATAGAGTTTAAGCTGACTGCAACACGGCCATATAATGATTAATTAAATTTTTTGATTATAGATATTAACGATATATACTTTGTTAGATGTAAAATAGCGCGATATAATGATGCCAAATTAATAGTAATAGCAGAGAATAAATTTACATTGCAATATTTTATCATATGATAAAATACAAAAATAAGAGCTTATAAAATATAATTACAAAATTATAATATAAATTTTATTTCATAATAATTGTTATATAAAAAAAGTAATTTCTTATAATTGTCGTTGATCGATAAAGTATATATTATTATCATTACAATCATAAAATATTTCGCTAATATAGTTATCCATTCCTCATAATTATCTTAACTGATCTTGACCTCATCTACTATGATTCATTAATATCAGATTTTATAATCACACTTGAACACCGATAGTTTATTATACGTATAATTCTACTAAAGACGCCGACGACAAAATCTATGTAGAATTATCCTCGCACTAATCTTACTGTCTATTAATATGAAGTCATTAAACTTTCAAAGTAAGTAAGATGCCATTAAACCTTCGTCAATTATATCGAGCACGCAATTAAATCGCTGGTCTAACGAGGTGAAGGATATTATGTACACTCTCCAATTCGAGTGAAAGCATTTCCATTATTTCTTGCAACCGATAATAAATGCGAATTTAGCAAGAGCATTTTTTTCGATATATTTCCTATACCTGTCTTTTTAATCTAATTGAAGTTGATCTGAATATATTTAGGATCTGATTTATTCAAACTTCTATCTTATTCCAGAATCGTATACCAAAAAATTCTATTCTCAAAGAAGACTACACTCTAACATCCTTAATAAATCTTTTGGAATATTTAAGAAAATTTTCTAAAATTAAGGATATTCTTTAAGGACAAATTTTGTTAATAACAAATGGTGTATGATATTTTTAACTTTAATATAAATTCAAATATAAGCTAATGTCTGGTACAACAATTTTGTTATAAAATACATATTTCTGTATTTAAATTAAACGTTTTGCCTTGGATCATCTTCAGTAGATTGACTAAGAAAAATTCAGGTTATACAAAACAGTTTGTATCCTATTTCGCGCGCGCGCGCGCGTGTCTACATTTTTATTAATTAAATAAGTAATATCTGATACTACTAATTTAAAAAAAAATTTCCTTCTTAAGGTAGAGCATCCTCTTGGCATCTATTTTAAAACGAGATGTTTTAGAAATAAATGAGAAATTATTAAAATGCAAATACAATTTTTTCAGTGTACCGTCAGGTGCTTAATTAAGATATATCCACAGAGTAACAAATTGCGGTGATGAGAGTTTATTGCGAAGCAGGAATCGACTACCAGAAGAGTCGGTTTCCGATGAATAATAACCGTTAAAAATTATGCCCTCAACTTTTTTTCCGAACCCCATAATTCTCCGAGCGCAACTCAGGGTCAGCGGTACCTCATACAAGTCTAGTACCTTAAAGAAGACATCGAATATTGTCACGCACTATAATATTCTCGAATATATATTATGATGTGAAACGTACACGCGAGGCGATGATGGCGAGCCGCGAAGTAGCAGGTGTCGTTTAGAATCCAGCAGGGATAATGATCTCTCACTTAGTGAGGTTCTTGATGTACAAAAAACAGGGAAGACGTTCGCAAACCGTTAATTATGAGGATAAATATCGCCGTGATTTTATTATATTCGAAGAATTACGAATGCAACAGAAACTATATAGAAGCTACTTCACATATGTATTTCTCTGACAGGTGTAAAATATAAAATTTATATAGCGCGTAAAAAGTTATGTGTTTAAGAATAATATATATACTAATGCTCAGAAATAGTAAAGTAATTAAGTTATAAAGATTTTTTAGCAATTGAGAATCTTACATTACTATTATGCACGCGTATTACTATAAATAATTGTGATATTTAGTTTTCTAACAAGATAAAATTTATCTAGCGTTTATTTTAAATATGTCTCAAGAGAGAAAGAAATATTTTAATTATATAAGAACAAAAAAAGTTGCAAAAATTATTCATTTTTTATTTAAATAAATGACATAAAAATGCAAATAAAAATTTTGGAATAAGTTTGCAATTCATCTCTATTCAAATATAATTGTATTATTAAAATTTTCAAATCAGATTGCAATTATCAAATATTTTCATCAATTATACACAAGGAAAGGATATTTAATTTTATATGAGAAGGAAGAGTAATATTATTCTTCAAGATCAATTTGAGTGATTATTCAAGCTAATTGCCATCTATTTTTACGCTCTCAAAAGGTGATACGGATAAAAATAACATTCGCATTCATATATATCGTCTTCTTTTCTTATCTGAGAAAAGATACATTATATTCAAAGCTTCTCATTGTAGTTACATGTTTGTCAAGGAATTTTAAATCGACATGCAATTGAAATACGTTAAATAAATCGATTTCCTATTGCAATGTCAATTTTCTTCGCAATCGACAGTTATCTCTCGCATAAATCAACGGAAACGGAGAATAACTTTTCTCGTACGAATTTATGCACCGAAAAATATAATGTAATGTATATTAATGTATATGTTTCCATGCAAGAATACGTAAGTGCGTCAGTGATCCGGTTTAGTCCTTGTAAAAAAAAATGACGGTTCTACGATTTCGTGATAAAACTACGACAATGAATTATGGTTCCAATTAAAAACTCACCAACTCTCCATAAGGGCCACTATAAAATTTCGTAAATTACGAATATAAAATACAGCAAAAGAACTTAATTATTGTATAATAATTAAATTTATATTGTTAATTAGCAATAAAATGGCTTCTTTTAGATAAAAGTTTTTATTATCAAAATTATATCCAAATAGTGTAAGTTAATTGTATATTTTATAAATAAAAATAAAAGATAGACAAGATTTAATGAATAAATGATATGTACATAGAATATCTTTAAATAATTATCATTCTGATGCCGTAATTTATATTAATATAATGTTTTTTATGCACGTATATATAATATTTTCTAATTTCTAAGTTGATTCAAACAACTGTTCCGGCATTTTAAATAAAATTTAACACATTATCTTCCAAAATTAAATTTACTTTTATTTCTCTACGTTTATTGATACTCGTAATATTTAAAAATTAAATATAATTTTGGAAACAAAGTCCAAATAATCAATCTGTTACAGTAAAATATTTGTTCGCAAAACTCGTTCCTCTCGTAGCGACTATAACGCGAGATAATTTCAGGTCTGTTTTTGCCGTAGGGAATCGAGCGCAAAGTAAGAAAATCAAAGTCATAGAATGCACGTCGTACTCCATTGCGTCGGCGAAGACGAGAGAGTTTGAGATGCGCTTTTCTATATTGCTTTTTTTATGTTCTCGCGAATTCCCATGAAAGACCGTGAAATCTATTCAAGAATACGTGCTCGATGCGTTCAGAATCGCAAGATGATATGGAAATGCTAAACGAATCGTTCGCTGCATTTTCCTTATGTGTCTCAACACCGAAAAAAATTATATTTTTGAAAGAAACAAACAATTTTATGTTCTTTTGGCGCTATATGATTATATATTGTTTGTCACTAAAAATGATTTTATTTTATCAGAAGAATGGATGAAGTTAATAATTGACACGGATAAGAAGACTCGAGTTAAGAGAAATATTCACGAGTAAGAAATGTGTAACATATTTTCATGTTCAGTCTTATATGCTTTCTTCATGATTTTTCTTTGCCTGTGTGCTGTAAAGTAATGCATTTTCTTTGTTAATATAAAAGTAAATTTCATTTCATCTATATTTTTATAAATTAGGAATGACTGATGCTAATTTTTAGACAATTCCCCTTTTAATGTAAAAAGCTCCTTTCGACGTCTATTTTAGAACAAAGTGCGTTCTAAATTAATTGCAAGTGGAAAATTCTTAAAATGAGTATACCATTTTTTCAGCGAATAAAAAAAAATCGCATCTTCCTTCACTTACTGACGTAAAAAAGATTTCTCCTCGAAAAGGAATAACAAGGAGAACACGCGAGACATTTATAATGAGCGTACATCCTTTAAATTCGCTAATTGCGTGCCTCGCGATGAATTAATACGATTCGAACAGCGGCGCCGATTGATGGGACGTCTGGTATTTATGTCGGAGGTGCTCGTTACGTGACGCGATCGCAGTCGCATTAAAATTAAAGGAAAGAGCACGCTCCGTGAAAAACACACGAAGACACGTCGGACGGATTGGAAGAAACGAAGGAAAAAAGCTCAGGAGCCAACGGAACTTTGACAGCTGGCGATTTTAACGAGGTCTCTCGCGGAGCGATTCGCTGCCAGAAATTTGATTGCGGGTTCAAGAGAGAACCAACCGCGTCTTTAACTGTTTTCTTTCTGCCTGCCTCCTTTCTTGGACGATTAACATTTTTCGGTAAAAATATAGCCGCTATTCGATGATCAGCGCGCTGATGTTTATACTTTATTTATGGTCGCAGATACGCAAAGGGCTTGACGAGGATACAATGTTGAGACTACGCATGAGATTAATGCACAGAATGACGTAGAATTATCGAATTACAGTAAATATGATGGATTCCCGATTTCTTCGAGAACGGAGACAGGGGGAAAGAATTATAGCCCTTTCCTTAAATTATAATAATTTTATCAGCTTGCCAGATTTTTCTCGAAGATTATTGCATGCTACTCGCATAGTGATGAAAAGAGTTTCAGTTGCAACGAATTTATGATACTATAAAATAATTGAAAAATTGAGAGCAATACAAAATATAAATAAAATTTACTAATAGATTCATATTATTAAATATAGATTTAATTTTATGATACTTAACGTTTGCAATGGAAGCAAAAACGCATCGAAAAATGTACGAAATACTTAAATAATTTTATAATTTTCGCTTTCGATAATCGCATTGTCTATTCGCAAAGAGACATCGAAGAAAACATTGAAAGAACAGGGGAAAAATGAACGAAAAGAGCAAAAAACGATCGAGGGAACTGGAGCATCCAGTGGCGCCGAGACGGTCATCTGTTCTAACCCAACCTATTAGACTTAAGGAAGGTACAAGGTACCTGCTCCTCAGCTGATCGTGAGATCTCGATCTGTGACTCCGTAATATTATCTCGCTCGTCTCGTTTTACAAGACGGGACTAAAGTGGGTGTGTGGGTATAGGCAAGTTTCTCGAGCTCTACATGACCTTGCAAGGCCATTTCTATACGTATCGGAAATCGCATGTCAAAAATTATCGAACGAAAAAACTTAGCAACCGAGAAAGATGCGACGCATCATCGTAAATTTTTCACGAATTTCTTTTAGTTACAAATTTTATTTTTATTAATTTTAGTTATTATAAAATTATTTTATCACAGATTTAAAACGTGCTAATTAGACAACGATTGAACCGAGATTAAACGATTGATGGAGCACCCGGTATCGATATAATCGTCATCATCATCGATCGGACGAGATTTTAACGGTTCCGGTGTGATTTCAAAATAATTGATTGGAGATTCTTTTGCAATCTATTTTTTCTTCCTCGCTAGTCACTATCGGAATAATAGCCTAAAGACCTACTTCATTTGATAATCGGGCATCACAATGAAACATATAGGAGTCCGAATGTATATAAAAGAAATTGTGTATCGTAAAAAAATATAGAAAACTATACAGCATACAAATAATTGAAATACTTTTTTAAGCACAACCGACACAGACATATTTTGAAAATTAACTTTAAAACCCACTAGCCAAAAATTATATATTATTCTTCTGAATTATTATAATAAATAAACTAAGTAACTGCGCTGTCGTTGTATCGTATAAATTTTCAAAAGTTAAAATTAACAAATCGATATGCATAATTCGTCAAAGATTAACATTACAGTATTACAGCAAAATAAATTTAAGGATAATCAGAATTTTAAGATCAGTTCAAGAATTTTATAATTATATATGTATATACTATACAATTTTCTAAATTTCAAGAAAGTCTCAAGGAAGAAGTTCAAATAAATAAAAAAATAGATTAATCGAACATTCAGAGAAGAGATTTATATATATCTTTATATCTGAGAGAGATAATTATCCATCTTGATATATACGATATTTAAATTAAAGATACAAGATGCAATCCATTAATTAAGTTGTACGTTATTTGAACTTCTTTTTGCGCATCTTGATATATAAAAGTAATGTTATTAAAAATATGAAATCATTCTTTTCTTACATTTTTATTTAAGAGAAACGCGCTGCATAAAATTTGAATTAAAATTACGTTCAAATAAATCTACATCTCTATAAGATTTTATAAAATTTTTCAAATAAACTATTTATACATAAAAAATTGAGAATTGCCTGCTTATAAGTACAAAGTATAGCTAATTTAATGCAACAATTTAATTATTTTTTAACTCAATAGAAATTTTTGTCTATTATTATACATATATATTAATTTTAAATGTTTCCAGTAAAAATTTATGCTTATCTCGATGAAGAAACATTGCAGGATGGCAAAAGAAAGTTCTCGTCGCATGCTAGTGCTAGCCTTGAACCGGGACACTAACCGGAATCAAAACGATCTTTTCAAACGATCAAAGTAATCATTCGAAATTTCGCCAACTGATACGGAATAATGAGTTTGCAATATTTCGAAACGGTATCGTAATTGGAGACGATCAATCGCACGTCAATTTGAAGGAGTAAATTACGATGGTAAATTTTAATTATCGCCGGTATCTTGTCATATATGCAAGAAGTTTCAAAATTTCAATTTTGTATGTGTAAGTATATGGTAAGATAATTATTATAGCGTAAACAATCAATATAGATAAACCGCGAGCATCAGTCCACATCTAATATTTCGATAGATCTTTGAAAGTATTATTTATATATCGCCTTCAAATCTATTATTAATAAACATATATAAAAAATTGACTATAAAATCAAATTTCAATTAAAAGACTCCTATGAATAAATCATACAATAAAAAATCAGGCATTAAAGTCAGCGCAGCAAGTGAAAAATAGATAATAAAATCATATCAGCGACTTTTTTTCGATGTTATATATATCTCGGGACTTTGGTCGGGAAAAAAGAGCACGATAGCTAGCTAGCACTGACCTGTTAAATGTCAGCTGGATGCGGTAGGCCATGCGGTAAGTTTCATCGGCCAGTAGACACTACAGCCAGATGATCGATGATCTTCACAGCACGTGGACGACGTTTGTCAGGAACGATGATGCGCGCTGGTTGCGGTTTCCTTCGGATTCAGCATTTCAACAGCTGTGTCTGAGGCTATTTTTCGAATTTGATTCACATGCCCCGTCACAACTTTTCCATTAATTGTTAAACAGTCCAGCACACCAGTCAATTAACGGTATTTTAACGCGGATGAGATTCTATAGAAACTGCTTCACATCGTGAATTTTACAAATCTTCAAATACTCGTTCTAATGTTGAAGTAAGTCATGTTGAAATGGGTCTTCGAAAGTAGAATAAAAAATAAATCATACGTTGCACTTTTCGATGGCTATAAGTATTCAATTACGACAGCAAAATTTATATATTTTTCAGAAAAAATGAAAGAGCCGCGTTTCGTTGGCATAATCGAAGAATCGAATACGAATTTATGGTTAAAATGATTTCTTAAGATACAATATTTCTCTTCTTTTTTCTTCTAATTGTAATCTGTATAAATTTAAATAAATCCAAGATATATAAATTTGTCGAATTGTTATAAAATTTATATCGGTTCTCATTTGTAAAGAGTATAAATTATTTCGTGAGAAAAATGGTTCCTCCCATTTTTATTCCTTGTTAAATTTTTTCAAATAGAAAATTGCACGTCTGATTTGTTCTCTCGCTAAAGGAAGCAACGATATCAACAATGCGGCGATAATTCCCAATAAAATTCAAGATTCATCTCACAGTATAGACTTGGCTTTTTTTCTATTTTCTATTTTACCGCGAATCCATCTTTTCTGAAAGATCTTTTCTTCACACTTCAACAATACCCCGTTAGCAGTGGCGCGTATGGACGGAATTTAGAAAATTAGGATGATGTCTCGTTCTCTCCGTTTTCCCAGATCTCAATCAATGTTCGGGTGATCCATCCCCGAGTTTTCGGTGATCCCGGCGTGAAAGAGCGCGAACGAGTATTTTGACAGATGGTGTGTCGCGTGGCAGGGTGAGAGCAGTACGCGAGAGACCAAGAGTGAGAGATGAGTTTCGTGGTGGATCCGTGCCGCGTGGTGGTCGGGTAGTTTGTGGCTGCGAGAGGCACCATACAAGAAGCATGCCTACGACACGAAGCGCCGCCGCGCCGTCTTCGTCCTTGCGGAGAGAACAAGGTTTCCTTGTCGCTCTTCCGACATCTCTCGCTCGCACGTGCCGCTCCTTCGCTTTGCTCTTTCCCGGCCTCCTTCTAACCGCGCTATTGCACGCACAGCTATCTCTCTCTTTCCCTCTCCGCGACTAACAGCGACTCGTTCCCTCCTCGTCACATCCGCGAGCGAGAGGAAGCACTTCCTTATTCCGGTGCGCGTTACGCATATCGCGTCCGAAGGTACCCGGAGCGAGGAACAGCATTGAAAAAATCGCTCAACAATCATTTTTAATTGAATTATTTTTGGGTAAATTATATGAAAATTTATTCCTTTTTTCAGGGAAACAGCTGACTGATCGGACAAACTTGTCAAAGTAGAATATGCAAATTATATGTGTATATTGTGTCGCGAGAATAGTCGAAAGGAGGTCGACTTTCGCACGACTCGTGCCACCTTGTTGACCGTCCTAGCTGGGAAAATAAACGCGACTATATTGTCGTGACGCTTTTCACGATCGTCCGCGTCATCGCTATTCACGAATCGGCACGTGATTGTAGTCGCGGTCGAGTTCAGTTGCTATCACGGTTCGTTAAATATCGTCGTAAATCAGATCGAATAACGAATAGATTGCGCAGAATACGGTTTTGTGAACGATTTATCCGCGATAGAATATAACGCGAAATATTCTCAATATAATTGTCCCTTTCAATCTAGAATAATTTTTCTCGAATTAAATTCTTATCTTAATTGCAGAACCCAATCGTGCAATATTATTACCATATAATATACATTAAAAAAATTGTATTCTTTTAAAAATTTCCTACTTATTTTTAAAACGTTTTACCCTGTTCTAAAATAGGCGCCAAAAGGATCATCTTGTCTTATGAGAGGAATCCTTCAAAGATTAGTATCAGATCTTCCTAATTTATAAAAATTAAAAATGTAGATAAAATGAGATTATTTTTACATTAACAAAAAAATAGTTATTTTAACGTAAGACTGTTATTAACAAGGAAAATATTTTTAATTTTAGAGAATGTCCTAGAAATCCTTGAAAATACATATTAAGAAGGATTTTATAATCTATATGCAGATAGTATTCTTATTTCGGAAATACAATTTTTTCCATGTAAAGTTGTACATAAAAAAATGTTGCTCTTTTGTAAAATGTATGATACCTTTTACGTTTCACTCATTTTAAGACAGATCGTAACTATATGAGCGCATCTAAATTATTGTCAACCTCTTCCTGTTTCGCGTAATAGTCTGAATATTCGAATAAATATCAACAAATTCTTTTGGAAATCGTAAAATCTCGGCGCGCGTAAAGACGAAATTATATATAATATTCGAAAAAAAGCAATGTGTCATTTGTCAAAATGTCACGCTTCTCCTCGTGATATCCACGAAAAGAAGCATAAAACGCGACTATACTGCTATCTTATGCTAATTGCAGTATATAACATAAGCATAACGAAACGTATTTTTTCAAAAAAAATTACATTTATCAATGTTACATGCTATTTTCTTTCTGTACTTTCTCTTTTTTGCCACCTAATTATTTTAATATGTAATTTATGCTTTCTACACAATTTTCCGCTTATCTATATGTTGCATCGTAATATAAATTAATGCTTATATAATTTTATATAATTTTTTTTATATAATTATTTTTATCCAAGTCGACAAATAAACGTATACTACCTGCTTTTACTAAATATAACACACAAATTAGAGCAATTGCCGTAATTATTCATCTGAAAAACGAAGAAAAACGATTTTATGTCCGTCTATATTACTGGACATGCCTGTATCTTCGCGAAAAATCTGTCGAAAGTTCAGCTGCGTGTCATCGCTACACGTCGTTTACGAAATTGCAATAAGATCTCAAAGTAATTACAATGTGCCCCCGGATAATCTCATGGGCGTTTTAATGACATTTCTCCCCGTCTCGATCGCAGCTTATGAATATTGACGTAAAATCAAATTCCACGATGACGAGCTATTAGCATGGGAAGATGAAAGCGGGGGCGAAGGATGAGACACGTCAATATTTGACAGGGGGTATATATATATATACCCGGGGGGCCCACCCGCCATGCAATTAGAGGTACGGTTTTCATTCGTTTAACCGGCTATGCAGATGTGGCTGGCTTTCGTTAGGCAGAGCGAAGAGGATATTGACACACAAAAATCCCCACGGCCACCCGGAAGGTAATTAATGGGTAATCGGCGATCCTCTTCTCTTCGCGAATGCACTCTCAATGTTGTAACCCCGATAAACCGTGCGACGACTTTCCGTCGTTTATTTTCCCGCCCTTTTTGCTCTCTCTCTCCCTCGATCAAATTGATTCCGTATGGTTAACGAGAGGCGTGTTGCGAATGAAACAAACTTAACGCCACGTTGATAACGTGCGCCGAATTTTAAGCCGCGTTGCTCCGGAATGCAATAAATGCTGATGCTCGCGTGTGTATCGCATAACGAGAGGCACCATGTCGTGGGGACAAGGGTCACTTAAATATATAGGTATATATATATATATATGTACATAAAGAAAAGAGCCGACGATATTGGTCGCGGATCAAATTTATGCTCATTGCCGGCGCGTCTTTGAAGAGAGAAGGCGGACTCATCTCGAGAGAGGGTTAACGGTGCAGAAATCGTCGAGATCGCGCACATATCTTAATTTGTCAGGTTGAAATATTAGATTCGGGTTAAATCCCTTGCACGTCTCGCGATAACGAGCGCTTAGTCACGATTGCGCCGGTGTTTTTGATCGAGCAATCAAAACTTCGACGCCTGAAACGGGCTGCAATAAACAAAGTTCAGAGATTTTTCAGTGACATCGATAAGAGGCGACTTATGACTTTTAGAGTAAAAAATTGGGATACAAGAAAGATACAAGTTAATAATTTCGGAAGGAATTTATCGTCTCGAAAAGATTAAAAATGTGGATATCGTATAAAGTCGTATATGAAAATAATACAAAAAATAATATACATTTTTTTGCAGCGACATATATAGTTATATGTAAAATAATATATTTTTTGTTGATGTAGAAATAAATCTTATTTTGTCTACATATTTATAAATGAAAAATATTTAATACTAATTTAGGAGATTTTTTTTTTTAAATAAGCCTTCTGGTGCCTATTTTAGAGTGTTTTAAAAATAAGTAAGAAATTCTTAAAATAAGAATACAATTTTTTTCAACGATATTTCGAAAAAATAGCGCGCGTTATATTGTTGAAAAAATGGATTATTGCAGGATGATCTAAATAAAATAGAAAACGCAAAAGTTTAGCGGAACGGTCACGTAAACACGGTAGTCAGCACGTAATATAACATAACAAGTCGAACAAGTGGCGTGATAATATCATCTCGCTACGACGCGCAGATTTAATGAAGATACAAGGTAGGCGGACAGGGGCGAACGAGATTAACCGACGGCTTGTAATGAACTTTTGACGACGATAAGCTCTTTCCGCTCTCCTGTCCGCTCTGCTCAATCTTATCCCGAAAATTAATAGTCCGCGTACGGTGGGCGGACAAACTGAGGGCGGAAACGAAAAGGGACAGGTAAGAGAAAAAAAAAGAAACGAAAACAGCACCCTGCAACAGTGACAAATTATCGCATCTTGCATCTTTTGCATTGCGAAGCCGCGAGATGCAAAGCGGCAAAGAAAAAAAAAAAGACGTTCTCCGTATAACTGCTACGTTTCGATGTGGGACACGAATTCGCACTTTCTCGACACGCGGAAGGAAAATAAAAAAGCGACAAACAGGCGCGCGCACTTGCGAGCGATGGAGGACTCGTTATTGTGCATAAATCTCTCAGATTACTCGGAATTTATGGCGTTTTCGTATACACAAGCCGCCTTATACAGTGCGCGGCATCCATCCAGGATGCTGTTTTGCGTTCAACCGCTTCTTATGCGCTCTTTCCCTATCATCTTTTGACCTCTGGACTCGGCTTCTTTTCAGCCGCGTGAATGTAAATCTTCTCGTGGCAAACGCGTCTTTAAATGACAAACGGAGTCGTTTATTCCATAAAGCATATGTCAGGTGTTAATACTCACTTACGTGGGTCACTTAGATGTGACAAGTTATAAGTTATAAGAACGCATGGATTAAGGACAATATGAAAATGAAACAGGTTTGTAGAATTGATGGTAATACGCTCTTTTTTTTAATATTGCTCTTAAAAATTTATTAGAATAAACGTCAAATTGCTTTTGTATCTTCATTTATGAATCTCTCTCGTATATATGTGAAATATATACACAAACTATATTGTATTCTTATTTTAAGAATTTTATATTTATTTTTGGAATAGTCTGTTCGAAAATATGCGTCAGAAAATCGTCTTATATTAAAAAGACAATCCTTTAAAGATTAGTATCAAATATTATTAATTTATAAAAATATAGACAAAGTGGGATTGATTTTTACATTAACAAAAAAGGATTAAAAAAGACCACAAAGAAAGTATATAGATATAAGATGTAATACACATAAATTGAACATGAGGCATCTGGATTTTAAATGATTAATGTTATAATAAATAAAAAAAATTCCAGTATACAAATACAAATTCAAGATCTATTGTAAATAATATGTAAAATTACATAAACAATATGTAAAATTACGTAAAATAATAAGTAATTTTATATATTTTTATGTAATATATTATTTTATGTAATATATATTTTCTTTTACAGTGTGGATACAAGACAATAAAAACCAAATGCAGAAATTGTGTACTTTTATATGTAAAACAAGAATCTATAAATTAAAATTGTCGCTCTCAAGTAGAAAAAAATTACAGTCGAGCCGGATTTTAACTTTCAAATTTGTTTTACGCACAAAAATACAAAATATTGTAAATGTGCTATATTGAGTTTATCTCGACACGATGTGTCAATACTCAAGCGTATATATAGTTTTTTAAATATATTTTCGATATTGTGTTTCGAGCCTATCATCATAAAATCATCGCACTTCCCGCCATAAACTGTCATATATTTATTATTATTATTTATTATTATTAGATTACCTAACAATTAGCAGAGATGGTGGCTTTCCTGACCTCCGATTCTCGGAGCAACAGTTATAGATATTAATCACAATATAAGTCGATATATAACTTATTATTCGCAACAATCTCTCGTTGCAAAAATTAAAAATTCAATAATACACTAAACAGGCCTGTAGAAACGCAGACAGAAATATGTAAAAAGGCCTATGTTACATTAATAAAGTAATGGTAAAAATGCACTCACCTTCTTTTCTTGAAAGAAGAAATCTCTCCAAAGAAATATCAAGTATTTTAATATTTATGAATATCATATTGATTAAATTTTATTTGATTAAATCTTCAAAATAATCTATTGTATTCTTTGTTTCGCGACAAAATATTTATTAAATATTATTTTATTTTAATTAAATTAAATTTATTTTTAATAAACTTTACTAAAGTCAAGTTATCAAACTTGCAAATAAATTTGGAGAAAAGATAAAATTAGCGCATTATAAAAATATGTATAATTTAATCATTAACACGCATTCTATTAAATTAATTAAAATGTGTTATAAAACTATTAAACAATTCTTATTTTTTATGTTTATAACATATGCATGTTAAAAAAATCTCTTTTCACATTATCTTAAAATTGTTTAAATAATTCAGCACTCACCAATTTGATGTGCACAGCAGCAACGGAGTTGTAGACAATGTTGATCTGTAAAATTTACAACATAAGTATTATATAAAATAATTATCAAAATATTTAAATCATTTATAATATTTGAAATTATTTAAAAAATTTTTTTTAATATTAAAATTAATTAAAAAATTTAAATATTAATTTTGATATTTCAAAAAATAATGATATACGCACAATTAATTATTTTATTCGTACTTAAAAGTGGATCATTGCCGTGAAGATAAATGATTAATCTCACAAATAACAAATATATAAAAAGTTAAATAAATTATAAATTATATATTTATACCCTGTGTGTGTATATGTGTATGTGTATCATGCGTTGCTCTGTCATTTCCGGATGTCACCCTGGGCCTCTTCCTCGTAGTAGAAGCTTCGAAGAACATTTTGCACTCGCGTTACTTTTTTCGTTCGCGATGCGCGACGACACCCGGGTTTTAACTATTATTTTCGACTCGTTTCGGTAAAACGCGAGAAACGTGAACACTTATTCGCGAGCGATTAAAGCCGATGTGCCGTTCCGCGTCGCCGTCTTCTTCAACAAGGATTGTTTCATCACGAAATCACATATGTACAGCATACACATTCGCGATCGTCGCGTATTTCGATAAGATACGATTAATATATGCACTTCTCGCTCGTTGCCAAATATTTCCGACTGGACGATTCGCGAGGAAGTTTAGAGAACAACAATAACAATACCAGTATGGCGGCACGACCGTGTATCGGAGACCTTGACGATTTTCACGAAGATTACGGAGTTTTGTTCGTCGCGAAACGATACTTCGACACGATGATCCGAAAGTACGACCGAAAAAGCGCAATCGCCCGCTTGAAGTACGATTGACAACGCCGAAAAACTCGGAAAACTTTCGCGACGAAAACGCACCCGGTACTTTTCACGTCCTCGTAGTCGCGCGACTAACTTTTGACAGCAAGAGCTGTGACGTTACGGCGTCTTCGCGGCAAAATTGCGCAGCGTGTCGCCATCTGACGGCGACATCCAACTTCACAATTAGAGTGAACCGAGCCCTCTCTTTTTATCCTTCCCATTAGACGCTGCATCTCACACGTCCGTCACGTTGCAGGTTTCACACCAGACTGATCCCCACCACTGACGCGCTAACATCGATACGACTCCGCGCAGCGGACAACTGGCGCCATCTAACGGCGGAACCGAACTTCACGGCCAAGAATGAACCGGGGGCCCGATGAAAGTGTCTCTCTCTTTCTAACCTTTAAATTAGACTAGTACACCCCACACGTCTAATACCCTGCGCGCTTCACGCGAGACTGATTCTCGACATTCTCGTTCGAGATATCGCGTTGCGAGACTGATGGTCACGTGATCAGATTCACGCAAGCGCACAGCATGGCGGACGCATGGAGACGCGCGAGTTTAATAGAAGCGCAGGTATTTATTATTATTTATTAATTTATTATTTATTATATACTTTTTATGTACTTGAAGTTAAAATAATGTAGGAGAAGGGGAAAGGGGAAATTATGCTTAAAAAGATAGAAAAGGCAGGTTATTATTGTTAAAAGAATATATTGAAAAAATTGTTAACTTGACTAAACCGTTCAATTAAATTATTATTTTGTTAAATGAATATATTAATTGAACATATATTAGTATTTAACAATAAGTCAAATATGTTTTGTTAGATTTAATATGTTATATTTAATTGAAATATATTTCTATATGTTTAATTAACAAATTAAAATTTGGATGAACGATTTAGTAAAGTTACAATTTTTTAGTGTAGATTTTGTATCACTACAACATGTATCACGAAAAATTTATGCAAATGCAAAAAACAATTAAAAATTACACGAAGTATTGACACATGAAAATATTAATTTAAAAAAGTATTTTATAACAAGATTGTTGCATATTTGACCTTTTATTAGCTTATATTCGTCTTGAATTTGTGTTGAAGATGTTACTTATTCGTGAACATTTTTCTTAAGTCACTCAAATCTTTTTCTACCTAATAATTTATTCTTCTAATACTAATAAAATAAAATTTAGTAACAAATAATATACTACACTGTATAAATTGTATAAGATTGTACAGGAATATTTCAGGAGGAATAATATTATAAATATTTTAAGAGATTGTAGCGTCTCAATTATTCTGAATAAAATAGTTCATCTAAACATGTGTCCAATTCTATACATCTCATCATTATATGTCAGTATAATCATATGCATTGCTGCGGATAATATACTTAATCAAATTAATGATCTACATAAAAAGCCATATAATCATTTATTAACAAAAATTATATTCTTAATTTCAGATGTGCGAGAAACACTCGAAAATATTTGTCAAGAAGGATTTTGCACGGTCTTTTTATTTCGCGAGGATACAATTTTTGTCGGCGATCATGTTATATTTTCGGGCGTTCACTCCAAAATCGCGTGCACGAATCGCGCTCAAGCGAATAAGGAATATACGACGGAAGTGCACGGATGAACGAAGAAAGATGCGGCCGGTCCATGGAGCACGTATTATAAAAAGATGATATGACCGTATTTCGCGAGTGAACGCACATCACTTGTTAAAAGAACACGGCAGTACAAACAAACGACGCCAGATTTCAACGTCGGATTTATGTCTCCGTTAGATGAAATGTATGAGATAAGTAAAAAATTGCTCTCTCTCTCTCTCTCTCTCTTTTTTTTTCTCTTTCATCTGCGGGTGCACGCAAGAAAAGGCGTTTTAATTCATAAGTTCATCCCGAGACGCATATTACCTCTCCGGGATATAATCGCTTATTAACCGTTATTAAAATTTCGACTATGATGCCTCCCCTGCTGCGTTTTACGGTGTCCCGTTAATGCAATCCGTCGCTAAAGATATTTATAGCATGGCGTGTGCTAATTATTGAAGATTATCGTGTAAAAGTGGGTTGTGAATTATTCGAAATAACGTCGAACATGTTTTATCGCGACCAAAAGCACTTTTTATGGCACTCCGTGTGTAAGAATATGTGTTGAAAGTACACGCATATTTCTTTCTGATATTGAAATAATTATAAATTCTTAACGAATCATAAAGTGTACATACATCTTTATTTTTTTAATTATAGTTACCGTGACGAGAGCGGTGAAAGTAATACAGTAAATATGCAATGCGAGTTTATCGTGCATCGAAACGATGCTAGATAGCAACTTAAAATGACAAATTTGTAACTCTGAAAAATACATTTTCCTTCCAAAATACATTTCCCTTATTTACTTGTAGATTATCAATTATTCAAAAAAAATTACAATACATCTGGAAAATATTAATGTAAAATTTTATCATATTTAACAAACCCATTGAAATGGAATTATGCATATTATGTATTTATAATAATATACAAATACATCTAAATATTAAAATAATATTTTAAATATTATAAAAATAATTTTTTTAAATGTGTGCAAACGGAATTGATCGATAAAATTAATAGACGATATTATAACGATAAGTACACGCGACAACAGAGAAAAGTACTCATTTTCAATGCTAACAATGTAGACATTTTAAGAAATGGAGGAACCAATTTCTTTTGTCACGCGAGCGAAACTCAAGCTGTTATTTTTATCAACTCATCAACGCGATATATACATATTTGCCAAGATATAATCAACCACATCATTAATGACACCATATGACTGGTAAATGTGAGAGAAGGGATTTAAATAACAACGATCCCAATTGCTTTTATTAGATAATCGATCAAAGTCTGACCGATTTGAACCAAGTGATTTGTCAAAAGTATCATCCTGCAACATCTCATAAGATATATTTAATTCATCAGACAATTAAAAATACAAAAGAAAATCGATTAAAAATCGATTGAATAAGCTTGTAAATGTTGAAAACTTATTAAATGTAACGCATTGAATGCACTTGCTACGTAAGTTTGCGTAATATGTTACGCAGCATTCTTGAAAATTAATTAAAATGCGATAAAGCAAAAATAGGAACACACTATTCAGTACATCGAATGCGATTGTTATGTGCCATTTGGTATCATTACTGACGCTAAATGATTTATACATGATAATACAATGTTATGCTTCTGCAGTTATTATATTACACTTTTTGTTTCTTAATGAATCTTTTGGCCGCGATTTTCTTACGTCGTTTATCGCAAGAGAATATTAATAATCACATAAGGTAATAATCATTCATCATTGTAGGAAGTGATCACAATTGCATTTCAATAAATAATACGACACAGAGTGTTTCGCATCGTTACCTGTCATATAAATGACAACAAAATAATCATTCAATGCTTCGCGAGATATTTGACTTACAACAAAACAAAGATATGCAAATTATTTTATTATTTTATATATTTTATTTAAAATAATTTTTAATTAATTATTAATAAATGTTAAAATAATTATCAACAAATTTTTATTAAATTATAGAGCTGCTCGAATTATAACATCTTGAACATTTTTTATAATAATTTATTTGTCAATAATAAGTGTGCTAGTATAATCTAAATAAATTTAATAATCATATAAACTTTGTCCAATCAAATTCTAGTTTTTAATTTTAATTTGCAAAAATCTTTATTTATTAATAATTTTTTTATAAACAACGTGCGATGAAAGCTTTCATTCAGCATCATGATTAACACATATGTCAAAATTAAGATCGTTGGAAAGGATATACTATTAAGTTTCATCGAAATAATCATTACCTACAAATGTAGTATAATATAACGACTCCATAATTCTCTATATCATTTTGATTACTACTTTAAATGAATATATGGTGTGAAACACATATATATTTTATATTAAAAAAAAAACCGTTATCTCGATACGCTTATGAGTCGTTAATCGCGAGAGTTAATTTATCGTGCAAAGTAATGATCGCTAATTGTAGCAGTCGTAAAGAACGATCGTTTGGCCTCTCTCGGTTCTCTTCGCGCTCTTTCCGAAGAGTAATGGGATGACACATGGAATGTATCTCGCTACCTGTCTGTTCAAACAGTACTTCGTCGCACGAATAACAATGACACCATAAATAACAACACCAGGAACAGGCATTCAAGAATAAATGGAAGCGAAAAAGAAGTAGGAATTTTTCTGCGAATATTGATTGATTGTGTATTGAATAATTTGTCGAATAACACACAAATTACGGATCAAATAGCTACAGAAGAGACGAAAAACAAATGATATTAGATATACATAGATATATATAAAATGTAGGATAATATTAAAATGAATAATTTAGATTTCGACAATGAAAACCATGATGTATGAATCCATTTAATAATCAATTATAAATATGAAAAATAGAATATTTGCCATAAAATTAATAAGTGTTAAGGTACTTCTCCTAAAGTAATATTTCAAGGATGACAACAATCAGCTGATACACTTAACGTTATGTGCCGTTATGCAAAATTACTATTACATTATTCTATTTTATTCTAGAAATATTTAACATATCACAAAATAACTATATGCCGAATATTCAGTTTTAAATTATTTATATTTGAAAAAGACAAAAATATTATATACGTTTATTTATATAAAAAATATATATAATAGATATATATATATATATATATATAAACATTTATATTATATTTAAATACATATAAGGATATAGCGGAACCGAATCTTAAACGGTCGCATTTTCTACGGTGCCGGTGTTCAATTCGACGCGAACGCAGAACATTAAACTCATGCAGCATTAGCCGTAAGATGCTATACAATGATCACCGGCAAGAAGTATTCGATACCACCAGCAGGAATGGTACTTAAAGGCAGTCTACAGTTAGGTAACATGTGGCGAAGCGACCATCTGTCTAGGAAGCGAACTCCGGCGGGATTTGCCAGGGCTGAGAAATGCGCGAGGAGGAACAACATCTTTCTCTCTCTTGCATCTTCTCTCTTTGCCTTATCTCTCTTTCTCTGCGAGCGAGAAGACGAGATAGTGTCATTATGCGTGACTGGCTCGACTTTGAAGGCGTATGCCCACTTTGCTGTCTCGTACATAATGCCAAGAATATCACGGTGATTGACAGAACCACCGGTGTTACGTTTACCACTTTATACGAAACCTGAAAGATAGTTGAAGTTCATTGACTAGACGGAAAGACGAATGTCAGACTTTATGCTCAAATGAGAGATTCATTGCAGGTTTCGATTTTGAACTGGAAATTGTGATACATATCAAATGTACATAAGAGCACAATTTTTAGCCAAACTTGAATAAATTTGAATTAAAACAAGAAAATCATATTAATATAAAATATTTAATTTCGAAAATATAAAAAGAAATAGTATCGCGAGAAAAGCGATTTCTCAAACATTAAAGGATTAATTGATTAAATAATAAAAGAAAAAAAATTGTCAAATCGCGTTTTTATTAATCTAATTAAATTAATCGATTTTTAAATTAATAATTAACAACGTACAACAATAGAAACACTTATTGTTATTATTGTATATTAATCAATATTTTTCAACATGTAACATTAATAAATTAATTGTAAGCACCTATAGCAAAGTTGACATACTTCGTAGATGTAAAATAGCTTTTTTTCGCTCTTCAATCTGAATTCTTACCGACATCATTATCGTTTATCGACGTTAACTGATTACTTAATTAGCATATATACATTTTGCAACATTATGATATTGACTCGCGAATAAGTAATGATGGGAATGAGTTGCGCATTTTCGCGCGCCGTCGATTTACATTTTAATTATAAATTATATTCGGTGACACGAAAATATTAACCAGAATATTTATATTGAACCTACTAAATGAAGCAATGTGTCAAACGACTTAGCTGGCGCTCATGCCAATATATCAACGTCGTTGTACGAGTTAATTGGTCGACGTTATACAATTTGCATCTCTCATGTTTTTGAGGAATAAACTTCGGCTGCAATTAAATCCTCACATCTTTCTGCATTTATGTGAATTTTAATAACGAAACTATCGAATCTCGATGTATTGGAAAAATATATAAAAGATATATTCAAAAAAAGTCATATATATATATATATAATATATATGCAGTGTCCAATTTTAATAGAACACTCCTAAAAACTTTTTATTTTTAATTGTACAATAAAATTTTAGAGAAAAGTTATTTGATTTGAAGAGGAATCTGCAAATGATGACAAAATTAAAAATTTCAACATAATGCCAGGATTTCTATCGAAAGGATATATGATAATCTAAAAACATTTAAAGATAAACAGCCTTGTGCGATAGCCAATAAGAGTCAAATAACGATTGGATCAACACTTTATAAGTATCTGTCTCGTTTATATTTTTCATATTCGAGTTTGTTATTGTCGTAGTGTCTTTGTTGTATGTATAATAAACCCAGAGACAATCATTTGGACTACGATCTGGTAAAATCAACAAGTTATAATATTATAAAATTTTAAATTAATATTTTACACATTAGTATATCGCTTCATGAGACGAGCTTTTCTTTAGTGTCTCTTTCTTACAATTTATAATATATTTCTTATGAATTTTGATACAAAAATAATCATTAGTACGAATTTACTGCGATTTTTAATATCGTAAAATGTATGCCTAAAGACTGGCCGATGTCGACACTCTCGTTTTATTTATATATTAATTATCATATTATTTAAAGTACATGATATTTTGTTATTGCAATTTCATGTTATATATTCATTTTAATTTGTTTTAGTAAATTGTAGAACATATATATATCAAAATCGAGAATACATTTGATCTTTACAAGATATCGTTACAAGACGAATTCATTATTAATTAAAATTATAATAATGATTGTTTCTAAGAGTACACATCAATCTTACTTCTTAATTATTGATTTACATATATGCACGAAATTCAAGAAAAAGAATAACGGATTTATATCGAAAATAAATAAGAATTATATAGAAAAGTTAATGGCATGAGTTTTTATATAGATATTGTTTTTATATAGTATTTATTAAACATCGATATCAAATATAAACATATTGCCTTTTACCTTTGCATACTTTTATTGACATTTAAATAAAGCTAAATTATATTGATTTTCTATATTTTATAAATACGTTATATTATTCTAAATTTTGACAATTATCTATGTTTTAATCGAAAATTTTTATTATAAAAATGACATACAATATTACACAATATTAATTACCCGTTATTAAGTAAAACTTGCGAAAAGATTACATCCCATCGATTACTTTGATTTTCACATATATTATAAACTTATTCGCAAGTTTTATCAAACTAATTGTAAGTTGTATTATTCTTTTCCCTAATGTTCTTAATTAAAGTTTTGCTATTCTTATATTTATTTTATATTAATTTTACTATTATTTGTATGGTACTATACCATCTCTTTCAATCTTATTCATCGTTATAAAATTGATCTTTTTAATTTGTTAAAACCTGAACTATCACAGACATGTATATATAAAACGTACATTAATATAAAACAAATTTGTTGCTTTTTCTGCAGACCATTAATATAGCATCATGATATTCATAACGAAAGCCGAATAGAAAAGATTGGACAAACTCGAATATTATTTAAGTTTAATTAACAATAAGTAGAAAATTATTAAACACTTACGTCTACGATGTATTTACGTTTAATTTTAAAAGTTCTCGTAACTATTATTATTTTTATCTTATATATATTAGGTAAGATATAATGTATTAAATAATATTATTATAATATATATTATATTTATTTAATTAATATTAATATATTTAATTACAAATATAAAAGTTGAAAATTAATGATTATTTGCATGCTTCTTTCAATTCTTGTTTCTTTTGATGTTTATCGATAAGTAAATATAAAAAGAGTATTTTATATATTATGTTATACATATACATATATATATATATATATATATATATATACATATATAATATATATATGCATACGTATATATCTTTTAAGTTTATAAAAATATATTTAATAATATGTATATCTTTCTTACATACAAACTTGTTCTTTACTAACATTATGTCTACATATAATTACGTACAGTCTTACTATATATACTAATAAACAAATTAATTGATAATCTTTTATCATTATGTTCTATTACTAATAAATAAGTTTTAGTCTTAGAATTAATTAGTATGGAGATAAATAATGAATTCAATACAGAAAGTGACATTCCGAAGTATGAAGGTTTGGAAAATAATGATGCACAACACTCCGACAAATCACGTTTAATTACAACGATATATGGTATACTCAACTTCTTTTTATGCATCTTTGGAGTAATGTTCTATTGTTTCTGGAAATATTGGTAAACCGATATTTTTTAACATTAATATTATTTATATTAAATTTATATTGTATAAATATGTTATATATATTGTGTATATGATGATACGAGAAAAAAGCGCAAAATATTTATATTTATTACTAAGCAAGGTTATATCAACAAAAAGAATGCTAAATATTTAAATCGCACGGTATATTATATCACAAAAGTCATTTAACTCGAATTTATAAATCAATAATTTAATAAATTGATTTAAAAAAAAACTCAAAAACAAACTTTATAATTTATTATTATTACATTTACTATTACTAAAAGTTATAATTTTCAATTAATATTATCTCTAAATTAAAACAATTAAAAATAATTATGTTTTACCAAAGTAAAAGATTTTATCTTGATTACGATCTTGATTTATATATATATATCAAATTATTAAAAAACATGAACACAACATCGAGAAACATAAAACATAAAATATTATTAAGTATAAAGAAACAAAAGTTTAAACAAAAAATATGATAAATAATATTGTATATAAATTATTATGATGAGCTTCGCAAGAAAGAGCACAAATCTTTTAAAAAACATGACAACTCGAAAAAAATAAATCATATAGCATTCACATATAAGCAGTCTTTTTAATGTGTATTAATAATAACTAATATCAAATATCAATATTCAAAAGAGATACTAAAGAAAACTGCATATAATAACTGCAACTGATATATTAAAGCGCTATTTAATTGATTCGTAAAATATTATCAATTTATATATCATTCAAAACTACTCGGACAACAAAGTATATCACGTAGACTTACTCGAACATGCAAAACAAGATTAAGAAAAATATCAATTAGGCATTATGTTATATAAGATAGAAATAAATTCCACTTGCTTGAGAGTTATAATCATGCGATGCACCATTTGAAAAAGATAACAAATACCCGTGAAATGGAAAAGATATTAGCGAACACGCTAATTGACTCCTGATCTCTCGAGAACGTCGATGCAGCTAAAAAGCTGCGTTGAAAAAAAAAACGTATCGTGGCACTTTGCAGTGCTCTGGGGCTTTTTCTCTTTTCGCTGCGCTCATAATAATCATCCACATCTCGTGTATTATTATCGTCAGTCTCCTCCAGCCGCTTCCTCGTTGAAGCTACGAATCGCGAGAGCTCTCTCGCCAGAGCTGGAAGGTGGAGTTCCGCTCGATCAAAAACAGGTGATAATCAAGAATCAAGCGGTCTTTCGCTAATTGCTGTCGATTGCTCACCACTGGCTGCCGCATTTAATCCTCTGTTTACTGCTGTATGGCGAGACTAATGAGCGTGATAAATGATGATTGTTCGTGTCTCAAATGTTAGCAATGTTCTTGCTTCTGGATAAATGCAACGGTAGCGCGACGCGAGTTCTCGAAATGAAAGTAAGATTACTGCAAACCCATATAATGACGGCAATGCGTCGGAAAGTTGCATGTGTTACATGTAATTAAAATACTACAGGCATTCTGTTTTTTTTTTTGCAAGGGATCAGTACGCTAATATAATTGGACATGAAATGAATAAACATCATTTTGCATGTTTTTTTAAATATTAAGAAACTTTTGATATAAACATATTGTATAAAAATTGATTCATAATTTTATTTGGTATTCAGAGATGATGGTAAATTATTTTTCAATCGGAACATACACACAATTCGTGAAAAATTAATTTACAAATTTCAATCTTTTATACCTGAAATAAATAGTACAAAATCCAATAAGCTGATTACTAATCGAGTTTGAATAATTCGTGCATAAAATCTATTTCTATTAAAAAATGCAACATTTCTGAACCGTTCGTTTATTGGCCTCTGCATCTTATTATATGATGACATATATCTTGCAAAAATATCTATACAGAAATTTTAGAAAGAATCTTTCACTTACAATTAGTTATACTAATCACGTGGAAATAATTTTAGAAAAAGCTTTTATTCTCACTCAACATTTTCGTTTTTTTTACATCAAGTAAATACTTGGAAGAAACATTTAATAATATTTGTGATTCGCGGATAATCTGTAAGGTAATCATGCAAAAAATGAGAGATCGCTTCCTATATGTTTATCTACGCACGTGCACGCGGTAGATTTCTTCAATAAATATTTAATACTGGAAGGATTAAATCATGAATGTAAATTGCAAGTCGAGGTCATAGAGATCGTAACTGGATTTTCGGGATTTCGCCAGCCTCGCGTTCTTCGCGACCGCCGTGTTGATCCTTCTGTCCGATAATGTCCGCGTACTATACCTTATTTGCAAGCCGAGAATAAGGCGATTCTATCTACGGGGATCTGCACGATTTCCGTGTTTATCGATGAATCGCGACACTGTGACGTCGACTACCATATTAACGAATACTTAATTAAGCGCGTCGCAAAATCGACGATTAATTGCGCGCGAGCGAAGTGGCTTTAATGAAGTTAATTAAGAAACTAATCACTAAAGCGTACATCACGCGATAACATCGAACGTGAGATTGAACGTGAGATGAACTATCCCTTTCGCTGTTTATTAATATTCGGCGACACACTTGCGAAGTATTAATGGACGATTGAGAAGATGCGTGGTCCATTTTAGAAAAAGCGCTGTGCAATAAATTGGCTAACGGAATCGCGATAGGAAAGTCAATTTTTTGTTGACCCGTGATAGCGTGTCGTGACATGAATTATACGAAATCGTGTGTTCGATTATAAGGACCTTTTAAATTCTAGATTCGTTGCAATCTGTGATTGGAAAGTGTCTGGTAAAATAAAAATAAAAATTTTAACGAACCGAGTTTTACTCTAACAGACTCGAATAAATCGAATTAAAATTATCGATTAAAATTGTATAATTATTCAAACAATTGTTAATGTAATTAACGCAAAATATATCTCAATATATGATTTATTCGATTCAAAACGTTTTTCTTCTCTTTAAAGTCTACTTTAAACAATTTATAATTCGCGACTAATTTTAAAACAGAATCCTATACCTACAATTTTACATGTATCATATAATAGAAAAAATATTTAAAAAATTAATTTTTTTACACAGCTGTAGAAAAGGTATATATCATAATACATATATACATTAAAACATGTAACATAAAATTATAAATTATAAATTATAGAATTTTATTTTAGATTTAATCGTGAATAGATTTATTAAGTGCAACTTTTATGGAAAATAAAATAGATAAAGATTTTGAATTGTTTGAAAATCTCAATAAAACATGCTTGTAACTCTACTAGATAATTATGTAAAAAAAATGAAAACGATCACTTCCTGTGCATTCGCTTATGCACGTGCACAAGATATACTTGACGATCGTTCTCCATATACAAATCGAGCTGTATAGATCTTGATCGCTATCAATCTGATCTTTCGTGTCAAGATTGTAGCAGTCAGATCCGACAACTATGATTGCAATTCGTCGCTGTTGCAACTTGACTGCGCGACTCAAATAAGAGAGAAAGAATAGGATCCTGTTTTCGGCGGATTCATAATCATAAAAACTGGCGCCAACCTGTTTCTTGAACTTGAATTTACGGTGATTCTAACACTGACCAGTCGACGGATCAGGATATGCTTCGTAAATTCTGTGCAATCGACATTTATCGATTTGCTCCAAAAATGATAAGTTGCGAAAAAAATAAGTTATAAAAAATTCAATTATTTTCCTTCTTGTATATAATATACTGTATATTCTTACTATATAAACTATATATACTATATATACTATATATTCTTTCTATATTATACAAAGAGAAATATCATTTTGTCTTTGAGAGAGTGTCGATACTGATATTATTTTAATATCTAAAGTTGAAAATATATCAATCACAAAATAATTTGATTATTAATAATTAAAATAAATTTCCACATAATTAATCACAAGACTACATATGCATATTAATATAATGATCTATAATTATTTATAAAATTTCTAATCCTAAATATTTACAGCTTGCGATTAAGTACATATTCGTCAATATCAATTTTCTCTGTCAATATTCCAACAAAAACTTTGTTCCAACAAAGCTCGAACAAAAGATTCAATATACTTTGTATTTATGTATATAGCTTCATAACAATAATGGTAAACTCACTTCGTTCCGGATCGGCGATGCACATGTTAGTGCACGTGTTGCTCCAATGCACTTACGTTAGACCTCAGACGTTGAGCTACGCGATAACTAGAACCGAGAGGTTGTTGGATTCACTGATCGCCTTCCGACTGCATGGTGCTCAGCAGAGCGAAGAAAGAATACGAGCCCCGTAAAATCTGCAAACAATTTTCGATGAATTATTGATTGATCTTTCGTGCAAATATCGACATAATTACGCGATCGAAAGGCGTTATAAGAAGTCTAATGAGGTGTTTATGCAGCCTTTATATGACTACTTCACTCTTCAAATTGACCGATTACTATTATATAATTACTTATAAATTATTGTAGAATAATTCTTATATGTATAAATGATTATGTTGTACACGAATCCCTTCAATGCCCGACCATTAAAACTTTAGACTTTATACTGACATTGTCTATAGGTACTTTGTTGTATCGGACAATCACACCACCATCGATTTAATACATGGTTGTTCACGATAGATGGGCGGAGACGTAGCTAGCCTCTCTTTAAGCGAGAGAGATGTGCATTTTGTTCTTTCTGTTCTTCTTAGATTCTTACGCAATACTATTCATAGTGATTGTTTGTGAGGCGTTTCAGCTTTTTCGTCCCAACGTTTTTATAAATATTGGCATCGATTCGCCGCAGGTAAGGAAAAGCGGAATCGATTCTCAAAGAGAAAAGAAAAATTTCGCACTTGCACGATAATACATCGATATATAATAATTCAAAGTTATTAATGTCTCGGTGGAATATGTAAATTATTTCGAACTTCTGAATCATATTTTTTCCAACAATTGTAAGTTTAAAGTTAAGAAGAAAATCTCACGAAAATCTGATTTTAATAAAACTTTATATATGCGTATAGAGAGGATAAATAGATGAATTTAGACATTTTTGACTGCGGCTAAAAATCAATTCTAATAAAAGATAAAACCATTCTTCATACGTGGAGTTTTTTACTTTTATCAATATATTTCGAAAAGTATTTGAAATATCAAAAAAATAATAAACAATTATACAAAAAAAACCATCTCTATTAACATTAATAAAATTTCAAAAAAAATTTTGTTTAAAAAATTATTTATTCAAAATTTTTTTATTATGTTTAAACAGAAGTATTATTTTTACTTACATGAAACTTTCATGTAAAATATTTTTTAATATCTCTAATATTTTTCGATATTCGGGAATATATCAAGAAAAGCAAAAAACCATTCTATATTTAAAGCAGTTTCATTTTTTAAAATGTTTTCTACGCTGCAAATAAAAGTTTCTAATTGATCTATTTATCTCTTCTAAAGTTTCAAAATCAGAATTTTTGAGATTCCTTGAAAGTTTCGCTCGCAATTTGAAAGTTTATGCGATTGTATAAAAGAAAAATCCATTTTAATCTCCATAAATTAAGTTTTGCTTGAGCATCTGTGATAAGATAATTTTAATGTCATTTAATTATTATAATCTCATACTTTTTATCGTACCACTTGATATACCGGTCTAAAGGTTATCATAGCATATTCTTAACATAAACTCACTGTGATAAATGTTTCCATAGATAAGACGTAACAGAAACCTGCTTTCAGATTTAACGTCCTTTTCGCGAATATCATGGCTAAATTTATTATACGTCCGGTCTTTGCAGAGAGTTCATCAGTCCATCCCGAGAGCCACTGACTTTGCGTTAGCAACCCACTCTGCAAAGATCATTAATTCAGTGCGATGAGAAAGTTAATTATAATATATTATAATTCCGAAATTAATAACGTATCATGTTAATTACACATTGCAATTTCTCGAAGAAATTGCATATATAGATCCATACATATATTAAAATGTAATTTATATCGAATTAACTTTCTAACTTCGCCTTAATCACACATTATACATATTCGATATAAACTGGATATGAATATGAAAGTAAATGTTACATATAAAACATTTACATTTTATCATTAATTTATAAGTAAAATATTCCGATCATATACTTAAATTAATGACATTAAAATACATCATGTCGTAAGCGGGTTATGAATTTGTTCGTTAATTGAAAGTGACATGAATAATTAATGAAAACAGCATATATAGAAAAATACAGTATATTAATTAAAAAAAGCTCTTATTACATTACGGAAGAAATAATCGCACCTGGTACATCACTTCGTTTCCTACCCAACAGATGTAGAAGAGCTGCGAGACGGCCGCCGCCAGGTATATCAAAAACTTATAGGTATTGGAACTCTGGCCTTTGACCTGGTCGAAACAAAGCGAGGCTCTGATCACGATTTGACCGCGTCACGACTTATTACGACTTACCAGAGCGATTTGGAAGCCGGTTAGGCAAATCATCGAGGTGCTCGAGAGCATCTGGACGAACATGGCGGCGTTGAAGACCTTGTTGAACTTGTCTATTATAACGAGAAGACATTGATGGTTGCGGACAGATCTTCTGAACTGCTTGACGAAGCTGCCGCGGTGAATCTCGTTTGGTTCATAATTATCTTTTTCGCGGTTCCTTTCTTCAACTGTGGAAGAGAACATCTTGTAACAAGCGTTCCCACAAATGATGTTCGTCAAATCGTTTCCATTTGACGGTGCGTCTCGTCGGCTGCTATTGCTGCTGCAACTCTTGAAATGCTCGCTCAATATCCCGAGTTGTACGAGAAACAGATTGCAAAAATTAGTGTGTAGACTGTCCATCCCGATGATGGCCGTCACTCCGACGGAGATGGTGCAGGCTTCGACGAAGAAGCCGATTGCGTGCCACGGATATTTGGTCGTGTCGAAGGGGTACCGTGCCCTGACCGGAAGTTCACCGTTCTCCACGGGCACGAGAAAGAGCAAGGCGATAACGAGGAAAGGGCCCAACGTGCTGAACCCGTAGAATGATACGCGACAGAGCACCAGATATTTGTTCAGAATTTTGTCCTCGCCGCCAACTTGAGTAAGTTAAAAAAAAAATGATAAAAAGCAGAAAGACAAATATCGTAATTAACAACAAATATATAAAAAAATATTATATTTATTATTATTAATTTTTAAATTATTAATTAAATTTAATTAAATGCATTTTTCATTAAAATAATAACATTTCCGATCGGACGAAGATGGGGATTGAAGGGAGAAAAGTACAATCTTATTGTTAGTCAGCGTCAATAATATTGCTAATGTGTATTTTCTGCGATGCGATATTAGAATTAGCGAAACATGATATACAGTTTCAAAGAAATGTCACGTGTCACCACAGATGTATATATCAAGCGTGATTATGCAAACTGTCCAGTAATTTTCTACGCGTGTAGATATTTAATCGCATGTCAAGAAGATACGTCGCGATAAGGACTGACAGAAGAAAAATTATTCAAGTGGTTCTGAATTAACAGAGAACGAAGACGAGCTCTGAAAGATGGCCCTTTCACACTGTCCCTTTCGACGTGCGGATCTCATTAAAGCACGAAATTACGTGCTGTCCTGTCACACCGTGTTTACTTAACATAGAATATACATTTATGACTCGGCATTTAAGGCCATTTATATGACATTTAGCATCTTTGGAAGAGACTAATTTCATCTTCTATAACTCAATTTTTTCGTATTTAATTATATAATGTAAAACTAACAAATATTAATCTTCAAATATAAATTAATAATTAATTTACCATACAATCAAATATTCTATTATAAAAAGCTTTGTAACTTTGAAGTCACAATAAAATACAATATTTGCATAAATGTATATACATGTAATATATATATAATTTTACTTATAAAAAAGTCCATAAAACAATTCGCATTTGAAGTTAGAGACATTTTATTTGGAGCATTTTAATTAGGAATATTTTTATACTTTAATATTTTATTCTCGAGAAATACCTTTTCATAAAAGAAAGGACTTTTTTGATAAAATACAGTTTTCTAGAAATCTCTTCTATAGTGTTTTCTTTTTCTGATAGAGATTCATCAATAAATTCAGTATCACTATCAATAACATTTATATAAGATCACGTGAATAATATTAATTGCTCTTCGTCCAAATCAGAGTTACTCCAAAAATATTTTGATTTATAACGACTAATATTTCTTATTATTTAGATCCAAATTTTTTTGTTTGTTTTCTATATTTCAGGTCTATAATATTATAAAATAAATAATGAAGAGAAACGCAAACGTTATCAAAAATGTTTGACGTAACATATGGAAATCACAAAGTTTTATTATGAAGAAAAGGAGACAATTGATAATTACTCTACGAGCTTTTATAATTATTATATAATCCTTTTCTTGTTTATTGAAATAATGAAAAAAAACGATAATATTCACAAGAAGAAATTGCTATCTATAATTTTGAAACAAATGATTTAAGTTAAACCACATTTTCATAATGCATTTTACATCTGAACACATATTTACATGATGCATTTTTTTACGTGATGGTTCCTAAAGTCTCCCAACGCATCAGTTTCGATTATACGAATATATAAGCAATTTTTCACTCACCAGGAAATTTGCAAAGTTGATTGCAGCCGTCGATAGTCTCGTGGAGCAATCGCACGATCTGCTCACGACGAATTTGGAAGATTATCACTTTGAAAAATACGACGACGATCCCAGCAAAGATGCATCCATCATCCGTAACGATCGACAGATCGTTGAAGTTCGAAAAAATGTCAGCTAATAGTGTCACCATGAAGATGATCATAATTATCAAAATAAACTTGTTATACACGAAGTACAAATATTTCAACAAGAAGGATGAATTAGAGTCAAGAGCCCATAAACCAATGTACCTGTAAACGTAAATCACACAAATGTCAAGAGAGAGAATGAATTTTGAAGTTAATCAATAAAATTCACAAATATCATTAATTAGCACGAATTTTGAGATTTATAAGAGATCAACAAAATCACGTGTATAATAATATATTTACAATAAACATATATATAATACATTAATACTGTATTTATTTTTCTTACTTTAAATAAGTGATGTGCATAGCACTTAATTTCCGAAATTGCTCCAAAAAACTGTCAGTCCTTCTTCGTGACATTCCTATACGATGCCGCTTCGTGACTATGACGAATAAAGGACTCGTGCTAGGGCATACGAGGTCACCTATGTCACGTGGATGCAATTTCTCGAGCAGCGTATATATTTAAGTGTTGCATTGAGGGTTGTTAAAGAATTCATTATTGTCCACTTCCCGCGAAAAATCACCCCTGATAAACCAGACAGGCGATTTTATTGTCGGTCCTTCGAATTATAGACTCTCTCGCTCGTCGTGACACATGTGTCTCGTTTCCCTCGCTTATTCCTCCTTTCCGATAATTTACGAAAGTGCCGGTAATTGCATTTCTACGAGTAATTTACCGCAATGCATTTCTCCGTAAAATCTCACGATTCGTTTCATTTGCTTGACAGGATATTTTGATAAGAGGCCAATAAAGAGGAAAACCGAGTCGCAATTGACGAGCGTCTAAAACGACATATCATTTTCCACTTAAAGAAATAAGCAACTCGCTTGCAAATTTAACGATATGTGTGTTTTACTGTAGAACGATTCACGTGCATCACTCACATACATTACTATATAAGCAGTATCGTCAATCGTGTTGGGTTTATGTAACGACTTGTGATTTTTTTTACGACCGGTAAGAATGGAAAATAATTTTGCTATAGATTTTTTAAACCTCTCTATTTTATAGTTAATTAAATAAATGATTGAACACCCAATAAATAAATAATAAATATATATTATATATTATACATATATGTATACCAACTTTTTAAAATATATTTACATTTGTTAATTGTAAAATGTTAATATAGGTATATATTTAAATAAAGATAAAATAAAAATTTTTTAAATACAAAAAAAATAAATTCCGGTACCGGGAATCGAACCCGAGCCTCCTGGGTGAGAGCCAGGTATCCTAGCCACTAGACCATACCGGATTATACAACTTTATTCTTGAAAATTGAAGAAATAGTAACAACTGCACATCAAAATTCTAATATATTTATATATAGTAAATATTTTTATATCTAATATATAATATCGTTAGCTTTCAACAATGCTATATTCTGCAGAATTTTATTATAAGAGATTTAATAACACATAAACTATTATTTACTTAATAATTAATAACTTATAAATTTTTATTTTATATCCAGTAACATAATTATCATTATGGATAATTATAATAACTGTTACCATATATGTGTGTGTGACATAAATGTTTTATATATATAATTATAGAAGAAGACAATTAAAAAAAATTCTCCAAAGAGTGTAACAAGAAATATTGATTATAAAAGGAATACAAAATTAATTAATATATATTTACGATCAATTTATCGTTTTCGGTTGCATATTTCTTAATTACTAACATAAAAATAATAAATTGCAAAATATATAAAGGCAAAAAAATTTGTCAGAAGTGGGATTCGAACCCACGCCCTCAGAGAGGACCAGAACGCCCATGCTCGGTCTTGAACCGAGAAGGTTACGAACCTTGAGTCTGGCGCCTTAGACCGCTCGGCCATCCTGACAAGTTGATGCTGCGTGTGTTAATGAACCATATCACGTACATACAAATAATAAAATACAGTGAAATTATGTAATATATAAATAATTTGCATATAAGTAAATATCACACAAATTCAACACAATATATATTATGTGTAATAATAAGTTATTGTTTTATCAGAAAATGTTTTCTTTTGTAAAATGCAAATAAAATAAAAAATATTATGCAAAATTTTACACAAAATCATAGATATTTATTTTTTCTTCCATTGTTTATCTATAATATTGTTATGTGCAAAAAAATTTGTCAGAAGTGGGATTCGAACCCACGCCCTCAGAGAGGACCAGAAAGCCCGGAAAACTCGGTCTTGAACCGAGAAGGTGTGAACCTTGAGTCTGGCGCCTTAGACCGCTCGGCCATCCTGACAACTGAAATCATCTTCGTTAAAATTATTTCATTAGTATGAATGCTTGAACATAAACATATAATAATAATAATATATAATATATTTAATATATTTATAATATATATTTTATATATACATATATAATTTATTATATTATATGTTACATATTAATATATTATACATATATATATATATATATATATATATATATATATATACACATACATTGCATTTAAAAATATATAAAGATATTTTATTACTATTGTAAAGTACACAATTTGTAGAGCAATAGATTGCAAAAAAAATATATATACAAAATTGTATGTTACATAAAAATCAAGTGACGACAAAAAATGTTTCCGCCCGGGATCGAACCGGGGACCTTGTGCGTGTGAAGCACACGTGATAACCACTACACTACGGAAACTAGTTGTAAGACGCTTCTTCTAACAGGATATATAAATAGTACATGAGAATTTTAATAACAAAATTCCGTAATGTAGTTTATTAAAATACATGTTTTATTTATATTAGAAAAAATACAATAATTAATAAAAATAATTGATAAAATTTAAAAAAAACAATTGATAAAAAAAGTAAGAAAATATTATTAATGATCAATATTTATTAATAAATAATTCATGTAAATTAAAATACATTATAACAATTAAAAAAATTCAGATGCTTTAATTGCATATACTTTTATCTTCTATTATTAGTTCTCTTCTCTATTTATATAATTTATAAATAATTATTTATACATTTAATTTTAAAAAATAACTTTCTTGTAATGAATTGAAAAAATGTAATAATAAATATTTATGCAAAAAAATGCTGCGCCGTTATATTCACAAATAAATTAAAAGAATTTGAACCATTTATTGCAAAAAACATATAATGTTCATATGGTAGAAACATTATATAGTATTCTGTGAATTGTAAATTACGTGGCGTATGATCCAAATTGGATCTTTACTTTAGAGGGAATACTGAGAAATTCCAGCATCTCGAGAGATTCGTCATGGTATTAAGATTGTAATTACCTGTAAATTATAGTACTCGGATGTGCGATTTGCTCTGTTCATATCATTGATGATTGCACTTCTTACGCAGAGATGATTACAATGTGACTGCTGGAATGAACGATAAATATCATGCTGACGATAAGCAAAATGTACGGCATCGACACATAGTCATATAAATTAAAGCAAATCCGACAATCTCGTGATGTCCCTTGACGATTTGTGCGTGTGTAAAAAAATTGCCAACGTTAATTCTCTCCCTCATTTCAAAGTTTGCCCTAAGTACAACATCTACCCTGCTCTCATCCACTTTTTGCGGAACTCAATTAACGCATCTCTTCCGTGAAACATTTTTCTCAAGGCCTGTTTTAGTCAAAGAGAAAGAAACCTTGTTATATCTACTTAATATATATACTTAAAGATCACAAAAGCAATATAAGAGATATTAATAAGTAACGTAATAGCTTTGTTAATTAATAAATTATTGCAAAACATAGTATTCATATAGCCGAAGTAAAATAATCATTCAACAAAATTATGTAGCCATTTAAAATATTTGATTTAATAAAGATAATTGACTTAATTGTTAAGAAAGTGGATACTTTTGAACTCGTAAAAAGTGGATGCGATAAATCATTTGCGATAAATTATTCAACAAGTATAAATAAATTTATTTCTATATGAATTTAATGAGATACTTAAAATTGCAAAAAAGTTGAATTACCAAAAGAATAAATATATCAAGAATTTTTTAAATTGTTTATAACTAATTCCTCTAGAACTAAAATGTTATTAAGAAAATCTACTTTATAACATAAAAAAATTAAAAATCGAACTTTTGAAAAAAAAATTTTTTTTGACGCCAACCTTGTCAATATAAATTATTTTGCTTCTGTTTCAGAAGTTCATCAAACAATAAAGAAATAATTAAAGAGGAGAATATCGTCGACAGTATCACGAAATTTTGCGTGTGGACCGTTGAATTGTAATAAAACCTAAACAAACATTTTTTAATATCATTTTTTTCGTAATTTTATATAGATATTGAATAGTTAATCCATTTATATTTTTGTTACAAGCGACTTATCGCATCCAGTGTTTTTACTTCAAAGATATCCACTCTCTTTTTAGATTAAGATTCAGAATTTATTACATACATGCACATATATACATATCGATTCATATAGTATTTACAGAAAAAATAAGAACGAGCAAAAATAACCAAAACATATTTTAAATCTGTTTTGGTATACCTAATTTAATTAACACACCACGGCTGATCGCACAATCGTTAAATCTGAAATTTATCGAAGGACCGCAACTTCGTGATCGCGGAAGCTGCAATAAAAGGGAAAAAATTACAAGAGTAAAAAGTCATTGAACGGTTTAGGCTTATCATAATGGGGTATTACATAAAGACTTTTATTTATTGAACACGGAAAGAATTCAAATGGTTCGCGTCCTACTTTATATCCTCGAATAAAAGCGATATAAGGAGTGCGAGAGAGAAGCATTTTTATCGTATAAATAATCCAAAAATAATACAAAAAGAATTAAAATTTGTATCGCTATTGTGCGGACGATGCGGTCCAACACACAATGCAATGTCTCGTAATTCTTTCGAAATCTGGATCATCCCGTTTTCACGCGTGCCGAGCACGATAACGGTACTGGACACTAGAATTGATCTCAGATCCAGAGATCTTCGCTCTTCAAATTTCATGTCAGAAAATTATGTACGTCGATTCAATATGCGACTATGCCAATTCGTGAGCATCGTACCATGAAATATAGCTTCTTGGCCACTTAGTGGACAATTCGCATATTAATATACATTGTACACATGTGCACGTTCGAAAATGATGTGATCGCGTGATTCGTCACCCTGAGTAGATATTGATGCTGCAAAGGTCCATTTACGTTCCTCTTTTTACCTCACTTTACCGCATCGGTTCTGGTAATACTTGAAGAGTAAAAAATACTTTATAATATTACTATTACTGATAAACATAAATTCGAAACCTAGATATTAATTAAATTATAAATTTCGCAACAAATTTGATTCTTTTAATAAAAACTCGATAAGAGATTCATTACTTGTCTCAATTTTTTGATGTTAAATATCAAAAGCAATATCAAAGGCAAAAGTTGAAAAATTATTTTTCAACATTCTTTTGTGACATAATTTTAACACAATAATTTTATAATAGATTATTGATAAGTTCGAAAAAATAATCAGCTGGAAGAAAATTTTTATATATAGCATAAATTTATTTACAAAATTACAATAAATTATATTGGAAGTGGCTTGATCTTAATCAACTCTGAATCATATGTGACTAATGTATATGTCATACCAAACAATCGAAACTATTCTATACATTTGACTAAACGATATTAATTCTCGCCCAACCGAAAATCACTTTGTTAATCTTTCATTTTTACAAATTTCTCTATCATCTTAATTTTTGATATATTATATATATTTTATATAATATAATATAATTTTATATAATATAATATAATATACATGTACATTTTTTCTTTCTTTCTTTTCTTTATTTATAAAATAGAAATAAAATATATTCGACATAAGATTATCTGAAATTTCTGTAAAAATAAACATAATATAATAAAACGTAAAATAATAAAAAAATAAAACTAATATAATTAGTTTCCAATACACACACAAAAATTTAAATCACTAAAATGGATATCTCCTAAGTGATATAATTTTTGCGTTTCAAAAATAATTCGGTGGTGCGAGAGTTAATGTGGAGATCAGTGTCCATCTCGAATGTATTTTTTGAACAATACTAACATAGTCGGACGTGACTTTGGGATTTAATAGTAAGATTATTATATATGTTATATATCAACGATTGCGTTCAGGAAATACAATCATTGGACAGAATCTGCGATATTGTCGAAGGAATCGACTTTATAATATGTCCTAGTCAGACTAATTACCTAGTCAATAGTTAAATTGTTGGCCTAATCCCAAGTACAATGATATAAAATAATAATTGCCTGACTACATTACATCTTCAAAAATTATTTAGCTAAAATTAATTCAAATGCTATTATTTAATGTATATAATTGAGCATCACTATTTCCGCGTGTAAATATCTAATCTCAGTGCTTTACGCACAATAAAGAAATTAATTATTTGTTACAAATAATAATGCGATATTACGAGCAGCATGCAAATACGCTTCCGCGAATAAGATTCCTGACTATTATTTTTCTAAATATTAATATTATATACTATATATATAATATGGGCCTGAAATATTTACGACTATATATGTATATCCTGTAATAAATACAACTGGAGATAAAATGCATGCAATGACCTGTAATTAAATGTACATTGTAAATCTGTCCTTATTCGTGAATATGAATTTCATCTCTCAACGAGTGTAATTATCAAACTAATTAATTGTCTATTTAAACAATCTAATTTTAACACCTATCTAATATTAACACAATCAGTCAATATTGACATACTGGTACATTTCACAAAATGTTAAGATTAATATACTTTTAGCGATATACATATCCTACAAAAATACAGAATAAGTATTAATTGCTCTTCACACCTAAAAAAACTTATCACAAATTATAATCTATATAAATTATAAAAAAGTACTCTTTTTCATTGTATTAAAAAAGCGAAACTTAATTCTATATATAATCTATCGCATTTTTAATACTAATGAATTGATATTATGTAAAAATATAAGACAATACATAGTGAACTTTTTATCAGGCTCACCATATATAAAACAAGTGTATACATTATAAAAAATTTAAACAAAATTCGTTGATAATATGCAAAAAAAAAGGAAACTTACTCGTTTATTGACAAAGTCACTTTTTCTTTTTATCGCAATCAGTCGTCTTTTGAATGATCAGCTTATTCCGCTGTCTGGTTACCTTAGTCGTCGAACGAGTGTTAGGCGCGATCTGTTTCAATCCCTGCTGTAGAGCTCTACAGGGACTGGCTGTGCGCGGGGGTGTTGTACCTTTAAGGAGAGCCTCGACGTCCGCCAAACGCTTCTTCAGAGCCCTGTTCTCCTTCTTGTATCTCGCGAGTTCAGGAATCCTTATCCAGCCTCTCGTGGCCGGAGCTGCTCGTCTCTTCCGCAATGTGTCGGAAAACGTAATGCAACTTGTCCTCATACTGCCTCTGCATCAGGACCATTCGTTTCTCAGCCTCCATTAGCCGCCAATCCTGATTCGCGATGTGCGCCTCCAGCTCCGTTATCTGAACTTCCAGATTCTTCGAACTCTCCTTCAAGTCGATCACCTTGCGAAAGTACTTCATGAATAACGTTATTATCTCGCCGTGAGAGAGCTTCTTCAAGCGTTCCATCAGCATCCTCTCGCCCTTCTCGCGTTGAGACTGATTCTCATCGAAGTCCTTTCTTCCACATATCATTTCGTTTTTATGCTCGATCATCGCGTCGATAGCCTCGATAGTTTCGCCGCATTCTAGTAATTTACGTTCCTCGGTCGTAGTCAGAGTTCTCTCCTTTTGAAATTTTTCGTCCAAGTCGCATTTCTCGTCCACCAAACAATCTCGAGTGTGTCTCAAATTTCTTATCTCGTGCCGTAAAGCCTCCTTTTCGTCTATATCCGCGGTTCTCTCCAAATCCATGGACTTTTCCTTCAAAACGTGATCCAGATGAGATATTCTCGCACTTACATCCAACAAGTTCTTCTTCTTATCCAAGCAATCGATCTTCGATTTTGCATTATGCCTCTCATCCTCGCTCTCCGATTGCATCTCCTTCAATTTGGAAGCAGTTAAGTTGTACTTCTCCTCGAGTTCGCGAATCTTCTGTTGATCCTTTGCAAGTTCTTCCTCCAATTCCTTTTTACGCTCTTCTTCTCGTTTTAGTTGTCGCTTCAACTTATCCATCTGCTTTTTAGAAGTATTCAGCGAAGCTTCAAGCTCTAGAATCTTTTTCGTTGAATCACCCGCAATTTGCTTTATCATGTCTATATCTAGCATTCGTTTCTCGTAATGTAAAGCGTTACTTTTTATCACTTCAATGTCTTTCTTGTGTAACGTCTTTTCCTCAGGCTGTTTGTACATAAATGCATTTTCCGCCTGCACTAATTGTGTTCTCGTATTGTAATACTCTTCTTCCAATTTATTGCGTTTACGTTGGAATTTTTGTTTTGCATTAGTACGCGTGTCAGAATTCTTAATCATATCCGCTATAAAACGTTGTTTAATTTTAATTGTCGCCTGCAGTTCTTCGATACGTTTATGAGCTCCATCCAAATTTGATTGAATCTTCTTTACTTGTGTTTGCTTTGCTTCATTATGTAATGTTAGAGCCTTTAATTCCTTGATAGGTTCAGATATCTCTATGTTTTTGAGAGCGTCCAGTAACAAATCTCGCGAGTTGTCATTTTGTATTGCAAGGAAACTATCGTTAATGGCATTATCATTAATGTTAACTTCCGATTCACGATTATCTAACATACATGGTTTAGTATATTCTGACATATGGTTTCCAAGATTTTGATTAGAGCAAGGTTTCAAACTGTCGTTGAAGACTAATACTTCATTGCACATGTCCGAACCAGGAAGCATAGAATTTCTCCTAGAATTTGGATTTCTTATCGGTATAGGACGAGCTACCGGTACATAATTATTATTTACGGATCTTGTAACTGATGGAGATGTAAGCCCAATGTTTGTTTCTTTGAAATCATCCTTTTTAGAGCCGACAATTATATCAGTTTCTATTTTAAACTTGCTCATAAACTCATCCAACTTCTCCAAAAAATCCGGACTTTCTGAGCTCACATCGCTTTGATCCTCTTCGTCATCTTCATCTTCGTCCTCTTCAGCATCGGATAGTTCGCTCTCCGAACTGGAAGTACAATTGGAATTAAGTTTAAGTTTTACTTGATTCGCGGATTCGTCCGTTTTTTCGTCAGTCTCAGTTACTTCCTCAATACGTTCCAATGATCTTCTTGTATTCTCTGCATATCCTTGCAAACTAGTGGTTTCATCACTAGCTATACATTCTTCATACTCTTGTTTCATGCACAGCCACTGCTCAATTTGATCCTGTTCAGTGTGTGGCAAGACATTATTCGTCATGAGTTTTGTAAATAGGCCTTCTGCATTAGAAACCAACTTAGACCACTGAGCAGCTGCAAATTCTAATCTAAACAGATCTGCACTAGAACTACGGTCTCCGGAAGTAGCAGGTGTCATTGTATCATGTGTCTCGTCACCAGCCTGTTCGTTTTCCTCTTCAGTTAATTGATCACGATGTTGATAGGATGGCATTGTATCAATATATGCTGCGTAACAATGATTATTCAATATTGTATTATATTGACCCCATGGCCCGTAATGCATCATTTTATCCGCTTTATATAATCTCATCCAATAAAGCGCTTGTTTGCTTGAAGTTAATTGAAACCTGCAAAATTTTTATTTATTTTATAGTCATGTTTAAGCAAAATTATATTGTAGTATATAGAAACTATTGAGTTCCAAATTTATATAATATTCTATCTATGCATAATATTATGTAAAAACAAAATTGTAATAAAATTGTAAAATGTAATCAAATTGTTTTGAGGGGTACTTACTGATAAATGTCCTAATTTATCTGCCATGTCTCAGAATCATGTTCCAAAATTTCTTATTGTACAAAAAAGGCAACACATATGATCTCACACAATTTCACAAATAGAAAAGTTCAACGTTCATGAAATTCGTTCTGCTTTTTCTCAGCCGAATAAAGCCGAGGCCAAGTGTGTCGAATAAACGTCGCCACAATGTTAATGGAATCACGTATGTGCGTATTTATATTTATTACCTTACAAAACGAGTCATTTTTCATAAAAATGACAATTAAATATTCATTTGCGAGAAATGTCTGAGTGATAATAAATTATAAAAATTAATAAAACGCAATTGCAGACTATAAAAATCCAATATTTATATTAGATGATATACTATACTGACAAGATCAGGTTAGGTACTGTGGATGGCTTTATAGAAGTATAGCGTGATTTAAGAATGTTGCTGATAATATAGATTTCTTGCAGTGTCGATAATAAAATAATAAATAAAATATATCACATATATATATTCGTCATGTTTTCTTTTGAAAAATATATAGCTATAAAAAATCTGTAAAATTTTAATAATATAAAATAGAAGCTGTGTGTGAATAAACTATATATATAGGTTATGAATTGATATTCTGCTACAGATTCCTGCAGACGATAAATTATAAACTTTGGAAAGTAATTTCTAGATGGCATTTAATAAACGCGAATTGATGAAAACATATAATTACGTTTTGTTTGTGCATTTCTGTTTACGTTGACTCGTTGCTAAGGAGAACTTGACAAGTATTATGTCAAACACATAACTTTGACAAGTTATTTCGAATGTTACTTTTAGCAATCAAGTAAGCACGAAATGTTTTTCATATAACAAAGGTAAGATAAAAATTATTTTGACATCTAACCTAATTCTTATTAATTTTTACAAATCATATTTTATTATGTCATTAGAAAATTAGCATAATTATTATGAGAAAAATAAAATATATTGATTTAGTTATTAATTTAGTATTAATATATAATAGTATATATTAATTTAGTTTATTATAAGTTAAATGTATTGGTTTCAGAGCTCAAAGTGTGACATTCTGTGAAAAATTCGAGAGTCTGACTGATAAAACAAGATGTTTGTATATCTGAGTAAAAAAATTTCCATACCAAACAACTATCGATTAAACTGTATAGCATGGAATCAAAGAGATGGATACATTGCTGTCGGAGGAGAAGATGGCCTTTTGAAGGTGTTACGAGTAGATTCTAATGTCAATGGATCACACAGTGGAGGGAAATCTCGAGGCTTGGCTGCAGCAAGTAATTTGACTATGAATCAGCCTCTAGAAGGCCACAATGGTCATGTTCAAGTAGTCACGTGGAATGAAGCTCATCAGAAGCTGACCTCAAGCGATCAAAATGGAGTTATAATTGTTTGGATGCTGTATAAAGGGTCATGGTACGAAGAGATGATAAACAATCGTAATAAATCTGTGGTAAAAGGAATGGCATGGAGCTGTGATGGTCAAAAGATATGTATAGTCTATGAAGACGGAGCTGTAATTGTTGGTTCCGTTGATGGTAATAGAATCTGGGGTAAGGAACTCAAGAATGTATCTCTCTCTGCCGTTCAATGGTCTCCTGATGGAAAGTTGCTTTTATTCGGTTTGAAAAATGGAGAACTTCATCTCTACAATAATCAAGGTGTATTCCTAACAAAACTGAATGTACCCTCGTTAAATACCTCTCAGTTTCAGATCATAGTGGCGTTACAATGGTATGATGGAAGAAATGGTTATGTCGCCATAGATTGTCCAACTCTTGCTATCTGCTATCGCAATGGTATGATACAATTGATGCGAGACACTAGTGATGATAATCCAATTATGATGGAAACTGGAGTGACTGCTTCATGGTGCAGTTGGAACAGTAGCGGATCTCTTTTAGCAGTAACAGGAATGATGCCGTTACTTAGTAATGGAGAGACAAAGGACATGAACGTTATACAGTTTTACACACCGTTTGGCGAGCACGTGAGGACCCTAAAGATACCAGGCAGAGAAGTAACATGCTGCACATGGGAGAAAGCTTCTCTTAGAGTTGCCTTATCTGTCGACTCGCACATATACTTTGCGAATATTCGTCTGGATTATAAATGGACTTACTTCAGCAACACGGTTGTCTTCACGAACGAGAAGATCAGCAAGGATGGCATCTGCGTGACCTTTTGGAATACGAGTAATAACACGTGTTGCACCAAATACGTGAGATCTCTGATATCGATAGCTTCGCACGGAGAACATTGCGTGCTCTCTGTGAGAAACGATCCTGCTCAAGCTACCGAACAATTCGCTCTGCTCGTTTGTAACACCATCGCCACTCCAATAGACTCTAAATTCATGGATCTGGAGCCGCTATACCTCACTATGACTCCCAGCATGGTCATGGCCGCGTCCAAGAATAATTTCCTAATATGGCACTTTCGTACACCACGTAATTCAACACTACACCCCAGCAGGATGCGCAAATATAGGATCTATCACGTGGACGAAACGCCGACCGGCGTGACAGAAGTTATTCAGGATTTGGACAAGGACGGTACATTCGAGACTCCCATCAGTACGAAGGCTAGCGTGGACCCAATCTGTTGTATCTACGCCACTGAAAAGATTCTTCTGGTTGGCAGAGAATCGGGGATGATCCAACGATACTCTCTGCCGCAAGTAACACTCATGAACAGATACAATACAACGCGAAGATTGCACAGAATTGCAATTAATTGCGATTCCACGCGTGTCTCAATCATGGATGCCAATGGTATTCTCTCTATGTTGGATCTGGACCCGCAAAAAACGCCTAATTCGCGAGACGGAGACGCGAGCGAGGATATAGTTAAGTTCGAGAGGAAGGACGTATGGGCCATGTGTTGGGCTCAGGACAATCCAGCGCTCTTGGCGATTATGGAGAAGACCAGGATGTACGTTTTAAGAGGGCTGGATCCCGAAGAACCTATAGCCTGTTCCGGATACATTTGTGCGTTTCAAGATTTGGAAATACGTTGCGTTTTACTGGACGATCTGATGCTGAAACCAGACGAGACGCGAAAAGAATTGATCGTTGACTTGGAAGTGAAATCCTTAAGAGACACGAGAGAATTGCTGGCTAAAGTGGGTCTGAAGGAGGCGAACAATTTTATCCAAGACAACCCGCATCCGCGTCTGTGGCGTTTACTGGCCGAGTCCGCGTTGACGAAGCTCGATTTGGAAACGGCAGAAAACGCCATGGTACGATGCACGGATTATCTCGGCATACAGTTTATCAAGCGTTTGCAGAACGTGCATAACGATCAGCTGAAGAAGGCCGAAGTAGCGGCGTTTCTCGGCAATTACGACGAGGCCGAGAAGCTGTATTTGGACATAGACAGAAGAGACCTGGCAATTGCATTGCGCCAAAAATTAGGTGACTACTTTCGGGTGGTGCAACTGATGAAGATGGGCATCGGCGGTTCGGACAAGCAGATGGAGCACGCGTACAACAAGATTGCCGATCACTTTGCCGAAAGACAGAATTGGGAGAGCGCGAAGGAATATTACGAGAAGAGCAGAAATCTGGAGAAGCTTATTCAGTGCTATTATAAACTGGAGGATTTTCATCAACTGGCAGCGACAGTGGAGCAATTACCGGATAAGAGTCCGATCCTGAAGACCGTGGCGAGAATGCTGGCTTCCGTAGGGATGAGTTCGCAAGCGGTGGCAGCCTACATGAAGTATGGCGATGTGAAACTTGCGGTGGATACGTGCGTACGTTTAAATCACTGGGACCAAGCTGTCGACCTGGCGAAAACTTATAAGATGGCGCAGATCGGTGAGTTGTTAAACAAATATGCCAATCATTTATTATCGAATGGTAAACGTCTGCAGGCAATCGAGCTGTACAAGAAAGCCAACTACAATTTGGAGGCGGCTAAGTTATTGTTTCGTCTTGCCGAAGAGCAAGCCAGGTCTAAGTCACATCCTCTACGCGTGAAGAAGATATACGTTCTCGCAGCGCTGCTGATCGAGGATCACATCAACAGCGTGCCGGCGATAAAAGGCGGTCGCAGCAACATCGTCATGGGTCTCACTGAAAGCAACGAGGATACCAAGATCATAGAAAACGCCTGGCGAGGTGCCGAGGCATATCACTTCCTTTTGCTCGCCCACAGACAGTTGTACGACGGCAGTTTCGACGCCGCGATGAAAACGGCTCTTCGACTGAGAGATTACGAGGACATTCTAGAGGTAGAAGACATTTACTGTTTGTTGGCGCTATCGAGTGCCGTCAATCACGCGTTTGCCACCTGTTCGAAGGCCTTTATAAAATTAGAGGGCCTTGAGACGATTTCGGAAGCGAAGAAAGAAGAGTACGAAGAATTGGCAGTGAACATCTTCACGAAACACATCCCAAAGGACTCCCGCAACAACAAAGCAGAATGCGTCAACTGCGAAACCCTGGTACCCGATTGGTGCATCGTATGTCCTAATTGCTCGACTAGATTCCCGGCTTGCATTATCTCGGGCAAACCATTGATGGATCTCAGCATCGCGTGGATCTGCACCGTTTGCAGACATCATGTTGCAGCGGAACGCGACGTAGTTAATATAAATGCTTGCCCCTTATGTCACAGCACTATCACATATATGTAAGGGATGCAAAACAATTTTGAGCAATAATCGAATTTTTATTTATCAAAAAAGATTTTTCAAAGTGCAAAACTGATGTATTTTAATAATTGTGCAATAAGAAAATTTAAAAATTTAGTTTTATCTTTTGGAAGTTTAAAATCAAAATAGTTTATTTATATAATTTGATGATTGAAGTTTTTCTATAATTAAAATTCATTAACTGATAAATTAACTATAAAATTTAATTAAAAATGAGAGAAAGAGAGAAAGTATAAAGTGCCTTTTTTATTTTCGTATTTTAATCGAATAATCAATGAATGCTGACAAAAATAATCGATTATCTAATTAATGAGAAATAGACTATTAAAATTTATCGAGCAAAATGCATTTTTAAGAGCGTGTCATCTTTTTCTGAAACTTGCATAGATATATTTGTTACAATTATATCATATATACAATATATATTATAAACAAAACTTATATTAATTTTTAATGAAGAATATTTACGTTATATTTGACTGAAATTGATGATATTGTGAAAATATATTATATATAATATATATTGTATATTAATATTAAATAACAATAGAAGTTTTCATTTGCATTGAAAGACAATAGCATATAGACTGATAGAAAATGCGATGTAATTAAGTGGATATCTTTTGACTGCGATGAAATTTGATCTAACGAGCATATAATTTTAAGGGCTTTATCATTATATGCGCATTACTGATATTATGTAGCCATGTATACCTACTGTTACGAACATAATGAGTGTTTAAGGAATGGATCTTGTTAGTTTTGTTATATTTGCAAAGTTATGCAAGCGTGAATACATTACTATTATCACATTTTGATAGCATAGTTATGCAGCTATTTTTACTTTGAGTTTGATAATCTCTTATATTTGATCTCTTGATTAATTCTCGAAATATTACTATTTTTTGTAATATTAATGTTCTTTAAAAGTTACAATGACAAATATTTATTAGCTCTAGACTATATATTTATAATTTATATTATATAACTTCGATTTTATCATTATTGTTAATTATGTAAAGACATTCTATTATGTTTTATTTTCAATAATTGTAAGATAAAAAATGCTGGTTAAATAATTATATACTGCGAAAGATATTCTATTATGAAACAGAGAGAAATTCCAAACTTTGATTAGATTCAGCAATTTCTTGCAATAATATAGATGATATCTCTTAACATATAATAGATATTATATTTTCTCACTGAAAAATCATACTTGTGCTAGAACTTTTATATGTTAAATCACAAATTAAGTTTTATAATCTGTATTTATATATTTTATTCTGAAACAGATCTCCATAGTATTATGTTATAAATTAAGTTTCTTTAATAGTGCCAGGCTAATCAAAATAATGAATAGGAAAAAGGATCAACAAGTATAACAGATCAAAATCTACACAATAGCACGTTATGTGCATCAATTCCGTCCAACATTTGTTATTGATCAACAATTATTCTTAGAATATTGTTATTTTTTAAAATAAAATAAAGATATACAAAATTTATATATGTATTACTAAATCTGCATATTTAATTCATTGCATAATTTTGATGTAAAAATAGTAATTTATATTAATATCTAAGATCATGTAATATATCTTTTTCTATAAAATTAGCAATATAAATCACTAGATTACATAAAACAATATTGTGTATACATATATATCTATGAGTGCAATAGATATAGCATTGTCGCTTTTTTCCCTAAAAGGATATGTAATCACATTATTTACATCATGTATATGTGCTAATTAATTTTATAAATATACATATATATAGATTTATAGTTAATTAACACATATATGTGATATAAATAATATGATTGCATTCTTTTGAAAAAAATGCAGCAATGCTGTATCTATCTCACTGTTTTGCACTCTCTGATATTTTTTATCTCTTTTTACATAGATTTTATTTCTTTCTATTGCATCATATTATATACTTTTTATACTTGAAATTAAAACGATGTAAGAGAAGGGAAAATTATGCCTAAGCATAATTATTATTAAATTATTTCTAAAAATAAGGTAGAAAATACAGCTCGGAAATAGATTTTGCTACAATGTGTGTGTCGTGACAAATAATTTATGCGAACAAAAAAAAATTAATTAACATAATTACATGAATTATCGACACGATGAGAATAGCGTGTAATAATAATAGACGTTTGATGTAATAATGCTCTCGTTTCATCAAATAGAATATCTCAATCAACATAAATACAATACAAATATCATACGCACACACACACACACAAAACGTTAATTAATAAATAAGGTAATTTATTCACGGATGGATCATAATAAACGATTCATTCTACAGTTCTATGGATTGTGACTCTGTCGCACACGATATTTGGTCACAACCAACGTAGGATGCACACTCAAATCTCAGATCTGAGAGTACTTTCGAAAAAATATATTTCACACGTAAAGACTCGATGAAACACAAGTGGTTTAAATAATGTTATATTGGCGCGAATAAAACTTCAGGATAGCGTTCGGAAACTCATCTGTCAAAGTGCAAAATTGGACCGACCAATCAGAGACCGAGGATCTCTTCGCCCTGATTGGTCAATCGAGCGTTTCTCCCTAGGCGACTACATTTCCGAACGCAATCTAGAATGCTGCTGCCCTCTCCACTATACTTTCTCATAGTTCTTAATCAAAGTTCGTGTGTGTCGTCGCTCCGCGAAAGTATACGCGAATGTGAGTATATTAATTACTGTTTCACGCTAATTATTGCCTTGACGTTAATTCTCGTATCGCGTCGCGTGTACCGACATCGTGATCGCGATCGCAGGCGCGAGATTCACCTCGAATCGACCGCAAATCTTGCTCGACGTTCGTCCTCCCGACAGCGAGTGGTCACGTGACGCGTGACGTCACAGCTCTTGCCGCCAAAAGTTCGCGCGCGCGAGTTTCCGAGGATGCATCGGGAGCAGTACCGGCTCCGCTTCCGACGCTGAATTTTCCGCGTTTCTCGACGTTGTCGATCGTATTCTACGTGCTCAATTGCGCGTTTCCGGTCGTACTTTCGGGTCATCGTGTCGAAGTATCGTTTCGCGACGAGCAAATCTCGTAATATTCGACAAAAATCGCCAAGGTCTACGACACGGTCGCGCCGCCATATTTCGTTTGTTACATTTCACTATCGTGCGTTGGTCTCGAAAGCTTTCTCGCGAATCCTCGAGCCGGAGATCTTCAGCGGAGAGCAAAAAGTACGTATATCAATTGTGTATTAACGAAATACGCGATCACGAGTCGACGGTGTTCGAGAAACGAGCCTTTTCTCTCTCTCTATTTCTCTCTCTCTCTCTCTTTCGTTTCGCGATGTGCCGGGATTCTCGGAACTCCCTCGAGGAGTTAATTCTTGGTATTCGTGGCAGTCGTATTTTTCGATCTTTTTGACGTTCAATCTTGTTTACAGATATCGTGCGTGGATGGCTCGGGATTTTCACAACCGCGTTTTTCAACCAACAATCTTTCTGGAATAGTTGACTCCTAGTGCGGAGGGAGTCGTCGAATCGTCGTTCGATAAGTGCTTTGATAAGTCGTCTTTGAAAAAAGCAGCGACGCCGAAAAGAGCATCGGTTTAGTTCGCGCGCGAATAAGCTCTCGCGTTTTAATTAACGTCGAAAATGTGATAGATGAAACCCGGGCGTCGCTGCGTCGCGAACGGAAAAAGGTAACGCGAGTGTTATGCCATGTAAAATATTGCGCGATCATAATTAATAAGTGTGGCTTCGCGAGTGAGTGCCATGAAGGAATACTAAATAAGGAATACCAGAGAAGGAGGAGGCCCGAGGAACATCAGATGACGGCAGAGCAACGATAAGGTGAGCTATCACCATAATTTAATTTATCATTTGTTATTTGTGAAGTTAAAAATTAAATGTTCGTTTATCTTCAGGATATATAGCATAAATTTTATTATATATTGTTATCTAATATAATTATAATATGCATTATATATAGTTATGAGTAAAAAATATTTTAAATTTTTATGTCGAAATATATGTTTAAAATATTTGATAAAATATTTATAATAATTAATGTTTACATACAGATATACATATATCTACATATATATATATTTTATAATTATTTAAGTTATGTAATAATTATACATTTATTTATCACACATTTTATAAAAAAAATGTTTAGAAAAAATTTTAGCGAATGTTTGTAATTTTTCTATCAAATACTTGATTTAAGAAAAAACGAGAAATTATCAATTATGTACATAACAATTATTTTTCGAGTTATTTTAATTATTTTATACATTGTCTTAAATTAAATATATTTATTTTGCAGAATATGCTGTACTACAACTCTGCCATTCTACGCATCGTACTGGTGAGTTACGAGTAAATTTTTTTTTATTTTTACTCGTGTAATGATATCAGAAAGATGCAACAATATTGTCTAATTTATACTTATATTAATTGCTTGGTATCTAAATTTATATGTTTAAATTCATTTTTTATAATTATATATATATTTTTTCTATAATTATTATACATATATATTATATAAGAAAATTGGAAATACTATTTTATATAAAATAAAATATAATAATTATATGTACTGCAATACGTTTTTTAGTACTTCTAGCATATGATGTCATGTAAAAAATAGAATTTTATAATGAACAAAGATCTACATATACATATTGTTTCATCTTCTTGTTATCATTCACACTGTGAGATTCAAGTGAGCAAGTCATAGCACAAATTGCTCCATTTATACATGTATTGTTATGATGTTATGCATATTATATTTCTGTGTTTATTACATCTCGCGAGATGTAAGCGCTAATATGCGAAATTAATTGACAAAACAGAGTGACACATTTTTGAGTATAGTGCATTTCATAGATTATTATTATTAGCTTTAACGTATAGATTTATTCATTTATGCTACAATATAAATTATATACTCTTCATTAACATTACCAGGGTGAATATCTCGTTAATATGACTTTTTGAATACGATTTATTATGTATATATTAATTATTCGAATATAGTTATTCTTTCGTCGCAAAAAAATTAAAATACGTCGCGTACATTTATCTCCACGTGATTTATTATGCAATATAATGCATCTAAAATATCTAAGAAAATTTTTAATAATAGTTAAAATATTTATAATAATTTATATATATACATATTGTGTTGAATAAAGATATATGAAACCATTGCACAACACTGCATATTTTAAATATAATTAAATTATTTTTATATTGCACAAGAATTTTTATTTATTATATTCGTATTATATAAATAATTTATATCTTTAAACATAGCTTATTTTTAAAATTTGAATGCAAATTTTTACATATCTGTTTAATGAACAAATATATAACCGCGTGAAACAATTATTTTCTGAAATCTCGGTGACAGATTTTGGCACTTTTTATATCAGCACAAAAACATTATCTGAGTGTTCTGTTGGATTTTACCAAGAATTGATAATTGCGTAAGGCGTAAAGTTATCAGCAGACGTTAAGTAAAGTATTGCTTTGTTTTCTTTTTTGTAATAACATATACACATATTGTGAAAATATTAATTGCGACAACGATAATCGCTGTAACAATTTACAGGATCATGGCACTTATTTTTCGTTATGAATATAACAGAAAATTAAAACAAAATTAAACAATCATATATAGTAGGCCAACTAAACGAGCAAATAAATAAGATGTAAAAAATTTTTTTATTAATAGTTAAATCATTAAATTAACATTCCGTTACAGAATCGATATAAATTGTAAACGTTTCGACTGCACTACAGTCTTTATCAATACATAAAAATTAAATATTAAAATATAAAGTTAGATGTTAAAAATACAAAGTTAGTTAAATATTAAAATATAAAATTGAAACGATTCTTCGCTGTTGACCAATAGATATGCAAGGCGATTGGTCTGAGATGCCAAGTTATGCGACATTTGAGCATGCTACGGATATAATACGCGAATTAAATCAATGTCAGAAAAAATTAAAAAATCTTTCAACTTACATTATCGTTTTAACAAGTCCTTTTCCCCGATATTTCAAGTGTGTGTTGCGAAGTCTGAATACCAAATGTCAAAATAGAGAGCGTGATGTATTTATTTATTACCAATGTTTTTTCTAAATTATGATTCAGCAAATTTTTTAAGTATGTCAAAATAACTACTGTCTAACAATTCGGTGTCTGTATTTAAATTAATTCCATTTTTCTGTTCTTTAATGTGGATCATTTCAGATATTAGTCTTTTTTGGTAATTCTTTTCATGATCCATAATTTTAATATTGTCCCAGTCAAATGTATGTTGTTCGTTTAGAATGTGTTCCGTGATAACCGAATAAAATTAAAATATTTTTTATAATATATTAATTATTTATTAATAAATAATTATATCGTATAAGTATTGTTTACGAGATGGCTCGTTGAAGAGACGGTATATTGTTTGAATATAATGTAAAATAAAAGCTTTGGTTTACGTTTACGCTTTGTATTATTGCGTCATACATACATGTATAGCAATAACAATTTTTAAAAAATTGAAAATTATTGTTAATAATCTATTTATAAATAGCTTTGCTGTGTATTTTAGATTTTTAATTTCTACAAGAACATATTGACATGTGTACATGTGTATATTTAATTTTAATATATGAAAATGTAATGAAATTTTTTCACGATGATTATTAATATTAATTAATCGTAACGCACAGCAATGGCCATATATATGTGTATATTTTTTTTAAAATTTCAAATTATTTTTCAATTTTTTTCATTTTATTTAATAATTATATAAACGTATATTATGAATAAAAATATATAATTAAAATAAAAGAGATAAAATAACTCTTCTCGACTTTAATAAATTCGTCCCTGAAGAGGTTAAATAAAAATGATATAATCAATCTATTATTATATTATAATATTATAATATATGTATTTTTTATATTTATTTGTCTTTATTATATTTATTAAATATTATTGTATTTTTATATATACATAATGATCTATATTATTTATATTACATATTATATACGAAATTATTTGCAAATGCATATCATATTGTGCAATAATCTTATAAACACGCATTAAAAAAGTGTAAATGTAAACGAAAGGAGCAGGTGTAAAAACGTTTGGTGTATTTATAAATACCCTAAATATTTACTAGCGAAATGTAAGAGTTGGCAGCATTGATTTTCAAACCTGTTATCGTCCGACACAAGCGCGCCGTTGTCGGCGGATCCCGGGTCCCGGCGCACATTTCATCGCTCGCTTCAGTCAGTGTGTGCCGCACCGGCGGAGAAGGTGGTGTTATTCCGAGTTTGCTTCGACGAAAGCGAGACGTCCGCGGTATCGTTCCCTTGTCGATCGTCGTTACTCGCGAGCAACAGCTCGGCTAATCGCCGGCCGGCGCCGATAATAATACGGGAAATCGCGACCGTACGAACGTCTACGTGTTTATATTTCGTCTTGGTCGTTAACGAAAAAAAAAAATACTCTGTGAATTTGTGTCGGGATCTCCGATATCGCGCGTGTGTTTTGTCTTTCCACTGTACGGAGTATTCCGTTTTTCTCTCCCTTTCTTCCCCTTTATACTTGTTCGAGAAAGACGACTACGAAAAATGAGTGCCATGATTCTGTGGATTGTTACGGCGATTATCGCTGTCGCAACGACGGCAAATGCCGCCGGTCTCAAATGCGATAGTGTCAGGCCGGTCTTCGAAGCGCAAGGCTTTTCGCTCAGCAATATTCCGAAGGAGGCAATTTCATGTGAGTTAAATACTCCGATACACTTATCATATATTATAGTGTTCGGCACAAAACGATTGTCTTATTTATATATCTTGCAATTTACGTGAAACATTTGGATATCTCTCCTTTAACTATTTTATAATATACATATATGTATATGTGTATTTAAATATATGTATTTAATAAACATATATATATATTTTTACATATATATTTTATATATTATGCATATTTAATATATATTAATATATATTTATCGTATATATATGTGTTCATATTTCGAAGAAAGGGAGAGACAAGTAAAATATATAGATAAAAAACTGAATTTTGCGGCTGATTTATAAAGATCATTATTTTCATCACAATTGTTGTCTGGGAATTATATGACCATTATTCAACGCCAAGTACGCGAAATATTAATGAGAAACAAAATGCATTTAGTCGACTGTTACATACCGCTTCCTGTCATTGTCTGATAATATTGAATAGCACTGTTTAGTTTACGCAATAGTTTATATTAATATGATGATAATAGACTGCGCTTTTATTTTTTAATTTGCAACAGATGTTCTTTTTTACTAGAGATATACTCTATTATCTCTTCTCGTGTGGGTGGAATATTCAATTCTGTGTTGAAATGACATTTTTGCAAACTGATATAAATTACTGGAGAGAGATTGACATTCTCTAATATAATATATATGTATATTTCATATGCATTGTAGAGAGTCACGCAACAAAACAACAGATTCATATAACGAATAAAATATTTTCTTCTATTATGTCCAAATCTCCGAAATGTCATGTCCTTTCTTGTTTTTGTTTTGACATATAATATATAAATTTAATATGAATTTATACCTTTAAATATTATATATAAAAAAATAGTTTGCTCCGTGTAACGTATCGTTTCACATTCGTGCGTAAATCAACTTTAACAATTGAATTTATTAAATCACATCGAAAAGATTCTTGCGATATTAGAACAATTTGTTTTAAAAATATTTTATTTGAAAAGTCGAATTAATCCATACGGGAAAAGTTATTTCTACAATTGCTTTCACTAACAACAAGTTAGTTTTGACCTATAGCAAATTTTATAAAAATATATCGTAGCATAAAATTTTACAATTTTAATTGTACTCTTAAAAAAAAAATTTTTTTTAATACTATTTGTATAATATAATTATGTTATAATTTAACATAATTATAATATAATACAATTGTGTAATAAATATATAATATTGATTAAAGGAAAAAATTTAAATACATTGAAAAAAAGTTAACTTGACTAAATTGTTCAACTATAATACGATTTTGTTAATTGAACATATGTAAGTATTTAAATCAAATAGACGTTATATTTAATATGTTGTTTTTAATATAAATACTTTATATATGTTCAATTTTAACAAAATAGTATTTAGTTGAACGATTTAATCAAATAAATAAACTTTTTTCACAGTATTAAAATTATTGATATTTTTGTACAACGCGCGCATGAAATATTTGTTTTCATTATTGTATGAGTTTTATATAACATTCTCTTAGGAGTTTTTAAAAACATTCTTAAGGTCTGGGTCATCAGTGACTCGGCAAGTTCGCCAACGTAGGATCTCTTAGAATCGAGAACTATTCGAAACTGTGCAATATATACGACCCTGCCCTTGCGATTCGTCATCGCTCGTGCAAAAATAACCATGGTGGTAGGTACAAGTATAGGCATGCAAGGCGCATGGGAGTAAAAGAGTCGGCAGCTACTTTTAAAACTTCGTAGAATCCGGTTTGTGCGCGACGATAATTGAACAGGATCTCTCGTGAAACACACTCGATGACTGACGAGGTCGATCGATCCTCCTCAATTTGTCCTGAAAATTCAATTTTAATTACGAAGTCGGGTGCGTATTGATTGCGACATCAAAGTTGAATTTATTCATTGAAGCACGCGAGAGCTTTTCGAACGGTTGGCCGTATCAAATGGGCTTGGGGCATTTCAGCGCCGACTGCGAAATCTTCTTTCGAATGTGTTTGGGGAATCACTAGGCAAATGTCAAATCGCTTTAGCAATTTTTCTTTCTGAGCCCGACTCGTTACACTTAGTTTTTGGAGAAAATCCACAAATATATCTGAGAGAACTAATTGCGTATTTTTTATCGCAATAAAAAAATTCACAAGAGCAGACAAATTATTTAAAATATTTTAAAATGATTTATTTTGAAATTATTTTAAGGTAATTTTCAAATTGTTTAAATGAAACGTTATGACATCAAATTTCACACCTTCTAACATATGATTGAAGTTAATTAAAATCATATCAAAACTCGATAATTATTTTAATTACCTTTCCTGGAAAGATCGAATTACAAGCATTCAAAAAACTTTGACATTTAAAAATATTCCATTCCATTTATTTTTATTGTATATACGCCAGGTCACGCGATCGATTGAGGTTACAAATGCGATTTAATCGAAAGATATTTACGATTGACCACGTATCGTGCGTTATCGAATAGACAGTAGGATAGACGCCAGATAGAGATAATAACAGATTAATATACCGGCTGATTGGTAATTATGGCACACCTATACCATTGAACGTTATCATATTGACTGTGTTCTTGTTTTTTTCTGCAGTCGAGACAATTATCGGTTAATAAGTTTCAAAATACATGTTATATAAAACACGAAAATAGAAAATTTATATGTAAAAACGTAATGATTAATATAAATTATAAAATCGTATAGAGAAAAATCCGAATATATATTTTCATTTTTCATATAATTATTCCATTTGCGATAATGTTTTATTCAAATTTTTTTAGAACAAAATTGCATAAAAAATATGCGACGTCTCTTAGAAAGTTAATTCATATATTTAATTCAAGTAATAATAATTATATAATTATAAATTATATATTTACAATGTCAAATTATGTGAAACGAAGAAAAAATAAAGCATTAAACTTGAATATTGTTGAATTTCATCAAGAAATTTAACGATAATTCAAGAAGGGCATTTTTTACGGAATATGAAATTATTTAAAAAAATTTTTATCAATTTTTTAATAATTCCAAAATATTACGATAATTCTTGAGAAATCTGCTCAATTTTAGACTTTTGCCATTTGTGTAATCTCTTTTCATCGATATTCGGAAATCCTGACGAATTCCCGACACGATTTAAAATGCACCGCTTTTAAAGAGATAGGAAAAAAGAGAGAAAGAGAGAACAAATTGCTTTAAAGGGAAGAAAATATATTGTACTGCAATATCGAATTATATAAAATGAAAAAAATTAAATTGTGGAATATTGTCTTTCATTAAGAAATAATTCAAGAATAAATGAGACCTTTATTATGAAATCATTTAAAAAAATTGGTCGGTTAATTGAGAAATACAATAATTTTGAAAGAATCTGCTCACATAATTTTAAACTTTTCGCGTAATCCCGTTTCATCGATATTCAGAAATCCTGACGAATTCTCGACAAGATTTAAAATGCACCGCTTTTAAAGAGATAGAAAAAGAGAGAGAAAGAGAGAGAAAAGAACAAATTACTTTAAAGGGAAGAAAATGTATTGTAGCGGTCGTAGCCGGGTCGGACATAAAAGCTGCGGCAAAATCAAGCGGAACCCCAGTAGAAGACGACCGCGAAAGACTCCCGGGGTGCACCATTAACACGAGGCTCTTTCTTTTGCCACAACTTTTGCTTCTCACTCTCGTCTACATTTTCGAGGTTACTTTCGATAACCACCTCAAAGGTTACCGCTTTCAATTTACATTTTACCGCGTAATGAGACCGACCTTTTCTAAATTATCTGCAATTTCTACGCTCACAAATCACGATCTTCTCTCTCTCTTCTTCGATCTATGTAAATTTTTTGAATGCTATTTTTGGCGCTCTTATCATTGGAATCTCTTTTTGCGCAATAGAGAAAAAAATCATATTTATTATATTGTATAATTTTATTTCTTCTTTTTTATATTAAATATATTTTGCGAAATTTCTTAATAAAATAATTTAAGAATATTATTTTAAAAAAATGTTTTTTCTTGATTATTATGGTTCAGTATTGAAGAATTACAACGAAATTTTTATTTACACTTTTTCTTATCCAAAAAGTCATAAAGCGAGGATGAATTGAAAGCTAAAAGATGCAATGCCATGTATAGAGTGTCATAATCATAAATTTAAATTCCGCGTGGAATCGCAATTTATTTCGCGAAACTTGGGCGAGCTGATTTGCGAGGACTGCGACGCGACGTGACCGCCGGTGAATTTATAGCCGATGAATTATGCGCTTTGTTCGTTTAGGGATGGAGAAGTCCTCCAATGGAGTCGAAACGGGCAGGAGAAATGAATAAAATTCCAGAGGACATTCTTGTGTCGAAAAATCGACGACGCACTGCGGTCGTGATTGCGTTTCCCCGTGTGTGCTCGTTGATGTATAATTTCTCTTTAATATATCTCGGAATCTTTCACAATGGCACGTAAATTGCTTATTAGTTCGCGATTATTAAATCACAATATAAGAATCTGCCAAATTAAAGTCCATTTCGAAGTAGAAAAATATATTTTATATACTATATATAAATATTTTTTACACAATTATATTTTCCAATTCCAAATTGACTTTTTATTTTGATTAAAAATCTTAATTTTGTGTTTAAATAAAAACCAATTGTGATTAAAATTGATTTTTTTAATTATATTTAAAAAATATAATTGTGTTTTAAAAAATGTTTTAAATACAATTCGATATTATGTCGTAATTATATAATAATTATCAACTTAATATTTTTAGAACATGATTATATTTACGCGCGCAACCATGAACTTCTGAAGAAGTTCTCGTTGCTTATCTACATTACCGATGTATATTTTTATCATCGCTTTGATAACGATAAACCACTTTATTTAAAAAAAATCAAACTGACTCTGTTAATGAAGAAGTAATAAATTAATTGCTCATCGCGATTAAAATGTTGACACACAAATACATATTTCGACATACCTACGTAAAAAACAAGAATCACAAAGAATTAACTTTTGAAATTTGAATATACGAATCTTGTTAGACCGCAGACCGAATTGATATTGAAATGAAACCTTTTCCGCGACACATATTCAACATCAGCGTGAATCGTAAGATCGTTTTCCGGTGTGTTTAACGCGTTGATCGACTGCGGCTGGCAATAAAAGCAAGAGCGTTAACACCATTCATCCCTCTCGCGGCTTCGTTAGCACGTTTTGTGTGCCGCGAATACGTTTTAATTTATGGATCCTTCGGAACTCGCGGATAGGTGTTAATTGCGCGGCCAATGGCAAAAGCTCGCTCGGCTTTTATGTACGTACACTCGTCCACCAACGATGACGACGACGACGACGGTACACGGTGGAAAATCTCCGTATTTGCGAAGGCGCGCACATATATATATATATATATATATATACATATAGGTATATATTTTGCGAAATCCGCGATTCGCTATCTGCTCCGCAATCAAACACGCTTGTCAGCTCGAGAGAACGCGGTGGTATCTGTTCGCGCGAGCGGTAGATAAGCGGCATTTTACGCCTTGCCAGCATCGTTGCATGGCGCAAAATTAGTCCGATGCAGGAGGAAGACAAAAATATTTTATGTTCTGAGAATATTATTAAATTAATTGTTATTATATAGTCATTACATAATATCAAATTGTCTTTTAAAAAAATAATATAAATATATGTATATTATTTATAATACAATTATATATATGTATATGATTTTTTTAAACTGAATTTTTAAAACAGAAATATATATTTTTTTATTAATATATTATACATACATATATACATATATGTATGTATATTAATAAACGACAATTTTAATCAATAACTCTCAAAGAATCAACTTTTGTCTGAATTATTTGTACAATCAAAAATAATAAAGTTTTTGAGGGTGGCCGATTAAAATTGGATACTTTATATATACATTTCCTTTTTTTGTATATTATCAGTCATGATATACATTAGCGGGAACACGATACGTCGCGATACGAAATGTGTGTCTCATATCTATGAATATTAAGATCATTTATGATACGATTAAGTATACCCAGAGAGAGAAAGAGAGCGCGCACTTAATCTACGTTATTAATATACTTGTAAATGTATATGCGGTGAATTTATCATACCTACCGCGTCTTCTCAAATTCGCTACTGTCGTGAGGACCCGCGCGCGATTCCGAGTGTGATTTATCTTCGTTATCATTGGTGACTACGTTACACAGATACGGGCGCATTTATCGGCGAGATGAAAGCGAGAGTTGCGTGGGTCCTGTCGGATTCGCGAGGCAAAAAAAAACAGCATGGACGAGAGACGCAGAGACAATCTGGCTGAAAGAAAAAAGCGCCCAGGCGTCCGTTTTATCGCGACAACTGCACCACACGTGCGGGTGCAAAACGTTCTTATATGTTGCTAATTTCGGGATTGTAATCTCGTCGTCCTAAAAATTAAATAATGAAATAAATCAAAATAATCTCGTGCTTTGCACATTATGCAATAATAAATTAAATGAACATAATTTTTGTTATATAATAATAAACACTAATTAGAATTAGTATTATGTAGCGATAATTAATGCAATAAGCAGATTTTATATTTAGATTTCGAAGTTAAATAATTAAACTAAAAAATAATTAGATCAAATTAACAAATTTAAATTAACTGATTTAAATTTAACTGACATTTTACATATTTTATATACATACTATACAGATACTTATATTTTGCATACCTATATATAAAGTGTTTATACTGTAAAAATTTCAGTTACGACTGTTTGTGCGCATATTCGCATGGTTCGGCATTCTAAAATATAGCTACGCGATGCAGGATAATTAATGCGCTTGTTTCCCCTCTCTCCGTCTCTCGGTCTCTCTTTTTACCTCCTTTCCTCTCGTTCTGTGGCTTATTATTTGCAAACTACCCGCGAGTGGTTGGTAATTAATACTTCAGTTAGTAGCGAGCTCGCTTGGCAATTAGTATTCTGTTAACGTGGTATTTTATTTTATTTTTTTTTTCATCGACACGCTCATAGTTTATCCTTGTCGCGTTTGACATAAATTATTACTGGAAAGTCTGCATAAAAAGATAAATTGAAAGAGCTTCGAATATACTGAAGTAACAAATAGTTTCTTTTTCAACAAAATCGCATAATATTCTCGAATTTTATTTTTCTTAATCGATCTATCAATGACAAAGGCATCTACATATATTTTGAAGAAAATGTAGTAATTTATTTAAAATTTATTACAACTAATAGTTTTGTCATAAATTCTAATTAATATTTTATAATTTATTGTTTGCATTATACAATGATACGTACTTAAATTAATTAATGGTTTATTTAATACATATTTAGTGTATATATATAGCATATTTTATTTTTTATTCCTTTTTTATTGCTGTTACTAACTATATATTTATTAATCATGCTTGATTTTATAATCGGGGATAATAAAACTTCTGAGTCTTAGCAACTTACAAGAACTCCAAGTTTCCCTATACATATATTAAGCGTATATCTCGTATAACTATCGAAACTAATCCGCACTAATAATCAATGTATTTTTTATTCGATTTTATTCTTTATTCTTGAAATTGCAGTCCAAAAGCATTCATATCCCCTCCCGTGTTAAATGCAAGGAGACGCATTAACGCGATCGTAAAAACCATGTTTGACATGCAGTTAATACGTCGAACGTCCGGTGGTCCACAGAAGCGAGTGAGCGTGTCGTAAAGCCTTTATACACAACGGTTTCACCCGATAGATTCTTTCTCAAGATTCTTCCTCGCTTCCGGGAGGATGTAAAATACAATTTTTTTGCACAAATAAACGTACGTTATTTAACGAGTTTAATTGGCATAATAAACGTGAAAGATAGTCGAGGAAGATTAACGAAGAATATTGCGAGGAAATAAAGGCCTGATTTGATTAATTATATTTCGTAACGCCTTCTACACGATAATTAATCGACCAATGACGATAAAATCGAAGCGTCATTTACATTATTTTATATATTATAAATACATTATATATTATTTATATATTATATAATATATATTAATATATGTTAATATATTTTAATATATTTTAATATGTATTGTTATTTATATATATTATAATTAAATTGTTGTGTGGACACATTCAAGAATTATACATGTTAATACTTTTTTCACGAATGCATTTTTAATTGCTTATATTGCAAATATTGTTTAAATGCTATACATATTAGATTCTTACTCATTTATACTTGTGACGGACTGAGCTTTACAATTAGTTTTGTTCGGTTTCGATTTTAACGCTTCACCTTTATTTTTAAAATGCTTTTCCGACAATAAATATGCATTAGACACGCAGCCGAATTTAAAAAGATACCGTCTAATTTTCCATTTTCAAACGTTACTCAAAAAAGACCGGACCTTCCACGAGTTTTCGGAATATTAATTCTTATTCGTTCGTTCATTTTTTAGTTCGAACATATCACAATTCTGTCGTTTTCCTGACTTTCGTCTTATATTAACTGAAAAAAAAACCGACAATATAATGCAGTTATGCGTGATGCGCGAGAATGCGAAAAAGAAAAAAGGGCGAGGACGAGGAGAAAGAGAAATGTCACTTATATTTGCAAAATGAGTGTGAATGTTAGACCCGATTTTCTGCCTTCTCGTATCGTTTTTTCGTTCGAGAAAGAGAGAGACGCTTTTCAAGATGGCAAATAAGATCATTCATGGCTATTGTGGCGTTCTTTTCTTCCTCTTCTTTTTTTCCTCCGTAACTTGATCAGATACACCTTTCCGGTTGTGGAAGATCTATGATATTTCTACCCTCGACCACCCCCGAGACCATCTGTTCTCTTCCTTCTTCACCTTCTTTGTGACTTCTTTCGTGTTGTTCGAACTATGGTATGATGAAACAGGCTTTTACTCGTTATACTTCTCTCTCACTTTCTATCTGCGAGCGTTAAAGTTGCTAGGTTCGAGTTTTTTCGCACCCTTAATCACCTTCCGGATTTTCTTTGCGCTTCTCCGAGGATGAGAGCGGATGCTCTCGGATTAAAATATTCATCGACTGACGACGCTACTGTTTGAATTTCATGAAATCGGGTCGGTTGTGATCGTTCCCTACATTGTCTGTCAACAAAAATTGTTGTCATATTTATAGATTTTTTTTTGTAAATGTAGACTTCTCTGCTTTTTTTTGTAAAGTAATCCTTGAAATGCATTTATTTCATTCGAATTCAAGGAAGTGCAAAATATACGAATAGTTCACGTTTCCTTTCTCGCGTGCGAATCGCATTGTTATCGTGAAGATGACCGGCATTGTACATTATTAGGATGATCATTTTGAGCACATTGTAGTAAGTAATTATGGGAATGGCATTGAAGTAGCTATTTTGAAATTATATTATACACTGTCAATTAATGTCAATTAATTGATAGCTGTGCGATGAACGATGAGTATTTTTTTAGAGATAGATCTTATACATTTACATCTAGATTTTATCTAGATTTTTTTTCGAATTAAAAACTTACTTGTAAAACAAATTAATTGCGAAACGAGTTATTGAAAATAATTAAATAATAATAATTATTATAATAATATATAATAACACATATATAACTGTATATACGATGTATATAGATTCTCACAATGAAGTCATAATAAAAACCGGTTTTATCTATTTCGCAAAAAGACACGTTATCTCTTTCAAAAGAAAAATGTGATATACTAACACGTTAACAGACCGGTGTTCTGTGAATTGATTTATGAATAGCGTTATCGATAACAAAGTCGATAAATAGTCTTGAGACTTAGAAAGTAGTGTATGTCGATTAATCGCTTGAACGCGTGAATTGATTTTAAATGGCTCGCTCTTTGTCGATGAGGCATTATATAGGTATAATATTTATATACATATATAAGCATGTATATATTTTTTTACTGTTGTGAAATAGTTTCCTAATTACATAATCAAAATAAACTTTATATCAGATAATAATTTTAAAAAAGAGACATTATATACACATTTTTAAAATATATATAATATTTTGCAAAATGTTATACAATTTTATTTTTTGGTCATAATTATTGATATAATTAATATTGCTGTTCGCGTATCGTCGATGACACATTAAAGATTTGACAGATGACTCTTAATAATGTTATTCGTGTTGTAGCGCGCGTTTATATTCGTGAGCAAAAAAGCTGTCAAGTGTTGACAATATAACGAAGGATTCAGGTATTCTTATAGTGACGTTTATAGGTGTCTGCATTAATAGGTGCCTTCAAAGTAAGGCGCTTTCGACTCCATCGAGAATGTAGAATTCGAAAGTGTGAATACACATTGAAATGCAATAATTACACGAACGGTGTGTAAATAATGTCCTGTATAAAAATTAAATAATTAAATTTTTATATACAATATTTTTTATTTAAATTTTCTAAAATAATATTTCTATATAAAATTTATGTTATCAATTTACAAAGAACAAACGAGATATGTTAACTTTTCGTTCAGGATATTTTTATATTTTCGACATTTGATGTCCAGTTGTGTGGAATATTAAAAATTCTTATTTACAAATTTAAATTTTTATATATATTTGTTAAAATTTTTAAAAATCTATATATAATATTCTATATATAAATTTTTTAATTTGATTTGCCACAATCGTATTTTAAATGTTGTATATCTCGAACGAAAAGTTGTAATCTCTGGTAAATCGATAACACGAATTTGCAAAGAAAATCTTTATTACACGCTGAATTACAACCGTTGTTGGGCCTTGCAATTTTTGAATTCGAAAAAAATTTACGAGAATCTGAGGTGGAACGAAAGAGAGAGATCGGTTTTCGAATGAAAGAGATTTAAGCACGATTGCCAGCACGGACAGGAAGTTATGGGCGGTCGGGATACATTTTCTGAAATGCCGACGACGACGGTGCGGTGAGGAATGCAGAATACAACCTTTTCACGACAATTATCTAGGCCGTGGCAGAATGCAGTCGGCCGAGAGAAGAGAGACTTAATGGTCGCTGTTATAAGTTATAACTTTTAAATAACCGGCACCCAGCGCGCGAGGAGGGATTCTCTTTCCTGCTGCTGCTGGATCGACTTGCTGGAAACCAGCTCACCTTGCTTTACCCAGCGCGATGAGTTTCGCCTCCGTGGCAGTCCTATATATGCGAATGAACGTCCGTTTCATACATATATACGCATGTATTTATATACATATGTATACATGATATCCGTGTCTCGATGCGTAACGACGTTGTAACATTTGTGAGATTTCGCAGACTCGGTGTACTCTTGGACCTCTGGTTGCTTGCTAGCCGGTCCCTTTCCAAGCATGTAATTCCTGCTGCCGGATTAATCATCGTGCTTGGGTGACGGAGTTACATTATAGCCGCCGTTGATGTTTGTGATGTGAATGCAAAGTCAAGAGTGGCTCTCTCTCTGTCTAACGACTAATTAGTTTGCTCGAAACTCTCTATAATCTTATATAAATCTACAAAGAGATAATTAGCTTACGCACTGATTGATTAACATAAATAATGACACTTGGTTATAATTTATGTATTGCAAAGAATTGTTTCATATTTTGTGCAGGGTTAAAAAAACAATAAAATCCTTTTTTGTAAATATTAAAGAAATAAATGTCACATTTTAAAATACGTCATTTTTTTTCAAAAGAGTGAAAAGAGAAAAATGAGATTGGTTTTTTTTTGACAGAATTATTATTGATTTTTAAAGTTTATAGCACTATTTTATATCGGAAATTTTAGTAACAGATTCTTTTTAACGAAATTAATAAGATATTGCGTTAGAAAATAAAATTTCGATATAACTTTTATTATATTATCCAGAATATGGATTTACATGCATATACTATATAAACAAGATTATTCGCGTATATGTAGTGGCTGTAATATCTGAGAAGTCAATTATATTATTCTGTTTCTTTTCTAGTATGCGTAATTTACAAATACCGATCGAAATACGATACTGTCCCAATATAATGAGATGCTTAATTAGTATAATTCTCATACGTAGTACACGTAGATGGGGATGTTTCTTGAACATCTCGATACGGTAATCTCGTATATACACTTGATTTATAACCAATATTTTCTGAAGGAACTTTGTGATATGTGCACGTAAACCCGATTGCGAGAGAAAGAGGGAGGAAGACAGATAGGATCTTTTAATAAGATTCATCTGTAGAGCCTGGCAACAGTTTGTCGACAGGTTGCGCTGAATAATCGCAATCACTTCGTCATATAAATACAATGAAATTCGTAATTTCGTTTGATGTGCTTATACAAAATGCAAGTAAAATTTTAACACGAGAGTTAAAATTTTAACTAACATGCACAGCAATATTATTTCGCTGAAATAATTTCTACATATCTTGCAGAATAAATATTTTGCAATTGATTATATTTTCATTTTACACAAGTCAATTAATTTATAATTATTTTAAAATTAATATTATGTACGTGGTCATATATATGACTAATAATGACAGAATATTTAATAACAAATTTTTCAATGATTTATTATATTTATATACAATTATTTATAGATTCGTAATCTTTTATCCATTTCATTTATATTTCTTTAAAAAAAAGTTTTTCAAAAATAAATTTAATATTAAAAGATTATAATTCTTTTTGTGTTTCAATACTTTTTCCTTGTTTAACATAAAATTTTTATGATAGAATTAACAAGAGTATTTTTTTTTAATTAACGAATGATATGACTCAAAATTACTATTCATAAGAGGGAAAGAGGAGAGATATCTGATTTAGAGACAATATTGTTGCTCGCATTTTTTTTAAATGACTTGTGTAGTTAGTCAAATGACTGACAAATATGTGTTTCAAAATATACAATTTGAATATTTGACATTTTATTTCCGAGACAAATATAATACATACGCGTGTCAATCTTCTGCCATGCAATAACACTCGCTAGAATCACAATATACAAACACGCGCGGGTTTTTCATCGCGTGCTTACTCGTAGGAGAGAGCGCACATAAATAAAATTCAGGGGGAATTATATCCAGTATACTCTCTCGTCTTTATTTATCTATTTATCCGGACGTACATAAATATGGCGGGTCCGGGCAGGGTTTGTCGACCCTGTGATTGATGGGACACGCTATTTTTACTCAGTGTGTGTATGTATGTATGTGTTACGTATCGTGAAAAGGAAGAGAGAAAAAACTAGGGGTAAGAAACGGAGAGAAGACAGTTCTCGGTTCAGCTGGCCGCAAAACGCCCACAGCTTTAGCAATACGATAGAGAAGCGAGGGAGAGGAGACTTTCCAAGTTATTTATCTCGATTTTTATTCTCCCCAGCCACGCGAAGGTGACAATTTATTGATTTTTCTTTGAGGCGCCCTCGTGATGTCGAGTTCGATATAACGGATCGCATTAATTCTCTTTGGGGTTTGTACGATTAGGGAAAAGCTTGATGACAATATACACTGTTGACTTTTAGGCAGCTGACAGATTCGCTCCGGAACTATGACGAAATCAAATTTAATCCGATCCATTCACATGTATATGCATATGTTTTACACAGAACGGGAGGCATAAAAATTCGCGGAATTCGCGGATTCGAAAAAAAGAATTCAAGTGGATAATAGTATCGGTAATCCGCGACGATTGATAAACGTCAACGACTTAATTGAATTTTTCATCGACAAGCCAGCGCTTTGTCAATTTGAGCACGTTCCAATTTGCGCGCATTCCAATTTTTGATCTCCCGAGCTCCGCCGAGCTTTTTTTTTCGCGCGAAAACATATCGAAACAATTATCCCGCGCATTCAATTCGTCACACGATGATTCTTTTTCTATGCCGATAACATGTAAAAGCCGCACGACTGCTCCGTTATATTTCAGAGTAGATTTTGCTGGATTATTTTCTGTTTCGAGCAGTAACGGCGAATGAATAATTAACGGTAAACGACAAGTAAGCTTATCAATTTTTTAATGAATTTTTGATTGAATACATTTAAACAAAGTTATATCTTTCAAAGCTTTTCAGGAAAATAAATCGATATATATTAAATGCAAATAAGCTTTTCGTATTTATGATATTATTATAATAATAGTGGAAAGAATACATTGTGTTTGTAAAATCTTATCATTATTATACAAAGTCATTATTATATAAAGATTTCGAGAGAGGGAAAAAGTTCCTACTCTTGAATTTTGAAAAAAACTATAGATTAACCTTCAAACAACTTGAAAAATAATCATCTGAGTTAAAATTCCAAATTATTAACTTTTCTTCTCTCGAAACCTTTTAACTTTTTTATGTGAAATATTTTATCTTGTTAGAGCCATAATTTCAGATATACTCGACTATATTAATTAAAACACGAAATACACCCTGTGTACATTAATAATGTATATTAATAATAAATAAGGAGAGAACATCTATTAACTTAATGTAATTATATTAACGAAGAAAAATCTTTGCATCATCCGATACTAATTTTCCTGTGATTATACTTTTAATATTAAATTACAATGTTGTAATAACGACTCTCTCGTCTATCATAATGTTAGCAAAAAAAGGAATTCGAAACGCTCGGTTAGAATACATAAGTAAACGTCCGCAGAGAGTAGAGATAAATTATAGAAACAGGAAGCTGAAAAAGACTACCTGCAAGCTGTTGCACTCACAATACAGAGCTTCATGCTCCCTTCCGGCTTCATATTTACTTCTCGTATCTACTCTCTTTCTCTCCTTTTCACTTGCAAAATATTTAATGTCTTTGCAAATAAAAAATTTTACATCTTTACGCACAAAGTTTCGTATTTTATAAATATGCCTTTTCACGCTACGACACATTGTTAAAATTATTGAAATACAAGGTGTATCATAAATGCGAGCGTGTTTTATTCATCGAAATGAGCAAAAAAGTTCATACAAACGTACATATACAATTAAAAAACAATTTTTTAATTGGCCCCTTTGTCCTGCTAGGATGTTTGACAAATGCTGGCTTTTATATATATCATCTTTGGAAAACTATTTACCCATTTTGATAGAGAATGAATTGATTTGAGATGATAATTATTTTTTACTATTTCTTTTAATTATTAGAAATATAAATAATACACTTTGTAATTATCTTAAGTTTCAACTCAAACATGATCATACTGTGAAACTAATGCATTTTTATATGAACACGTGTTTACATGAACTTTTTATTTTGATGAATAAAACACGAAATAGCGGTTAACATTTATGATACACTCTTTATTTTTATAATTCTAATAATGTGTTGTCGCGTCGTGAAATATTTTTTCGTTACAATTTTAGAAATATTTGACTATGTTAATCAAATGAAACTTTATATACATATATTAATAAATGAAAGAAAAACATCTCTTAACTTAATTAACGAAAAACTATCTTTGCATTATTCGATACTAATTTTCTTAATTATATTTTTATATTAAATTACTTTATATACAAAATTTTGTGCACAAAAATGTATAATGTTTTATTTGTGAAAAATTAAATATTGTATACTTACATCCTGTATATATAAATGTAAAACATTTTTTTACAAATTCTCGCGCGTTAAATCGACTAATTAGCAGAATTATCGAATCAATTATGTGAAGCTTGAAAAATATTGATTGTGAAAATATATAGATAAATTTATTTCATATTACAAAAGAAAAATATTTCTTCTATATATATTTTTTTAAGTTTGAATTTTTAATAATAGAAAATTGCCGCAAAGCACGATCTCTGTGTTAAATTTCAAAGAAACGGAAACATTGAACAATCGTCTATCTAAATAGACAAAATACGAGACGACAGAATGAGCGCGGTCATTTTACATTTCATGGTTCTGTAAATCTGTGTGTCACGAGCGAGAGAAGGAGGACGCTTTTTCCCCACGTATAACCATACGTCGAGATTTCATTTTGTCTGTGCGTTGTTAAAGTTGCTCTTCAAGTTACACTATATCCTCGCCACTTCACGACAAGGGTTTTGAGACGGTTTGTACCTCGTCACATACAGAGCCACCCGTCTTCCGTTACCTGACACTACCGTGTAAGGGAGTTGCCCGGCCAAAAAGGGAGAAACCCGGGGGCTTCTCTCTTCCTTCCTCTTTTCCGTTACGTTAACATTACGCCGTTATCGCGGTCTTTCTGACAGCGGCATCTGCACTCGTCGACGACTTCTCTCGTCTCGTCAGGCACTTCTCTCTTTCTCTTTCGCATAATGTCTCGCTACGCGAATTCGTACGCAGTATATATATGTATGTTCGTCCAGAGATGTAAGGATAACGTTTCTGTTCACCGGCGGCGTCTCGCCCTGTTTTCTGCCGCAGAAACTTGCTAAAAGCCGCCGCGAAATGAGGGCTCATTGTCGCGAAGAGAATATCTGGGTATGAGATTTCGCTGACTTTCTGATGTCGCGCGTAAGAACCGGCTCGCGTTCGTTTGGTCAAAAATTAACAAATGTGTGTGAGCGCGAATTTTCGACTATTTTTTTTAATGCTTCGTACTTACAAGGAAATCTCGCGAACCCAAAAATTCTTATTTTGAAGTATTCAAAGTACTGTTTTCTAAAAATTTTATGATAAGAACATCTAATTTTTTTAAATCACATTAATACAATTTTTTTCAAATATTTAAGAAATTAGTTTTTAAAAATTTTATTAACGTGGTTAAATAGAGATATTTTTTACCATGAAATTTTTATATAAAACTTTTTTGGACTGCAACTGAAAATTTCCAACTTACCTATATTGATATTTTCTGCACGTGTGTAAAATTTCATCAAAATCAGAATTCTCAGGTTTGCGAGATTCGATTGTTAGCTTGAAATCTTAATTATTCTCTCTTGAAATAATTTTAACCATATACTTCTGGAAATAAAACCAACTTTGTGCGGCGAAGATATTTCAATATTTCTCAACGAAAGATATATGGAATATTAAATTTCTTGATAATAGGATTTACGAAATAATATTTGATGCTCTATTGTGACAGGATTTTGAATTCACAACTTATTCTAGTAAACGTGTTAATTAAATCAGCTCGAAACGAGTTTGCATGCATGACATATCGTACGGTTTCACAGTATAGAGATCGCACATCTAGAGTGCTCCTAGAGTGGAAATTGAGCATAGATGCTATATACGATTCTAAGCCTTCTCTAAGCCTTCGGTAGAAAGGCAGGCAAAGGATGAATGCCCGCAGGTTCTCTTACACAAAGCAGGTATATTCACATAATACGAAAACGATGCCCGATCCGGGTCGGGGATTAGCCAGCTCTTCGTGATCCCCTCTCCTTCAGCGAATTAGTGTCTCTTAGCTTGACAGCCGGCTGTCTTATTTAACGAGATGATTACACGACTGCATATATTGCACAGAATGTTTGTTATACATAAATATTATTTATAGAGCATTAATTTTATTTTAATAAAAATTTTATTAAAATTATTTTAATAAAAATATTTTAAAATTGTTTCGCCGCATATTTTTTATAAATGAATATAAAATTATACAAAATATTTAATTACAATTTATATAAAAAATGTAAAAGTGTAAAAATTCTCATATAGTGATCTAGCTAAAGAAAAATATTTATGTCAAAGGAATATCTTGTTCTGTACGGGATGTTCAGAGGAGAAAATATGAGCGGAATGTTATAAAAGTTAAAATTATGCCGGCTGCCGTGCGTATGTAAACGAAGAAAGATGACACCTCAGGCGCATGTAAATATTCGACACGATGGGTTGTCGTATGCTCCTATATAGTTCACCGAGGCTCGAAGAATTCGCAAAAGAATCTCGCGTAGGAAGGTAAAATAAGGAGCGTAAAACTTGAAGTTAATGTTGTATCGGTACTTTTGGAAAAAGGACAGACACGGACCGTAAATCCCAGCAATACATTCCAAGTTACATTTCGAGATGTTCTGATTTTTTAAATTTCAGCTCTTTATTCATTTTAGAACCTGAGACTAAGATTTGAGAGAAAGAATGATATATTTTTTCTTTTTGCTTCCTCTTAAAAATTTTATACGAAATCGAAAGAATTATTAAACAAAACTTAATATGCGTACATTAAAAAAATTGTTATTTTTTTAGATTTATTTTTAAAATGGCATTAAAATTAAATGAATGGTTCGCATAGAAAAAGTACGACTGTTTATGATTGGCGTAGAATATATTCTTAGTTTTAGAAGATGTTCTAGAAACACTTAAGGAACTAAAAAAAGAGACGACGATACTTGTCGAGCAAAACTTACCAAAAATTATTAGAACAACCGGCCCTAAGTTCTAGAGCGGTCGCTGTTAAATGGGATGTCAGAGATCACATGAATGACATCTGTCATCCAGTTTTAAAAAACGAGAATATAATTTGTTTTCGACGTATGTCTGAAATTTCTCACAATTTCAGACGACCGCTCTTATCCCGATAAGTCGTAAGTTTCGCGACATTAATTTAAGCCTAAGCGCAGTCGAATCTTTACGATGAAGCGCGCGTGCTTTATGACGCGCGAAACGAACGCATCGGGAAGGGTGAGAAAACGCGCCTCAAAGTTTATTGACCTTCATCCCTTTCGCACGTAACAGCTCGCGTCCCTTTTGCGCGTTTGCGTTCACGCGTATCGTTGAACCTATACCTACCTTATCGTTGAAATGACGCCCGACAGACTGGCTTTACACACGTTGCACGTATAAATGGTATCGAAAAAAAAAACGTGCCCGGGATTACACGGGAGGGCTCAAGTCGACGGCGTTGGTAAACAGAGAGTTTTATCACGGACGGCTATGGGTACTTTCCCTGGAAAATTGCGCCACCAATTTGATAGCGACCCGAGAGAGTCTTGTTACATTCGCGCGAGCACTCGAGATACACGCGAACAAACAAGAAAAATGTTCGCCTGCGAGAAAATCGTTTCCGACTTACATATATTTTCTAGATCTAATCGCAGAACATCGAAGTTGGTAAAGATAAAAAGAAGTAGAGCTCTCGCATGTTTTCACGCATTATTTTCTCGCACGCATCAATTTCTTACAACGGCCTAGTTTACATCAAGCACTTGATACGCGTATCAATTAGTAAATTACTAGTAAATTGGTTCAGTTATTGGCTGACCAGTTCAAATACATTAATTGATACGCGTATCAAGTGCTTGATGTAAACTAGGCCAATTAATCGCACGCGAAATATCTAAGAAAATTATATTTTTTATTTTGTATATTTTTTTTCTCATGTAAACCATAATTTTACATTGTGAAATATTTTTATTAAGTTGTTATATAAATTTTTTGAGATTGATATGGCAATTGAATACAAAGAATTATCTATTTTTAATATATGTGTAGATATAAATAAAACGGGCTAATAAGAGAATCAAACAAAAAATAGAAATACAAAAATAACAATTTTCTAGAAATAAATGTAAAGATAAAAGTAAAAATTCTCTATAGCAAAAAGTAAAAATAAAAATTCTTTATTTTAAATTAAAATACGAAAAATAATAAATTCCCGAGATTTTTGAAGAAATCTTTATTCCTACGAAAAATACTTCAAGTCTTGCCAACGATATCAAACGATACATTTTGATAAGAATGCGAATCGAGAAACAGACACTGCATCGATTGAAGAAGAGATGTGCGCGAACGATTATCTATAAAACATACATAGCAAAATAAACACATATGTACAATATACAAACTCGTATAAAATACAAATATCTCGCACGATATCGGTATCGCGAAATGATAAAATTCATGCCATTTTCATCGACGAAGATGTGTATAAATCGCAGAAATGTATATATAAAGAGAAAAAACTAAATAATTCCTCAAAATTAATTTAAAAATATTTACTTGTTAAATATAACATTAAAAATATATTTTTGTATATTTTTTCTTTTGCTTCGCGATATGTGTATTTTTCTTCATTTTGCAATAAATGCGAATAAAATTTTTTTATAAAGTTATTTTTTGATTATAAATAAAAATTAAATTTTCGTGAAATAAAATCATTTTTTGCGAGCGTGTCCTCGATCAACGAAACTAGCATTACGTCACGTGTGATATACGGACGCCGGTCTTCTCCAAAATCCTGTAGCATCGAATAAACAGGTCGTTAAACTCGAATGTACATTCGCTTTTACGAGCAGGAAATAAGACGGTAAAGCTACGCGATATCACCGGCGGCGATATACGCACGTATAAGGCGTCTCGTATACGCTTATACGGTTATGTTCGTTAAAAAATGAGAGTGCATGTTATTGTCGATTAATGAGATTTTATTTATTAGTCAACGACATTGCAACGCAATGACCAGAAATGTAAAGAAGATACGTAAAGTTGATGTACATTTTCTCTCAGCTACTTTTAACTCGTATAAATTGGCGATGCATACCGATTTTTCGAATACGATTTTTATATTATGATCTCTAAATTATGATTTTTATATTAAAGTCTGACGATTATATTTAATATAGCCAGAGTCAAACTCAATTATGTACTTAAAAATACGAGTTGAATCCAGTAATAAAGTATTCATATTTAGTTCATATTTTAGGATTTGAATAATATGCTCATAAGTAATAATATTTAATATACTTATTTTACTTGCAAAGTAATCTAATCTTTTCGAATCTATATTTAAATGCATCGCTAATATATATGTATAGTTATGCGATAAAATAATCAGAAAAATCAATAGAAATAATTTCATTTTTTTATAATATCTACATTTTATATTCTTGCTCCTGAAAAAATACTCCGAAACCAATTTTCTCGCTCGCCTAACTTTGATCTTAGGCGAACGCTTTAAGCCGATCGCGAATCAATTATCGTACGTAAAATCCTCGAATTTTTCGATCCGAGGCATATTAATAGAAGAAAAGAAAAAATGTAGATTGAATGGAATTGCGCGAACATTTCGTGAGGAATGAAAATCCGCGAACGGGCAAAGCCGACTTCGCGCATGGCTTCTTTTTTTCTCTCTTCCTCTCTGTGGTTTTCCTGTTCTCTTTCTTTCTCTTTCTGCTCTCGACCAGCAGGTCGACAATCGCGCACCGACCTGTGCAAAGGATCGCTGCAAAGGAAACCGGGCAAATGTCAGTCGCCCTCTGGGGGTGCATGCACACGCTTCGCGAAGCTTTTAATCAACGCTCACACAGTGAAACCTTTCTCCTTCTATCTGTCTCATTTTCTCTCTCGTTCTCACTTTCTGTGCATCGCCTCGTGCACTCTGTGATTATGTGACCATGCACGTGAAAGCGGGTTAGGTTAGGCCAGGTTAGTATGGTCCACCCAACCGTCTGTTCATCCGCGTTTTGCAATACCTATGCTCGCGCAACTTGGATCGTTCAAGTCACGATGCCTTTCTGTGATCTCGGCTTTAATGAAATGAAAATTGCTCTATCTGAAATTCCGCGGCGCTCATTTTATAGCGAGACTTTGTCTGAATATTGAATTATTTGTAGACAGTACACAGAGATGAATCGCCTTCAAGAGCGTAAGAAAAGGAGGGGCTGAAAAATATCAAGTCTTTTATTCATCGATCTCTATTTGCTTTTGTGTGATTATTTTTATATATTATGAATTCTTAAAAATATTTCAAAAATTGTATAAATGATTTCTCTCTTAGAATACCTATCAGACTTTTTGAGTATATAACTAAGATCATGTTTTCTGAGGGTAAAATTAACTTTTTTCGGCGCACCTCAGGAAGTAACAGTTTCGGTTCCATTCCTTGTTCCTTATATGCTTATTGAAATAAGAAAACCTTGAGATATTCTTACAGTTTTCGTTGTTTGTTTAACTTCAATGAGCATGCGTTATCTCGTCGGAATGCCTTCTATTTGCTTTTGTTTATGGAGCTGTAGCAATCTCCTAATTAGCTGTTACGTGTCAGTCAATAAAACGGCCATAGTAGCATATTTTCAACACGACGTATTTATAAGCGGAAGGAAGCACCGCATCGATCTATTTTGCATTTGTATGTTCCTTTTTACATAATATATATTTTTTATAAATTATATCTTGCGTGTGTGCGAAAGTGACATAACAAAGTACGAGTGTAAAAAATTCCCTCTATATTTTTTAATAAATTTTTATAAGTATTCGAACAATTGTATATGGATCATTTGAAAGGAAAAAGATTTACAGAATTTTAAATCCGTCGCAGTAATCCCCTCCGTCAAGAGCGCGTCCAGGAAGAGCTATATCCTGGAAAATCCTTGCGGAATTTCTCAAGCTACATACAAGTGGAATTGTGCAGAATTTTTCGCGTGGAAAATGAATGTCGGTTAAAACCCCACAAAGAGCTGATCCGTTCTTAGGACCGCATTACTTTTCGTTTAGTTGCGGCTCCGGTAGGAGTCCGTCTTGTGTGAAACTAATATTTTTTTCTTTTGCCCTCGGTTAATAATAAACCAAAAAAAAAACACGAAGTAAAATGGTTACAAACTACCGTTGTGTTTGTCGAAAAGAAAACTATACCCTCGTGCACGACTGAGAATTGCCCGCCGTAAATTGCAATGAGCTTTCGTTTAATGCGACTGGTTTAAATTGTAAATTGCCGGTCACGGATTTTCACGCAAAGAGAAAGAGAGAAAGAGCGAGAAATAATCTAAGCCGTCGACGAGATTAACTCGACTCCTGAGAAGCTGAAATTAGCCATTAGTGGGGAAGTAGAATTGAGAAAATATATGATATCTTACAGCTCATCGCGGATTGCATTATTTTGGAAGTTTTATAATTATGCTCGGAAGTGATAAACTGAAAAAATATTCACAGCGAGACAGGGATTTGCGAGCTTTTTTTAGATAGGAAAAAACATTTGATTAAAATCTGCAATTGTGCACTTTACACTGAAATTTTATTTTTCGGTTGCGCGTATATAAAAATATCTGTAATTTTACGATCGATCTTTCTCTGATAATTTTTTTTCATATGTTCATTTTACGACGAAACTATCTTCGTCTTCTGTCTTGCGAGGAAAAATAAGTTTGGAGTTAAATTTTATTATCGGTTACTATTCTCTAACCTTATGTTCGACGAAATCACGACGTGAAGAAACGCGAAGATAGAACGCGAGTCAGGATGTGACTCCGATATTTTATCCCTTTCGTTCGAGATGAAGGATATATATGCGCGCATCTTTTATGGAGGGGATCCTTTATAACGCGTTTAGTGCTCTTAAGATATTCATTCCTTAGAAAATGACGTCGCAGTATATATCGACGCGTGAGAACAAGCGTCTTCAGACACGAAAGAAGAGATGCACTCTTGTCTGCCCTTCATATCACAACCTTCGAACACTATCACCGACATTGATGCGTCTATTATCCTGCGCGAGAGAAACTTTCAAAGTATATCGTCTCTGCGCTCTCCAATGTCTTTAACCTTTGTGCTTCGTTCATATCTTTTAAGCAGATTATCTGTTCCGGTGTGTTGCTTTCGTATCTCGTTTCACGTTAAATATAATTTTAAAATGATTTAATGCTGACAAGCGTTTTCAAATTAATATAAAACCGGATATATCGCGTTTAAAATGTATAATAAACTGATTATCAAATGTATCAGATGGAAAAGTTATTTCTGTACATTACAGAATTATATAATATTATATGTATAATACAAGGTGTTTTATTTTTTTTTAAATATGCTTAAATATATATTTAAAAATATTGCCTGCTAGAAAATATTGTTTCGAACAAAAGTTGTTTGATTTTGAGAAGAAAATAAATTGGTACTCTTGCATTTTAACTCTATCAATAAGGTTATTTTCACGATTATTTGAAAGGTGATCTAATTTTTTAAATGGAACTATTTTAATTTTTTTTATATAAATCGATTTCTCATGATATTTAGAATAAAAAAGTAAGGCGGCCAAAAAGTGAATAGTTTACGAGATATTTTAATTTGACATAATTTTACATAAATGAAATATCTCGAATATTAATTTGTTGATACTACTTTATTTTTTTATGTATAAAATAATAAGAGTACTCAATTGATGTGAAGAGAACATTAGCTATTTTTAAGAAAAATATATGTAATTTGCAACTTGTAACTACTTATATATTTAAGTACATTGTTTAAAATATAGGACACTGTATAATATATATAATTATATATTAATATATACATTTTATTTTAACACTTTGTGAACGTATATATCTTGAAAATAAAAAAGCACGTATATGTCTTGGAAATAAAAATTATTTCACTGACCTGGGAGGATTAAACGCCTTTATTTGTAATGGAATTTAAAGTCGAACGACTAGAAAGTACACCTACGGTTAAATCCTGGATTAAGATACTCGAGATCGAATTTGCAGCGCGGGCTCTCTTGAAGATTGGACGTTCGAGCGTTTCGATGTTCGATGGTTTGTAAGCTATGGCATTACAATTACCGGATTAGTGTCGAAAGAAGCCTCTTAGTTGGAGACATTGGGTCGAACGTCTCTATGGTTGTTAGAACATCTGCCAGCTAACGATCCGCTCGCATCCGTAACAATAGCTATATACGTGGAAATGAATATAGAATTGTCTACGTGTGTGAGAATGAATGGGAAAATGCACTGGGGGAATAGATGAACGTCGTGTTTTTACCCGTTTTCTGTAAATATATTATTTACGTCGCAAATACATCAAATATTTTTTATTTGAAAAATTCGAAAAATTGTAATATAAAATCCAGAATAAAATAATTCGAATAAATCGCAATAAAAATGTGTACGACTTTAAAATATTTCGATTTAGATTTTTCTCAATTGTTTAAACGTCGAAAGCAAAATTTAATGAAATACAGGGTTGGGTAATAACTAGTTAATTAGTTAAAAGTTTAAAAAAAGTTAATAACTTTTAACTTAGCTTAGTTAATTTAAAATGTATTAATTTTTAACTTCAACTAGTTATTTTTGATCTTAAACTTATCTTTTTTCCCAAGTTAATTTTTTATTTCTGAATATCATTATTGTTTTTTATAAGTTATAGTAAACCTATTTTTAAATTAAAGTATTATTAATTTTTATGTTCTTTTGTCATCAATTGTAATTATCAAAAAATAAATTTTAAAAGAATTATTAACAAACAAAATTCTAATTTAATATAAATAATGTTTTTAAAAATTAACTTTTGAGATTTAACTTTAGTTAATTTAATCTGAACTTAACTTTAACTGTGTTAATCGTTTGTTCATGCAACTTTTAACTTAATTAAATTAATTTATAAGCAACTTTAATTTTAACTTAATTTCGTTTAAAAAAATCGGTAACTTACCCAACCCTGATGAGATATGCGATCGAATGACGAATTTCATTTATCTAAAAATGATGCATTAATATGCTGACACGTGATCGGCCATGTTTATCGCTAAAAATGCGGACCGAACGCCCGACGGTATATCGTTCCTCATCGCGTTCATCTCTCTTTATATCGAAGGATTGCGATCTCCCTTGACCGTGAATAATCGTCGCTTTCGCATCGTAACCTCAGGCACGCGTGACTCAGGATTTCGCGCGCGCGCGTACGTGCGTTTATGCTCGCGAGACGATTCAGCGTAGATATTCATAGGCGCGCTCGCGCACTTTCATTGATGTCGCAGAGGAGCCACGCGATAGAGAGGAAATTTCTGAAGGACAATGCACGCTCCGAAGAGTACGAACAGCGGAGTGGCAAGAATATCCGGTTTCGTGCGAGACACAGGGGATGTGCATTCTGCGAAAAAGCATTCATACTCGTACATACCTCTGCGTCTGCGTGCATGTCTCACAATCAGTATAGAGTCGTGAGGAACGAACGGCGCAGAATTTAAAGAATTTTTAAACTGTTCTATAAGTGAAAAAAATGTATATTTGGGAGAACACTCGGTAGATATAATCCAAATCGGAAAATATTGAATATTGTACAGAAAAGAGAAAATTTATTATCAATGTAGATCAGTATTATTAATACAAATTAAATTAATAGAGATTAAAATGTGAAAACTAATTTTATACATTTATATCAAAATTCTTATATTTACATAAGAAACGTACTATAAAATTTAGAATATGTAGCCAATGTGAAGGAACATTTTAATATTCATTAATTATTAATGCTGTTCAGTTCACGAGAAATGCGACAACCGAAGACAACGTGTGTTTCATTTGCAATTCATAGATATTAGTGGATCAAAGGACGATATATATAGTATCGAAGTATTCTCTTTCTATAGCACACATAGACTGTGCGAACCAATACACAACGTTACAACCACGAAGAACTTTCATGGTTTCTGTTCCCATAACCAGTTTTACGCCCTACCGCGTGCCGTTTTCGTTTCACGATATCAGCTAGCATGTATATGTTGTATATAGATACAGGAAATAGGATATACAATATACAGGAAGTGCACGTGGCCCGCGTGTAGTTCGTTCTCTTTTTCTTTTTCTTTTTTTTTTTTTTGTACGCAGCTATATATGTTTATTCAAAAATAGCCGTGAGATGCAAAACCGAAATTGCAAAAAGGCGTGCTACAGAAAACATTGAAAAAGCATATGCATGAAAGCAATTAGAAGGAAAAAGCTGAGTAACGTTTATATTTTATTATATTCACCAAATTGAAATAATGTGTGTGAGGTCTATTTTGATTTATTTATTTTTTCGCAAAAAAAGTTTATTAATACAATGAATTAGTGATCTATATAAACTTGTTCATGTTGAGCATTGATTTTATTACGTTCACCAAATTGAAATAACAATTGTAGTGTAGTGTTTATTTTAATCGTTTATTCATTATTTTCACAAAAAAATAAAGTAAATTTTTTATTAACACAGAGATTAATGTAAAGAATTAAAAATTATACAATTTATTTGTATTCGAGTGTTAAATATAGCTCAATGACAATTTGATTTTATTATGTCCACCAAATTAAAATAACAAGCATAGCGTACTTCGGTTTTTCATTCATTATTTTCACAAAAAAATAAAATTAATATAAAGATTAATTTAAAGAATTAGAGTTACATAACTTATTCGAGTACTTGTTAAATAATTGAATAGCGTTTTGATTTTATTTTGTCCGTCAAATGGAAAAAATAACAGTCATAGTATATAGTATATTTCGATTTTATTCATTATTTTCGCAAAAAAATAAAACAAGATGATTAACATAGAGATTAATTTAAGGAATTAAAGTTACATAACTCGTTCGTATTCGAGCGCTCGTTAAAATCTCGTGGTAAACGTTACGTCAATATAACGATAACAAGAGTCTTTCGACATTTCTTACAGGCTCTGGTCTTCTGGCGCTTGTTAAATACATGACGCATCGTGTGTTTTTCTTAAGGGTTGCTTCCTTATCTCGGGTGCAGACCTCGAGAGAGGGCCGAGTTTCTCTTCCCATAAAGCATCATGCAATGTTTATTTCGATACGCACATACGTTTCTTTCTTGTGTCTACTTATTCTTTCGTAACAAGAACATTTATAGCATAAACTTATTTATCTTTTTAGCCCTCCATTACGATTCCATTTCGAAATAAAGACATTTGTTGTATCTTGAAATTTGATCGAATAACAAACATGACAGCTAGTGATAATTTCTGATAATTTTACCTTCTCGTGGCATACATAATTTGCAAAATTAAATGTATTCGTGTTACAAATTAATTTTAGGAACGAATTGCAACACTTTTTCGGATAAATAAATTGTTTGTAAGCAGCTGTAAACCAAACAATGCAAAACTCCCCTATGGTAAAAACATCGATAACAATCTTTCGGAATTGTCAAACGTGTGTCGACGTTATACAAATGAAAAAAATCATCGATATGACAAATGTCGTTCCGAGTCGTTGCAAGACAAAAAGCTATTCGCGAGAGAATCGATTCAAACACATTTGGGTTGAAAATAAAAGAGGAAAAAAAAAAGATACGCCATCATAGGGGAAGAATCGTATCGATTTTACGGATAAATTCTATTAACGTAATCATATCGAGTCAGAGAAAGAAATCGATGACAGAGTGCAACGAACTTGACAGAAAGCTCGTCGATGGGGTGCGCTGACAGTCGGAAGAAAAGGAGAGAAGAGGGATGAACGATGTGCCTAGGGTGACATATGTGCATATGACGCCCGTCAAACATCCTTTTCTCTCTCTCTCTCTTCTTGGGTTGACGGACTCCTCGTCTCCTCGCAACTCATTTGCAAACCAAACGAAAGGTCATTACACGGAAGCTTTGACACATCTGCAAACGTTTCGATAATATAACATCTGCGTATACGGTGAAGAGAGACAGGAGACATATAGGGTTTGGACATGCGAGTATTCAATATAGAAGAGGGATGAAACGAGGTTTCGCGAAAATATCGACGGGGACGAAAGGATCCAGGCTATTTATGCGCTGACGTCACAAAACGTCAGTGCAACAGCCATATCGATAGTATTCAGTGATTTTCTACTTTATATTCTCCATTTCTGTTTCGAAAAATAGAATTAACGTGCAGAAATTTAAATAGATTTGAATAGATTTATACGATATCTTATTCATTTAAAAGTTAGTTTTCGGATAAATAAATCCAATTTAAAAGTTTTATAAATATGTGCGAAATGCTGTGAATATCTGTATCTTTTGCATTTTTTATCTTATTTATTTAAAATCCGGAATTTTTCGCGTGGAAAAAAAACGCTACAAAACCGGCACTTTATTCTCTACGGTATTTTGTTTTCGAAAAATAGAACGTGCAAGCATTTAAAAATAAATATCTCATTCATTTAATCTTTTAATTTGAAAGTTGGTTATAAATATGCGAAAGACCGAATATCTGAATCTTTTGCATTTTGAATTTTATTTAAATCCATTTTTTTTTTGCATAGCAATTTTCTCCATTTTATTCTGTTCCGAAAAATAAAAGTAACGTGCGCAAGTATTTAAAAATAGATTACTTTTAATTTTTTAATTTGATATTATTTGTTTTCAATTTGAATTTTCAATTTGAATATATATTTGTGAAAAACGCTGAATATGCTGCATCTTTTGTATTTTTAATCTTCGGAATTTTTTTACGTAAAAAACCGCTGAAACGGCAATTTTCTCCATTTTATTCTATTTCGAAAAATAAAATTAACATGCGCAGTTATTAAAAGTAGATTACTGTATCTTATTTATTATTTAATCTTTCAATTTGAAAGTTATAAATATATATATACATATATATATATTTGTGAAACGTTGAATATACATCTGCATCCTTTGACCATTTTCATTCTTATTCAAAATCGAATTTTTTCTCAACTTAAAACGACAATTTTCTATGTGATTACGAAATCACTTTAATCCTGGCCGATGCATGCACGCTCATCATTCCCTTTGTCGCTTCGGCTTTTTCTCCTAGGGCTGCTCCCTTCGTGTGCCTTTTCCACACGAGAATGGTCGGCCAGAAGGTAGTAAGTCCCTCCGACAAAGCGACCACGCGAATGGCGAGAGGAGCGCGTAAACGTCTGTCGCGGTTCATTATCTGCGCGACGGGAAAACCGTCGCGATTCCGTTTGATGTCGGTCTCTCTACGTGGGTAAACATTTCGTCAGGGATTTACTTTCCGCGGATTCGCGCACCCTCTCTTTCTCTCTCTGTCTCTTCGGCTTTGCGATACGACATCGCTCCGACTGTCTTCCGAGGTGTGCGCCAACGTGGAAAAATCGCTGTGCACACAGGTGTCTGGCAATATTTCGGAAATGTCGCCGCAGAGACAGCTGTTAGATCATCGTAAATACAATGCATGAGTTTTACATCGAGAAATATATATATTTTTTATTAGACATTAATTTAACATTTCCAACAAGACACCGATAAATATATAGAATATCGTATATTTGTCGAAAATATTGTTTTTCTTACGTCATTGTCGAGAGAATAAAAAAATTAAATGTTTTAAAATATTTTGTAATAAATAAATATTTGAATTTAGCAAATATATATAAAATATACTGCATGGAATACAATGCATGAATTTTACATCGAAATATATATATTTTTTATTAGACATTAATTTAACATCTCCAACAAGACACCGATAAATATATAGAATATCGTATATTTGTCGAAAATATTGTTTTTCTTACGTCATTGTCGAGAGAATAAAAAAATTAAATGTTTTAAAATATTTTGTAATAAATAAATATTTGAATTTAGCGAATATATATAAAATATACTGCGTGGAAATAGTATTTGTGCTAGGAATTAAATTTACCTTCGCCAAAAAAATATATATTTTCAGTGTATTTTTTACCTACTGTATTATAAAATATTTAATAATAGATATTAACGCGTAGAAATTTTTTATCGCGCAATATTTTTTGAAACTTTTTTCTCGCTCTCCCGAAAGTGACATTAGGAAAACGATATTTTTACGGAGTTCCAACAAACTATACACACAACATTCTGTTTATTTATCGAAGTACTTGAAGACACAAAACACAGGGCAATCGACTGCAGAATTCTTTTTCTCTTTCTCTCTCTCTCTCTCTTTCTCGGTACACAAGTAAACTTTTCTATACGGAAAAGCTTCACTTCGCCTCTCTCGCACGTGTTTCTCTCCCAGTCTCGGATCTCGGGGAATGGAAACACTTTGGGGCATCGTTCGGGATGACTTGCCCGCTCTTTGAGTAAACAGAAGGGTGTTTCGGTTCCGCGGTTCTTTATTTATGAAATTCCCTTCCCTGTCCGCCATTCGTAGCGACTGCGTCGATATACAACGTTGGCTGATTTTCCGCCTTCGCGAAATCTCTTCCGCCATCATGAGGCTGTTATCCTGCGGGATGTATACATTAATCCCACCCTTCATAATCTGTCTTTGTTGCGGGATAATCCGTGGAGCACAAGACTTAATAGATTACACCTTGTGAATATGCATAAAATTATTCAAAGGTCCATAGCCCTAGTCTCTTCCGCCAAGCACGAGGTTGTAAAAAAAAAAGAGTATAAAAGGGAAGGAATTTACATTTTATAATGTGATAATTAGCGGCGTTAGACATTTATATTATGCACTCACCGAGTCGCAAATCGTCAATTCTGGATCAAATGTATATATATATATATTCCAAAAAGTTTTCTTTTTATAACATTAATCGATTAAAATCCATTTATAATTTGCGATCAAATTTAGGATAGAACCATCTTCACTTTTACAAAATATGGAATGAATATTATAACCTGACATATCGGAAATCAAGAACACGTCAAGGCACATAGAATTAATAAACTTTTTATCTTTATCAGAATCTGCGACGCAGATCATCTAAGGTAGAGTTTTAGAATAAAGAAACTCGATCAATAGACAGACAGATAAAGATAGATGAAACTGATTAATGACAACTGTACATACACATACACAGTGTATACATGACAAATTTGTACCCATTATTTTTCACAGTGCGTGATAAATTTAGACTACTTCAAAGAAAAATTGCTAGGCCAACAATTGTTCTACATCTGAAGAATTATTTTTCTGACGCTTTGTATATACATATATGTCCGATGCGTTTTTTTTGTAAGAGATAAAAGAAAGTTAAAAAAATGTCTCGAAAGAGATCTCGAGTCACCTATATACAACAACCGTCCATTTGCATCCGTAATACAGAAAAAAATAAAATTTACATTTCGGAAAAACAATGTTTCCTTCCCTTTTTCTTACTCGCTGACGAATATCGACTATATGTGCGGCCGAGCTTTGACCTCGAGACCGCTCTTATCGTCGATCTTCCGCGTCCATCCGTGCTGCACTTACTGCATCTTCGTGCTTACACTTGAAACGAACGATATAACTCGTCGTGCGGTTTCCTGTCCCTTTCTCAGGACGCGCATAATTCACGACGCGCCACAATACACGCGGCCCTCTTCCCTTCGCAAACCCGTGCAATTACATCGATTTCCTAGGAGTAGCGTGCATTAGGAGTACCGCCCTTCGTGTCCGTCGCGATAGCGACCGGCGTTGCGTTTATGATAATGAGGAGAGACGCTTCGAAACAGTCGCGGAATAGGAAGAGGTCCGACTTAATCGATTTAAACGGTGGTGTGATTTTAATAAGTTAAAAAGTTAATAATCAAAAATGGTAGTAATTTAATCAACCAACTCTGGCTATTTAATAATCTTTATTTAATATTCACATTGTGAATATTAAATAAAGATTATTAAATAGCCAGAGTTGGTTGATTAAATTACTACCATTTTTAATTATCATCTGGTGACTTCAGAGATTTTTACATCTTTTGTTAATAATCAATTTGACCATTAAATTGCAACGCGCAACCAAATTAGTTTGATTAAAAATTAACTGGTTGATTTTGACATTCATTTTAATTGCAGTTTACGATACCTAGAGAATAATATATAGTTATAGAATTATAATATATTTTAAAGAAATATGTAAATATGAATGATATAAATATAAAAACGGTGTATTTTTAATTTATTTTTTATTACTTACAAATTCTACAATTATCTCTCACATTACGTCTAGTTAATAAAGATTCGCATTAGCGTGGTGAAAATTTCTATCTCGACGGATTGATTTTTTACGGGGCGATGTTTGATATGAAATTTTAGGAAGCCCAGGGTGTTCACGGATGCTGATGCCGATCCGTATACATATACTTGTACCGAGGAAAGAGCGATCGAGAGAGAAAGAGAGAAAGAAAAACGAATGAGTTTTAAAACGCGATCCGGGGATCCGGTCTCGACAGGCTCCGCTGCCTTTTTGTTCCCTTTCCGCGGCGAAATGAGCGCCGGACGAACGAAATCCCCGAGATCGATCATCGACACGGAACCCGGGTGTGGGAACAAGACGCGCGAGAGTCGTCTCTCGTTCGCGAGAGCGTGCGAGAGCGTGAAATCGGTGCGCTCACCTCTTCGATTTCGTTCTCTCAGCATCACGCATTCCGGACACGTCGGTGCGCGGATTTGTAAAAAGCCGGACCCCTGGAATATCCCTTTCTCGTGCGACATTGCGCGCGGAAAAAATCAACAATCGCGTACGACTTTTAAGCATTAGATATTTCTCGATATTTCTATATTCTCGAGAGAACTTTTTTTATCAAATCATTTTTAATTACCAGAATTATATGTGTAATATTTGATACATCATTTTCTCTGGATAAGAATTTTTGTAGATAATATTTTTTTAGATTTTTTTGTACTTTAATGTGTCACAATTTTACATAAAATATATCTCGCAAAATATTAACTATTCGATTATTTTTAATGTTTGTACGAAATATTTTTCTCGTTACAGCAGTAGATTTTACAATATTTGACTATATTAATTGAATTGGAGCACTCTGTGTATAATCATTTTTTCTCCAAAATTATTTGATATTAAAAAAGAGAAAATTCTCTACGCGCGAACGTAATAAAAGACCGGATCGTTCCGAATTTTTTTAGAATTTTTCCTCGTAAATAAATTGAGAGTTTCTCGCAAATTTGATTTCGAAATAAATCAACGGTATAAAAGCTATAATACAATACATGACTGATGAGACTTAATAGTGCGTTATTGTTAGCGTGTTATTATCATGAATATAACATCATTACGATGATGTAAACGGCACTTTTCGAACGCTTTTAAAATGATCAATGACGTTGAATGATCGATCGTGTCCGTCATTATTCCTCCGTAAAATCCCAGAGAAAATTCTAACTCCGAGCCAACGTTTCACATGAACAAGTGAAACATCGACGATATACTTGGCGCTTATAATCCCCGACGATAGTAAACTTTAGTTCGACACATCGCACGGTAGCGCACTTAATATCTGTCTGCTAGGCTAGAGAGAGAGTTGAGCGTTTCTCTCAAGAGCGTTCGTTTTAAGGGGAACTTCTCTCCATGTCGGGGTAAAGTATATCCCGCATGTGCTCGAACGATCAAACTGATGTCTCAAGATCTTGTTACACGTAGTAATGAGCGTTGTGGGGGCAAAGTTTCCTCGCAATCTGCCGTCAAATTGCGCGACAAGTTATTAAATGCTCGTTTATACGCTTAAGAATATCTTGATCTACGCTAGCGATGAGCTTAATAGAAGCGATTAGCTTTCAAGATAGTCATTCGAATTCAAAAAAATATTATCCTGTATAATAATCATTATTTTTTTACCTCTTTCGCGAATTATAAATGCGACAGAATCAATTGAGCGGACGGAGGAGAGAGAAGAAGAAGCGGAGGAAGAAATAAAAATACCTGGCTGGAAAGAAACACAAAGTGAAAACTATCGTTGAAAATACTGTCAGGAGAATCATAATTGAGAGAGGAGGACGATTTTTCATCCGGGCGGTCCAGGATCTCTCGTGCCCGGCGAGTCCTGAGAGAGAAACTTCTTCGCATACCTGCATGCTGAATCGTTCAGGCATTCCTGAAGTCTGGCTCGGCCGATAATTATGAGATATTAGTCGGTAATTTATAGCCGTCTCAGGGACCTTCTCGAAGGTGCGGGCTCTCGCCTCGCGAGAGATCTTTCTCCTCTCTGCAGGGCTCGATTGAAGAATGGCGGCCGTGGCGAATGCTCCTTCGTGGCGATGACGATGTCGATGCCTTTGATTCGAGAACCTTAGGGTCGAACCTGCATTCGTCCTCCCCTTGATCCCCCTTCGTCACTCGTCGGACGTCTTCTCCAGCCGGAACTGCTCTGACCAAGCAAGATTACTTATAGACGTAATTAACTGTTAATTGGCCGTTCGAGGTCCTGTCTGAACTTGCAGGTACAGGTCTTTAAGTTGTAGATTTTTCTGCCGGAGAAAATGTCGCGAACTCGACAGGATTAATTAAGAACGTAAATATGTATATATATATAAAAGTATTTATATATTTTTCGATCAATTTAAAATACTTATATCTCAAACGATTAAATATTTAAAGAAAAATCGATTTATGAATTTATAAGTATAAAACGAACAATGGCAATTTTTCGGGAGGTTTTTACCAACAACAAAATATTTGCATTTGATTATATTTTGTTTAGAAGAAATTTTATAAGCAAATATACAAAAGTTTCTATTATTAAATTGATTAAAAAAAAAAAAAATTTATTCGGTATTTTCTCTTCATCCAAAATTATATCAAAATAGGCGCGGAGAGCAAATATTATTTTCATTCACTGCATACATCATTATTTTTGCAATCGCGACTGGAAATAAAGCGGAAAAACAGAAGCTTAATTAATGAACGTTTCTGCATCTTTCGCTGAATAGATAAGCGTATAAGATGAGCAATTTGGCGTAACAGGCGTAAAACATGAATGATCGATAGACAATCCAAAGATTACGTCGGAAGTTTCAATAAAAGAACCGCGACACAAGATCTTCGTCCCTTTTTTCGCCTCTGCATGTGTTACCTGGCCTATTCATGTAGGTTGAAGACGCCATCCATCATCCTCATGTGTTTCATTACACATCTATGCGCGCTTTACAGCGAAGTTACATTAGCCTCCCACTAAATATTTTATAAGACATAGAGAGAGAGGAGAAAAGAGAGTGCTTAACATGACTTTTAAGATCGTTCACCGCAAAATTGAATATACTTGCCGCGGAAGAATCGAATCGATCGAAACTGTACTTGGAACGGCTCATAATGTGCGCTGAACTTGAAACTTTGTGTTATTCAATCGTTTTCTACTGTAAAAAGTACGCAGTTATACTAAGCGTATAGAGAATAAAATTAAGGAAGTTGATTCTATGAAATTATTCTATGGAAATTGATTTTATTCTACATTTTACAGACTCTGTCAAATGTTTCAATGAAGATTATTGATATAATTTTTCAATTTTTTGTTTTTACACAAGAACAGATGACATTTTTCATTATTAAAGAGAACGCATTTAACATCTTTTATTTTTTCTGTTTTAGGTAAGTACCATATGTTACGGATTGGAGATTGAACGTCATGTTGGTGAGTGCGAATGCATAATTTTTAAGCAATGCGAATTTACTATAATAATAATAAATTTTTAAAATATGAACAAAATATTTAAACCCCGAACGTATTATTTATTGTTCTTTTTTTTTCTACGCGACACATTATGTAACGATTGTCGCCGACTTATCAGGAAAGATATATCACGTTTGTCTCATTGCACACTGAGATAGTAATAACGATAGTCGCAGTTGCACTTTGCGATAATGTAATGAATATACTGCGCAAATAGACATATTCTGTACGTCTATTGGTTTCCTTGACGCACCCTATTTTCTAGGCTCGCGTTTACTCGCTATATTTAATTGTATGTCTGTTCTAAATAAGAGAGTACATATTGCTAGAAGACATACTTCGATATTTTACTAGACGTTTCGAAACATGTCGAGAATGTCTCGAACGAATTTTATTATTACACATCGCATTTTATAATTTATACAACTGTAAAAATGAATATTTGAAAAGTATTCTGCAGCTTGCCCCTTTATCGACTATTTTAGTAATTTTTCAAAGTGGTTTTTGCTCGATATTCTAACGCTACTCTATCAATAATTAACATCAATCCATTATCTTATTTCCCGCGTTTTGCGTTATTTATTCGCGTTATTTGCAACATCGGAAATAAGAGATGTAAGCGATCGAACTATTTCACAATGTGATATCTGCTAATTTTTTTATTGGTACACTAAAATTATGAAAGAAAAGAATGTTATAGCAAGAAAATATCAAGCATAAAGTACTAAAACTAAATTATTGTGGGCCTTTTCCGAGCAGGGAAAAAATTTTAGAGTCTACTACTTGGACTTGATCGTAAAACCTCTCTCTTACAAAGGAACCCGAAAATTCTGTATTCGACATTTTATATATATGTGTATATAGGGAAGTAAATAGATAAGTTTAAAATTTAGAAATTTTTAGTTATATAGCCTAAAAACGATTCTAAGAAATAGAATCATTCCTCATATTTAAAGCGGTTTTTTTATTTTCTCGATATATCTCGAAAAAGTATTAGAGATATCAGAAAATATCTTATACAAAAGTTTTAACATACTTCTACTTAACATCATTAACAAAAATTTAAAAAAAAAATATTTTTTTATTAATATAGTCATATAGAAGTATTTTTACCATGAAACTTTTGTGTAAAACATTTTTTGATTGAATATTTTTCAAGATATATCGAGAAAAGCAAAAAGCATTTTTACATATAAGATGTAGAATCGTTTTTGCGTCGCAATAAAAAATTTCTAAATACATCTATTTATCTCCCATCTGTATGTAAAATTGCATTAAAATCAGAATTTTTGGATTTGCGAAATTTCCTTGTGAGTCCTATTTTCGTCCTGCTTGCTATTATATGTTCTCTAAATAATTTTATTTAACACATCTACACATTTAAATATAATGAGATTAAATATTTTAGTCATCGTTTCGGGAATTGTGCAAATTTCACACTGTGTGTTCGAAGCATTAAATGTTGAACCGCGCCCAAACGAGCATAGTTTCTTCTCAATTCATCAACCTTTATACGGGACGAGTGGTAAATCTGATAAGAGGCAACGAATGCGAGGATCGTATTCGCCGTCAATGTTTATCGAGACTGGCGAGGACTTGTTTAAACTATGCGAGCCGATGTCCGATAGCCCCGTGAGGCAGGGGTTCATGACGGATACAGGATAGCTTTCGAGAAAACATCGTCGCGTCGAAAATGTTTGCGAGAAATCCGATGCGAGTTTGCCAAGTGATCCTTGCTAGAGGTGTAGCTTTTAAATGGTCTTTCTTTCTGCAATTCAAACTTGTGTAAACAGATATACGAGCAGAGATTATTTCGTTCCAGTTCCTCAATATACGGTTTATCTTATGATGCTGTTTTTTGAAACTCTTTCTGTAATATATATCTTTTTCTAAATTATGACATCGATAACGCGATAAATTTTTATAAAATTTATTATAAACTTCTCAAAGTGAAAAAACATGTTAAGTGATATTTATATAACATGTTTAAGAATAAAATTATTTATTATTAATTACATCTTTTACATATATATACATATGTAATTATATTAGATGTAAAATATATTTTGTGTAACAAGTATAATGATTAAATTAAGCAGACAAACTTCGTGGTTTACGATATTTGGAATTTAAAAAATTAACGCACCCTTTTTTCTCTTAAACTAATTAAAATTGCATTGCTCGATAAAAAATTGAGAGCAGAGCACTCAAAAATAAATCATATATCATGTTTTTTTCTCATTTAATCTCGCAATAATGTGAAGGGGATATCTCGTTTCTATATATAAATAAGAATTCAAATTTTAATTGACATTGATAATATATTATAAATTAAAGAGCCGATGTGATAAGAAGCTGTTGTATTTTAATCACAACGTATGTGATCGCTATTAATGCTGCGTAATTCGTTTTGATTAGCGCACAGAGACAGGCCTATATGCTGGAGTGATAATTAGTACAGGGGAACGGCGATGTTGTTTCATAGGTGACAAAATGTGTCTCGTTTCGCAGTGAGACGACGCGTTGCGTTCGCGGGAGTTTAGGTCGATGCGTGCGCCACGACCTAATTAAAGCGCGTCGAATTCCGCGTGTAATTAAAGCTTAATCTGACACCGAACCCGGGATAAAGATGGGAGACTCGCTTCGCATCGCGTTATGCTATCGCGAGAACAACTGCGTAATTAGCAAAATTACCAGCGGACCAAAGGAGTGTCTGCTTTCTGAAAATTCTTTATCAACGCGTGTATAATTAATATATATATAGCAAATTTTTTTGTAAGATTAACTTTTCTACGTACAGACTTATCAAACTTAATTTTTTCATAAACCATGTCAATGGAATAGCTTCTTTGAAATATCTAGGTTTCTTGTAAAGCTGAATTTTATCTGATTTATAATTAAATATACATATTCGTTTTACTTTATATAATTCGAAATTAAACTCTATAATTGAACAAACTCGGTGTAACGGATTATGTCAATTTTCATTACTTGAGTTTTCCTTTCAATTTATAAATATATTTGAAGACTATACATATACAAAATCTAAGATTCTGTATATATAGTCTTCAAATATATTTATAAATTGAAAGAAAAATTCAAGTAATGAAAATTGACGTAATCCGTGACATCGAGTTTGTTCAATTATAGAGTTTAATTTCGAATATAACTTTTCATCAATGTCATATAAATGTGTTTCACATTTGGATGGCTGGATTTTAGTATAAAATATACAGCAATATTTCACATATCTTTTACTTATCTAAATTTGTATTTGACGAGAAGAACGCCCAAAAATATCTTTAGATAAGATTGTAAAGAGTAAATTATAGAGATTTCGAAAAAATTCAAGGTGTTAAAAATGCATATTACAGTTTATCCGAATCACGAACAGTTCCGACATTAAATTGTCGCTATTTGCACTTTTGTGCGCGGACACATTTGGACCAATTATATTATCATATCTCGTATCTTTTCCTTCGGTGGCCCACGGCATCTCCCCAAAGATCTCACTCGTACGAGGCGAAGAGAACAATGGCCCAGGATCTCCAAGTCTTATGTAAATCCGCTATCTTAGCCTCTCTCTTCCTCCTCGTTGATTTTGCCCAGCAATTTTCGGCCATTGTTCCATCGGTAAAGGTTTTTTCGTGCTCTTCCGTTTCTTGCTTCTTTTCCTCTTCGTTTTTTCCATCCATCTTGAGACATTTGCCCTCTTCTTTCCTTTTTTTTCTCTCTCTCTTCTCATCTCCAGCTGTTTCTGTCAATAATTTCTCATCATTTTTAGATAGTTTTCATCTGTGAGAGTGTGACATTTGCATCATTCTTTCCTTGATTGGGAAGATAATCTTCATTTATATTTTATTGTGCGAAAAAATACCCACAATTTTTAATTACTTATTACAGAATAAATTATCTGTAAATAATTTTATTAATTTTCAATAAGAGTATGATTTCCAAAAAAAGAGAGATGAGAAAATAATAAGAAAGAAAATGACATCAGAGGAGAGAGAAAGAGAGAGAGAGAGAGCAAAATTAAAATTATAAACTACATTTTACGAATGCAGTCGACATAACTGTTTAAAATTTCCGTTTGCGGCGTACATACATGAATATACTCTCCCCATTTTAGAGTCCAATATACGTCAGATTCCGAACACTTATTGTTAGTCCTAAACGTGGCGTTAAACGCAGGCGCCTAGAACGCGGACTTTCTCAGCTTGCTCGCTCGCCTGCCACTCGCGTGTAATTACATGCAGCGGCCGAAGAATGCAGTCGCATTATCGCGCGTGACGCGACATGGGAGGAGGCTTTTGTGAAATTGAGGAATTCAAAGCTCGAGGGCTCATTTCTCTCTCTCTCTTTCCCTCCCAGGCGGTCTCGTGACGGAAGTGCTGTTGTTTTTCCATTGAACGGTCCGCGACCTAAAATGACAATGCAACTAATGAATGGACTTCCTCCGACGCCCGCAATTAATGTAATTCTACCGTACTGAATGGCTATTTAAATTGGCCCGGGAGGTGTAGGCGAAGGAAAGAGAAAGAGGGAGAGTGTCAGCGGAATTAATTCGCGCTGCGATATATTTGTACGCGGAAGGGAAACAGCGGCTGGCTGCACGTCCAATGTATACGCGCTATAATAATCGCTAATTGGATCGGTAAGGCGTCCGACAAGCGCCGCGTTATTAAAGATCATTCTGCTCGATGCAATTGCCATTGCTTTTTTAAGCTAATAAACCGCGTTAATTGGATGAAAAAGATGCACGCGTGTGTTGTGCGAGACATAAGGAAATATATATCTCTATACAGGGATTTTAAATAAATATCTCCTCCTTTATTTTTTACAAATCATCTAAAATTTTTCGCACTTCTTATTTAGAATTACCAAGTAAATGTATATTATACAAAAATATTTCTATTATAAAAATATCAATATTATATGCTCTATATAAAAATGTATTTTATACTATATTGCTTTTTTTAAGCTAATAAACCGCGTTAATTGGATGAAAAAGATGCACGCGTGTGTTGTGCGAGACATAAGGAAATATATATCTCTATACAGGGATTTTAAATAAATATCTCCTTTATTTTTTACAAATCATCTAAAATTTTTCGCACTTCTTATTTAGAATTATCATGTAAATGTATATTATACAAAAATATTTCTACTATAAAAATATCAATATTATATGCTCTATATAAAAATGTATTTTATACTATATTGCTTTCTCTCTCTCTGTATTTATTTTTCTCTTTGTTTATTTCGAAGCAAAAATATCTACGTCGTCGTTTTTATTCGTTAATCAGCTGGAAAGATGACGAGTAATATGGTTTCACCAGCGATTCCGCGCGGAATTTAATTTATTTCGCGAGATACCTCATTTAAATACCAGTAGTATTAAATACTGCGAGTGTTAAAGCTATTCTCTCGTCTGTAATTTCTTCTTGAAACAGATTTTCCTCTGCGTAACGATTCATTCCGTGCTTTTATTATGATTGAGACTCATTCATGTCGCGGTAAGCGGTGAGCTTATCCCTTTCTATGAAAATTCTTTTTTTCTTTCTCCCTTCCTTGCTTCCTTTTTAAATTTGCAGACGTCTCGACAGCTCGCGTCAGTTTCTCTCCTCGCTTAAAATTGTGGCTCAATCAACTTGAAAAATTATTCTTTTATATAACTAAGTTTTAAAACTAAAAAGAAGACTGTATAGATTCTAAAGAAATTTTTTTACCTTATACTTTTTAAATTATATTTTAATGAAATAGAATATAATTTTTAAATTATATGTAAATTATATTTTTATGTTACAGTTTTTTAAATAACATATATAAAGTAGATTTCTCAAATTATATTTAAATTATATAAAATACAATTTTTAAATTATAGTTATTAATTTTTATAATCGGAACATTGTTTCAACATAATTGTACTCTTTTCCCACGTCTCTCTTGAATTTCCTTCAATTACATAATTACGTACAATCAACGATTATTTCCGACGATCGAATATCGGAATCGACGCGCTATTCCCAAATGACAGAAGTGACGGAAAATTTCACGTCACGCCGCATCACGTCATTATTTTCCACGCCAGAAGCCATCGACTGTATCGGCGATAAGCGCGTGCGCGCGTTTGCAACGATAAAAAAAAGAGACAGAGAGTGAGAGAGAGAGACAACTGGAAAATCCGACAGTCTGATCCGATTCGGGAATTTCTTCCGGCCGGCGAACACGACGCATTTTCCCCGGGCTGCTGAACGCGCATTCGTTTAGCGCTCGAATCGTTCTCAATTAGCCCGTATATATGCACCTCTCCCGTTCACGTGCGTGTTATGTCGCGCGCGCACGCAACCGTGAATCTGCATACGTATATGTCGCGTGGAAATTGGAAAGAGAGTTTGCGTAATATTCATTTAAAAGAAAAAAAATGAACATCGAACTAGAGAGAGGATAGAGACTCGCTTGTATGTTTGCATACGTCACGGAACTCTAATTCGTTTATTACGAGATTGACGTGTCGTGTCGTGTCCGACAAACTCCTGCGTTACTTGCATTCCGTTTGAGGGGCGGATTTTTTTTCCGATCCTGAAAACGATCTGTCACGTATCCATGTTGCGGCAGATACGCGATCGACGTATCGAAATATTTTTTACTACAACTTTATTATCCTTCTAAATTTTTTTTGGCAATTTATGTTACGAGTTAATAGATTTAAAATATAATTATACGGAAAAGCGCGCTGAAAAAATAAAAAAAAATAATCATGATGAAATAAAATCGATTACATTGCGGAAGATATTGAGTATTACTAATTGATTACGTTAATCTCACATATGTAAAATATTTTTCCGTGAAATATAGATTCAATTTATTCACAACGTTCTCGCGAAATGTTGATTTTCCGCACACTTACACATAAATGCTTTTATACAATGTAGCACAATAAAGGTGCAAGAGTGAAAATAGTTCGCACATTAGAATGTACCGTACGTATCACGCATGGCATCTTAATTAACAGGTGGTGATAATATAGTTGCAGTTAATTTTTCATCTATCTCATTGAGCTTTTTGCAATCGTTCAAGTACGCTTAAGGTCGTTTCTTTTATTTCTGGAGCATATGCGAGATGAAAGATTATAGTAAGCCTATTTTCAACGGTGATTATCCAGCGTATCTTTATTAAAGTATCAGTTATAATATATAAATAAAAAAAAAAGAGATAAAGAGATTTAAAAAAGGTGACTACCTACTATTTACGCGATCTCCAAGTATTGATTATATAAATTTTTGTACGTTGTTTTAGAGAATTCTATATATAGGGTGTACTATTTTAAGCGATAGTCGATTATCTTAAAAAGAAAATGTTTGTGGAAAAAAATTTCCCTCTCGAAATCCTAGAATTTTTGTACATAGATACAGTAGAACATTTTTTCCAATAACGTTTTTATTTTTTAAGGTAATCGACTGTACATCATTTAAAATAAAACACTCTGTATATATATTGCGCCATCGTTTATAATATTGTAACTTCTCTCTCTCGCAGTCGTCGCACGATGTCGGATAATTATACGATACGCATACGCGATAGCAGAACCGCTAATCAACTCTCGCGACGTTTACAAGTAGCGTTAGAAAAATTCTCGCGTGTCGTATCTGCCGATAATTCGCATCGATTTCCATATTATCGAGGCGCACTGTGTGAAAACACGTTCGCCGCGAGGCGATCTTTAATTGAAAATCCCGCGAGAACCTGTTTCCCGCGGTTCGTAACCAGCGGAGTGCAATTTGCGAAAATCCGTATGCACTTTTAATTGCATCCACGTTGCGAAAAATAACTTTAATTTGATATATCAACGTAAATTTCCATCGTTCCGGCACTTTTCACGCCGATTAGATACGCCATTAGTATCGCTCTCGCGCGCTTATTATTACTTACGCGTGTAATCCGGCTATTTTGTATATATATATACACGTGGGGTGTGTTTCGCGTGCACGAAGATAACGATCGTTAATAGCGAACGCGCCGCGTGAAAAAGAAATCTGATATAAACGTAATTTCTGCACATATCGCGTTGAGTGGTTCTCTTCTCTCTCTCTCTTGCCTTCTCTTCTCTCGACGCTTAACACCGTGATTTATTTGAACGCGGAATGCAAATTCCCGCGCTAATCTCGCCGCTGAATGGAAGCTATAAAAACAATGCACCGGGAGCAAAAATCTTGTTGGGACGAAGCACAGTGTAAAACCTTGCCTTGGTACTTTAGAGCTTGTGTAACAAGAAGCACACCGAGCTTGCTAAATATAATATATATTCGCAATGAGGCGGCGAACTCTTATCGTTGATGGTAAAGATAAAATCTTAATAGAAATTTTTTTTAATGTGATATAAACGCTTATGCTCGAGTTTCGTAAACGCAAAAAATTGCTAATGAAAAATAAATATATGTAGATCTATATAAAATATATAATATACATATAGGTATAAGCATTTTAGGTATATATTTCCATTATATATTTAATTTGGATTTAATTATCATTTTGTGTAATATTTTATAATTATTTTTTGTTTTAAAAATACCTATATATATACAATATATAAATAACATTTAGTTTGGATTATAATTGTCATTTTATAATTTGTTCTTTATTAAAATTAAATTAAATCTAGTTGAACTTGGGATACCTTTTCGGAATAACGCGAAGGAAATTCTTACTTCCTCTATATAAGTTTATGATGATCGATAGTATCACGGTTCTAACATTTAACGACGGAAGAGCGCTTTTCTGTATCCTTTATTGCAGCAATCTCTCTTAACCGCCATAAATCTCGTTGTTTCTACAAGTGTCTATGGCTCTCTCTTTAATCAAACGTCGCACCGACAGAAGATGTTTGTTCTTCGCACGTATATAACTTAGATACTTGCTTATCATAGAGACACTTGCTTATCTTGCCGTGTGAAAACTGCAACCTCCTATAATCGCGGCTTTTGTTTAACAGTTTTACGAAGAATCTCTGTATATTCTCCGACGGAGATTCTCGCGGGTGATTCTGTCGGCTTCCGAGTGAAAATAAAAATTTTCTAGCAATGTTCACCAATCTTATCTTTCTTTGTAATAAATATGTAATTATATAATTCATAATGTGTAATACATTATTTAATTTATTATATATTATTTTTAATTTTATTATATATAATTATTTAAATTCAGTGCTTGAAAATTTAAATGCAAATAATATATGAATAGTTTCATCTCGAAATTATATATACTTCGGAAAGAATTAATCTCCCTCCCGAGATTTTTTTTTTTTTTTTTTTTTTCCCACAAAGTTCTCTCAAGATCCTTCTTTCTTCCGTCGATCTAATCGCCTGTCATATCAGCTGTAGCAGCTATTAAGATGTTAATCGCGACTTGATCATTTTACTACCACGCTTCTACAGCATTTAACTCAGACAAAGAGAGAGAGAGAGAGAAAGATAGAGAGAAGGAGAGAGAAGGAAAAGGAAAGAGACATCACGACACGAGTGTAGGTGGACGTGCGCGAAATAAGGAGAGGCGTAGGTGCGTAATTTACGTGCGTTCGTTAACGCCAGGAGCACTTCATTCCGCGGTACGTTTATGGCGGCCTGAAGCAGCCGCGCGACGACAAAGAGAGAAGCTATATGGTGGAAGAGATAGAGAGAGAGAGGACGCCTTTAGCCTTTTCGCTGCCGAGACAGGGCTCAAATATTTGAGACAGAGAGAGAGAAAGAGCGAATTTACGCGCTCCGCTTTTAACTCGCCGCGCAACGCTGGAAGCTCTAATTACACGACCTCCCGAAATTCACTGGTATTAAAGTGCCGTTGCTACACCTGCGCCCGAGAAAGAGGAAGTACCGCCACGTGGCCAGGTAATTAAGGTCACGCCGCGTTTATAAGCGGCCGCGGGGGTCTTAACGCGCTCGCGATAAGGAACTTCAAGTGTTCCGCCGCCGGAAGTGTGTCTGCCGGCGACTGGGTGAACCTTTTTTTTATATACTAACGGAAACTCGACGATTCTCCGGGACAAAAATAAAGAAAAAGACATTTTTTTATTTATTTAATTTTTTCATTATTTTAAATTAGACAAAATGTTATAGATTGAAACGATGTCGCAAACCAATTTTTTCCAAAACTTCAAGTTTCCAAAATAATTGTAGTTTATAATATACAAAAATGGATTTTTGACGATATATGTGATTTTTTTGTAAAAAAATTTGACGTCTGGAAATTTTGATCAAATCTCATGAATGTGTTGTTTATTTCCTATAAAATGCACATTTTTTATTTCGATATTTTATACTTTTTAACCATACAGATGAGTATCCTCATATGAAAAGAAGTTTTTAGCTTTTATCTTTCATAACATGGCTAATTGTAAGAAGTATGATATGGAAATAAAAAAATGCATTATACAGGAGAATGAAGACTACATTCATGATATTATATATGATCAGCATTTCTAAATAACGTTAATCTTTTTCACAAAAAACTCAAATATCGCAAAGAGCCATTTTTCACCCATTAACTTGATTTGCGGCATCTAAAAATTTTGAAAAAAATACTTTGTCCGGTTTGAAATAATTTTTGGTTAAATAAATGTTCTAATAATCAGTTGCACAATTTGGCGAACAAATTTATATGAAATTAAGGGAAAAGGCGGCCTGTCTTCTCTCTTTCTCTCGTTGCGATCTCGTTCTCATGATTATCATCCCTGCGGAAATATTACTTGCAGTTCGTATATTTCGTACACGCGCGCGGAAAACTAATTAGTGTCGCCGCGCGCGAATTAATTCGACGCTTACGCGTTCGATGCTTTTCGCGGAAATGAAATCGTACCTTCGCGCGTTAATAGAAATTTTCGCGCAGATTAAACGTGTATATATGTTTCTCGCAAACGAGGCAAACTTTGCAACTCGTCGCGAAAAATGGCGAATGAAGGGAAAACGATGTTTGAATAGGGAAAATCGTATCGAGAGAGAGAGATCAAGCGTCCCTTAGCGCATATGTGCATCGACCGTAATGCAGTTTGCGCGACTGGATATATATGTGAAGTCCCTTGGTATTCACGACGAGAGAGAACTAAACAGGCACGCGAGAGCGGAAGCGGTTCTGACAGCCCTCGCTACGTCGGATATATATAATACAAGACGAGACGGAGAAGCAAATGCGCGAGATGTGCACGTTCGCCCGGATAATTCATGCCAATCGCTCGTGGCGATTGGCATGAATTGCACGAGTGTTTATCGTCCGCTCATCGGGAGGCTTTAATTTCATACGATTGCGAGAGAGTGCTCGTTCAACTGTGACCAGGAAAATCCCGCGTGTTTATTACCCTCGATGCTCGCCGTAAGCCAAGTTTAGTCGGAGTGAAATATGGACCTGAACCCTTTCCCGTATGATCATATACACGGCTTTATGTATGTACACTCTTTTATTTTGCGAGAATAGTTGATACTTTAATGTCGAAAAAAAGTTTTACACGGTATACATTCTATATATGCCGTTATTCGATCGTCACAATTCGGGTACGAAAGGACATTTTTAGGCAAACTTATTTACAAAACTTTAATTAAACTCTCATAGTTGCTTTTGAGAAAAAAATATGAATTTTTTACATTATGCCAAATATTGTGATTTATATATAAAAAAAATATATTGAGATGGATTAAAAAATGATCTTAATTAAAATTCAAGATTATCAACTATTTTTCTCTCGAAAGTGTATTCGATTGTCACAATTCGGGTACGAAAGGACATTTTTAGGCAAACTTATTTACAAAACTTTAATCGAACTCATAGTTGCTTTTGAGAAAAAAATATGATATTTTTACATTATGCCAAATATTGTGATTTATATATAAAAAAAATATATTGAGATGGATTAAAAAATGATCTTAATTAAAATTCAAGATTATCAACTATTTTTCTCTCGAAAGTGTATTCGATTGTCACAATTCGTGTACGAAAGGACATTTTTAGGCAAACTTATTTACAAAACGTTAATCAAACTCATAGTAGCTTTTGAGAAAAAAATATGATATTTTTACATTATGCCAAATATTGTGATTTATATATAAAAAAAATATATTGAGATGGATTAAAAAATGATCTTAATTAAAATTCAAGATTATCAACTATTTTTCTCTCGAAAGTGTATTCGATTGTCACAATTCGGGTACGAAAGGACATTTTTAGGCAAACTTATTTACAAAACTTTAATCAAACTCATAGTAGCTTTTGAGAAAAAAATATGAATATTTTTACATTATGCCAAATATTGTGATTTATATATAAAAAAAATATATTCGAGATGGATTAAAAAATGATCTTAATTAAAATTCAAGATTATCAACTATTTTTCTCTTGAAAGTGTATTCGATTGTCACAATTCGGGTACGAAAGGACATTTTTAGGCAAACTTATTTACAAAACTTTATTCAAACTCATAGTTGCTTTTGAGAAAAAAATATGACTTTTTTACATTATGCCAAATATTGTGATTTATATATAAAAAAAATATATTGAGATGGATTAAAAAATGATTTAATTAAATCGTTAATCTTAATTAAAATTCAAGATTATCAACTATTTTTTCTCTCGAAAGTGTGAAATATATTTTTCTGTCATATGTTTCGACTGTATTAATTAAAATGGAACACCCTGTATGTAGATTTACGAGACTGGCGAATGCTGCTGTACATTTCACACATAAATCGTCGTCATTACACTCGATTCGTTGGCTAAATCCGCGAAAACAATGCGTTTAAACGCATTCGGCGATGCAACTCACGCGAGGAACTTGTATGTGGTACGTGATATAGACCGTGTCGGGACGAAGTTGCGCCGCGCCGTTTTGCACGCTTTAACAATCGCGTAACAAGTCTCGCGTCCAAGTTCGCGAACTAGTCTTCGCTGACTTTGCTCCGCAGGCTTCTTCTTGCGAGTCCGGAAAGCTCTCTGCGCGAGATAGATCGGCCACTCTTCCGCTTCTCTTCGGCACAACAACGTTAAATATGCTTTTTGTAATATGAAGTGAACGGGAAAAAAATAGAGAGAGAGTTCTTGCTCTCTGTCTGTATTATAAATTATCCCGTCTGGATCGGCAAAGGCGGAAAATTAACCGCGTCAAATCCGTAACATCGCCCATTAAACGACTTCAGATAGAATAGTTGGAGCACCTCTCTTAATTAGTCACGTGACTCATCTTGCGATAAATCTAGAGATATCAGGTCGGGGTGCGGAATAATTAATAGTATTATATCAGAAACTTTACTTTCGAATAATTTAACGATAATGGTTTACATTAAGTATGTAAGTAGAAGTTTTAATTAATGCAAATCCGAAGATCTATATAATTCGAGGAATAATTCAGAAACGCGAAAATCGATAATACTAGATGTAAAACACAAGATTCATGAATCTATGATCTCTATTAGAGATCCATTTATTATCCCGCTGCTGGAAATCTGCAATTTTGAACGAGATGAATCTGTAATAAACAGGAGATATAAAGAGAGAGAATAATATATAACAAAATGCATTTGCATCGAATTTTTGTTTTAACAAACCGGAAGATATTACATTATCATTTTTATGCCGCGATATATGACTCAACTCGACGCTCTTCTCTCAATGCTTATCATTTTGCATTGAAATCAGATGTGAATGCATCTTGAACTAATTACGCAAGATCAATGGTTCATTGTTCGACATCGCGTTGATCATAACATATCGGCCGCCAACGTCCATTCTATATCATCGGAATATATTGTCGGCTCGCTCGCTAAAGGATATCTCGGTCGTCTGAAACGTCACGTATGACACATCTCTCGAATTCCGTGTCGCATCACCGTGGTATTGCGAATCCGCAATACGGTGCATCGACGTGTACGCCAGAAAACAACAGCAGTTTTATCTAGCGCGAAAGAGGAGAGTTTACACGCACACATGTGTATAGATTTTTTTAATCGATTTGTTTTTCATTAATATGCTTTTTAGCTCTAATCTTTGTACAGGGTATTTCATTTTAATTGCTTTCCTCGTGTTGTGTATTCACGCGTACATAGCTGGCAAAATTGTGTATATAAAAATAACACATACACAAATGCAATCAAACATTTATTCAATATATTGAAAAAAAATAAATAAAAAATTGAAATAATTTAATTGTATATATATATATTAAATAAAATATATTTGGATTATATGGAGATCAAAAGTACGGTAAAACGAAAAAAATCCATCGAGAGCCATATTTTGTTAAAAATACCGAATTGCAGATATTTCGGAACAGAGTATAGTTATAAAAAATATATATTCACGTTTTCCAAAGTATTCCAAATGTATTGTATCATTTGCTGCTATAGGATAAAAATAAAAACTTAGACAGAAATGAAAGAACCAAGTCATGCTTTCCTCATATATGTATCACGTATACATACATACGCAATTACGCTTATGAATATGTATAACGAGTCGTCGGACATCTGTCACCGAGAGTCCCCTCGAGATCCTCTCGAGATCACATAATCGGAGGATTCGTCAGAATCTTGATAGAGAGCCGCGGGAGCAGTTTTCTGAGAAGGGAAACACTCGCCGGAGCTAGGGATTAATCAAGATTCCAATGTAAATAATACGGGAAAGAAAGTCGAATAGAGGAGGGATATATATGCGATGTGTCTCGGATGATCAATACTCCGAAAAATCCTCTTCCACTCATTTCGTCGTCTCTCTTTCTCGTTCTACTCTTTTTCTCTCTTTGTTCGACGCGTAAGGAATCGTTGACTGACGAAAGAACCGTCAGGATTTTCAGGAACGACTGAAGAGAGTTTGAAAAGGTAAAGAAGATCTCTTTTAAGTGCATCTCTCTTCCGTGAAGGAATTGGAATGGATTTATAAAAATGACTCTCTCTCGTGACTGACGTTAACCCCTTCGTTACTCTCGCATTTGAATATGTTTGTCCGAAATGCATATCCAAAGTTGTAGAAATGCCGTCCTCTGCGGTGCATTTTGAATCACAATGTAATTCGAAACGGCTCGGATGACTAATACCCCGAGAAACTTTTCGTTCCCCTATTAGTTTGCTTTCTTTTCTCCCTTCCGTTCTCCCTCTATACTCAAATGTGAGAGTAAGAGTGCAACGGCCTGGGGATACCAAAGGAAAGAAAAAACGACCGATGCAGAGCGAGAAAGAGAGCCATATATAATGCTGTTGAAAAAGAATGCGGAAAATTCTATAGAAAAGGAAAGAAAGACTTACCCAGGGAGTATTCCATTAATATTTCCTTCTTAGTTCCGGATTTCCGATTGACACGCTTCTTTAACATTGATAAGAAGCAAATTTTAAGGATTTTCGGGAAAAGAAGTTTTTTTCAAAAAAAAAAAAAATCGACGAAAAATCTGTCAAGGAGGTAACCAGATTACGCTGATCCATCTAAGTGTCTTAAAAGTATCTGTTTAATTAAAAGTAATAAAACACATCAGGGGATAGTAACGAACGATTGAAACAGATCCTCGGCGCATTCCGAAAATGTTTGCGCCTCTCCTTTCTCTTTCGTTCACCGCCTGGTCTCTCTCTCTCTCTCTCTCTTCGCGAGAGCGTGAGAGCGAAAGAGTAGCGACCGAATGCTCGGCGATGTACGGTTTAAGGACAAGGAGGGACCCAGGATACGCCGTGTGTGACGAAAGTCCGGAGCTTTTGCCGAAGGAGAGAGAAAAGGACGGAGATACACGAGGAGAGAATAGTAGGGATCCGCGAACAGCTGAGAGAGGACGAGTATCCGGAATATATCTCGGCCTCGTGTTTCGCGCACGCGAGGACGATGGGTAGGGAAAAGGTATAAGAGAGAGAGAGATAGAGCGGCGTCCTTTTGCTCTCTTTCAATCCCGCGGCATTCCTTTGCTTGTTCCAACCTGCCTGCTCGCCGCCAGTTTAACCTGCAGTCCAACACACTATTATGTCTGACCTAAGGCGCTCCCACATTTAACTATATACGCTCTTGGCCCGATGTGTGTGTGTGTGTGTGTGTGTGTGTGGGTGTGTGCGTGCGCGATCGACCGATGTGCTGCCGACAATGACTCCGAGAGTCAATGGGTCCCGCCGTCTTTGCTCGGATTCGTCACTTCTGCTCTTTCCGTCTTTCTTCTTGGCTTCTGTTCACTTACTCGCGTCACGTCGAAACGTCAAGGAATGCGGGATTTTTTTTTTTTTTTTTTGACACTTTTTTGTCAATCGATTCGTTGCTTCTGCACCGTAAATTTTTACATTTGCTCCTGTATAAAACGTGAATTAGTTCCTTATCTCATCAATATGTCAGAAAAAGACTTGTCACAATTTTTATCGAAAAAGATTAAAGTATTTATAATGTATATATATATATTATAAATATGCAATATATGTTGCTTTTCTGATTATTATTCGAAATTTTGTATTTTATCTTATGAAGGATTTTATTTTACATACGCAATTGAACTCGTTGATCCCCAACAGAACATTGAATAGAAAGCATTCCAACAAGTCGTAACAGGATTTTCGGGTACGCACTCTTGCCTCGCGATCAAACCTTTCCCTTTAACATTGCTCGGTTCGTCTGCTCGAGTGTCCTTAATTTTATAAGTGCAGTTGCAGCAACAGGCTGGTGCGATACATCGAAGGAATTTGTGTACGCACATATTTAAATATTTATATTTATCAATTGTAATTAATTGTAATTAACATAAACCGGTTTATTAAAATTTATAAATTCTAATCTTTAATATGAATCCAATATTCAATACACAACATTTTAATCATAATAATTTATCAATAATTTTATTCACACCAGTTTTAGTAAAGTACAAACATATATCGTGAAAATTTATTTCTTTGACAGTCGATTGATTAATTATTAGACACACAGATAATGAATTAAGGAGCTTAATCCAATCGTATCCTCGACGGGATCCAAACTGTGCACGTGTAACAGACGTTGCTTAGACGCGTAATCGTTACCCTGAATAGCTGCTAATTGCATAATCTGCACGCGCAGCGTGACCATGCGGTGCGATTAGCAGCGAACTGAGCTCTCAGGTTTGCTAACCATCTCGGGTTCGAGTTCTCCCAAAGAGAGAGGGCGAGAGAGAAAGAGCGATCAAGTCCAGCGTTGTGGTGCAAGGAGAGACGTATATATACAGGGAAATCTGAAAAATCGAGCATTGTCGGGGAATTTTATAAATCTGGATATGTCAGGAAATTTTATCTGGATTTTTTCACATTCTACATTTGTCTTAATAATTTGAAATTTTTTATTAAATAAATATAAAATTTTCCTTGACTCCCAGCACGGTAATTTTCTGTGTTAAAAATCGATTCGCGAGTTCGTTAATTTATATTTTCATCGTCGTGTTATTTTATTTCAATGTATTCGATAGAGACAAAACTTGTTATAATATATAAATAAAAAAGGTGATTATTCAAATAGTTTATAGCGACATGTTTGTTTCTCGATTATCGCACATAATGCAGACTGTACAATTGATTTAAATTTTGTTTTAACTTCCGAACCTTTTCATGACAAAAATATCTCAAGGATTTCATGATTTAACGTTTAACTGATTTATCATATAGATATATGCAAATTATATATTTGTAAAAAATAATAACTAAAAAGTCAGGGAAAAAATGAATTTCTGGTCTTGGAAAATCTGAAAAAGTCAGGGAATTTTTTTCATTGAGTCTGCTGGACACCCTGATATATATATATATACGCGTCTTTGTCCGTGCAATAAGAAAAGAGGGAGAAAAAGAAAAAGATGAGGAAAGAGGGAGAAAGAGAGCCGTGCCTAAATCGAAACTATAGGAACAGGCGGGCCCGGACGTAGGTGTGCGTTAAATGAAAGGGATGAAGGAAGAGGAGCGTTCGAGAGTGGAATGTGGTCAATGCATAAACTATACCACCGGTTAGCGGCTGGGCATTCCTTCGGTCCCAAGGGTGCCTATAGTTCGCGAATCGCCCCATCGTGTGTGCACTAAACCCGTGTAATGTGTACGTACGATTCAGATATGCGTGCGTGCATGCGTGCACGTGCGTTATATTGTACATACATACCTGAGGCAACCTCGGAATACCTGTTCGCGGCGTCGGCTGTATACGTGAGCGCAGGACTGTGACGCGATTTTTCGACCGTCCGTCATTCGTTCCTTTATCCCTGTCATTGAAAATATACCTACGCTGAGACTAATCATCGTTGTAATACGTGTGGGAAGAGAGAGAAACCTTCTTCTTATACCATTTTCACAAATGAGCGAATGAATAACGAAGCATTATTTGCATTGCAAAGAAAATTTTTAATGGTCAGATAACTGTTACAAGGTGCGTTTTCCTTATATAATCACACACGACAAATTTTTTAAATCAGAGATTTTATAGCCTTTTTTATATAAAATAATTAGTCGTAAGATGTCGATTATAAGATAGAAATATTTTCGGGGAGAAGGAATATTTTTTAAATAATTTTCTACAATAGTTTCGAGAACGTGTATCATCTGAGCCGCTATTTGAAAAATAGCAAACAAGCGATATTTGTAAAATACGCTATAACTGCGCGTGCAATAACGGCGACCGCATTCGTCATACGCCATTGCACGAGTGTATGTGTGTCTACGTGTGTGTGTGTGTGTGTATACGTGCGTTTGCACAGACGCGCGTATTCTCACGTGCGTTTCGCCGACCATTAATGCGAGGAATCAATTAGCCTCGCTTTGCTCTCGCAGGCTCTGGGCTCGCTCGCTCGCAAAAAAATCTTTTCCTGGCCTCTCTGCTCGTGCACGGGATATCCGCGTACGCTGGCATACTTAAGAGAAGCGGTGAACGAAATATTGATCTTCGATTTTCGAAAAATGATTTTTGTCGTGATCTTTGTTTTCGTAAATTACGTGAGATTTTATTCTTATAAAATTAATTGGAGCGGATGACATTAGTCACCCACGTGCAATTTTAATTAATATAAATTTTAATTTAATGGTTATTTGAGTAAACAATTTGCTCGTAATATGTCTTTATAATTGAATTCGTCTTTTAAAAATAAATAATAGATGTACCTGCTAACCTGATCACTCTAAATTCTAATTTTCCAAGAGATATAAATTTATATATATATCATGCTTTAAAAAAGATACCTTTATTGCTTGAAAGATTTTTTGCAAATAAAGCAATATTTTTTTAACTGATTTTTTTCAAAGAAGATTAAATACCTCGAGCGTAAAGATGGTAATTCTCATCTTCATTATATTCGACTTTCCCCCATATACAAAAGCGATTGCTGAGAAAGTGAGGTGCCGGAATCGCGTTAAAGTTTCGATCGACAATCGACATTCTTTTCATTCATCATCGGCGCAATTAATCATCGATGTTATACAGCTTGTGCGCGCACATCGTTGTACGTGAATCGTTTACACGATGCGTTTTCGCGGCTCGCCATTGCCGATAATGAATGCAGGGTGAGCGAAAGGGAGAAAGAGGAGCGGATAATTGAATATATACGAAAGTTGGACGCCGGTTTATATTGGCGGGATCGACGATCGAGCGGCTCGAATTACTCGGCAATTTTCTCGCACACGCATCTGTGTCCCGACGTGGGCTTTTTAATGGCGATCGCCTTTTGTGTGACTTGCGGTTCTCTTCGTAACACGCCCGCGTTTATTGGGCGCCCGACATTGAGCAAACACGATGGACCGACCGACATCCGGGACGTACAGCGTTAATGAGAATGTTTTTAGGGCCTCCGCTCGAAAAGTCTAGGACAAAAGAGACGAGAGAGAGAGAGAAAGTAAAACAATTTCACGCATCGGTCCCCATCATGCAAATTACGAAAGAGTACGACAAAGGCTCGAGTCCTGTTTTTACTTATGCAAAATGCAAATTAATATCTGTGCAAAATTTTTGATCTGTCAAACAGAGTGTCTAGCGGTTAGGGAAATCTGGAAAACCGGGCGTTGTCAGGGAATTTTATAAATCTGGAATTGTCAGGGAAAAGTCAGGAAATTTTACTATTTATCTGGATTTTTTTACATTAGTCTACATTTGTCTTAATAATTTGAAATTTTTTTATTAAATAAATATAAACTTTTCTTTGACTCCCAGCACGCTAATTTTCTATGTTAAAAATCGATTCATCTACAGCGTGTTCGTTAATTTATATTTTCATCGTCGTGTTATTTTATTTTAATGTATTTAATAGAGATAAAACTAAAAATTTGATATAATATAAATAAAAAAGGTGATTATTTAAATAGTTTATAGTGATATACACATATTTGTTTCGATTATCGTACATAATGTAGATTGTATAATTGATTTAAATTTTTGTTTTAACTGTCGAACCTTTTCATTGTTGACAAAAAGATCTCAAGGATTTCATGATTTAACATTTAATTGATTTATCATACAGATATATGCAAATTATATATTTGGACAAAATAATACTAAAAAGTTAGGGAAAGAATAAATTTCTGGTCTTGGAAAATCTGAAAAAATCAGGGATTCTTTTTTATTGAGTCTGTTAAACGTCCTGTTAAAGTATTGAATATTCACATTAAAAATAAAATAGGTTATATGATATTTTAGGTATCGCAGAGTTAAAATTTGATATACATATATATATATAGGTATTTGATATTTATATGTTCATTTAAAATAAAATTGCCTGTGTCATTTCTAGATTCCATTTATAGCGATTTATTTTAACATAGTAATATTATAAGAATTCGACAAAGTTAGCATTTGCATCAAAAATTTATTTAGAATAGATTTAAAAGAAGAAAAATTTATCATTTATTTTTCTCAAAATAAAAAAACCGCTACGTAAGATTTTCAAATATAGAGCGAATATATGCACCCAATTGACATGCATGTAAATCTGACAAAAGAATATACTATTTCAATTCGATTCGGAATTTCAAAAAAAATCTTAAATCTCAAATTAAAACTGATCCGTATATATGATATATTGCAATGATCCTCGCGCAAAGTCCTGTCGAGGGACCTGATTGATCCCAAATCCTATCGCGAGATCCTAATTAACTGACGTATCGAGAGCGAAAGTTTCTCGTATGAAAAACTTGGATAACTCGCGAAAGTAACTCGACGTCGGACAAAGTTTCGAGGGAGATGATGGTCGTTCTTTTTTCCCCTAAAACGTACAAGAAGAGGCCCACCCCATCATGCGGTTCCACGATATCCGAGATATTCGCGCACTCGTAACCCCCGAACGATTAACGACTGTACGAGATTCGACGAGAGAGATCCTCGTTCAAGAGGAGGAATCTTCCCTCTTTTCTCTCTCTCGCTCTCGTTCCTTCCCCACGCGTCGTCTTCCTTTCGCACACCCGGTATTAGACTCGTCTGCGCGCTTTAATTACTCTCTCTCTCTCTCTCTCTCGCGACTCAAGATTAACGGCGGCCTTCCGATTGTAACTACGAGCTATGTGCCGCGGGCTATCTCGCTCACGATGGCGAATCGTCCTTTCCGAGGACTCCCTCTCGAAGTAATCCCCCAGCATCGGTTCTCTATCAATTCGCCTGAGAAAAGACGCGGACAGTCGTCCAAGTTTTTCGCGGAGTATCGCACGAGTATCGAATTTTTATTTAAGAGAATCTACGAGAGATCGTGCGAGTGTTCTGATTTTCTACTTATATAAAGATTCAGAATTTTAATGATCATTTGTTAACCCTTTTTGTCTTAATACAGTTGCCACTGCACAAATAATTGTTTAAATAAAATATATATTATTAATTAATTTTTTGTAAAGGTAATATAGATTTTATTGAAGAAAATTTTAATAATATAGTAAATAAAGAAAATAAATATTTTGATATTTCATCAAAATTATAATTTGTAAGTAAAACAAAGATTACAATAAATTAAATTAAAATATTTAGTAAAAATAATGACAATATATATTGATTAAATATTTGAAGATAATTTCTTTATTGGAACAAAATTTTAAATAATTATATCTTTAATTATATTCGCGTCAAAGCTCCTTGTCCGGTTCAGTTTCGTTGTAATTAATGCTTGAATAACTATAATTGTATTTTCTTTTTTTATGTAGGTATATTGTACATATAATGCAACATTTTCCATAGCATTAATAGAAAAATATTCTATTTTGCGATGCGTAGCCTTTTCCACAATTCGAAGGCTTTTTGAGATCTTTTATTCTCGCCGGATCGTTTCCCCGAGTGTCGTGAAACGAGAAAATGGTGTTCGCGGTAACAGTAAACTGGTCTCGACTATCTTCATCTCGTCGTCGTTGTCGTCGTCGTGTTATACGTCGCTTGCACTTCTTTTTTACAACCCCGACTGCTGCGCGACTCTCGAAAAACTCTTGGCAAAAAGTTAGCTCGGGTTCGTAATTTGCGCGCGACTTCGTAATCGCGCTTAACATTAAATTCTCACCCGGAAAATTTCGCGCGTCGATTGCGTTATAAAAATTTGCGAGCGTCGCGTAAAAAAAAGCTCGTAAATTTTCACACCTCAATTGAGATCGGCGAGACTGACTTTATTGTACACGACTTTCATCAACGTCAGACTCTTTATACATTTTATTCTTTATTTTTTGCAAGGAATATATTTTCAATTTATATTAAAAAAAAAAAATGGGATAGTTTAATTTTAAAAAATTAAATTGATCTTCAAGCAAACTCAATTCGAAATGAATGAAGAAAATGCATTTCTTACACGCGCAAGAGTAAGATAAAATGAAACTGAAAATTTAGAAGAATTTCAATCGAAATATTTGATTTAATCGGGCATCTCGATGCATTGATCTTTTATGTAACGGGACTTCTAACAAAAATTAATTACAAGCATCACACTCGTTGACTGTCGTGATGCATCCATGCATTATGCACGCACACCTTCACTTTGGCACATATTGATTCGAGGCATGTCGTACATGGTCGCTAATTAACAGTCATCGGAGTATACCAATGAGGGGATGACTACCTCTATCGAGCATCACGTCGTGTCGTTCTTGATGTTGATTAATTACCGACGATTGAAAAATAAAAGTTACGCAAAATCAAATTAAGGAGAATAAATATTAATTGCAGAGAAATATATATTAAATAATGTAATAGAAATTCAGAAATTTCTAAATCTTTATATTGCAGAAATGTCTGTGCTTTGATATTATTAAACTTCTTACGAATATCTTGAAGCTTCGTCTCTTGACATTATGATTGCATTTTAAATTTTCGCGTTTCTATTTGCTCGCATTAAATATAAAAACGATATATGTTAAATTTACATTTGAATAAAGTTTATAAAATTTCTATCGCGAATGGTGTACTGTCAAAGTTGGTCGCGGATCAGAGATCAACGGTCCGTTTTTGCGTGTGTAATTAGACCTTATGTTCATATACGCACGAATGCAATGATGTGCGGCAGTTATGAGTTATGATTATACGTGCGTGCATAAGCGTCGATTTTCACAGACGCTGAAGTGGCGCTTCGCGGTAACGTAAGCGCGTAGAATAAATATGCTTCAACGAGGTTAGCGGGGTCGAACTCTCATATACATATAATATATACTCTTCTCTTTGGCCGGCTCTCGCTTGACCAAACTTGAGACAAAGACGGAGATGTAATGCGGAACAAAAGGAATCCGGGACAAAGGGAAATTACATTCGCGTTTCTCGTGGCCTGGCAAAATTCATGGACCGGTTATTCTATTAAATATGCTAATCTCTATCCGCAGTAATTTTCAGATGATTTTATTGACGATACAATTTCATTTCTGGTAGTCTCAAAGGTTCATAATTTCGCATATGATGATAACAAAACTCCCTCTTGATTGGTTGTTTTAAAAGCCTTTGATATAAAAATTGCTAGTTGAAAAAATTGTGAAATTTACTAATTGTATTTTTACTTTTTTATATTTCTCTCGTGAGTTTACACCAATTAAAGGGTTATTTGTTTTTCAAGATATTTATATATATATCTTATCTTCAAGTCGTCAACTTTAAAGATTTTTTTCCGAAATAATCATGGAGGATTCAAAATCATCGAATTCGACCTATTCTTGAAATCTTCAATCCCATTGCTAATGAAAACTATTTGTTAACTTTCCAATTAGAATTAATTGTCAAGAGTTCCGAGAGTTATGACTGTTGTCAGTCGACAGTCGAAAGTTTGACAGTTGAAGAGATTGCAACTTCGAGAGTGTCTCGAAACTCGAGCACCTCATATATTTTTGCGCGAGACTTAGGATTTATTATCAAATGATTGCGTTTGTGGAGAGACTTAGGATTTGAAATGATCGCGTTAGTAGAGAGAGAGAGACGCCTCACTTCAGCGTTCCTAAAGGGCGGCTGTGCACGCATGTATACACGCGATTGCACACGTATTCCGGCTTTAGTCACGAACTGACGGTTGACCGCGCCACCGAGAGCCCATGTGTCCTTTTGTTTTGACTGATCGCCAGCAGACCGTGGTGGCCCTCGTCGCTGCTGCCGCCGCCCTTTTAGCTCTTGGTCAAGCGATTCCCCGTGGTTTTCTGCGTGGTTTCCCCGTCGTGATCCACGTCATTTTATTACCGTCTCCTCCGTCAGGAATCCGACGACGACACCCTAGACGTCTATTTGTCAGCGCCGTTGACCTCGATCGATCATGCCGATATAGAGTTGACAGGGCGATTTTTTCTCACAACTGCACGTTGCGGAACGATTATATGCTTTGCCGTTTATATTGCGTAATAGAACATTTTCTCGGCGGATTTGATTATCGGGGGAAAAAATTGCGCGAATAAAGTAGAAATGGATTAAAAAAAAAAAAGCGTTATACCTCTCTGATATTCAATTATTATATTTCCGATGGAATAACGTGATCGTGCGTTTGCAACCATGTGAATGCCACATCTGACAACTCATGACCATTACATAGCTATCAAAACGTTTAAAGAACGGACTGCGAGAGAGTGAATGGCACTTAGCGCATCTGGATAAAACATCCCCTGTTCCGCCGATAATCTAATAACGAATATCACATTGAAAAACGGTCTCTCTTTCTCTTTTGCTCCCTTTCTCTCTCTCACTCTGTGCGCTCTCGTCAAAATCAATTCCACGCACATCAAAATTCATCGAATTGTACGCGAAGCTTTTTGCTGCTGCGGGACAAGATGTATACCAGTGTTTTGCAAATGCAAATCGAGAGAAAATTTTATGAGAGAATTTTTTTTTAGAAGTTTGGACGAGTGACATTTATGGGACGAGTTCATGATAGATCGCGATTTTTTTTTTCAACTTGCGGGTTATTTCTATAATCTCTTGTGCATTTTTTACGCGAGTAACTAGTTCTAGTCTCGTTGAAATAAATTTAATGGTGATTTACGAGACGTTGTTGTCAAGTGATAAATAATTCTAAAATTCATAAATTACTCAATTTTTTTTTTATAAAACACGAGATTGAAGTTACGTGTTAATAATACCTATACAATATTTTATTTAAAAATGACAAAATCAGGACAAATTTGTGTTGAAATCGGAATATTTAATATCGATATTAATTCTTAAAAATTAACTTACATATTCCGCTCGCTTCTATGGATTATAATCACTCTGGCGTGTAACATTTTTCAATCGAGGACGGAGATATTAATGGAGTTAACGAGATTATCCGAGGATGAGGAGGACGGAAGAGCATAGGAAGAGAGAAAAAAGAGTACGGAGATGCGAGAGGCTGTTAAACGAGAGGGTGGATCCGAGGTGACACGAATGGCGCATTTTTCTCGCGACGATGAGAATTAATGACTGGTACATGTGGGCAAAATGTATATGTGTGTGCGACTCAAACAGCCTTTCACTACGCGAATCTTTATTTCATTTATTTTATTTCTCGTTCCCGTCGTGGTATTTGCACCGCTAGCTCTTGCTGATTGTTTGCTCTTTACTGCACTTTGATACCTCCAGCGAGAACGTGATTACATATTAATCGTTGAAATGATGTTTATAGTACCGGTCACGTTCTCCTGGGAATACGAAACATCACCGGTCGAAGTTAATTTTTTCACGAGAATATCCGAAGGTCTTTAACCTCTTTGTATAACGAGAGAGTTTCTATATTTCGATTATTTAATTTTTAAATGCAAATTTATATATATAAAATAACAATGAATAATAGATACGGGAAAAACAAAAGATAGATGCGAATAAATTTGGATGAGTTCTGCTCGTTGATATATCACGAGAATTTATCAAATATATAAAATATATATGTAGTATAAAAATATAATATTTTAAAGAATGTGTGTGTATTGGAAAAATAAGTATAATAACAATGAAAGCTAATTAAAAATCAGGATTTTGCGGTCTCTTTAATTCTTAAAAAAATGCAAACGTTAGCTGCCTCATCGATAGAAAGATTTTGAAAAAATTTTTTATGCGAGTGTATATAGTTGAATATAGATTTCTTGATGTGCTCATTTTAAAGCAGATGGAATAATTAAACAATAATTAAACAAAACCGTTAAAATAAAATATTTTAATAAAGTATCAAAAGTAGTAGGTAGATATAAACAGAATTTAATGCAATAACAAAAAGAGACTATTGCAATATTCATGTACCGTGTACATATGACTGTCGGAATATTTTATATGGCTATATTTGAAACTGCGGTGGGCTAGTTCGGAAATACTATCTGCATTAACGGTATTTTAATTTAATCGTGTCATCGGATCCATTTGGAGAACATTCGAATAGTATGCATTATCGACGTTTGATTTATTATACACCGCAAATTTAGAGAATAATTCATGCGCCGAATATTCTGATAACGTAATTCGTTCAACATGTCACAAAGATTTAAAATACGATAAAATTTGCAAAAAGATTATTCGTTTATTGTGTAAATGTTAATATATTTGTAAAACATCTTATCTCGAAAAAAACGTCAATCTTATTTCGGTGATTGAAGTCTTTTTCAAAAATATTGAAATTCTATATGACTATCTCAGATGTAGATACATTTGGAACTGTCAAAAATTTCTTATATTTAAAACGTTATAATTCAAGAACATTGTAATATAGATTTAAGTAGAACAGATTTATTTAAATAGATTTCTCTTTCATGTGTATAATTTTGAATCCATTAGTCGATAATGAATTACGAAAGAAGGTTGAATTTTCGGTTAGCCGAGATGTCATTCTATTCGCGTCCTGACTTATGATTATTTTATTTCAGATCCAAATTATGGTATAACCACGAAAGTTATGCGAAATCATGTCACTCTAAATTATTACTTCGATTTATTTATGACAGAATATTCCTATATGTATATAATTGTCATATGTTCTAATATGTAATTTTAATCCGAGAAATCGATCATTTGCAATATTACAATCATCTATATTATAAATCGCTAATTTTATTCACGTTTTATTTGATCATTTTCTATATCATTATCGAGGAATAAATATTATTCATCTCTTCTAATCATTCTGTAATTAAGCCGGAATGTTTTCCGATGATTGGATAATTATTAACTCATCTCTCAAAAATGAAACATTTGATCTAGCCCGAATTAAGATCATCGCGTCGTTTATGATCCTATCATTAAAAAACGATCGTGTCAAATCTCTCAGCATCCATATCCAAGGATCCCCCTCTCCTTCGTTCATCTTTCTCGCTATCCTTTTGCAATCTCCACGCCCACCTGAATTCGCACTTTGCATGCGTTCACGAAGAAAGAATCCTTTCCTCGCATCCTATTATCCCTCCCTAGCACCTAAACGTCCGAGGACGCCCGGAAGATAGAAACGAAGAGTTCACTTCCGCCGAATTTATTTCCTACGACATCTCCCCGTTATCCTTCATCGATCTCTGCCGATTCTCTTAGATTCTTCGCTCCTCAGAAATTGAAGAAGAGCTTTGGCGAACGATCGTGTCAGAGCTTGAAAATATCTCTCAAATTTTAAAGGGATGAAAAACGATATTCTTTTCATTTGATTAAATTCTACTTATTTCCAATCGAGCTTTTTGATATAAAATTAAATGAGTAACAGCAATGATAAAAAAGGCATTTTTTATAATTCAAAAAATTTTTTTTATTAAACATTTTTTATTTTTTCTTTTTTTTTCTTTCCAAAATAGCTCACCATGTATACCGGCAAAAGATGGAAACAGATATATAAATATATTCGACAAATTAAATTCGTGTGCGTTTTTACTGTCACAATTTTTTGACAGATTCGTATATTATAAAACTTTGACAGATATCAGCTGATGCGCGCGAATTACCGCGCGAGGTCATTTTTTTTTAATAAACAATTTAGTTCAATAATTGTTATGGTGCCTGTTTGGCAACCAGGGTGACCTGGGTGGTTGGGAGAAAATGAAAACTCTACGGGAAGGGAATGTGAAACGGGTTGAAGAAAAAGAGAGAGAGGGCGGACGGAGAAACGGCAGAGTGCGGTTTGGAGCAAACTGAAAACCGATAAACCCGCGATGTCTAGACGAGCCGCGTTTATTTATGTAACAATGTCGGGTACCCGCCGACGAAGGAGGAGGCAAACCGCGGGTTTTGCTCTGCCCCCGCCGTTCTCTTATCGGCGAACTTTTCACGAGAGGAGTTTTGCGTTTCCTCTGTATGCCGAGTGGGCTTTTGTGTGTATCGGCGAAACGTTGGTTGGCGGCTGCCTACAGGAAAATATCCCGGCGATGCGAAACACGACGTCGTCGCTTGTAAACGGGACGAAAGGAACTGTATATATGTATACTGTAAGTTGCAGAAGCGAAGAGACTAGGAACATATCGATTTAAACCCGGTCGATCCCCTGTCGTAATTAATTCAATTCGAACTGTCATCTCAATTTTTTAAATAATCTGGTTATAATATCGGAGGAATCGATTTAATTCTCATGTGAGAATTCTGCGTTTATACATTTTTTAATATAATTGAATATTATATGAAAAAGAGAGGAAGTAAGATTGTATTGTATGAAAATATTTATTATATCTAGGAATGAGATCGAGTTTAATATGTATAGATGCTTAAAAATTCGAGTTAAATCTAATAATCAGTTTCATTTTTTTAGGATTCGAATAATAGTCATAAAAAATATTTCATATATTGTATACTTGCAAAGTAATCAAATACAGAACAATTATATTCGAATTTTAGATTGAATATCTGCATTTTCAATATTAAAGTTCGAAATAATATTTATAAAAAATCAAATCTTGTACACAAATAGTAGTACTCGAATTTTAAAATAAAAATCTATGATACTTGTCACTCGTAAAAGATTGGATTATTTTATTCTCGAAATAAATATAGAGTTCAAAATCAATGCAAACAAGTTCGAATCTATTTGTAAGATACTCAGTTCCATCGCTAATTGAATGTCATTTAATTTACACTTTTAATTTAATTTCAAACTTATTTAAATTTTATTACTGTCTTGTTATCTACAGTTTAATTATTGAATTGCTGTCTAAAGATAATTAATCTATTGACAAATAAATATACTTCTCCTATTATACATTTTTTTATTAAGATAAGATTTAATATTTTTATATATATGTCAAACATTTTCATTAATTTAATTTTAAATATGATATATAATACTGTATACAAAGTAACGACGAGGTAATCTAAACATATCCAAAATAACAGATTATTGTCATGCTCGCGAGCAATAAGTGATATCACATCGCGACGTTAAATGCGCGTATTTTCCGACGTATCGGTCCTCTTCTTTAATTACATCGATGTCAAGAACTGGTGAGTGACACGACGCGCGAATGTCAAAGGGAGGAATAATTAGAGTGCGTTAACAGCTCTTACACGGCCGGCGCGGAGATATTTGCCTTTGTGCATCGCACGTATATATGAGCGCAAATTGCAAAATGCGAGCGGCTTTGCCGCGGGCGCGAACGATTGTCGGAGAGAAGACCTTCATCGAGGCTGTCTGCGCGGTCCTCTCTCGTCTCTCTCTCTCTTTCTGTTTTATCTTTTTCTCTCTCTCTCTATCTTTCTCTCCCGCGGGGTTAATGCGACTCACGGACGCAGATTGCGCGACGCGAAATATCTCATTGCTCGCGCGATTTTCTCATCGCGGTACAGAATTGCGGGACCCGAGTGGGACGTTCGATGATGTGGATAAAATCAGTGGAGAAAAACCCCCGTCGTGCGCGCGCGCGTTTGTCTGTTTCTTTGAATATCATTGAACGGAAGACGGTAATTGCACCCGTTGCAATTTGCATTTTTTGTGCACTTTGTATGTTTGTGGGTACTCGTTATTTCTCGAATAAAAATCTAAAGATCCGTGAATTTATTCGAAGCGTATTCAATTTAATGCCCTCTCTCGCGCCGATCAGCTGATATCTGTCAAAGTTTTCTAGTATATGAGTCTGTCAAAAAATTGTGACAATAAAAACGCAAACGGATTTAATTCGTCGAATATATTTAAATATCTGTTTCTATCTTTCGCCGGTACTCATGGTGAGTTATTTTGACGTCCCATACTAATTTTTTTCCACGCCTTTTATAAAAAAAAGTTTCAGACAAAAATTGTTCGTACTTAAAGAGGATATAATAAAAAATAGCGATATTTGCGAAACATTTTTTTGTAAAAGGCGTGGGAAAAAAGATATTTAGGATGGCCCACCCTGTGTATTTTTTCGATTGTATCTGCGCTACAGATCAGTAATTACATTCGCGCATTCGGATCGAATGCAGACTTTTTGAAGTACGGACATTAAATTTGTATTAAATCATCTTGCTTCCGCGTTGTTCTGTTTTATTGTGAAAAATACAAATGGTGCGCGAGATTTACTGATTCAGCTTTGTAGTTGATTTTTGCGCCACTCTCTGTGATTACCGCCTTTGAATTGCACGCTCATCGCGCCCTGCGTGTGCCATTTCGCGTATACCTTATACGAGTCGTTACTACGCTCGACAGATTGCGACGAAAGGATCGCATCGTTCCGTTACGATGGACGCGCAATGGATTTTATTGCGTTATGCTTCGATTGAAGCGCACGGCGAAATATGAAAATGGCCTTCGGAAAGATTTTACCAAAAGTGTCAACTGCTGTAAATTTATGAATCAATGAGTTTGACACACTCTCTCTCTTGGTTCTCTTTCGTGACTGATTAATATTTCGTAGCGTGATTATTTAATTGCGAAATTTGATTGTGTGATGATGATGGTTCAGTGAATATTGAGGAGGAAGTAGGCAATTAATACTTAATAACAATTGAAAAAAGAATGTTTATAAAAATCGCATATTTATTGAGGGCTCAAGAATAAATTTTATTTGCGATTGAAAAATTAATCACTATTTATTTTCTCTTGTTAATGCACATGATAAACGGACAATTGTAATAATGATATGAAAATATAAATCTATTTATTATTTATTTTGATAGAATAATTTTGTATTAAATATATAATTGGCATTTTTCCGATTTTTCGTTGATAATTGTTTGATAATTTATTAATTAAGGAATAATTGCGAGAGAATATGGGTTACGAAGATAATCCCATTATCAATGCGATCATTGAGTGGATCGCCTGAATTCGTTGCCAAATACACTTTACAAATTTCATATATGAATCTCATTGAACGATTGAACGATATGAGAGAGAGAAATTAACGCGATTTACTCGGGCTATTACTCGATCAACTAATTAAATAATAAACAACGGCAATATTGAGGCATTGACATTTTATGGGTCTATATAATTTATTCAACGACAAGCGAATTAATTCATTTATAATATACTCGCAAGGTTAATTAACCGTTTAATTGCATCGCTCCGTTTTATCGCGTCATTTTTTAATGATTTTACTTTCTACGTTGCAAATTAATTTTTTTTTCTAAATCTCTGTATAATTGTTTTTTTTTTTTATAAAATCGAGTATTTCGTATTGATGATTTTATTTCTCGAAGACATTTCTTTATATCAAGCTTATCAATTTAAAATTAATTAAAGAATAATTTGTTACAACAATTTTCCCCGACTCCAACGATATTTCGAAACTTTTATTAAAGAAAAGATTCCATGTCGGGAATAAGTTCGCATATATACATAGATCAAGTGGAATTCTTTCTTTCCCCGAGAAGTGTCCTCTTTCTGTCTCTTCCTCTTGTTACAACGTTCACATGGTTTTCGAATAGAATGTCAGTTCCGATACACACCGGCGCAACGGTGTGTCCTCACGAAAGATAAATAAAACAGAGAACACACACGAGAGAAAGCGGCCGCATGCGCACATATAGGGACGATTGCAAATACGGTCCCCATTCGAATAAGGGAGCTCTTTGCCCGAGAGCTGTCCCTCTGGGTCCGTTCTCCAAGTCACCACCTTCTTGTCCTCTGTTGGTACTCGCGAGAGCTTATATATCTATACATATATATATATATATATATATTTTCCAGAAATATCGTATGCGACGCAAGGATGTACAGGTGGCTCGGGCCTTAGAAATGCAGTAAAGGAAGAGAGAGTACATAAGGTCAAGAGGGTGGTTATACGAGTGCCCCGGTGGGTTTCTCTCGAGTGCCAAACGATTCAATGTAGAGCCCTCTTTTACGACCTTTCAGTTTCGTCTTTCTCCTTCTCTCCTTTTCTTTCTTCCGCGGCATTCTCTCTCTTTCTTTTTTTTTTCCTCATCTTGGCTTCGCTTATATTCTCTTCTTTATGCGATTCTATCTGCGCCACCCAGCTTTCTGGGTCGAGTGTTCGCGACCGAAAAACGCTGATGATCGCCGCCCAGATCCGACATTTTAGATGCATCAGTCGGAAGTGGCTTTATAAAGGGTAAAGAGATTTATGCTTTCCTCCCCATAATGCATACCTATATCTGAAAATGTGAAAGTCACATGCGCTAATGCGGGTTTGCGGCGTTGGCATTTCCATGCGGGAGAAAAGAGCTGTAGTGCGGTTATACGTTACGTAGTTACGTAGAGAGCTTTTGCGGTTCTTCTCACTCGAAAAACGACATTGGTTATTCCAAATTTAATGAATCAATTTCTATTAATCTCTTTACGTTTCACACTATTGATTTCGAGAACTTTACTCTGGTTTTTTTATATAAGATAATATTATATGCAGGTTTCGAATGAAAAGATATACGTGAAGGTATATTTAGAAGCTCGTGAGAGTTGAATTTTTATTTTCCATAAGAAAAATGTTTTTCAAATTGGCTTGAAATAAAAGTCTGATCGTTACAAAAAGAAACCTTTCCTTTTCTTTATTGCAAATTGTTTTATTAGTATCATATCCCGAGCCTTTCGTTTTAATCTCACATCAATACACGTTCCTTTTCAATTTCGCCCTGAAACCCCTTTCGGGAAACGTGTTCCTCGGCGCCGGCGGCAGCAGGGAACAACACGCCTTTTTTTCGAGGGGAGTGCACGAAAGAGCGTTTATACACGAACTGTGCTTAACTGATTTCGCTTCTGTCAAAGAGAGAGAGACGCTCTTTAGCCGGCGGCGGAAAAAGATGGATATATAGGGGACGAGGGATATTCGTTAGTTGCGCGCGCGAGGCGAGAAGCTGACGTAAAAAAGGAAAAAAAAAAAGGAAGCCAGCTCTCGCACGAGAAGACGGATTGTTCGCCCGGAACCGACATGACTTTACGATTCCTTACCATTAACCCGCTTTTCCGCTTTATTGGCGGGAGTCGTTCAATTGGACGTCGCGTTTCCAGCCAAGTGTCATTAACAAGAGCCGTCATTATCTTTTTTCTCATTTTTCTCAAGCTCGAAGACTTCTCGCAAGTGCGTTCTCATTGCAATCAATACAGGAATGTGTTGTCTAACGACAGGTATTGCGAGATCACACGTTAACAAACACTTTGCACTTCGTATTTTTTTATAGCAATGGTTCGCTATTGATTCTATTGATTATATATATATATATATATATATATATATATATATATATATATATATATATATCCTATCGGTCGTATAATGAAAATGATCCGCACACTTACGTATTTAAATATTTGCACGTATATGTGATTTCAGAATTAAAGCTGAGATTTCTGAGAATCTAAAACCCGGTGAACAATGTATGCACAAAAAATTATGCATATATAAGAAAATTTTATATGAATTGAAACTGTATATATACAAAAAATATTATACCTATTATAAAGAAATTTCGTGTAAATTGATGCAGTATGCAAATTCGCAGAAAGCTCAGTTTTAATGCTGAGACCGCGAGAGAGAAAGACATTTTATATCTACAGAAAAAAAATCGTATATACTATAAGAAAATTTTATATTAAATTCAAACATGCAAATGCAAATTTATGCAAATTTATTTGCATTGCGCAATTGATAAGATATTGATTGGATGAGGCGAGATTCTGCGATCGACGTCTGCGTGGTTTTCGAGTACTTTTTTTTCGTTGCCATTTATCGTTCGACTACTTGGGTATAATTTTTTTTTCAGAAGCTAATCGCAAAAATCACCGACCGAAGTCGCATAACGCGGTCCAAAAAGAGATATCTTAATTCGTCCTATCATTTGCATGCCGATTTTACGACTCACTCTCATTCTTTTTTTACGATTTTTTTCCACGTCTCTTTCTCGTTTTCTGTGTTGATGATTTCATAAAGTATACTTCAGAAACATTGTTTATTTTTCAATCAAAAAGAAATGTTTTTTAAATAACGAAATTTAATGGGATTACCCAATTAATGGGAAGATATGCAAAATCGCGATTGTACAATTTAAAAATAGAAAGAAAGTGATTAATTCACGGCGAAGGAAAAAAGAGAGAGCAAAGGGGAATAAAGAGAAAAAGAGAAAGAAAAATAGAGGACTGTAAAAGGAATGAACGAAGGAACATGACGGAGAGAGAACTGCGAGGTTGGATTACTTAAGTCGTAAATGTCAAATATGCAAACATTGCGTTTGGAATTATAAACCCGCCCCTGTATGCGCGCGTTTAATATTCTCGTTTTCCCTCCCGGCTTTCTGATGTGTAAAGGCCGAGACCGATGCTTTTGCTCGGATGAACCACGTCTCTTCACTAACAATAAATGACGTACACATATATCCATACGTGGACATTTATTTGACAAATTTATTTACGTTCCTGCAATTCAATTCAAAGACGTAATTTTAAATCATATATTATATCTATGATCGATTCTTATTATTCTCGATCAATTATGATAGGCCGATAATGCATGTCTGTTGACTGATAATGGTTTCTAGGAAAGTTCCATCGAGAGGCGTAACTGATAATAAGATAAATAGATTCGTCATGTACCTATATTTTGAAAGTGTATAATTATAATATTTAATATTAACAAATAGCGCATTAAATTTCTGATTTTTTAAAAGAAGAAGAACTTGCAATCCGCAATTTGCTTATTTGCAAGAATATTGTTTTATTATATACATATATTTATATAATTTTATGTAATTATATAATAATAGATATTTATTTAATAATTTTTATTTCTAAATTATATTTTATAATTAATTTTAATATTATATATTATATTATATATAATATTATATATTTTATAATTAATTTTAATATGACTATTATGTGTAAAACGTATGCAGTTTCTCTAAATACGATACACTATATATATATATCATATCTCTCTAACTTGTTTTCTGTATTTCTGTTTCAGGTAAGTAGCAAGAGTTTATTGACCCCAAAGATATCTCTATTCTCATATTTACCTCGATAAGGCGCTTTCAAAGTCTATATACTGGTGCAACAACCGCAGGTATGAAAGACAAAAAACTTCAAATAAGATTGTTACTGCAAATCACACACCGGGCAATTTTCAAACGCGTTTTATCACATACTTATTCACTCGAACTCTTACTCGAGAAGAGGCAATTTAGTTGTGAGTGGGTTGTGAGTAGAGAATCTGAATTTCTTCGTTTCGATTTCGTTCTTCAATGTGAGCATTTATGTACGTATACGTGACGCTGAGGAGACCCACCCTACATATATATATATATATACGTATACATATATACATACTTGCTGCAAGCAAGAACGAGCGAGACGTACAGCGGAATGTCGGACATCCACTGCAAAAATGCAAATGAACAGATTGCGCCGCGAAATTGGGATGGCTCCCCGATGCCTCGTAACGCGATGTCAGCGCTCGAGATAAAACGGCTTTTCTCTTTCGGGCCTCGGGCTGCACCCCTTGTCAAAAAAATGTAAAAAATCAAACAGGAGATACGACTTTATTTGGCTTTTAATTGTGACGCTTGGCATCAACGGAAAGGAATCGGTAACTCAGGTATTTTATCGAGACTCCGGCTATCGTTGGCGATAAGATCGAGAGATTCGGGAATGCAGTCGAGAAAATATTGACTCAACGGCGATAATTAATCGAACGAATCTCATTCGAAGAAGCCTGAAATAATCCGATGTCGCTAAGAACGCGCGTTTCATTTCTTGTCAATGTTTGACATTTTGTTGTTTGATTAAAAATCCAGTATTAGACTCGACTTTAAAAAAAAAATTAAAAAATATAACGAGAATGAACATGGAAGAAAAAATCTGTCTTTTTAAAAGTAACGTTTTATTTATTTAGAAATTTTGCTTTAATGCGATTTGTCGGACGAATATCTTCGCATGGCGGGCGCGTTATGACGTACGAAGGAAAAAAATAAAGGGTGAAAAAGAGATTTGCGGCTCGCCGCTATTTCAGCCGCCATTGTCTCACGGGAGAAACGGTGCCACATCGTTGTATGTACGCCTTTGTCGCGTCGGCCGGTTATTATTTTTACCTTTGATACACACAGATTGGGGTGGTCAGCCACGAGAGATGCTATCTAACGTCGCGGCGCATTTCCAATCCAATTTGTGTCTCGCGCGAAATCGATCGACATTATATACATATTATATTGTATATAAATTATATATCTCAAAAATATCGAATAATAAAATTTTTAATACATACATACATATATATATATATATATTTTTTTTTTATTTTTTAGAATAAAATATTATTTTAGAATAATATTATTTTAGAATAAAATATTATATATATATAATATTTTAAATATTATAAATATTATATATATATATATACACACATATATTTATTAGATATATATGTATCTACTGGATCTCGTTTCCTATCAGAAATTTGATTCAGTGGTTTGTCGCGTTTTGATTTAGCGCAGACACACAGCGAGACAAGAAAAGAAAAAGCGAGATCGAGGTCGCCGTCGTCGCGGCCTGATTGAATTTTAACATCCTGTATAGAGTTATCGGGGATTTATCGTTCCCTCGCAGGCGTGTAAATCAAACCGAGAAACGCGATCTCTGGCTTTCCTCGAGTTACAAGTTTTCATCGTCCCGAGTCTTTCCCGATCGTCGATCATGCATACCCCGACGTGTGTCCAAACTTTTTCGTGTATTTTATACTGTTAATCCATACTCTCGAAACTCCCTCATCGATAACCCCTTGAGACCTCTTTGCGTCCCAAAAGCCGCGTATCCCAAAAACACATAAAATTCTATTAAAACTTCCTTCTTATTCCTTTACTCGACATGTACGTCACCTTATCGTTTCCCTCGTCTCTGCTATAGGTTCACCATCACAATGGAAATTTCTTTTCCCGATAGACCAGTCGAGAGAGCCTATAAATCGTGATTAGTTGTTGCGATAGTACTGTCTGGTGGTATTGCTTGCCCTTATCTGTTATTGCATATTAGGAAATAGTAAAGGCGTTAAATGTCGACTTTGCTCTCTTGGTGTGTCTTGGATTTTATCTTAAATTATATCTTGTGATATCATATTGCAACATGACAGAATTTTCCACAGTTTCCTCGTTATTGTGAGATTTAATCTTTCTGTAGAAAAGAATTATAATGAAATCGTTATTATTAATTGGAAAAGAGATACTTCAACTTTCTTGAATAAAAAAAGATTATGAATAAGTCAGATTAAACTTTATACCTTTTATTCTAAACATGAAATTTTACATTTGGAAAATGTTGGTAAAAATTATATGAGATACTTTTTGTAAAAGAAACAATTAAAATTGTTGTTATAATTAGAGAAGATATTTGTATTTTTCCTTGGTAAAAATGTGAAATAAGAAAATTAATGGGATTAAACTTTACTTTTTTTGGTTTTTATTCTAAAAAATAAAGTTCTACTATACATTTGAGAAATGTTAGTAAAGAAATACTAATGCGCGACATAATATTCGCGGAAAAGTCCTGGATTATGAATATTCCAACTCTCAAAGCTCTCTTGCGCTTTTAATTACAGTAATAAATATACAAAATATTATAATTTCATTAATGCACGTTTATTCAATGCTTGGGGATATTTAAATAAATGAATATGAAATGAATTGCTTTGCGCAAATAAAGTTATTGTTTAAAGGATATTATTTTATGTCGAAGCCAGTTTGTACGTCTCTGTATTTATTATACATACAATTCTCGTTATAATAATAATATTAATTATAAAATTTTATATTAAATATAATATAAAATATATTTTATATATTGTTTAAATATTTTTATATATTTGCCTTTCTCATTTTCTTAAGTATGTTATAAGAGAAAAAAGTAGGAAAAAATCTATTAAAATTTATTGACAGAAAGACTCAGTAGAAAAACCGCTATTTTCGTTTACTTCAAATATACATTTAGATTGAAGTATTTTAATAAATACAGGATATTCTATTTTAAATAATGCATTATTTTTCGAAAATCAAAGTTTGCATCGAAAAATGTTTCATACAAAATTCTAAACATATTCTTATTCCAGGTAGAAGCATTTTTAAGATTAAATAATTCATTTAACTCTAACAATTTTTTACGTCAAAATATTACGAGAAATTTATTTGCGATAATTATATAGTAATTTCGTTTAAAGAAGTAACAAACAAAATGCCTCTACTTGGAATGAAACTATACGCTTACAACAAGATGTTCTCCTTGAAATCCAATTTTTGTACAAAATATTTTTCGATGGAGACCTTCGTTTTTTAAAAATGCCAATGCGTTATTTAAAATAAAACACTCTATAACAATACATATAACAACAATCGATATCCATCAACTCCTAGAACCAATAGCACGAATTCTATTTAATCCCAAGATTATAATCCGCCAGCGACGCGTAACCAGCAGCAACATTTAAATTCGTGCAACTGCATCCGCGTCGCATCAAGTTCTCATACGTATAGGCCTTCGATGTTCGGATGCATTCCCTTTTTCTCTCTCTCTCTCTCTCTCTCTCTCCCTCGGCATTCGTTCTCCTTCGCAGAGGACCGGCTGCACTCACGGCGGTCAGGTATGCCAAGCTTGCAGACGAAAAAAATAAACGCAGAAGAAATATAGAAAGACAAAAAGAACGAAAAGGACATTGAGTGGGAAGGATGAAGAAAGAAAAATGCAGAAGGAGCGAGAGATGCAGCGAATGCAAGTTGCAGTCGAAGAAGAAGAGAGAGAGGAACAAGACGAGTCACAAGAACGAGAAGGAATCAGGGGAGATGAGGGTAGCTTGACCTGAACGACCTGGTCTCTAAACAATCTAGCGGATCGGTCTTCGAAATATCATCAGCTCCCGTGAACACGTTTTTACATGTCCGTTTTTACATCCGGATGCAGGCTCTGGCTAAAAGGAGCTCTCTTCATCAAATCCAAATGGACGACGCGATACGATAACGTGATGAAAGATATATATATATATATATATATATACATATACGACTATAGTAAATGGAATCCCGCTAACGAGATTAATTTGCCAGGGCGTCCAACTGTGAAAAACTCCCTTGGAAAGACATCGATTGGCGATAAAGACTGATAAAGGAAAAGAGGGAAGATAGGCGTAAAATTTTAAGTGTATTCAATGCTTGATTAATCTTTAATACAGCGTTTCCGTCTTTGTTCGGTACAAGCGAATTATCGGATTATCGTGATATCGCTTTCTTTCAGACACCGCAAAGTGCTAAATCCCGTAAAGTTCGAGAAAACTTTACCGATCGTTGTTGCAAAGCAAAGTAACTTCATATAATACTTGAATAAGAAAAAGATTGATTTCTCCTATTACACATTTTTCCTTATAATCATTTATATAAGAATTCTATTTTTCCTATCTGTGGAAATCATTAAAAAATTATATATTAAATTATATTATATTTAAATAAAAATAATTAAATTAAATTATATTTATTTTAAATTATATTTCAATAAACAGATCGCAATAGTAAAAAAAAAAAATAATAAAAAATTAATAAAATCGGGAATACTAAAGATAAGACTGCGTCTATATTTATAACAATATAGTTTTTACAGCAATATATTATTCTATCGCTAGAAAATGATTTTTACATATATTTCTTATAATTTATAAGAATATTTTCCTCTTTCATCTGTAAAAGTAATAGTGTTCACTGCAATAAATTGTTTCATCACTGTTAGGAAACAAATTTGATAGATGTTCTAATTGCTCAATAAATAGTTATGTTAGGAGAGAGAGAGTGTGTGTGTGTGGAGACAAACTCGCGACTAAGCCCCTGAGTCTTGAATTTAATTTGCATTACGTGCCAGGGAGAACGGTGTATCGCTTCCCAATTAAAACCGTAGGATTATCGACAAGCTCTCGACATCATATTAGTACACGCGCGAGTGTGAAAGGTATTAGCCGTTGTAAAGTGTCTCGTTCCGGAATAAATAAATCCCATTCGTAATAGCGATGATATAACTTGTGAGCTCAATTAATATCTCCCCACGATTTGTCTCTCGCAGAGGAGTCGATTATTAATTTAAAACATTTCTCAATGCAAGCAATTAAAGCTGAGATATCATTAAAAATTATTATACGTCGATTATACAAGACCGTTAAAACCGCAGTCATTAATAATAATTATTAATTTTACATTTTATAATTGAGAGAGAGAGAGAGAAAATCTCGTAATACAAATATTGTACACGTTCGAGATAACAATTTTATTTAATTGCCTAAAATTGTGTGCAACGACGAAGAGATACAACTGCATTGGGATAATGAAATCGTCTCGTATTTGATTTCAAAGTAGTGATTATTCAGCTGACCCTTTTACGAGCGCGTTATGCTTCCCACTTTTAATCGCAAAATCCTTTTAGCTACGCTTCCACGTACATTTAACATTTTGCAGAACGGCTTTATCGCAAGCAAAAATTGAATCTCCTATGTAATCATATTACTCCAAACTCTCTCGCGCTTTCATTATATCCGCCATATATCCAGAGCGTCGTTGCATTTAACGCTGTGATTTCGTATTGCGAGGCGAAAACGCTTTCGAAAAACGTTCTCAAAGAAAAAATTCAATCACTTTAAATACGTAGAATTAAAAGAGTTAGAATGCGAGAAGATTATGAAATGTAAAAAAAAATAATAAGATTTTAATAGTACTAAAAGAATTATATTAAGACAGTTATACATATCAAATCAGTCCCTATAATCATATATCCTAATCATTGCTAAATTCGTAATGTAAAAGCAAAGAAAAATAAAGATAAAATAAAAAGAAATCCAAAAGAATAAATAATATATTGGGAAAAATGTGTGTGCATATAATGAAAAAATTGCAAAAAATTTTCTACTTTTATCTTGAACTTTAAACAAATAGTTCCAGAAAATCAGGAATTTTTCAGCAAATTTTTTTGTCAGATTTGTGTAGATAATATACAAAAAATATATCTATTAATGAAAACATATGTATACCTATATATTTTTTTTATATTTAAAAAATATTTGTTCGTAATAAATTAATATATTTTATATAGTAGTGAATATATATATATATACATTTGAAAATATTATTTAAAGATTCAAACAAAATGGAAACAAATTCAATAGATTATTATATTAATTAATTGGTATACATAATAATTTGCCGATTATATTTGCACATACATATGCGGGTGAATATCCACACGATGTGCTCGGTAAAGCTGCGTTTTCGCTGTGCGGTACCACTGCATTCGCAGGATTCCGATTGTTCACAGGACGAAATCTGCGGTTTTCCAGCGAGTTCGGACGGTCCCGTGCGACCGCTCGCCACATTTAGCCTCAAATTAAACTACCACCGCCGATGTTTACATCGCCGCCTGTAAATCCGAATGCTACAACGCTCACAATTAACGTGGAATACACGCAATGATCCGCGATTAAACGCGCGCCAAGAAACTGGAGCACTAAAGGAACACGACATGTGACGATTCGAAACTTTGCTGTCAAAGTTTTAAGCGAGCGATTCGTGAAATTATACCGAATCGAAAATATACATTACATGTATATTGGTCAAATTATGAATTATTGCATATACATATATTCAAAATATAATATAAATAAATATGCATATATTATATATACAGTTAATTATTGTTAAATAATTGTTGCGTATCAAATTACTAGCTAACTGAATTTGTTATCCTACTTGCATCTATAACTATTGTATAATAACGTGTATACATATGTATATATATTTTTTATTAATTATGTATTCTTATATTTATAATCTAGGTACATATTAATATTCATATATAGCATATCTCACAAATCTTGTCAAAAAATTCCATAAGAATTCTCTGATCTTTTAAATTTATTTATTTAGAATTTTAGGTAAAAGTAGAGAATTTATATATGTGTGTATATATGTATATGTATATACGTATATATGCAGTAATATCGAATCCATGAAGTTTAGTGCAACTCGGTAGCAAAAGTTTGTGAAGAGAGAGAATAAGTTTCTATTAAATAAAGAATCTCTCGCTCTGTGCCACTTTGCTCTTCACTATTCGCTGACGCCTTGTAAAAACGCAAGGATTTTTACATGCAATTGTACACGTAAAGTTTCCGATGTCCGAAATATGAATTTTTCATCGCGATGACATTTTGTTTTCTTTAGATTTCGGTCTATGAAAAATTCATATTATGAACTTCGTGTACATACACTGTTTTCGTATAACGGCTCAGTGAATTTTTTAGCGTAAATAAATGCGCAAGTATTTTTCAAAAATAAACAGAGATATATGTAGGTAATGATTTTGCTTCACAGATTATATAAGAACAATAATATTTCCAAATTGTTAAAAAAAAAAATAATACATATATATTTCCCTTATTTAAAACAGCCTAAATTTCACGGTTTATTGTTTCTTCTTTTGGTTTGCGAATTTTCGTCTATCGCGCGTGTTCTCTTTTATTTTTCACGCGGAAAATTATTGCTCGTCAGACTGGTCGACAAACAAAACGTGCGGGAGGTCCCTTAAATAAGGCGGGGAAAAAAACGCCGACGAAGCGAGCGATTATCGCGGCTCGACGAGTCCTGCTGATAGCTCTGTCGATTCGTGAAATCGTGTCCGGTGCATCGATGCACCCGCGAGTAGGAGGGTGAGTGGTTCGCAGGGGTGAAGAGAAGGGGGTTGAAACACAGACGAAAGAGGGTGAGAAGCCTCCCTATGTCGGATGGCTGATGGCTCGACTACTCTCGATTGGAAATCGCGGCTCGATCACGAAAGGTTTGTTTTGTCCCCGTCGTGTCGTTGACGCTCTTCGCGACGTACAAGGATGTTTTATTAAAGCGACGTGATTCATGGCGTAGATTATGATGGATGGACCGCGTGATAAGGGAAGGAGAGGCGACGAATTAAAAAAGAATCTCCCGGCTTTGTGTACGCGTCGACGAAATTATCATTTTGTTTGTTGAAATTACACGAAATAATTCTGACGATGATACATTGAATATATAGGGATTTGATTATATGCTCGTCGCATATTGAGTTGAGTAAATGAAGTATATAATGAGAGTGCTTGAAAAAAGGCTTTTTATTTTTTTAATTTTAATGTATGTTAACATTTTTAGTAATATCATCAAGTGGAATATAAGAAAAATAAATAATTTGACATAAAAGAATTTAGCAAAATAATAGCGATTTAATAAATTATAAAAACAACTGTTTGATCAATTGTGACGAAATCCTGTGATTTCTACCTTCTCTCTTTTTCAAGTTAGTTCAAAAAGAAAATGAAAATTTAGCTTGAAATGTGGATGAATTTTTTAAATTATAATACTCTTAAAGCAGAATTAGTTTTTATGTAATTTTTTTTTTAAAACGCTACAAATTTTTTCAGTAAGGATACGGTGATATTTTACGTTTACGTGTACCAAAATCTAGCACATTAAAAAAGATTTTGTATATTGAAATAAAAATTCCAAAAATGAATCAATTTTCCAAAGACAATATCTTAAATCTTAACATTTTATTATTCGAATAAATTCTAATATACATACGAAAAAAAAGGCCAATATTAATTAAAAATAAAATTAATTTTAACGAATTAAAATAAAGATGTTTCTTTTGTATAGGAATCGGGGTTGAAAAATTCCAGCGACGTTAGCGAACGTCGTCGCGGCACTTTAAACCTTTAAAGCACACACTAATCTTCTTAATGCATCATCAGACATTCAAGCAAACACATCCTCCCGGAGGCGAAGTATCAACTTCGTTTCGGCGCGACTCGTTGAACTCGTTTAATTGGAGGCGTTACGTGCCATGATTCGTCCAACATTGTCGACGAACCCTTTGTTTTCAGCAGCGTAACCCCCGTATACAAAGAGAGAAAGAGAGTGTGTGTGTGTGTGCTGGAAATCAGGAAGTCCTTCGTTCTCTCCTCCAGAGAAGATAAGATCGTCGCCGGTCTTCTGATCCATATATATATATAGATGTACGCGCGAGGGCGAGAAAGTGCAGTGTACGCGCGTGCGATTAGCATAATGCGTCAGATACGCAGTTGACCCAGCCGCGGCACCGAGAGAGCGTTCGCAAACGTCCCCTTCGTACAGAAACGTCACGCGGGATCGCGTCGTGCATCACGCGTGATGCATGGGCACGGTGGTAGCGCGTCGATAACACGAATACGGAAGTTTTATATAAATATTGGGTGATTAATGACAGTTAATATATTTTTATTCGTGTAAGGAAACCAAAATATCGCACACTTGCACATTTTTCTTACATTATATAAATTCTTCTTTTATTGCTACGCACGAGTGATTTCATCGATAATCTCTGAATAAACATTCAACTTATTTGGTTTTTTTTTTTTAATTTTATTGTACTTAAGTATATTTTTAAAAAGTGCAAGTGGTCTAATATAAGATTGGCATATCTATTATTAAAAATAAGTCATGATATCACATTTCACAATATGATATTTAAAACTATGTAACTTCAGTTTAAAATGTAATCTGTCATTATAATTTTAAATTTTGTATTATTTGGAGAATTTGTCTAAATTTGTGTATTATTTTTACGAGACTGATGTTTTTCTAAGACTATCTATTTGAATTTTTAATGAATTAAAATTGCTATTTAATTATCAATACACAGAAAAAAATCCAAGTAAAAAACTTTTAAAGAAACGTCAATTTTATATAATAGCACACAATTATTTTAAAAATAATCTGGTCTTTAAAAAAAATTACCATTTCTTACATTTCCACAGAAAAAAATGAATTAGATATATATTCTGGAAAAAGTTTTATTTATTCATTCGTTTGTGTAAATCACGTGATTTATTCAATTTTTATTTTCTAAAAAAAATCTTCAAATAATGAGGTTTTAAAAATGACTCCGTTATATTAATAAGAAGAGCGGGTTCTTCTGCTTTTTCTCAAAACGAAACTGAATCAGCAATCGAGAGTTAATCAGCGTAAACTTTATACACGTCAGAAACGCGATAATCTGCGAATTGAAGATTACGCGCGAATTATCTCGAAACCGCCCTCTTATCAGCGAGTCGCAGCGAAGGATCCGAACACAACGGAGCGAAGGGTGGCTGACCCCCTTCACGAATCAGCTGTTCGAGCCGGCCTTACACCGGTGGAAGGGAGAAGGCGCACCACCTCGGGCGGCGAATTTCAAAGCATACCGTAGAGAGCGACAGAAAGAACGTGCGAGGGCAGAGCGAGAGAGCGAGAAAGAGGGAACGGACCCGAGAGAGAAATGCAAGTCGTACGAGAAGGAGAGAGAAGGAAGGTCACAAAAGGAGAGAGCAGACGCGTGGGAGAGTTCAGTTCTGTCCAGGGTGGTGCTCAACCTGGCTGACACACACAGGTGAACGGAAGTCGAGAGGTTCGGGCTCTCGGAGACCTATCCTCGAGCTTGTTCCGAGAGAGAGCTCCATTAGCTCGTGGGAAATTCGATCTCCTTCAAGCGATGCTTGCGATGCGGTGGCTGATGTTGATTCTGGAACGCCTTCTTTCTCTCTCTTTCTCGATAGAGGTTTCTTACATTTTTTTCTCTTTTAATGATATAGTGCGCGCTCCTCTTCTTCTACTCGACGTCGAACCAAGAACGGAATGATTTCGAGTGGCCTCGCGCATTGATGAAGGAGATAGTTTGAGGATCGTCGGCTTGATCGATGTGTGGGATATATAAAGTTCGTTCGATGGGATGTAGTATATATTCATATACACATGTGACAGTCGGATGACTCGGTAGATCGTGGACACTCGAATTGATCGTTCACGTCGATCTATTAATGCGATACGCGACGATAATATGATAATTAATGTATAATGTAGCGAGAGACTGCGTAGTGCTTGTCCGACGACTGCGTGGAAACAAAATATTCGGCCCGTATAGAATATAAATGGCGCGTAAATGGACACGTAATAAATCGACTGAACGGTCAAATGGAATTTTTAAATAACGTGTCGCGCATCTGTTGAATATTTTATTTTCAAATCACACAAATTCAATTTTCGCGGCAAACAAATCAGGAACGTAGTCTTTGAAATATTTCAAGTCGACTTCTGTGAAGATCGAGACGCGTGTAATTAGAAAATTTTATTTTTAAAATATTTTACAACATCTTATATTTCACGTATTAATTTCTTTATATTTACAATATTGCATTAACTTATGAAGAGAATTAGCATTTAAAATTAAGATCGCAAAAGTTTATCTTGTGCAAGAGAAGTAATAAAAAAGATAATTCCACGCTCGCGCATCTTTGGAGAGACTTCAAAGTTTTGAAATTCTGGGGGTTTTATTATTTCAAAAGTACTTTTGTGCGCGCGAAACGCCCTCCTTTATTTTCCTCGCGTTCCTTTCTCTAATTTCCGTCGAAATTTCGCGGTGCGTCTTGAACGAAACACGCGGGCGGCGACTTTCCATCCCAGGCAAAAATTATCGCGCGAGCTCTCGTTTCGCAATTTAAAAAGGCTGCCGCGAGACTGTCCGCCGTCGAAATTGAATCAATTAGGAGACAGCGTTCTTTTTTGTCGTATAATTTACGACGTCACGCCGACGCGACATTCCGAAGGTTATCGCGAACTATTGCGCGCTGCTGACAAAATAATCGACAAAATATATAATTGTGTCCGCTGCAAAGTACAGGTCAGATTGGATGTGCGATCGTATATATAAATGGTTTATAAGTATTTTATAAGTATCCGTCACTTATTTCTCCGCAAGGATGTCAATTGTTGCTCATAAAGAAAATGTTTGCACAAAAATATACTTATATTATTATATATTTATCTTGGAATTTTTATTAAACGATTTTTTTTTGTAGAAAAAAATATTTTTTGTTTTTAAATTTTTCGAAATTTTTAATATGGTATGATGAAATTATTCAAGTACGGATACAAATACGTTGAAGTAAAGAGATATGAAAAAGAAATTGTAGAGAGTAATTTTCCATATTTAAATTAATGAGTGAAATCTTTTAAAGATTATTCAGGGCCATATGTCAATGTCACGGCCATTCGAAGCGCGAGTTTCTTATCTATATGTTTATCTTAACGATGTTTAAATATTATATATAGAGTGCATTGCTTTGCAGTATTTCTTTATACGATTGATATAAATTGTCATTTTATATTTTATTTTATTGTCCTTTTATTTTAACGTTGTCTTCATCTAATGATGCAAATTATGATTTCGTCTTTACTTTAAAAAAAAAAAAAAAAACATCGCTTTTCTGAACGGAGATATTTCAACGACTCTCTGTATCAATTTCCATTTGAATCGTTCATTATCGTGGAAACGCAAAATGTGCAATGCCCGCGGTTACGTAGCAACACGCGTTACATGCTCGTTCTGTTTGCGTTGTCCAGAGAGCTCGCATAAATAATAATATCCGAGAGGAGAAAACATGTCGGTGAGATACGAGGCATAGAATTACGAAAGTAGTACGAGTTAGCCAGAGGGGATATTATACCGATGACAGCTTAATCAATGAACTGTCAAACGCGGTCACGTTTCAGCGATTAGCTTAGTTCGAGTTAACTAAGAATAAGTAGAACGCATGAGATTCTTCTCGAAATGTCAAAAACGAGAACGAACCGGCGCGTCACCGGACGTCGATTGAAAGCGTAAACAGAATTATGCGCAACGCAAATCAATGCTAATATATGAATTCGCTGACGGACTCTGGTCTGTCTTCTCCCCTTCTCTTTCTTTTTTATTATTTTTCTCTAACATTAAAATATCATTTTCTGCCAATTCTATTAAGGCCTCAATTAAATTATATTAATTGGAATTTTGTCAATTCTCTTCGTTGACATGAGAGTTGAAAAGTTACAGAATTCTTGATAATCGGTTCTTCTCTTTCTTTTTTATTATTTTTCTCTAACATTAAAATATCATTGTTTTATTCTATTACAATTCTATTGAATTGAATTTTCGGCCAGTTCTATTAAGGCCTCAATTAAATTATATTAATTGGAATTTTGTCAATTCTCTTCGTTGACATGAGAGTTGAAAAGTTACAGAATTCTTGGTAATCGGTTCTTCTCTTTCTTTTTTATTATTTTTCTCTAACATTAAAATATCATTTTTTATTCTATTACAATTCTATTGAATTGAATTTTCGGCCAGTTCTATTAAGGCTCCTCAATTAAATTATATTAATTGGAATTTTGTCAATTCTCTTCGTTGACATGAGAGTTGAAAAGTTACAGAATTCTTGATAATCGGTTAGAATGATTTTTTGTTCTCTCGTTATTTTTCTAATGTTAAAATATCATTCTTCATTCTGTTCCAATTCTATTATATTGAACTCTCTAGCGAATTCTATTAATCAAAGTCCTATTCAATTGAATTTGATTAATTCTTCAGTCGTTGACGTAAGAGTTATGAAGTTGTTGACAATCGATTGTAATAATTTTTTTTGCCATCTATGATCGGAATTTCTTCTCTGTAGATTCTACGACCTACGATCTAGTATATTTTACAAATCCGACTGTAACAATCGCCCTGAATTTTCACCGATAGTAAAACAGAGACGAAGATGGAAAAATATCGCGAAGAAATTTATCGCGTGCGGCGGAAAGTGAAAAAAAAAGCGAACTTTCGATGCAAAAATGTCGAGAGCTGGCACCGACCAGCGAGGAAGAAGGGCAGAAAGGGATGATGAAGAGAGCCAAGGGAGGAGGAAGAACAAAAAGGAATATGTGGCGTGAATCGCTGGCCAAACGGCGCCAACCAACACAATCTTTTTTTTTTTTTTTTTTTTTTTTTTTTTCCCTTACGTTTCGCAACACTGACTTCTTCCTCCCTTTCCCTTTTTTCTCCCTCTCTTACCCTCTCTCTGTGGATCCTTTTCTTCCCTTGACTCATGCTCGACTTACTCGCGTGTCGTCTTCTCTTTCGGTTGCGTTTCTCGCCTTGGCTCATTGAATTTTATTCTTTGATACCAGCACGAACCTTGAGAAATTTTGCAGATTGTGAAATATTCGAGAAATGAGGGAGATTATTTCGCAAGGAAAGAAAAGCCTGCGCATACGATATATAGCTATGCGTAAAGAAAGAAAATTATATATAAAATATATATTGAAATTGCATGCATATATGAAGGTGATAATATCGGCATTAAAATTGAACTATTTTTAAAAAGCCTAATAGGAAATAAAATAAACACTTAGAAAAAAATTTGAAATAATATGATAAATAGAAAGGAATAAAAAAAGAGGAAAATTGAATATTCAGTATATAAATTATTAATAAAATTTATAGATATATAAAATAATGAAATAATTAATAATAATAAATTTTAATATTTAATAATATTGTATATAATTATATTTATTATACTAGATTCTTTCTTCAAATTTATATTTTATATTCCACATATCATTTTAAGATACGCTAAACTATTATCTAATTTATCAATTTCAAATCTAATTGCAAAAAAAAATAATCTATAATCAGTAATCATGATTTTTTGTTATTTTCTTTCGAGTATTTTCATTTAAGTAATTTTCTGTACATAAAGCTAGGAAAAAGTGCGTATATTCTCACTTGTTATAGAAATCATTAATGAGATATAAATATCATATCAGAGAGATGCGTATAACTTGTCAGAATGCCTATAATAAAATTATAACGACCAAGGAAAAATAATAAAATTGTAACGACTCGTTCGGTATGTCAATGTTGATAGCGTTCAACCGGTCGACAAACATGTTATTTAACTTATTTGCTTTGCAAAATATCTGATCGCGAGAAAGACGGAGATTTTATTAATAAAAAAAAAAGAAAAAAGCGAAAGCGCGCGTTTGCCAGTCAGGTTTTCCTCGCAACCAGTAATTACCGGATATAGAAAGATTGTAAAGCCGAGGTGTGAAAATTACGAAACCTTCTCTCCGTATAATCTTATCACATTCTATTGTTCTCGGATTCTTATTCTCTCTTTCACTCTCTTGTATAGAAAAAATATTAAAAAATTCATGTTCAGATATTTTTAACAGTATTTCTTTTTCTTACTTCGAAGACACACAAAGTATAATTTTTTTATGTAACATTAATGCGCGTACAACATTAATTAGTTTTTTTTCTTCCCTCTCTTTCGCTCTCATAGATTCCTATTCAAAATTAAATCAACCAAAAACGAGCTATGTTAAAACAGGGTGTATCCTTGAGAACAACTTGGTATTTTCAGAGAAATTTATTCCACTTTGGAAAATCTACAGGGAATTCTCGTGGAATTTGATTGAGATTCGGGGCATTTTTTAAAAACTTGCTTATTTGATAATTTTACTCTTATTTAACATTTACATGTCTAACATATCTTTATCATATTTAAATGATTTATTAAAATTTTAAGTGATCTTCTTATTGATGATCTTTTTAATATCAAGTTCTTGTGTAAGTTTTAGAAAAGATTGGTCAATTTTTTAATAGGTCATATTTGTAATAAATAAATTAGTATTTCTTATAAATAATTAATTTAAATAAATTAATATGTTTTAAAACATTTTTATTTTTTGTTTTATATTTTTGTATATATTTTTCACGTTTAGATGTAGTGATATAACATACTTTGTTATTATCCAAATTAATTTTACAATTAATAAATTAATATTAAATAGTATAGAAAAAATGCACTCTTGATAATTATGCAATCGCATACGGAATAGGAAATTAGAAAGCGTATATAATAAAAGAAACTTATTTTAAAATGCTGCATCTATAGAAATTTTCTTATTTTACCTAGAATTTTAAAAATACGAAAATACCTAGAAGATCAGGGATTTCTCAGAGAATTTCTTTACAAGATTTAAGAGTAGACTGCTGAATCATTTAATGAAGCAATCTAAGATCTCGATCGAATAGTCATAATTTATCGTGTCCCTTCTACGCACATATGATAACATCTCTCTCTCTTTTTCATGGTTTTCTCTTACTTTCTCGAGATTAACTCAATCTGGTAGTCGTACAAATTTATGCAACAAATTTATGTCATCGTCGTTTCACTCGCATCGATATCGTCCCACGCGCGCGCGCACACACACAAACACACACAAACACACACACACACACACGCGCGCGAGGTCCGATCAGGCTCTCGGGTTTCAATTGCTCATTAGTGAAGACGTTAGAACGAAATACGTAAGACACTAACACGGTGGATTCGAGATCCAGAAGTTCTGGAACAGGTTTGGCGCGCGTCAGGGTTTCTCAACCGGGCTTTCTTCGTCGACAGCCGGTAATTTTAAAGCCGTTAGCCTGAATTTGAGGAACGATCCAACGACGTATGTGTAATTTCAAGACGATCCTAGAACGGGTAATTTCAGAGAGATGAGCGGGCAAAATTTATTTTAATGATTCCCAGAGAGGCTGACTTTAATTGCCTATTAATTGATTTTATATCAAGAATGCGCGGATATAAACATATGTACCCTTGAAAAAAAAAATGGTGAAGCATTTAGAGAAGGACTTTTATCGACGATATTGCGGTATATTTTTAATTGCAAGCGATAATTTTATGTTTTGTAAATTAAAACACATATATTCTTATTAAAATGCGAATATATATAATGTATAGTTTTCAAAAAAATCGTGAAAAATTCAGGATTTTTATCGACAATATTGCAATGCATTTTTAACTTTACGCGATAATTTTATATTTTGTGAACATTGATGATTAAAACATATATACAGCTCTATTAAAAGCCTTATTAAAAGCATATATATAGCTTTATTAAAAGCCTTATTAAAAAATGTCGATAATATCTTCGAAAAATTCATAAAAAATTGATCACACTTTTATCGATGCAATTGGAGTACATTTTTAATTCTACGCGATAATTTTCTATCTTGCGTCTCTAGTAGAACAAAAAGCATAGTCTTCGATTACGAATCAAACGTCGCGATGTGTATTTCAATTAAGTATAGCGTTTACTTTCGTCAATTTACGACAGGATTATGAATTAATTGGCAATTATCAATAGCAAACAGTCGATTATTATGCTGCACGTGTGTGATGCGACGTGTTAATATATATCCAGATGCAGAAGCGAGGAGGTATAATATCGCGCCTGTAATGTATCGCCACATATAGCATATATATAATAATATAAATAATTAATTGTAGGGAATTACGTTCGCGTAAATTACGTAACTCCGGCATGCTATTTGATTAGCATAATGGAATAAAGGAACAATGCGCACGGCGGTTATAATATAATTTTCATGCTAACTTTATTATATATTATAGCTACGCGTAAAATATGTCGTTGTTTTTCCATGCAAAAAAAAAAAAAGAAATAAAAGAGACGGCCTGTTTATTACCGAAAGTTTAATTTTCTCTCCAGGTAGAATCACATTATGAATTATTTTATTATTTATTCGTATACTTTTCGAAAGAGGCCAGTTTCTCTCGGTACAAAATATTTGTTAATTTAAATTCATTTTCGCTCGAGATTTTCGATACAAAACCGATTTTTGTTAATTCCGATTAATAAAAAAAAAAAAAGAAAGAAAGAAAAATTGCCGACAATCGAGTTACAACATTATGTTTGTATTTGCGCGAAATTTATATTCAGCTCGCGCGTTCTCTTAATTCATTCGCTCGCGGCAAAATTTGCCGGTGGACCGCAAAATCGATTAAATCCACCGCGAGAAAGAGAGCGAAAGTGCAGTGAAATGATACATAATTTATTTCTTCCATTGTTGCGGACGAGTACCAAATCGAGGGAGAGAAAGAGAGACGAGATCCACGTCCAAACCACTTTCAGCCTGCGGCTGACACGCGATTACACCTCTTCCTCTTTTCCTAGCCGAAACTTCGTCGAGCACAATGCGATCCTAGACATGCCACTATGTGCGTGCAAATAGCAAACGGTCTGTGTCTACTACGAGTAATCTACGTGGACTCTCTTTCTTTCTCTCTTTTCGCGTAATTCACGTTGACAGAGTGCATAATCTACATAGATAACGCGCGCTCGCGTGCGTTTTTGCCCTTCTCTGCTGCATTTCCGGACTATACTTCACACAGGAGGAAGGTAAATCGATTCGCAAGACTGTTCCCTTGACACGTGATATGCTTGAGAATTTTTGATTATTCCGGTTGTTGTTGCGAAAATATGTAATGTAGAAAAAGTATAAAAATATATAAAATATGTAAAAAATCTTATACTAGCAATTAACTGTCAATGATACAAATTTTAATGAGTAAACGTAATCATGAATTATATACAATTATACATCTGTATATACATATAAAGGTAGAATATATATATGTGCAGTATAATAAACACGTGTCACGTTGCATTAATAAATTGTGGTTAAAGCCAGTATAATTTTGTCTCTTCCGAGAAATTGCTGGTGAATTTTCATAAATCTCTCGGATAAATCACACAAGCTTGACGGCGCCGGGGTTATTTCGGGAACCGAATTGAGAAAACGAAAACGAAAGAGTTAAAAACTCGGATGATCTGCATGCGATATATATACGTAACGTATGCGACAGAGGGTGAGGCCTCTCTTTTTCGCGGGAAAGAAGAAATTATACATACCAGTTGCTCGAGCCGCGGAACTCTTTGATCACACGATGGAGACGTATAGCTACGCGACGCGATACGCCGTAGTACTTTGATCGATGGAAATTGATCTAATTAATATTAATGAGCTCCGCGCTGAGCCCAAACGGTGGAACGTGGAACGCGATCATTATCGCATTCCGGGTGGCATTATAATTCGCAACCTATAAAGTATCAAGGGTAATGCATACTAATCGTCTCCGCATATACGGAGAAAATTTTATCAAATTACGAAAAACACATTCCCTTTTACATTCGTTGTATAAAACTATATATAACGATATTATACATATATATATATGTATTTATTAAAGTCGAAATGTCAACCTTATACATATATATATATATATATATATATATATATATATATATATATGTATGTATGTATAAGGTTGACATTTCGACTTTAATAAATCTCTTAATATCGTTATATATAGTTTTTCATATATTACACACATTATATATATATATATATATATATATATATATATATATATATGTATAATATATGTATATGAAATTTATGTATATTTCAATTTTCAAAATTGAACACTATAATTATTAAAATTATAAATTGTTTTTGAAAAAAACAAAAATATTTTGAAAAACAATTTATATATAATTATGCACTGCATAATATTGTTAAATATACGCATATAAGTTGTTTTTGAGAATATTAATAATAAATTATTTTACAAAAATAATCCTGCTCGCAAGAATATATACTGTGTTATACATTTCTAGAATAAAAGTGATATATTTTATTTTTCGGAAAATTACCGACAGTTTTAAATTGATTGATTCAATTGTGCAGATTCCGAAGCGAAATGCAATCGTAATTTTTTTTTATTATATACCTTCACCAGCAATCTGTTGAATTATTGCAACGATCATGCGTAAACTATTCTCGACGATGGTAATTTATTAATATTTATTCACGCGTACACGTTCACGTGTTTATTTTTGTCTTTGCATTCGCTGCAATGAACAAGCTCGCGAGATATCGTGTAAAAAACACATTTGCAATGCAGTTCCGTATAAAACGGGAATTACCTCGTTATTATTGAAAATTCTCGAAGAGTAACACAATGCTGTTTCATTTCTTTCAAACAAATTGATCGCGAAAAATAATGCAAGATCTCTTTAAAGATTTGTGTAATTTCCCGTTTCACTTCTGTGTTAGATTGCCTTGAGAAGTCATAAACGGTGAAAGATGGTCACGGAGTAAAATAATATTTGCGGTCATGCTAAATAATTAACCTCCTTTCCAAGATGAGGCAACATTATACAAGACGTATAGGTTACGATCATATACGACATGTATATATGTGTACATGTGTTCGTAAATCTTGTTTATTTCAATAACTATAAAAATTCCATGGCACCGTTTAATAAACCAGAACTACAATGTCTCGTCAGTACCGTAAATATTATGACTCTCGAATAGCATAGAAACGTTTAAGGTGACAAACATTAATGATACATCTCTCTATGGACATTAATGCGTGAAATATTTTCATAAATTTTTAAAAAATATTACTGGAATAATATAATGTGACAAAATAATATAATAATAATTATAATATACGATATGATATAATTATAATTTAATATACAATCTACGATCTATAAGAGAAATGTAAATAATTTCAAAATTAAGAACTATAAAAAAAAATGAAAGAAATCTAATGCAAAAGATTCTTCATGTCGCGTATTAATGATTAATTTCGCAAAACTATTGCAGGAATAAAAAATCATTTCTTTTCTCTTTTTCTATCGGATAATTGACATTTCTGTTCTCGAGTTGTTTGAATGCAAGCAATTTAGCAGACAGATAGATTAATTCTATAGTAAAGACACACGCGATTGTGCCAAGATAATTATTATTAGCGAACATCATCCTTCTGTCCTCGCTCCGTGTACATTCTTCGTGTTTCCTCTTTCCGAGGAACTGGAAAGTCCTCGCTTTATTATAATCGAGAGGCGTGCGCTATACCGATGTAAGGCAATTTCCAGCCGTGACGATGCGTGCACGCACATGCGTCCGATATCCGACACGCTAATGACTGGGGCAATTACGACGGGTTAAAAGCTAATTGCATCGTGAGGAGAGAGCAAGGGAGAGACAGAAGTAGAGAGAGAGGAGGAAAGGCTTTGGTGAGTTTTTTACACGACAAAATGCTCGATTATTTAAAAGTTATCAGGGTTTTTTCGTCCACCAACTGCGATTGACTCATAATTGAGCAAGGACGACTCTGCTTCGTGAACATTCACGCGTAGGAGAGTGATTGATGACACACGCGTTAATTTACATTGCACCCGTATTCCTTACATCGGAGAAAAAGGTGACGACATAGTTCACTTCGATGCTTCCAAATTAATTGACCCTAAGTTTTTTCCTCTTTGAGAGTAAAAGAAATTCAGATTAGTTTGAGAGAGAACATAAAACGCGTTCTTTTAATGAGGTATTTGTAGGAAAATACATATATATTTATGAGATTGAAAAAAGGGAGAAAAATAATTTCCTCCTGCAAATATTAATTTTTTTTATTAATTAGAGTTATGTGTTTATATTTTATTAAAATTTAATATACTAGAGTATATTCGTAATTTTTTGAAAAGAGAAAACAGCGATTTTAAATATTTTATCTGATTGTGAAATAAATGCCACATATCATATTTGTCCGAAATCGATTTTATCGTATTTTTAAAAAATTTTTATCGAGTATGGCTGATGTTATTCACAGCTGTACAAATATACAATTTTAACCAGTTGCCTGTGAATCGTGATGCAATATAAGTAGCGTGTATATATTTAATACAAACGAGTGACATAAATAACGTCTCGTTGCTAAAAAGATTAAATGGCGATTAAGCGATCTGAATCTTAATTGAGCTGTCAGAATTTAAACAGCATTTAAATAGCATTACCAATCTCGTGACGGTTCTTTTTTTTGTCGACTCACCCATTTATTCAATTATAGAGTTGACACACCAGCAGTAATCTCGTTTCCACGAAGCTCCCTTATCTTAATCCCTCGTCGCAATTATAATTGGAAAATGTGAATTTTTCCTCGTGCACAAATCGTTCGATAATACATGAAATATGAAACATTAACATGTGTCATTAGCGTATAGAAAATAATTTCTGGAGCAGGAAATGACTCGAAGCAAGTTCGTGCAGGTCTGTATACACCTGTGGATTTCATTAAAGGAACCGCTCTACGGTCGATCATCCTGGGCCATAAAACTTTGAAAGCCTTAAAAGTCACAAAAGACACAGTTTCTTGCGCGAACCGCTTCGAATTGTTGGACCAGCTGTTACGATGCACCACCGTATTCTTCCCTCCATTTCCCATCTGTTTTCTTCGCCTCGAGCCTCTATAAGCCCAAACTTAAACGATCACCTCTATACTCTCTAGAGCTAGGTGCATTCCGACCATCTGCCATACCGAAATTAAAAAGTTCCGTCGTAACGTTCTAAAACGGCGATCAAATTGAATGTCTTAGAAATAGGTTCGAATTTGTTTGCATTGTACGGACTCTCTATAATTCGAAAATAAACAACAGAAACAGTATTTTCGAATAAGCTTGATCTGGACAAGAATAAGTAAAACTTTCGAATAATCTCTCTAACTTTTTTATAACTTCAAAAACACAAGAGCAGGTCAAATTTATTCGAACCTGGATCACGTATGTGGATATGTGTAGCAAGTATCCATAAACCGATTTTTTTATTTTAAGAGTTTTGAATACTACGCTTAAAAAAATGTATGAACACGACAAAACCTTTCGATATTACTTTGTTAATCGAACATATAAAACAATTTAAATTAAACGTGACATATTAAATCTAACAAAACGTATAACATATTCAATTAATGAAATAAGTACTTGTGTAAAAAATTCGATTCTTGACGTTTGATAAACGCGAATTTCCTTAATTATCAACTTACACTTACAAGAGCTACAGACTCCAATAGACGTATTATAACATTCGTCCTATCGATTATGAAGTGGACGTAAGCTCTGTTAATTGCCTCGATCCTCCAGCAATTCCAGGAATTGTCAACAGTCAACACGCCTAGCAGTGCCTACCTATCTATTCTAAATTCTCTATGATCTCACGATTCCCTGAAAGTCAAACAACGGCTCTTGCGGTTGCGGCTGCGGCCAGACGACACGCGCGTAGATGGATGCCACCGGCACTGCGCGGCGAGATAGATACCCGAAACGACACGCGTTCCTGTGTGTGCCGGCCGCGGCGCTCGTCGGAGATGCGACACGGTGCGTCTCGGTTCCTCACGTGGCCACCTCGTCGCTCACTCTGTGTGCACCGTCGGCGCCTTTGATGCGGCTGCACGCGCGCGCGCGGCTCCCGGCAGCGAAGAGAGAGAGAGAGTGGCGCTGCCGAGAGAAGAATGCACCTTGCGTTCTTTCCGGTAGTGTGTGCATGTACGTATACGTGCGTGTGGTAGAGTCTCCTCCTCTTCCTCTTTTCCCGCGGATGAGCCCTTTTGAAGGCTCCGCAGTGTGAAATCCGTCCGATCGAGAGGCGAAAATGCTTTTACCTGCGCTTGTTGTATAGAGATATTCCGCAGTTTTCTCTCGAAAAATGACAGGAAACTTCAGCGCCGCAAGAATAATCGCTTAATCACGCAGAAGAGAAAGAGGAAAGAATTGGTGGATTTATAGTGATTTGGAAAATTTAATTCGAATTATTTGATGAGGAGGATTTATTGGGAAAATGTATATTTTATTTCTCTTTTATATTATCAAAATTTATATACAATAATTATATAAACTATGTATAACAGCGTGATCTTGTTAGGTCTTGGACTAATTTCAAGAAAAATGGTAGGAGATTTTAAGAGGAAGAATAATCTAAAAAGTAATTATTTAATTTGATTATTAGAGAGTTTTAATATGAAATTATTTTTACGCTCTCGTGGAAAGATATTTCTTAAAATTTTTTCTTCAGATTAAAGAAAGAAAATCTGGAACTATACATAATTATAAACTATATGTAACAACTGCGGAATATTTCGTGTCTTGCGCTAGTTCTTGAACCAATTGCACCCTTTGCATTTTTACCGGATGCACTCCGCATGAGTGCATTCTGCTTTTCCCCAAAAAGAAACTCCCCTTCTATCGCACGATTAAATTTTTCTTCGATGCTCCACTGACTTTGGGCTGTTTAGATTAAAAGCGTGGATAAAAAAAGAAAAAAAATTCATAGAATTTATATTTTTCGAAGGCGCGAAAAGCAGAAACTTTCAATGCGCTAAATTTAAGACCTCTTACCACTAAAACCACTTCTCTGGAATAAGTTAATAAACGAATGTTTTGTAATAAAGTAATATTATTGCAACGTTTAAGAAACGCACATCTGCCGGCGTTCTTTCTTCGCATTCGAAAACGCGTTCCCGCGTAATTCAATTTGCGAGTGTTCCGAACCGCGTATTGCGCGCACCGCCGGTTCCAGACAATGGAAAAAGTGACATTGACGAAGAATGCACCTCACCGGGAGGTAGCCTTCCCGGGGCCGGCATTTTTCAAGGCGCCGCGACGCGGCCGTCGTCGTCGGCAGAAAGCCATCTCTTTCTTTCTCCGGAAATCTCGCGTCGTCCATCCTCGCAGACGGTAAAACGCGGACGAAAATTGGCTTCCGCTTGCGTCGAACATCGCGTCCCCTGGTCGAGGGCAGCGTCTCTTCGTGACGTTCTTCTTGGCCTTAACAAAGTGCCATCGGCTGGAGCTGCAATCTCGTGTAATCTGGTTCGCCGACATTCGTCCGGCGAACGAATAATATCGCATACTTGTCTTCGTCGTTTTTGATTTTTTTTTTTTTTTTTTTTTACATTTTGCGTCGAGAAAGTCGAGAATTCGCGGGAAGTTCTCGAGAGGGGGAATTTTATTCGAGGCAAATCGAAGCGTATTTGTTCAACCGTCATCCCGAAGCAAAGTTTGTTGTTCGAAAGCTCGAACAATGACGCTTTAAATCGACGGAGATCGAAAATGTAGAGTGAAAAGCAAGAATGAAATCGCAAACAGATTTCTCAATTCCGATTGTCGAAATTAATTCTACGGGTTTTTTTTTTTTTTTGCATTTTTTATATAATTATATTTATAATTTTGTTTGAAGGTTTAAAATTAAAAAAATGAGAATTATATGTTTTATATAGAATATTAAATGTAGAATTTTTCTCATGCTTTTCTCGCTCTCTACCTCTCCCGTAAATTCCGACGAAAATATTCTTCCTCGATTTCTCTCGTTTCTTTGTGCCTCGTACATTTGCGCAGCTGCAACGTAGCCGGCAGGTGATAGAAACACATGCTGCATGGACCACGCTGGGCAACGCATTCCTCTTACTTGACAGAGGCGAGCGAAGCTCGCTTCGATGAAGACGCTCGCTTGACCAAGCACAAATCCTTACAACTCGCGAGCAATAGCAACATGTTCGAGCCGAAACAAAATGAACGAGAAACGATTGAAGCACAGAATTTTCGTTAGTCCTAATTAGTAATAATTAAATATTCCGCGAAAAAGAGAGGGAATAATTTCTATTTTATGATATAAAATCTCTTTTTAAATTCAGTTTATAATAACAAATATTAAATAACTTGGAGTGCCACTCCGAGGTTTTTAAAAATAATTATTTAATATATTTATTGATTAGCCGGACGAATTATTTCAATTCGATTATTGCTTCTAATTGGGACCCTTTTTGTGTTGAACTATTTTTAATAATTTCAATTTATTGTTAACGTATTTCGCCTTTTAATTTTGACATAATTGTCTAATTTATTTTGACTTTGTATTGCGACTTTTTATTAGAATTTTTATGTATTGTTTTATTGCGCACACTGAAGAAGACTAAGTAGAGTTCGAAACGTTTGAAATTAAGAATAGTAGGGTTTATATTGTAATTGGTTTTTTTAAATTCAAATTTTTCCAAGTTTTTTAAAATAATTTTTTATTGCTCGTTTTACATGGCCTCGTAATATTTATTATTAAATTATCATTGGGAATAATTTCTATTAAATGCCTCGGAAATTATCCCGACCGGGGATATTTAATGATGTGACGCCCATCTCTCCTCGGATACGGAAACGCGAAATTAACGTAGACTCGTTTCTTAATGAATGCGTTCCCTTAATGCCACGTAATCTCGCGATAATCTCTGGTTACTACCGCATATAGCGGTATGGTGCGATATCTACGGGATAAGTACGAGAACCTTTTGGCCGTCCATTAATCTTGGCTATCATAAAGAGTAGTGCACACAACGGGCAGAGTAACTGCGAGGATCAATCCGAGTTCTTATGCGGTGGATAAGTAGCGGTGAAGGAAGCCGTAGAAAGGTTTTAAGACGAAATTATCCGGTATCTAGCGCACATGATAGAGAAACCGTGCATTTCACGGCGAAAGAAGACTTTAATAAGTTGTTGAAAAATGTGATCAACCTAATAGTGAGGTTTATACGCGGCGGTAAAAAGCTTCTAAATGTTTTTCCTTACGGAAGAGGAAGCTTTAATTGATACTGTGGATTGTTATTTTATTATAGGATGCATCCTACAAAAATATTGTATACATGGACGTCCGCAGGAATTTTTTTCAGGGAGAGGCATGATTAAATTTTTTTTACTTCCTATTATATTATTTTTTCTTTATTTTTTCAATTCAATTTTTTAATTATTTTTTTATTTTAATATTTTATTATTCTATTTTTATCTTAATCTCTGCATCTTAATTTTTAAAGAAAAATTAAATTAAAATCGAGTTAAATTAACATCAAATTGAAATCATATAGAAAAATCAAAGCATGATCCACGTATCACAAATTTTGCTCGTTTTTCCATTAAATGGAAATTAAATACAAATTGAGTAAAATTAATATAAATAAATCTCAATTCAATAATTTTTTATTCCAATCAAAATTGATACGCTCTTGAGATGTTTAATCGCGAGGTAAAATTTAGTGTCTTAAAAAATGAATAATATCGAAAAAGCAAATATCGCACACAGAGCTCTTCTTAAACGCATAAATATTCATTGATATCAATCTTCGTATCCAATGTTTGTATCTTTTACATATTTTCCGGTGTTATTCATTTGAACAATATGTACTTTAAGCATATGAGCATAATTTTTATTATTATCTCAATCTCTGCATCTTAATTTTTAAAGAAAAATTAAATTAAAATCGAGTTAAATTAACATCAAATTGAAATCATATAGAAAAATCAAAGCATGATCCACGTATCACAAATTTTGCTCATTTTTCCATTAACTGGAAATTAAATACAAATTGAGTAAAATTAATATAAATAAATCTTAATTCAATAATTTTTTATTCTAATCAAAATTGATACACTCTTGAGATGTTTAATCGCGAGGTAAAATTTAGTGTCTTAAAAAATGAATAATATCGAAAAAGCAAATATCGCACACAGAGCTCTTCTTAAACGCATAAATATTCATTGATATCAATCTTCGTATCCAATGTTTGTATCTCTTACATATTTTCGAAGAAGAATAATAATCGGTACGTACAGTAGGAGAGAAAACATTCGATGCGGGCGCATATACGCGCAATTGCACACGTGTGAATGCATATGCTCGAGGAAGAAAGAAAGAGAGAAAAAAAAGAAGTCACCGGTCAGATGGTCAGGCCTCATTAGCGAGATAAGTACCGCGAAGAGAAGTTTTACAGTTTGCTTCTCTCTCTCTCTCTCTCTTTCTCTATCGTGGCATAAATGCATACATGCCTCTCCCTTTCTCTTCCCTCGCTCCATCGGCCGCAGGAACCTCCAGGCTTTATTAACGTCCGCCATTATCGTTTTAGCCGCGCGCGCGGCACCGTATTTTTATTTTTTTTTTATTATTATTTTTTTTTTATTTTTATTCTTCAGCTTCGAGATACCGCGTTCAATAATCGCGGTCGCGAGAAAGTATAGGAACTCACGATATATTTCTCCGCCAAACCCTCTGATAGCTTATCCGTCCCTTTTTGTTCATCCCTTCCGTCGACCTTTTCATTTAACCCTCGACGCCGACCGCATGGAATTCCGAGAGACTTCGAATTATGCTACTCGTTCTCTCTCGTTCCATCCGCCGCCTTTTGCTTAGGGCTCGACATTACTCCCTCGTCGTCCGATAGGGCAATATGATAATCGATATAGTCGCATAATGCGTATGCAGTATGTACGTATGTAAGCTCCGAGTTATTTCCGAGCGATATCGTCGGGGCTCTCTCGCGTTTTATTATTTTTCTACGTATTTTTCTGGATTATTTTTCTACCCTTATTTATGACGTTGTTAACTTTAGATTGTCAATGTGTGAATAATGCTTCGAATCATTTTAATATCGCGACGTAGATATGATTTTGTCTAAATATGATTTGAACAAAACATCTGAAGGAAATAAAATCATTTGTATACTTTTGTTAGAGACGGAATTTATATGGATATAAAAAAGAAGGAAATAAATCTCAAGTGAAATAAAGGTGGAGTGTTCGTTTCTTCTATAGAATCTTGGAGAATGAGAAAATCATACATTTTTTTGTACACATTCTGTTAGCTATCTCAGCCAAATAGCGTTTGAATATATATATATATATATACAATGTACAATTTCTTATAAGATTTTCGACTTATATTTCTTATAGGCTTATAAAAGATTCAAACTTATCGTGTCCAGGTTCGTCTACTTAAAAGTTTTTTTCTTTTTTTCCCGAAGTAATTATAGAGATTTTCTCAACCATGCAAATTCAAACTCACTTATAAAATACTTAATTCTATTCGCTAAGAAACAATTCATGATTTTCTATCTAAATATAATTAATTATTCTCTTAGACAATTTTAACCACATGATTAAAATCAGTTATGTTGATTTCATGATTTAACGTCATAGAAAATATTTAGATCACACAAAATTCGAGAACAATTATAAACAATGAAGAAAAAATAGTTTTTTAAGAATATACAAAATTTTTAAAAATATAAAAAATATACAAAATTTAAAAAGGAAAAGTAAGTTTAGGTTGTTGATTCTGAACCAAAAGCCAAATTTTGGGTACCAAATAACTTTGCCCCGTTTATGGTCAGGATTATTTTTTGAACAAAATTACCTAATAAAGACGATTCGAAAGTGCAACTGATCTTGAAATTATTTATCTCGATTCATCTTCATTCAATGTCAATTCAATCTGCGACCTACGCAGCCCCACAATCAGCCGATGTCTCTTAATCTCGCGTTAAGGACACGTAAAAATAATCGACCGCCTTCGCGTTAAAATACGTAATCAACGCGGCGACGTTAGACGGGACGAGATATTTTATTGTCAATTGCGTTTCCCGGCAAAATTGAAAGATTGCCTCGCCTGCCCACCGTGCGCTCCGGCCATCTCATTATCTCGCCTTATTATACTCAATCCACGAAATCGTATATCCGGAATTTCCCAATGAGTCCGGGTCTTTCGCCGACGAGGCCAATCATACGCACGCACTGCGAACGTGCGTGGCGAACGCCCACGGTGCTACATTTAAATTAAACGCGAGAGAGACTCGCGTGGCCCGAGGCGGATTCACCCATTCTTCGAGTGTCGAAATAACATAGAATTATGGGGGAAAACGACGCTACAAAGTACGAGAACTATTAATCTCGCGTATACCGAAAACGAGGAATCGGAAGACAATGTATAGGTATCGATTTTACACATCGATGCGTCAGAAAAGTTATCTATTTCGTGTTGTTCTACATTCGTGCCGTTGCGTTGGTATGTAGCAAATTTTTTTTACACGAAATACACAGTGTCTGTTCAAAGTGATTGATACCATTTTTTTTTTCCCTTAACGTTTATGTTGCGATGGAAAATTTTAGTTTTTAAATTAAATTAATTAACTCGATTAAATTAATTGGTCGACATTAAATGCTAGAAATTCATTTGACGGTTAAAAATTAATTAAGCTATTAAAAAATGTATTTCTGTATTTTACTCAGTTAATTAATATTTATTTTTTAAATATATTTATGAAGATCATGAATTGTATATTTAAAATAAAATTATCGCATCTTTGTATTTTGTATCTCAAATTCTGAATATTCAGTACACAATTTTTATTTAATATTTTTTATTATTAATATTTATCTTTTTCCTTCATGAATAGAAAACGCAATGGAAAAAATCTACAAAAATGTCTATAACTTTACCTGCGATTTTGAATAAAAAAAAAAAAAAAAAAAAAAAAAAAAACGAAATACTTGAAAAATGAATAAACTTTCAGGAAGGATTTTCTTTCGAGAGAAGATGTCAATAGATATTCTGTGTGATGTGTATAATTAGTCATGCGTAAAATAGAAACGTTTCGCAGCGCATACCGATATTTATGCAAGTGCAATCTATTAGAATCGAGTCGAGCGCAAAACTGGTTTGCTAGTCAAGCGCGGTAGAGGCCAAACGATTATCAGTGTACCGTGGAAAAATAACCGATATCTCGATGCAGTTCGTCCTCTTCCCTCCCAAGTAAGCGAACTTCCTCCGACGACGCATATTGCGCAAGAATCGCTGCGCCGACGGCGCTTTCGCATTTGCATTTACGATCCACTTTAGCACAAGAGATTTCTCGCTAAGGGTCACCGCACTTTCCGAGCACCATGCTTCATCGAGGAAAATTGCTTGTTGCAATGACAGAATTATCATTTACGTATAGAACGTTGGTAATCGATTCTCAGATGAATGAACAAATTTTCTGTCAAATATTAACGATCGGAAAATCATCGGATATTATATGAATTTTTTTTAGCACAATCAGGGTGTTTAATTCCTGGGAAAACCGAGGATCGGGAATTTTTTGTATCTCGAAAAACCTAGGAATTCCAAAACTTGTGTCTTTGATCATTATATTGACTAGACTATATTTATAAAGGACTTAAGACTAGATTTTTGAAGGTCTACATCAAATAGCACTTAAAAAACTTCTTTCTCACAAGAGTAGACACCCTTACTATTATTACATGTAATCATGTAAATTTATGGTACTGGAAAAAATAATAGGGGAAAAAAAGGATCCTTTTTCTAAGTGTATCTTCGAAGGTGTAATATTACAATCGAAATGTAATAAATGTAATAATTTAGCGTAACGATGCCGATTCAACGTGCCCGGTTGGAAGTTCGGGAACCTCTGATTTCCTATCCCTGGGGTCTCAATCCTTCTTTCATCCGTGATTAGTGTAACGAACACGCAGACGGACAGAGCTAAGATCACGAGAGGAGGAGCTCAGGATGATTCACGAAAGCAAACGCCAGTGATCTCACCGTTTTCGTACCGTAGAGAGAGAAAAAGAGAGATAGAACCAACAATGCGCGATATGCGCGCCGGATACTAGAGTAAACTCCGACTTCCGGACGAGCGAGGATGCTCTCGAAAGTATTCATAAATATAAATTGGAGTTTGATTCGGCCCTCGTTTTTTATGGCCCCGGAAAAAGAAGGGACATAGGGGGTAGCTGCAGATAGAATTCTTCCGCTCCCTCAGGAAGCGATCGGGATCCTGCACCAGGATGCCCATAATGAAATATTTGGACTAACTTCCGGAGATTCGCGAAAACACGAGAATCTTTGTTTTGATATCGTGCTTTAAATTAAGGATTGCGTTACGCGATGGAAATTCGAATCCTTCGGAAATATTAAACTTTGTTATTAATATATTACATAATACTTAATGTTATATTATACTTTCGCTATATAGGTACCTTGAAAAAAAGCATTCCTTGGAAGAGTCTCCCTTTTTGTGCAAATAGATAATTGAGATTAAGTTTGACTACCGGTTCGATTAATTCGTCTGAATGTACGACAAAATTGATTTTAAGTCTGTTCTTCAGATTCTCAAATCGTAAAAATCGCGAATTAATCGTTCAACATAAATAATTAATTTCTTTCATGAAGTTTTGAAATGTGAGAAAGAAATTGTAAAACGTCTATTAAAAATATACGTTAGCTGTATGTCATCCTTACACATTATTATAACCAAATTGTTGACCATGCGTGAAGCAGTTATTCATGAGGAACTCGTTTACAATAGAATATTATCATTTTCATTCATTTATTTCACTCACTCTCTCTCTCTCTTTCTCTTATAACAATATATATATATTCTATAAAAACTCGAAGAAGTTGGAAACTCGAGATAAGACAAATATTTGTACCTAGGAAACGACTGTATCGCGCAGCATTAACGCAAAACTTCCCTTTACGATTTTATCTCTCTCTCTCTTTCTTTCTCTGTTTTCTTGTAACATGCTTGGAAATACCGCAAATACAAGACTCACGCGAGGGAGGAAGAAAGAATGGAAGAAAGAGCGAAGAAAGACATCGAGGCGATACGAGAGACCATCGCCCCCGGGAATTGAACTCTGGTTACCAGTACAACGACGAGGCGAAAGTGACTCCCTAGCAGCCCTCTTCTTTGTCCACGGGTATAACTGTATTTATCTCGAGTCGCTTGACTGAATCATCGGAGAATGAGGGAGTGAGATACGGATTCTTCTCCTTCTCCTGTTTCCTCGATCGAACGCGAGCTCAAACATTTCGCTTCTCCAGCGAGAGTTTGCCCAACTTTCCAGCGATTCCGTCCTTTTTGTCATTTCTCTCTTTCAAGAGAAACCAGACGCAAAAGTGTAACTTTCTTTGTATCTTTGCCCCTAAGTGTGTCGTTCGTCTCCCATGAGAAATCGATCATCGTGGATGAGAACGGGCTGAAAAAATTGGAGGTACTCTCGTTTTATGAAATTCCTACATAATTTTAGAACATTCTACTCTACAATATCGATTTCCCTTAAATAATCTAATTTATGAAAATGTTAACAAAGTGGGGTTTATTTTTATATTAACAAAAAATTACATTATTTTACAGCACACCGGCAAAAATTAAAAGTCCCATGAGGACATATCTGTCATTAAAAAAAAAAAACATTAAAATATAATATGAGCATATTTATTTATTTAAATATATATATATTAATTATTAAATTTAATTTTTTTGAAAAATCGACACATAAAAAAATTTTTTTAATTATAAAAGGTGGACGAAGACTAAATATCATATCCACGCGATCGTTTTAAGATTAAGAGGAATTTCGAGAATATAATTTTTTCGATGTAGCAATTTTGTTTCCGAATTTAATTGGGGAATTTTAATTGAGGTATATATTCCTCAACATTGATAATATTTTTTATTTTATCCAATTTGGTCTGCCATCAACGCTTATCGCAAAATGCTCTTCGATATAGAAAAAGAAACTCCTTGGTCTCGATCCTCATGAATTTTTTTCTCGGTCCATTGAAATTCATCGTAGGCGAGATATCCGAATTCATTTGGCAGCAGCCCCTCGTATTTATACATTTGTACGTACACGTATTTTTGCTTTCAACGAACACGACGCGCGACGAATTTATGGAACCTTATTAAGGAAATAAAGGCCGTCAAATAAATTCTTCGGCGGAATACTGTATGAACGAATTGCTTTAATAATACGGAACGCAAAATCGCTTCATCTTGGTCCAGCCGACGAACTTCTGCTTCGTAATAACATCGGAAATTTCGTCATATATTAAGTAAGCAACGCTTTAGTTGGATGGAAAGAGAACGGCAAGACGTAAAAGGCACCTTTCTTATTTTAAATATTTCAAAGGAAATGTTCTTCTCGAAGAAAAGCGATAGGGTATGACATATGACACACGTTTACAGCAAAGTGTGAGAGAAGGAGAGACTCGGGAAATATATGGCTCTCGTAAACGGGCCTTTCTCTCCCACGATAGGAGATATTCGCACATTCGAAGAGCGACACACGTATATGACGAAGCGACGTCGTCGCATTCGCGGAATAACTGGAATTGCATTTAGCCAATTAACGCACGGTCGGGCGACGCGTCATTTGCATAATACGAGTCGTCGAGCAATCAACCTCGCGTCGAGTGCACTCGGAATTTCTTATTCGGTCGAGCATTCGCCGAATAATATGCGGGCACGATACACCATCTGACGCCCCACGTAAACATTTCTGTCAACATCAATTTCGGCCGTGCATATCCTTTCTCGACCGCATATAATTGTGTATCAAGTTCCGCGGTACAAAACGCTACGAAAATTCCACACGACTCGTTAGTTCGCGATAGCGAGGTACAAAAAAACTTGGAGTTAATTCGAGAGAGAGAGAGAGAGAGAGAGAAATTAAAATTATAATTCGTGCATAATGCAGTAGAAGTACAAATGTTCTTCTCTAATGAGGCTGAAGAAAACCCGCAATTTTACAGCATTCTCATTTTGTATCGAAAATATAATTTCATTACTAATTAATTCAATCAATAAGAAATACTTTAATAAAAATATAAAATAGAATACATATAATAAATAATAAATATAGTATAATACAGGGTTTGTCCGGAAAGTAATGCGTCGCATTTTTTTGTGACGCGACTATACATCGCAGAGCGATGGGACCGGTTGGGGAGGAAGGGGGGTACCCTTAGCTTTCCAACGGTAGGTCGCTCAATTGTTTCCATGCGCTTGGAGGGTTAGGACGGCTTATTCTGTGAACCTCTGCTTAGTGGTCGCGTCGAACTTGTGATGGAGAGAACGATAGAGCAACGCTATGCGATAAAGTTTTGCGTGAAGCTGGACAAGATGCCGCTGGAAACTTTTGAAATGCTCAAGAAAGTTTTCGGGGACGATTGCCTTTCCAAATCGCAGTCAAACAGATGGCACAAGATGTTTAGAGAAGGTCGGAAGGAGGTCGCCGACGAGGCCCGCGCAGGACGCCCGTCAACATCGCGAACGGACGACAATGTGACTCGTGTGCGCCAATTATTGAATTCAGACCGTCGAATGAATGTTCGCTTAATGTCGGAATTATTGAACTTGCCGAAAACGATTGTTCACGAGATTGTATCGGAAGACTTGGCCATGCGGAAGATTTGCGCAAACTTGTGCCCAGAGTGTTGACCGATGCGCAAAAGCAACACCGAGTGGAAGTTTGTGAAGAACTCAAGCAACTCTGTGCAGATAATCCCAATTTCCGGCGGACTTTTTTTTATTTCCTCGGCTGAAAAGGGAGCTCAAAGGACAACAGCTCGAGTCGGTTGACAACGTACAAGCTACTTCGACGGCCTCCCTGAACAGCATCCCAGTCAAGGAGTTCCAGAAATCTTATGACGCATGGAAATCGCGTTGGCAAAAATGTATTGACGCAGAAGGGTCATACTTCGAACAATTTTAAGTTGTTTTACCTATGCGATCAATAAATTCTTTTTTAAAAAAATGCGACGCATTACTTTCCGGACAAACCCTGTAGTTAGTAAAAATATTTTTATTGTAGAATTTATTAATTAAATTATTTTAGAAAGAAAGATGTATATAAATATTTTACAGCATTCTCATTTTGTATCGAAAATATAATTTCATTAATAATTAATTCAATCAATAAGAAATACTTTAATAAAAATATAAAATAGAATACATATAATAAATAATAAATATAGTATAATAGTTAATAAAAATATTTTTATTGTAGAATTTATTAATTAAATTATTTTAGAAGGAAAGATATATATAAATATTTTACTGTAGATAATGTTAATTATATTTGTCTGCGATTCTTTTAATCAAAGCTACTCGTACACACAAGGAGATCAGCAATACCCGCATCAATTACCGACGAAATCAATTGCGTTAAAACGCTAAAGTATATACATATACCCGCAGATGTGCGAGTGGCTCGAATTAACAGCTTCCATGATGATTTGTATTTATTATGACTCCGCTAACCACTCGTTCTTTAATTAACGGCGATCCGCGATTATCGGCGCCTGGTGAACGCTCTCGATCGCCATTTTTATTAAACGTCCGGGTGTTATTTCTCTTCGGAGAAGACGATAGGGGTCCGTTACGCGAGTTATCGCCTGATTAATGACCCCTGGACCTCAGACGGAAACGTCTGTACTTTAATTCGAACGAATCTAATCTCGTCGCGCGCCACACTTCCGCAGTTTATTCCCGTTCCACTTAATCGATCATCGCGTCGCCGCAGCATCTCGCGTATGTACCAGCGAGATCTCGACGTCTCTCGATATGCACACGCTCGCGTTCCATATGATAAAGTACGTCCGCCTGTTTATCCGGCGAATTTATGATCGTTTCCGAAGCTGATAACGCGAAAAAAGTATATCGAATTGCTAGTCTTGTTCCGCTTGATTGACACAGTCAGTCAAGATATATAGTAACGAGATGGCGTCATCCCTATATTTATGCGAAACGCGTTATCTGTGTATATTATTATTATTTGTATAAGTACATATATTAATATATATTTTATATATAATCTATATATTAAATATTAATGTTTCTCTCTATATATGTATATAATTATATAGGTAATATATAATATTATTATATATAATATATAATATAATATATATATATGTATATATATATTTATTTATATATACGTAATTAAACGTATTTTTATTTTTCACCGGAAACATCTCTTCGCGTTCCTATTTATATTTATATTTGTTTTATAAAAATAAAATATAGTTATCAGCAGAGTATTTCTCTCTGTAATGTCATTTTTCAAAGAACTTCTCGTCGCTTTATTTTTCTGGTTGATTATTGAAATGGTATTGAAGGCTAAATTTATGGAAAGTTATAGAATAGCTGTAAATTTGTTATTACGTGCGGTAAAAAATATGAGACATGTAGATATATGTCATTCAAAAAGTGGTACTTTCAAAATAGTGTTCTCTAAAATATACGACTCTATACGACAATTTTTTTTAAATTTTACTTTACAATCGACATTTCATCCATCTCTCTCTCTCTCTCTCTCTCTTTCTTCCCTCGTTCTCGTACACTTTTTCGGAAACGATAAGGACAAGCATAGCTTGCGAAACGTGAAAAACGCGATCTTAATATCGATGGCCGCATTTACCTTATCTGGGTGAATGCGACACCATGGGAGACGCTAAATGTCCTTCGGAAATTCGTATCTATATATTTATTTGCTTCTGCATGTGCGTTCGTGTGGTTTGATGGAATAAAATAAGTACGATCTCTATATATGTGTTCAAGCAGAGTCTCGAGTTGCCGGGTCCGAGATAGGGGATGAAATATTAACGCTTCAAACGACCCTATTGCTCCGCTAAAACTCATTCCCAAACTTTGCGCGCGGACATACGCATGTTGAAGGTGAAACGAGACACTGATTTATGCGTTCAACCTAATAAATCCCGAGTTTCTGATACGAATAAAAGCACTCGAGGAACACTTTGTGTCGTCCGGCGACATAAAACGCCGATGTCTCCGAAGAAAATAATTAAAATCGATTAATTAAATAATTTTTAAATCGATAAAAGCAAAAAGCTCTGAGTATGTCGATGCAAGTAATAAATTGGTCTAATAAAAGTCAACTAATGAGAGCGCGAGTAAAATAATTTTGGATATTATTTATGAAAATTAAACTAAATTTTTATAGCTAAAATTAAATTAATTTTTTTCTAATAGAATTGTATCAAAGATTAATTTTTATTTTTTTTATTTGAAACGTGTAAAATATGTGTAATTGATATAACACATACCTACTTACATGTTTCTTTATATCATGTTATTGTGCTCTCTGCTTTCATTACTTATATTTCTTTTACAAGAAGATACATTATTATCTGATTTAGAGAAAACGACTGGGACGTATTGCTACATTTCCGGCGGCGTGAACACTTTTATGTAATTAACCTTCGTCTTATCTGAGTACAATAATTAGTTCCGTTGGCAAGGATATTAACTTTTAATTAAACTTCGAGAGTGCCGAAGTAACCGTGGCAGAAAATTCCTTTTCGCGAGAAGTTAAATATCAAGGAGAGAAAATGCGCGAGATAGATCTCTGATTTCAAGTGAAAGCTTTTTTACCGTAAATATTTCACGAGCCCTCATTTTCGAAATGGACTCTGCGAGTCCACTCCATATGATTTCAGTGAATATTTCGCTTATTGGAAATGTAATGGCAACATGAAATACAATCGCTAATGCGAGATAATTTTAAAACTCACAGTTTAATTTAACAATCTCTCTTTAAATGTAATATTTATTTGTTTTCATATATGATATAGCAATATATACATATACATATATCTTTCGTTAAAAATTAACAATTTTCTCTCATTTTCTGCGCTCACATTTAACGTCGCTGAAATGTGTAATATTATACTCCGCGTTTTATTAACGATTATTAATATTAATACGTACATAAATATTAAATATTGAGCATTTATGTGTGATTCCTCGCTTACATAATTATATTCCAGGAAAACATATATTTTATTTATAGTCTGAGGCTGACAGTAAATATTGGAAAATAACGCGCCACAATCCCGAAAATAAAATCAAATAAAGTATCATACAAAAGTCGAGACACTGAAAATTATTCGTATCTGTGATAGAAGGATATCCGGCGTTTTCGAAACATCCGGTGTATCATTATCGGCATGCAACCCGAAAGAAAATGTCGCATTTATACGATCTGATACGTGCGGTCGCGACATCCTACGTTCTCCACAAGTGTGTCGGACAAATCCTATATATGTGTGTGTGTGTGTGTACGTGTTATGACTCGCGAACGCAACGAGCGGAATAGATACGATCTCCTGGGTGGCAGAAGCCGTTTCCAGGACCATTTCACACGCGATTTAACCGCGTTTCTGTCCACAATCTCGTACAACGTTCGCGAAGGCTCTCTTCATGGCCGAGCGTGATCGACGTAACGAAAAGTCACAACCGTCTTTATCCGGATTCCTCCGGAATCGTTTGACTGGAAATCTTGGCGGATCGATCATTGCCTTATCCAGTAGAAAAAGTAGACATCATAATTTTTCCACAAAAAAGTTATTTTCGAAAACAATTATTCTTTTAAAATTTTATTGCGCGATTAAATAGAGATGTTCTTATCATAAAACTTTTGTATATAAAATATTTTTTGGTATCTTGAATATTTTTCGAGATATATTCCGAGAAAAGCAAAATTTCTAAATTAGTCTATCTTCTCTACATGTGCGTAAAGTTTTATCAAAATTAGAATATTTATGTTCGCACGCGAGGTTTCTTTGCGAATAAAAATGGAGCATATCTTTAAATGCCAAAAATTAGAAGGAATTATTTTTTTTCCGTTCGAAACAAAAATGATAGACTCTTTGTATTCGAAAATTTCGTAAAATGTAACAAATAATGGGAATAAATGTTCGATGTCCAGCAGCTGCTATAAAGCAATTACGTTACTATAATTGTTACGTTACTACAATTATTTACTATAATTGTTGTTACGTGTCGAAAACACACAGTTGATTTCCGGGTGCCACCCACTGATGAAGAGCGAAAAATTATACGCCGACAGAAGAGGGTTAAATTAAACGCGTTAAATTAAGCGAATCAACTCGCGCACTATAATTAGAGGCTATACTATCAATGACAGAGCTTTGCGCATAAACGAACTGACGGGCCACGTGGTTACGAGCTCTGAATTATACGATCAACCCTTTGCCGACAGTTGTCATTAGGCTGACATGATACACGATTGTTTGAACACGCCGAACGCGGAAATACATAATGGAAGTGTAGTAACGTCGACATTTCCACCTATTGTGGTCGACGATCAATTAAATCTACAAATCACAATAAAGGACGGTCTAAATTCAGTTTCAAAATAGTTTCGACAGTTTCTAAACAATCCAACGTATTTCATGATGAATTAGCCGAGATATTTTTGCATTACTAAATCCAATAATTTTTTGTATACCTTCACGAAAAAATACGCATTGAACTAATTTTGTTCACGAGCTGTCAAAATGTCATCCCATGTATTAGTAAATCAAATAATTTTTTGCATATATTTCCACGAAAAAATACACAATAAATTAATATTTTTTCACGCGAGCTGTCAAAATGCATGTTCCATCAACATTGTTATTTTGATCGAAGCGTCTCGCAGACTCGCGCAAAGTCGAAAAACTCGGGACTGAAATAATCGTTCGATTGTGTCGGGCGAAGTTGCTATCTCTGTACTTGACAGGACAAAGAAACAGGAGGGATGTCTTGTATACATATATCGAAATCTCCGCGTCTCTCAAGACGTACCATATATCGAAAACGGTTTATCGAAGTTTCGCGTGCGCGCCGAGACTTCGGGCCACGTGTCTGTTTCGCCTATGTTTAGAAAACGTGCCGGACGTGTACGTTGTTGTCCCTTGGCCAGTGCACCCACGTCGAACAGGCAGGCGCCTCGCCGGTCTAAACTCGGAACGATAAACAACGCGGGAACCTCGTGTACCTTCCGCTTTATAAACTCGCGGCGGCCCACGCCGCAGAGGGAGAAAGGCTTTATTTCAACGTGAGCGGAGCTGATGCTGATCGCGAATCTGGAGGCTGGGCCATTGTTTCGAGAGGTCGCGAAGGTTCACGCCAGCCGTCTCGATGCCGGATTAGTTCTCCCTAATTGCATCGCCTCCGCTCGATGTTAACCAGGAATAGAATATGCGAGCATACCGGTAACATTGAATGATATACACGTATTTTGAATCGGCATAATAATCTTTTATTCATAATACGCGACCATGTATATTTGTCCTAATTTAATCATTAAATCCCATCTATAATTATATACGAAATATTGTAACATCGTTGGATCTTGTATATATTTGTGCATCCCATCTTCAAATTACATCAATTATTTATTCGTCAAATTAATTTATGAAATGAATTTAATATAAGGTACACTTATAAGTATATACACAATATAAGGACATCTTATATTATATATATATATATATATATACGTATAAAAATTGAATTCGATTTACTTTCGCGATACGGATGCGCAGACACGTGCATATGGAAATTGTACGTAAAATCTCGCACGTGCTGCATTGTCATCGTCACGCGAGCGCATTTCCCCGCGATGATGACGATCGAAATCTCATTTCGCGCGTAATCATGCCGAACAATAATAATAATCGGAATGATAAAATCCCGCGCGCGATGTATGAATAATGTACAAACATCGGTCGCGTCGCGTATGTGAAACCACTGCAAAATAATTCGGGCATTGCAGCCCATCTCGTTACACCGGCGTGCAATCAATTATCCAAAAGAGCACCGTTTATCTGTGATAATGAGAGAGAGAGAAAGAGATAGACACAGAGAAGCCGATGCGGCGTGCACGAATTGCGAATGAGCGTATCGTTGCATCTCGTAACGCGCCGCATTGTCGCCGCGTGAAAATCGCTCTTAAAATCGTGCGGCGACTTCTCTCGTCTCGCTATTAGCATACAGAGTCCCTGACGATTCTGCGAATCGCCCATCTCGTAAGATGTTGACGTGTCACGAGGAGGAGATAAGAACTGTTACTCTTAAATGCTTCGATTTTTTGGAAAATTTTTCTCTTAAAAGTTTTTCATCTTTGAACAAATACATAGGGAGAATATATTCTTATACAGATTCTCCGTTTTCCTTTATTTTGTTATGAAATTATTTATTATTTTTTTTTTTTATGATATGCAAACACGTATTGCTATACGAACTGCAAAGTGTCCTAATTCTTTGAAATTTATTTTTTCGATAAATTGAAAATATTCCATGTATCAATATGTAAATAATATTAAAAATTTTGTGCACAATCGAGTTCTATATAAAAATATCATTGTTAATAAATTTATAAACAAATATTTTTATAAATGTACAAACTTTCTAATATTTCTTATATATTGTTCAAATTGGTATTTTTTTAACTTATCGAATATATAAATTGAAAAGAATGAGGGTACACACTTTACAGTATATAAACATACATTTTAAATAAATATATATTTATTGATAAATATTGTACGTCTTAGAAAAAAATAATGATTTTTCCCTACGCCACTGCGAGGTAACCATGTGAATTTACATAGATAGGACATAATCCGACTCGGTTTCCCTCTTTATTTCCGCTTCCCTTCTTCGCTTAAGCGTCGTCGGTCTTCGAAGCCCGTCGACGACGCGCATTCGTATGCGACGCGGCAGGTGAGGAGATACAAGGTTCGGTTGTGAGGGAATTAAGGGTGGTAAAATGGGATTCCCGATAGGGCGACGACGAGAATGGGGTTGAAAATTTTTCACTCGATATCAATTGCCTCTATATCTGCCGACGCGATGGAAAATAGGGACGAATTCATATAAATCGAGATTTATTTAAGTCATTATTTGAACTGCTGATTTCACCGTTGCCAGAAATAACTCTTAGCTCTTTTTCTAAAATTGGAACTTTAGGATGGTCAGACCCCTTCATCTTATTTGAATTCAAAAGGAATAATTTAACCAGGATTTTTGCACAAAATGGAATTTGTCGAGTTTATTTGTTTCGTTCATTTATAATTATAACGTAAAATAATTTGAAAATATTTATTATTAATTATTATTTAAATATATTTATATTTTTTGTGTGTGCTCGTATTATATTTTATTTCTCAAAAACTTTTACAACTTTAATTAGAAAAAGGACATTTTTGATTGACACACGAAAGATTTCTGCAATAAAAATTTGCAACTTCATAAAAGCTATTAATCCATTATAAATAAAAATCTGTACGTGGCATTTACTACTGATGCCTTAACATCGGATCAAGATTGTGTTTATCTTTTATTTAACTCTCGACTATATATCTAGGCCTGAAAGAAGTCGAGATATATAATCCTGGATTATCATCTATATGAAATAAAGCCGGTACATCTGACTTGCGTGCACATGAGTTTATAGTAAATTCATGAATACACCTCCTAACGTCAGTCAAGGAAATGTAAGATCTGAAAATATGCTCGTGTGCGTCTAACTAAATTATAATGTCTGTCGGTCTAACCAAACCGATTTAAATCTCGAACACGAAAAGCCTAGATGGGCAAGTTTCTAGTAAATTTACGCACGACGAATACGAATGAACGATGTACAATTTCTTTGTCATTCCTTTTAGAAGGTTGGCTGAATTTATGAACCTGTCGTATTTTAGTCCGCTTAACAAGCGGATGATAAAGCATTGAAATATCTAGATACATCAAATATCGAATATATTTAATTAATATTGTTTTTTTAACTAATAATAATCTCTCGTGAGTGAATTGCTAGTTACGCTCTTAAATATAAACTGTTATCAGGAAAAGTTTAGCGAGTGAATGTAAAATGAAAATACTTGAGATGTTCAACCGAAGAAGAGTATCTCGAGAGAGCGAGTTCATTCAATGAAAAAAGGAATTCGGTCGATTAATTAGCCCGAAAATTTCCACCTTGTTGCTGCGAATGGGTTGCGCTCACGCGAAACTTATTCGACGGTTTGGTTATTTTATGGGCCACCTGTTAGAACGAGCGCTCTTTACCATTTCGCCGTTTCTTGACGATCCTCGCTTCGAGAATCGTTCAGCCGAAGGCTTAAATAAACTTTCGGGACGCGAAATTTAGAGAGATATCAGATCGTGTATTATCTGTAGTAACATGGCATCCTTAAAGCTTTTCTTAAGAGGGATCTAATCTAAGAAAATTCCAAGTACCTCAAGATCGTCGGATGTTTTTTTTTTTTTTTTACTACAAACTGTTCAATGGATTCGGATCGATCACTTCTTTTTCAAAAAAGAGTTACATTCTTATCAAGAGAATTAATTACTATTAAATTTAACTTTTTATTAGAGATTTCTACAAAACGTACAAATTTCAGTTATAAAGAGATAAAATGTCAAATTTTTCTCTAGAAAAGATGGTCTCCAAACAATCTTATGGTTAAGAGAACAGGCGAAGCCAGCAGACTAATGTAGGATCTGTAATAGAGTCGCAAAGTCGTAAGAAATTACCCAACCAGAATCGATTATTCTTCTCATACTCGACTGTGATTGGTCAATTTCTTACGACTTTAGGACTCTATTGTCGACTCCGCATAATAGAAATTGACCAATCACAGTTGAGTATGACGAGAATCATCGATTCTGGTTGGGTAAAATTTCTTACGACTCTAGGGCTCTAGTCATAATAGTTTTGAAACACCCGGTAGATAAACGATGATCCTTTAAGATCCTTTACCGTCGCGGTCTACGCATCACAAGGTCTCTCTCTCTTGGAGAGGTCACGAACGTCTTCCGGCAGCGAAGATTAACGACGTCCGCGTACGAGTGGACATCGAGCGACTCATACATGCCAGGTCCTGCTTATCTTCCAGGTGGAAAAGGTCAGGAAGCAGCGTTCCGTACACGCGTCCTGACCACCGCGTCATTTTCCTCCGTCTAGACGACAACCGGCGACGATCTCCTGCTCGTGCAACCAATTCGACGTGTCCCCCTACAAGTCGCATAGGGTAATGCAATATAACACGTGGAAGAGGGTGTCTCCTAGCAACCCTGTGTCTTCTCACCCTCGCGCGTTCTGCATCTCTTTCTCTCTCTCTCTCTTACCTCTATACCCGAGACAGGGTTCCCTCAGGTTCGTCCTAAAACACCCTAAATCCTGTGCACGCCGCGACAGGACGCGCAGAAAAGTTTCGCTTGTCGTGTTGTCGCAGGTGCGTATTTATCTACGATCCGATTTCATCAGACTTTCGCTGTTTCGGAACTTAAGCATCCGAAAGTATGCGCTGACAAAGGGCGGTATTGTTACAAGAATCGCTTATTCTCCAAACTTCCCAGAGAGAGAGAGAGAGTATCGCTTTCGCTCTTATCAAAATCGTAATTACAGAGATATTATAATTCATTTTGGAAAATTTAAAACTTTATACATCTATATAAATATAATAAATATACTTTTATTATTGGATATTATTATATATTTATATATTATTTAAATCATGTTTAGGAAGCGAAATAATTGAACGGAGATTTTTTAATCGAGAAATCTATTGTCAATTCTATTTTGAATAATGTTTCTCGTAGACGTGCAACTTTATTCGAGATACATTTATAGTGGCTCTTATCTTTCAAGATTGATTCTCGATAAAAAAGCTCTTAAATGAACATTCGCGTGTGCATTCGACTTTAATTTTTAAGTCACAATTCATCAGGTTGAGTATTAAAGTAGGTGAACTGAATTGAAAGTCTTTAATTAAAATCGAATTAGAGAGAAAATCTCATAATTTATTATTCTCAATACTTACCTGTATATTTTCTTGCCGATGCATTTTTCTCCGCGTCACAAAATGCAAATTAGATTATCAACGTAAGCCGATTCTTGAATGCACATTATATGTGCAACTTTTATCATTTGTATAGATGAATATATTATAGATTCGTAAGAACCTGGACATCAGTTTGCATTAGTACACCCGGTAGTTACCAGCTGGATACGTATACTGTGGATCGATGACTATCCGGACGGTTTGAATATTTCAATTCGCGTGCAGTTGCACTTACGAATGCAATAAAGATGACGTTTTCTGGCGTCTCCAAGATGAGATTATATATAGTTGCTCTGTGTAAAAAAGATTATTCTAATTTGATAATAATAATTTATAATTCTACGATTATAGAAACGATTAAAATAATAAAATATCTTATATATAAGTAAACACGTATGATAAAATATAAGAAAAAATTTTTTTTTTTTTTAAATCGGGTGCCAGGTTTACATCGGTAAGAAAAGATTATAAATATACATATATATAGAAAGATATCTAAATGTTTAATCTTTTTCTAAATATTTAATATGAGCTGATGACAGAGATATACAGAAATAAAATCACACTTTGCTTTGAGATAATATTATAATTTAAAAATATTGTTTTTTATCTTTTGTTTCTAATTATAAATTTTTGATTAGTTTGTTTCTCAATAAAAATAAGTATAAAGGAGATGAAATTCAGAGAAGAAAATAAAATTGAAAAAAATGTGAGTTGGATTCCTGATATTTATAAATATAAATTTTGTTATAATTTTCACGTGAAAATGACTACCATCTTTTGGATTATTTATATACTTTTGAAGTCTGATCTCATCTTGCAGGGCATTAAAAAATCCTTCTCGCATCGCATGGATTTTTTATTAACTCCAAGGATATTTCCAATCTGTCATTAAAAAATATTAAGTAAATCAATTAAATTCTAAATAAACATAGATAGTTTCCCAGTGGAATGTACCCTTAGTATTAACAATTTACGTTGACAAAGGCGAGAAGAACATTAATTAAGATGCTGAATTATTGAAAGACCTTTTGTTCGAAGCATATATTTTTATATCATTTTCCAGAATATTTCCAATCTGTCATTAAAAAAACATTAAGTAAATCAATTAAATTCTAAATAAACATAGATAGTTTCCCAGTGGAATGTACCCTTAGTATTAACAATTTACGTTGACAGAGGCGAGAAGAACATTAATTAAGATGCTGAATTATTTAAAAACCTTTTGTTCGAAGCATATATTTTTATATCATTTTCCAGAATATTTCCAATCTGTCATTAAAAAAACATTAAGTAAATCAATTAAATTCTAAATAAACATAGATAGTTTCCCAGTGGAATGTACCCTTAGTATTAACAATTTACGTTGACAGAGGCGAGAAGAACATTAATTAAGATGCTGAATTATTGAAAGACCTTTTGTTCGAAGCATATATTTTTCTATCATTTTCCAGGATATTTCCAATCTGTCATTAAAAAAACATTAAGTAAATCAAGTAAATTCTAAATAAACATAGATAGTTTCCCAGTGGAATGTACCCTTAGTATTAACAATTTACGTTGACAAAGGCGAGAAGAACATTAATTAAAATGCTGAATTATTCAAAGACTTCTTGTTCGAAGCATATATTTTTCTATCATTTTCCAGAATATTTGCAATCTGTCATTAAAAAAACATTAAGTAAATCAATTAAATTCTAAATAAACATAGATAGTTTCCCAGTGGAATGTACCCTTAGTATTAACAATTTACGTTGACAAAGGCGAGAAGAACATTAATTAAAATGCTGAATTATTTAAAGACCTTTTGTTCGAAGCATATATTTTTATATAATTTTCCAGAATATTTCCAATCTGTCATTAAAAAAACATTAAGTAAATCAATTAAATTCTAAATAAACATAGATAGTTTCCCAGTGGAATGTACCCTTAGTATTAACAATTTACGTTGACAAAGGCGAGAAGAACATTAATTAAAATGCTGAATTATTCAAAGACTTCTTGTTCGAAGCATATATTTTTCTATCATTTTCCAGAATATTTGCAATCTGTCATTAAAAAAACATTAAGTAAATCAATTAAATTCTAAATAAACATAGATAGTTTCCCAGTGGAATGTACCCTTAGTATTAACAATTTACGTTGACAGAGGCGAGAAGAACATTAATTAAGATGCTGAATTATTTAACAGACCTTTTGTTCGAAGCATAGATTTTGCAAGCGGCAACTTCTTTTTGTGGAGTCAACTCTCGGAAACATTTTCCCGTCGAGCGAATCGAAGTGACCCTCACGCATGAACCACCCCGTTGATGGCATCGACCCTGAAGGGTTCCAGGGCCTGCGTGCGTGTTGCGCCGTGTGTTTGCGTTACGCGTGTATGTGTGTTCCAGTACGCGTCGCGTTGTTGTCCGTGCGTTTGTTCGGTTCGCACGCGCCGGGCGGCGGCTCGCCTTCGATTATCGAGCGCAAACGAGTTTCGATTTTCAGCGTTAGGGTGCCTCGCGCGCCACGTGAAACTTTGCAGACGCGCGCCTCTTTCTTTCACACGCCCGTGTATATAGTGTATATACAGTGTCGCTATTGAAGGGGGCTTGGCAGAAGGCTTCTTTCTCTCTCCCTAGAGATTCAGAGCCACGTGCTCTCGCAATTATTGCGAGAAAGAGAGAGGGAGATCGTTAGTCGCGTTTGTCGGCCACGCTTCCGTTTGTGAGTCGCAAAACGCATCGTTCGACGAACGACCGCTTCATGCAAATACGCCGGCTCATATATTTAGCAAACGGGGAAAGGATGTTTTCTTCGCTTTGTGTAGATATATTGTAGAGAGCGGAAGAACCGCTGGGGGTGTCGGGGTGGATTTGACGGCTGGTGAAGGAAATATTTAACGGAAATTCGCGGGCACATGGGGAGAAAGGCGGATGCTCACTCACAGTAGCGTCATACGCCCCACCGAATGCGATTATAGTTCCTCTCATAATAGCAAGCGCGGTGAGATTCCCCGGGGACACATTGTTTCGTTTTGTTAGTCGGCGAGCGAGCTCGATGCATGTTTGTCGCTGACAGTCAATCTCGCACACGAGACGTAATACACAGAAAATATATTTCGTTACGTAATCTCTTTATTATCATACCGTTACTTATTGTTATATTATGTTATATCATTTATTACTATAGTGTTGTATTTATTGTTATATGTATATTATTACTTAATTTATTTTACCGTCTTGTGTGCAGGAAAAAATATTTATTTTAAAATAGAGCACTCCCTCTTTTCTATTCCTTTCGATTACATATCCTTGTAAACTGCTTCACATCGATGTCTCATTTTTTCTCTCAGCGGACAAATAAATACCCTCATAATCCCAAAGAATGAACAAAAAGCCCCGAGGCTTTTCAAACGCGATCGCTTGACATCCACGATTGCTGCCCAATCGCATCCCCCGACTTTCTCTCGGAAATTCCAGTTTTGCCGAAGGAAGTGATTTGAGAGTTCCTTCTTATTCCCCTCTCGATATCGAAAATAGACGAGCGATGGTTACGCTGGAGAAAGAGAGGGAACTTTCGCGAGATCCATGGAAATTCCTGTCGTATCGGTTGCCACGCAAATATTTGACATCCGCGAACAAGAAAGAGAGAGAGAGAGAGAGAAACCTCCATTAATTTCCGCCCTATTTTCAATTTCCACCAAGACGCTTTACTTTACCACGCGAAACAGCCGTCGTCGCCAATCTCGTCGCTTCCTCCCTCTTTTGGGGATCCGCAAATATTTAGGGGGTTGCAAACTTCTCGGGGGAGTTTTCCACGTTGACAGCCACTCGCGACGCTCACTCGATGTTGTTGCCATTTGTATTCCGCGGCGACGACTCGTGCACGGGGTGCCTTTTTGTCGAGATTCTTACGGGATTCTTTGTACGATTTCGAGTGAGTTTCTCGTAGAAAAAAAGTCGAGACATCGATGGTTTCGGGTTATAAAAGAGTCTCGACAAATTGAGCTTTGACAGTTGCAAAAAGAGTATTGGAAGAGTTGGAAGAGAGAATGTCGGAGAAGTACTAGAAGAGTGAAAAAGAAGTTGTTCGAAAGTGCACTTGGTTAATCATGCGATCGATTTATCCACGTTGACTTTATTTATTATTATAAAGAAAATTTTTTTTTTTTTTTTATAAACTTATACCCATTTCTTTACTCTCAATTATGCTCGCCATTTTCTTGGATCGAGCATTGCGTGTTTCTTTACAAAAACATTAATATAAATTTAATATATAGGTATTTGAAATTATTATATATTTATATTAAATATATAAATATAATTATATTTAAAAAATTTAACCGTTGACTTTATTTATTATTATAAAGAATATATATTTTATAAACTTATTATACCAATTTCTTTACTCTCGATTATGCTCGCCATTTTCTTGGATCGAGCATTGCGTGTTTCTTTACAAAAACATTAATATAAATTTAATATATAAGGTATTTGAAATTATTATATATTTATATTAAATATATAAATATAATTATATTTAAAAAATTCAACCGTTAAGGAACTCCGTTGGCAGCTGGTAGTTCTTAGATCAGGCTTCTGCAATAGACGACAAAAGTCGTCACGTTACACTATAGTTAACGGTACTTTTTTTTTTTTTTAAATACCACTGTGTATTGTATCGGTGAAAACACCACGTGCATAATTTAAATTTAAAATGCAATTGTCGCTGATACATGTGTACATACATAGTATGCAAAAAAAAATTCGTGGCGGTTAGTTAAAATACTGCGAGGGATTCGTAACTGTGAATGCAACCACATGTGTTGACCCTCAACGAGAAAAGTATTTATGAAAGAAACACATTGCGAGTAATATAATACACTTTTTTTGCGATCGTTATTTTTCTCAATTAAAACTGTAAATTCCATTAAACTTGTGCGGAAAATAATGGAAGCAGAAATATTTTTTCAAACTCGAACGAGGAAAAGAGTACATCTCTCTTTTTACCATTCGTAACCATTCACGAACGTTGTGAATGAAGAAACGATAATATGGCTAAAAAATTAATTTTCTTTACTCAATCAAATTCGAAAACTTTTTTTTGTTGCATCAACAATTTTAATATAGGTATTCATTAGCGCAAAGTTAATGAAATGTAAGCAAATTGGTGCGGGAAAAATGCACAACATATATAGGTAAAGGTACCGATTATGAGATACCATTTACATTTTCTTAATTATTTCCAAAATATATGCAATTAGGAAAGTATCCATATACTGTTTTCAATCGTCATTTCATGTAGTTTTAGAAATCCTCAATAAGTTATATCTCGTTCGAGTTTTAATATACATAGGTTTGATTAAAGTAAGTCAGTTTTTGTATCAAAACCAAAAGGTCTCCTAATATGAGATACTAGTTGATCTTAATATGAGATACCGCCTTTTATTAGATAAACTTCATTTCATTTTTATTAACACCAAAAATAAAAGATATATAAAATATATAGATAAAATCAGAAATAATTTTTTTTTTTTAATCGGCTCTCAATATAAACAATATAAATATGATGTTTTCTAAATCGGCCTAAGAGCCATAGCACGAAAAATTACGAAAATTAATTATTCGGAACTGTATCTCTTGATATAGATAAAAGTAAATGGTTTTATTATTACCTGTCTTATAATTTGAAACCTTTTACAGTATATTAGGTATGTATATCCGTATTATTAGATACACGTGAGAACGCGGTGTAAATTCACGAGATACGCCGTCTTTCCTTCCGATTCGTCATCCTTATCGTCGCATTTTTCGTTCCACAACAGGCATATTGTTGTGTCCCCTGCTCAGACGTGTGCACATGTGTGCGAGAGCATTCAACATTAATCCTCGAGCTTCCACACACACATATATCCGTTCAGACGTCGCGAAATTAATGTCAGAACACGTATATTGTTTCGGTCGGCGCAATTAATTTGCATTTGCGTGATTCTGTTCCCTTTCCTTTCTCTGTCCGTCTCTTTTTGTGCACGCGACTTTTTTTCATTAGACGAGGGACATTAAACACGTCTCGAAACTCTCGTGCATTATTTACTTACGCACCGCGGAATTTGTTCGTAATTAGTCATCCTTATCGTCCGTCCTCCTTATCGATGCACTTAGCGTTTATATTTTTTTGTGCACTTATCTCAGGGAGATATATACGGAAAATGAATGTATGCGGATAATCACTGTAGCTATGTATATGTATATTGAAATTATAACGTTAAAAGCGAGAAATCACGTAATCTTTCTTTGTGATATACGTCGAGATAAATAAATTAATGCCTTTCCTTCTCTCACTTTTTCCGGAAATCGCGAATTATAATAAACAGCTGTTGAATTGATTTAAAATGAGTCATGAAATTCATTTTCCTCGGAAATAAAAGCGACGTTATAATTATTTATTAACACAAAGAGAAACCCTTTAAAAAGCTTGTTAAAAATTCGAAAACTCTAAAAAAGACTAGAATAAAAAATGTATGTATATATATATATATATATATATATTTAGCGAAAGACCGATAAATTTTTACTTCTCTGATACAAATCTACGTTTTTTCATCTTCTATTATTTAAAATTGAACGAGATTCTATCCTTTACTTTTTAATCAAATTTTATTCCTAACACTCGTTTCTTTCAAATATATCGCGAATTAATAAACAGTAGTAAAATTTAATTAATTTAAAATGAATCACGAAATGCATTTTTCTCGAAAACATAAGAGAATTTAGAGATTAAATTGTATAATTATTTATTAACGAAGCGAAAGCGATAAAAAAATGAAAAATTCGACAGAAATATATAAAAAGATGAAATAAATTCAGGCGAGCTTTACATTTGATTTTCACTTCTCTTAAAAGGCAGATCTACATTTTCATTTTTCATTATTAAGCGAGATTTAACCCCTTAATCAAATTAATTTTTCTTCTCAATTAATTGGACTCTTAATATTAAATTTTTAGCTTTGTATTTATATTTAAAGCGTACTTATGTGTAATTATTTTTTGTCACCTTTTAATGTAATTCATTATTAGACATTAGATTAAAGAATATTATTTTTATATATGACTTCACACTTTCTAACATAATTTGAATTTTTATATTTACTGCTCTTAACAGCCTTTTATCAAATTTATTAAATTTTTAGACTCGGATGTGCGAGTAATTAATTACTTATCAACGGTATCATTGTTTCTCTTTTCCCGATCGTGTATGCGAATATATGTATATACCGTGTACGATAATACACGTACCGATGGCTGTAGATCGCAGGATCGGATTTCGCGGGTGCGCATTTGGGCGAATCCACTTACAATGGAAATTTCTCCATTTCCCCGACATGACGTTTTGTATGCCTCGGGAAAGGATACGAAGCCCCCTTTCCTTCTTCCCCTCCGATATCTCGATATTGACAATTATCGTCTGTCAAACACGCAGTCGCTCTCTCTCTCTCTCTCTCTCCTATAAATATTTATTAGCACGTCAATATTCCGGTTCCATTAACGGAGTTACCTTGAGTTAGCACGTATTCGGCCGATCGTAAAGCAAATATATGCATTCTGTCGTTTATTGTTGTTTCGACGTCCGTGCGAATGTATCTTTATAAAAGTAATTTGTGCTCGCGAATCGCGAGATTCCGCTGCGTGTGCGCAGGAATTTCTGAAAAACTTTTTTTTTTTCAACGAGCAAATATTTTTCGCGAGCTGGCAATCGCGATATTGAAAATGACAACGAACAGGTCTTCGCGAGAGAGAGAGAGCGTTTACCAGAGTAAATCGGCTCTCGAGCATAAAACATCGAATGTGGTATTTAACGAAAAAGCGAATGAATTTGTCGAAACGATTCGTCCAGTCCAGCTCTTCAAACGGGACGAGAGTAATTGTTTCGAATGTATCTATATGTATACATATATATATATATATGGATACGCGAATTGATTCCGCGTTGCAGCGTGTAATTTTTCTACCGACGATCATTCATTCTGCGAGCGCTATATAACTGCAAAAATGAAATTGAAAGCTTAAAAAAATATATTTCCAAATTAGGCAGAAATTAGAAAAATTACCGCACACACGTACATATATCGAGAAAACGGAAAATTCGAGGAATAATTAGTATTGTTAGAAACGAAATTATAATAGGTTTTTAATTAATTTTGCGTACGGAATTTATTGGATATTAAAATTGAAAGTTTAAATGGAAAAATTCGAGTAAACGTGAGAAATTTTTACATAGACTTCAAAATATTATGTATGATTGCTTTTCATATTTTTTAATATAGAGAGCGGAACGTGACGTGTAAAGAGCGCGCATTTCTCGATATTATGCAAAAAAAAAAAAAAAAAAGGTGATTCGCTACTCTGAAGTTGAAAAGGATTGCGATTCGATTGGGAAATCAACTCTTCGAAAAGATGTGACACGCAGATGCGCCAATTTTCCGGAGGGAAATTGCGAGACTGAATTTGATACGCAGCCAATTGCATGAAATTTTTACGGATACAGCATATTATCGATCGTATATAGAATATCGCGTGTATGTAGGATGCAAGTAGGAAAATATTTTATCGTATTTCTTTTCAAAAAAGAAGTATCTTTTTTTCCGACCGGAACGAGAGAGATAATTTTTGAATATATCGCTTTCAAATATTTTTAAATATTTTATCTTCTACATACATTTGATGTTTCCCGATTCTTCGTGTAAAAATTTCGATAATTCTGTTATAATTCCAAGATTTACATTTTACATAATGCTAATAAAATTTTGAAAAAAATGTTCATGTAAACAAAGTAAAACAAAGTACGTCAATGTATATTAATGTGTACGTATGATGTTTATATAAATATTAGATTTAATTATATAATACGAATTATATATTCTTAATATTGTTAATTATAATACTTTTATACGAGGTATTAAGAAACTGCAAATGTTTTTAGCATATTAAAAAATGAGATACTTTGCGAACGATGCATTTCCGATAACTTTGTCAAAGGCAAAAGATATACTTTGGGACATCATTCTGTGTACGCGATTGCAGCTGTCGAGTTTATAAGATCGAAAGATAGAATATATACACATTATTAATTATGAAGCTCTATACTTTTAATTACTTTGATCGCATTTATTTATTTTCATCTTTTATCTTTAATACTCCGTAACATTAATTAAAACTGCTCTTCCTCTCTCTCTCTTTTTCTCTCTCTTTTTCTCTATTGATTTCAATTCACCTTCCTCGTAGTCTTTATGAATAAGCAAGGTTTCTCGTCGATTTTATTCAACGAATTCCCTCGGATTGTGTGTTTCCTAATAGAGATTCGAAATTTTCTCCAAGCAATATCTGCTCTTCTCGACCTTCCGCATCGCCACGCGTTTATATTCTTTCTCCATCGGACACGATCGCGTAGATTGTAGACGCAAATCGATAACGGGAACGAGAGACGAGCGTAAAGGCTGACCTTTTGTTGATAAAAATTGAATAAATAAAGCGGAAGAGAGAGAGAGAAAACGGCCAGGTCGCTCGCTCGAATTAACCCCGGTTAGTTAATCAACTGTTAAGCCGATGAAAACGATGGCGATGCATCGGCACGTGTGGGCACACGAATCGATCCTGAAACTGACCTAAGTTTAGCGATCCTTCTGCCTCGTCGAAGGCAAAAGGGGACCATAGTCGGTTGAACGGAATGGAACAGCTGTCGATCCGGGATGTGAAAGTAACGGGATTTGGCCTGAAAATCTCGGTCAGAACGTTCAAAATTTCGACCATTTTTTTTTCCTGTATGAGCTTGAACGAAAAATAGCAAAGAGAGCATTTTCAATTTACTGTTCTTTATCTGTAATTATAATTATATAATATGACATATAATGTAATTCTATTTATAATTATATCATTCGATAAATTGTTAAACAAATTATTAAATCAAGGTAATTAATAATTATATTATATATTATATAATATAATTAAAATTTTAATATACAATATACACTTCCCTCTTTGAAGGAGTAAAGTTTCTCAGGAAGAGATATGAAAATTGTTTGCATTTATATCTAGAATCACTCTATATATTGTATATATTATATATTATTTATAGAGATATATATTAAAAGCATATATATATATATATATATATATATATATATTATTGCTTTATATATTATATATTATAATATATATTATATATTATTGTATATATATATATATATATATATGTAATATACAATAATATATAGATATATTATAGTATATTATGTATTATAATATATATTATATATTATTGTATATTAAATATATGTGTATATATATACAATAATATATAATATATATTATAATATATAAAGCAATATATATATATATATATATATATATTATTGCTTTATATATTATATATTATAATATATATTATATATTATTGTATATATTATATATATATATATATATATATATTTATAATTATAATTTATAAATGAGATATAGTTATCTAATCGGACGTGTGCGAATAATAGAGACGATATACCGGTATAAAATGCCATTAGGAAATATTTCCAAGCGAAGGGGACGCGATCGCGCGGCGATTTGCGAATCGAATCGCTCGTCTCGAAGGCGACGTCGCGACGCGCAGTAATCCCGACGTCTCGACGCCGCTAACAAACGGCCTCCTTGCCTCGGAGCTTTCACGCGAGCTTCTCTCGGGGTCGCTTTTAACAGCCTTCGAACTCCAGCCGTCACCCTCTTCTCGCTACCCTGTCCTTAGCGCCCTTTTAACGCACTCCTCTCTCTCTCTCTCTCTCTCTTTCTTTGCGACACAACGACGACGCGTCGAGAGATTTATCGCGTCTGTATATTGCGAGGCCTCTTAATCGCACGCGTGTGAAAGCCGCGAAAAGTTCCCCTGTTGACTCTCGTAGTCTCTTTATTCGCCGATGTCGTGATCCCTGAAATTAAGGATATTGAGGGATATTAAGGATATTGGATTCCTCCTTGGTACCAGGTCATTCGCGAATGGAATGGAAAACGCGTTTCCAGGATTCGGAAGTCTCAGAAACGTTCAAGCAAGTTGCGTATAAGGGAAATATACGCCTAATGTCGAACTTTTTTTTTTTATTATATTTAGACAAGATCCTTTTAGTAAATGAAAATTGAATAAATCACGAGATTTACCGTACCTTCTTCTAATTGCAATAAATGAACAATGCTTTTTCGGTAATTCATCTCATTTTTTCATTCTTTTATTTGTATTATCTTTTACACTTAATTTCCGGTATTAAGCAAATTATATTCCTAATATCGTAGATCTTCTTAATTTTTTGAAGGCTAAAAAATATTAATTTTAATTTGTAAAAATTGTGTATTTAATTATCGACACATATAGCAAGAATTTAAAACAAAAATCCTTTAAAAAAATGTCGATCTCAAAAATAGTGCACAAATTTAATAAATTACAATTCGAATATAAAATACAATTAATTTGACATCGGACTCGATTCCCTTATCTTTAAAAAGTTCTACTTTTTTCATCAAAATGAATTATCACGATTTCCACACAAATGATAGCCAGATACGACAGAGTTATTGTTGGAGCACTTGCAATTTTCAATAATAAATTCGAATATAAAATACAATTAATTTGATATCGGACTCGATTCCCATTTTTATCTTTAAAAAGTTCTACTTTTTTCATCAAAATGAATTATCACGATTTCCTCACAAATGATAGCCAGATACGACAGGAGTTATTGTTGGAGCACTTGCAATTTTCAAAAATAAATTCGAATATAAAATACAATTAATTTGATATCGGACTCAATTCCCATTTTTATCTTTAAAAAGTTCTACTTTTTTAATCAAAATAAATCATCACGATTTTTTCACAAATGCTAGCCAGATACGACAGAGTCTTATTGTTGGAGCACTTGCAATTTAAAAAACTAAATTTACACTTCCAATTTTGTTCTCTTAATATAAATTTGATATTTATTCAGAGAATATTGACGAAATCACGCACGTAGCATCTCGCTGCAATAAAGAAAAAAAATCAAGAAGAGCTTGAGTAACGTCGTAAATCGTTCCCTGCCTCTTCGCCCCCAACATCGTCGGTCTTTTCAGTATATCGTTCCGAACACAAACCGCGTACCCTATCGATCCGCCAGACGATTTCGCCGGAACTCGACGCCGGCCGTTACCCTCGATCGCTTTTATCAGTCTTTATAGCTACATCGCTTATCCGCCAATACCGCACGGTCTAAGCTAATTTTATACCCGCGGTCTTCCCATTCTCCGTCTCTGTTTCTCTTCGCGTCCCCGACACAAACCCTCATTGGGAACTTTGAGACACGTTGTAAAAGTAATCCCGATTCATTTCCGCGGGATTGCTCGTGTCGTTCTTTTCTCTCTTCCCTTCTCTTTCCTCGAGCCGTCTTTCCATCTATGCGAAGAGTTAACGAGAAAAGTAATCCAATTTTGATCCAGCAACGGAGTAACTCGATCGGGATTCCCGCGGTTGTGTCTCGTATTGCTTTTCTGTCGTTCAAGATAAAATCTCGCACGAAAAATATTACAGGCAATTAAATGCCTTAAATTACATTTAATTCATTCATTCATAGATTTATTCCCCAAACATTAATAAATTATTTTAGATTTATTCCCCAAAAAATTAATAAAATATATAATAATGTAATTCCAATTTATTTAAATAATTAAAAAAATAATTATCCTATATATTTGCTGTTCTATAATGAATTGTGAACTTGATCAAGGCGAAACGTTCTCGTGGAAAGTCGAGCCAAAATCCCATAAGGAGTACTCCTGCGTCTTGTCAGTTTATCCGCACATGGGAAAATCGCAGACGACGAGGAATAATCTGTATGGCGTGTGCGCAACATCTCACCGGAGAGTTCAGTCTCACTCTGCGGAGCTTTAAGTCAATTACGCGCGTCTCGAAACACGATTCCCAGCGATCCGATCAGCTGCGACGACGATGACGAGACCGCCGATTGTTGTCGTTCATTAAAGGCCGCGAACCGAGGTGTTCTAGAAAATTACGTCGATATTGTGCTCATCGTTCATTATTTATATCTCAATTATTTATACATTATCATTATTTATACAGTGTATTATCTTTTTTATTTATTTTTTTTTTTTACTGCGTACGTAATTTTATTATTATTTGTTTTATATATAAATACTAAAGGGTTTTCTTACTCGTTAAGTAAATAAATAAAATAGAAATGTATATTGTTTCTCTCTAACGGAATGAGAATTTAATTATTGAATTATTAATAAATCTTTAGATCTTATTTAATTGCTCGTTTAGTTGGCCTACAATATTTACCTTTTTTTTTTAAATTTTGTTAATTTATACGAGCCTTTCATTAATTAATTTTAAAATAGATAAATTATTATTTATATTTTATTGCCGTAATATTTTTATGATGCATCGATAATTAAACGCGATTTAATGCCATATTATTATTCAATTATTCTCGCGTGTGCGCAATAATTCGGGATTTTTTTTCGAGTCATCGGTATCCTTCATCTAAGAGGATTACAAAGCGACGATGAACTCGGAATTACTTCTCGTGAGATATATTGCGAGGGATTTTACCGGAGCTGCGAGGCGTGTGAAGAGCTGCATTCACGCGCTTTAATAAACAGCGACGCCTCCGAATTTACCTTGCCAAGGGCGTTTTCGAGTGCCCTCGAGGAGTAATGCCCTCTCCTTCATTCGGATCATTTCGCTGCAAAAACGCGCGTTATTCGTGTCGACTGTTCCGAAAACTGTAATTACCCAAATTGAAAAAAAGGGGAGAAAGAAAGAGAGAGAAGGCCAAAAAAGCTGATTAGATATTTTCTGTATTTCGTGGAATTTTTTTTTTTTTTCACATAGTATACAGAATTTCTCATTCATCCGCAAATTCGAACAATGACAATTTTTATATAAATGTTTCTGTACGCTTTATTAATTCTTTTCTAGTTGCCTTCTCTCTCAATCTCTCTCTCTGGATTTATTCATGCTATTTATCATTAAGACGATCAATTAAATCGAGTTAACGTCGCAATTTTTTTATATAATTTCTATTTATAAAGATTATTTAAAGATCATAGTACCATTTTATTAGTTATCTTCTCTGTTTTTGCAATAGCAATTTTTAAAGAATTGAAACTATTAATAGGTATTCAAGCTATTAAGTAGGAAAGAAGAAGAAACTAATCTTTAAGAGTTTTCTCTCTTTTATGCGAAAGGAGAAACAAGTTTTTCATTTTTTTTTTCAACGGGAGCATTGTATGTCCCTTATTGTTTCCTGGATACTTAAAACTGAATCGCTTTTATAAATTTTTGATCAGCGCCTTGCACAGTTATACAAGCATTCCTTCTTCAAACTTATTCAAGTAACATATACTATGTTACTTTGAAAACGTTTCAACTAATGATTGTGAAACTAAGAGAAACTAATGATTGATGAATGTAAAAACAAGTTTCGCATACACACAAAATGCTTCTTCTTTTAATATTAACAATGTCACTTTTTTAATTTCGTATTAGTATAGAAAATGGATAGTTTTACATATCTTTAAGAAATAATATTATTTATAATGTTTTTTCATACCATATATTTATTTTAATCTTTTATTTATTTCTTTATTTATCTATATGTATTTTAATCTTAAACAGGTAAATATTTCTGTATGTAATTTGTAATTAGCAACTACATATATATGTTTTCTTAGAAACGAAAAGTTCTTTATACCAATTAATTTCTCATTATTTTATGCATAAAAATATTGAGGTAAAATCGAAAAATAAATATTTTACGAGATATTTCATCATTTATGTAAAATCAAAGTATAAAATATCTCGTAAACTATTCAATTTTGAGTCATTCTATTCTTAAATAATATCGTAACATTGAAAAAAACCTATTGATTTCAAATAAATGTGCATTTTAATAGTATCACCATATTTGAAACAAATAATTATTTATCTGTTTTGAAAAAGGATCTCTTTTCTTATATCAAATAAGTATTTTTTTACGGCAAGTCAATATTATTAGTTTCAACCAAATGATGTTAGCGGTACTATTGAAATAGAAACATTTATTTGAAATCAATAGCATTTTTCAGTGAAGGAATCATAATTTATGCAAAAAAATTTTCTTTTAAAAACCTAGATTGACTTTTAAATGACGTTCATCCGATATATACATTTTTTCCTATCACTCCCGGATTTCCAAATATTGCTCTCTTAATATTCAAATCTTTCACCTTGTATATCATCGCATTATCACCGAATATGTCGAGTGGTCTCGACATGCTCGTTTCGGGAGGATATTTTACACTAATCTCTAAATTTCCTTCTTGCAGCTAAAGAGCTGAAGGTATGCGGCAGCGTCAGAAGCGGTGGCGAAGTGTGCTGCTCAGCCGACATGGAATTGACACTGCAGGCCCGAGCACGTGACAAGCACGAGCAGGCAACCCGAGACACTCTCCAGAGGATGCACGGAGTGCTGACAATACGGGGAAACAGATTCCACAGTGAGTAATACCGCCTTTTTCCGATTTCGCCGATAAAGGCAAACGCATATTGATAAATGGCTCTCCTTCTGTTTTTCTCATTCGAAAGAATGGGCGAAGAACAAAGCCTTGCTTGTCGTCGAAGGAACGCAAGGACCCGTAAAATACTCGAAGAGTCGGACATTAAAATTTCTCGAAAATATCTCGGGGAGATATTTATTGTAGCGCTGAAATAGTGACATGTATTTTTTTTTTCTACGAGAAATGCACTCCACTTTTACTTGAGAAATATCTAGGATAATGGAGAGATGTTGAATTAAATTTTGTATTTAATATTCGCGATTAACAAGTCCCTCGTGTCCCCGAGATGGAAACTTTAACGTGTATAAACTGCTCTTCTCCGCTTTCCTCGTCTCTCGCCGTAGCATTTTATTCGCGTTACACGGACGAAACTTTTTAATCGCCTTATTCAAATCCCTTTAATCCACTTATTCGAAGGTAACGCGTTGTGCTCGTACATCGAGAAGTAAAGTCAATATTTCGTAGTAAGAGATTCGCTTTTCCACCAGTCGGGGAAACAGGGGAAAGGAAAGCAAAACTCTTAGTTTTGTATATTCGGAGAAATCTTTCGAGAAAGATTATAAATCTTTCCTTCGCGAAAACAATGTAAGATCGCAAAAATGGATTCGAATACAGAGGAAAAGGAACCAATTTAAAACCACGAAAGACACTTGCAGAAGAAGAATATAAACGTTGTTGTTACGTGTAAATTTAAAGATAAAACATGTAAATTTAAAGAAATGTATAGATTTATAGGTACGACCTTAATTTTTAATAAGTGAGATTTCTTTCACGAGCAATTTCTGCCAATGAATCCTTGGACGTCCAAAACAATTTTAAGTGATAAAAATATATCGAAACTATTCTTCGTCCGAATGCAATAAAAGGATTTTTGAATTCTAAAACCTAAAATGCAACGAGAAAAAATATTCGATAATCAGCAACCTATAAAAAAAAAGTGTCAAAACAGTTGGTACCCGGGTATCCATTGATGGAAATTATGATAATTGACAGAAGGGTCGATCGGGCAGGACGTTCCTCGATCAAGGATCACCCTCGATGACAACTTTCACGTGCTCGAAACACAATGTTCGATCGAGCTCTTGTCCGTCTTTCGCGTGTGGGCTCTCGAAGTGGGCTTGTTGGTTCGAATGGAACACAGAGGGATATAGAAGAAGATTTCAGGGCTAACGGCGGCACGACTCGGCAACTCGGAAGTGGATGTTGACGACCTCTCGCCGGAGCGGCTCCTCCAAGAGAGCTCGCGAGGTTTTTTTTCTAATTAAAGAGGAACCGCAGGCCGCATCGACGAGGGTCTTACGAGGACCATCCTACGGACTCTCTTAATGCAGATGCTGTCTTGCGCGCGCTCGAGGAGGCATCTGCACGCAAGCTGCATTGCGTATCGGCTCGATTGTGTCAACGTGCAATAAAGGAGAAAATAATGGCATGTGCAAAATGATGAAAAAAAAAAACATTTTTCGAGCGAGAGATTTCAAAAATCATAGAATGATGTAGACGTAAAAATTATTAATCGATAAAGATATAAATTGATTACATGAAATAATAATGGTTTATGTAATAATGATTTTAATAAGTGATTATTATCAAGCACGGTTTTTTAATAACGTTATTTTTTATTGGCTTCATTCATATTCAATGAGTTCTGTTTTACTCTTAACAAACTGAATTTTTACATACAATCTTTTTAGAAAACTATTTTAATAAATAAAATTATATTTACAATCAATCTGTTATACATTCGCCATTATTAAGTATAACTTGTTCCCATTTAAACAGTAATACATTTCTTTTTCGAAACATTTTGGAGAGGTTGCAAACAATTTTTTTACAAATTTATTTCAGAAATATTATGAACATTTTTCTCAATTTAATAAATTTTCGAGTGATTTAAACAGATGGAAATCTGATGGAGCAAAGTTTGGAGAATAAAAAGGATAACATAGAACAGACCACGAAAACACCAGAATTTTTTTCTTGAGTTATTTTAGCCGGATGTGGTCGGCCGTTGTCCTGTAACAAAATCACATTTTTGCGATTGATGAGGGCGGATCGTTTTTTTTTTTTTGTTTTTTGTTTTTTTGCAATTTTTCTTATACTCGCTGTAGTCGATTTTAAAAACATAGCTTATTTATGAATTAAAAAACAATATTTTTAATACAGAATTTATGTCAAAGAGAAATTTTCTTTTTATATAAAAAAAATGCTTTAAGAAAAATTTAATGAAAATTTGCGACACATGTAAATAGAAAAAGACTCTCTTAAACTGCAATAGTATATCGATTACAAATTCGTCAAAAAATATGCAGGCACACGGATGAAGAGCAAAAGCGAGAAATATCTCTCAAGTGTATATCTTTTATCGATATATTTGCCGGGGATAAAAGCATGTACAAATAAAAGCGTCCTTATTGATTTGTTATTTGACGATTTAAGGGCACAACTGTCACATGCCTTCTGTCACGCAAAATAGCGCGAGGGATCATCAGGATATTCGCCATTTCCAGCACTCGCTTCTTCTGCGTTTGCACGCATCTGACGGTATCCCCAAAGTATTTTCGCATATTCGCATTTGCATCTCGGAATCGAGACGCCTGAAATTTCATTTCGTCCGAGTTTCCACGACGTTTACGAATGCACATAACTTGATAATGGAACAGAAGGAAACCTGAGCCCAATATCACATTTGTATTTCATTACTGATAAATACTGAATTTATCGCACTTAATTTATATTTTTATATAAAATCAGTATTTATTTTTATTATGATTTTATCCGTAATTGATTTTGTATGCGGCGGATTTTTATTTTTTCCCGTTTAAGATAACATTCGTTACATATCGACTGTGTGTGTTTTTATTCATACCGAGAGAGACTTTCACGCGAGTTTCTCTTCTGTTGCGTCAACACGTACGTGACTGTCAAACTCATCACGATAACGATAACGATAATTATATTCGGGATGTATATGTACCTACAGCAACGTACGAATGCAACTGCAACTTTGTGCGCCGCGAACAAATACGCATATTGCATCTAATCCACCGTCTGCGCTTCGCTGCAATTAATAGTCAGCTGTTGAACGCACGAGTGCGCCGTCGTAATTAGCATCGGTGCGACAGGTAGCTTTAACAATTCGCACAATACTTGAATGCCCTCTCGAGTGCCTGTGTGTCGAGAACGGTAATTATTCGAACCTTCCCCTTTCTCCCTTGTTTCTGAAGCCATTTCGAACACTATCCATTGCCATAAGCGCCAGTTGCAATGAAACAACTTCGAGAAACAGAGGGAACTTCTTCGGAAACATTAACGCGTGTATAGCGTAATTCTTTTGTTTAAATAATTACAATGTTTCTCTTCTGTTATTTTTCATCTTTGTTTGAGCACTGAATAAAATTTTATTGAATTCGAATTAATATTTATTTCAATATCGCCTAATAAATCGTTGATTCGATATAAGAAAGTCTTTTTCAAAATAGATAAATATTTATTTGTTTGAAATGAATAATTAATTAGTAGCAGTATTGATACAAATATTTATTAATTTAATAATTTTGTTCAGTGGGTAAATTTTGATAATGCTATATCTTTTGCATAAGGATAATAAAATTCTTCGAGAAATCTTTAGATGAAAGTAGCCAAAAGTATAATAAGATTGCGCTGTGCGAAAAAGAAGTGTCTTTGCGAAATATCTGGCGCCGGCTATATACAATAAGTATAAGGAAGGCCGAGGGAGACAATTGGCAGAGCTGTTAGCTTCGGTCACGAATGGCATATCGCGACATTGTGTAGAAACTTAGATGCATAAGTTAACGGAGTTCCTCCAAGTTCTCCCTATCATCATTGCAAAATATAGAATATCGGCGAACGGAGAAAATCGCATTGTCTCCAGTGTACCGTTCTCTTCCTTACATAGACATGCAAGATGTACCGTTCAATAGAATATCTATAAATGCCCGTCGAAAAATTATGAGAGATGATTCGTAAAATTGAAAAAATTGATGTATTGAAAATATAAAAGTGGAAAATTGCATGTGTATCTCAGATTCACAAATTGTATACGTGTAACATAAATCTATAAAAGAGACTATTAATATTGTAGAGAGTGAATACTCTTCGAAAAATATTAAAATATTCTTAAAAGATTTCTTTACATACTAAATGATATAATATTCTCAGATACAAATGAAAAAGTAAAAAATAATACAACATTCTCTAATACATATATATAAAATGAATTATTATATATGTTAAGTATTATAGTTTTTTATGGTGTCTACTTCTTGGAGAAACAACAAGTTTAGTCTTTGCAATATTTTAATTTTTATTAAAATCACATGTGATTATTTTAATATCAAGTCTTAAATTTCAAAAAAATTGTTCAATTTTGTAAATAATATTTAAATAAATTAGGTACTCTTTAAAGAGAAATTTATGATAAATTACTTTTTGTTTTATATTTTTACGTTAAGTATATTTTCATATATCAGCGTTTGTTTTAGTGATATATTGCATTTTATTATTGTCTAAATAATTTATTTACGCTCAGTAAATCAATATTAAATATTTTAAAAAACTGTATTCTTTTGGTAATCTTTATAATCGTATGAATAGAAAACATTGGCGCACATGCAATAGATTTATTTTAAAAAACTCCAATTACATATTTTCTTATTTTATCTACAAACGAAAATATTTAAAATATCAAAAAATTTTCGGAAAATTTTTTTGCAAGATTGGAGTAGACACGCTATTTTCTTCTCAATTTAAATTCGAAAGAAATAAGAATTATTTTGATTTAAAACGATTTCGCAAATGACATAGTATATAGTAAAATGTAAAGTGAAGGTTTACTTTAAAGTGAGTACATACTCAGGTTTCTAGGTTTAGGCACCTCAAAGGACCTTCGGCCTTGAAAGCGATGTCCAACGGAAAAGATGAAAGACCGGTGAGATGCCTTCGAGTAATTTCATTAAACGGGATCATTAGACAGCCGAAGATGCTTGAAAGGACGCGTTCTAATTTTCACACTATAATTGCTGGCGTTAGATGATGGGGTAGGACCTCTGATCAAAGATCGTCTCAGTGTGGGGAAAATTAATTTAGAAAGATTTCTTAAAAATGATATTTTTCATCAGAAAATATTAAGAAGCTCAATCCTGTCCACAAACAATTTATCTTAATTCTGGAATTATATATATGTTAGCACATTGTTGAAGTTGTATACATAGAATATAAAAATTCTTAAATTGTTCTCAAATTTATTGTTGAGTAATTTACGCTTTCGTTTAAATTATAATATACATATGTATAATTTTAATCGAAAATGTTCGTTTTTTTAAGCTTGCACTTGCTCATCGAGATTTAATTTAATTTAATTTGATTTAACGCCTCATCTGCCTCTGAACTACGCTGAAAAATGGTTTTCGCAAGGGAGTGCAACGTGTGTTAATGAGCTAATAATATAAAATCTCCCTTCGACGTATCTAAATGTCGCATTTGATGTCGTCGAAATGTCACGTCAATGAGGTGGCATTATTGACTTGGTCTCGTGGCTGAAAAAAGCCGTAAACTCTTCAGGAATAAAGTGCGTGTAGTACATCGAGAACGAGCGGCGTTTTTCCACCGCCTTCTTCGCCCACCGACGAATCTCCTTATCGTCACTTCAGCCGCGGGGGAATGTGATTAAAATTCCTTTTAGCGACGAGCCTTCTCCCCCAGTTCTCTCTCTTTCTCTGTCACGAGTCCGCGATGCCCGACGTCGCGTCGGAAGAGTGTTGTAAAAAGCACAGACGCAATCGACAGCGAGAAGAGTGTCGAGAGAAAGAGAGAGAAAACTGAAAGGAAAATGGGTACTTGTCAAGCTTTTAATTCGCGATACAACCATCTACCCCCGTTGTACGACGATTCGCACCCTGAAATCTCGACTAATTTCCCATTTTGCCTTCGGCCGCGATTTTACACCGAGAAAGGCATCAAAGCGTCGTGAAACTTGCCCCGATAAACCATTTCGAGATTTCCACGTAGACTTTCGCTTAATATGAATTCTATTGCCGATAAAACTTGCATAGCACGTTATTAAAAATATAATAAAAAATGATTTCTAATTTCATGATGTTAATGATGTTAATTTAGTGTGCATTAGTGTGAATTAGTGTGCATTAGTGTGAATTAGTGTGCATTAGTGTGCATTAGTGTGCATATAAAGATTTATCGCACACAAGTTCACAATGACACGAGTAATTAAAAAAGGAAAATAATTAAGAGTCATTATTATTTGTTCAAGATAAATAATGATAATGTCTCTATTAAATATTTTACTTTTTTAATTACTTATGTCCTTGTAAAGTTGTATGCGATAACCTTTATGTGCACTCAGTACGCACTAGTGCATCCAATCAAATTCGCTATTAGAGAACGATGCGTTTCCAAATTTTCGCGACGCGATTGTTTCGTAATAGCGTGCGAATGCGCGGATCGTTTTACATATTGATGATATTAGGCGCTTGCAAAAGTTCGTATGTTAAAAGAACATTATCAACAATTTTATATATAAGCAGAATTACATTACCACATTTTTGCAGGTTTTTTCAAGGATCTATTGGAAACCAGCAAACGAGGCTTTCATGAAATGTTCAAGAAGACTTACGGCATCCTCTACGAACAGAACGCGTATGTCTTCACGGACTTCTTTGACGAGCTGGACAATTATTACTCAAAGGGAACGGTGAGCATCCTTATTTCTTTTTCCTGTCTTTAAAAAGAATGTTAATTTTACTATGTTAAACGAGCATAAAGTTTCATTTCTTCTTGCTGAAAATTTTTATTTAAATTCAATTAAAATTTTATTTCGGAAGATTTCTCTCAATTTATATCAAAACGGCACATTTACTGTGTATTATTCACGCAATATATTTAATATGCGCTGTTGTTCAAAACAAGTTTCGCATTTCCGAGAACGGAACGGAAATTCCCTCTTCTATTTTCCGAAAATTTGGTTTTGCAGAGTTACACGTCTTTCTAACGTTAAGGAATTCATTTACTTCTCGTTTGATGTCGCGCTGTAGCACCGGTGAAAATTGCAATCGCGCGTTAATTTCCCCGCCATCTTCTGCCCTTCCTTTACTCCTCGCCTTCGTCTGGTGTATTAAGCGCGAATAAATAAGACGCCGAGCCATGAAGAAAATTTCTAGAGCTACCAAGGCGCGTCTCGGGATCTAAAGTTTATTACAAGCCGTTCCGCGCAATTACGCTCGACGACACCTTCTCGGGATATTAGGTAAGAAACACAAGATGTTAGGAAATGAGTAGTGTATAGGGACTCGATATATATTTTTCAAAAGTATACATGTATTATAGAATTATGTAACATTTATATAAAACTACATTTTACGTGTTACGTAGCTTATCTATTTTATATGTACGTAGCTGATATATTATATTTATAGTTACTTTTTATTAAGGAGCAGCTATGCGTTTTCTTTACATCAATTAATTTTTTTCCATTTTTTATTGTGTATAAAAGTATGGAGGTAAGATTGTCGAAAAAAATATTTTACAATTTATGTAAAATAATGAAAGTACAAAATATTTCGTAAACGTAAATTTTTTTTTATCATATCCTTATGATCTTTCATGCCAAAATATTGAGACGAATCGATTGATATAAAAAAAATTAGGTTGGTTAAATTAATTAGAAGTCTGAAATTAGATTGACTTAAAAAATTTTTTCAAGAGTGACCTGAATGAGTTAAAAAGATTATCAATTTTTTCGGCTTCCTTTTAACTTTTATATAAAATATTTTCTCATTATTGTCATAGGTTTAGCAATATTCGATATTAATTAAAATAGGGCACTTTGTGTTAAGAAAGGAAAAAATTTAAGATTTTATGGTTTTAAGATGCACGTCATATGATTGTAACAGTTTCGTTAATATGAAAGATCAACTGTTTAAAATGACAGTTCTTTATGACAGAATAAAATGCTTCGCGTTTCGAGTGGATCGAGAACAAACGTGAGAGCTTTTCGCGTTGGATATACACCGACCTTTATTTCGTCCTTTTCGAGGTCGGGAGTTTCTATTAGAATTCGACTACGCAAGCAACCCCGTTATCTACAACGTTTGGCTCACGTTGCCGAAAATTTGGGGTGGAGTCTGATATACGAAGGCGGGTTTAATCAAAGCCTTTGACCATCGTTCGGCTATTGTCCCTAAAGGGTCAAGATGAAAATATTCTACTGTGTCGGACCTTCGAAGAAAATCCCTTTACGCATCTTTTTCATAGGTAGAGATATACATCAGATATTTTGTTACATTTATACCTTTTTACTATTACACTACCTGTCGAAGATCTTTCGCAATTACGCTGCAATCCATTGAATTTTACGAGCTATTCTCTCTTGACTCATAAAAGAAACCAAGTTTCTCGCTGATCGAATTGTTACTTGATGGTTTGTACGTGACAGGGTCACACGACATCATATTTAGGGTAAATTACACTAAACTTGTGAAAGAAAAGCATGATGAATGTCTTCTTTTTTTTGAAACATACAAGTAGAAATAAGAGAGACTGTTAAAGGTTTAAAGAGAATAATGTACCCTTAAAATACATTGCACTTTTTTCATTTAATTTAATATTATTTAATTTGTAAGTGGTAGACGTTTGTATTTATTATTCACCAATGCGTGATATTGAAAGGGAGAGACTGGAGGAAGATGACGATCAAGACGAATTGGCTTGTATCGATTGTCATTCAAATTATCTACCGGCGCCGCTCGTACCTTCCTGTTGCACGATGGAGCCAAAGTGTTGATCGCGTAGATAGATTGCATTATTGTTGCAGCACGACACGTATCGCTAATAAATTTATCGCGAATGTCAAATCTGTCGGACCATGTCGTCCTTAATTCACGAATGCTATAAGCTTCTATGCGAGAGATATTTTCTTCGCGAACGCGGCTCCGAAATCAACATTTTCTTGGATTTTTTGCAATATGTTGAAATTAATTCTAATTTGTCTAATCCAGAGCGTTTACTCTCTAAAAAACAGAGAATCGATTGTCAGAGATTTTTTTTTTACCTTTAAAAATCCGAGAATTAATATTGTACAATCACTATAAAGAAATTATATTGATTTCGTCGATATAATATTATATTGAGTTTGACAAGTATGATTGACGTAACCAATTCTTTTTGAAGGCTAATAATTTTAACAACATTCATAATATATTATTGTAACATAATATATAATTGCAACAATCATTCTTTATTGTATTTTACATCGTAGTTATGTATTATAAAATGGCTGTTTTTAATTTAAGCGCAAATTTCTCGTAAAATTATGACAGTTTTTATTTTAACAGAGAAATTTAAAGACTGGACTTGCATTCGGCATAAAAATATTACAGAAAAGAATTAACTTTTTTTGTACTGTTTTCATTGAACTGCGTAGTTAAAAAGTATTATACGAGAAAGAAATAGTTAGACTGTTTTCCGATATTAAATATTCTGAACGAATGTAACTCGTAATTCATTTCAAGACTTGAAAAACGTATAATCAGATCAAGTGCCATATACTAATGTTAAAAGTTTGTTTCGGGACAAGAACACCCGCGGATTAAATATATTGAATCGATTTGTCCTTTCCTCTCTTTTTCCCGTCTCTTATTCGCGATTTGTACAGGATCACAGGCAGCGAAATCGAGTTCTTAACAGGTGCTCTTGTATTCTAATTGCGCGAGTAATTGCTGGAAGTCATTAATATTCCATTGAGTCGTCGGACTTGGCGTCTCGGTTGTCGACTTTCGATTAATTCGAGTTATGATCGGGTCCAGCCCAATTTGTTTGAGGCTACGAGGACTGAATACCAAAGTAAACGGAAAAAGCGCGACTCGCCCTCTGAATAATCATTCAATCGAATTATCTGACTCGCGGGATTAATACGGCTTTAATAGCGGTTATATGTATCGAGATCAAATTTATGTATGCAAATTGAGAGAAAAAAATTTACAATTCTATTTGCACAATTATTTTATATATTTAGTGCCTCAGAGTTGTATGTGTTGTATATATTTTCTCCATTAAAAAGTTATGCTCTTATTTTACAAGCGTTCTATATAATAAATTTTATATCAACGTTATTCTTATAATTAAATTAAAAACAGATTATTGCGATTTAATGTCGTTTTTCAAATCTTTCTCTCTTTAAGATAAATGTATATATATATATATATGATGGAATAATGTATGTATGTAAGATTAAAATTATTATTTATGCATTTTCTCTTTCTGTCTCTCTCTCTCCAGGTGGACCTTGACGAAGCCATGGACAATTTCTTCAACACTCTCTATCAGAAAATGTTTACCGTGCTCAACAGCCAGTACATCTTCGACAATAAATATCTGGAGTGCGTAGGCGAACACATGAAAGAGATGAGACCGTTCGGAGACGTGCCGCAGAAATTGGGTGTCCAGATCAAACGATCCTTCGTGGCCACGAGAGCCTTTAGCCAAGCTCTGACAGTCGCTGCAAGCGTGATGAAAAACATGCAATCGGTGAGAGATCAAAACTCTATCAAGATGATTCGATTTAACATTGATTAGAATTCGCGATAACTAAATAATTTTCAAATCAACATTTATACTAATTTAAACTATATTAGTCTACAATCTAATGTAGGAAAAAACTTGAATCCCTAATTCTTAAAAGAATTTGAAAAAAAATTGATACAGATTTATTTGATGAAGTGTCTCATTTACTTTCTATATATCTGAAGTGATTAGAATCGATTTCAAAAAATAGAATATTTATGTATTCAATATTAATATAAATATTAATCTATATAGGTGTAAAGCTCTCTGCTTTACTCCCTCGTTTTTTGCTTTGTACTACTTTATATATATATAAGTTTCTTCGAATGCTTCTTGCGGCTCTTACGCCATTACCTCTGCAACCACAACCGTGCGCAGATTCCAAAACGAATTCTTTGTTGTCTGTAGCTGAAACCATCGGCTGATTGCGCAGCTGCCCTGACCAGGATGACAGCCTGTCCTTCCTGTAGCGGTATATCGGACAACGTGCTGGCGTGCGGCGACATGTGCGCCAACGTGATGAAGGGTTGCTTGGCGCAACACGCGGCACTCGACACTGAATGGAATCAGTTCGTCGGTGAGCGATTCAGTCTCCTCTCTCTTTTCTCCCTCAAGCTACTATCGGCTATTATATCTCGAGAGGACACGAATTATCGCAATAACGCAACGTGTTTGCATATCCTTGTGGCCTTTTTCTGCGGAGGACGAGTGCTGCATCACGTATCTCTTGAGTCTCTTATTCATAAAGTATTTATAAATGAAAATATTAATGTTAGCACTAGCGAATCTTGATGTCCTGATAATGAGTTTCGGTAATATTATTTGATTTGTGATATTTTTCGTGGTATCACGACCTAAAGCGAGCGTTTACTCCAAAATCAATGACAAGGTAGTAGAACTGCTGATGTTATTGTTATTATTTTTTAAATTTTTTTAGAAAGAAAGGGATTTAAAAACCATCCTCCTAAGATTTGTGAAGTGAATGTAGTAGCAATTTATATTTTAAAATCTTTTGTGAAAGTAAAAACAATTTTTTCGACAAAAATATCCTATCTTTCTTCATATTTCTTCATTGAATGAAGTAATCTCTAATTCTAATTTATCTTTTCCAAATGCAGAGGCTGTGGACAAGGTCGCTGATCGGCTGAACGGCCCGTTTAACATCGAGGTGCTGGTGCGTCCGATCAATCTTAAGATCTCCGAGGCAATCATGAACTTCCAAGAGAGCAGTCAAGACGTGTCACAACGCGTGTTCACCGGTTGCGGTCGGCCGATGCTAGGTAGACGTAGACGCAGGGATAATCACGAGCTGGAGCTGGAATCATTGAATTTCGAACAGGAAACATTGACCGAGGATCGCAACCCCTCCTCTTCCGCGGCCCTAGATAAATTGGTGAGGGAGATACGTCAGCGAGTGCGCGATCTCAGGCAGTTTTGGGTCTATCTGCCCTATAGGTTGTGCAACGACGGTCTGGTTGTTCCGCCTAGCAACACGAAAGAATGCTGGAATGGCACACACGTAGACAAGTATGTTTGTACTGCATACATTGGATCGATTCATAAATAATTTCCGTTATAGATAATTACTAAATACTTCTTTTGAGAAACTTAATCATTTCAATTCAATGTATAAAAAATAAAAATTACACACACACACATATATATATATAATATATATATGTGTGTAATAAATGTATGATTGCACAATATGTTTACCAGACTTTTACAAGACTGTTATATTCTTCTAGATATATATATCCAGTGTCCTCGGACGGTGAAACACAGATGATGAACCCGGAAGTGCGCAGCATGGGACCAAGATCGACCATCGTAAAGGAGCAGACTTTTGCGCTCGGTGACATCTCAAATAAGTTGAAATTAGCGTTCAACGGACAGGACGTCAATTGGATTGATACAGGTGATTATACCCGGCGTTGATTGTGATAACGTCATAACTTGAGCCTATAGATAAATCATAAAATATAATTATAATTAAAAAAATAGTTTTTATCTCCTATAATCTTTATAATCTGTTTACATATATTATTGTATAATCTTTACATTTTAATTAATATTTATCTTTTAATATTATTGATTTAATATCTTTTAATGTCATTATAATATAATTTATGTTATAATTTTTATGTGTTTTAATAATCTCTTTTTTTCATTATATTATCTATTAGATAATATAACTCTTAATAACTTAACAGAGGAGGAAACGTGGTACGGGTCCGGCAGCGGTTCCGGCGACGGTGCGTTCACCGACGACGAGGACGGTTTCAAGGAGGGCTCCGGTTACGAATCGAACGTGGAGTCGGAGCCAGAACAGCCATCGAAACAGCCGTCTCCGCCGGTAGTAGTTCATGAGGCCGAGACGCCGTCGCGAGTGGATATCGAGCCGCACAAGGGTACGGGTACAGGTACAGCTACCGGTACGAGCAGCACAACGGGCTCGGGCAACAATCAGACCACCACTGTGGACAGCAGCGGTGCCAGCAAGCAGAAGATGTCGCTGTCCAGGGCGCTGACGACGTATCTGGTACCTATAGTAGTGATGTGGTTCGGCGGTTGCCTCAACGATTACCTGTGATTGTGCGGATCTTGCGACTCTGAGCCTAGCCTGGTGTAAATATATTGCCCGATCTCGATTCACGAGATCGAATGGAAAGGAACTCTCGATAGAAAAGACTTGGAATCGCGCGTAAGAAGTGTCTCGCGAATATCTCCTTGCTCCTAGAAATCGTCAAGGACATTCGTCGCGAGCAATCATCTATTTGATCCATTTCCGGATCCTCAATTTCTATATTCGCTCAATCGAATAATGCGTACTCTAAGTAGATTCAGCGAATATCGAAATTGTTAGTCAATCGACCTAGCGCACGGAGTATACGAATTTTCGTGGCCATAGCTCTTCGCCGGTCTGTTTTTTGAAGAAAAACGGACAGAGGTGAGAAAGAATCCATCAGCTATCTGCCTTTCGAACGAGAGACATTGTATGGAAACATTTAGCGGGGTAACGAATTTCGCTAAATTCTTACGGTAGCTTTTATCCATCCCATCATGACGATGTTAAGTAAACCTGGCACTGTGGTCCAGATATTTAGAGCTGCGATAATGGATTTTACAATCAACGAGTTAAAGGATTTAAGGCAGCAGCACATCTGACCATTTTGTCTCCCTTCACCAATCTCTGCTTCTTGACTGAACATAATATTATATGCTCTTTTGTTGCGAGGAAAGTCTCGAAATATAGACGTATATGACACACCTTTCGAATTTGCATGAATGAAAATATTTCCATGCGAGAGAGGATTTCTTTTTCTGCGCGGGATGTCTTTCAGGAAATTAATTTTATTTATGCGAACGTTGAATATATTACAAGTGACGATATACAATTTATTGTATAGTACCTATGCTTATTGTAAGAACAATCACGTTACGCTGTTTGAACATCTTTCCGAATTTTAGAGATGTACCGTTAACATTGTATCATCGGACTTACTGCCACAATTGCCCCAAAAATTCGAGCTTCTCGAGTAAATTATCATTGGTAGTAAATAATTACAATATATATATATATACATATATATATAATGGGATAGATAGTAACGATCCCAGTCTGAGATCGAGTCTTTCCAAATCTTAGATTATCTACTGATCTTGTCAGAATTCTACTGCCAAATGGAAAAATGCGAGTTTAAATACAAAAACGTTATCGATAACAGAGATATCTCATACTCATATCTCTCGATTGTATCAAATCTTTCAAAGATCCTTAGATATATTATACTAAATCTCTTGATCCTACAAAAATATTACTGCCAATTTTAGAAATTTTCCACTTTTCTCATTCCCTTTTATCCGAATATAAATACCGTGATGTTATTCCCGTTTAACCGAGCTTGCGATAACATTTTAATAAGTCACCAAAATACGGTCAAAAATTGATGAGATCGTCTGTCAGAATTATGCGAACTTGCTTATTGTCAATCCCTGCGTTCATCGCGTAACCGAAAAGCAATGTGAACTCGTGCACCGACAATCGCGACGACATTTCGCTGTATATGCAAATGATGTGTTTGATTACATATACCCCGATATACGTAAGACGATCCGAACGAAATATGTATACGAGCGGGACTGAGTATTTATTAAGTGTTCGTTATATCGATCCATTCAGGATCTGTGGAATGTGCGCGAATCCAGAATATGTGACAGGAAGCGCAGGAAAAAAATGGAATCCTTGTGATAGCTATGATGTTGTCACGAATAGATTTTTTAGGAAAAGCTGCGATTCTCCCAATGTTATTGAGATCGAGAAAGTTTTACTGGTTTTAATTTAAAACTTTTATTTTATGTTAGTCTCAAAACAAAATATATATCAATATATTATATTATTGACTTTAAAAGATAAAAAAGTGAATTAAATACACGATATTGCGGTGATTTCATAAATTCAGAGGATTCTATAACTTGGCTCATGTTATGTGGAAGATTTGTTAACAGTGTTCTCGGCATTCGGTTTCGACGACGATGAATACAATGAATATCCCTTTGTCGTGAGGTAATATGATACAATCAAATGGAAATAACGAATAATAACGGCCTGAGAAAAGAATTCCGAAGGAAACACGTCCGAAATTTTCGCGAAACCGAGCCGTAACACTGTGGCGTTAATTTGCGTTATAATGAATAGTGTGGGAAAAAACAAAAGAGATGTTCGTTGCGGTAAGATGTAAATAAATAGAGTGGCGATAAGAGAGGAATGTGTGTGTGTGATAAGAATGTGACGCTTATACTTTCTGCGTTCAAAATGAAACATGTATATGCGTCGAACTTTATAGGACGAGAGGAAGGAAAAAGAATTGTGCAAAAAGGAGATGTAGAAAATGTAGTTATAAAAAAAGAAAAGTTTTTCTTTTTTGAAATTACGTTTGTGGAGACAATCCAGATTCTGCGTTTGTCGAACATTTACATGAACTGTCGAAAGAAAAATAATGATACAAGTCACAAAAAACACAAAGGATAGTAAAACAAAATGTGATCATTATTTATAAATATGTATTTTCATTAGACATAAAAATTGTAATTTATTTGTTGAATCATTTTCTAATTTCTATTTTATAATAAATAAATATAAAATATATCAAATTAAATAAATCTTACTATCACTTTGATATAAAATGTAAAATGTGTAATTTCTCTTTTGTTTTTTGCGTAATAATTTTATATCAAAAATATTTTTAAAACATTCATAAAAATATGACTTATATCATTGTGCTTTCCTCGTTCATTATTTACTGTATCGTTCGCGTAGCACACACAATTGTATAATTATAATTTGCAACAAAGTGTCAAAGAGAGAAAGAAAGAGAGAGAGAGAGAAAGAGAGAGAGAGAGAGAGAGAGAGAAAGTGATGCGAGAAATCGGCGGTTGGAGGCGGGCTCCTGTGATAAAATCAAATAGATTGAGCATTAAGACTGCCTCTCCGCGCTTTCTTCTACGGCTACTCGCTATTTGAAGAGCGGAGAACGCGCGAGGAACATTATTAAAAAAATCTAGTGAAATAAAATAGAATATTATTGGATAAAATTAATTTGTAATTATATTATTGTAATATTATTATATTATTTTTATTATTATATATATGAAATGAAATTAATATAAAATTATAACACTCTGCGTACCGAAAAAATACTTTGTGCGTATACGCGTTTTTTTTTTCGAAGACGTGCGAAACGCCGATTTTTTAATCGCGTGAATTCGTTGATTTCTCAACAATTTGCATGCGCGTATACAAACACACTCACACATATATACATACACATACATGCGGACCATTTATACGTAATTATAATACTTTTAGTCCTTGCCAAATTATTTCGCGAAGAATGTTGCGCACATTTTTATACACATATATGTATATATATGTTGTACATGTATGTACGTACCGTATATATATAACATATTATTCTTTTTCTCTTTTTTTATTTTCTTTCCTATTTCCTATTATTATCCTTGTTCCGAGACGATAGTGCAATACCATCGAATATACCAACGTAAGGGTATCAAGAAATATAAAAAATAGAAAAATGGTAAGTAACAAGATGTTTCTCATTTTGAATATTTCATGATTTGTGTTCTTTAAAAGTTTACACTAAGCAAAGACGTATTTTGCATTAAAAATTATACGCGTGCCTAAAATTCCACTAATTTAAAAACTATTAGAAAAAAATTATAATATAATATATATATATATATATATATATATATATATATATATGTATAATAAACAATACTATACATTAATGTTAATAGATATTGCAAAAAATATTTCTAAGCATCACATATAACAAATCATTCTATATGCATATATAAATTTCTACATAATAGATTATTCTACATATATATTATATATATTAAAATGCATGCAACAATGAAAAGAAATTTAATACAGAATGCATATTTTCTTGTTACATTATAGAATTGCTAAAAGATTAAGATGATCGTACATTAATAAATATACTTGTGTAAAAATATATAGTTCAAAGTTTTATTTTTTTAAACTGAAAATAAAAGGTATAGGACAGAAAGGCAGACTATTTTAAAAAGGGAATTACAATTTACAGAAATCATATATTTTTGCTTCTAATAATAACAGGTCTCAATTAATATTATGCGCCTGATGCACAATAATTTATTAGCACTAGATAAATAATAACAAAATCACTCTTACGGTTCTATACAATTCGTATCAATTACATAAACATGGTCAAATATCAAAATATCCAGCTTTTACCATGCTTTTCTTCATTCTGGTGAAGATGACTGATTTATACTTTTAATTATAAATATTTTCAAAAAAAGAGATTTGCCATAGCCCAAAATGAGTAAAAGTAAATTTTTGTAACAATATATATATATATATATATATATCTAGACCAAGCATTCATATTTTTTTTTATAGGAATTGTCAACCGTGACAAGAAGTATCTATGAGTATCATCCTTTAGTTTCAGTCAATGCTGATTACTATTAAATTGATGATTGATGCTTTAGATAGAAAAAAGAAGAGAATAATCAAAGATAATTATAACAATTTTTCTATCGAGCAATTGATATCATTCTAGATATTGATAGAGCTTAATTCATTAAATATATCTATAAAATATGTATATGTAGAAAATATAATTTGAAAATGAAATGTGTGTGAAAAAGATAAAGTTTCAAGAATAAAACTAGCATCATAAAAGCCAAATACTTTGATATTCCAACACATTTATTTAATTTTACACAAATTGTATAAAATCATAGAAAGCAAAAGAGGTTCTGTATTATTCATAACACAATGGAAAGCTGTCGCGCATCAGATTTATAATATTATTGAGACATATCATTATCAAAAGCAAATGCATAATTATTTTCTATAAATTAGTTTTATTTTTGAAACATTGAATCTTTCCTTCTCATATTTCCTATCTTCAGATTTTATTGTGTGTGTGTGTATGTGTATACATTTGACAATATACTTAGAAGCGCACAATTGGCGACACATTCTCGAGCATATTCACGCGGTGTTCACTATATAATACACGTAATAAATCAAATTGTTGCGGCAAGATGTATCTTGCGTTATGAAAGAAGGAATCTTAGAATCATCCTAAAGCTGATAGAATCAATGTCGATTAGCCATGTTTAAAACTAAGCTACATCTTTCCTCTTCAGTACATCATACATAGAACTATAATCTAAAAATGGCAGCAGATCGTCCAATACGGACTGACGACGCATACGCGCGAGCTTATTATTTACGAAAATAGATGAATAAGAGGGAAGTAAATCAACAACTTAATGTATCCTAAATTACAAATTAAAGCTTTAACAAGTAATTTTAATTTGCTTTAATTAAAATTAAACGCTTTAAAGGTTGTATGATTTCTTCTTTCTCTGTCTCTCTCTCTATTTCACATTAAACATCACCAGAGGAAAGTTAGAAACTATGATCCGATATAATAAATCATGACTAAAACCTTCATAATTTTTTCCAGATACATTCTTCACTAACATTCTTCAATAATGAAGTCAATTCAGTAATTTCGATACGACAATCTCGCGTCAACATTTGAAATTTGCATGAGGTACGTGTCTTATCGTCGACCTATACAAAGTAATTTTTTGCGATTTAAAACTCGATTATTTCTCGATAGAACAATGTACGACAAGATTCGCTCAATCTCGCCGTCGCCAAGTAAACTTTGCCCGCTGATTCGTCGCTTCCGTTGTCGGAGTGGAAGTAGCCGGATGAGAGTATGGACATGCTGGTTTTGTGCAAAACGGATGGTACTTGCACTGCTGAGCGGGATGAGAAAACACGCAGCCCAACTTCGTGCAAGATAAACCAAACTTGCACTTGGGATGCTTGTAGGCGCACTTGTCCCCGAACTTGCACGCTGGAAAGGCACTGTGAAAGAAAAATCAGTCATAAAAATTTAAATATAAGAGCTTCTAGGTCATATTGTAAAAATAAAGTATATAATTTGAAATAAACGAGACTTAACATTTCAATAAAAAACAATTACAAATATGAGTACATATAAATGTATCTAAATTAAAATTAAAATTAAAAAGACTCTTACGAATGTATCTAAACTTGCGCTATTAAAATGGCATTATAGTGCCAAATATATAATAAATATATAACAAAAACGTTAAAGCTCTCAATGTGAAAATCATTTAAATTTCAACAGCTATATACTATGTATATACATATATATATACTATAATAAATATATAAAAATAATGAAAGTTTGTATATGAATAAAAATACGTTACCTGCACATAAGAGGAGGATGAAGGTATGCGCATTTGTTTCCTAGTGTACAATTTGGCCAGTATCTACAGTTCTCCCTAGATTTATCTGGTACAGTTACGCTTGTACTTTCCGGTTTCTTATCCATAACTGGAAAAACGAATAAAATCTATCAACATAATAATACACATCACGCTGAAGACGAGTTTTAGAAAAGATTTCGATTCATACGTTTGGTGACTAGCGTCGGCAATAACGAAGCGGTAGATTTCAACCGCGTGGGACTCGGTGACTGAGATCTGTTATATATTATAGGACTCAATTTTCTGCGTCTTCGCGGCATCTCGTCAGTCTTATCCATATTCTCCGTATTGCAGTTCTCATTGTTCTCCTCTCCGCTCGTTTCCTTCGGACTGACGTCTTCCGCGTCGTCCTCCGTTATTCTGAACGCGCCTGCTTCCAAGTCGATCATCGTCGATGTAGGTGCAAGCGCCGACGTCGATGTCGTCGTCGTCGCTACGTACGCCTCGCTATGCGTCGTCAACAGCGCGAGCTCGTCGTCCTCGTTCACCTGCGAGCATGAGGAGGAACATCGGGCGTCTAGAATGCGCGCGAGGATTAAACTTCCGGGGGAAAGGGAAGGTCATTTTACAGGCGGAAGAAAATTTACCTCCATCTCCAGTCGCTCGTCGTCCTCCTCGGAGCTGATCTTCTCCTTCAGATTGTTGTTGTATCCGTTCAGAGTGACCAGAAACTTCTGATTGTCGTCGCTCCTTTGGAACAACGACATCACAACTCCCATATGCTCGTCCGTCACCGCCTGAGGCACGTCTACAAAATATACGTCATAATGTAATATAACAATAAATAGTAATATAATAATAATAATTGTTAAGAGTCAGATGAAAGAGTTAATCTTTGTATTCATGAAGAGATTCTTAAGTATTTTTTGAAATCTTTTATTTGAGCGGTTTTGAGTACCTGTTTCTCTCTGAAACATTTATGGAATGCGACTTGTATATTTAAAATAATGGAAAATCAATAAGAAATAAAGATTCTAATGAAACTGGATGGTAGTTGAACGGAAAGGTTCCGTAACTCTTTCAAATTCTGGCACAAAAAGAAACATTATTTACGCAGAAGTAAAACTTACAAGGTTCGACGTCTTCCGTCTCCAGATTATCTACCGTGTTTAATTCGACTTGAATCTTTTCCATGACCAGTCTCTTATTAGAATTAAAATGTACCGACAAGTTTTGACTTACATCACGAGCTGGAGTAGGCTTAAGACGTTTTAAGACCGGCTTCTTGTCCTGAAGAAATAATTAAAATCTCTGATGAGAATAAAACTTTTTTTCTTTTTTTTCGATATTTGAAACTTTTTCGAGAATCACCCCATTATAGATATTAAAAATTTAAATAATAAAAATATAAGCACATATTGAGATATTTTGAATCTAATTATTCTTTTTCAAATATAATTACTTCTCTCTCTATTCGTCTATTTATATTAATTATTATCGATGGTTTTTTAAGTTTATACGAATTTCATTAATTTTATTTGAAATTTAATTATATAATATTAATAATTTTTTATTTCCATCTATCTTTCTTTTGTTCTTATATCATTTATAATATTTACAATTAGTTATTAAATCAGTTTAATTAATTATTCATCCTTTCTATCAGTTTAATATAATTACACGCCATTTATCTTTATTAGAATCTTCAGGACAATTAATTAATAATTTTTTAGTTTATATTATTACTGCAATTATTTCACAATTAATTTTACTAATTTTGAAAATTTCAGTTTTAATTTTATATATAATAGAGAAATTTAATTTCCTCTAATTTTATGTTACTAAAATTGACCAAAAATCATTCTTTGTATTTAGTATCAATTAATACTTGACCGATTATTATTTTCTTTAGATTATTTAAACCTAATGTTAGTAATAATTAGATGACTTCTATAAAATAAATTATTTTATGTTATCAATTTGTATGTATATCATATTCGTTATATTATTTCATTTAAATAGATTTGCATCAGTGGTAACGAGAACAATATATTTATTCAGTTGCAAAGGTTTATTGTTCGAGATTCAAATGATTTACACACAGACATTTATTTACAATTTATTAACAGGACTCACCAACAGGGACGGTTCCGGATTTTTTTGCGTGACAACGGACTGATTCGCCTCTGCGACCGCTCTTAATAGAAGCGACTGCGTGGCTCGCTTCTGCGTCGGTTGCAGCGGCTTCAAGGGTCTAGGTGTGACGATTACTTTGCTCGGCAGCCTCGTGTCCTCGACGTTTACGTCATCCGCATCGCTGGACTCTCCTCTGTCCATCTTATCCGGCTGCGATTTCGCGCTTCCAAAACCTGAAGTATTGAATCGGAACTTCGTTCGTGGGTTTCGATCGTTTCCTTTCGATCCTGACGGACGATGCAGACCTGTTCACGGCGACTATGTGCGATTTCACAGGACCCGTCAACGACTGAGCGGCATTGTCCAGCTCGTCGTCCTCTTCTTCTACCTCTGCATCGTCCTCTTCGGCGCCAAGATTCATAGATGCGTCGTCCTCGCTATCGCGAGACTGTCTAGTTTTATGCACCGGCCTAAAGTTGGTCCTTACCGGACCTAGTCTGTCCTTGATATTCTTATTGTTGTTGCCGATTTGTTCTGGATTCCTCGAGCTGTTCCAGTAATCCGTCTCTTGCGACTTTACAGACTGCTTCTGTGTTTTATTATTGACGATACCCGCGATACCCAGACGATCCTTCACGGTAGATGTAATCTTTCTCGTGGCAAATGCGTCAGTTTTGGAAGAACCGGTATTCAGGATCCTCTCCCTGGATTCTGTCGCGTTTTTGTTCAGTCTCTCGTTCTTGTTGCTCTCTATTCGACTCCTCACGTCATTCGATCTGGTCGTCAGCTGTTCGTGATGACGCGAGGACTCGCCGTCGCGGTTTCGTCGCAAAGTTCGATCGTCCGCTTCGAAATTTCTGCTACTTTTGCCGCGCTCATTGTCGTAACGATACTTGTCGAATCGCTTCTCCAGCGGACGAGAACGATTGTTCCCTTCCTTTTCCCTGTAGACCTCGAACTTCTTCCGCGGGGAAACTATGCCGAGTCGGTTCTTCACCGACACAACGGATGTGATCTTTGGTTTGTTCACGCAGGACTTCAACTTTTTAGAAATTGTGTCCGGTGATGTTGACGCTTCCTTCTTTTCCTCCTCTTCGGAGGATTTTGGTCGCTTCACCTCGTTGTCTTTCTTCTCGACGCTGTCCTGACGACTATTAGAAGTTTCAAGAGATCTCTTCAAGCTTTTATTACCCGGTGTCTCGTTAGATCTCTGATCCGCGGTCTTCAGGACAGAATTTTCTTCAGTAATCGCGTTTTCGTCGCGCTCGAAATCCTGTTGCAGTCTGTTCGAGGAGATAGACTCTTGTGTCGACACCTCGTCCGTTTTATTTTTGTTGCTTTGTACAACGTTCCTCGCGTTTTTCTCCACACCCTTGTTAAAACTCTGTTCTGAGTTTTGATTGGAAGATACAGAAGGTTTTACTGTCTGTTGCTTTTGCACAGATTGTGATGGTTTATCGTTCTTTGAGTTCTTATCTGACGACTTGTCGACAGTAGACTGTTCCACAGCCTGATCCTCTAGAAACGAGGTCGCAGATAGTTTTCGTTTCTTTCTCTCCTCCTCCTGTTTCACCACCACTGTAGGTACAAATTCACGGGATGACTTCTTCTTCGCCACAGTGACTTTTTGCAGTTTCTTTAGCACTTGATCGTGCAGCCAGTCTACAAATATAGTTGTGCAGTCTTCTAGAAACAGATTCAGATCATCGTGCATCTGTTGACGGGATTTCTTGTTGACCACCATCACCAATATGTAATCTGGCAGTTCCTCATCGTAGCGCACACCTAATTCATTGAGTTTGGCGCGAATGGCGCTCTGAAAAAATTAAAATAAAGATGATTAGCAAAAATACAGTTTATAAAATACCATTGTGCATTTTCTAGTTATTTATCATTGATATATAATTTGATATTTCGCTAAATAATACCTAAATAATCCCTTACAAATGTATGTATTCAAAAAATACAATTAATTCTTTAAAAAATATTTTTTCCGTTTTATTCACGCTATATAAATAAATAAACGGAGTTGAATTGTAGATCTAGATGCAAGAATCGGTTTGTGTCACTTTGAACTCTCACGTTCTTCTAAAGAATTCGATATTATTCAGTATTAATGCTAATTATATGAGGATTTTCAAATCACAAACGTCATGCTTTGTAACAGAGGACGAGATATTTCCTGTCGATTTGTGAAAATCATGCACATTTTTCCAGTCCCCGAACACTCACTCGAAGTTGATTCGTGACTTCGATGCCACGCGTATCCATGATTATACGATAATATTTATAAGTGCTGAACTGTCAAACCAAATCGGGACTCGTTCTTCAGGTCAGCGCGATCGGCCAAGTCGATAAAACCGACACAATCATTAACTTAGTATTCATCACAGGATGAAAACATTTTCCGCCATAACTGAATGAAACGTCGTCCTCCTTACAATTAGAGGCATAAAATAAATCTAACCTAGGTGCGCGAACATTGGAGTATTGGATTGGAAGGGGCGTTTCGTTAGTTCGATCTTCTCGTTTCCCCCTCCATCAAATTTGCGCGCGAAAAATGATTTGCGGGTTTAATCACATTCTAGATAAGATAAACGAAGCCTAAAAATTGTCCAGACTTCTGATTTATCATATGTATCAATTACATATAAATTAAATTAATTAATTTGTACATGTGCGTAAAATATATATATATATATATATATATATATATATATTTTAGATATATACTTAATTTACTTCAAAATAAAAAAAATTAAACATTTCCTTTTTCTGTCACTCTTGAGAAATTTTTAAGTAAATTAAGTATATATCTAAAATATTATATATATATATATATATATATATATATATATATATATATAATATTTTAGATATATACTTAATTTACTTAAAAATAAAAAAAATTAAACATTTCCTTTTTCTGTCACTCTTGAGAAATTTTTATACATATTTTACATGTAAAAGAAAATCTTCGAAAAGAGAATAAATGTTGAGAATATTCGACAAGAAAATGTTTCACTTATGTTTATATAAAAGTTAATCAAGAATTCCAACATTAAATTTGTTAGACAATCGTCAAAATTAGAATATTGTGAGAATACGATTTCATAAGTAGTTTATTTTTATCTAAATTTACATTCGTTTTTCTTTGGAAAATATTAGTGTTTTAAGAGTTGCATACATACATGGTATATTGTTGTATCAGAATATATGTATCTTTTTTGCTTTTTTTATGTAAAATAGTTTCTGATCTGCATCTTTCGTACTTTTATAAAATTATGTCTTCAAAAATGATGTATAGCAATGCAGTGTTTTGTGTATTTATACAGTTATTATTGTTTTCTCTCGATAGTTTCTGTTACAATAAAAAAAAATGTTAAACATATAATCACAAGTATTCTGTATTTAATGTCAAATGTCAAACTTTTCAGAATTATATAATTAATTTAAAAAAAACTTCGCATTTTTCAATATTTATATTCATTCAATTTCAATTCAAACTCAGACGGTCGTATGTAACGTTAAAAATGATATAATTGCAGAATTAAAAATGTGCGTACATGGAATTGAAACAATCTCTGTTTTCTCTACTTATTTTTACTGATATTTTACTTGTTTTAATCTGATAAAGTCCCATGGTAGAAAAAACTAAATGGTGGTATGTAAAAAATTTTTTCAATAAATGTGCTTTAGTATGATGTAAACATCACACAAAAATATAATGTTTTGTAACAATGAAGCAAAGTATTTTTAGCAGCTATATACAAATATATCTTTTCCTCTACCAAAGTTATTGGTGTTACATATATACTTTACACCTATTTTTAGAGCATTGATAAACTGTGTGCACTTTATCTGCAGTCATAACTTATTATACCTTTCTAGAAAATTATAGTGCCTATAACACACTATTACATGTCTCTGATATTGCTACGAAATATATTGTTTACAGTGATCCTTGTAAATGCAACTGTTACATGTTACTAAGATTATTTTGAGATACAGATGGCTCTCAGTTTTAAAACAAGAGTTACACACAAATCATTATCTTTGCAACATTACTATTTTGTATGAATGCATTTACGATTATCGCTGTAACTTACTTTCAAGAAAAATAAAATTCTAAAAATATAGAATCCTATAAAAAAGAAAAAAATTTATTAGTTTTAGAAAACTATTTCGTTTGGCCGTGTTCTAAAAGAATCTACTGAAGAATCCCTTCTTCTTATTGTTAGAGGATCTCAGGAAAATTTGGTCGATATCTTTGAAGACTTTTTCGGCAGATTGGGCAGCATTAATGTAATAATGAACTCCTTGCAGAGCATAATAATCAACAAGTGGTAAAGTTTGCGTGTGATATGTCGCCAATCGTTTTTTTAGAGCCTCCTCATTATCATCAGATCTCTTGATCAAAGGTTCTCCAGTAATCTGTAAAAAAAAAAATTAAAAATCTTGTACTTTTGTCTCATGTTTCAATTGAACTTATGTAACTTACATAACATTATGTAATTATATAATATTATGTAACTATGTCATATGACTATACTTTTATGTATACATAAATGTCAGTAAAGATAATGTTATTTAATGTTAGATTATGTTATTTTCTGTGAAGACATATATACAGAAGTAGTCATAAAAGGTAATAATTACTAAATTTATCTTTTAACTACACTTTACAAATACAATCTATTGTATGTATCTACTATGATAGATAATTGTACAAAATTCTCTTTTTCTTCAAATTATATAAAATTGTATAAAAAGTTTCACATTTTTTATTACAATTATTTTTATTACTTACATCATCTTTCATCGGGACTTTGGGAGGGGCAGATATCTCATGATAAGATCTACCACTAGCTGGATGTATTAATCTGCCTGAAATTCTACTGATCAATAACTTGTCATCGATACCAAACTCAACTACAGCGTCAAGCTGCATTTTCCTTTTATTCAGCATTTCATCGAGCTATACAGAAAAAATTTGCAAGATACAGAAATTCAAGTCTTTTCTTATAAGATATATAAACTTTTTCTTTTTAATTTACCTTTTCTGCTTGAGGTACACTTCTGGGAAATCCATCCAACAAGAAACCACGCTTGCACTCTGGTTTCTCCAGATTGTTTTCAATCATGCTAACCACCAAGTCATCGCTGACTAATTTACCCTCGTCCATTACTTTTTTTATTTGAGTTCCCAGAGTCGTACCAGAACTGACTTCAGCCCTTAACATATCACCCGTAGACAGGTGACACACACAATATCTGTCTTTGAATAACACCGCCTGAAACAGAAATATTTAACTAAAAATTCTTAGTTTATTTGCATATAATTAAGTATTCCAGCATGATTAATGTAAAAAGAAATATAATCTGCAATTAAAATATTTCAATGTTTCTCATAAAGTGAAAAAGGATGAATCTATCTTTTGCCCAGTCTTTTATATAATTTACATATTAGAAATACGAGAAAAGAGAATTTATGTAATAAATAATGATATATTTAGAACAGATTTAAAATGTGCTAGCAAACATCAATTTAATAATTAAAGTTGACTTTTATCAGAGATCAATTATTTAAATTTATTTAATCAAAATTACTCCTGAAAGACAAACAGGTCAAAGAGGACGGCTAATAAAAAAAGTACCTGAGTGCCCTTGCCGCTACCAGGTGGTCCCAATAGAACGGCATTAATTCCGTTGGACGGTGTCTCCAGCTTCGGGACTGCTTCCGTTCGCGATGGCATCTTTTTTTAATGAGTCGAAAAAGGGAAATTTGTTGAAAATGACTCGTTCCTTTTGGCTGCTACCAAGATCGCATAACACCGTGTCACTACGAATAATAATCGCGCGCGACGTGCCACTGGAACATCCTCGCGAAGGCGCGCGAATGTGTGTGCGCGTTCGAATGTGCGTGTGCTACGTCAGCATCGGCAGTCGGTGAGAATGTGATCATTGATCGGACATCGAACCGCGCTTCGCATCTCAGCTGGCTGTACATATTCGGTGAATTTGACAGACCAATCAGAGACCGAGGATCTCTTTGTCCTGATTGGTCAATAGGGCGCTCACAATAGGTGAATATATTTTCGAACACAATCTAAATAGAAAACTGTTTATCTAGAATCTAGACTTACAATTAGATTTTTATCCTTTTGATAAAAATTCTGGCATTATGTTGAAATCTTTATTTTTTTAATTTGACATACTTTTACATAACACAATATTATACGAAATATATTTCGCATGATTTTACAACATACTTTTATTATACATTTTATTATATTTTTACATAAATAATATGAGAGAACTCAATTGGTGCAAAAAAATGCACAGTTCTAGCTGGTTAAAAAAAGGTATAATTTACAACTAACAGCTATATATATATATATATATTGTTAGCTGAGAATAAGTAGCAGGTTATAAAATGAATGTTCGTTGTATAATATATATATAACTATAAATTTTGTTGCCTAAAGTTCGCAGTCTTTTTAATGACATCGTAAATTTTCTTATACAAATTATAAATTTATATATATCTTTCGATTGAAATAAATATATATGATATAAAAAAGCATACTTTATATATATATAACACAATACATTATATATAATTATTCGCATTCTGAAAATTTAATCAAAAATCTTATATGTGAAAATGTTGAAATTATAATCATTTTTTTACGTACAAGATATATCTTATCAGCTATTTATTATGTGTAATAATATATATATTACATGTAATAATAATATATTACGTTTATATATTTTATATCAAAAAGCAATTTGCTGACATTTATAGTGAATTATTACAATATAAATTCTTATTAGGTTTAATTGTGATGTAATTAAAGTATATATACTTTTATAATATATTAATATATATATATTATATACACATATATATACGCATATATTATAATATATATATATATATATGATATATTAAAATATATATTACATTAGAAATATTACTATGTTTTTCTAATATAATATTATTAAAAATAATTATAATAACATTTTCAAGAAGATATATTTAATTATAATTAATTTGTAAAGTAAATATTTAATATATGTTTGATATATCAAATATTTTGGCCTTTAAACAGAAAAATACAATCGCATATGGCCCTTTTTATGCGTTTAATTTCTAATATCATTAATGGTCATCTTTATATTAAACAATTTGTATAATAGAATAAAATAATATTAGCAATAAAAATAGAGAAAAAGAAGCCAACGTAGTAATTAAACGCATAAAGATTTATAAAAATAATTAGAATTAAATCATACAGTACAGGGATCAAAACAAATAAATTCCTTTTTTTTATCTCACGTTGTAGGAACCAAATCGTTTGTTATATATTTTGTTTCAAATAAATTTATTAATCAATAAATCTTTCCGCGCTTGAATTACTGCACTGACTTAAATTCTTTTACTTATTTTTATTACTGTTAATATATTGTCGGAGCCTTTTGATCTAATTTAATAGAGTAAAATAATAATAAAATAATTGCATTGCTATAAATATTAATATGAATATTTTGTGTAGCAGCATATATGCCTTGTCAAATCGAAATTGATATTTAGGTTTAATAATATAATTACGAAATCTTATCAATATTCCATATAAGTGAATCTTACAATTAACGGCGAAACATCATTGTTAACTTATGTATGTAGTTAGATCTCTACAAGCTGTAAAATTAGAGATATTATATATTAATGTTAAAAATATACATATAATTCGTATTCATATATATATGCAATTAGGAAGCTATATATAAAATCGGAATATGTTTAAAAACATATTGCAATAATTCATTATAAAAATATTGTGTGTTTATATATATACTCATATATATATATATATATATATATATATATATATATATATATATATGAGTATACAATCGACTTAAATATAAACACACAAAATGTTTTAGAATTAAATAATACAATATTACTTTTCACTTTTATAAATAAATTATTGCATATATATATATATATATATATATATATATGTTATATGCTTAGTTTTAGCATAATTTATTTCAGAACATAAATTACTGTTTGTATTTTACTTACTTGTTGTTGCACTTCATTCTCTCCGATAGCAACTCTTACACCCGCAAAACTCGTATTAGAGGGAGTTGTTGGTGGGAACCGATATATACGACGTCGGCTATTAAAAGTAAAAATGCACAAAGGAACAAATTATATATGTGTATATGTATAAATATATAAATTTAATATAAAAGTATAAGATATTAATGTTGAAAAAAATCAGTTTACCAACGCCGAAGTATTAAGTAGAAGCCACCTATTAGGAATAATATACATAACATGATTAATATTACAAATATTCCAACAGTTAATTTGTATATTATTTTGATATAGAAGTTGTATAGAACATTCAAATCTTCCATATTATCTTTTGATTTATTGCTCTGATTATTGTTTTCTATATTGAATGTAGTATTTGTCTTATTAGTTGCTCCTAATGAGGCTAAAACATAATTATATTAATAATTTAATACATAAATTAATAAAATATTATTATTAATTTGTCTAATAGTAATAAGACTATATACAATTATATATATATATATATATATATATATATATATATACATATTTATTATTACAATATTATGTTAATTTATTATTTTACCTGATATACATGAGATAAAAATAATAACTAGAAATATGTGTAACCAATATAAATCTCGTTTTAAAATTCGCATTAAATTTATAAAATGCATCGTAAACGCGAGCATTGAATATTTTTCGACTTAAACTTAAGTTATATCTGAGATGATAGTTTATTTTATCCAATCTTTTCTATTCGACCTTTATTATAAATATTTTGATGCTATGTATATTAAGCGTCTGTAAAAAAGAACAAAAAATGTGTTTTATATTTATATATATGTATATATACTTGTCTGATAACTCAGATTATAACAAATTGAAAAGATAAGTTTTATAACGATATGAGTAAGTTTGAAAGAAATATTTATGCTTAGCATAGAAATATGTAATAATAAAATATATAAGAATAGAAATATTTGAATCAAGAACGTTAAGAACAATAGAATTTAGTTTGATAAAACTTGCAAACAAGTTTATATAACTATATATGTATGTGAAAATCAAAGTGATCTATAAAATATAATTTTCTCGAAAGTTTTACTTAATAATGGGTAATTAATACCTACTGTGTATTATTGTTATTTTTATAATAAATTTTCGATAAAAATATGTATAAATAAAATAATTGTTAAAAATCAAAGTAATATGTATTTATCAAAATTAGAGAATAAATATAATTTAAGTCCTCCTTATAAATGTCAGTAAAAGTGTGTGAAAGACAAGCTGATTATAATACTTATTATCGATATTAGTAAATACATACCTATAAAAAGTTATGACACAAACTTTTTAATAATTAATTCTTATTTATTTTCGATAAGGCCGTTATTTTTCTTTTGAAATTCTTCCTATATAAATCAATAATTAAAAAGTAACATTAAATATTTAGTACTCTTAGAAACATTATAATATATATTTAATTAAGATGACAAATTAACATAATAATGATATCTTGTAAAGATAATTAATTTCTTTCTCGATCTTCATATATGTATTCGACAATTAATTAAAATAAAATAAAAAAATATATAGCACGAAATTGTAACAAACTATCATGTACTTTAAATAATATGTGATAATTAATATATAAATAATAACAAATGTCGATGTCAGTTTATCTTTAGGCATAAGATAAACAATATTAAAAATCACAGTAAATTTATAATTATACTATCAAAATTTATAATAAACATTTAAATTGCAAGAAAAAGACACCAAAGAAAAAAGTTTGCCTCATGAAACAATGTACTTGTAAAGTATTAATAATTTTGTTATAATATATAATTTGATAGATTGATTTTACCAGATCGTAATTTAAATTGTTGTCTCTTGGTTTATTACACATATATAGTATATATGTATATAGCAATTATAACACGACAATAACGAACACGCGTATGGCTTCTGAAAGACATAAACGAGTTATTTATAAACTGTTGATCTATTCGCCTAATTCTTATTGGCTTATTCGCACGAAACTGTTTATCACTAGATTTTCAATTGTTATCATATATCCTTTTGATAGAAATTCTGGCATTATGTTGAAATCTTCTATTTTGTCACCATTTAAAGATTCTCCCTTAATGAGCTATTTTCATTAGACCCTAATTCAATCCAGTATTTCAGATTAATATATTTATAGAAAGTCACAAAAATTGTACATCGATTAGTGTCTATTAAATGCAACAAAGTCATTCCACAAACATAATGATTTCTCTTTATATATTATTTTAAATTTAAGTTAAGCTGTTTAATTTAAATCTATCTAAATTTTGCTAAAAACTTTGATGGAATGGATATAGAAATAATTTACTAATTACAAAAATTGTAATACACATATACACATTATTTCCAACATAATTGACGTTAAAATATTATCTTTCTTGTTGGTTTTGTATTCACTGTTTAACTTTTTTCTAAAACTGACAATAATCATAATTGACATAAAGTAATTACGTAAATGTTGTAACTATTACGAGATGAATATTAAAAAAGTCTACTTCGCAAAAAATAAGTTTTAAAATTCACGCGACATTCTTAGAATTGATAAATTTTAATTAATGTAATTACATTTAATTAATGTAATTACTTTATGACTAATCAATAATTATTTTTGCAATATTATTTTATATTGAGTTTTAGAAGCAAAAACAAGAATCATTGTGTCATGTTTCTTTAATATATATATATCTTTTTATATAAAATTATACACATATATATAGAGTGAGAGTTTATTATATGTATAAAAAACATTCGTCAATATAAATACAAATAGCGATACAAATGTAAAAACATAAGCAAGTGAAATTAATGTTAGAAATTAATAATTATAAAAACATGTTATATATAAAAAATGTTATAATCTGAATATAAACACATGTTCATATATACATGTACATAATGTATATTAATCAATACATCAATATATACAATATGCAAAATCAAGGTACACGAACTTGTACAAACCATGTATTTTTATATATATACTATTATATTATTATATTACCACTAAATATATAAAAGTGATAAAAGCATGCAATATTTTTATTATTCTTATTCTAATAATTGAAGAGAATAAGAATAAGTCGCTTGATGCAAAAATGTCGAAGTAATATGCAATGCTATTCAAAGATACAAGATTTTTTATTTTTTACATTATTATACAATCATTTGCGTGTAGTATTTCGATTTATCATGGCAATCTCTTGATAACAATAACAGTTAATCATTCAATTGAAAGTTTTATGATTGTTCACAAAATAATTAATAACAAGACAAATATTTTATTGATAATATATATAAACTCTTTATCGTTTGTAGACTTTATTAGAAACTATGGAATCTGTATTTTAAAGAATTTATATTTCTTTTATTATGTTGAAAAAATGAACATTTTAATGTCTTCCCCAAAGTTTTCATTTCAAGTAAAATAAAATTGTGTAATTATAATATTAAAATATAATTGTGTTATAATAAATAAAAACACATAAATTACTACGTTTTCATAGCAATTTACTAATATATTTTTTTGATTAATTAAAATAACACAAAATATTTGCGAAAATTAATAATTACACAATTTTATTTATCCCAAAGTTTAAAATTTAAAAAAATGCGTTTGCACATATCTCTTTCTTCGATAATATTAATTTTTTAATCCACTAACAATAATCATGTATATTAATTTAATTTAATTATATGTATATAATTTAATTATGTATAAATATAATTAAATTATATGATTTTTTTACAAATTATAAATTAGATCTTTTGATTGTATATGATAAGATATACTTCAACACAATACTCTAATTATACTCAAATTTTAAAACTTTAATCGAAAATCTTTTACGTAAAAATGTTGCAATTATAATCATTTTTTTTGTATACAATATCTCTTCCCAGTTATTTGCTATATGTATGATATTACATTTTATATATTAAAGCAATTTGCTGATATTTACAGATGATATTTATATTGTTGATATTATTTGAATTATTAATATTGTTATCAATCTTAATGTCTTTTATGGTGTAAAAGTAATATATCAGATATTATGTATACAAATTATTTAATAAAAAATTGAGTCATTATTTAATTATTAATACTACTTTGTAGTTTATGTATTATATCATTTATGTTTAATGATAAATATAAATTAGAAAAATAAATTAAGAAATATAATTTAATTTGTTCATAAAAATGAAAATTATTTTATAAATGTTTTTTCCAATTATTAAATATTGACTAGAATAACTGTGATAATAATATTAAAAAATTATATAATAAATAAAAAAATTAGTAATTTATCACATTTTTAACAAAAATTTATCTTAATTTTTATTTTATATTAAATTTGCGTAACATCTTTTTCATTTATTAAAATTACATAATTTCTCCAAATTTGTATTTACAAATTTTAGAAACCATTTTACAAGATAAATTAATTTACTTAACTTTAAACTACTAATTAACGAATTAATTAATATTTTAATTCAACATATAGATAATTTTAATTTTTTTGTATAATATTAAATTATCTTAAACTATTTTTATATAAAAATATTAATGTAAAATAATTGAAATAATAATTTTTCAAATCTGTTCGATATAATCCTTTTCTAAATATCAGTAATTGCTATAATATACAAAAATATATACATTTAGAAAAAACTGAAATTAATTGATCAGTAAGAACTAAAATAACTCACTATAATATTGAGAAGTGATAACAAAAGTTATAATTTGTAAGTACATAAACGCAGGTGCGTGCAAGTTTAAATTACGCGTTATTCGTCACCACTTTGTTGATTTATAACACAAATTTGAATCCTTATATCAAAATGAATATAACTATGTTTTTCTAATGTAATTATTAAAATAATTATAATAACATTTTCAAGAAAATGTTTTATTACCGTTAATTTGTAAAAAAAATAGTTATGTTTGATATAAAATATTTTCGTCTTTAGACAGAAAAGTAAAATCGCATATGATCATCTCTTTATGTTTTGATTTCTAATACTTACTATTAATGATTATCATGTAATTTTAAATTTTTAATAAAATAAAATAATATTGGCAATAAAATAGAAAGAAAAGAGGCAGCATGTAATTAGAAGCATAAAAAGATTTATTGATTGAAAATTTATTTCAAACAAATAAAATATATATGAACGGTCAATTTGATCCTTCAGGTTTTTTTCAGTGTGAGATAAAATAATTAAAATAATTACAATTAATTAGTTAAAATATAAAACAATAATTTTCAAGAAGTACAAAATCATTTAAAAATTCAAAATCAGTGGTCAAAACGATTAAAATTCTTCTTATATCTCACGCCGAAATAACCAAATTGTTTATTTATATATATTTTATTTGTTTAAAATAAATTTGTTAATTAATCAATCTTTCCGCATTTGTATTACAGCCCTGGTTTCTTTTACCTATTTCTATTACTATGTTACTATTGTCGAAACCTTTGATCAAATTTAGTAGAGTAAAATAATAAAATAATTTTATTGATAAAAATTAATATAAAATATTTTTTATATAGAGATGTCAATATATTATTTTTGGAAATTGATTTTCCCTATTTACACTTACATTCTAATTTAAATTATTTACAAATTTTTTATAAGTATATGTGTGTATATATGTTTAATTATTAAATTTATAATTGTTAATACGGCTTTACTCTAACTTAAAAATTACTTGTGTAGCCGCGTATGCATCAGAACAAAATTGAGATTCGGGCTTAATAATATACTTACGAAACTTTATCAATATTATATATAAGTAAATCTTACAATTAACAGCAAAACACCAATGTTAACATACGTATATGTAATTAGTTCTCTACTGGAGGCTGTAACATTTGAGATATTATTTACATATAACTTGTATTCTTGTGTACAATTAATAAGCTAACATTAATAATAAATAAGTTTAAAAACGTATATTGTATTATATAACTCATTATAAAAGTGAAAACAGTCATTATGTGTTCAAAAACGAACGTATTCACAACACGTTTAGTTTATAACAAAACGGTTGTTTTTAAATTTGTTTATTTAATTTTTTTTATTTTTACGATATTTGAAATATGTTTTTTTTTGTTTGCTCATTTAATTCTGAAACATTTTGTGTGTTTAGATATAAGACGATTGTATCCTCATGTTATGCTTATATTATGTTTATAACATATTTCATTTCAGAACAAATGCAACTGCATCAAGTTGAAACAGACATTGTGTGTACTTTACTGTTTGTATTTTACTTACCAGTTGCACTTGCAAATCATTTGCAGCTATAACAACTTCTTCGTTTAAAAAGTGCACGACAGGTGGCTGGACATTCCTTACTCTAGGCGAAACATCTATTACTCTAGAACTTTCACTTATTATTAGTAAAAAATCACAATGGGACAAATGTATAAATGTATAATATTTGTCCTATATATATATATATATATATATATATACCCAGCAAACACAGTATATAAATGTTATATACTTAAGCATGTTACATGTAACGTATATGTTAGTTGTAATTTCCCACTCATCGATGTAACATTTTTAATATTACATATATTACATTGTAGTTATATTGTCATTATATCCCTAAATAGCACTGACTTATCATTACATCAATGTGCTATTTGGTATATAATTACAATATAACTTCAATGTAATATATGTTATATTAAAATGTTACATCTATGAGTGGAAAATTGCAAGTAACATGGATGTTACATGTAACGTACACGTTATATTACCTGTTATATTCCGTTTTATTATAGCAATGTTTTATTATAGCAAGCATGTTACATGTAACGTATATGTTAGTTGTAATTTCCCACTCATAGATGTAACATTTTTAATATTACATATATTACATTGTAGTTATATTGTCATTATATCCCAAGATAGCACTGACTTATCATTACATCAATGTGCTATTTGGTATATAATTACAATATAACTTTAATGTAATATATGTTATATTAAAATGTTACATCTATGAGTGGGAAATTACAACTAACATGGATGTTACATGTAACGTTCACGTTATATTACCTGTTATATTTTGTTTTATTATAGCAATGTAACAATTATATATCGGTGTTTGCTGGGTATATATATATATATATATAAATATATATATATATATATATATATATATATACATATATATATATATATGTTATAAGTAATTGAAAAGTTGAAAGAAATCAATTTACCGACGGCCATAGAAAAGTGGGTATAATATGTATTTCCAGCTTAATATTAAAAGTATTACAATCAGTAAACTTATAATAATAATCGCGACAACCGGCACCTTGTTATTGGAGTCGTATGATTCATCTTTTTTACTTGTATCTTCTATATCATCATTTGACTTATTAGAAATCTGATTGTCATTTTCTAAATTGAATATCGTATTTGTTTCATTACTTGCTCCTAATACAACTGAAACATAATTATTAACAATCTAATACATAAATAGATAAAATATTACTAATTTGTTGCATTGTAATAAGACAATATACAATTATATATTGACATATAATTAGTAAAAGATTTGTATTGTGTGTAATATATTAGGTATGTATTATATATTCTATAAATTCAAATGATGCATATTGTACATATATATATATATATATATATATATATATGTATGTATATAATATTATTGTATATGTATAATTTTTTAATTTTAACATAGTATAATATAATTCTTTTTTTAATGTTTACTTATCGATAGAATTGGAAGAGGAAGCATACAAAAACTTTCAAATTTTATATTTAATTTAAATGTATTGATTCAAATTAAATACATTAATATTAGTAAAATTAATATTATGTGTATATATGTATATGTATTATAGCAATATTATTTTGATTTATTTTACCTGATATGCTTAAGATAAAAACAACAAGAAGAACTACGAAAATTAATAACCAATAACATAAAATTCGTTTTAAGATCCGCATTAACCTAAATATATGCATCGTGGACGTGGGTGTTTGAAATTTTTCTCCTTAAATCTAAGTAATATTCGAGATTGTGATTTATGTTATCCAATCTTTTCTATTCGGTTTTTGTTATAAATATTTTCATGCTATATATATTAAGCGTCTGCAAAAAAAGCAAAAAATTTCATTTATATTAATGTATATTTTATATTTATATATGTACTTGTCTGATAGCTCAGATTTTAACAAATGTATGCTTAGTATAGAAATAACAACAAAAATAATAAAATATACAAGAACGAAAATATACAAGAGCAGAAATATAGATCAAGAACAGTCAGGAGAAAAGAACAATATGCAATTTTTAATGTAATAAAATTTGCGAACATGTTTTTATAATATATGTATGTGAAAATCAAAATAGTTATATCGATGAGACGAAATCTTTTCGTAAGTTTTATTGAATATTAAGTAATTAATATTGTGTATTATTGTCATTTTCATAATAAATTTTCGATTAAAATACAGATAAAATAATTATTAAAATTCAGAGAAATATATATATTTATGACAATTAAAGAATCATTATAATTTATGTCCTCCTTATAAATGTCAGTAAAAAATGTGAAGGACAAAATATTTATATTACTTATTGTTATATCGATGTTAGCAACTACAATATCTAAACAAAGTTGATATCATAACTTCTTGATTATTATTCTTATTTATTTTCGACATATGGCCGTAATTTTTCTCTTGAAACTCTTGCTATAAATTATAACAATTAAGAAGTACGATTAAATGTCTAGTACTTTTAGAAACATTATAATTTTATATGACAAATTAATATGATAATGGTATCTTGTGTCTTTCTTGATCTTGATATATATGTGTTCGACAACTAATTAAAATAAAATAAAAAGAATATGTAGTATAAAATTGTATAAAAATATCATGAACTCTAATAATATCTAATAATTATTATGTAAATGAGACGATAATGTTGATGTTAGCTTGCCTTTGGGCATAAATTTAATGATATTAAAAATCACCATAAATTTGTAATTATATTACTAATCATTTTATTGTACTAAAAATTAACAAACATTATAAATTGCAAAAAAAAAAACACTGACGAAAAGTTTGTCTCATGAAACAATGTACTTGTAAATTACTTATAATTTGATTAGGTATATTATAATTTGTGATAAGTTTATTTTACCAGATCGTAATAGTTGTCTCTTGGTTTGTTACACGTACAGCGATGATAGCACGACAATAGTTATTTATAAAATGTTGATCTGCCTGATTCTTACTGACCTATTCGCACGAAATTATTTATCTACCTGTGACTTTCATGGGTCATTATATACCGTATATATTTATTTACATTCTTTTCGATACTTTTATTTTTTAAATATTGGTAATTCTGTTTATTTTAACTCTAAATTTTGCTAAAAAATTTGATGGAATAGATACAAAAGTTAATAATTTATTAATTACACAAAAAGTAAAATACTTATTTTCCATTATTTTTGTACTAATACAATTGATTTTGATACATTATCTTCTTAGATTTTAAATTTAACAATATTATACATTACAGTAAATTTTTAATTATACTATTACTAATCTATTTATTGTAAAATTTATAACAAACAAATTTCAAGAAAAAGGCACCAAACAAAAGTTTGCCTCATGAAGCAATGTATTTGCGAAGGACTAATAATTTTATTATATTATAATTTGATAAATTTATTTTATCAAATTGTAAATTAAATAATGTCTCTTATTTTGTTACACATACAGCGATGATAAAAGATAATAACAATGTTAAATCGCAGTGCTATTTAAAACTTCTTTAATTTTTATAGTACGTAAATGTTGTAACTATTACGAGATGAATATTAAAAAAGTTTACTTCGCAAAAAATAAGTTTTAAAATTCACGCGACAATCTTAAGATTGATAAATTTTAATCACATTTAATTAATGTAATTACTTATATGACTAATCAATAATTATTTTTGCAATATTATTTTATATTGAGTTTTAAAGAAAAAAACAAGAATCATTGTGTCATGTTCCTTTAATATATATATATATTTTTATATTAAATTATACACATATATATAGAGCGAGAGTTTATTATATGTATAAAAAACATTCGTCAATATAAATACAAATAGCGATACAAATGTAAAAACATAAGCAAGTGAAATTAATGTTAGAAATTAATAATTATAAAAACATGTTATATATAAAAAATGTCATAATTTGAATATACACACATGTTCATATATACATATACATAATGTGTATATTAATCAATACATCAATATATACAATATGCAAAATCAAGGTACACGTACTTGTACAAACCATGCATTTTTATATATATACTATTATTATTATATTACCACTAAATATATAAGTGTGATAAAAGCATGCAATATTTTTATTATTCTTATTCTAATAATTGAAGAGAATAAGAATAAGTCGCTTGATGCAAAAATGTCGAAGTAATATGCAATGCTATTCAAAGATACAAGATTTCTTATTTTTTACATTATTATACAATCATTTACGTGTAGTATTTCGATTTATCATAGCAATCTCTTGATAACAATAACAGTTAATCATTTAATTGAAAGTTTCATGATTGTTCACAAAATAATTAATAACAAGACAAATATTTTATTGATAATATATATAAACTCTTTATCGTTTGTAGACTTTATTAGAAACTATGGAATCTGTATTTTAAAGAATTTATATTTCTTTTATTATGTTGAAAAAATGAACATTTTAATGTCTTCCCCAAAGTTTTCATTTCAAGTAAAATAAAATTGTGTAATTATAATAATATAATATAATTGTGTTATAATAAATAAAAACACATAAATTACTACGTTTTCATAGCAATTTACTTATATATTTTCTTGATTTATTAAAATAACACAAAATATTTGTGAAATATAAAAATTGCACAATTTTATTAATCCCAAAGATTAAAATTTAAAAATATGCGTGCGCACATATCTCTTTCTTCAATGATATTAATTTTTTAATTCACTAACAATAATCATGTATATTAATTTAATTTAATTATATGTATATAATTTAATTATATATAAATATAATTTAATTATATGATTTTTTTACAAATAGAAAATTTTTAGGTCTTTCGATTGTATATGATAAAATATACTTCAACACAATACTCTAATTATACTCAAATTTTAAAACTTTAATCAAAAATCTTTTACGTGAAAATGTTGCAATTATAATCATTTTTTTTGTATACAATATCTCTTCTCAGTTATTTGCTATATGTATGATATTACATTTTATATATTAAAGCAATTTGCTGATATTTACGGATGATGTTAATATTGTTAATATTATTATTTGAATTATTAATATTGTTGTCAATTTTAATGTCTTTTATAGTGTAAAAGTAATATATCAGATATTATGTACATAAATTATTTAATAAAAAATTGAGTCATTTTTTAATTATTAATACCACTTTGTAGTTTATGTATTATATCATTTATGTTTAATGATAAATATAAATTAGAAAAATAAATTAAGAAATATAATTTAATTCGTTCATAAAAATGAAAATTATTTTATAAATGTTTTATAAATGTTTTTTCCAATGTTTTAATATTGACTAGAGTAACTGTAATAATAATATTGAAAAATAATATAATAAATAAAAAAATTAGTAAATTATCACATTTTTAGCAAAAATTTATCTTAATTTTTTTAAATATTAAATTTGCGTAACATATTTTTCATTTATTAAAATTACATAATCTCTCCAAATTTGTATTTACAAATTTTAGAAAACATATTGAAAGATAAATTAATTTACTTAACTTTAAACTACTAATTAACGAATTAATTAATATTTTAATTAAACATATAAATAATTTTCATTTTTTTGTATAATATTAAATTATCTTAAACTATTTTTATATAAAAATATTAATGTAAAATAATTGAAATAATAATTTTTCAAATCTGTTTGATATAATCCTTTTCTAAATATCAGTAATTGCTATAATATACAAAAATATATACATTTAGAAAAAACTGAAATTAATTGATCAGTAAGAACTAAAATAACTCACTATAATATTGAGAAGTGATAACAAAAGTTATAATTTGTAAGTACATAAACGCAGGTGCGTGCAAGTTTAAATTACGCGTTATTCGACACCACTTTGTTGATTTATAACACAAATTTGAATCCTTATATCAAAATGAATATAACTATGTTTTTCTAATGTAATTATTAAAATAATTATAATAACATTTTCAAGAAAATGTTTTATTACCGTTAATTTGTAAAAAAAATAGTTAAGTTTGATATAAAATATTTTCGTCTTTAGACAGAAAAGTAAAATCGCATATGATCATCTCTTTATGTTTTGATTTCTAATACTTACTATTAATGATTATCATGTAATTTTAAATTTTTAATAAAATAAAATAATATTGGCAATAAAATAGAAAGAAAAAAGGCAGCATGTAATTAGAAGCATAAAAAGATTTATTGGTTAAAAATTTATTTCAAACAAATAAAATATATATGAACGGACAATTTAGTTCTTCAGGTTTTTTTCAGTGTGAAATAAAATAATTAAAATAATTACAATTAATCAGTTAAAATATAAAACAATAATTTTCAAGAAAAACAAAATTATTTAAAAATTCAAAATCAGTGGTCAAGAGGATTAAAATTCTTCTTATATCTCACGCCGAAATAACCAAATTGTATATTTATATATATTTTATTTGTTTAAAATAAATTTGTTAATTAATCAATCTTTCCGCATTTGTATTACAGCCCTGGTTTCTTTTACCCATTTCTATTACTATGTTACTATTGTTAAAACCTTTGATCAAATTTAGTAGAGTAAAATAATAAAATAATTTTATTGCTAAAGATTAATATATATAAAATATTTTTTATATAGAGATGTCAGTATATTATTTATGGAAATTGATTTTCCCTATTTACACTTACATGCTAATTTAAATTATTTACAAATTTTTTATAAGTATATGTGTGTGTGTATATGTTTAATTATTAAATTTATAATTGTTAATACGGCTTTCAAGTTTTTAAGAATTAAATGTAAATAAATTACCTGTATGGTTTTCTGATCGAAATTTTTCATTATACAATTATTAAAATATTTTCTAACTCTAACTTAAAAATTACTTGTATAACCGCGTATGCATCAGAACAAATCGAGATTCGGGCTTAATAATATACTTACGAAATTTTATCAATGTTATATATAAGTAAATCTTACAATTAACAGCAAAACATCAATGTTAACATACGTATATGTAATTAGTTCTCTGGAGGCTGTAAAATTTGAGATATTATTTACATATAACTTGTATTCTTGTGTACAATTAATAAGCTAACATTAATAATAAATAAGTTTAAAAATGTATATTGTATTGTATAACTCATTATAAAAATGAAAACAGTCATTATATGTTCAAAAACGAACGTATTCACAACACGTTTAGTTTATAACAAAACGTTTGTTTTTGAATTTACGTTTATTTAATATTTTTTATTTTTACGATATTTGAAATATGTTTTTTTCGTTTGCACATTTAATTCTGAAACATTTTGTGTGTTTAAATATAAGACGATTGTATCCTCATGTTATGCTTGTTTTTAACATATTTTATTTCAGAACAAATGCAACTGCACCAAGTTGAAACAGACACTGTGTATACTTTACTGTTTGTATTTTACTTACTTGTTGCGGTGGCACATCATCTGCAGGTATAATAGCTCTTCCGTTTGCATACTGCACGGGAAGTGGCTGGGCATTCATTACTCTATTCTGAAACATTTTGTGTGTTTAGATATAAGACGATTGTATCCTTATGTTATGCTTGTTTTTAACATATTTCATTTCAGAACAAATGCAACTGCACCAAGTTGAAACAGACACTGTGTATACTTTACTGTTTGTATTTTACTTACTTGTTGCGGTGGCACATCATCTGCAGGTATAATAGCTCTTCCGTTTGCATACTGCACGGGAAGTGGCTGGACATTCCTTACTCTATGCAGGGCATTCATTACTCTTTGCGGAATATCCATTATTCTAAAACTTTCACTTATTATTAGTAAAAAATCACAATGGAACAAACGTATAAATGTATAATATTTGTCCTATATACATATATATATATATATATATATACATATATATATATATATATATGTAAATATACATATGTGCGTATGTGTGAGCGTGTGCGTGTGTGTGTGTGTGTGTGTATTATAAGTAATTGAAAAGTTCAAAGAAATCAATTTACCGACGGTGAATCTCACATGGCCAAGTTACTATGCTGCATAATATTATGAACAATGCAGACATTAGAATTATCGCAGTAACTGGCATCTTGTTATCAAAAGCGTATGATTCATCTTCTTCACTTGTATCTTTATTATCTATATTATCTATATTATTTATATCATTATATGACTTATTAGAAGTCTGATTGTCATTTTCTATATCGAATATCGTATTCGTCTCATTACTTGCTCCTAATAAGACTAATTGTAAAACATAATTATTAACAATCCAATACATAAATAGATAAAATATTACTAATTTGTTGCATTGTAATAAGACTATATACAACTATATATTGACATATAATTAGTAAAAGATTTGTATTGTGTGTAATATTAGGTATGTATTATATATTCTATAAATTCAAATAATACATATGGTACATATATATATATATATATATATATATATATATCTATATATATAAAATACATATGTATATGTATGTATATAATATTATTGTACATATTTTTTTAATTTTAACATAATATAATATAATTCTTTTTTTAATGTTTACTTATCGATAGAATTGGAAGAGGAAGCATACAAAAACTTCCAAATTTTATATTTAATTTAAATGTATTGATCCAAATTAAATACATTGATATTAGTAAAATTAATATTATGTGTATATATGTATATGTATTATAGCAAAATTATTTTGATTTATTTTACCTGATATGCTTGAGATAAAAACAACAAGAAGAACTACAAAAATTGGTAACCAATAACATAAAATTCGTTTTAAGATTCGCATTAAACTAAATATATGCATCGTGGACGCGGGTGTTTAAAATTTTTCTCCTTAAACTTAAGTAATATTCGAGATTGTGACTTATTTTATCCAATCTTTTCTATTCGGTTTTTGTTATAAATATTTTTATGCTATAAATATTAAGCGTCTGCAACAAAAAGCAAAAAATTTCATTTATATTAATGTATATTTTATATTTATATATGTACTTGTCTGATAGCTCAGATTTTAACAAATGTATGCTTAGCATAGAAATAACAATAAAAATAATAAAATATACAAAAACGGAAATATACAAGAGCAGAAATATAGATCAAGAACAGCCAGGAAAAAGGAACAATATGCAATTTTTAATGTAGTAAAATTTACGAACATGTTTTTATAATATATGTATGTGAAAATCAAAGCAGATATATCGATGAGATGAAATCTTTTCGTAAGTTTTATTGAATAGTAAGTAATTAATTTTGTGTATTATTGTCATTTTCATAATATATAAATTTTCTATTAAAATACAGATAATATAATTATTAAAATTCTGAGAAATATTGTTATTTATGACAATTAGAGAATCAATATAATTTATGTCCTTCTTATTAATGTCAGTAAAAAATGTGAAGGACAAGATATTTATTGTATATTACTTATTGTTATATCGATGTTAGCAGTTACAATATCTAAACAAAATTGACATCATAACTTTTGATAATTATTCTTATTTATTTTTGACATATGGCCGTTATTTTTTTCTCGAAACTCTTGTTATAAATTATAACAATTAAGAAGTACGATTAAGTGTCTAGTACTTTTAGAAACATTATAATTTAAATGACAAATTAATATGATAATGGTATCTTGTGTCTTTCTCGATCTTAATATATATGTGTTCGACAATTAATTAAAATAAAATAAAGAGAATATGTAGCATAAAATTGTATAAAAATATCGTAAACATTAATAATATCTAATAATTATTATGTAAATGAGACGATAATGTCGATGTTAGCTTGCCTTTGGGCATAAATTTAATGATATTAAAAATCACCATAAATTTGTAATTATATTACTAATCATTTTATCGTACTAAAAATTAACAAACATTATAAATTGCAAAAAAAAACACTGACGAAAAGTTTGTCTCATTAAACAATGTACTTGTAAATTACTTATAATTTGATTAGGTATATTATAATTTGATAAGTTTATTTTACCAGATTGTAAATGGTTGTCTCTTGGTTCGTTACAGCGATGATAGCACGACAATAGTTATCTATAAAATGTTGATCTGCCTGATTCTTACTGACTTATTCGCACGAAATTATTTATCTACCTGTAACTTTCATGGGTCATTATATATTCTATGTATTTATTTACATTATTTTCGATACTTTTATTTTTAAAATTTTTGTACTGCTCTTTATTTTACTTAATCTAAGTTGTGCTAAAAAACTTGATGGAATGGATACAAAAGATAATAATTTAATTATTACCAAAATTAAGATACTTTATTTATTATTTTTGCACTAATATAATTGGCTTTGGTATATTATATTCTTGTTTTTAAATTTAACGATATTAAAAATCACAGTAAATCTTTAATTATACTATTACTAATCTTTTTATTGTACCAACATTTATAACAAACAAATTTCAAGAAAAAGGCACCAAAGAAAAGTTTGCTTCATGAAGCAATGTATTTGTGAAGTACTAATAATTTTATTATATTATAATTTGATAAGTTTATTTTACCAGATTGTAAATCAAATGATGTCTTTTTTTTTGTTACACATACAGCGATGATAAAAGATAATAACGAACACGCGTATGGCTTTTAAAAAATATGAACAAGTTATTTTTAAATAAGTGTCGATGACTTTTAAGGACAATTAATGAGAGGATGAATAAAATTTAAAATATATGTATAAATTCTTAAACTTTTTTAATCTTTAAAACTTATTTGAGAAAAATTCATAAAATGTCGGGATGCAAAACATACATATTTTATTGCAGATAAAAAATAATAGAACAAAAAAATGTTTAATATGAATAAATTTTATATATATATATATATATATATATATATAAAAATATAAAATATAAAATTTTAAATAAGGAATTAAAAGCCATTCGCAAAAATAAACAACATTAATAAACTAGACAATAATTAGAATTAGTAACATAACAGTTAAGAATTATTACATCTTGCAATAAGATAAATATACAACACATAAAATAATAATTTAAAATAATAATATACGATGTTGAATAATGTTATGTCATTATTATTCTTTCGCAAAATTTTCCGCGAGTAAAATTAATTCCGATTTTCGGCAAAAGATATCTAATTCAAGATTTAATAATAATCAACTAAAAAATTTAATGAGAAATTTTAATAAGAACTTTAAATGTGAATAATTAAAATACAATCACATATAAATTACCGCTAAAACTGTGTATGCTTATCTCAAATTAATGTCCATTTTCTTTTTCAAACAAAAAGCAGGTTTGTTAATCGTGACAAGAACGAGGACTTTTTTGCTGCTCCATTGCATTTCTCGCGTTTAATGTTCCCATTTAATATTGCAGATCTCTTATACAAGATTTGACAACTGATTGTACGCAAAATGTTTCGGACAAGTTAACAATATTTTTGCACGCGCTCGAATATACAATTGCATATACAAATTGCAATGTTCCATTTCCTTCATGAAGACGATGAGATGACGTAACAATTGTAAATGATCATTTCTCGCTATTCACGCCTGTCTCTTCGTGCGCAAATGTATATACATACGCACAATCACAAAAATAATTAACAATCGAAATGCATACACACTCTAAAAAATGTTCGCATTTGTTCACTTCATCTAACGTAACTAAAAAAGTTATAACACGCATTTTTTAAACAAAATCGCATTTAACATGATTAACTTAAGCTTGAGCAATTTTTTTGCATCCTATATATAAAAATATTATTTTCGAGATTCGAGTAGAATTTCTTTTTTACATAAAGACTTGAAATAATTTACAATTGGTATAATTGGAAAAATTGTACTGAAAGAGAAACTCAAAGAACAATTTCGTTCTCCGGATATAACCAAGCATATTATATATGTGTTAATTAAAGAAGAAAGTCAAAAATTCATATTAAAAAGAAATGATCGCCCTAATACATGTACATATATGTGATGCAAATAAAAAACATTTCGGCAGCCTCTTTATCACGTGTTATATGCAAAAATAGCCTTTACTATCACTCTCTTGTCGACGAGAAACGATGAAAGGAATCGTCCGTTAAAGAGATTATGATTGAACGTCGGATTTCTCTCTCATGAATACATTTCTTTTTATTTTTTTTGAGGATTGCACACACGCAATGAGTGTTGTCGTTTATACACGAGAGTTCTATTAATATTATAATTCCACATCTACAGGGTGAGAGAGATTCACACTCGCAGAAACCTATTTCTATTTGCTCCGTTAATCGCGGAGGAAAGTATCTTGCTTCCGGAATTATATATAATTTTTTTTATCTCCAAATGAACGCGTTGTCATCATATGTATCCTTCAACAGTGGGTATAATTATTGTCTATGTATATGTATATATATATTTATAGCTTCTACAAAAAACGCGCCCTGCATGTTTATTATAGGTATAACTTAGCTTGGTCGCTTAATCGCGATTTTACACGAATTGAGAGATCGCTTCATCGAGAAGACGAAGTGATCATGTAAATGTTACTATTATTTGCGAAAGTGTTCGTAAAAAGAGTGAATGAGTGTATGAGTGTTATGAACAGCGTTTCGAGAAAGAATTACAATTTTTTTCTCTCTTTCTATTTTTTTTACATAAAAGAATCTATGTTGTAAAATAAAATAAAGGCCAACGTTTTCGCATTTTACATTTTCGGCTGTGTGTGTGAGTTTGCACATTTTTAATATTATTATAATTGCAACGTAATCCTATAAACTTAATATTGCTCAAGCGTTTCATTGAAATTTTACGGTTGATACAAGGACGGCATACAAATAGATTAATACACGAGGACATATTATAATACAACTCCAAGTGCGACTAAAAGCCTATGCACATTGTACGAAATATTATGTTACAATGTTCAACTGTATTCTTAATTAGTAATTGACAGGAGTAAACTTAAGATGAGATTAGACTCGCTACTTTAATCAGTTCTAAATTCAGTATAATTGCACTCGTAATTTTAATGTTTAAATATTTTCAAAAATAAAATTTAAAGAAAATCAAACTTCGAGACAACCAATCAGCGTTGCGGAAGGAAGGTTTCAAAACATCGATACAAATTAAATTCACACAGTTAACATGCTTTTTTTAGAAAGAGATACAATTTTACGCATTAAAAAATTTTGTAATATAAAAAAACAAAAGCATAATATGATATATATAAATTTAAATTTATAAATTAACAAAAAAGTACTACTTATATAAATAAATATATATGGATATTGCTATTATATATGCTAAATAATGTTAAAATAAAGTTTGTCACAAATTAATATAAGATTTATAATATAGATAACTTCCCTTGTAGAAATTTATTACTAGTAACGCCAATTAATCACTTATTTTGAGTACTTAAAATAATGATATACATTGCAGTAATTTAAGTACTCGAAATAAGTGATTAAGACTCGAAATAAGTGATAAATTAACGTTACTAGTGCTAAATTTCTATAAGGGTTCAAGAACATCCGTGATTATATATAAATTATAGATAATATTTAATCGCAGTGTTATTTAAAACTTCTGTAATTTTTATAGAACATAAATGTTGTAATTATTACGAGATAAATATTAAAAATGTCTACTTCACAAAAAATAAGTTCTAAAATTCACGCGACATTCTTAGAATTGATAAATTCTGATCACATTTAATTAATGTAATTACTTTTATGACTAATCAATAATTATTTTTGCAATATTATTTTATATTGAGTTTTAGAAGCAAAAACAAGAATCATTGTGTCATGTTTCTTTAATATATATATATCTTTTTATATAAAATTATACACATATATTGTATATAGAGCGAGAGTTTATTATATGTATAGAAAACATTCGTCAATATAAATACAAATAGCGATACAAATGTAAATACATAAACAAGTGAAATTAATGTTAGAAATTAATAATTATATAAACAAATTTATATATAAAAAATGTCAAAATCTGAATATAAACACATGTTCATATACATATACATATACATATACATAATGTGTATATTAATCAATACATCAATATATACAATATGCAAAATCAAGGTACACGTACGTGTTCAATCCATGCATTTTTATATATATACTATTATTATTATATTACCACTAAATATATAAGTGTGATAAAAGCATGCAATATTTTTATTATTCTTATTCTGATAATTGAAGAGAATAAGAATAAGTCGCTTGATGCAAAAATGTCGAAGTAATATGCAATGCTTTTCAAAGATACAAGATTTCTTATTTTTTACATTATTATACAATCATTTGCGTGTAGTATTTCGATTTATCATAGCAATCTTTTGATAACAATAACAATTAATCATTTAATCGAAAGTTTTATGATTGTTCACAAAATAATTGATAACAAAACAAATATTTTATTGATTATATATATAAACTCTTTACCGTTTGTAGACTTTATTAGAAACTATTGAATCTGAATTTTAAAAAATTTATATTTATTTTATTATGTTGAAAGAATGAACTTTTTAATGTTTTGCCCAAGTTTTTATTTTAAGTAAAATAAAATTGTGTAATTATAATATTAAAATATAATTGTGTTATAATAAATAAAAACACATAAATTACTACGTTTTCATAGCAATTTACTTATATATTTTCTTGATTTATTAAAATAACACAAAATATTTATGAAAATTATAAATTGCACAATTTTATTAATCTCAAAATTTAAAATTAAAAAAAATGCGTGCGCACATATCTCTTTCTTCAATGATATTAATTTTTTAATCCACTAACAATAATCATGTATATTAATTTAATTTAATTATATGTATATAATTTAATTATATATAAATATAATTTAATTATATGATTTTTATACAAATTATAAATTTTTAGATCTTTTTATTGTATATGATAAAATATACTTCACCACAATACTCTAATTATACTCAAATTTTAAAAATTTAATCGAAAATCTTTTACGTGAAAATGTTGAAATTATAATCATTTCTTTTTTGTATACAATATCTCTTCTCATTTATTTGCTATATGTATGATATTACATTTTATATATTAAAGCAATTTGCTGATATTTACAGATGATATTAATATTGTTGATATTATTATTTGAATTATTAATATTGTTGTCAATCTTAATGTCTTTTATGATGTAATAGTAACATATCAGATATGATGTACATAAATTATTTAATAAAAAATTGAGTCATTATTTAATTATTAATATCACTTTGTAGTTTGTGTATTATATCATTTATGTTTAATGATAAATATAAATTAGAAAAATAAATTAAGAAATATAATTTAATTTGTTCATAAAAATTAAAATTATTTTATAAATGTTTTATAACTGTTTTTTCCAATAATTTTACATTGCTTATAGTAACTGTAATAATAATAATATAATAAATAAAAAATAATATAATAAATAAAAAAATTAGTAAATTATCACATTTTTAGCAAAAATTTATCTTAATTTTTTTAAATATTAAATTTGCGTAACATATTTTTCATTTATTAAAATTACATAATCTCTCATAATTTGTATTTACAAATTTTAGGAAACATTTTAAAAGATAAATTGATTTACTTAACATTAAACTACTAATTAACGAATTAATTAATATTTTAATTAAACATATAAATAATTTTCATTTTTTTGTATAATATTAAATTATCTTAAACTATTTTTATATAAAAATATTAATGTAAAATAATTGAAATAATAATTTTTCAAATCTGTTCTATATAATCATTTTCTAAATATCAGTAATTGTTATAATATACAAAAATATATACATTTAGAAAAAACAGAAATTAATTGATCAGTAAGAACTAAAATAACTCACTATAATATTGAGAAGTGATAATTTGTAAGTACATAAACGCAGGTGCGTGCAAGTTTAAATTACGCGTTATTCGACACCACTTTGTTGATTTATAACACAAATTTGAATCCTTATATCAAAATGAATATAACTATGTTTTTCTAATGTAATTATTAAAATAATTATAATAACATTTTCAAGAAAATGTTTTATTACCGTTAATTTGTAAAAAAAATAGTTATGTTTGATATAAAATATTTTGGTCTTTAGACAGAAAAGTAAAATCGCATATGATTATTTCTTTATGTTTTTATTTCTAATACTTACTATTAATGATTATCATTTATTTTTAAATTTTTAATAGAATAAAATAATATTGGCAATAAAATAGAAAGAAAGGAAGCAGCATGTAATTAGACGCATAAAAAGATTTATTGACTAAAAATTTATTTCAAACAAATAAATCATATATGAACGGACAATTTGGTCTTTCAAGTTTTTTTCAGTGTGAGATAAAATAATTAAAATAATTACAATTAGTCAGATAAAATATAAAACAATAAATTTCAAGAAGTACAAAATCACTAAAAAATTCAAAGTCAGTAGTCAAAACGATTAAAATTCTTCTTTTATCTCACGCCGAAATAATCAAATTGTTTATTTATATATATTTTATTTGTTTAAAATAAATTTGTTAATTAATCAATCTTTCCGCATTTGTATTACAGCCCTGGTTTTATTTACCTATTTTTATTACTATGTTACTATAATCAAAACCTTTGATCAAATTTAGTAGAGTAAAATAATAAAATATTTGTATTGCTAAATATTAATATAAAATATTTTTTATATAAAGATGTCAGTATATTATTTTTGGAAATTGATTTTCTCTATTTACACTTACATTCTAATTTAAATTATTTACAAATTTTTTATAAGTATCTGTGTGTGTATATGTTTAATTATTAAATTTATAATTGTTAATACGGCTTTCAAGTTTTTAAAAATTAAATGTAAATAAATTACCTGTATGGTTTTCTGATCGAAATTTTTCATTATACAATTATTAAAATATTTTCTAACTCTAACTTAAAAATTACTTGTATAACCGCGTATGCATCAGAACAAATTGAGATTCGGGCTTAATAATATACTTACGAAATTTTATCAATGTTATATATAAGTAAATCTTACAATTAACAGCAAAACATCAATGTTAACATACGTATATGTAATTAGTTCTCTGGAGGCTGTAAAATTTGAGATATTATTTACATATAACTAGTATTCTTGTGTACAATAAGCTAACATTAATAATAAATAAGTTTAAAAACGTATATTGTATTATATAACTCATTATAAAAGTGAAAACAGTCATTATGTGTTCAAAAACGAACGTATTCACAACACGTTTAGTTTATAACAAAACGGTTGTTTTTGAATTTACGTTTATTTAATTTTTTTTATTTTTACGATATTTGAAATATGTTTTTTTCGTTTGCACATTTAATTCTGAAACATTTTGTGTATTTAAATATAAGACGATTGTATCCTCATGTTATGCTTGTTTTTAACATATTTTATTTCAGAACAAATGCAACTGCACCAAGTTGAAACAGACACTGTGTATACTTTACTGTTTGTATTTTACTTACTTGTTGCGGTGGCACATCATTTGCAGGTATAATAACTCTTCCGTTTGCATACTGCACGGGAAGTGGCTGGACATTTATTACTCTATTCTGAAACATTTTGTGTGTTTAGATATAAGACGATTGTATCCTTATGTTATGCTTGTTTTTAACATATTTCATTTCAGAACAAATGCAACTGCACCAAGTTGAAACAGACACTGTGTATACTTTACTGTTTGTATTTTACTTACCTGTTGCTGTTGCACATTATTTGCAGGTATAATAACTCTTCCGTTTGCATACTGCACGGGAAGTGGCTGGACATTTATTACTCTATTCTGAAACATTTTGTGTGTTTAGATATAAGGCGATTGTATCCTTATGTTATGCTTGTTTTTAACATATTTCATTTCAGAACAAATGCAACTGCACCAAGTTGAAACAGACACTGTGTATACTTTACTGTTTGTAATTTACTTACCTGTTGCTGTTGCACATCATTTGCAGGTATAACAACTCTTCCGTTTGCATGCGGCACGGCAAGTGGCTGGACATTCATTACTCTATTCAGGGCATCCATTACTCTAGGACTTTCACTTATTATTAGTAAAAAATTACAATGGGACAAATGTATAAATGTATAATATTTGTTTTATATATATATATATATATATATATATATATATATTATAAGTAATTGAAAAGTTGAAAGAAATTAATTTACCAACGGCCAAAGAGACGTGGGCGAAATAAGTGTATGTAGCCAAATATTGCGAGCATTAGAATCAATAAAGTAAATGTAATACTTAAGACAACCGACACCTTCTTATGAAAATCGTGTAATGTATTTTTTTTAATTGTATCTTTTATATCATCATTTGACTTATTAGAAGTCT